>NC_090931.1:602506026-603903855 GCF_040938575.1 Ambystoma mexicanum
ATGCGTATTCGGCTATCCAAAGAATGTCTTTCCAGTTGCTTTCAGATTGCTGTAACATACACCGTAAGTATTGCTCAAGGGTCTGATTTGTCCTCTCGGTCTGACCATCGGTCTGAGGGTGGTGACTGGTCGATAATCTTACGTCGATCTGCGCCATTTGACAACATTTGTGCCAGAAGTGGGAAATGAATTGGCTTCCCCGGTCAGAGATTAGTATAGATGGGAATCCATGTAGCCGAACAATATTTTCGAGGAATTCTTTGGCTAGGACAGCAGCTGAAGGTAAACCTTTCAAAGGAATAAAGTGGGCCATTTTGGAAAACAAATCCACAATTACCAGAATAGTATTGTACCCCGAACAAGGAGGCAGGTCCGTAATAAAATCCATTGATAGGTGTGCCAGGGTGCTGGCGGTATGTCTAGAGGTTGAAGGAGACCGGCTGGTCTTTTCTTTTGACTTTTCTTTTGGGCGCAAACACCACAGGACATCACAAAAGATTTAACATCTTTTCGCCAAGAGGGCCACCAAAATTGTCGTTTCACCTTTTCCCTCTGTCTTGGCAATTACGGGGTGTCCCTCTATTAATGCATCATGATAACCGGAAATAACTAGTTCGTGTAATTCCTTATGTGGCAGGAATAAGCGTCCTTGGAAATAAGGTAAACCATTATCTATGGTAAAGTCTGATCCCTTTTGTATCCAATCCTGTAAGGTTGTAGGGTCCAGGAGTTGTTTCACTCTGGCTTGAATGTCTTCAAGCGTCTGTAACGAAGTCATGCCTAGAATCCTCTGTTCGGGAATTATTGGTACTGGTTCTGAGTTTGTATCAGATTCTCCCATTCCAATTCGGGATAAGGCGTCTGCTTGGCCATTCTTGCAGCCAGGTCGATAGGTAATCACGAAATCAAATTCAGCGAAAAACAAAGCCCATCGGAGCTGCCGTGATGACTGAGCCTTGGCGGTTTTCAAATACTGTAAATTCCGGTGATCAGTGATCACTGTGATGGTATGTCGAGCGCCAAGCAGATAATGCCGCCAGGCTTTAAAAGCGGACTTAATGGCTAACAGTTTCTTTGTCGTGATTGCATAATTAACCTCGGGTGCTGAACATTTTCTGGACCAAAATGCTACGGGATGCAGTTGGTTGGTTTCGGGATCTCTTTGGGACAGGACAGCTCCCATGCGTAGGCTGGATGCGTCAGTCCCAACGACATAAGGGAGATCTGGACGCGGGTTTTTCAATATAGGTGCGGAGGTAAACTTAGCTTTTAAATCCTGAAAGGCCTGCTCGGCTTCTTCAGACCATTCAAAACGTTTATTTTTCCTCAAGAGTGCAGTAATGGGTTGCACCACGCGTGAAAATTCCGGGATAAACCTGCGATAGAAATTGGCAAAGCCGAGCATGCTTTGAACCCCTTTTACAGAGCTAGGTGATGGCCATTTCAGGATGGCATCCACTTTTCTTGAGTCCATTCGGACTCCTTTGGGTGTCAGGATGAATCGTAGAAACTCGACTTCTGTGGTATGGAAAACACATTTCTCCAATTTAGCAAATAGTTTGTGTTGGCGCAGTTTTTCAAGTACTGCCCTGACGTGTTTTCTGTGATCAGATTCCGAAGAGGAGTACACCAGAATGTCATCGATATATACGACAACACAAACATCGATGATTTCCCGAAGGACATCATTCATGAAGTATTGGAAGGCAGCCGGCGCGTTACACAATCCGAAAGGCATCACCTGGTACTCGAATAATCCGTATTTAGTACGGAAGGCAGTTTTCCATTCGTCGCCTTCTTTAACTCGTACCAGATGATAAGCCCCCCGGAGATCTAACTTGGTGTATATGCAAGCGTCCTTCACCTGGTCAAGGAGTTCAGGGATCAGAGGCAGAGGATAACGGTTTTTAACCGTTATCTGGTTCAATGCGTGGTAATCGATACAAGTTCTAAGGTCGCCTTCTTTTTTGGGCACGAAGAACAAAGCCGAGGATGCCGGGGACTTTGACGGGCGAATAAAGCCATTAGCTAGGTATTGATCCAAATATTGTCTCAAATGCAGATTCTCAGGTTGGGTAAGGGCATAAATCCTGCTACAAGGGGGTTGTGCACCGGGCACCAGATCGATTTGGCAATCGTACGATCTGTGAGGAGGTAACGTGTTGGCCTGTTCCTTTTGGAAGACGTCCTGAAAGTCTTGGTATTCCAGAGGTAGTTGCATGGAGGCAGAGGTTACAGATGCTAGATTAATCTTCAGGTTTTCTGGGTAGCAGGTTTGTGTACAATCCGGGAAGGTTATTCTCTTAGCTCGCCAATCAATTCGAGGATTATGTGTCTCTAACCAAGGGATTCCAAGAATAACCTGAAACTGTGGAGCCTTGATTACATCAAACTCAACACCCTCCCGATGGCCGTCGGGACCAATAAGAGTCACCTCAGTAGTGGAATGTGTTACCGGTCCAGAGGCAATTTCAGTTCCATCGACTGTGGTGATGACATCTTTGCTGGTTTTAGGACGGAGAGGGAGGTTAATCCTAGAGACCAATTCACGATCCACATAGTTTCCAATATCCCCACTATCGATGTATGCCTTTATTGCATGCAACCGCTTAGGCTGTTCTGGATCTACGAGAACCATTGGCACAATGAAATGCGAGGTCTGAGAGTTAGTTTTCAAGCTCGGCAAGCGGACCCCTACACTTGTCGGGCGGAGTCGTTTCCCGAAACAGAGTCTTCATGGTTTTTATCAGCGGCTCCTACCGCCTTTCGGGGCGGTTTTGCCGGGCAATCTCGTAGAAAGTGTCCAGAATTCCCACAATAAAGACATAATTTTAACTGCTGCCTCCTTTCACGTTCCTTTTGAGTTAAGGGTCCTTTAACCCCTCCAATTTGCATAGGCTCAGAGACATCAATTCCCTTGGGATTAGCATGGGTGGATGGGTAATGCACATTATTTTTCTTGTCGGATGGGTTGGGGCAGGAGGGTGGTAGGTGCCATACATTCCTGTAAGCATCTGCCATGGCCTGCCTACATCCTGGCCCAACACACTGACCTTGGACTTTTCAACAATGTCGATAAGGTGAATGGAGCCTTGTTTCCTGCAACCTTGTGGGTTGTGGATTGAAAGGCTCATCTGCAACAGTCAAGGACACACTGTTCATTGCGGCCTACCTCAACTGATTAGTGCACAGTGAGCTGTACAGTGGATGGCTCGTTACATTTTGTGTGGGGGTTAGGGGTCCTTCGGCAGATTATTATGCTTATGCCAGTGTTTTGCACCGTAATGGTTTGGAAGGGGTGCTTCTTGGACATCCGGCTGCTCCTCTTCAGGATGCTATCCAACTACAGGTGTGTAAGTTTTGAGTATGAGTGTACCAGTGTTTCCCACAATGAATGACTGTGTGCAGAGATGTATGCATTATCAGCCCTTGCAAGATCATTTGCCTGTATATGTTACAGGTCTAGCGTGGGATCCATGTACATGGCGAGAATGTCACCACAAGTCTATCCTTCACGACCGCTAGATCTGATGTGGGAACACTTCCTTGCTAGCATGATTCGGTGCATGTGTGTTGCTGTAAACTGTGATGGGGTCTGACTTCCCATGTAGGGTTCTGACTGTGCCTTACATCTCCTTGTTCCTAGGTAAATTGTTGCTGTCTGTCGATGGCGATGTTGCAGGATTTCTGTCCCAGAAAAGGGATTTTTCTGATAAGTGACGGCCATTCACCTGCCATTTTGCAGGTCACTGTTGATCATGTAATGTTATGTATGGACTGATTTGCCCGCATGCTGTTTTATGCATGGTGACCGATGCCCTCGTGCTACTCCTATGATGCATTATGGGTAATTTGCAATAAAGTGTACAGTTGCCCCAAACACCGTAAACATGCCTGTGTGTCGTAACTGCTGCTCATGCTGTTACTCTCACGTGTATGCTGAATGTCTATGCAGGGGTGGTGGGGCAAGGGACATTGTGGGGAGGTGTGACATTCCTTGTGGATCATGCAGGTGTCCAGTTGCAGTCTACTGGTAAAGGTGTACTGGAGCATTCCGACAGATCAGCTGTTGCGGTGTCCTACATCAGGTAAAAATGGTTCACTCATGTTCACAAGTGCTGTGTTGGTAATGGGCTGTCATGTTGGTTGTAGGGATGTGTGAGGTTAACATTTAGGGAGTGGTGTTGTACATCCTTATGTCGGCAAATTGGAGTGGTTGCCACGGTGTGGGATGACCTCTCATGTGAGCCAACATTGTTCCAAGTAGTGCCCTCTCCCCCTGATCTCTGATGACAGGCAGTGCAGGTATGTAGTGTGCATCAGCATTTGTATGTCACCTGCCCTCACTATCAGTGCCTTTGATGTCAGCGATATTGTGGCATCATGAGTTGTGTGATCTGTAGCCTGCAGTTACAGGGCCTTATTTCATCAGTGCATCCCCAGGATTCTTGTCTGTACTCTTCCCTGTCCTGCCTACCAATGATCCTGTCTCTGAGACAGGTCATGTTGAGCCACATCCTCTACTTTTGACGATGTTGTTGAGCACCCTTGTGTGTCATTTGGTAGCAACAAGGCATGTTTCACTGCACTCTCTGCGTGTTTCTTGGTAATTTTGCTTTTGGATTTCACATTTGGCTCACCCGTGTGTCTCCCCTGCACTCCCATTGCGGAGAAGATTATCTGCCTTTCAATTTTGCACCCTGCCGGGACTGTGTTTCTCGTTCAATGCCTGGTGTCCTTTCACATGCCGTAGTCCATCATGTGTGCATCCCAAGGTCCATGCACACAGTGTTCAGGTCGGTCATTGTGCAATTTTGGGTGGTGGGGTGTTTGCTTTGTACACTTAATAGGCCTCATTACGACCCTGTCAGACAGCCGTGCCTGTAATACAGGCACGGCTGCCGCCGGAGTCATTTTTTTTCTGGCGCCCTGGAATGGGCAATTACTGGCGTATTACAACCCCAGCGGACTTGGTAATTGCCCATTCCAGGGCACCAGAAAAAATTCTTCCCCATTCCCTTTTGAGCCCCATAGGGCTCAATGGGAATGGGGAAGCCGTATGCACCGGCACCATTCGTGAATGGTGCCGGTGCATGCGGCATACTGTGCTCGCGGATGCTGCTCTGCCCGCCAGGTGTTATGCTCACCTGGTATCCACAGGGACGCCACCCAGCTGGGTTACTCACTGGTATGCTTCTCAGCTTTGCCCTGATGTGGTCTGCGGGGAAGGTTCAGCCTTGTGGTAGAATTAGGCGTGCTCTCCTTCCTGCCTTCTTTGCAGGGGCGCATTGTCTTTCATAGGTGAGTTTGGTCCAGTTACTTCACTGACGCCGGCCCGTTTGATATTGTTCAGGTAGGTCTTATTGCTGTTCTTTAGTTTTGTTGCTATCCTGCATGCCTTTCTTTGTTTAAAATGTCTCTTTTTTCTCCCTTAGGTATGCAGAGCTTCAGCGTGGCGAACTGGCTTGGTTGAGCCCCGCTGGTAAATGATGGCGCATTAAGAGCGCTATGATGCAGTAAGTAAGCGCTATGCGCAGCGCTGCGAAGTCTTGCCTTTGCTAACCTGTGTTTTCCTTCCTTGTAGGTCGCGGTGTTCTTCAGCGCGAGTGGAATGTCCGGAGTGGTGCCAGCCGAGAGGCGACCAGCCAGGTAAGCCTTTTGAGCAGTTCGTAATCTGTAAATGTCTCTACAGCTTTCTTTAATGTTGCCTCTATCTTACCCTTTCAGGTCGTTCTGTCGGGAGGCATGCAGATTCGAGGAAGCTGTTCTCAGTAGCTGCGAGTGTTTAAAGATGAAGACTGCAGGTAAGATGCTGCTGCTAATGATGTTCCTTTTGTCTCCTTGCAGGTTCTGCTTCTCCAAGGTTCAAGGGAATAGCTGGACACGGTGAGCGTCACGTTGCAAGCTGCAAAGTAACACGAAGCATGTTGTGCAGTCAGGGTGTGGTTTATGTAGCCCAGGTAAAGTAGTACCAGGGAAAGTAGTTCCAGGCCTGCCACACCCAAAACACTAGACCGCATATCTTGGTTCTTAGGAACCAAGCTATGTGGATGCCTCCATGTTGGCTGACAATACAATAAAGTAATTCCCAAGCACATTGTTGTTCATGGTGTATGAGCCTGGTGCCATAGGTGCCAGGACTGGCCCCATGAGGGCTTTTGAAGAGGATGCCAGGCTCTAGAGGCCCGAGTCCTGACTCCACCTGGCCAATGGGTTTGCCAGAGGGGGTTTTGGGCAAGGGTCGTGACAGCACTCCCCCCTAAGGCCCCTCCCATGGTGTTCCTTCTGTCTGGCCCTGGTTTGGTTGGGAAGTTCCGATGGAATTTCCTGATTAGACGTGGTGCGTGGATATTCTCACTGGGCTCCCAGGATCTATCTTGTGGTCCAAATCCTTTCCAATTGATGAGATAATATAGCTTGGTCCTAGAGTATTTAGAGTCCAAGATATCTTTGACTTCGAATTCTGGTTCTCCGTCAACAAGTATGGGCTTAGGTGGTGTCCCAATCCGTGTGCCGGGTTGCATTGGTTTCAGGAGGGACACATGGAATACCGGGTGGATGTGTAGATTAGGTGGTAAATCCAGTTTCATGGCTGCTGGGTTGATAATTGCCTTAATGGTATAGGATCCTAAGAATCTGGGATGAAAGGTCCGGGTTCCCTTGATGGGTACGAATTTAGCGGCTAACCAAACTTTGTCTCCTACTTGATAATCAGGGGCCTTTTTCCGGTGTTGGTCGGCGAATCTCTTTTGTTTTTCTTTGGCATGAATAAGGTGTTCCTTTGCCCTTTTGAAAGCCTGAGTAATGGTTGTGTGTAGAGTCTTTACCGCTGGCATTTCCAAGCTGGCTGGAAGGTCTAGTTCAGAGGTACGTGGATGTCTGCCATGAAGGGTATAGAAGGGCGTTTGTCCCGTGCTTGAATGCAAAGAATTGTTATATGCATATTCGGCTATCCATAGTAGGTCTTTCCAATACCTTTGTTCGTGGTGCAGCATGCACCGTAAATATTGCTCGAGTGTCTGATTGGTTCTCTCGGTTTGGCCGTCCGTTTGGGGATGGTGACTGGTAGATAGCCGAATGTCGATCTGCGCCATTGCACAGCATTTTTTCCAGAGGTTTGAAACAAACTGGCTGCCTCGATCAGAGACCAGAACCGAAGGGAAGCCATGTAGCTTAACCAAGCCCTCCAGGAACACCTTTGCTAAAGTGGCTGCGTCTGGGAGGCCTTTGAGAGGAATAAAGTGGGCCATCTTCGAGAATAAGTCCACAACTACAAGGATGGTGTTGAACCCTTGGCTTGGAAGTAGATCAGTGATGAAGTCAAGGGAAAGAGTGTGCCATGGAACTGGAGGAATATCCAATGGTTGTAGGAGACCAGATGGTTTTTGTTTCTGTGATTTATTTTGTGCACAGACACCACAGGACTGAATATACAGATGATGTCCTTACGCCAGGTAGGCCACCAAAAGTTCTCTTTCACCATAGCTAGGGTTTTGGCGATCCCAGGATGCCCTTCGATCAGTGAATCGTGATAGTTTGAAATAATATGCTGTTGTAATTCCTTCTTGGATACATATAGGCGATCCTTAAAAAAGGGTAGGTGGTCCTTGATGGTATATTGTTCTCCTTGAGTTTGCCATGCAAAGTAGGCATCAGGATTCATTGTCTGTTGGATTTCTTTTCATAGTTCTGCTTGTGTTCAGGCTGTCGTGATACCCAAGAGTTTGTCTTCAGGTATAATAGGTACTGGGTCTGGAGTTGTATATACTATTTCATCTATGCCCATGCGAGATAAGGCATCCGCCTTTCCGTTTCTGACTCCTGGTCGAAATGTGATTACATAATCATATTCGGTGAAGAAAAGGGCCCACCGTAATTGGCGCGAGGACTGGGCCTTGGCTGTTTTGAGATATTGCAGGTTTTGGTGGTCTGTGATGACTGTAATGGTGTGTCTGGCCCCCAGAAGGTAGTGCCTCCAGGCTTTAAAGGCGGATTTGATAGCCAGGAGTTCCTTGTCCGTGATGGCATAACTAATCTCTGGAGGTGAGAACCTTTTCGACCAGAAGGCCACAGGATGAAGCTGGCCGGTTTCCGGGTCTCTCTGTGAAAGGACAGCCCCCATTGCGAGACTGGACGCATCAGTTTCAACGACATAAGGGAGGTCTGGACGAGGATGTCGCAGGATTGGAGCAGAGGTAAACCTTTGTTTAAGTTCCTGAAAGGGTTCTTCTGCTTCTTCGGTCCAAGCAAACTTTTTATTGTTTTTTCGTAATAGTACTGTGATTGGGTGCACAACCTGAGAGAAGTCTAGGATGACCCGGTGGTAGAAGTTCGCAAAGCCCAGCATGCTTTGTACCCCTTTCAGAGACGTCGGTGAAGACCATTTCAGAATGGTATCTACCTTGTGCACGTCCATTCTGATGCCTCCTGGAGTAAGGATAAAACCAAGAAATTCTATTCGGTGACATGAAAAAAGCATTTTTCAAGCTTTGCAAACAAGCGATTTTGACAGAGCTTGGTGAGGACTGAACGAACGTGCCTGACATGATCTTGTTCCGAGGCTGAGTATACTACGATGTCGTCTATGTACACTAAGGCATTCACATCAATTAACTCCCTTAAGATGTCATTCATGAAATATTGGAATGCCGCAGGAGCGTTGCATAACCCGAAGGTCATGACTTGATATTCAAACAAGCCGTACTTAATACGGAAGGCGGTTTTCCATTCATCTCCTTTTCTGACTGGGACCAGGTGGTACGCTCCTCGAAGGTACAATTTGGTATAAATCTTGGCATCTTTAACTTGGTCTAGCATCTCAGGGATAAGTGGCAAGGGGTAGCGGTTCTTCACAGTGATCTGGTTCAATGCGCGGTAGTTAATACAGGTTCTCAAGTCTCCTTCCTTTTTCGGTACAAAGAACAAAGGACTGGCTGCGGGGGACTTCGAAGGACGGATAAACCCGTTTGCAAGGTACTGGTCTAAATAGGCTTTCAAATGAAGGTTTTCTGGTTCTGTGAGAGCGTAGATCCTGCCGCAAGGGATTTGTGCACCAGGAACAAGGTCGATCTGACAGTCATAGGGCCTGTGCGGCGGCAATGTATTGGCTTGGTCCTTTCGGAAAACATCCTGGAAATCATGGTATTCACTTGGCAAGGTATTAGTTGCTCCCAGGGTTGATACTGTCGCTCCAGGAGTCATGGGGATACAGATGTCGGGTTTCTCCTCTTGGTAATAGCAGGCTGGGGAGCAGTCACCGGGGAAGGTTAAATTTCATGCCCGCCAGTCTATCAAAGGGTTGTGAGCAACCAACCATGGCATCCCTAGTATTAGCCTGAACTGAGGTGCCTTGATGAGATCGAATGAAATAGACTCCCAATGTCCGTCCTGACACAGCAAGTTTACCCTGGCTGTGCACTGGGTTACTGGTCCGGAAGCGATTTCTGTCCCATCCACGGTGGTTACCTTGTCCATAGTTGGCTTAGAACACAAAGGAAGCCCCATCTATGCTTCCAGTTTTTGATCAATATAATTTCCAACTGCTCTGCTATCGATGTATGCTTCAACGGCATGCATTCTTGATGACTGTTGGTGGTTAATTAAGATCACTGGTATTGCAAAGTGCGAGGTCAGCAACTCTTTCTTCTCACTCGACAAACTGACCTCTACGTTTGTCGAGCTTGGTAGTTTCCCGATTCCTTAGCTTCATCCTTCTCTGTGGCCCCGACTGTTCTTCTTGGGGGTTTTACTGGACAGTCCTTCAGGAAAGGTCCTGGTTTCCTACAATACAAACAAAGCTGTTGTTGTCTTCTTTTGTCCCGCTCTTGTTTTGTTAATGGAGGCCGGATCCCTCCGATCTGCATGGGTTCTACAGCATTTTCAGGTACAAGGGGTGTGTTTTCCCTTGGTCGAACATACACGGTCCGAGGGTCCGTCTTAGACCGGTCTGCCTTTCGGTCCTGCAACTGGTGGTCTAGCTGCACGACCAGATTTATGAATTCTGCACAACTCTGGTTGGATCAACCACCTGGGCTAAGACGTCCTTTAATTCGCCTCGTAAGCCTCGATGGAATAACGTGGTTCTTTTGTTTTCTGGCCACCTAGCTTCGGCAACCAGTCTGTTGAAGGTAGCAATGTACGTTAACAAGTCCTGATTCCCCTGTCGGAGGGACAAGAGTTAATTGTCTACTGCTTGTTCCTGGGTATGGCGAGCAAAATGTTTTACCATTTCTCTCTGGAACCCCCCAAAGTCATGTAATAGAGGATCGTCATGGGTTAGCAACGGCACCAACCAATCTGCTGCACTACCACTCAGGTATGATAAGACAAAAGCTACCCGAGCTTGGTCGTTTGGAAATGCTCCAGGCCTACAAAGAAAATGAAGGCGGCACTGATTGATGCATGCCACATACTTCCGTGGGCCGCCTGAGAACCTTTCTGGTGGTGCCAGAGGCACTGCTCCAGGTAACGTGATCCGTACAGGAGTGGGTGGTATGGCGGGGTTTTGCATCGTTGGATTGCTTCCAGGTAGAGGCGTCTGTCCTGCTTGTGATTGCAAGTATTGCCTGCTAATCTCTTCAGTGTGTTCTTTGGTCACTATTAGGTCTCTCTGGAGGGCATTAGTCTCTTGTCGGGCAGAATGAACCTCAGCACGAAGCTCTCCTAGTAATTGGGCCAATTGGTCCATTTCTGATGTTTCCATGGCGCCTAGGTGGATTTGTTATGGTAGGCTTCGTGTTCTGTTACGCTCACCTGGTATCCACAGGGACGCCACCCAGCTGGGTTACTCGCTGGTATGCTTCTCAGCTTTGCCCTGATGTGGTCTGCGGGGAAGGTTCTGCCTTGTGGTAGAATTAGGCGTGCTCTCCGTCCTGCCTTCTTTGCAGGGGCGCGTTGTCTTTCATGGGTGAGAGCGGTCCAGTTACTTCACTGACACCGGCCCGTTTGACATTGTTCAGGTAGGTCTTATTGCTGTTCTTTAGTTTTGTTGCTATCCTGCATTCCTTGCTTTGTTAAAAATGTCTCTTTTTCTCCCTTAGGTATGCGGAGCTTCAGTGTGGCGAACTGGCTTGGTTGAGCCCCGCTGGTAAATGATAGCGCATTAAGAGTGCTATGATGCGGTAAGTAAGCGCTATGCGCAGCGCTTCGAAGTCTTGCCTTTGCTAACCTGTGTTTTCCTTCCTTGTAGGTCGCTGTGTTCTTCAGCACGAGTGGAATGTCCGGAGTGGTGCCAGCCGAGAGGCGACAAGCCAGTTAAGACTTTTGAGCAGTTCGTAATTTGTAAATGTCTCTACAGCTTTCTTTAATGTTGCCTCTATCTTCCTCTTTCAGGTCGTTCTGTCCGGGCGGCGTGCAGATTCGAGGAAGCTGTTCTCAGTAGCTGCGAGTGTTTAAAGATGAAGACTGCAGGTAAGATGCTGCTGCTAATGATGTTCCTTTTGTCTCCTTGCAGGTCCTGCTTCTCCGAGGTTCGAGGGAATAGCTGGACATGGTGAGCGTCACGTTGCAAGCTGCAAAGTAACACGAAGCATGTTCTGCAGTCAGGGTGTGGTTTATGTAGCCCAGGTAAAGTAGTACCAGGGAAAGTAGTTCCAGGCCTGCCACACCCAAAACACTAGACCGCATAGCTTGGTTCTTAGGAACCAAGCTATGTGGATGCCTCCATGCTGGCTGACAATACAACAAAGTAGTTCCCAAGCACATTGTTGTTCATGGTGTATGTGTAACGCTCACCTGACTCCCACGGAGGCGCTGGCCTGGTTCGCGCTGCTGTGACCTCTTCTAAGGTGATGCGCAGGGTTCGGAAGACGGACTGGACCGGGCCCCCAAATCTGGCTTGTCTGGCTCGCAGAAGTATCCTTCTGTAGGCGAAAATAGGGGATTAACTGTCTGCGGGGTAATGCAATCAGCCTCCCACTTTCCCCTCTCACCCTCCTCGAAACCCTTCTGTGATTCCTCGTAGCGTCTCACCTTAGGGTCTGGAAGGACGAGCTCTCCATCCTGCTTCTGATGCATGGGCGCGTTGGTATCCAGTTACTTCACTGGATTTTCGGATTGGTGAGAACCAAACTTGCTTGGCTTCCAGGTAATTTTTTTGATAAGAGGTTCCCCTTGTGTCCATGCATTAATGTACTAATGCTAGTGTCTTTTTCCCCATAGGGGCCGGGGTACGGAATGCCGGGGAACAGGCACCGACCCGAGATGAGAGGTGAAATCCTCGTAGAAATCAGGTAAGTCTTTAATGAGCGTTTTTTGGTAATGTCTTTTCATTCGCTCATTAACGCTGATGTCTCTTTTTCCCCTTATGGGCCGGGGTCCGGAAATGCCAGGATGCGGCGCGGACCCGAAATGAAGAGGGAATGAATCAACAGGTAAGTCTTAACATGGAGATTTAGCTTTCCTTATTCCCTTCTCTCTCTCACCTTTTGTTCTGGTCTTTTTCTCCCTAGGCGCTGGGGCGTGACTGCGAATCCGGATGATCGCTGCTGAACATGGAGGCGCCCTGTAAAGGTGAGTGGAATGCGGCGCTGCATCGATCGACGCGATGAGCTTTTAAATAAAAGTCTTCCTTTTCAGGATTGTCGGCGAGATGTCTCCGGGATGCGGGTTTAGCAGGTAAGGACTTTTCCTTCTTCTGTTCTCTTCTTTTCTTCCTTTGCAGGTGATCTAGGATGCTGGCAGGCGTGGCAGAAGTCAGGATGCAGGAGCAGACACGGTGAGCGTCCAGCTGCTAGATGCAGAACAACTCGAAGCACGTGTGGCTGTTCGGGTGGGGTTTAAATAGCCTTGGAAGAAGTTCCAGGTATGTATCCTTCCTCCAATCAGGTATGTATCCTTCCCCGGCCACGCCCGGATGGTAAATTAGTCCCACAGGTAAAGTAGTTCCTTTCAGGCCTCAAGGAGGCCGGGATCCTGCAGCATGGTCTGCATCAGGTAAGTGCACCCAAGCACTTCCATAATGAGCCTGGCGCCTATGGCGCCAGGACTGATGTCTTTTATGAGCCTGGCGCCATAGGCGCCAGGACACTGTCCAAAGGGCCCCTATATGGGGTTGCTGGGTCCTTCCTTGGGGACTGGATGTCCGCTTTCGGGGACGCAGGGCTTGAACCGGCTCCCCGGGAGCGGGCATCATGACAGCACTCCCCCCCAAGGCCCCTCCCAAGGTTGTTCCCTCCGGGGGTTTTGGTTTGTCTGGGAAGAGTCGGTGGAATTTCCTGACTAATCGAGGTGCATGCACATGGTCGTTGGGTTCCCACGACCTCTCCTGAGGTCCGTACCCCTTCCAATCAATTAGGTAGAACAGTTTTGACCTAAGCATTTTTGAGTCTAAAATGTTCTTCACTTCGAATTCGGGCTCCCCATCTATTAGAATAGGTTCTGGAGGTTTGAGTAGTCGGGTTCCGGGTACCACTGGTTTCAGAAGTGACACATGAAAAACAGGGTGAATTCGCATACTAGCTGGTAAATCAAGTTTAACAGCCACTGGGTTAATTATTGCCGTAATAGAATAAGGTCCCAGATAGTTTGGGTTAAAAGTTCGAGGCCCTTTGAGTGGTAAATTTCTGGTAGCTAACCACACTTGATCCCCAATCTGATACGGAGGTGCTTCACTCCAATGTAGATCAGCATTCTCCTTGTATTTTCTCTTGGCTTGTTGTAAATGCGTAGTTGCCTCTTTGAAGGCTTGGGTAATTGTAGAATGCAGATGTTCTACTGCAGGCATTCCGAGGTTCTGAGGTGAGTCAAGGTTTGAGGTTCGAGGGTGATGCCCAAACAAAGTATAAAAAGGACTGTAGCCAGTTCCAGAGTGTACCGAATTATTATATGCGTATTCGGCTATCCAAAGAATGTCTTTCCAGTTGCTTTCAGATTGCTGTAACATACACCGTAAGTATTGCTCAAGGGTCTGATTTGTCCTCTCGGTCTGACCATCGGTCTGAGGGTGGTGACTGGTCGATAATCTTACGTCGATCTGCGCCATTTGACAACATTTGTGCCAGAAGTGGGAAATGAATTGGCTTCCCCGGTCAGAGATTAGTATAGATGGGAATCCATGTAGCCGAACAATATTTTCGAGGAATTCTTTGGCTAGGACAGCAGCTGAAGGTAAACCTTTCAAAGGAATAAAGTGGGCCATTTTGGAAAACAAATCCACAATTACCAGAATAGTATTGTACCCCGAACAAGGAGGCAGGTCCGTAATAAAATCCATTGATAGGGTGTGCCAGGGTGCTGGCGGTATGTCTAGAGGTTGAAGGAGACCGGCTGGTCTTTTCTTTTGACTTTTCTTTTGGGCGCAAACACCACAGGACATCACAAAAGATTTAACATCTTTTCGCCAAGAGGGCCACCAAAATTGTCGTTTCACCTTTTCCTCTGTCTTGGCAATACCGGGGTGTCCCTCTATTAATGCATCATGATAACCGGAAATAACTAGTTCGTGTAATTCCTTATGTGGCAGGAATAAGCGTCCTTGGAAATAAGGTAAACCATTATCTATGGTAAAGTCTGATCCCTTTTGTATCCAATCCTGTAAGGTTGTAGGGTCCAGGAGTTGTTTCACTCTGGCTTGAATGTCTTCAAGCGTCTGTAACGAAGTCATGCCTAGAATCCTCTGTTCGGGAATTATTGGTACTGGTTCTGAGTTTGTATCAGATTCTCCCATTCCAATTCGGGATAAGGCGTCTGCTTGGCCATTCTTGCAGCCAGGTCGATAGGTAATCACGAAATCAAATTCAGCGAAAAACAAAGCCCATCGGAGCTGCCGTGATGACTGAGCCTTGGCGGTTTTCAAATACTGTAAATTCCGGTGATCAGTGATCACTGTGATGGTATGTCGAGCGCCAAGCAGATAATGCCGCCAGGCTTTAAAAGCGGACTTAATGGCTAACAGTTCTTTGTCCGTGATTGCATAATTAACCTCGGGTGCTGAACATTTTCTGGACCAAAATGCTACGGGATGCAGTTGGTTGGTTTCGGGATCTCTTTGGGACAGGACAGCTCCCATGCGTAGGCTGGATGCGTCAGTCCCAACGACATAAGGGAGATCTGGACGCGGGTTTTTCAATATAGGTGCGGAGGTAAACTTAGCTTTTAAATCCTGAAAGGCCTGCTCGGCTTCTTCAGACCATTCAAAACGTTTATTTTTCCTCAAGAGTGCAGTAATGGGTTGCACCACGCGTGAAAATTCCGGGATAAACCTGCGATAGAAATTGGCAAAGCCGAGCATGCTTTGAACCCCTTTTACAGAGCTAGGTGATGGCCATTTCAGGATGGCATCCACTTTTCTTGAGTCCATTCGGACTCCTTTGGGTGTCAGGATGAATCGTAGAAACTCGACTTCTGTGGTATGGAAAACACATTTCTCCAATTTAGCAAATAGTTTGTGTTGGCGCAGTTTTTCAAGTACTGCCCTGACGTGTTTTCTGTGATCAGATTCCGAAGAGGAGTACACCAGAATGTCATCGATATATACGACAACACAAACATCGATGATTTCCCGAAGGACATCATTCATGAAGTATTGGAAGGCAGCCGGCGCGTTACACAATCCGAAAGGCATCACCTGGTACTCGAATAATCCGTATTTAGTACGGAAGGCAGTTTTCCATTCGTCGCCTTCTTTAACTCGTACCAGATGATAAGCCCCCCGGAGATCTAACTTGGTGTATATGCAAGCGTCCTTCACCTGGTCAAGGAGTTCAGGGATCAGAGGCAGAGGATAACGGTTTTTAACCGTTATCTGGTTCAATGCGTGGTAATCGATACAAGTTCTAAGGTCGCCTTCTTTTTTGGGCACGAAGAACAAAGCCGAGGATGCCGGGGACTTTGACGGGCGAATAAAGCCATTAGCTAGGTATTGATCCAAATATTGTCTCAAATGCAGATTCTCAGGTTGGGTAAGGGCATAAATCCTGCTACAAGGGGGTTGTGCACCGGGCACCAGATCGATTTGGCAATCGTACGATCTGTGAGGAGGTAACGTGTTGGCCTGTTCCTTTTGGAAGACGTCCTGAAAGTCTTGGTATTCCAGAGGTAGTTGCATGGAGGCAGAGGTTACAGATGCTAGATTAATCTTCAGGTTTTCTGGGTAGCAGGTTTGTGTACAATCCGGGAAGGTTATTCTCTTAGCTCGCCAATCAATTCGAGGATTATGTGTCTCTAACCAAGGGATTCCAAGAATAACCTGAAACTGTGGAGCCTTGATTACATCAAACTCAACACCCTCCCGATGGCCGTCGGGACCAATAAGAGTCACCTCAGTAGTGGAATGTGTTACCGGTCCAGAGGCAATTTCAGTTCCATCGACTGTGGTGATGACATCTTTGCTGGTTTTAGGACGGAGAGGGAGGTTAATCCTAGAGACCAATTCACGATCCACATAGTTTCCAATATCCCCACTATCGATGTATGCCTTTATTGCATGCAACCGCTTAGGCTGTTCTGGATCTACGAGAACCATTGGCACAATGAAATGCGAGGTCTGAGAGTTAGTTTTCAAGCTCGGCAAGCGGACCCCTACACTTGTCGGGCGGAGTCGTTTCCCGAAACAGAGTCTTCATGGTTTTTATCAGCGGCTCCTACCGCCTTTCGGGGCGGTTTTGCCGGGCAATCTCGTAGAAAGTGTCCAGAATTCCCACAATAAAGACATAATTTTAACTGCTGCCTCCTTTCACGTTCCTTTTGAGTTAAGGGTCCTTTAACCCCTCCAATTTGCATAGGCTCAGAGACATCAATTCCCTTGGGATTAGCATGGGTGGATGGGTAATGCACATTATTTTTCTTGTCGGATGGGTTGGGGCAGGAGGGTGGTAGGTGCCATACATTCCTGTAAGCATCTGCCATGGCCTGCCTACATCCTGGCCCAACACACTGACCTTGGACTTTTCAACAATGTCGATAAGGTGAATGGAGCCTTGTTTCCTGCAACCTTGTGGGTTGTGGATTGAAAGGCTCATCTGCAACAGTCAAGGACACACTGTTCATTGCGGCCTACCTCAACTGATTAGTGCACAGTGAGCTGTACAGTGGATGGCTCGTTACATTTTGTGTGGGGGTTAGGGGTCCTTCGGCAGATTATTATGCTTATGCCAGTGTTTTGCACCGTAATGGTTTGGAAGGGGTGCTTCTTGGACATCCGGCTGCTCCTCTTCAGGATGCTATCCAACTACAGGTGTGTAAGTTTTGAGTATGAGTGTACCAGTGTTTCCCACAATGAATGACTGTGTGCAGAGATGTATGCATTATCAGCCCTTGCAAGATCATTTGCCTGTATATGTTACAGGTCTAGCGTGGGATCCATGTACATGGCGAGAATGTCACCACAAGTCTATCCTTCACGACCGCTAGATCTGATGTGGGAACACTTCCTTGCTAGCATGATTCGGTGCATGTGTGTTGCTGTAAACTGTGATGGGGTCTGACTTCCCATGTAGGGTTCTGACTGTGCCTTACATCTCCTTGTTCCTAGGTAAATTGTTGCTGTCTGTCGATGGCGATGTTGCAGGATTTCTGTCCCAGAAAAGGGATTTTTCTGATAAGTGACGGCCATTCACCTGCCATTTTGCAGGTCACTGTTGATCATGTAATGTTATGTATGGACTGATTTGCCCGCATGCTGTTTTATGCATGGTGACCGATGCCCTCGTGCTACTCCTATGATGCATTATGGGTAATTTGCAATAAAGTGTACAGTTGCCCCAAACACCGTAAACATGCCTGTGTGTCGTAACTGCTGCTCATGCTGTTACTCTCACGTGTATGCTGAATGTCTATGCAGGGGTGGTGGGGCAAGGGACATTGTGGGGAGGTGTGACATTCCTTGTGGATCATGCAGGTGTCCAGTTGCAGTCTACTGGTAAAGGTGTACTGGAGCATTCCGACAGATCAGCTGTTGCGGTGTCCTACATCAGGTAAAAATGGTTCACTCATGTTCACAAGTGCTGTGTTGGTAATGGGCTGTCATGTTGGTTGTAGGGATGTGTGAGGTTAACATTTAGGGAGTGGTGTTGTACATCCTTATGTCGGCAAATTGGAGTGGTTGCCACGGTGTGGGATGACCTCTCATGTGAGCTAACATTGTTCCAAGTAGTGCCCTCTCCCCCTGATCTCTGATGACAGGCAGTGCAGGTATGTAGTGTGCATCAGCATTTGTATGTCACCTGCCCTCACTATCAGTGCCTTTGATGTCAGCGATATTGTGGCATCATGAGTTGTGTGATCTGTAGCCTGCAGTTACAGGGCCTTATTTCATCAGTGCATCCCCAGGATTCTTGTCTGTACTCTTCCCTGTCCTGCCTACCAATGATCCTGTCTCTGAGACAGGTCATGTTGAGCCACATCCTCTACTTTTGACGATGTTGTTGAGCACCCTTGTGTGTCATTTGGTAGCAACAAGGCATGTTTCACTGCACTCTCTGCGTGTTTCTTGGTAATTTTGCTTTTGGATTTCACACTTGGCTCACCCGTGCGTCTCCCCTGCACTCCCATTGCGGAGAAGATTATCTGCCTTTCAATTTTGCACCCTGCCGGGACTGTGTTTCTCGTTCAATGCCTGGTGTCCTTTCACATGCCGTAGTCCATCATGTGTGCATCCCAAGGTCCATGCACACAGTGTTCAGGTCGGTCATTGTGCAATTTTGGGTGGTGGGGTGTTTGATTTGTACACTTAATAGGCCTCATTATGACCCTGTCAGACAGCCGTGCCTGTAATACAGGCACGGCTGCCGCCGGAGTCATTTTTTTTCTGGCGCCCTGGAATGGGCAATTACTGGCGTATTACAACCCCAGCGGACTTGGTAATTGCCCATTCCAGGGCACCAGAAAAAATTCTTCCCCATTCCCTTTTGAGCCCCATAGGGCTCAATGGGAATGGGGAAGCCGTATGCACCGGCACCATTCGTGAATGGTGCCGGTGCATGTGGCATACTGTGCTCGCGGATGCTGCTCTGCCCGCCAGGTGTTATGCTCACCTGGTATCCACAGGGACGCCACCCAGCTGGGTTACTCACTGGTATGCTTCTCAGCTTTGCCCTGATGTGGTCTGCGGGGAAGGTTCAGCCTTGTGGTAGAATTAGGCGTGCTCTCCTTCCTGCCTTCTTTGCAGGGGCGCATTGTCTTTCATAGGTGAGTTTGGTCCAGTTACTTCACTGACGCCGGCCCGTTTGATATTGTTCAGGTAGGTCTTATTGCTGTTCTTTAGTTTTGTTGCTATCCTGCATGCCTTTCTTTGTTTAAAATGTCTCTTTTTTCTCCCTTAGGTATGCAGAGCTTCAGCGTGGCGAACTGGCTTGGTTGAGCCCCGCTGGTAAATGATGGCGCATTAAGAGCGCTATGATGCAGTAAGTAAGCGCTATGCGCAGCGCTGCGAAGTCTTGCCTTTGCTAACCTGTGTTTTCCTTCCTTGTAGGTCGCGGTGTTCTTCAGCGCGAGTGGAATGTCCGGAGTGGTGCCAGCCGAGAGGCGACCAGCCAGGTAAGCCTTTTGAGCAGTTCGTAATCTGTAAATGTCTCTACAGCTTTCTTTAATGTTGCCTCTATCTTACCCTTTCAGGTCGTTCTGTCGGGAGGCATGCAGATTCGAGGAAGCTGTTCTCAGTAGCTGCGAGTGTTTAAAGATGAAGACTGCAGGTAAGATGCTGCTGCTAATGATGTTCCTTTTGTCTCCTTGCAGGTTCTGCTTCTCCAAGGTTCAGGGGAATAGCTGGACACGGTGAGCGTCACGTTGCAAGCTGCAAAGTAACACGAAGCATGTTGTGCAGTCAGGGTGTGGTTTATGTAGCCCAGGTAAAGTAGTACCAGGGAAAGTAGTTCCAGGCCTGCCACACCCAAAACACTAGACCGCATATCTTGGTTCTTAGGAACCAAGCTATGTGGATGCCTCCATGTTGGCTGACAATACAATAAAGTAATTCCCAAGCACATTGTTGTTCATGGTGTATGAGCCTGGTGCCATAGGTGCCAGGACTGGCCCCATGAGGGCTTTTGAAGAGGATGCCAGGCTCTAGAGGCCCGAGTCCTGACTCCACCTGGCCAATGGGTTTGCCAGAGGGGGTTTTGGGCAAGGGTCGTGACAGCACTCCCCCCTAAGGCCCCTCCCATGGTGTTCCTTCTGTCTGGCCCTGGTTTGGTTGGGAAGTTCCGATGGAATTTCCTGATTAGACGTGGTGCGTGGATATTCTCACTGGGCTCCCAGGATCTATCTTGTGGTCCAAATCCTTTCCAATTGATGAGATAATATAGCTTGGTCCTAGAGTATTTAGAGTCCAAGATATCTTTGACTTCGAATTCTGGTTCTCCGTCAACAAGTATGGGCTTAGGTGGTGTCCCAATCCGTGTGCCGGGTTGCATTGGTTTCAGGAGGGACACATGGAATACCGGGTGGATGTGTAGATTAGGTGGTAAATCCAGTTTCATGGCTGCTGGGTTGATAATTGCCTTAATGGTATAGGATCCTAAGAATCTGGGATGAAAGGTCCGGGTTCCCTTGATGGGTACGAATTTAGCGGCTAACCAAACTTTGTCTCCTACTTGATCAGGGGCCTTTTTCCGGTGTTGGTCGGCGAATCTCTTTTGTTTTTCTTTGGCATGAATAAGGTGTTCCTTTGCCCTTTTGAAAGCCTGAGTAATGGTTGTGTGTAGAGTCTTTACCGCTGGCATTTCCAAGCTGGCTGGAAGGTCTAGTTCAGAGGTACGTGGATGTCTGCCATGAAGGGTATAGAAGGGCGTTTGTCCCGTGCTTGAATGCAAAGAATTGTTATATGCATATTCGGCTATCCATAGTAGGTCTTTCCAATACCTTTGTTCGTGGTGCAGGATGCACCGTAAATATTGCTCGAGTGTCTGATTGGTTCTCTCGGTTTGGCCGTCCGTTTGGGGATGGTGACTGGTAGATAGCCGAATGTCGATCTGCGCCATTGCACAGCATTTTTTCCAGAGGTTTGAAACAAACTGGCTGCCTCGATCAGAGACCAGAACCGAAGGGAAGCCATGTAGCTTAACCAAGCCCTCCAGGAACACCTTTGCTAAAGTGGCTGCGTCTGGGAGGCCTTTGAGAGGAATAAAGTGGGCCATCTTCGAGAATAAGTCCACAACTACAAGGATGGTGTTGAACCCTTGGCTTGGAAGTAGATCAGTGATGAAGTCAAGGGAAAGAGTGTGCCATGGAACTGGAGGAATATCCAATGGTTGTAGGAGACCAGATGGTTTTTGTTTCTGTGATTTATTTTGTGCACAGACACCACAGGACTGAATATACAGATGATGTCCTTACGCCAGGTAGGCCACCAAAAGTTCTCTTTCACCATAGCTAGGGTTTTGGCGATCCCAGGATGCCCTTCGATCAGTGAATCGTGATAGTTTGAAATAATATGCTGTTGTAATTCCTTCTTGGATACATATAGGCGATCCTTAAAAAAGGGTAGGTGGTCCTTGATGGTATATTGTTCTCCTTGAGTTTGCCATGCAAAGTAGGCATCAGGATTCATTGTCTGTTGGATTTCTTTTCATAGTTCTGCTTGTGTTCAGGCTGTCGTGATACCCAAGAGTTTGTCTTCAGGTATAATAGGTACTGGGTCTGGAGTTGTATATACTATTTCATCTATGCCCATGCGAGATAAGGCATCCGCCTTTCCGTTTCTGACTCCTGGTCGAAATGCGATTACATAATCATATTCGGTGAAGAAAAGGGCCCACCGTAATTGGCGCGAGGACTGGGCCTTGGCTGTTTTGAGATATTGCAGGTTTCGGTGGTCTGTGATGACTGTAATGGTGTGTCTGGCCCCCAGAAGGTAGTGCCTCCAGGCTTTAAAGGCGGATTTGATAGCCAGGAGTTCCTTGTCCGTGATGGCATAACTAATCTCTGGAGGTGAGAACTTTTTCGACCAGAAGGCCACAGGATGTAGCTGGCCGGTTTCCGGGTCTCTCTGTGAAAGGACAGCCCCCATTGCGAGACTGGACGCATCAGTTTCAACGACATAAGGGAGGTCTGGACGAGGATGTCGCAGGATTGGAGCAGAGGTAAACCTTTGTTTAAGTTCCTGAAAGGGTTCTTCTGCTTCTTCGGTCCAAGCAAACTTTTTATTGTTTTTTCGTAATAGTACTGTGATTGGGTGCACAACCTGAGAGAAGTCTAGGATGACCCGGTGGTAGAAGTTCGCAAAGCCCAGCATGCTTTGTACCCCTTTCAGAGACGTCGGTGAAGACCATTTCAGAATGGTATCTACCTTGTGCACGTCCATTCTGATGCCTCCTGGAGTAAGGATAAAACCAAGAAATTCTATTCGGTGACATGAAAAAAGCATTTTTCAAGCTTTGCAAACAAGCGATTTTGACAGAGCTTGGTGAGGACTGAACGAACGTGCCTGACATGATCTTGTTCCGAGGCTGAGTATACTACGATGTCGTCTATGTACACTAAGGCGTTCACATCAATTAACTCCCTTAAGATGTCATTCATGAAATATTGGAATGCCGCAGGAGCGTTGCATAACCCGAAGGTCATGACTTGATATTCAAACAAGCCGTACTTAATACGGAAGGCGGTTTTCCATTCATCTCCTTTTCTGACTGGGACCAGGTGGTACGCTCCTCGAAGGTACAATTTGGTATAAATCTTGGCATCTTTAACTTGGTCTAGCATCTCAGGGATAAGTGGCAAGGGGTAGCGGTTCTTCACAGTGATCTGGTTCAATGCGCGGTAGTTAATACAGGTTCTCAAGTCTCCTTCCTTTTTCGGTACAAAGAACAAAGGACTGGCTGCGGGGGACTTCGAAGGACGGATAAACCCGTTTGCAAGGTACTGGTCTAAATAGGATTTCAAATGAAGGTTTTCTGGTTCTGTGAGAGCGTAGATCCTGCCGCAAGGGATTTGTGCACCAGGAACAAGGTCGATCTGACAGTCATAGGGCCTGTGCGGCGGCAATGTATTGGCTTGGTCCTTTCGGAAAACATCCTGGAAATCATGGTATTCACTTGGCAAGGTATTAGTTGCTCCCAGGGTTGATACTGTCGCTCCAGGAGTCATGGGGATACAGATGTCGGGTTTCTCCTCTTGGTAATAGCAGGCTGGGGAGCAGTCACCGGGGAAGGTTAAATTTCATGCCCGCCAGTCTATCAAAGGGTTGTGAGCAACCAACCATGGCATCCCTAGTATTAGCCTGAACTGAGGTGCCTTGATGAGATCGAATGAAATAGACTCCCAATGTCCGTCCTGACACAGCAAGTTTACCCTGGCTGTGCACTGGGTTACTGGTCCGGAAGCGATTTCTGTCCCATCCACGGTGGTTACCTTGTCCATAGTTGGCTTAGAACACAAAGGAAGCCCCATCTATGCTTCCAGTTTTTGATCAATATAATTTCCAACTGCTCTGCTATCGATGTATGCTTCAACGGCATGCATTCTTGATGACTGTTGGTGGTTAATTAAGATCACTGGTATTGCAAAGTGCGAGGTCAGCAACTCTTTCTTCTCACTCGACAAACTGACCTCTACGTTTGTCGAGCTTGGTAGTTTCCCGATTCCTTAGCTTCATCCTTCTCTGTGGCCCCGACTGTTCTTCTTGGGGGTTTTACTGGACAGTCCTTCAGGAAAGGTCCTGGTTTCCTACAATACAAACAAAGCTGTTGTTGTCTTCTTTTGTCCCGCTCTTGTTTTGTTAATGGAGGCCGGATCCCTCCGATCTGCATGGGTTCTACAGCATTTTCAGGTACAAGGGGTGTGTTTTCCCTTGGTCGAACATACACGGTCCGAGGGTCCGTCTTAGACCGGTCTGCCTTTCGGTCCTGCAACTGGTGGTCTAGCTGCACGACCAGATTTATGAATTCTGCACAACTCTGGTTGGATCAACCACCTGGGCTAAGACGTCCTTTAATTCGCCTCGTAAGCCTCGATGGAATAACGTGGTTCTTTTGTTTTCTGGCCACCTAGCTTCGGCAACCAGTCTGTTGAAGGTAGCAATGTACGTTAACAAGTCCTGATTCCCCTGTCGGAGGGAGAAGAGTTAATTGTCTACTGCTTGTTCCTGGGTATGGCGAGCAAAACGTTTTTCCATTTCTCTCTGGAACCCCCCAAAGTCATGTAATAGAGGATCGTCATGGGTTAGCAACGGCACCAACCAATCTGCTGCACTACCACTCAGGTATGATAAGACAAAAGCTACCCGAGCTTGGTCGTTTGGAAATGCTCCAGGCCTACAAAGAAAATGAAGGCGGCACTGATTGATGAATGCCACATACTTCCGTGAGCCGCCTGAGAACCTTTCTGGTGGTGCCAGAGGCACTGCTCCAGGTAACGTGATCCGTACAGGAGTGGGTGGTATGGCGGGGTTTTGCATCGTTGGATTGCTTCCAGGTAGAGGCGTCTGTCCTGCTTGTGATTGCAAGTATTGCCTGCTAATCTCTTCTGTGTGTTCTTTGGTCACTATTAGGTCTCTCTGGAGGGCATTAGTCTCTTGTCGGGCAGAATGAACCTCAGCACAAAGCTCTCCTAGTAATTGGGCCAATTGGTCCATTTCTGATGTTTCCATGGCGCCTAGGTGGATTTGTTATGGTAGGCTTCGTGTTCTGTTACGCTCACCTGGTATCCACAGGGACGCCACCCAGCTGGGTTACTCGCTGGTATGCTTCTCAGCTTTGCCCTGATGTGGTCTGCGGGGAAGGTTCTGCCTTGTGGTAGAATTAGGCGTGCTCTCCGTCCTGCCTTCTTTGCAGGGGCGCGTTGTCTTTCATGGGCGAGTGCGGTCCAGTTACTTCACTGACACCGGCCCGTTTGACATTGTTCAGGTAGGTCTTATTGCTGTTCTTTAGTTTTGTTGCTATCCTGCATTCCTTGCTTTGTTAAAAATGTCTCTTTTTCTCCCTTAGGTATGCGGAGCTTCAGTGTGGCGAACTGGCTTGGTTGAGCCCCGCTGGTAAATGATAGCGCATTAAGAGTGCTATGATGCGGTAAGTAATCGCTATGCGCAGCGCTTCGAAGTCTTGCCTTTGCTAACCTGTGTTTTCCTTCCTTGTAGGTCGCTGTGTTCTTCAGCACGAGTGGAATGTCCGGAGTGGTGCCAGCCGAGAGGCGACAAGCCAGTTAAGACTTTTGAGCAGTTCGTAATTTGTAAATGTCTCTACAGCTTTCTTTAATGTTGCCTCTATCTTCCTCTTTCAGGTCGTTCTGTCCGGGCGGCGTGCAGATTCGAGGAAGCTGTTCTCAGTAGCTGCGAGTGTTTAAAGATGAAGACTGCAGGTAAGATGCTGCTGCTAATGATGTTCCTTTTGTCTCCTTGCAGGTCCTGCTTCTCCGAGGTTCGAGGGAATAGCTGGACATGGTGAGCGTCACGTTGCAAGCTGCAAAGTAACACGAAGCATGTTCTGCAGTCAGGGTGTGGTTTATGTAGCCCAGGTAAAGTAGTACCAGGGAAAGTAGTTCCAGGCCTGCCACACCCAAAACACTAGACCGCATAGCTTGGTTCTTAGGAACCAAGCTATGTGGATGCCTCCATGCTGGCTGACAATACAACAAAGTAGTTCCCAAGCACATTGTTGTTCATGGTGTATGTGTAACGCTCACCTGACTCCCACGGAGGCGCTGGCCTGGTTCGCGCTGCTGTGACCTCTTCTAAGGTGATGCGCAGGGTTCGGAAGACGGACTGGACCGGGCCCCCAAATCTGGCTTGTCTGGCTCGCAGAAGTATCCTTCTGTAGGCGAAAATAGGGGATTAACTGTCTGCGGGGTAATGCAATCAGCCTCCCACTTTCCCCTCTCACCCTCCTCGAAACCCTTCTGTGATTCCTCGTAGCGTCTCACCTTAGGGTCTGGAAGGACGAGCTCTCCATCCTGCTTCTGATGCATGGGCGCGTTGGTATCCAGTTACTTCACTGGATTTTCGGATTGGTGAGAACCAAACTTGCTTGGCTTCCAGGTAATTTTTTTGATAAGAGGTTCCCCTTGTGTCCATGCATTAATGTACTAATGCTAGTGTCTTTTTCCCCATAGGGGCCGGGGTACGGAATGCCGGGGAACAGGCACCGACCCGAGATGAGAGGTGAAATCCTCGTAGAAATCAGGTAAGTCTTTAATGAGCGTTTTTTGGTAATGTCTTTTCATTCGCTCATTAACGCTGATGTCTCTTTTTCCCCTTATGGGCCGGGGTCCGGAAATGCCAGGATGCGGCGCGGACCCGAAATGAAGAGGGAATGAATCAACAGGTAAGTCTTAACATGGAGATTTAGCTTTCCTTATTCCCTTCTCTCTCTCACCTTTTGTTCTGGTCTTTTTCTCCCTAGGCGCTGGGGCGTGACTGCGAATCCGGATGATCGCTGCTGAACATGGAGGCGCCCTGTAAAGGTGAGTGGAATGCGGCGCTGCATCGATCGACGCGTGGCAGAAGTCAGGATGCAGGAGCAGACACGGTGAGCGTCCAGCTGCTAGATGCAGAACAATGCGAAGCACGTGTGGCTGTTCGGGTGGGGTTTAAATAGCCTTGGAAGAAGTTCCAGGTATGTATCCTTCCTCCAATCAGGTATGTATCCTTCCCCGGCCACGCCCGGATGGTAAATTAGTCCCACAGGTAAAGTAGTTCCTTTCAGGCCTCAAGGAGGCCGGGATCCTGCAGCATGGTCTGCATCAGGTAAGTGCACCCAAGCACTTCCATAATGAGCCTGGCCAGGACTGATGTCTTTTATGAGCCTGGCGCCATAGGCGCCAGGACACTGTCCAAAGGGCCCCAGGGCTTGAACCGGCTCCCCGGGAGCGGGCATCATGACAGGACTGGACTGGCCCCATGACGGTTTTTGAAGAGGATGCCAGGCTCTAGAGGCCCGAGTCCTGACTCCACCTGGCCAATGGGTTTGCCAGAGGGGGTTTTGGGCGAGGGTCGTGACACCGTGTCCGACCTGGCGGTCAGAAAGGCACTCACGAGCACAACTCGTAGTTTGCCGGTCCGGGAACTATTGAACCGGCAAGCTTACCGGTACCGTAGTTCTCGGACCGGCAAACTTGTAATGAGGCCCAATGTGTGCACTTTGAGACTCAGGCTCTAATTGGATGTGGTATTCTGTCTGTTCAGACCTAATGCAGTGTGCGCCAATGGTTTACTGTGCGTTTCTTTGATGTCATTGTGGCTGATGTGCTGGCCGTGCGTAATGACAACACATCCATGCAAAATCGGAATGCATATTTCCACATGTGCTCTTTCTGGTGTGTTCCAGTGTACCTCCACCACTTCAGCACAAGTGCATTATGAGTGAGTGTTTTGTAGTGCTTTCCTGACATTGCCTGCCTCCCGCCTACGAGAGTGTGGCGGATGTTCTGGCCAGGGATGGAGTCATCTCTGCATTGCATGTGGCATGTTCAGGCAATGTTGTTTCATTAGTCCTTCAGTGTGACGTTTTTGTTATCGCGCTGGGTAGTGTTTTGACTCTGTTCGGCTATAATGTCATTGTCTCACAATGTGTTGTGCACAATTGGTCATTGGTTTGGGTACAGTATGCAGACGATTGGTCATGTGTGACATATCATGTTGGCTGTATGTGTGGTGATCTGGGTGTACATGTGGATACTGTTGAAAAATCCGGCTGTGCAAAGGCACACATGGTTGTTTGAGTGCTGTTATGTGCAATGGAGTTGCAGTTCTTCTGCAGTTCCTCCATACTCATCCTTGATGGGATTTTGAGAATGTTCAGTACTGGCGAGGCGGAAATGTTGTCTCTATGTGTCTACAGTTTATTTGTGCAGTATGAGGCTGTGTGTGGAGGTGTACATGTATCTTATGTGTTGGCATGGCCAAATGTCTGTTAACATGGTTTCTCAGGCAGGTATGTGTGTGCAGGCTGTGCCAGGCATTTGTCATCCTTTCATCATGGACATCGTCTCGTGTGAGGTCAATGTTTCTTTCTGGCATCATGCATGCTCACGTGAAGAAGATGTTGAACAGCCGCTCCCTCACTCGTACTGCAGTTGCACTGGCTTTCCCCGGGTCAGTGGCCTTGTGTGTAGCTCTGGCCTGAGGTCAGGTACTAGTTCTGCATGTAAATACTTATGCAATGCGATGTTATGCAGGATGCAACAGGAATGTATGATGTCGCACACAACGTGTGGCCTGTGCTCAATGATGCCCCTGCTGGCCCTGTGTGCCGGCTTGTACCTCTCCTGTTACGTACTGGTGGCACACCTGTTAGGTGTGATGAGGTAGAGGTGCAATGGGTAATCGTCATTACCGATATGACGAAGGTCATGAGTGGTATCAGTGCGCGTTGTGTATTCATTCGTGGGTAGTGTTGGATCGGTTGGAGTTGCCTTTGTGTGTACCCAATAATGTGTTGCATGTGTTGCCATGGTCATGTGTGTGCACCTGTGTGTGGGTGTGAGTCTGCGTTTGTGTGGTAGGACATGGTGCATGTTTCTGTACTTACCTAGCAGCCACATGTCCCATAGTGCTCGGCTACCAACTGCGCACACAAGCTGGAGCTACGGAATATGTGGCTGTCGTGGACGGAGCCCGGGAAGTTGACATACATACACATGAAGAGGCCACCGGCATCGCAGACCAGTTGTGCATTGATGGAGTGCCACCGGTGCTGGTTCTGGAACATGCACGCATCGCCCTGGGTGGACATAGTGACATGTTGCAGTCAATGGAACTGATGGTCTGGGGGAATCGGTGTGCTGCGTAGTATCAAATGCCACCTGCCTTTGGTCCTCCTAGGCCAAGGGCATGTGGGCAGGGTGTCTGCTGTGTGATATGATGCATACCACTACCTGGTGCAGGGCGTGTGACTGTGTGGCATAAGAGATGCCTGCACTGATGCCACTGGTCCTCTGGAAAGAGCCAGTGTCAAAGAAATGCAAGGTGGCCAGGAGCTTCACATGTGCACCAATGGAATGTGAACACGCTGTGGTGTGGTGCAAATCAGCCTCCCACTCCTACAACATATCCATGATGACATGTCGAGAAAAGGATACCTTCGGTAAACCTCTGTGTCATCCATGCCGAAGAGGCTGACCCTGGTGGGAAAACCTGCTCCCTCCGTCTCCTCCTAGGCTGTGGTGCGGCAGCTGCGACATCATTGGGCCATTCCTGTGCTTAGCTATGGCTAAGTCACAAGGATACAGTACCATTGATTGAAGTCATGTAGTGGAGCTGTGTGCCTTTATGATGAGACGTGTTGCCACATGATATGCATGTTGGTGTGCATCATCGCTGTATGAATTGAGTTGTTGGTGCGTGTGTGGGATGGTGTCCAGCTGTGGCATGTGTGTGTCGTGTTCAGGTGTTATTTGGTGGCATTGTGTGTTTGTTCACATGTGGGGGTTGGTCCTTTTTCAGGATGGTTGTATTTGTTCAAAGTATGTTGTGGCAGAATGTGTGTTTGATGTGTTCTGTGGTGTGTTGCAGGAGGTGTGTTCATCCTGGTCAGCTTAGTGATGATTCTGATGTTTGTGGATTATTTTATGGGATTGTGTTGGATGAGCTATGTATTTTTGTTTATTTGGTATTTTTTTACATGCATTCCAATTGTCATAACTTCCGCCATTGTCGTAAGTTCTGCAGGCGTACACTCTCTTTCTTGACTTCTGCCTTTCCGTGTTTTTGTCATAAGTCCTTTTAGTGAATTTGTGTATGTTACCTCTGCGGAAATTACGACTGATTTGAGGCGTAAATAGGTTTATGGTGCAAATCTTGCTTACTAAATTAGGGCCATCTTAGCCTCTTATCACTACACTACAAATATGACAAAGAGCATGTGGAAATTGCAGCAAATAAAACAATGCTTAATGCAATTATGCAAAATAAATTCTCTACAGATGGGATCATTATTGCACACTGCTATCAATGCGCTTATTACCAATAGGTGTACTTTTCCTCCAAGTTAGCATGTGGGGAAGAGTAGGTGGAAATGCTCATGTTTGGTTGGAGATTTGAATCACAGGACACGTTCTGACACAAGATGTTATTTTTTTAGGTTGCACATTTTTAAATATGTACAAGAGCGCACAAGTTGAACAACTGACAGGTATGAAGTCATGGTTCAAATATACACCGCGCCACTCATGTGCAAGCGCCTCAGACTGAATACTGATCATTTTGAATTTTGGCTACCCGCCCATAGTGCAGTGCTTCACTATGCTGCATTATATTAGATAGGAGTCCATTTAGGACCCACACGCTGTCCGCCATATGTGAATGAAAGTTGAATGTGTTTAGAAGTGCGTGCTCAGTACATATTTGTCGTGTTTCTCAGACCTTGCATGGAAACTGCCTGAAACTGTTTGAATTTACTATCAGACATTGTGTGTATGAACTGTTGCGGCGGGTTGGGGAATCTTTAAACCCCAGCTCTTTTTCGCTTTTTACACAATTGTAATTGCACCGGTTACACAGGGAACCTTATTGAACTGCATTGATTAAACTCAGCAGCTCAAACGCACCTTCTGGACACAGAACGTTGCATCTCAGCTGCTCACTTTGTTCTCCATTGAAGCCAGGCTCACAAGGCATTAGGGAAACTACATTTCCCAGCAGCCCACGCCGCATAAATGAAACGTCAGGCGCTTCAGCATCGGCGCTTCTGCGGCTAGCCAGTCTACGCTGGTCCACACCGTCCATCGGCATACACGGTGAGAAACTCTGCTCCTATTTTTCCATCCATCTCCGTGACCTCGAAATAAGCTATAGGCTACCCTAAAATATTGCAATTAGTGTAACAGGTGGAACAACTGAACCACCTGACCACGGTGTAGCGTTTCTTAGACACCAGGAGGGAGATATTTGACCCATCTCCTGAAAATGTCATCCCTGACACTACTCCGGAACCATCGCAATCTCACACAGTCCCCGGGATAGGCCAAAATCCGGCCTTACAACATCACAAAAATGGAAACAAATTAGAAAGTGAGACAATCATAATTGTCCCATTGGACATAGAACCAGACAAACATAGAAACCCACTACCAGAAGAACTCCCTTCCGTAGATTTAACAAAGTCCTTAGAGGTAAAAATAGGCCTTCTGAACACCAGATCTATGAATAACCACGCCCAATGCATTCATGATTACATCATACAGGATGAACTAGACATATTATGTCTAACTGAAACTTGGTTGAAGGAACCCATCGGCCCTACCATCGACATTCTCGGTTCCCCAAGGATATAACATTCATTATAAAAACAGAGAAACAGGAAAGGGCGGTGGAGTGGCTATAATAGCCAAACAAGATCTTAACCTATTCCCCTCCCCATCCATTGCAATGGATGTGAAACACTCTTGCTCAAAATAATTCCAACTAAAAATAGTTGCATTAACATCATTGCAATCTACAGACCACCATCATTGACCGCAGATTTCAATGATGAATTAACACAACTGTTGAATAATCTAAAAGGGCCCAACACAGGGACAGTGTTCCTGTGCGACCTACATAGATGGAGAGGGAACATCAAAGACAAGGAAGCCCTATCTCCTGAGAAATATTTGAAATCGATCGACTTTCTCATGATAAACAACGAACCCACATCAAACAAGGGAAACCAACTTGATTGGATAGTGTCTAATAATGTGGAAACTACTATGCTTGGAACAAATCCATGCATATGGTCCAATCACCATGAAATCGAACTGGTATTGATACCTCGAGAAAATCTTAGGAAAATGAACAATGTACCTAACAAAGTTTGGGGAAGGAACTTTAAAAAGATCACACCCCTTATTTTGACACAAGACATTGAAAACATCATGAACATCACGGTAGACGAGGATCTTGTGATAAAATTGTGACAACATTTAATAACCAATTCCAAAAGCTTTTAGACCGACACGTTCCTATCAAATGTAAACAGCTTAGGCCCAATCTAAATCAGCAGAATTGGTTTAATGCTAAAACTTGTAAACTTAGAAAAGAAAAAAGGAAATTGGAGAGAAAGTGGCAAACAAATCCCACTGACAACAACAAAGAGAAAGGGAAAGAACTGGGTAGCCTATATAGGGAAAAAGTGATGGAAGCAAAGAAAAACTATTACAATGAACAGATCACTGCAGCCTCCAGCTCAACTGGAAAATTGTTCCAGATTCTGAAATCGGTAGAAAAACCTCCGACATTGTCCCCTCCTTTTCAACCGTCACAGGAAGACTGTGAGAAGGTCAAGCAGCCTTTTACAATAAAATCCAAAAGGCCAGCGAAACCATAAAATCTTGTATAGTGGATATTCACCCACACCAAATCCCGGATAGCTTAGAGCCTACCCCCTCAGAGAGGATTAAATTCAAGTTCTCCGTTGTCTCCCTAGAGGACATGAATACTGTACTTTCTACCATCAGACGAACAGCCTGCTCTGAAAACATATGATCTCCCAAGCTTATCCTGGACAATGCTGGGCTTTTTGCCCCTTTTCTTCGCAGAATGGTGAACGCCTCGTTTAGAGACCACAAGGTCCCTACTGTAATTAAAACAGTTACCATCTTACCTTTAGTCAAAACACCAGGCTTAGATCAACATGACCCCTCCAACCTCTGTCCGATAACGAATTGCAACTTTCTATTAAAAATCTTAGATAAAGTTGAAACCAGCCAACTCCAAGAGTAGGTCGACAGGGATAGCCTCCTACACACTCAACAATCGGGCTTTAGAGGAGCACATGGTACGGAGACTGCCCTGCTCGACCTTCAGACCAAAATGCTCAATATTCTGGACAAGAGAAAGACAGGTATGCTGATATTATTGGACCTCTCAGCAGCATTCGATTTGCTCGACCATCACAAACTCTGTGAGGGGGTGGCCACCAGGGGGCGCGCAGGCAATGGCTGCCTGATCGTGCTGCTCCCGCCGTAGCAGGGAAGTTTTAGGGGATTGAGCCCCCCGAACTCCCCCAGGCAGACCCAGCAAGACGGAGGGGCGCGAGGAAACCCCCAGGCACCCAACGAGCGAAGGAGCGACGCTCGCAGCCCCTGGGAAACGCGAGAACAAGACCCGCAGTGCCAGGCTGGGACGCGGCCACGCAGGGCCTCGGCGGCCGCGTCACCGACGAGTGAAGAGGAGCTCCGGAGAAGCCGCGCTGACACAGTGAGGGATCCCTCCTCTCCCGCCTCCCTCGACCGATTCTTCGATCCTGTCGAGCACTTGGTCCCGCGATCGGGGGCCAAGGCGGATCGAGGGGGCTAGCATGATCCGTGCTGCGGACCCTCGCCCCCATCCCCGCGGCTTGGCGGGCCACGGGCCTACCTCGGCGGCGGGAGGAAATCAGCAGCGGGAGGCCTGCACTAGTGATCCCGCTGGAGAGGTGCGGGAGCCCAGCGGCCCCTTGAACCGGCCCGAGCCTCCGGGGCCTAGACGGTAGGGGCGAGCCGCAGAGCACCGGGTGGGACGCCCCCAGCTAGACAGCTGGCTCCACGCCACGACAGAAAGAGCCTGGGCCAGATGAAGACCTAACTGGGCGGGCGAGGTGGTCCTCGCCCGCGCGCCGTGAAGGAGGAAGGCTCCGGGTGGGGAGAACAAGTTGGGACAAGCAACTGTGGTGCCCCCCCTGGATTGAGCCTGGGGCCCCTCCCCCCCACAAGGAAAGCTTCAGCAGTCACATACGGACCCCGGGAGCGAGGCCCCTGCCAGGCCTTGGTGGGGCGTGTGCCCGCCCAGCGACGACACAGGTCCCCCCCCTCCCCTGGGGACGAAGGTGAAGCGATTAGGGGGGTGGAGACCATGTATCCAGTAGCCCATAAAGAACAGTCTGAACTGACCAGCGGCAACCTAAGCGGGCTGCGGTCCCTTCGGCCCGGGTGTGTGGCCCCTGCCTGGAGACGGTGGGGCGTGTGCCCGCCCGGTGAAAACCCCCTGTAGCGGAACACGACAGCAGGGGAGGGGCGAGCCTCGTCCGGGGGCCCCCTCCCCACCTTTCTTTCCGACCCCGATCTGAGTGCCCCAGGAGGGAAACCATTGGCTGACCCAGGGGGGGGGGCGATGGACTGGCGGCAAACCTTACAGGAATTTCGCTTTCAGGAGATGGCGTCCAGCAAGAGAAGCCCAAGCCCCACCAAAGGAATGGCACAGTCGGAGACCCTAGGACCTTCCACGTCTGCCATGGAAAGAGGCATTGCCTCCATATTACAGGAGATCAGGGACATGCGATCCGACATTGCCCAGAAATTTGAAAAAATAGATCAAAGAGTGGACAAGGTCGAAGACAGACTGTTGCAGGTTGAGACCAACCAAACATCATCGGCGTCTCTACAGATGGATCTAGGGCTGAGGCTAGTGGCCCTGGAGAAAAGGGATGAGGAAAGGTCCAGGCAGATGGACGACTTTGAAAACAGGGAAAGGAGAAACAATCTCAGATTTTTTGGGGCACCGGAACAGGAAGGGCAAACAGAGAGAGACATTACCCGCACGGTGAGAGACATCATCACCCTCCTCTTTGCGGAAGAAATGACTACGGAACCCACATTCGATAGAGTGCACAGAGCTGGGGGTAGAGCGGGGGGCCCCCGGTCTATCTTGGTCCGGTTCCACTACTACTCCGAAAAAACAAAGGTGTTGGAGGAAGCCAGGAAGGCCCGGGAGATCACCTACAACAACGCCCAGATTTCAATCTACCAAGATCTCTCTGCCTACACTCTGGCCAAACGCAGGATGTGTCGCCCCCTAACACTCCTGCTTAAGGAAAAGGGGGTCTGCTATCGTTGGGGCTATCCCTTCTCCTTGACTTTTGAGTATATGGGCCAGCGGTCAACTCTGATCACGGAAGACGACATATGAGGAGCCATCCAGGACTACGTTGTGGACTCGAATTCCAGGAGGGCCCTGTCGGGGCCGTAGAGGGATACTCCGGGGGGCCCAGGCCCGCGAAAGACAGGAGACGAAAAACAGGCGCGAGGAAATACAGGAAAATGAATAACCCATCGCCAGTTAAGGAGGGAGAGCGGAACGACTCCGAGGACTGAGGTCTGGGGAAACCCACCGAGTCTTGTTAGGTGCACAGAAAAGTCAGCTGATTCACCATTAACAGCATCCCTACGAACAGCAAGTATGGGGGAGTCATGAGGGGGACGGCACGGCAAGGAGGGAGGGGGGCGCTCACATAGACACGCTTTCCACAGAATGCCCGGCCGCAGCGGGTAGGCTGGTGGTTCCGCCAGTAGCCAGGGATGGCAGAACTATTTGGCTGGACGCCGCGGAAGGGGGAGGGGGACACGAAGTTGGGGTAGTTCAGTTACGGTTTGGGGAAGGGGGGCAGTTGGGGTCTTGTTCTAGGCCCACCTGGAGGGAAGGGGAGGGGGGAGTCGGGGAACGAAAAGTCAAACCAAGGGAGCACGCTAGGAAGAGCAGATTGAAAACGTTGACTGAGAGAGAGGAAATTCTAGATTATGGCTAACAGTCTGCCCCCCCGGGTGTGGGCTCCCTAAATGTACGGGGCTTAAACACCCCCGCGAAGAGATCCCTGGTCTGCAGGGAATTTAGAAGGGCCAACCTCGACTTTCTCTCTGTGCTAGAGACTCACTGGCCGCGTGGTAATGAGCCCAAAATGCGGGGAGGAGGAATAGGGGAGGTCTTCAGTGCTTCCCATAAATGCAAAAAGAGAGGGGTCACCATCTTAGTAGCGAGGAATGCAGGCTTCGAGAACGAGGCCATGCTGAAAGACCCAGAGGGCCGTTATCTGCTGGTGCGGGGGTCCCTTCAGGGGGCCCGCTCACCCTGGCTGTTATCTATGCCCCAAATGAAGGCCACCCCTATTTTGGGAAGAGGTAGGGGACAAACTCAAGCACTTTGTTCATGGTACGGTGGTGGTGGGGGGGGACTTCAACATGGTCCTAGACCCAACCCAGGACAGGAAATGCACAAGTCTGCAGCCCTCCAGGTCGTCAGATGAGACCATGGCGCACAACTTCCAAAGGGTTAATCTAGATTTGGGACTGATGGACACGATCCCGATCCCCAGAACGAACACCCCCTCTTTCACATATTACTCAGCCATTCATGCGTCGTTCTCCAGGATAGACTATATCTTGGTGGACGAGATCCTGCACCCATTCACCTCAGGCCATAGGGTTGACCCCGTCCCCTGGTCCGACCACGACCTGGTCCGAGTCACTATAGCAAGGGGAGGACTAAGCGAACGCAGGGGGAGGTGGAAGTGCAACGACTCCCTGTTAAAGGATGATGTACTAGCTCAGGAATTTCTCGAGGCCATCACAGATTTTTTTCGAACTTAACGATAATGGGGAGGTAGGTTTGCATACCCTATGGGATGCCTTTAAGGCTACCCTACGGGGAGTCCTGATCAAAATGGCAGCCCAGAAAAAGAGGGAGAGGGAGGCCCAGGAAAGACTACTGAGGGAGAAAATAGCCCAACTCCAACCAGGGGGGCTCCCCACGGTCCCCTTGGATCGAGGTCAGGTGGCCGCCCTGGAGGACTGTAGACTCCAGCTGAAAGATCTCCTCCTCCACCAGACAGAGAGAAGCCTTCAATTGGTCAAACAAATCTACTATGAAAAAGGGGACAGGCCGGACAGGATTCTAGCCTGGAAGTTGAGGGAGGTACAGAGAAGCAGATTAGTGAAAGCAGTAAAGAAGAAGGTGAGCGAGGTAGGTTACGACACACCCCACATTGGGGAGGCCTTCCGCCGATATTATGAGAAGCTATACTCGTCTGAATTCAATGGGAGGGAGGCGGAGATTGAGGGGTTCCTGAACTCGATACAGATCCCGGCCCTGTCCAGGGAGATGGCGGAGGGGTTGGAGGGCCCGGTGATCGAAGAGGAGGTGGAGCGCATGATCAGAGGGATGAAAGTGGGTACTTCCCCCGGCGAGGACGGCTACTCGGTCTATTTTTATAAGAGGTTTCGCTCGACCCTTTCCCCCTACTTGGTTAAGGTATTTAATGAGGTGCTGGAGGGGGGATCCCTCCCAGACTCCATGATGGAGGCAATTATAGTGGTGCTCCCCAAGGACGGTAGGGACCCCTCGGAGTGCTCCTCCTACCGCCCAATTTCTTTGCTGAATATCGATGTAAAGATCCTGGCTAAGGTGATCGGGGGGGGCGAATGGAGGGGATCCTGCCGAAGCTGGTCCACGGAGACAGGTGGGGTTCATTAGGGGGAGACAGGGCTCTGACAATATCAGAAAAACCATAGATTTGTTCCACTACGCCCAGGTGTCGGACCTAGACGCGTGCGTCCTGTCGCTCGACTCAGAAAAGGCATTCGACAGGGTGGAGTGGAGATTCATGGAACTCACCCTCCAGAAAATGGGCTTCGGGTCACACATCATGGGTTGGGTGGCGGCGCTATATAGGGCCCCAAAGGCCAGGGTCCAGGTTAATGGCAGGCTGTCAGAGCCTTTCCCCCTCCTGCGGGGAACGCGGCAGGGATGCCCGCTCTCCCCCCTCATCTATGTCCTCACCATGGAACCCCTGGCCATAGCGGTTAGAGCACACCCAGACATCAAGAGGATCCGGAGAGGCGAAGTAGAATTCAAACTCTCCCTGTTTGCGGATGATATCCTGGCTTACCTGGTGGACCCGGGATCCTCGCTCCCCCCCCTCCTGTCCCTGATGGCCGCATATGGGCGCCTCTCGGGTCTCAAGATTAATGCCTCTAAATCAGTCCTGCTCCCCATGGGAACGAGGGACCCGGTCCTGGACCCCTTGGCTAGCCTGGGAGGGATAAAAGTAGGGAAGGCTTCCATCCAATACCTGGGCGTCCTCCTCACCCGGGACCTTTCCAACCTCGCCCCAGCCAACTATGACCCTGTAATGGCGAGGGTCACTGCGGATCTAAGGAGATGGGGGTCAATGATTCTGTCCTGGTACGGCCGCATGACGGCTGTGAAGATGAACATACTTCCGCGCTTACTATATCTCTTCACCGCCCTCCCAACCTGTGTCCCCGACCAAACCTTCAGGGTCCTCCAGAATGCAGTGCGTGAGTTTATATGGCAGGGTAGGACCCCGAGGACCGCAAGGGCGATCCTGACCTTACCGAGGGAGGAGGGAGGGTTTGGGTTGCCGGACTTCCAACTCTACTTCCACGCTGCCCAGTTGCACGTACTTCTTGAACATATGAAGGAGAGGATGGGTATATACTGGTTGTGCTTGGAGGACATGGACGCCCACCCACTTAAGGTCAGGGACCTCCTATGGGCCCCAAGCAAGTTCATTCCAAACAGACTAAAATCACACCCAACGTTGAGAGTCCTCTGGTCGATCTGGCGGGAAAGCCCCCAGACGGCACACCTAATGTCATGGCCACCACCGATGTCATCGCTCTGGGGTCACCCCCTCAGATTGGGAAGCAGGGGGTTCCGCAATTCTCAGTTCTGGCCCGATTCGGGGATGGAATGGCCGGGGCAAATGTTCAGGGAAGGGGAATTCCGGCCCTATGAGGAATTGAGAGAAGCCCTGGGGCAGGGGTCCCTCTCCATATTTGAATAGCTCTGCTTGAAGGGAATTTTATGCGACCAATCCTATGGCCAGAACTTGAAAAGACAGTTGACCCCCTTTGAAAAACATGTGGACACAGCGACCTCCAGGAAGGGGGCGGTATCAGGGATGTATAGAATACTGAACACTGTCAACCTGGGGGAGAGGAGGAGGTTCCGTACTTTCTGGAACAATCTGGCGGGGGAGGAGATCTCTGAGGATGCCTGGGCAAGGATATTTAAAATAGCTTTCCATGGGAACTTATTTACAGCGGACATGGAACACAATTTCAAGATCTTGCAGGGGTGGCACAGGGATCCCACGAAGTTGGCGAAAATGTTCACGGGAGTGTCCCCCGCATGTCCAAGGGGATGTGACCAGGTTGGTACGAGAGGTCACATGTGGTGGCACTGTCCGAAAGTTCAGGCATATTGGGAGGAGGTACGGGGCTGGATTGCTGAAGTTACTGAGGAACTACTCCCCCAGAACCCCCTGACAATGCTGCTGGCCCTCCCCCCAGAGGACACAGACATAGCCAGATACCCAAGGATGTGGGAAACTATGTTGAGGGCAGGGAGGGTGGCCCTGGCACAGAAATGGAAGAGCCCGGAGACCCCATTGAAGGAGGTCTGGTTGAAAAAGGTTAAGAACATGTACCTGATGGACAAACTAACGGCAATTATGAATAACGAGTTGGGCACATTCCAAGCAAACTGGTTCGGGGTACAGCAGACTTGGGGATGGGATGTACACTGACCCATGGGGAGGAAAGAAGGAGGGATCGGGCGTCCACGGCCCGGGGAACGATATACAGCCACAAACGTAGTCAACGTTCAAGCTCTTTCTCAAGCTGCGGACATATAGAGCTTCCACTGCGTCTCCCCAAATAAGGAGATCCATCTGGGTCTAGGTTTCTAGGGGGGGAGGGTCCGTTTGGGGTGGATGAGGGGAGGGGGGAGGGTTGTTGGGCCAGCCATTTGTACATGTTATTGAAAATGCTTTGAGCCCGTTTGTTATATTATAAAAATGCTAATAAAATAAAGTTTAAAAAAAAAAAGAAGCTCTGTGAGGCCCTTGATAAATCAGGCAATTGCTCTCAGGAAGCCATAGATTGGGTAACACCTTTCCTTGAAGAACGGAGCTCCAATATCCACTAGGGTGACCATTTCTCTGCACCCCGACTTATAAACTGCGGCATAGCCCAGGGGGCAAGCCTATTGCCCCTTCTGTTTAATCTCTACTTGCTGTGTCTATGTACCGTATTAACCAATTTAGGGGTATTTTTCACAAACTTCGCCGATGACACGAAACTAGTTATTGAATTGAGTGGCTGTCACACCACAAACAACAATACGCTTGCTTGCATCTACAACTCCATTGCGGGCTCTGGCGCTACAGAAATAAATAAATAAATAAAATAAAAAAATCCGAAATCCATCATGCCTTGAAGATACACCAACTGATGCTGGGAGGGTGTGGGCGACAGGGAGGATTAAACAGCATTCAATATTCCTGAAGCACACACACACAAATGTGAGATGAGTCAGTTGGAGAACCTGCCACCATATCTGTCTCTCAGGGTTATCTCACTGATTTGGGTAGGGTGTGGTTAGTTAATATCTGTTTCTAATAGCGCCAGATACATGAACACGTTTGGTGCTCCTTTCTTTTTGTAAAGAATATGCACTCAGATTTACTACAAGTTTCAACAAAAACATCATAGCACGGACATGTACATCACATTTGTAGTGCAAACTCAGATAAACAAAGTACATTTGATTTTTTCCCAAGCATGTGACTGAGATCACACAAGGTGTACACCAATACACTTGTTTGTTTTTTTAAAGAGCATATTTTTTCTTTTCTTTTTACATGTTTTTCTACAATGAAGAAAAAAATTATGGTGAAATTGTTGTGGAAATGGCTGGTGTAAAGCTTCTCACAACCGTTAATGCAGAATTCACGCACCAAGGCGTGCATACAGCGAAAACACAAGCAATTTTAACTGTCTGCAGTTCGATCACGATCATTTACGGAATGATTGCTTTAGCATGCAGAGGCGATTCAGCAGATGTCGGCTATTCCGGACACTAAGGGCCCGATTCATGGATTATTTGCACGGTTCAAAGTGAATTTGCACTGCTGAAAAGTGACTTTGCACTGCCGACACAAACCCTGATTCAGGGAACCGTGCAAAGTGTATTTCTGCCGTGCAAAGTCTGGGCAAAGTCTGCGCATTATCATTTTTGCAGTACAAAATGACTTTGCCCAGTCTTTGCACGGCAAAAATACACTTTGCACGTTTCCATGAATCAGGGTTTGTGTCGGCAGTGCAAAGTCACTTTTTACCAGTGCAAAGCCACTTTGAACTGGCAAATATTCCATGAATCGGGCCCTAAGTGAACACCTGGATCTATGCTTCCTTGTCAGCACAAATTCAACAATATTTTGGGGTGAATACCTGCAAGTAATATTTCTGACAGTGAACGGAAATAGCTATGCAGCTGCAGTGCGGGATTAAATCCTATGGAGGCCCCTAGGCAGTCGAAATGTCGGGGCACCCACTCTCCTAGTGCCACGTTTTTCATTTTCTGCACCGCTTTATTTTGATATGCTGTCGCAGGGCCACTAAAAGGAGTGGGGCCCATAGGCCGGTGCCTACTTGGCCTAATGGATAATCCGGCACAGTGCGGCCGCATGGCAAGCAGCTCACGACACTAATGAGCATGCACAAATCTCAAGTGCCCCAACATGGTATGCTGGATCCAAAACTGACACAGGAGACTCAGCTGACACTGAGCAGAAGGCAGCCTTCACATCCACTGGGCGCACAGCTACAGTCTCCAGCATGGAGCAACATAGTGAAGTCATGATTCTGACCCTCAACCACCTTTGAAAGGGTTTACTGCAATTGGAGGCCATGGAAAGGTGCCCTGATGCACTCATCTCCGCATGCGGTGCAAGGAACAACGGTTTGGGTCTATTTGACCCAAAACATTTGATCTAATCACATTTAATTGAATTTATTAGAGCTTTTTTTCGGTCTAAAATGCGGAGGGGTGGGAGACCCCCTGCAACCCCAGCACACTGCCCCTCAACCTAATCTATACCCTTACCCACCCATATATATATATTTAAATTTGACCGAAAAAAGGTCGAAAACATTCGATCAAATGTTTTAGGTCAAATATTTTTAGGTCAATTATGCTAATACCAGGAACGACAAGTCCATCCTCTGCTTTTCTTCAACCTGTAGCATCTACTTGCTATAGAAGTCAAGCAGGAGAAGCGACAGTAACACGGTTAACTACTGTTCCACGCAAACTGCCTGAGACTTCAAGAAGCGACTGCTATAAGAACATGCAACACTGTGTCAACATATCGGCTGCAACCTTTGGAATCGACGGATAATGCAGCCTGTGAGGACGCCCCCTGAGACACCAGGTGCATCCGCAGCCTTCTCTCCAGTGCCTAGACACCCAGATTGCAGCACTGCAAACAACGCTTGGGAGAGATGTTGACATTGCTACAACCAGACTCGGGCTGGCCTATAGGGCAATCGGGCAATGCCCGGACCAAAAATGTAAAAATGCTGGTGGGGCCCGTTTTTTGGGTCAAAGTGTGCCATTTTGATGAGTTACTTCACTATGTGGCTAGTAGATTTGACCACTGTTTTTGAATACATATTCTTTAAATTGTACAACTTGCATTATCCAAAATCTCCCCCTTGGGTACTACTCAAGCAGTCTGCCACAAAAGGAATTAATTGCCACTTTTTCATTGGTGCCCGCGACAATTGTATGCCCCAGTCCGCCCCTGGCTGCATCATGCATGTATGCTGCCTTTCCAGAAGGACTCCCAACTTCTTGGGAATAGGGCTCTGGTCATTAATGAGAAATCTTTGTTTTGGCTTCTGTGTTTCTTATGGAGGCATGTCCACCCCCAACCTTCAATTGAAAACCTTGACTATTGGAAAACCTGCTTTAGTCTTCCGCCTTTTCTGTGGGATGCTTCCAGTCCAACAGAAAACAATGAGACATTTGACACAATGAAGGGCAGATTCTTTTTCAAGTGACTCTTTTTTGATTTCATTAGGATCCTGGCAAGCGCAGCAATTGCCAAGTGTACATTTAAATAACATATGACCCCAAATGTCGTGAAATATGTGATCTAATATGTGGCAAATGCTTCAGAAAAGAAAACACGTTTTTAAAGCATTCATTGATAAATGAGATGTGTTTTTTACACATAAAGTTCTGCTGTAAAATGTTACCATATCGTCTTGCATTTTTTAAAAAGATTTTAAGAGGGCGCAGTCCTGCATTTCATATGTAATGTGATTTTACCCCTGACCATTGAGGGGTGGTGCTATGGTAACAATAATGTTGCGGAGCACACCTTTTTTAATTTTGCCTTCTGGTTTTGAAATGGTTTCTCATACAGTTTTTCAAGTGACTTTCAGAATTTCTTAGGTGCTGACAGAGTCAGATTCCGGGCTACAGAATCCAATATGAACAGAACAGTTTTTGGATCACTTAAAAATGACCTAGGCTCCGTGCACACTTTTGAGCATAAAACTATTCAAAATGAGTACTCTCTCTCTGTTTATCTTGCAATTTTTCTCATATTTTATTTATTTAAACACAACGTATAAATGAAGGTGGCAGATGTCACACATCAGTTTTCAACGTAAATCTTTCTACAATTTGGCATTACCTCATGCTTTACAGTACTCAATCTGAATACAATATTAAAACAAAAATACTTGAAACATTTTTATATGGTTCACATATCATGCGAAAAAATGTCACACTTTCTTCATTGTACAGTCCATTTCCTATGGCTCAGAGAAACATTAGTCTATATATAAGACTTTCCTTTAGCTTCTGTAAGAATGCCCTTTTATTCGTAGAATTCTCTAATGCACGATACGTTTCAGGTTCTAAACGCCCTTAATCAGGTGAGGACCAATGTCTTGTTTCAATGAAATATGTTCTGAAAATTAAATCAACATATATTTCTGGTCAATACCTTCAAATTGTATTTTACTGTTTTTATACTTTTCGTAAATATTCACTTTGACCTGGTGTACCTGTAACATCGAAGATTTTGTCTTCTTTAAAACATCTTGAACGTGTCAGTTCTGCTTGTTCAGTGCAGTTAGGCTCTACACCAGCTCCCTTCCTTAAAGCGCAGTGGCAGTCTTCTGCGTGGTCTGTTGATAAAACGAATACCGTTCGTTTTTTATAACTGTCTGTTGTTTGAATGTAAGTGGGTTTTGTGCTGGGAACAGTCGCTAGAACATAGCGCTGTGTCCCAGTTACAAAACCCTGATTAGCTAATACTTAAGGCAAGTTGCGTTTTTAAAAACTGATTTTAGTTCTCACCTCGGCGTGGCGGTGAGCCCGGGTAGCTTTTTTGTGTCCTTTTCACTCAGTCCCGCTTCTTCGCCTCTGGTTGTTCGTTTAGGGCTATCTACTTCTATCCGCTCCTCTTCAGTTCTGGCTCTGTTATTCCTCGCATGTCTTCTCCTGGAAGTGGAGCATGAAGTGCTTGTATCGCATTGAGCTCGCTTGGTGTACACGTGGTTTTTGTTAGTTGAGATGGTAACCGTGTGATGCTTAGTCCATTCTTTCTTTCTATGTATGCAGAGGTGTCAAATCCTATGCATTTCGCCGGGCGCCATCTTATGCTATACTTGGATGATGGAATCTCTGTATTGATTTATTTTCTACTTTCTCGTGATGCAACAGTTCAGTACGATAGGAGTTGTCTAAGTTTACACTTGTACTTTCTCGTTTCATGTTATAGGAAACAACTTAGATCCCATTCGGCATTCATCCCATTCGGCTGCATGCAGTTCAGTTTTTCTATCCAGTACGTTTCTTTCTGTGACAGCATTTTGTTGATGTTTCCCCCTCTCCTTGGTACTTTTATTTGTTCAAGAATAATGAACCTTATCTGGGTGATGTTGTGTCTTTCTTTTTTGAAATGTTGTGATACTGGAGATTTGATGGCTCCAGTCCTTATATTTGACTTGTGTTCAGACCATCTTGTTTTTGCCTTCCTCGTTGTCATTCCCACGTAATATATACCGCAGGGGCATCTAATGCCGTATATTACGTTTTTAGAGTCACATGTGGATGAGTGATGGAGATTTATCTTATACCATTTATGTGGATGGGTGATGGTCTTGCCTTTAATTAAGGTGTTGCAGTTGTTGCAGTTGTTGCAGTTATAGCAAGGTGTTGTTCCTTTAAAGTTTTCCTGAGTTTCTCTTTCAGCTGAGAAATCTGCTTTGATCAGGTGTTCTCTGATCGATTTACTTTTATTGTAGGCGAAAAGTGGAGGTTCTGGAAAAAGTCTTTTCATCATGGGGTCAAGAGTTAGAGTTGTCCAGTTTTTTCTGATGATCTTCTTGGTTTTTGGACTCTGTTGTGAGTAGGTGGTGACATATACCAATTTCTCTGCTTCTGTTTTTTCTTTGGGTTTTAGTGCCTCTTCTCTACTGATCCTGCTTACTTTGTCTGCACTTGTGCTGATGTTAGTTGACTGATAGCCTCTTTTTTCAAATTTACTTTTCAGGACTTCCATCTTGCTGTTGTATTCCTCATCTTCCGAAATAATCTGTTTGTATCTTAAGAACTGACTAAATGGTATACTCTCTATTGTTCTTCGTGGGTGAAAGCTGTGGGCATGCAGTATGCTGTTTCTATCTGTCAATTTTGTGTATATTGTGGTTTCCAGCTTGCCTCGTTTATTGTATATTTGTACGTCCAGAAATTTGATTGTTTCTCTACTTGTCTTTGTTGTTAGTGATATCCTGGGTGCCATTCTATTCAGATGTTGAAAGAATATCTCTAGCTCTTCTTGAGATCCACTCTATATTCCGAAGATATCGTCTATGAACCGGTAGATACACTTCAATTGTTTTGTCCACCTTTCTTCATTAAAGATATTTGTTTCTTCCAGGTATGCCATGTATGTGTTGGCATAACTTGGGGCCATTGCGGCCCCCATTGATGTTCCGGATATTTGTATGAAGTACTTGTCCTCGAACATGAAAAGATTGTTCTGTAAAACGATTTTCAACAATTTTAGAATGAACAGTTTGTCCACTTTACAATCCGTGTCTGGTTTTAACAGGAGCCACTCCATGGCTTCAAGTCCCCCCTCATGGGTGATGTTAGTATAAAGACTTACCACGTCCATTGTGAAGAGAACGTCATGTTCTTCGTCTATTTCAATATTCTTTAATTTGCTCAAAAGTTCATTCATGTCCTTGATGTAAGTCTTGAATTTATGAACTGAGGGTTGGATTGCTCGGTCTATGTATTGTGCTAGAGGCTCAAGTAGACTGTTGTTGGCTGCAATGATTGGTCTTCCTGGAGGGTTAGTCAGATCTTTATGAACTTTAGGCAGTGTATATATGATCGGGATTGATGGATGTTGATTCATCAGGAAATCTTTTGTGCCGTGATTTATTAGTTCGTCATTTTCAGCTTCATCTAATGTGGTTTTAATTAATTTCTGAACTTTTTCTGTGGGGTTTTCAAAAATGTCAAGATAGGTGTTATCATCTGCTAGCTGTCTTTCTATTTCCATTTTGTATTGTTCTGAATTCATCACTACCAGTGCTCCCCCTTAGGGTGGTGCTATGCAACATTGTGTTTAATTTCGATTTCAGAATGCATTTTTTGCTTATAGGTAATGCTGAGCACGCTTCATGCAAGCTGTTTTCAGATGTTTCCTTTGCTTTTAGCAGCAGGACTGATGTGAAAGCCTAGAACTGTTCCTAAATACTTCTGATGTGGGTCCAAAGTGTTTGGGGGACGGTCATGTATTAGGCTTTTTCTGAGGTAGAAATATGTTTTTAAACCACGACATTCAGCCTTTTGACCAGCTACAGAGGTATATAAAGACCCTTATGTAATTGGAATTGTGTACTGCACACATGCGACACCTGGTATGCATACTCTAATGTAGAGTTTGGAAGGAGCCAGTTTAGAACAGTAGTCTTTAAATGGAGTGTTATATCGTGCTTGGTGTGAATGCAGGTGCTGGGAATGCGCGTGAGAATGTGGTGTGCCTGAGAGAATGTTTGGTTGTGAGTGTATTAATGCCTGTAGTGAAGGTTCCACAAGTTGTCAGTGGGAGAACCCCCAGCCTGGGTTCATATTGTATCATCTTAAAGGAACTTAATGTAACTGGAATATATCTGACCAATGGAATTTACCTAAGATGTCGAAGGATCTTTGATTATTACAGATAGTAACAAACTAAGCGTATGCATTCAACACAGGAACATATATAATTTATTATAGTGCCAACACAAGGCCTCAAGTAGCTATGCATTCAGTGCTCACATACACACCTTTCTAAAACGCTTAAGAAAAGATTGCTTATTGGCATTAGTAATATACTAGGGTTTGATTTATGGTGAAAGGCCTAACAAGTCAAATAAAAGGCCATTATTTAACTTTCAGCAATTGAAAGGCACAAAGGGTTATTTTGCAATTTACCGACGCACATTTAGGAAAAACCCTGTTTAGAAAACACGCCCTTCTCTAATCTCACGAAGCAATTAAGCGAGGCAGATGGAGCATAAAACAAGGATCCAGATATATAGGGAAGGACGAGCGCCCAATTATATCCGGACATTTTTAACACATAAGATAACCAACAGAGAACAAGGCACTGCAACCACGTCAGCATCTGCTGAGATAATGTACAACTCAGCAAACTGCACTTGAGAATATATTTAATTTGCCCTTAAAAATATGAGGCAATGTAAGACTCAGCAGTTCGCACTTGAGATTACATTTTAATTAGCCCCCAAATCAGTGCTATACAAGGAAAGTATTCAGGAAAGCAGTCGGAGGGTCCCTGGTGAGATGCAAGGAAGCGTCTGGGAAACTGTATCGCTCATTACACAGTACGCGAAGTCCAGGGCCGGAAGGAGCTATTTAAGCATGTTAGTTTGAAGTCCCAAAACCCACATGGTAGGCACACGCAGCGAGGCCTACGTTTCATTTTTGATTGAGACCAATACGCTGTGCATGATTCAGGTTCGATCTGCTTGTTCGGTGTGGAGACAATACATGACAGCGCACTTTTGTGCAGCACTACATTTTTAAGAAGACCTTGAGACAGAAATAGCATTTTATTGTAAAGAATAGATTCACGGAGAGTGGATATCTTTTGTAAGAAGGTGCCTCAGCCTAAGATGCATTTTCTTTTAAATGAGATGGCTAAGAGAACTTGGGAGATTGCTTGTCTCGGGAGGATAGCTCAGGGTCAACGATGAAGAGCATCACAGGTTCGCTCCCTGGTCCACCTTAGAAACCTCTGGGTGTTAAGCGCGTTATAAATAACCCATTACAGTTTTTGGAATAGATACCTTTCTGTACTATACCAATTCGCTGTTCTTGCAACACATTCAAAACAAAGGCCAGTGTCAGAGCTAAAAATGTTGTCAATAAAATGCACTTGTAAATATTCTGGGACAGGACCAGGGCCGGCTTTAGCGGCAGCGACCTCGGCAGAATTGGCTAAACACACCCACCCGCCTGCGCGCCCCTGGTCAACAGCAGGGGGGGTTCAGGCACGCCACATTTTTTTTCTAGCTCTTCGCGGCTCCGGTGCCTGGCAGTTAATCATTGGAATAAGACGCTCATGTTAATGGATGAGCGCCCTATTCCAATGAAAACCTCCTGTGTCAAAGTTGAGAGGTATTCATCTCAATAGGGTGCGGATGCCGCAGGAGCATTTAATAACAAAAGGGCACCTGATGCGCCTTCTCCCACTACGCCAGCTTGGGGGAGCCCTTTAAAGACTCCCCCCGAGCTGGCGTGTCAGAGGGTTAATGGTCAGCCCTGGACAGGACAGTTCCTCGTAGCAAAAGAATGGAAGCCTGAAAGGAGCATGGCATAAGGTGCACAGGAAGTAGAGACACAACAGATGCACAGACTGCCGCCAGTCTATTTTTTATTCACAGATGGACAAAGCTACATTTTGGTAATTGATATGATATAAAATGATAGGTTATTTATAACACGCTTAATTTTTGTAAACTTTTCTTGGAATAAAAGATCCTTTCATTCAGCGTAAAAGTGCAAAGTCACTAAAAAGAATTCACGGCACAGCGCCTCCATTGTAATCAGTGGTACACTATATAATCCTCATGCAAACACATAAAATTGGTACACTTTACATAGTTGCACTCATAAATATACAGACCTCCCTCTAAGTAATACTTACCTTTCTAAGAGCAGCAAAGAAAGTGGGCTGGCTCTAGGCAGGATGTGAGGTCAGGAAGTGGCTAGCTAGGGATTGGTAGATGGACTCGCGCCTGATTGGAGAAAATGAAAAAAACAAAGAGAGAAAAGATCAGAAACGCTCAAGAAAGCTCAGAATGAGCGCAGTGGTAGTGTTTCCGGGAGGCTCTTGATGCTGCTGAATGTGTTTGTTTTTCATGGCAGTTGTAGAGAAGAAGCAAAGATAAGCATGATGCGTGCTTCCAGTCTTGTCATAGAATGTTTATATTATTAGTGGTGCGAATGCCTTATATAAGTAAGCAGCAAGGAGGTGATAACAAGGCTGCTGGGTGCTGTACATCAGGAAAGGTGGCCTGCAACGTGTGCGCAGCAAAGGGCCCATTCAAAGTCTTGAATTACGGTGACAGCAGCCACCAAAGGCAGCCTGTAACATACACGTGGGAAAGGACACATTTAATGCCATGAATTAAAGAAATATCTTACTATGTAGTAAGACTGCCAACATGGGGACAGCTGCTCAGGGGCCCCTGAGACTCGGGCCCATTGTAGCTGAAAAGATTGAAAGGTTCTGATGCCGCAGCCGCTGCTTGTGTATGCTTATTAAACGCCACCCAATCCGCCGGCTCCCAGGCCCTCCAAAACGTTTCTGGCAGATATGGCTGAAAGACCGCCACTTCCCCAGGGAATTCTGTAATGGAAGCCGCTCAGTGCGAGGGTGTAACATCATTGCTGGCTGTAAGCGCTTGCGGTCCTACTTCCTGCTCCAATGGTCTTGAGTACGTTTAGCGCAACTCCACTGTGGTTGAGGCCTCTCCCTTGTGGGCTCACTCGCCTCAGAGGGGCTCGACCAATGCGGAAAGTGCATCCTGCCAGAACGAAAGGCTTCTGGTTCTGTCCTATTTTATCCTAAGTCAGCCGTCGCTTGTCCAACAAAGTGCACTATGATATAACAGAACAATATATTGTCCACAAGGCTTTCTGGGGCCTGGGTCGAAAATACCCTCTGCTATCCCACAGCAAATACCTCCCCTCTCGAGCTCTTCGCTCCTCTACCTTTAACTCCCTCAGGGTCAGTCGTTTTTCAAAGAAATTAGCTGGGGGTAGATCTCTGTCTTCGGCTGGGGCCTCGCTCTGGAACAATCTCCCTGCCACTCTAAAACTTGAGGAGAACCATCTCCGGAAGGACCTCAAGACCTTCCTCTTTGTTTCTGCCTTCGCTCTCCCTCTCCCCTGCTTATCTGTTCTCTCTTGGCACCGTGCCCTGGTCACCCTCTGTCCTCCGGGCTCAGGTACATGCTGACCCTGTCACCCTCCCGCACTACCTCCGGGCCACCCCTTGCTCTGGGGTCTGTATCTGTACCCATACAGCCCCCCTTTTTTCTTCCTGCACTTATCAGAACTTCCCTGTCTGCTGCCTTAAACCCAGCACTTGCCACTTGCTGGCTGCACTACCACTGTTTGTTGCCTTTATTATTTATTTATGTATTATTATTTATCTGTTTCCCCTTTGCTCCGCACTTTCCACTTCTCCCCCCTTTCATGCACTTTTCCCCTCACCCTCTCCCATGCACTTGCGGGTTCTCAATGTCACTGGGCCCAGTAAGATCGTTGTTTTGTTCTCCCCTGTTCCCCTCCCTTGCCTTGTCGCGCTCTGAAACACTTGTGTACGAGCGCGATAGAAATCAAATATCAATATCAATACCTCGGTTGTAATCAGTGGTAAACTGCATCATTCTCGTGGAAACACATGCAATTGATACACATCACATAATGGCACTCATAAATATACAGGCCTGACCCCTAGCAATACTTATCTGCCTAAGAGCAGCAAAGAAAGTGGGCTGGCTTTAAGCAGGATGTGAGGTCAGGAAGGGAACAGCTAGGGATTGGTAGATAGACTGACGCCTGATTGGCTGAGTAAAAGAAAGCAACAAAGAGAGAAAAGATCACCAGCAGTCAAGCAAGCGCACAATGAGGAGAGCATCCGTGTTCCTCGGTTGTTGTCATTGCTGAATGTGTTTGCTGTTCATGGCTGTTGGAGAGAAGAAGTAAAGATAATCATAACTGGCAGCACCTTGGCAGGGCCACAATGTGCCCCCTTTTCGGACAAGGCAAGGCGCCTTAAAACCACTACGGTGGTGATGGGCGCAGTAGAAACATTGGCTAACGTAACTTAACGCTTGCCTCCAGTCGTGTCATAGAATTTTGATATTATTAGTTGTGTGAACGAAGAGCGGATTCCTTTAAGAAGTGAACATCTAAGGCTGGACCGTGACTATCCAGTCTCTGATCATAAATGTATTACCCTGTATCTGGTGCCACCCTGAATTCCTCTCCTAGAACTAGGCCATGGACTATCGACTACATGCATCAGGCGTGAGCCAAGGAAGCCGCAGGGTGCAACTTAGCAAACTTCAGATGCAGTAGCCAGCCCCAGGCAGAGCAGTGCCTCGGCAGTTGTACCTAGAACTTTTGGTAGAACCCATATGCTTTAGGGACACAAACACATGTTTGACCCTCTCTTACCTCGGGTCAGTCCTATGCCCCCTTCTGCTCCCACCTACAGCTGCCTTCCATATACTGCTGTGCCATTGTACTCCTCGTCCTGTACCCTATCACCCTCACTCTACTTTACGTATCTCCTCCATTCTCCCCCACTCTGTCTAAATTTGCCTATTTGTGTGTGTGTGGTTATGTGAACATAGGACACGTTTTTACTATACAAAATGTGAACTTATTGGCTTTGCCAATGCTTGTTAGTTTTGGCTTCCTGTGTAACGCTGGTACAAATGGGTCGCAAAGCAATGTATTTGTGCATGACAAAGAGGGGCATTTTGGGCACAAGTCTATTCCACTGCCACTCAACCACCAGACCACACTGTTCTGTCATTGCTCTCAACCTTTTGTGTCCCCAGAGTGGGTGAAAACAGACGATTTTATTTTCGGTGGGTGAATGCACATTGAAGTGTATGGGCATGGTGGCGGGGGAGTGAACTGATTACATGGCGGGTGATAGCGCCAGCATTTTGTGAGTTGTAAGGTATGGTACTGGTAGGATAGCTCAGCGGCAATGTGCTCGCGGCTCGCCTTGGAAGTAAAACGACATGAAGCAACACAGGTTCGATCCCCAGGTCCGTGCTTAGAAAACTCTGGGTATTAAGCGCGTTATTAATACGTAACTAAGACATATTCCGGTAACAGTGCCTCGATGCCCCCGGGCTATGTGAGCCCTTTAAAAATGCAAAATAAAAAAATTAAAATGGTTCTGTTAATCTTGCTTACAATGAAGACGCTGTTTTAGCCCACTGTCTCTTTAATTCCTTTTGGGGAGGTGGAGGGGAATTTGTCTTTTTTTTTACTTCGCTCCAAGTCATCATTTCAGAGATGTGTTTTAGACATGGTGATGTTGTGCTGTCAGGATCAGAGTCAGTCCCTAAGCACTGAACCAGAGTTAGGAGTAGAGCAAAGGGGGCATAGAGTTCCCCCAGAGGTGTCAGTACCACCGTGGCAAGCTGGGAGTGTTGTTTTTTGAGTGTCTGGCGACACCACCCTCGGCTTCCCAGTGGTCTGCAACCAGCTCTTGCCGTCTACCAACTCCTCCTGGTCCAAGAGTGCAGCGCTAGGCTGCAAACGACAGGGATGAAGGCAGGTTTGGCATGACCTGGAAGTGCTAGTCTGCGGCAGTGACCAGGCCTTCAGCTGCGGCACAGGCAGCTAGTCGTGGAGGTGGGCCTGAAGCCAGCATAGCGGTCTCCCTGTTTGCTGCTGTAAGGCTACCACCCCTGCTTCTCCCGGCGGTGGGGTGGCCCTTTAAGACATGACTTACAGGGGCAGTAGGAAGAGCTGAGATTAACTGGTGGGAATGGCTCAGACCAGCAGCAAAAGCTTGGTGAGGGCTCGGAACAATAAAAGAAGGACACCAAGAAGAAGATCAGGATGAAGACGCCGGCAAGTGCAAGGAAAGTGCAGGACAGAGGCGTACCCGCACTCACTCTCAAGGGATCTGCACGCCTGGGAGGCATATCTGGAGGCACAGTGACTGCAGAGGGGCCACAGAAGCGGGTTATTGTGGACATCTCCCCAGTGGGGATTGTCCCCTACGCCCCGCTCCTTGTTTCCTTCTCTCCACCCCCCCACCCACTGCCTTTGATCTCTTTATGCTCCTGCCTATCTCATGCACACCTTTCTTCCCCTGTGCACCGCCAAGCCACTGCCATTCCCCTGTGCCATTAACCATGTGATCCCGCTCCATGTGCCTCCTCCCCATTACACATCCGTTTTGCTCTCTTCCCCTCTTGATCTTGTGAACTGCACCTCTTCACTGCTGTGCTCCTGCACCATTCCTTCCACACTTGAAGGGTAATTCATAGAATTCAGCACACAAGTGGTGCACGCGGCTGGCGCACAGTGTGTGCGTGCGGCAGTCTGAGCCAGCCGCATGCGCCAAAACCCATTACGGGTTTTCGGAGGGGTGTGCGGGGAGTTTTACATGCGATTTCGCGGGCGCGAGAGGGGTACATGTATTCGGAGGGGTGCACAGGGAGTTTTACACGTGATTTTGCTAGTGCGAGGGGGTACGTGTATTCGGAGGGGTGTGCAGGGAGTTTTACACGCGATTTCGCTTGGCGAGCAGGGTATGTGTATTCCTAGGGTGCGCGGGGAGTACCACATGCGAATTGGCAGTGTGGGTCCTCCCAGGTGTGCCCTCTCCCCCCTCCCCAGGCCCTGCAGGCAGCCCACACCACAGGGGACTACCCTGCACCCCTGGCCATGCCCCGCAGGCAGCCCATCCACCCTGGCCATGGCCTGCAGGCAGCCCACACCACAGGGGACTACCCTGCACCCCTGGCCATGCCCCGCAGTTAGCCCATACACCCTGGCCATGGCCCGCAGGCAGCCCACACCACAGGGGACTACCCTGCACCCCCTGGCCATGCCCCACAGGCAGCCCATACACCCTGGGCATGCCCCACATCCAGCACACATGGCACCATGCACTAGTGAGCCCTGACTCATGTCGCCCTGCACTCCCACCCACCCAGCATTGACAGGCACCTGCCAGCAGCCCCCGACTCATGTCCCTCTGCACCCCCACCCCCCCAGCATTGACGGGCACCTGCCAGCAGGCCCCGACTAATGTCCCCCCAACCACCCAGCATTGACGGGCACCTGCCAGCAGGCCCCGACTCATGTCCCCCTGAAGCATTGACGGGCACCTGACAGCAGGCCCCGACTCATGGCCCCCTGCACCCCAACCCCCCCAGCATTGATGGGCACCTGCCAGCAGGCCCGACTCATGTCCCCCTACCCCTCCACCCAGCATTGAGGGGCACCTGCCAGCAGGCCCCAACTCATGTCCCCCTGCACCCCCAGCCCCCCAGCATCGATGGGCACCTGCCAGCATGTCCCCCTGCTCCCCCACCCACCCAGCATTGACGGGCACCTGCCAGCAGGCCCCGACTCATTTCCAGCTGCCCCCCACCCCCCAGCATTGACGGGCACCTGCCAGCAGGCCCCGACTCATTTCCCCCTGCCCCCCCACCCAGCATTGACGGGCACCTGCCAGCAGGCCCCAACACATTTCCCCCTGCACCCCCACCCCCCCAGCATTGACGGGCACATGCCAGCAGGCCCCGACTCATGTCCCCCTGCCCCCCCACCCAGCATTGATGGGCACCTGCCAGCAGGCCCCGACTCATGTCCCCCTGCACCCCCACCCCCCAGCATTGACAGGCACCTGCCAGCAGGCCCCTACTCATGTCCCCCTCCCCCCCACCCACCCAGCATTGACGGGCTCCTGCCAGCAGGCACGACTCATATCCCCCTGCACCCCCACCCCCCCAATATTGACGGGCACCTGCAAGCAGGCCCCAACTCAAGTCCCCCTGAACCCCCACCCACCCAGCATTGACGGGCACCTGCCAGTAGGTCCCGACTCATGTCCCCCCCAACACATCATCACGATCCACAATCATGGGCTTTATGGCCAGCCAAATCACACCCCACGCCACCCCTGTCCAAACACCCAACCAAGTATTCCATCCACCCCACATAGAAATGCCCATTACATGATACAACCCAAATGACAAGTATGCACATCAACACATGTCCATCACACACACACAATGGGTGCAAGTGAATGAGAAAACCCACATCGTGACATGCATGAAAACAATGAGAGAATACCACACATTGAAGTCTGAAAAAAAATGTATTGAATACAAAAGCATGGGGATTAAATCAAATCACACATTAATGGAAATAATAAAGAAAATGCAGCATGTTCTAAAAAAAGGAAATAAAAAATATGAAAGCAGAATCCAAATAAATCCAAATGAAAATGGGTCCAAAGTGTCCGTCCAGCAAACCAAATCCAAAGAAAAAAAAATAAGAATAATCCATTACTTCATGGTGAACAAAAAAAAGAATGATGAGAAATGCAGTCTTCAACTATATACAAAAACAACTCCAGGGTCCATAAGCCCAACTATTGAAAGGAAACCTACAAAAAACCATACCCAATAAAGAACTATCTACAAAAAGGTGGGGCATAGTCCAAGCGCCCCAAATGAAAGAAAAACATAAATGAAACCTAACACTAATTAACTATATACAATGGTGGCGGGCAAGTCCTACGGCTCACTAGATGATTTTTCGGGCCAGGGCATCATCGAACTTCTGTTCAACGTCCTGGAGGCGGGCCTGTTCCCTGGCCCCGAGGTCTCGCAGGGATAACGCCATGTCCACCTCCAACTCCCTGCAAATTCCCTCAAGGCACTCAGCCCGCCTCAGCGCCCTGCGCATGGAGTTCTCCGCCCTGACCATAGTGAGCCGTGCCTCCTCCACCCGCCGCAGCTCCGCATACATTCGCTGCCCAACCGCTGCCACACGGAAGACACTCTCATTCCAGGGTCCTCCTGCCCTCCGGCCGATGCCTGCCCCTCTGATGTTGATGGCCCCGAGCCATGATGCCTCCCACGTTGAGTATGCCGCTGCCTCCGACGCAACTGCCGCTGCCAGCACGACAGCATCCATGCTGATGGAATCCACCGGCGCCATCGTGCACATGCCCTGCCCGATCATGCCGGCACATCCTCCATATGCTGGGGTCAAGTTGCTGGGGTGTCCACCCCTGCTGTACCTCCGACTCCCAACTGTGGCAGGGATGGGATCTCCACCGAGCTGGCTGCGTTGGTCGGGGCAGGTCCACAGAGGGCCCTGGTGGCATCTGGGCCGGAAGAGGGCATGGAGAACGACTGGCGCATAGTCTCCAAAGAGGAGAGGGCCGCCAGAGTGCCGGACACATGTACAAAACCCCTGACCAATGCCCCTCCCAACTGGGCCACGTTGGCACGCAGCTCTTCATGATGACGTGCGTGCTCCCCCCAGGAAGCACGCACGTCATCACGAATGTCACGCGTGCGCAACGCGACACCAATCAGGACGGCCTCCATAGAGTCACGGGTCCCCTTGTCTGCAGTTAGAGGAGTGTCAGATGACATGGATCTCCCCCCTACCTGCGGGCGGGCCTAGGATGGGGCATCCCTGCTGGCGCAGTCACAGTGTCAGGGACAGTGACATGAACAGGCCCCTCCATGGCGACCTGTGCTGCCTCCTGCCCCTACCCCTGGACTGCACCACTTGCACCAGTGGTACCACCCCCACCAGGCCCCATGTGCGGCTCAGTAGCGGCCTCCTCCTCCTCTGTGCAAACCACCAACCTGGATGGCTCCACACTGTCTTCCGCCGTTCCAGCCCCTGAGGGGGCTCACCCACTCCTTCCGCTGCAGCCGTAGTGGCAGATGCAGCATCAGTCCCCTCGCTCCCAGATGATGGTAATTCCTGGGAGGGTGACTGGGCCTTGCGTCGCCGGCCGGTGGAGGTATCCCCGCCGCTTTGCTCCACAGCGCTGTCTCCGCCCTCTACTTCACTCGCCGCTGTGTAGAGGGAGACATAGAACACAAGCATCAGGGTACTGTACAATAGTCCCCTAGACAGGAAGCAATAGCACATGAGTGGCACTGTCAAACGTCACTTCCATCATGTCCCTCCACAACACATGGGTCAGTGCAGGCAACACACATGCAGAAACAAGCATGGTGCATGCAAAGAACATTTGCATACATGTCCACGGAACTGTTGAAACATACGATGGTGGTTTGAAACTCACATGCATCATGGGTCATACTGATCACATGCACACACATCACCATAGTTTAATCCATCTGGCCTCGTACCCCCCAGACACAGTGGAGACAGGGATGACTAGGCTGCATCAGTGAATCAGAACATTGTCACGGCCATGTGTCATGCATCCAGGGCGTTTACAAGTCACACACACGCTACTCAGACACATAGACATGTACACCATACATGTCCTTGACAGCAGCACCCATCTCTCACACCCCATCCATGTCCAACAACAGAGACAGGCATGCATTCATGTGTGCATTCCGTATGTTGCTCCCCATGTTGCATTGTAACACATGCACCATCCATGTGGTTCACGCATAACAGCACCATGATGTCCCTGCACACACCTCCATACATGGCCTATGTCACACATACAGGCAAGTAGCTGACTACCAGCACACTGCAACATGCCCTGTTTCACACAGCAATGCATGGCCACTTACCGCTCGACTGCAGACGGGCCTGCATCCTGAGGATCTGGTGGCGAAGCACTGGGCGAATGCACTCCAGGACCCTCATCTGCTGGTTGGTAAGCTGGCCCCGGTGCCCCACTGCATCCTCTGCATCTAAGAGGCACAGGGCCTTCTTGAGGGTCCTGGACTTGTAGTCCTCCCAGCGCTTCTGGAGGTGTTTCATGTCGCGGGGTGCCACCTCCTCCACGTTGATGGCACCCACTATGTCAGTCCAGATCCTCCTCCGTCCTTCCTTGTCGGTGCGCGATGGTGTGAAGAGGGCATCATAATGCCCCAGGACTTGCTCCACCAGGATGCCAACTTCTTTGGAAGTATAGCTGGCAGCCCTCTGCCTCTCTGACTGGGTGTTGCCACTGGTGCCGGAAGGTATTGTGTCGGACACGGCAACCCCCGAGGCAGGTGTGGGTGGGCAACTGGGTCCTAGTGCGCGGCTGTGGAGTGATGGAACACCAGTCGGGAGTCTTCTGTTCCAGCAGGGGTGGTCACTGCAACTGGACACCTGCAGATGACAGATGTGCTGGAACCAAATGGCAGGGCACGGTGGCAGCAGGCAGGCAGGCAGCAGCAGATGGCTCGTGGGAGGCTGCTCAGGGCTCTGGGGGGCAGGAAAATGGCCTTCTGGGCAGGAGCGATGTCTTCCGTGTGTTGTTGCGTGGCCAGCTTGATACAGAGTGATTTGGCACGTGAAAAAACTGCACGTTAGCGTGTAATTCGAGGAAAGGCCCTTAGCGCTTAAGCGCATCTGTGACGTTACGCGCGCGGGTTTTTCCCTCATGACAGTTGCATAGTGAATCAGCACGTAAACAAACTGCACGTCCCCATGTTAATGCATGTAATCCGAGGAAAGGGCCTAAGCGCGTAAGTGACGTGACGCGCGCGGACGTTTCCCTCAGCACGGATTAAAGGTGAGTGGGGCCAGCAGTTCGCTGTACGTGCCTTTTGTGGAGACCGACGTGTGTGTTGCTACTCCGTGTTGTTTCGCACGCATTACTACTTCACAGCGGATCAAGGACGTATCTCTTCTTTTGGCGGGGGCATTGGCTATGCGTGTTTTTCATTATCACGCTAGTCAGACGGTGAGTCGCGCATGCTATTTTTCCCACTGCGGGCCCCCCGTGTATCGCGTACCGTTTTTGAGGTCATAGTAGCCTGCGTGTCCCACGCGTACGTGTTTTTCATGTTCCTGGGTGCCACCGCGTACTGCGGGAGGTTAATTGCACACACGTGGGCTACGGGGTTTGCATGCACGGTTTTACAGCAGTTTTGGGGTGCCTGAGCGTTGCGTGACCCGTCACTTAATCACCGCGGTCAAATACAGCCTTGCAGATCCAGGGGTGCTGTTAACATCTTGTATCCCACCCCCTTCACCCCAATTGCCCAGGACAATTGGCGTATAAACCTCCCATTGGCACTACTAATCTGTGCCGGCACTACTCCATCTGTGCCATGGCTGGGAGGCCACAAAAGGTGAGGGGGCGCCTCAAATGGGCGTACTCCCCGTGGCGGGCGTGGTCAGGGACGTGGGAGGGGTCACCAGGGAGTAGGGGGACTCAAGGGTGTCCAGGGTGGCGGCAGAGGGGGAAGAGGCAGGGGTGCGCCAGCTCAGCACGATGTTGTGCCATGTGTTGGTGCTGTCATGCCACCACCCCCTGCGGCTCCGGGAGATGCAATTATTGCATCTGGCACTGGCCCCCATGTGACCCGGCAGTCCGTTTCATCAACTGCCACGGGCCTAAGGGTAGTGGTAGCTGCAGGTGCAGCTGTGGACACCACCACCCAGGCTCAGGGTCTGCCAGCGCAGGCTGCTTTGGCACTTGAAGATTTCATGGAAGATTTCCAGGAGGTCAGGAGGCACACCGTAGGTGCACGCAGGGCTGCCCTGACAGAGGCACGTGTCCCTGGGGCAGTAATGTCATCTGCTGCCCCGACCAGCCAGGTGTTGGCAAGTGCAGGGGCAGATCCAGCCAACACCACCCTGGTTGTGAGTCTACCAACCAGGAGAGTCCTGGTCAATGGCCCTTGCACAGCGGATGTTGCTGCGCAGGGTCAATTCCAGGGCACCCAGCAGCCACTGATGCAAGTCAGGGCTTCACTCCAAGTTCCACCTGCCACTCCCTTGGCTCATTCCACCAGCGCCACTGCCCATACTGATCAGGGCGGCATTTGCCAGCCAGGGTCCAGACCAGCGTCCAAGAGGACGAAGGTTGTACCTGAAGTACAGGCTGGGACCCTAGACACAGCTATGGCCTCCGGCACGTCGAGGAAGAAGCCTTTCTCCAAGTAGGTACTGGACTTCCTCATGGACTACGTGCGGGAACACAACCGTGACATGTTAGTTGGGCCGAATTGTCCAACTATAGCTGTCCATCGTAATACCCACTGGAAGCAAGTTGCGGAGCATGTGAGTGCATTCGGCCATGAGGTGCGCACAGCGCAAGAGTGCAAAAAGCGTTTGGATGACCTCAAACCCAGCACTAAGGCGAAGCGTGCCTCTAATTACAACATGACTCTGGTGACTGGCGGTGGGCCACCACCTGAAGAGGAAGACCTCACTGCGCACGAGTCACTCGTTGCGGAGTTCATACCAACAGGAATGGTCGAAGGAGTGGGAGAGATGCAGGACTTTGATGCCCCGTCCAGTGAGTGTTGTCGCCTGTTCATAGAGGACATGTGTGTTTTGCTTGTGTGATGTGTTGTGCTTGACTGCCACTGCATGTCATGTGTACATGGTTCTCATGTGCAAGTCATGCAATGTTTCACTGATGAGTGCCTGCTGTGCACGATAGTGGACATGTAGAGCAGACGGGGACTGTCTTCACCACCACACTTGCACCCTACTCACATGATAGTCACCCAGCTGCCCCTACAGTCCATGTTCCAGCCCAATGGCCCTTCTGCATGTAGCCTGGGGTGTGTTTCCTCTCAGCACAGGGACTATGTCATTGCATGACTGACGTGCATGTGTCCTCTGCATGCATGCGGGTACTCCACGTAGGCATGCTCCCTTGCCCCTCCACCACCCCTGCACCCCAATTCAACATTGCACAGGTGTGCATCATGTTGGCGTACTGCAATGGCCTGTTCAAGACTCCTGTGTGCATGCAAACTTCCACCAGCCAACCTGCCAGACACATGCAGTGGAGTACATCCTCTGCACTTCATGCAGGGTGTCTCACTTGGACTGTGCAGATGGCAGTTGCTCCTCAGGGACACGAGTTCCCATTCATGCTCCATGTGTATTCCATGCATGCCCCTATGTGTCCTTGACTGGATGATCATTGTAGTACGTGTCCAGGATGACCTACATTTCTTTGCATTTGATCATCCATTCCATGCCCACTCTGGCTCAGTCCTGCATCACACACATGTTTAGGGTGTCACAGTCTGTGCGGGGCACAGGCCTCCCCCGTTTCAGGCCCACTGACTCTGTTCAAGTGGTGTAGCAGCTTCTGCACACATGGCTGTACTACTGAGGGTGCATCATGTGTCCTGCTTTCTGTCCCATCATCATCTGCTGTGTTCTCAGTTGACTCAGATGATGCAATTGATGCTAGCCACCACTGTCTGCCAATACACAGGTCTCTGGTCGCCCTTTCGCTGCCATGCAATGCATCCCTGCATTTTCACTTAAGGGGGTGCTTGTAGCCATGCAACACATTGCATGCACATTGCACGTGATGCCTGAACTTGCCCTTGCACTCCCTTCAAGTTAATTGATACACTTCATGATGTACTTGTTCATGTAGATAGTGGATAACGTACACATGTTCTGCACTGCATCAACCCACTTCAGAGCCGTGTTACACCGTTCTACATGCCTACTCCCTGATGCTATGTCAAAGTGACCTGGCATGCATGCCAGGTTCACATTTGTGTGTGACATGTCTGCTTCATGTGCTGGCTGTCTGTGTGATGTCTATGTGTGTGTGTGTTATGTGCTTCTGACATGTGTACTAATGTACATTTTTCTCCACTTTCCAGATGATGACGCAATGGAGCCAGAGGATGGTGTTGTCATGCCAGACACAGGTTTGCTATCACACCAGCAACCCGGCACAAGTGTGGGGTCGTGGGGTGGTAGACCACGAGAACCCAGATATGTTACAGACCATCTTGTCTGTGGCTGGCAATGAGTCAAGCCCGGATGATCACTCTGGTGACAATGTCGAGTTGGGTATGCATAGGGTCCATTCATCAGGGGTCGGTGATTCTGATGTGTACGCTCCTCTGTCCGCGACACCTGTACTGAGGGGCCAGACAGTAGTGGGACCACCGCCTGTGGTGCATCGGGACGCAGGGTCACCCTCCACACCAGTTGCTGATGTGCCTGGGGCATCACGTTGACGGGGGAATGTAGTCCTGCAGCCGCGGGCAGTGCCAACCTAACAAGGACGTCGGCGCCTTGGACCCCGCAGGTGTCAAGCCCAGCAACGCAGTGGCCACGCGCCACTGGGGTATACTGAGTGGGAGCAAGCCATGGTTGCCAATTCAGAACACCAGAGGGCAGCAATTGATAACATCGCAGAGAGCATGGAGCGTGTGGCCAAATCCGTGCTACCCCCTGCTAGGCAGGTGGAACTCCAGCAGCAGGCGGCACAGCCCACGGCCCACTCGCTCAGGCTGGGCATGGCGGCCCCAGACAGGGCACGCCGGGCTGAAATGGTGTCTTTGTGTCAAGCAATTGCTGCTCATGCAGAGGCACACATGGAGGCCCTGAGGGTTGAGTATGAATCCTTCAGATCCACTCTGGGTGTGTTCTTGATGTCCCAGAGGGAGCAGTCAAAGGAGAGGTTTGCGCAGCTTGAGCGTACTACCTCGGCTGAGCTACGTGCTTGCCGGGAGGTGCATCAGTTGTCCAGCCAGGCCATGCAGGAAGAACTCTGTGTTACATGTGTTACCTTGCAAGAGGAAGCACGCATATCACGTCAGGTTCTGCATGCTGACCTACGTGTCATTGACGCACAGAACCAGGCTCACCTGCCCGGCAGACTTGCTGCTAACGAGGGGCAAGCTCTGCCTAGGCGTGGTCAGGCTCCTGTGCCACGTCTACCTTTTCAGGAAAGGCTGACTCGAACGACAAGATCTCTCCCACACAGGTTGGGCTGTGCAGGCGTTGAGCCCATGGAGGTTTTTCTTTTATCTCAACATCATTGCATGTGGGTGTTGAGGTGCACCCTGTAACTCCCCCCTCCTTGGTGCCTCCCTCCCCTGGGTCGTATGTGGCCATTTTTGATTTTTCATTTTAGTTTAGTTAGTTAAAATTGTTTTTGATAGTTAGTTTAATTAGGTAATGTAGGTTTTTTATAGTTAGTTTAATTAGTTAATATAGTTTAAAATTGCTTGTCTATTGTGCATTCATGTGACGGTGTGGTGCTTTGTGGCTTTTGAAAGCATCCACTGTCTGTTCCAGCTGGGCCCTTCAAGTTTGTCTCGTGTATGTGTTTGCAGCTTGGGGTCCTGACTCACATAGGCCACTCCTGCTTCCCTTATCCATGGGCTCGCAAGGATGGTTCGGTGTTACAGTCATTTACACAAGGGCTTTGGACTGTCATATCTGTGGCCTGTCTGCTGCTGTACTACTTGTGTTAACACCCCTAGTGGGGATTGTGGGGGTTTTATCCACGGCATGCCTGTATTAGATTATGGTGGGTTCATGATTGATGTGTCCATCAATTGATATACATTGTGATGTATGTTTCTTTTCTTTGCTATACATGTGCTTGATGCACTTCATGCTGTAGACAGTGGCCGCCACCCTTTGCCTGTCAAAGTCACACTGATGGTGGGAGGAATTCTGATGTAGGTCTCTGACATGGTCCAGTCACAACCAGCATGAAGAGACACGAACAGGGAACTTTCCAGCGTTAATTATATGTTGTGTGCCCTTTCTGGAGGAGAATGAGCCTCCAGACCACCTTTGCCAGCAGATATGGGGCATAGTACTACAGACAGCTGGCCACGTTTGGTGGGGCAGACATGCTCATGTGTGCGCAAGCATTGGAACAGGGCTTGTGCTCAGATGTCCAACATGAGCAGACGTGTTCCTAGGAGATCAAGCAAGGTGAGCAGCACAACGGGGCCACTCCGCAGCCAACCTTCCACCAGGCCACTTGCACATGCATGCTAAGTAGTGCCACTGATGGGGAGCTTAGACAGATATTGTTGTTGAAGCGCACAGTGGAGCTAAGATGCGTTGGGGGACAAATGGCAAGTTGCTTTCCAAGTTTTCAAGGGCACACGCAGGGCCTGTCGCACATATCCTCCAGTCCCCCCTGCTCCATAGAAGCAGAGTTATACAGTGCACAGGGACACCCTGCAAGGCACAGACTCGTGTGCAGTGCATATCATTGGCATATGCAAATTGACATGTGGACTACCTATTGAAATCTGCGGATGCCAGAACACAACTTGTACTGAAGTCGCACCTCGCTATACGCGTCTAGCTGCTCACCCAGGGACCACTGTATGATGTGTGATTCTTGACGCATTGGTCTTCCATTTCCCGCGCGCCCACGTGCGCCTGCCTTACTGCATTGACAGTGTATGAACCATCACAGGGCAAACTAACGTATGGGTACTAAGCAGCAGACAAGAGTGTTTGTTTGTGGAGGAGTCACTTACTTTGGGGCATGAATGGTGTTGTGTGTGTGTGTTGTAAACACACACAGATTAGTAACTCACACTCTCTTTGCAGCATTGAACTGCTCCTGTTACCGGACCGGAGAGTGCACAGGCAGGAGGCCAGCACTCACCTCAGAGATAAGTCTCTCTTTGGCTTGCATTTGACTCATTTGGTACAATGTGCATGATGAACATGTTTTGTCTGATTGAGTATGTGTTATTGTCAATAGTTGTTTTTTGTATTTTGCCTACTTTCCCTTGACAATCCTAATCCCCTCTCCTGCCCCTCTTTCGGGTTATCCTGAATACCAATGCCTGTCCGAACATCATATCCTTGATCCTCCTTCCCCGCCAGGGTCTCAGAGGCCTGTGTAAGTTTGACCTTGCAGGCGCCCAGACCACGGAAGGGTTGGTTGGTTTGTGCCACTCCTGCGCCTGGACACCGGAGCTGTGACACTACCCATCAGTTGTTGCATCATCATTGTATATTATGTACGAACATGGTACCCATCGTGTTGGAGCATTGTTGAACTTTGCTACCTTGGTTGTTCTATCATTGTGCTTGGACATGTGCTTGGACATTTTCTGCTACTTCAGGTTATCTACTGGAGACTCTTCCAGGGTTTTTTGGTACCTACAGGCTTTTTCCCTGGTTTTTGGGTTTGTCTCCTTGGAGTTCTCTGCGATTTGGTATTTTTACCAGTCAAGGTGGCCTCTGAGGGGGCTGGACCCTATTTACACACAGGGTGGAACATGGAGACCAAGGGGTAGGGTGATCCTGTAGCCAGGTAGACTTGAAGGAAGAAGGCTACATACCCCAGACACAGTTGTTCAGTACGTCATGGTGATGTGTAAATGAGGGAGGGCCTTTTGTTGTTGGACAGTTGGCTTGGGCTACAGTGTTTTGGGGACTCTGACATTGTAATTGTGGGGTACTATGTACATGATGTGTTCTGCTGGTCAATGCCTGTTCCTGTGTTGTCTTTACTTTTCAGGTGTCAGGGGATTGGTGTGGTTTGACATACTGGGGTGTACACATGGGCAATGTTCACATGTGATGTGCACAGGACACTGAGGGTCACTTGATTTCACATGCATGTATTGAGTGCATGTCCCTACTGACACACACAGTTGCACAATGATCCACCACATGTACAACCACCCTTCCATGGCCACAGGTGCACACGGATTGCCTTCTGGGGCCCGCTGTGTCCCTGCAGTGCATGATCTATGACCATTTGGGGATCCTGTACATGCGTCAATTGGTTATTTATTTAATTAGTCCTTTTCATGTGATGCTCAAGGTGTATCTGCAACACAATGGCTGCTCACTGTGCTGTGTGCTGAGCGGTGTGTTGCAGGAGACACACACAGCACACGGGTTCGGGAGTAGGTATTTTGCCTTGCCCAATGTGCATATGAACAGGCATTCAGTGTTATGTTCATGCTACGACTGGTGAAAAGCATTTGTGTATGACTTGGTATGTGTGGGAGGTTGTTGGTCAGTCATTTCATCTGATTCCATGTCAGGCGTCATTGTCTCGAGCCACTTTCCATTTATGACATGTCACTTTGTATCTTATTGGTCATGTGTTGGGCTTTTGCTATTGCATGCCATGTCATTGTGTGGCAGACAAGGGTGATGTGGGTTGGGAGGGTTTGGGTGACATACCAGGGATTGTCATGGCCTGTTTTGCAGGGGGGCGGGGGGGGTGATACACACCTTGCATGTGTTCCTTTTGGTCACACAGGATTGGTTAGGTTTAAGTAGCTAGGGATGCACACAATGTAGCACTTCCATGGAAACATTCTCAGGGTGGTAAGATTTTGACAGTTGACTGTCTCTTTGTCATCATCGATTGTCACCTGGTATGTGCCAGGCCTGTGTGCACTCCGCAGGGGTGGGAGTTTAGGTGAAAAATGTGGCCACAAGCTGGGTCTGTGCTGCCTCGCCACATGCCCTATCCCCTCCCATGGGCAGCACCTATGCCTGTGGTTGGGGATGTGGGGGCACCACCATGTCCACCAGTGCACCCTGCCGTGTTGCAACATTGTGCAGGACACATGCTGCCACAATGATCCTGCACACTACTGGAGATGCATATAGTAGCTGCCCGCCAGAGCGGTCAGGGGAGCGGAAGCGTGACTTGAGCACTCCGAATGTGCGCTCCACTATGCCCCTGGTTGCAATATGGGCAGCGTTGTATCTTACCTGTGTGGTGTGGTGGGGTTCCGGATTGGCGTCATCATGTGGTTGCTCAGAGGTTAGGAACTGTCGCCTGGGGAGGTGATAATGGTTGTGATTATTAGGGTTTGTGTATTTGTCTGTGTGTGACATGCATGCATGTGCACAGGCATTTGTATTCACCTAGGAGCCATGTGTCGCCATGCTGCCCAGCTTCCAGGGCCCGGCTCAGGGCGGACATTCTGTATATGAAACTGTCATGGGTGGAGCCAGGGTAGTTTGCATAGACAGAGGTGATGATTCCCTTTGCATCGCATATGACCTGCACGTTGATGGAATCCCAGTGCTTGCGGTTTCGATAGATGTGCTCAGTGGCCCTAGGTGGACGTAGGGCCACATGGGTGCAATCTATGGCACCGAGCACTTTGGGGAAGTGTGCCACCCTGTAAAAGTCCTGGACCACGGCCTGCCTTTCTGCAGGTGTTCTGGGCATGTATATGTGCCTGCAGACTGAGGGGCGCACAGTCATGATTACCAACACCTGGTGTAGGCAGCGTGACTGCGTGGCCTGTGATCCCCCGCACTATGGCAGTTGTCTGCTGAAATGACCCAGTGGCCAGAAAATGCAGGACATTGAGCCCCTTCTCCAAGGGGCTCAATGCTTGGGAGCACAGGGTGGGGGATGTAAGGTCATCTTCCCACTCCCTGACCAGGTCTAGGATGATACGAGGTGGAAACCTATACCTGCCATAGACCTGGTCGTCAGGCATCCCGAAAAAGCTAGTCAGTGGGGAAAAAATGCGGGCCCTGGCTATTCTCCTCCTGCGGTGTCCAACGATCAGTGCTGCGACAAATGGGGCATTCATCGTAGCTGTATATACATGTTTGTTGTTTGCGCGCACTTTTATACTGTGTGCGGGGACACTTCCGCCTCCCTTCGTTTGGCGGACGTGTTGACGCCTGTGCGCGTCTTTTAGCGTGCGCGGGTTTCCCATATTCGATTCCATGAATACGTGTTGTTCGCGTGCGTGTGGGCGTTCCATGTATTTCCCTGCAGTTCTTCCCCAGTTGCGCCTTCTTTTTCACGCTTTGTTCCCCATTCCGCGTGTTACGCCTTGTGTCCCGCCCCCTTTTTGGTGTGTGCGCCGACGTTGTGCGCTTTCCCTAGGCGCGTCGCGCACGGAGTTCGGGATATTGCAATGACGTGTGCGCCTGTTGGCACCACGCACGGATTTGGCGCACATCCAGGGGAAAACACGCGCAGGCCCTTCCTTGAATCGCACGAGTGCACGTGCTTTTTCACGCTTGCACAAGCTTGCGCAAAGATTTTCGGCGCCCATTTGTTCCATGAATCGGCCCCTGAGACTCTAGCTGTAGGTTCTCCTTGCACCAGCGTGCCAACCCTGTTACTTGTGACTATTGGGTGGTGGTGAAAGCGCTGCCCAGAAGCTGAAGCTCTAGTCATGGAAACAGAAGATAGAGAGGAGGGACACAACATACGGGTGTTGTTTGGGTACTTACCCATCCACTAATGCCCCCCACCCACACATTGGCCATGCTAGTGAGTGGCCTTTCCGACCCACTACATGCCCCTCCCTGCCCGGAAGACCCCGCCCCCCTCAGAATTACCAGAAATTGAACCCTATGTACAGGTCAGCTGGGCCCAAAATCAACCCCCAATATAGCCCAATTGCGTGCTCCCCCAAATCAGCTTCAATATTGCAGCATGGCACTCAAATTATCACACATTACCTTTTGTTGTGTGTCGCAGTAAGTACATTTGCGAAACCCAAAATGGGAATTGTTTGTGCTCACATTGCATTCTGGTACTTGTGTACATTCAAGATGGGCAAAATAAAGCAACAACCACATTTAACATATTTCATTAAAGTTTTACATTTTTATTGAGTTACTTTATTATGATTTGTATAATTTTCATACCATACGTATAAAACAATTGAAAGACAGTAACACCATTTCTAACAACTAGACCGGAAACTATACCTAGCAAGGCGTCTTGCAGACTGGTCTTAAAACCCAGCTTCACCACTCGTCTAAAGTGCATGGTCCTGGGATCATGGCACAACCTGCCTGTCATTCTGCCACCTTTTCTGTGCCCTCCAACCGCATAAGATCTGTGCACTGCCTCCATCCTAACCTAAAAATGCTAAACTCCTAAAGGGAAAAAAACAAACCTTTTTCGTGCATGCATCTCAAACAGATATCATGGAAATAAAGTAGACATTTTAAAAAGAGGGAAATGGGTCATTTTGCCACTCCATTAAATTGTCAACTGGTGGAGCTATGGGGGGATTCAGTTGCAAAAGCCCTCACCAGCTCTCATCACCCAAACATGAACGCTAATGGAGCCTTGCTTTCTGTCACTCACTGTGCATCAAGAGCTGCCCTTTCAAGTGCATAGAGACGTTATGGCAATTGCATGGCCTTAATGCTCGACGTGGGGGAGGGGCGTTTTTGACACAGTACCCTCCTATTGATGGTTCTGAGGGTGAATGGGGGCTGAAAGGCCCCAAGGACAACAACACCCTAGGCAGTCACACATGTGGCTCAAGCCTTCTGCTGGCCCTGTTACCTACTTTTTCAAAATAATCAGTCTGTGGTGAAAAGTAGCTGACATCAGCCCAAGATTGGGCAACCTGCACATGCTTGTTTTTACCCCGTACAAAGGGATTTTCAGTAGCCCAAATGTGAGTGGTACTAGCCCAGTCTGGCAATCTATATCCCCCAGCAATCTATTTAAGTTTTCCTTTGTGCTTTCTGAGCAGCCTTCTGAACAGCTGCTGATAAAATAAAACTCACTTAACCAAGTGCCTTCAGCCACTGGATTTGCAAGCAAGATGTGTGCACTTGCATCTGCTCCTTGCACTGAATTCCTGTAAAATAAATAAGCACCAGCAAAGTCAGCAGTTTTCACTCTTGGGTAGGCATCAGATAGGCATTTACCAGGAACTGCCATAACATTCACAAGTACTAGCACTATTTGCCAGTTAGTGCCGTCTTATGGCCATATAGTACCATTATGGAAGTGCCTGGAAAATGCGGGTCCCATGGCTACACAGAAGCCCAAACTGCCGACTTTGCCAATGCGTGTTTTATAGAAGTGCTTGCAACCTCTCTGCCACCTTTATTGGTTGGCATCATCCTGATTTGTTTCCCAATGCATTCATAACCGGTCTCATTCAGCTTCACACGTGCCAGTATAAAATAAGATTCACACACATCTCAAGGGAGCAAAGATACACTTGGATCTGATTTGTGTACAGGCACGTCTGCAGCCGAATTCGAGTCTCAAAAGTCACAGGGGTTACATTTCTTATTAATACAACACTTATTACAGAGCTTAGAAGTGGGGGAATACGTCGGGTCCCACAGGTAAACATGACAATAATAGTGTAATATTTTGTAAGGGACTAGAGGGGATAGCAGAGTGTGGTGAGTAGATATCCTAATAACGTTTCTGGTTAACTGCACAGTTGATTACACTGCATACTGGTGTTGCAATTGGATAGCTCAGTCAGGTTAAAATCTGAACTGTTAACATGTGTCAGCCTGCATTTTCAAAGCTCATTTTTTCAGCAGGGCTGAATCAGCACTTCATCCTCCAGAGGTAGATGAATTAAGCACTATAACATTTTGTACTAGTAACAGCTATTTTTACAGCGCTTCGAAGCAGAAAGAGTCAGGAATCAGACCTGAAGCGCTATACATACAAATATGATATAATACCAAATATTCTCACTCGATTCAGGAAAATCTAGGCCACAATAACATTAAGACGTGGAGTATTATTGCACAGAGTGATAGGCCTCTGAAGAATGAAACAATCAATATGACTCTAAAAAAGAAGACCTGGGACTAGGCATTCAGTCTACCTTCCCTATACAGACAAACTACTCACCAGCTGCACCTTTGCGAATATAGCACATTCGAGAAAGACACAACACACTTGAAATAAGGAAGGCTTCTAGCAGGGGGTATTGTGATGTAAGATGTCGTCCAAATACGGTGTACATGATAGGCTCATGATTCATGAGCCTAGATACTGGCAGAAGATGATACATGTTGGCCGACAATGACATGATCTTGGCGCGATTTCCAGTGTGTACTGTCTACAAATCTGTTGATGTTAAGAAGCCTTGCTGTATCCAGGGATGCCACATCGACATGTCTATGCCCTGCATGCATACCATCAAAGTAAGAGTTCTTGGGCCCGATTCATGGAACTTTTCGTGCGGCGCAAAGTGAGTTTATTATTTATTTATTTATTTATTTACTTAATGTTAAAGCGCTTAAGCCCTTTGGCATCAGGGTGCTGTTGCAGACCAGTTACATTGTACAGAGCTTCATTCAACACATTTAAACAGAAGGACAGAAACAGAAGGACAGACAGCATTACAAAGAAAAGAGGGTTAGACGAGAGTCAGTGTCCCATGAGGGGTTAGGCGAATAGCCAAGTTTTCAGTGCTTTGCGGAAGGCCCAGTAAGATTCCTGTGCTCTGAGCTCTGCGGGAAGGGCGTTCCATTGGTTTACCGCAACCGAGTGGAAGCTCACCCCTCCCCCTTTGGCTCTTTTCACTCTTGGTATGGCTAATTTGAAGGCATGGGGGGATTTTGCGGCCTGTTTGGTGTTGCTCTTGCGATTTTCTCTGACAATTACTGTGGGGCAGTTAAGGGTCTTGAAGATGATTCTTTCTCTGATCGGGAGCCAATGAGCCTGTTTCCGTGCGGCTGAGGTGTGCTCCCTTTCTGGGATGTTCAGCGCTGTTCTAAGGGCGTTATTCTGGATTGCTTGTAGTTTGTGTAGGTTCCGTCTGGATGTTCCTGCGAATAGGACGTTGCAGTAATCTACTAGTGAGCCCATAATTGCTCTGGCAAAGATCATGCAACTTTCAGTGGTGAGAAAATGTCTTGCGGCGTTGATGAGCTTCACTGTGTAAGCTAATAAGGTTACAATGGCGCTAACTTGTTTGGTGAGGGAAAGTTTTACACCTAAGGGTTTAATCGACTATGAGACTGGGATCTGGTTTCCGTCTATCGTGAAGGCTGAGAATTGCAGGCTGAGTTTTTTTTAGCACTGCCGGTGAGCCTACTGTATTATGTTTTACTGTCCTATACTTTTATCTTTAAAAGAAATCGTTCTGGAATGGTTTCATTTTAAAATAAAAGCATAGGAAGCAGTTGAAACTTGCACTTCAGTGCACTGCACTGAACGTTCCCTTAAACAGCAGGCGCATTTGTTTGGGGGTTTGTATTGGGCGTGGGAGGAGGTGTGGAGATGGGGTTTGTGGGAGCAGGGATAGGCCAGCAGGGAACATAGTTCCACTACTTCTTTCCGTACACTTCGACAACTGAGCCTACTAGTAAAATCTCAGTCTTATCGTTAAGGCATGGATAATTGGATGCCATCCATGCCTGGATGGTGGTATATACTTTGTTGAGCATCCGGGAGTCTTTGTCATAGGAACCTGCCAGGGGTACGAGTACTTGTGTGTCATCGGCGTAATTAGTATATGAGATGCTTAAGTCGTCCAGGAGATCAAATAAGGGTTTCGTGAAAATGTTGTAAAGTGATGGGGATACGCATGAGCCGTAGGGTGTGCCGCAAGGGATGGGGATAGGGGCAGCGCTAGCTGCGTCTGAAAAGACGCTCATTGATCTGTCTTCTAGGAAGGAGGCAATCCAACTGCTGGCTTCAGTTGAGAAATTGCCGGCTGAGGTGAGGTGATGGCAACGAGATTTGTGGTCTACCAGATCAAATGCTGCTGAAAGGTCTAATGAAATGTCTTTGCACTGCCAACAAACATCCTGATTCACAGAGCGGTGCAAAGTGTATTTTTGCAGTGCACAGTGACTTTGCACCAGTGCAAAGTCAGTGCAAAGTCCCTTTGCACTGCAAAAATACACTTTGCACCACTCTGTGAATCAGGGTGTTTGTTGGCAATGCACAGTCACTTTGCACAAGTGCATAGTCACTTTGCGCCATGTTAAATGTTAAAGGTATTTGTACCGCGCACCGTCACCAACAGAGTTGGTCCCCAGGCGCTCTGGCGGATCTGCAAATGAGAAGGTGGGGTGGGTTAGTAGGTGAAGCAGGAGTAGGATAGTGAGAGGAGTGGTGTTCTGTTGGCAGCTTCAACTCGGTATACACCGGGTGCTGAGCTTCGGTGCGAGTATTGGATCGATGTCAGTCCTCATGTGCTGTTGTTGTTGCTTATGTGTTGTTGCAGTGTTGTGAAGTGCGTGCGGGTTGTTGTGCGAGAGATGGTTGTGTGAGATTTTTGAGTGAGATAAGTCTGCAGAAATGCTGAGTTTTTTGTTAGTCGGTTGTATGGAGGTTATCAGAAGTTCAGAAATCTGTCCGAGTGTGGCACTCTCTAATCCTCCCAATTTCATCAGTGTGGGCAAAAGGGCTACGCCTGGCAGGGTTTGGTTTGTGTGGGGCGCTCCCTGTGCTGTTCTAGCGTGTTTTGTAAGTGTTCTGATTGCTCCGCGCCGTTCTATTTTAGCCAGCTCTGTAGGTGTTCTAATTCTGATGGATTGATTAATGTGGGCTGAGTGTCTATTCTCCTCCTTGGGTGCTGGGGATGGTGTAGCGGACTCCTCTCAAACTTTCTATCTAAATGCGTCTGCCGGTTTGGATATGGTATGTCCGGGGGGAGTGGGTGAGTCATTTAAGGCTTTCGTATGGGTCTGATTATGTGATCAGTCTCTGGAGGCCTCCTTTTGTGGCTAATTCCCATGATATCTTATGGTTTGTCATGTGGTCGGTTCTTTGGTTTCAGTGTTTGTCCATTTGAGAGTGGCCGAGGTTGGTGTTATTTTCGTTGTTGTTTTAATGTGGTGGGCATTCTAGTGCGTCGCTGTTGTGGTTACGCTGTGAAGAGCCATGATTTGAGGAGTTTCCTGAATGCTAGGTGGTTTGTTGTGTTCCGTATATTCTTAGGTAGGTCATTCCAGGTTTTCGGTGCTTGGTGAGAGAAAGAGGATTCTACGAGTGTTCTTCTGTTATAGGGTTTTGGTTCCAGGCGGATGTCAGTGATTGATCTCAGTGTTCTTGTCGGTTGATGTAGGCGTAGTTTATCGCTTAGGAATTCTGTGCCTTGTTTGTGTATTGCTCTGTGCGTGATGCACATGGACTTGAACTTTATTCACAGTTTTAATGGTAACCAGTGTAGTATTTTTAGCGCGGGCGTGATGTGTTCTCTTCTGGGTACCGTGAGGAGGAGTCTGGCTGCTGCATTTTGCATGTGTTGTCTTTTTTTTAGAAGTCGTTTGGGCATGCCCAGGTATAGGCTATTGGCGTAGTCTACTCTGGACATGATCAGAGCGATGATGGTAAGTGTTTTGTTGGCGAACGACAGGAACGGTAGGATCCTTTTTGCTGCTCGCAAGAGGAAAAAACATTTCTTGAGTAGAGAGTTTACTTGTGGCTCTAGAGTGAGGTTGTTATCCATCAGGACCCCTAGGTTTTTTACAGTTGATGATGGTTCTGGTGTGGTGCCGAGCTCTCTTGGCCAGCGGATGTAGCTGATGCCTCCTCCCTTTTTTGGAACAATCATTATCTCTGTTTTGCCTGGGTTGATTTTGAGGTGGTTGAGGTTCATCCAGTTGAATATCTCACAAAGGCAATTCTCTAATGTAGTGTTTTCTTCTCGGGTGTCTTGTATGTTGAAGATTATTTGAGTATCGTCAGGGTAGTTGTAGCATGTGAGGCCGTGTTTTTTGATGAGTTTGATTAGTGGGTACATGTAGATGTTGAATAGAAGTGGCGAGAAGGATAATCCTTGTGGTACTCCGCACGTGGAGTGTCTAGGTTTGGATTTAAAAGGTTTTATCCTTCCGGTTTCGGCTCTGTTTGTTAGGAAGGGTTTGATCCATAGTAGGGTGGTGTCTGTTATCCCTAGTCCTTCTAATCTCTTTATGAGGATGTCGTGGTTGACAGTGTCGAAAGCTGCGGACAGATCAAGGAGAACCAGGGCAGTGCTGTTGTCTGAGTCTGCGTTTGTTTTTAGGTCGTCCCATATTGAGAGGAGAGCTGATTCTGTTACTCTCATTGGTCTGAAACCAACTTGTGCCTGGTCTAGTAGGCAGTGCTCTTCTATGACTTCTTAGGTTATTTTGTAGATGTACGTTTCTAGCAGTTTGGCTATGTAGGGTATTTTGGAGATGGGTCTGTAGTTGGATAAATCCTCTACGTTTCCTGTTATGTCTTTGAGTAGCGGCTTGATGTATGCTGATTTGAAGGCCTGAGGTACTTTACCTGTAGAGATTGAGAGGTTGAGGAGGTCCCTGTGGTATTCCATGGGGGTTCCCTGTTTGATAATTGTTTTGTATATGTCCAGGGGGCAAGGGTCTTCAGGAGAGCCTGATTTGTTGCTGTGGTTTACCAGTTTGACGAAAGCCTCGACTGATATTTCTGGGAAGCTTCGCTGCTTGTTTGGTTGTTCCTCGTCGGTGTCGCTGGGGTTTGAGCTGTGATTTCTTGGTCTGTTTTGTATGGTTTGTTGGGTGGAGGTCATTTTGTTTTTTGAAGTGGTCTCCTAGGTTATTGCAAAGTTTCATCGATGGAATTGGAGTGTTGTTGCAGCCTGGTGTTTTTTTTATTTCATTTATGATTTTGAAGAGTTCTTTTTGTGCGTTTGGTGCTCTGAAATTCGGTTGTCCTAATGTTTCCTCTTTGCTTTTTGTATTTCCTTTTTATATGAGCAGATATGTTGCAGGAATTTCAATTTGTTTGCAGTGGTGTTGTTGGTCCTCCATTCAGATTCTAGTTTTCGTTTTTTTCTTTTCATGGTGTTGAGTAGTGGGGTGAACCATTTTGCTGTTGTTTTCTTACGTGATGGGGTGAAGGGCTTTTCTTTGGCGATGTTGTCTAGAGTTCTTGCGATCCAGGTGTGGAGCAGGACAACCTTTTTGTCTAGGTCTGCTTCTTCCATGGTTGATGCTTGTCGTATGCTGAGTTCTAGGAGCTCGGTTAGGTTGGAGTTTTTTATGGTTCTCCAATTTCTTTTCATCATGATCAGTGTTTTCTCTTGTTGCTTTTTTGTGGGGGGCGGCAGTAGTGATTATGAATGGAATGATGAGGTGGTTGCTCCAGAGTATTTGAATTGGGGGTGCCGTGGTGATGAGATCCTTGTTGGCGAAGATTGCGTCAAGTGTGTGCCCTGCTGAGTGTGTTGCTCCTTTGACTAGTTGTTGTAGGTTCATGGCTGCTAGTTCGGCGGTTAAGGATTTTTGTGTGGTTGTGGTTTCTTCGTCGAACCAGATGTTGAAGTCTCCGAGGATGATCAGATGATTGTACCTGATGGCTAGGATGGTAATTGCTTCCGTGAATGCGTCTATGAAAGTCGCATCGTAGTTTGGTGGTCTGCATATCAGTATGAATTTCAGGTAAGTTTTGGGGTTTACTGGTAGCCGTAGTATTAAGGATTCACATTTATCGATGTTAAGTGGATCTTCCAGTTTGATGGGCAGTTGTTCCTTGTGGATGATCGCTAGTCCCCCCCTCTTTTGGATTTTCTGTTTGCCTCGATGCATTTGAAGTCTTCAGGCAGGCAGTTGTTGAGGGTGATCTTGTAGTTGTCGCCTAGACATGTTTCGGTTACAAATAGGATGTCTATGCCTCCTTCTGATAGGAGGTCGTATATTTCCGTTGAATGTTTGGACATTGACCTTGCATTTATTAAGTTACAGTGGATTCTCTGGGTGTGATTTTGTATTGTGTTTATTCGTTGTTCAAGTTTGTAGTTGTCTGGTCATGGTGTTTCCGCATTGGAGTTGGTAGGATGAAGAACGGCGACGGCTGCTTCTTCATTGAAGTGGTCCAATCGGTTGATAACAGGGCTGATCAGTCGTGGTGTTTCTCCTGTGATGCTGCTCGGATGAAGATCAGCGATGGCTTCTTCATTGAGTCCGGTTGTTGGGTCGGTGGTAGCATTGTTGGTTGTCCGGTCTTCGTCGTATTGTGTGGCGTGTTGTAGAAATCGATGGTACCCCTCTGTTCTTGTGATGTAAGGGTTGACGCGGTTGGAGCCCTCCCACTCTCCTATTGAGTGCGCCCATCTTTTTTCTGGTGTTTCGGGAAATTCTTTGCATGTCTCGAGGTTTCCGTGTTAAGGCGTCGGTGTTCCGCGGTTGCCGCGAAGTAGGTTGTGAGGTATAAGGATTTTTCTCTTACAGATTTTGTTCCGGTTATGGTTGCGTTAGGCGTGTTTCCTTCCAATGGAGCTGCTTCTTCTGGGTTCTGTCGGTGTTGTCTGTTCATGTCTCTTGTTGCACGATCTTGTTCTCTTTCTCAGCGTCCTTTTCTGGGTCGGGCCATTTTTTAGTTTAAGGTCCAGGCGTGGTCGGGTAGTTGGTCCTCTATGCTGTGTTGTGCAGGCACAGTGATCTTGGTTTATTCCTTCTCTGGATACGCTGGGGTGCTTTCTAGCTCAGTCTGTCGTTTCTGTCGGTGGGTAGGGGGTGTTTCCTAAGGGTGCACTGTCGGGGAGGGTTAGGTATTAACGGTCTGGTGGAATGGGACTTGATTAAGCTGGGTAGTGATGGGTTCCCGGGATTAATAGAGTACTGAGTTGAGCACAGTTAGATTAGGGGCCCTCTACAATGGGAGAAAGGCTTACACTTAGGAAGGTGACAGAGTTCTGGACCTAACACAACTGGATTTGAGGGTCAGCCAAAACAGCAGAGCACGATACTAAGCACATATAGACTTGGGGGGTCCTGCACCGTAGGGAGGAGGCCCACGCCTTGGAGAGCACCAGGGTATCAGACTGAGCAACTGTATTTGAGGGTCAGTTGAAGTGGTACTGTCTGATACCAAGCACAGCTAGATCTGAGGATCAGTTGAAGCAGTGGAGCAATGTACCAAACGCAGGTAGATCTGGGAGTCCTGCACAGTGGACGTCTCCCTTGGCTTCACCACGGTGAGCTAGGCATGTAGGTTCAGGTGGGGCATGTACTGGTTGAGGAGTGAGTTTGAGGGCGCAGCTAGGGCTTACCAAATATCTTATACTGCAATCTGGACATGAAAGCCCAACTAGATCTGAGAGACCTGTATAGTGGGAGAGAGGCCTATCAGTGCAATCTAAATGTCATACAATTAGGAGACAGAAGCCCTGCAAGATTTGAGAGACCTGTATAGTGGTAGAGAGGCCTATCAATGCAATCTTAACGTCATACAATTAGGAGACAGAACCCTTGCTAGATTTGAGAGACCTGTATAGTGGGAGAGAGGCCTATCAATGCAATCTAAACGTCATACAATTAGGAGACAGAACCCCTGCTAGATTTGAGAGACCTGTATAGTGGGAGAGAGGCCTATCCATGCAATCTAAACGTCATTCAATGCAATTTGGAGACAGAAACCCCTGCTAGATTGGAGAGAACTGTATAGTGGGAGAGAGGCCTATCAGTGCAATCTAAACGTCATACAATTAGGAGACAGAACCCCTGCTAGATTTGAGAGTCCTGTGTAGTGGGAGAGAGGCCTATCAATGCAATCTTAGTGTCATACAATTAGGACACAGAACCCCCACTAGATTTGAGAGACCTGTGTAGTGGGAGGGAGGCCTATCAATGCAATCTAAACATCATACAATGCAATTTGGAGACAGAACCCCTGCTAAATTTGAGAGACTTGTATAGTGGGAGAGAGGCCTATCAATGCAATCTTAACGTCATACAATTAGGAGACAGAACCCCCGCTAGATTTGAGAGATCTGTAAAGTGGGAGAGAGGCATATCAATGCAATATCAATGCAATCTAAACATCATACAATTAGGAGACATAACCCCTGCCAGATTTGAGAAACCTGTATAGTGGGAGAGAGGCCTATCAATGCAATCCAAACATCATAAAATGTAATTTGGAGACAGAAACCCCTACTAGATTTGAGAGACCTTTATAGTGGGTGAGAGGCCTAACAATGCAATCTAAACATCATACAATGCAATTTGGAGACAGAAAACCCTGCTAGATTTGAGAGACCTGTATAGTGGTAGAGAGGCCTATCAATGCAATCTTAATGTCATACAATTAGGAGACAGAACCCTCGCTAGATTTGAGAGACCTGTATAGTGGGAGAGAGGCCTGCCTATCAATGCAATCTAAACGTCATACAATTAGGAGACAGAACCCCCACTAGATTTCAGAGACCTGCATAGTGGGAGAGAGGCCTATCAATGCAATCTAAACGTCATACAATGCAATTTGGAGACAGAAACCCCTGCTAGATTTGAGAGACCTGTATAGTGGGAGAGGGGCCTATCAATGCAATCTAAACGTCATACAATTAGGAGACAGAACCCCCACTAGATTTGAGAGACCTGTATAGTGGGAGAGAGGCCTATCAATGCAATCTAAACATCATACAATGCAATTTGGAGACAGAAACCCCTGCTAGATTTGAGAGACCTGTATAGTGGGAGAGAGGCCTATCAATGCAATCTAAACGTCATACAATTAGGAGACAGAACCCCTGCTAGATTTGAGAGACCTGTATAGTGGGAGAGAGACCTATCAATGCAATCTAAACGTCATACAGTGCAATTTGGAGACAGAAACCCCTGCTAGATTTAAGAGATCTGTATAGTGGGAGAGAGGCCCAACCATGCAATCTAAACATCATACAATGCAATTTGGAGACAGAAACCCCTGCTAGATTGGAGAGAACTGTATAGTTGGAGAGAGGCCTATCAGTGCAATCGAAACGTCATACAATAAGGAGACAGAACCCCTGCTAGATTTGAGAGTCCTGTATAGTGGGAGAGAGGCCTATCAATGCAATCTTAGCATCATACAATTAGGACACAGAACCCCCACTAGATTTGAGAGACCTGTATAGTGGGAGAGAGGCCTATCAATGCAATCTAAACATCATACAATGCAATTTGGAGACAGAACCCCTGCTAAATTTGAGATTGGAGAGAACTGTATAGTGGGAGAGAGGCCTATCAGTGCAATCTAAACATCATACAATTAGGAGACAGAACCCCTGCTAGATTTGAGAGTCCTGTATAGTGGGAGAGAGGCCTATCAATGACATCTTAACGTCATACAATTAGGAGACAGAACCCCTGCAAGATTTGAGAGACCTGTATAGTGGGAGAGAGGCCTATTAATGCAATCTTAACGTCATACAATTAGGAGACAGAACCCTCGCTAGATTTGAGAGACCTGTATAGTGGGAGAGAGGCCTATCAATGCAATCTAAACGTCATACAATTAGGAGACAGAACCCCTGCTAGATTTGAGAGACCAGTATAGTGGGAGAGAGGCCTATCAATGCAATCTTAACGTCATACAATTAGGAGACAGAACCCCCGCTAGATTTGAGAGACCTGTATAGTGGGAGAGAGGCCTATCAATGCAATCTGAACATCATACAATGCAATTTGGAGACAGAACCCCTGCTAAATTTGAGAGACCTGTATAGTGGGAGAGAGGCCTATCAATGCAATCTTAACGTCATTCAATTAGGAGACAGAACCCCTGCTAGATCTGAGAGACCTGTATAGTGGGAGAGAGGCCTATCAATGAAATCTTAACGTCATACAATTAGGAGACAGAACCCCTGCTAGATTTGAGAGACCTGTATAGTGGGAGAGAGGCCTATCAATGCAATCTAAACATCATACAATGCAATTTGGAGCCAGAACACCTGCTAAATTTGAGAGACCTGTATAGTGGGAGAGAGGCCTAACCATGCAATCTAAACATCATACAATGCAATTTGGAGACAGAAAACCCTGCTAGATTGGAGAGGACTGTATAGTGGGAGAGAGGCCTTTCAGTGTAATCTAAACGTCATACAATTAGGAGACAGAACTCCTGCTAGATTTGAGAGACCTGTATAGTGGGAGAGGGGCAGAACCCCTGATAGATTTGAGAGACCTGTATAGTGGGAGAGAGGCCTATCAATGCAATCTAAACGTCATACAATTAGGAGACAGAACCCCTGCTAGATTTGAGAGACCAGTATAGTGGGAGAGAGGCCTATCAATGCAATCTTAACGTCATACAATTAGGAGACAGAACCCCCGCTAGATTTGAGAGACCTATATAGTGGGAGAGAGGCCTATCAATGCAATCTGAACGTCATACAATTAGGAGACAGAACCCCTGCTAGATTTGGGAGACCTGTATAGTGGGAGAGAGGCCTAACCATGCAATCTAAACATCATACAATGCAATTTGGAGCCAGAACACCTGCTAAATTTGAGAGACCTGTATAGTTGGAGAGAGGCCTATCAATGCAATCTTAACGTCATACAATTAGGAGACAGAAACCCTGCTAGATTTGAGAGACCTGTATAGTGGGAGAGAGGCCTAACCATGCAATCTAAACATCATACAATGCAATTTGGAGACAGAAAACCCTGCTAGATTGGAGAGGACTGTATAGTGGGAGAGAGGCCTTTCAGTGTAATCTAAACGTCATACAATTAGGAGACAGAACTCCTGCTAGATTTGAGAGACCTGTATAGTGGGAGAGGGGCAGAACCCCTGATAGATTTGAGAGACCTGTATAGTGGGAGAGAGGCCTATCAATGCAATCTAAACGTCATACAATTAGGAGACAGAACCCCTGCTAGATTTGAGAGACCAGTATAGTGGGAGAGAGGCCTATCAATGCAATCTTAACGTCATACAATTAGGAGACAGAACCCCCGCTAGATTTGAGAGACCTATATAGTGGGAGAGAGGCCTATCAATGCAATCTGAACGTCATACAATTAGGAGACAGAACCCCTGCTAGATTTGGGAGACCTGTATAGTGGGAGAGAGGCCTAACCATGCAATCTAAACATCATACAATGCAATTTGGAGACAGAAAACCCTGCTGATTGGAGAGGACTGTATAGTGGGAGAGAGGCCTTTCAGTGTAATCTAAACGTCATACAATTAGGAGACAGAACTCCTGCTAGATTTGAGAGACCTGTATAGTGGGAGAGGGGCAGAACCCCCGATAGATTTGAGAGACCTGTATAGTGGGAGAGAGGCCTATCAATGCAACATCAATGCAATCTAATGCAGAAAGCTGTGCAAACAAGGCACTTTTTAGGCGCACATACTCACAGGGCTCCGGGGATGGCAAATGGAGCCAGTGGGTACTACGAGTCACTAGGCTCAACAAGCACCATCGATGGACCAATGGGAGCGGGCAAACATTCCATGAATCAGGCGCTTTGTGTCATCCATTTGAGGTGCTGCTGGCTTAGTGAAAAACATAGCATGGGGGCCTCACTAAACCTTGTGACAACACTGATTTTATTGTATAATTATACATCGCATTTCAGACAGCAACTGTGTGGCCATTCTCTCAAACTCCTAAATCTCAGACAGTTTTTTCGTTATTACTCCTGTCTTTGTCATCCCGGCTGGCGCGCCCGAGGGGTTGATAGTGACATGCGCAAGCGCAGGTTTCCCTGAAATCTCTGCTTCCGTCCTCCCTGCATGCAGTCTGAAGTGTACAGTTTCGCGACAGCGTCCGCTGATTCCAACAGTTCGTTTCGGGTCACCGCTTTCTCCAGCTGAAAAATGGAAAGAATTACAGAATCAATGATCAGACCACTCGCCTTCTAGATTCTAGAAGGGAAACACTCTGATCCCCACCGCCCCCACCCACACACAGCAGATGCAAAGTGTTCGGCATCCTGGCCAGCCCTCTTTGGGCAGTTCTGTTGTCTTCGTGTACTTTCTATCGCACGTTGACATCGATCTCCCGGTGGCGTTTCATTTCCTGTCTATACTTTCCGGTTTCAAGCCCCCTGCTCTCATGTGGGCATTCACAGCCCTTCCGGAAGTGGCCAACCCGCAGCTTCTAAGTATTCAGAGCCCTGAAAGTGCTGTCAAGCCCACAGCTCTGACATTCTTTTTACCCAGGGTACCCTATGCACAAGCTTTGTGTGTTCAGTATTGCAGGCACCGCTCAGCGACCAGCTCCCAGTAGGTGACGCACAAACAACGTATGGGAGAAAAAGCCGTTGACGCTTTTATTCAAACCCATTAAATATATCAATATACTCATCTTCCTAGTCACTGTCCTAATCTTTGAGGGTGGGTCCTCACCCTGTAGACGGGCAATACATAGGTGACTTCAACGAGACAAATAATTCCATATTACCATCCTGTTGATAGTGTAGTAATTATTTCACTACCTATCATTTCCAAAAATTAATTGCAATCAAAAATATTTTTTTTAAGGAGCTGTGCCTCTCTAAAGCTCCTGCCAATTCCTCTTGCTTTTCTGACTAGAGGTAAGCAATGCGTGAAAACTGCCAATGTATTTATAGAAACAGGTTCACTGGTGCTATGCAAATCGAATGCCTCGCATTGGCCCTGCTTTTAGCAGTCCACTATGCCATGCAGCATGGTCTCAAGTCCACCATAATACTGCGGTGGGTGTTGCAGTGTGAGGGCAGCTACAACATGGCGAGCGACTGCACTTCTGCCTGTCCCCATCATGGCATCCATTTCGCAGGAGCACTCAGCCCCATGTGATAGAATGGCCCTCTGGAGAGGGTAGAATAGTTCAAGCATTTTATATTTCTATTATATAAAATGATGCAGGTAATTCTGTTTCCGAAAGGGAGGTCTGCTAATCAGACCCCCTTTTCATAGATGTTCTATGCCAAAATTAAAGTGCCGACATGCTTTTGCTGAGAAAGTCTACCAACACCCTCCACACCTGAACAGCAGTAGTATAGAGCAGCTTCAGAGGTTAGATATGCATTCCTGACAGTTCCTAGAACAAAAAAGACAGCAGGCAAAGGTGGCTTTTTAATCTTCCGCACCTCTGATTCAAGCCATAATAATTTTATACGGATCAGGGTTAAAAGCCAGAGATAGAAATGTTCAAGGGAGAAAAGACTGAAGTTTATTTTTCCGAAATAAGCTTCAGTCTTTTCTCCCCAGAGAATTTCCGACTTGGCCCCTGCCCCACCCACACCCTCACCCAAACCCCCACAACCCTACTTAGCTTGCTGCCGACTAGCTGTGTCCCTGCAACGCCTGTTCCCTTTCACTTCCGTTATCGGGAACAAGCGCCGCAGGGCCCTTTCCTTTTTTTGGGGGGGACGGGCTGCAGGGAACACCCCTGCAACCGCTGCTCACAATATAATGAGCAAGGGTGCGGGTGACACCCCCGAAGCCCCCTGCACTGAATGCATGATTTTGTCAAACTTTTCAGCCGTTCGGAATTTTCAAACTGCCGAAATTAATTAATATGGTGACATTCTGCATAACAACCACAACACATACTTATTTCGATCAACCTTGATCATAATCAGGTGGCTTGATGTTCACAGAATTTCAATCCCTATGACAATGTTTGAATGTTTTCCATGGGTTTCCCCTACCTTAGACAACATGGTGGCCCTTTAATCTTTAAATATAAGCCATGTCTGGTTTTGGCCTGGTGGCTACTAAGGTCACATAATTATAGAGCCACAAAAATTTGATATCATAAGTGCCGGCTCTGTAATCAGGGCCCAGCTGTGACAGTGCGATGTGTATTAGCCGCATGGCCTGAATTTATTTATTTAATTAATTTATAAAGCGTGCAGCAACCCGTAGGCATCGAGGGGCTGTTACAGTGAACCAGTTACTTGCAGGTGAGACAGAGAAAACCATACAGTTGGTATGGTGAGGCAGTGCAAAGCAGCACTATGTGTGATGAGAGGGTTGAGCAAATAGCCATGTTTTAAGGGATTTCCGGAAAGCCCAGTAGAAGGTTCCGCTCTTAGGGTAGGAGGAAGAGAGTTCCATTGTTTAGCTGCGATTGATAGGAAACTGGAGCCTCCCACATTTGCGCGTCTTGCTTTAGGCTGTTGGAGGTGATTTGCATACATAGACCTTGTTGGTATTGATGACTGCGCTTTTGTGATTTTCTGGGAGAGATGGGGGTGCCGTGTTTGACAGGCATTCATGAGTGATGGACATGGTTCTGAGGAAGATCTGTTCGTGGCTAGGCACCCAGTCGGCTGCTTTTCTGGTGGCAGAGATGTGAGCAAATGCTGAGAGCTGCTCGGAGTGCGTTATTTTGAATGGTTTGACGCTTTTGAATGTTTTGAGATTAGGTTCCTGGAATAAGACATTGCAATAGTCCAGCCTAATGCGAATGACAGCCCGTGCTATGGTAAGGCAGCTGTCAGGGGAGAGGAAGGCTCTAGATGCATTTATCAGTTTAGATGTGTAGGTAGCAGAAGAGGCGATTGCATTCACTTGGCGTGTCATAGAGAGGGTGGCGTCTAGATGGACACCTATTGTCTTTACTGGTGTAGAGGTGGGAATCATGATGGCGTCAATTTTGAAGGCTGTGTATTGGTGGTTGAGCTTGCCGAGCGCTGTGTCTCTAAAACTGCCATGTGGGACAATGGCCAGGAAGCTGCCTTCTTTGGTCCCCTAGAGGAAGGCCAACACCTTCCTCCCGGGCATAGGACTCTTTCATAGGCAATCTCCTGTGAACGGGTACTTCAAAGGCAGCAGCGACATAACAAAGCTGCACTACCACTAGGGTGCTGACCACTAGAGTCCCTTTGAAGTTAGCAGACATCAGAAGGCGGCTGTGTTAGACTAGCCAGAGGAGAGAGGGAGGCAAAGAGAGTGGCTCCACCATCTTGGTTTCTGCTAGGGCTATCTAGAACTTCCTGACCACTCTTATTTCCTGCAGGGCAAGGGAATCTAGTCATAATGTCAGAAGGCAAAGGGCACTTGTTACAAAAGCCTGGATTGGACCCCTTAAGGCATGCTTGCTTTGGACCAATCCCCTGTAACATTTTGCCTTCATAGGGAGGAGGAACCCATGCCCCTTTTATTCATCTTTGGACACTCGAGACAAGAACGATTGGTTGGACCTCATTTTCGTGAGCGGCTATTTTGTTTAAGTTCTGTTTCTAGCACTGAAAAAATCAGTTTTTCAGTCTCTGTATTCCCACCATACAGAACCATCCGAATTCTGCTAGCAAAACTTGTGAGTTCATGTTAAGTAACTTCTGGCAATTCAAAGAGAAGAGTCAAAATGTGTAATATATGGCAACTATGCAAGAGTCACAATGCTGCACTTTTATTCTTCCATGCAAAGCACTTGTCATATCACCCCTAGCAAAACCTAGCATATGAGAATAACTGGCAGCTTCTGCTCCAATTGCCCTTTTCCTTTCAAGGATGTTATGCCTTTTTGCAAATTTGTGGTTGATTGCATTAGAATCTTCCCTCTTGCACGAAACAGAAGGAAATTCAGGACATCCATATCAACATAAGCAACCACTGTCATATGTTCTTTTTCTGACAAGGAAAATGCTTCCCCCTGGATTATTGTGTCAGCATTATTATCAGCATTCATTTCGTGTCATTTTGCTGTTAAGCGGGCTCCAAGCATATCTCCAAACAGTTATCTGTTCTATTCATTTGACAGAACTGCTGTCTTCTTAGTGATTACTGTGCCTCATGAATTAGTATAAATAAATAATAGTTACTCACTGTAGTGACTACAGTATTCCTAGTCCACAGAACCTTTTCCTCCATACTTATGGGTTGGTCCCTGGGACAGGAACAGAAGTTGATCCTGATGCACAGCAGACAAGAAATAAGCATTGGCAATGCCAACAGATTGGGCTTTTGTGTAGGCTTTTGTGTAGGCATGGGAAAGACACTTGCCAGGCACTGCCGTAGTGGTATTAACTGGCTATTGATGAAACAAGGTGCAACACGGTGCAAGTACCTGGGCATCCAATTGCAGTGCCTGGCAAATGCCTAATACTTATACACAAGCCAAAACTGTTGGCTTCGCCAATGCTTGATTTTAATAGGACTTCAGTAAAGGACACGTATTGTGTTTTTAAATCGAGTGGCTGAAGGCAGACATGGTTAAGAAATGTTCATTAAACCAGTAGCACGTATACAACTCCAATTAAGTCATTAACTCTCAGAAGACTGCTTTGAAAAAATACTGGCAGGCACTTTGAGTGCAACGTTTGATGCTAAGGCTTGATTAAAGCGAGCTCAAAGAGTTCCCATGAGGAGGTGTTTTGGGCAGGAACTGGGAATGACCATAGGGATTAGCATGGCCATGTGCAGTCAATGGGTGGGCAAATAACCAAACAACACCTACAAGCTTTGTGACCCTCCTCATATACCATTTCTCCCTATCTGTCCACCAATGAAGTGGTTTTGGTATAGGTATTTAGTCCACCCGGGGGTCCACGTCTTGACAGACTGAGAAGCCTTTCTCCCTCCTGTGTGGACTATGGACGCCGCCGGAGACTCGGTAGCTGCTTTAGTGCAGGCCATCACTGTGTTGCGGGCTGACATGTCGGTCGCCACTGCTGCCTTCCACCAACGTCTAGATGCTATACAAAGCAAGCGTATCTTCTTCCCCAGATGAGGAATTCGGGGTCCCAGCCATTCAGCAACCACTGCCTGGTAGCTTACCCCCCACAGGCCACAGTTTACGTACCTACCCTGTAAGGATGAGGCAGACAGCAGCTGGCTTGAAGGAACTTAAATTGCCTTTTATTCAGGTTCACAAAGAAGAAAAAGAAAAACGAAAAATGATTGTTCAAAGTTCTTGAATAGAGTTCTTTCTTCTTCTGGGATAAGGATGAACCATGGAAAGGTGACGCCTAGTCTTCATACGCCCAGAGCGTTTCAGGTGCAGTTCTCTCTCTCTCTTCCCCGGTGTTCTGCAAGAGAAGCGGAAAAACACGCACAGTCCTTCATCAGTTTCATCCTTATATAGGGGTTAGGGCTGTGTGGACCAATCAGGGCTGCTCTGGCCTCTTTTTCTATAAACAGGCCCCCAAGCTCTGCCCCCTTTCTCTTTGCCCGTGGTTTGCCATGCAGCCTCTCCCATCAACACTGGAGTTTTGCGGGGTACCTCTGTCTCCCTGTCAGACGATGCTATTAACGCTTCCGTAGCGTTGTACTTCCCACCGGCAGGTGAGCTATGATTGGGAAATGCGGACTCGGATATGTGTAACTTAGTGACTGCATCTGTGGGGAAAGCCGCGTGGCGCATGGCTGCAGGGTAGACGGGAATGTGCAAGAGACTGTGACCGCCTGCCCGACTCTTCCTCTGTGTTGAGCCTGCAGTCACATGTGAAGGCTTCCCGTTAGCTGTGTCCTCCTTATATAATGACCCTCTGTGAATGAAGAGTTTGGGACCCGCCGGGTCTTTACTGTTCGTTTCCAGTTCGGCTCCACGCGATAAGGGAGCGGGAACCGCCGGGCTGTCACTGCCTGTTTCCTCGGTTCCCAGCGCTGCTGGGTTTAGTCCAGGAAAGTGTTGCCGCTGTTCCCTCTCACGGTGGTGTATTTCCCCCTTACAGAGGTGATTCCACCATTTCTCCCCTTCTTCCCGTTCCTCCCTTTCTTCCCGTTCACATACCCCATTTCCTTTGGCTCCACCTGAGAAATTCCACGGCAACCCGCAGAAATTTTGTAGTATCCTCAACCAGTTCAAACTACATTTCTTATGTAGGCCTCAGGCCTTCCCTGACTGCACCACGAAGGCAGCTTTTACTCTGTCTCATTTATGCGGGATGGCTGCCACTTGGGCAAACCGGCTGTTCGAAGGTAATAGCCCTATTCTGTATGACTTTGATCTACTTGCGGCAGAAATGACCAGAGTGTTTGATACACTTTTCAAGGCCCAGGCTAGAGATCTTGAGTTACTTGATTTAGTGCAGGGCAAGGCCATTCTGTTGGACTATATTACTAGATTCAACCAACTGTCCGCCAAGACCTCCTGTCCCGAAAACAAGAAGGCTGTGGTGTTTTATAGGGGTCTTAGTGACTCCATGAAAGAAGCCCTGGCTGAAGTCCCTGCTTTACCCATTCAGTACCCCAATCTAGTGGATTTGGCACTCCAGGTGGATGGACAAAAAACTAAAAACCATTGCTGCCTGTACTGTACACTGATTGTGTAATTTTATTTAGCGTTCTTTTAAAAAACGTACTTTCATTTCTCCTACTAGATTTGTTTGTATTTTAACTGGCGATTCAGCCTTTGTTTTGCACTAGTTCTTGTTTGCATTAATGTTTAGTCTTGAAATTTTAAATTAGTTGCCTACAATGTTCCTGAACTGTGTGTCCTTTTGAACACCGCGCCGTACTTCCAGGCTGAGAGCGATTTGAATGAGCATTTAATAGCCACACGCTGCAGGCTCCCAGCACTACATTTGCCTGAAACCTAGTAGTTTTGGTGCCGGCTACAGTCCGCCTCCAGGTGCGACTGCGCCGATGCGACTAAACCTCTTAGTACAGGTTCGTGCAAGGTGTGTGTTGTGCGGGCTCCCTCCCTGCCGTGCAGGACATACTATATATTGTCCGTGTATAACTGTGAGTTTCTATATGTAGCCCAATCGCCTGCCTTCAAATCTTAGTTACAGAACATTGCATCTTAGTCAGCTCTGCCCTGAATAATGGCGTGATGGGCGTGAAGCTCCTACGCTTAATGCAAAACAACAGACCACTTCTTTGAGGGGACCGTTGTTAGAAAATTGCAACAATAGGTGCTCGCTGGTCAGTGCAATTGATACACCAAGCTCCAACTCGCTCTCTCTCTCCATGCAGAACGCAAGATCTATGGTCAAACATCCAGTAGAAATCGAGGACTATTTAATACACAGAAACCCGATCTATTGGCATTATCCGAAACATGGCTTACAGATGCTGCCCAGATATCGGTAATTAATGCAATTCCGACAGATTATAAAATCATCAGGACGGATAGGGGTGGGGTGCAGCACTCATAATGAAAAAAACATTACATTGTTATGAGACCAAAGTCCATAACTGGGATGACTGAACTACTTATAGTAAAGATAAAAACCCATCAAAACATCTCACGCACGTTAATAACACTTTATAACCCCCCTCAATCTCTCCCACAATTTGAAGAGCAATTACTTGACATCTTGAACAATATAACGAAAACGAATTCTCCTGTTCTTGCCACGGGTGACTTTCACCTATGGGCAGACGACCCATTGGACTTACCAGCTACATCTCTTCTTTCAGCACTAGAATCCATTGCATACACCCAGCAGGTAAATGCGCCGACACATTTAGGGGCTCACACATTGGACTGGATATTAACACAGGCCTCATTACGAGTTAGCCGGTCCGGATTTAACGGTGCCGGTAAAACCGTACCAGCACTGTTTTCTGGACCGGCTAACTCCGAGTTATGTGGCGGTGTGGTGTTACACCCGCCAGTTCTGACCAGGCGGTTGTAACACCACCGACACCATTACTGCATGGTGCCGGTGTTTCCACTGTCCCCAGTCCCATGGAGTCCTATCCTATGGGACTCCACAGGAATGGGGAGTAACGGAATGCCAGCTCCGGAACTACCAGACCACCGGGGCTGTAATGCCCCAGTGATTCTGGCAAGTCCGGAGCCAGTAAATCCCCACAAGTCCAGCGGCAGCCTGCCAGTTTTACCGGCACGGCTACCGCCGGACTGGTAATGAGGCCATTGTGTCCAAATCACGGTGATAGGTACCTTGCCATGTCCAGGGTCCACACATTTCATCTTTAACGCCATGATTAGATTACCCAGCCCACCCCTAAAACTCAACAGCAATGATAGGCATAGAATAACCTATTGTAACTTTAAAAATGTTACACTGCCTTCTTTTTCTGCATTGGTATCCACGAAACTGGGTGACATTAATCAGTATGATGCAGATATATCTAAACTCTCTTATCATCTCTCATCCGCTATCAATAACACCATAAACACATTAGCTCCACAGAAAACCAAGACTATTAAAGCAGAAACCACCAATAAATCCAGGTTTTCTGAAAACGTTATAGAAGCCAGACAAATTAAAATATCATTCAAGCGTCAATGGAGAAAGAATCCATGCCCGACAACGCTGGGTGAATATAAGAAATCCGCTCAAAAATACAAGATTACCATAATCAAGGCTAAAAAGAACTCTTATAATGCATGCATAGACAGTGTAAAATCTAGTTCAAAGGAACTATTCAAAGTACTAAAAGATTTTGAAAATCATGCTTCTCCCTTCCCGTCTGTTCTTAAGGACTCTGCATGGTGTCAACTAGTGCAAGATGAATTCTCACAAAAAATCATTGGGCATTGCCAAGCGATTGTTAAACAATTGGCCAATATCAACATAAATGACTTTGATAATACTGTCAAAACGATACTTATGTTAATAACATTCCTCAATTTGAATTTCACACATGTATTGAACAGGAAATTAAAGATGTTATTGGCAACCTGAAATCCACATCCTGCAGTGGAGATACTTGTCCGCCAGACATCTTGAAAAATTCATTAGACACACTCCTCCCATGGATTACAACATTGATCAATTCATCATTTACATCTGACAAGTCCCTGCTACCCTAAAGGAGGCTTGGGTTACACGAGTGCTGAAAAAGGCTTCTCTCGACCCCCCATTCTGAAAAACTATAGACCCATCGCTAACGTTCACTATCTTCTTAAGATTCTAGACACAGTGGCGTACATGCAGTTGCAGACTTTCATAGAGAATCATAACATCCTTTATTCTAACCAGTCATCGTTCAGGCCACAACATGTCACCAGAACCGCGTTGTTGGACCTTAAATCCAATATCTCGGATATCATTAAGAAAAAACATTCTTTGCTATTATTATTATTAGACCTTTCAGCAGCCTTTGATATAAATGATCACAGTCTCCTGCATAACATATTAATATCTATAGCCAACTGTTCAGAAAAAGCAGCAAAATGGATTGTGTCGTTTTTGGGTTCAAGATCATCCAGGGTCGCGGTTCAGAATGCTCAAGATACTCCCTTTTTTAACACGTGTGGTTTGCCGCAAGGTTCCGGATTGTCCCCCCTGCTTTTTAATATTTACTTCCGACCATTCCTTGATTCGTTGGAGGAACTTGGTGTCAAATTTGCCCACTACGCAGATGACTTGCAGGTTCTCTTCGAACTATCAGGGAATTACCAAGATGATTTTGTGGCTGTGAATCAAGTTCATGCCAAAATACAAAAGTGGCTGGCGATCACCTCTTTAGCGCTGAATGATTAAAAAACAGAGCTACTAATCCTGGCACCAGGCCCCAGATTAAAGATCTTATCCCAGCAGTACGAAACCTTCAGTATAGCGGGTAACATCATACCCGTTAGCAAATCAGTGAAGACATTGGGAGTAACGCTGGATGCAAATTTGTCTATGAAGATTCAGGTGTCCCAAATTCGTTCATCCTGTGGCTATATTATCAAACCTCTACATCAGGTTTGACCTTACCTCAGCGTTACTAATAGATCCCTTCTAGCTTCTTAACTAATTAATTTGCGTTTGGACCATTTTAACAGCTTGCTGATGGGAACCTCTCATGGTAATTTGAAGCAATTACAAACTGTCCAAAATGGGGCCGTTAGGGCAGTCCTTGGCCTGGGTAGGCAGGACCATTTCACAGCAGCCAGGAGGAAACTGCACTGGCTGTCTGTGAAACAGAGGATAAAGCACAAGACCTTATCCCTTGCTTACGTATGCCAAAATGTCAAGGCCCCGCTCTATGTTATAAAAAGACTAACTAAGAAAGTACCTGGTAGATCCTTAGGCTCTTCCGACATGCCCCTACTTAACTAGCCTAGATCACGACTGAAAAACCTGAGACTGTAGTTTTGAGTTTAATGCACCCTGTGAATGGAATGCTTTACCTACCAACATTAGAAATTCCTCCTCCCTTGCAACATTTAAGAAACAGGTGAAGACTCATCTCTTTATTCTCCTGAAATAGATTCCCTAGACCTGACCCACTCTAATTTCCCCTTTCTTCTGTTTACTCTTACTTGCTGTGCTCTGAGGCCTGCACCCGCAACTGAGAATAGAAAGGGGGATGCTGCAACTGCAGGAAAATGGAGTGATGCTTCGTTTTGAGGCAGGGGCGTCAAATCCTTTGGATTACCTTTCGAGAAATCCTCTGGCTATAGATCCAGAAGAGGATATCCAGACATTGGAGACCAAGCAGCTGGTCAACATGGTGGATCTACGCTAAAATAACAAACATTTTACAGTGAGTCACAAAACTTTGCATTTTGTTAATTCAAATTTTGTCACAGTTCATTGAAGAAAATGCCGGGGGAAATTTCAGTGTACCTTGTTATTTTGGCACAATATTAACATGGTTACCAGGGCCGCTGTGACCAAATTAATGTTGTCAGAGGGGATCGCAGCAAGCAGGCATATAGGATTGCATCTGGTGGGATACCAACTACACGGAGGGCAGTGGAAGACGCTGCTGGCTGATTTGGGCCAATGCATGCTGGACATTCAGGCGTTACTGAATGGACTCTGAAGATTGAGAGCTGAATTCTCAGTGCGAACTGAAGGGGTGCTTCTATGAGACACAAGGATGGTAATCTCCCCCGCCCTGATTCTGGCATTCCTGGAAAAGGCACACACACCTGAAAGCGCTGGAGAAATGTGGCAGGCCCTGAGTACGGACTTCGGAACCATACTACAGAACAATCATTTCCTGGTGGTCCTCAATGAGTTTTCAAGATATCCGTTGGTGCAATTTGTAAACTCGACATCGGCAGAGATAGTGATTCCTGTCATTGAGGATATCTTTGCAACACATGCACTTCTGTGGTCGGTGAGAACAGACAATGGTCCACCATTTCAGGGAATAGTGTTTAAGGAATTCCTGCACCGTTGCTGCAGTTGTATTAGAGAAAAGCAGCATTGGTGGCTAGATCTGGATGGAACTGTGAGGTCACTCGAATGCTTGTGTGGTCCAGTCTCTGGAGAACCAATTCTTTAGGAACCTGCTGGGGTTGCCTGCCTCAGCTCCAAATTTTGGAGTGTACATGGAACTGGGATGCACACGAATTGGGGATACGATCTCCCTGCAACCAGTATTACATTGGCTCAGGTTATTGGGTAATGGTAAAGCTTCATTAACCCATGAACTGATCATCTTTCTGATACACAAGGATCCGGGAGACAAGATCCCATGGTTGTCTCACATTAAGAAATAGCTGATGGGGAGCAATATTATGCACTTGTAACTTCCGAGCAGTATACTCTCCCGGAGAGAGATAAACCAATGGACGGCATGTCTGTATGAATCAGTGAGAATGGATAGAGATAGCACAGAAACCATGAAACCAAAGAATCATGGCCTGATGACCATAATGTCTCTGGGTGTTCAGCGTTATCAGCTTTGGGCGGAATTCCCTGCTGATCGTATCCTCATATGTAGGTTTAACTGCATCCACCTAAGGGCCGTGGTGGCAGCATGGTCCGGGGGTGGTGGGGCGGATAGATCTTGTCTGGTATGTGATGCTCCTTACGAGAACCTAGCACACCTGATCTTATTTTTCCCTGTGTATGCACAAGCCAGAAGACGGACTATACAACCCTTCTTCCAGGAACAGGGCTTTGTACAATATCGTCCTGCTCTAATATATTTGCTTTGGGTGGACTCACCACGGTTGGTTGGTCCCTACTCTCATATTTGAAAACAGTACTGCATCCAAGGAAACGTCTGTTTAGTATATTGCCTTGAAATGAGCTCACACACACCATCTAATGAATTGTATTTGAAATCTCTTTTAGCTGCTAATTTTTGCTGGGGTTCTTATGAAAACATGTCTCATTGAGTTTTAATTGTTAGCTATGTTTGTGCTTTGCATTGTTTTTATGGATTGTTCTTACATATCCGAAATAAACATGATGATGATGAATTCCTGGATGTGGAGCATAAGCGCACTACACAATGTTGGCCCCGGGCCAATGGTGATGTGGATCGGTTTATGCGCACTCTCAACAATATGTTCAGGATTGCAATGGAAGAAAGCATACCTCTCGAGAAGGCGTGGACTACTTTTATGAAGGCATATAGAATGATGCCTCACACATCCACAGGTATTTCCCCAGTTCAAGGTTGGGTCAACAATTCTGGAATATTGGTCCTGAGTCCAAGTGGGGGATACTGCATTGCTGCGCAACAGTAAGATCACTCAGAAGTTGAATCTGCCTCACAAAATGGCCCTGTGCACAATAACTTGGGAGAAATGGTCTATGGTCGTGGCCATGTGGGTAGATCAAAAGGTGACACAAAACTCCAGTTGGTTTAAGAAGGGGGTCTTGAGGTCCGCAATGGGGATCAGCAGGAGTGAGGCTGATGACGACCCTGATGTCCACGACAGCAGAGATAATGAATTCCACTTTCTGGAGGTTGTGGACGTGTATAATACTGGACAAGTAGATCAGGAGGTGAGATGTGATGCGGCAGTATTGTTATGCTATGCTATGTTATGCTATGCTGTGGTATGCTACATTAGGCTCTCTGTCATACATTTAGGTATCAGATCTTCCATTTTGCCTTTCCCTATGCCTCTCTCTGTCTCCCTCTGCACTCCACTCCTCTGACATGCCCAAGCCCCTTCTGGAGCAGATTAGACCAAGACCCTGTAACAAGGCAAAGGGACACGTCAGACCTTCTCTTCTGCTTACTCTCTACAAGTATAGCATTAGCACCATATATGGTAGATAACAGTAGGGTTTCTGTGGATGCTGCTGATCCATACTACAACTTGATGTACCCAGCCGATGTGCCACAAGGCTTTGTCACAAGGTCACAAGTGAGATGTGGACAGCTATTGCCAAATGTCTGCATTTTCATGCCAACTACCTCCCACCATTGTGCAAATTCTATAATATATTAGTGATTGCATAGGATATGCTATGTAACCTGCACTCTAAGGGCTGTGAGCTCTGAGTGCTGACTGCTCACCACTAGTCCTGCTGTATTTTCCTGCTTATCAGCTGATCACTCTGTGTGCTGTGCATTTCCTATCTAATACAAGAAGCGTGGCTTAGCCATCAGTCTGTGTCTAATCTCCTTATTTGGTGCATGCCGAAGCTGAGGCCAAAGTGACCCTTGGGGAGGGGCTGCTTTAGTTACCACAGATGGTGCTGTGTCTCTGGCCTAACTGTGTGGGAGTTTTTCTGTGTGCTGCTCTTGACCATGACCGCACAGCCGAGTACATACCAAGGTCCTCACCATACCAGAGGTCACTTTTATAAGCGTGGCACACCTGCCTGTGAAGTTGCCAAAATCAGCGGTGTGGTGGAGAGGTGGGCCACAGAGAATCTCTGGCGCAGTGCACAGACGTGAGCCTGTTCCCCTCGGGCTGATCGGTAAATATAACCGTCCGGATGCATATTTTCTGTCATTTTGTTTTTCTTGACAATTGCACTATATTTTGGCTAAATGTTGATTTGCCATGTCATGTATGCGCTGCCTCTCTATCTACACCTTCTGGTATAGTTTGTATTTGTCTGTAAGTGGGTAGATGGCTGCGCCGCAGAAATTTATAACTCTGTCTGTCGCATTCATCGTGTCTGTCTGGTTTGCTTCTATGCGCTGTTTGCTGGCTCCAGTGTAGAGCTAAAACATGAGTCCCTACAAAAGAAACTTGTGCCTCAGGCTATCCTGTGCGTAGTTATTTAGGGTCTGTCTCTCAGAGACCACTAGGTCAATAAATCTGTGTTGAGCAATCTTGGCAGAAAAGTTGGAAAAATAAACAGTTAGATTTCCCATATTTTAGCAGAGCAGGTCCCTACAGTCGCAGAAGCATTGACAGGGTGCCACAGCCCACAACTCAACCTCTTACCTGTATCAGAGCAGCTCTCTGCAAACGTGTAAAAGCACTGGCAGGGTGCCTGCCACAGCGCGTACATCGAAGCCAATGTTTTCACCAAACATAAAACAAAGATAAAGACGAGCACTGAACTACAGAATGCAGTGCTTGTGTAGTTCTATTCAGTAGTTTTAATCTGAGTAGCATAGTTCAATGACTCCCACTGTTCCATCACTAAGGATCTGCACATTTTAAGAGGGCCTTTCTTGTAAACAGCGTGTACGTGTTGTCACTGTCTATTTGCCATGTTATGTTAATACGGCTTCTGCTGCTGCTGAGGTTTATTGTTTTGTCTTCGCAATTTTGCCGGGGAGGGTTTGATTTCAATTTTTTATTTATCATGTTAGGTTTAACTGTGTATGTTGCTGTGCGGTTTGCAGTTTATACTGTTTAAAGATGATGTTTTGATCCTCATTGTGTTTTCTTGTGATTCAAGCCTACGGCCCTGTGTGATGTCGCAGTCTATTTCTGGTTTGCAGACTATTGGAATATGCTACTGTCTCCAGATTGAGTGAGTTTCAGAGTCACTGCGCCTGTGGTTTATGTGTGCCACCACATAACCACGATTTGTGACCTGGGTGGGTTTACAGATTGGGGGTCCAGGTGTGTTGTCGCACGGCAGCCGGGATTGGTTGCAGGTTCCGATGCATTTGCCCCTTGTTATCTATTAAAAGTTCGTTCTCAGTGGCATTCCTGGGGCTGCCGTTTTTATGGTCGCAGCTGATGGTGTGGCCTTGTGTGTGTGTCCTCCGCCGCTATGTTATTTTTGACTTTCTCCATGTCGTGGCTTGCCTTTGCCACTCAACCAGAGGGTCACCGTGGTATGATATTATCACACATGTCCTTGGCCTACGCCAGACGTCTTTAGTTTGCTGCCTGCAGGACTGCTTGTTTTGGGAATGTATATACCCTTGGGGTTACTTGTATGATTTTTGGTTGATGAATTGACTTCCTGTTTTATTTCTTGATTTATTGCGGGCATTGTCAATATTTATTTGCTACTATTCATTGCAGACAACTTAGTGCACAGACGTACCTACATGCTTTGCTTCCGTGATCATACAAAATGTTCATGATGGGCCCCCCTTCATTACTTTATCTACTACAACCAGGGCTAAAGTCGAGGGTACACGCGGGTGGACGGAGTCCACCCACTTTTTTCAGAGGGTGGACTCCGTCCCCCCCAGCTAAAATGAAAAGCATTGAAAGTCTTCCTTGAATTTGTTAATTAAAGCTAACCTAAGAGATCGAACCTGCAGTCGTCAGGTTTGCAGGGCGGAAACTGCACCACTGCACTACATAACTTGATGAAACATAACAAACAAATACAGCTGAAATGTCGCATTTCATTACTGCAAGTTCCAGGGAAAATATCTGTATTGGTTTTTCGAGTTTAAAACATGCACACCTTTTAATGTTCTGAAAAATACTATTAGAAGAAAATATCCTCTTGTGGTTTTGTGTGTGTGTTGATTTTAAGAAAGGCAAATGCGATTCGTCCTGTGCAATTTGGGTGGTTAAACAAATGTAATGAAATGTGCATATTTCACCTTGATATGCTAATTTCTGGTGATGTCACATCCCATTGCGTTTGTTGATGAGTCCCCCCAGTTTTATTTTTAGGGCTTGACTCCTGACTACAACACTCCGAGCCTTATGGTCTATATCTGTGTTCTTGTTTCTGCTAAAGAGGTGATGCGGATGGCACTTGGCCATTTTGGAGTTAAGTGCCAAATGTTATTGCTGAGTTAACCCTGAAGCGGTTGCTCTAGTCTTTCTTGTGTATTACTTTCTCTTTATATTCTGCAAACTCTATCACTCCTTGCTTGCTCATGTTTGCCCTTTTTGTAACACCTGCTTTGTTTGTCTTTCCACTGTCACCAATGGTAAATACCAAATTATTGTTAGGTTGTGTGCATCAACACTCTTGACCGGCACTACCTGCCAGCCCATTCTCCCTTTGTGTCTCCCTCCTCGTTTAAATTCCTAGACTTAGCCATGGACTCTGAGCTATCCATAACACCACTTACACCTGCAGTACGGACCAATGTCTTCTTCATGTTTTCAACGTAATCGTAATTGGTATGGGCATTCACATGTAAATATTTGAGAGTGTGGACTTTTTTCTCTTGGGTTCAAAATGAGTTTCAGTGGCCACTTGAGGGCTCATTTCATGAGGATCATCTTGTTGTGTTGTGCAAGGCTTTGGAACAAAGAAAGTCTAAGCTGTCTGATGCTCATTGGTCATCTTATTTTGCCTGGTACAAAGTGTCTACAGACAGATTGCGTGACAGTCAAACTAGATCACTGAGGAACTCTCAGGCTAAGGAATTCAAACAATACAAGCATCCCTCCAAGGCTGGCCGGTCAAACAGTAAACACACTCACAAAACAGGCCTCTACCCAAGTGTTTCTGCAGACACTGTTAAAGATTCTCTTTCAGAAGCAACTGCAGCAGCACCTGTCGACCTTTTAGACGAACTAGCGCCATATTCGCCTCTCCTGAGGGCCCACACACCACCACCTCTGCATCAAATTGACCCACCGCCCCCCACACCACCGCAAGCTGACCCCAGCTGACCGCACCACCCCCTGTGCCCCAACTCACTTTTTACATTCTAGTGCCAGAGCCAAACCTAGCTACTTCCACCGCCAATGCTCCCGCCCAGCATAACTGCCGTAACACACTGGAATACAGGTGGACCACTGACTATTTACAAAAATGTTTTGCGGCAGCAGACCCAGGTTCGGCACTCTACAAAGCATTGCAAGAACTAACTGGATAACTAGGCAAGAACTCCAATTGTCACATGCCTCCATGTCTACACCCTCGGCAATGCATACTATGGATGGCTCATCATCCACCACTGCTGCCACCACCCTTATGCCTATGCACACCTATCGTCAGGCCAATACCGATTCCGTACCTATGAGGATTCACACTCCCTGGAGCTCCACTGACTTATACCATATGGCACAACAATTCCCCACGTTGCCAGACAACCCCACTGCTTTCATGGAACATTTGAACACAGTGATTGCCTGATATGACCCCACCATTGGAGACCTTAAACAACTCCCACAAGTTGTGCTCAAAGACACTCTATACAAACAAATTATGGACAAACTACAATGGCCTGACACACTGGCGAAGGGTGAGGTTATTTCTGCTAATTTTACTGCACTTACCGCCTTCATCAATGAGAAATACCCTGTCAAATCTGACTGGCCAAAGATTACTGCTTGCAAGCAAAACCATCTGACTACCTATCTAGATTGACTGACTGTTTCACTAAATACTCTGGCATTGCAAACACTGGGGAACAAGCTAAACCTGCATTAGTTTCTCATTTTGTGAATGGTCTCCTTCCTGAAATTTCAAACAATATTCAGAATGTTCAGATTGGGTGGCGAGTTGAATCTATTGAAAAAGCATTGCAAGCAGCTGAACATTTCATTGACAAGCTCAAACACCAGGAGCAAAATGGTGCTACCCGCCTCATGGCTTTGCAGATGCAGCATGCTAAACAAATGACTGCCTTTTGTGGTACGGGGGACGCCCAGGTACTCCACGCCAAGCAGATGCCCAACCAGCTCCTCCCTCTTTTCACAAGGGCCACCAGCCACAACAGATTTTTGCACACCAATTTTTGACTGCCCTGCAACCTCATCCGGGCCAACCTTTCTGCAGATATTGTAAGCTGATAGGCCATCTCATCCAACAATGCCCTACCAAACCTGCCAGACCACAGCAATATGGTCCCATTCTTCCTTGCAATGATTGAATTACTCTTGACAATTCTAATTTATAACATCCACCCCCACCACCACCCCCTCCGCCTCCTCCTTCTCCTAACGGGGGCTACCAGGACATGCGTATCTCCTATGGTCCACAATGACATTGCTTGAGGGACCCTGCCATGTCTGCTGCTTTGCTGCCGCTAGACCGGTCTGGTCCTGTGAGGAATTCAACCATCCACACGGGAAAAGTGCGGGAAAAGTGCACACGCCAGGGCTTTTTTTGTTTGTTTTAAAAAAGAATGAATGATGGGGCCATTGTCACGCACATTTTCCACGCTCACCGCACAGCATAAAAATAGTCATGTACTCTGGGAGGACACAGCTTACCAGCGTCTCCCTCCCCTGTCATGTGTAGCTGACACCTGACAGCCACAGGTACATCAAAAGCCTTTGGCCCTGGGCAGCCTGATTAGAAGTTCAAGGACCCATGGATTTACATCTCCATCGGGAAACCTTGCTGGTGGCGGCGAATACTGAAGAATGTTAATTAGCAGGCCTCAGGGAAGGCCTGGGTGCAGGAAGTGACAATGGAGACCGACACCTCTTTGTAATGAAATGTGTCAACGTGGTACTAACACCCCTCCTTGGTAGGAAAGGGCAGTGAATGTCCTGTCTGGAACCACCCCTTTCAGAGCAGGGAAGTATGAGAATTGTCGGAGACGGAAGTCTGCTGCAACCAGCTACTTCAAAGGAGGCCCATGTTGCGATCAAGCGCTGCATAGGGCTAATTTAATTAGGGAGACACTTTGATGTACAGCAGACAGGAAGATGGTTGGGATTTAGAAGTAAATGTTGTCATCCTTCCCCTGTCTGTAGCCAAGTGCCCTGCTTCTGACCTGAAGCATCACTGAAGATTGTTGGTGGGGACCCAGAATTGGTCCATTAAGGTGGGCTTAGCCTACACCAATCGCCGGGGCCCATTTGGCTTTAAAAGAGGGCTGAACCCCTCACTGATCAGATCATCTGAAGACTTCACAAGGAGTAAGAAGAAGGACTCATTTGGACCTGAGCTGAAGGTACAGTCTGCCTTACATCTTCCGCCAATGAAGGAAGGCCAGGAGTTCCAAGAGGGAAGCAAGATCCCTCCCCTATACATCTCGCAGGGAACAGAGGGAGATTCCGGACTCAGAGGACCCGTCCAGAAGCTCCGGAACCAGTACTCAGCCAGCACACAGCATGCCCTGCTAGGTTCTGCCAGCAAGCTTCCTAGGTGGGAAGTGCCAGAGAGTTTCTGAATAAAGGACAAGGCTGTTGCCTGCAAACACTCTCCTCAGCTTTGGGCCATCCGCCTTAAAGGGCGACAAAAGCCCCGTGAAGAAGCTAGGACGAGTGCAACAACAAGCATCAACCAGCGTCCATCTTTTAAGGACATTTTTGAGGCAGTCGAGCCCTCGAACCACGACTGGCTGCACCACTGACTGTTGTCATGCTGCAGTCACTAAAGCTACCCGAGACGCCATGACCAGCATTCCAGATCCACCAACCAGCACATAGACAACTATTCTTGATGCTGAGCCGCGGTGTAGGCCAGCATGCAGCCGTCCGTCCAGCCTCACTTGCCGAACTGCCTGCCGTCTGATACCCTTAGCTGTCTCCCGTCTTGATCTCTGTCGCAGGAGCTGCAAAGCGTCCTAGAACCGACTCAACACTGTCGAGCCTCAAGATCATCTCAAGCACCAGGTACATTGTGGTTCTGTCTCCCTGGTCCTTCTACGAAAGCCCCTAGTGACATAGTGACAATTGCGACCCCTTGCTCCGTTGGTGCCGAAACATAATAACCTTGAACAGTTAAGATTGATTACTTTACCAACTACCCTTCTGTCAGTACCCAGAGTGCATCCATTTCCTTTGTGAAACTGTCTGTCCTTTGTATTCCTTTAGAGGGTGGGCTGTATTTTGTAGTGTGGTAGAACTGTCCCTTGTAATAATAATAAAGTAGATATTGTTATGCAACCTTGACTGGATAGTCCCTTTTATCATTGCGTAATAATTGTATTTTCGCTGTGTTGCAACTAACCAAAGAACTACGACCTTGCTGCTGCTGTTCCGCCCACGTTACTAAAATTGGACAAAGAGGTCTTATAATTTACTTGTATTGCAATCTGTTTGGTGTGGGGTTGGTTGATGGTTTAGAAACCTATATTAATCTCTGAATCACTGGTGCCCCGGAAGGTGATTCGTCCCAGGTCCCTATCTCAAATGTGACATCCAAGGAAAAAGGGTGAATTCTTTAATTGACACAGGTGCCAGGCACTCAACGCAGCGAGCTGCTGAATTTCCAAATGTGGATCTGGCACCACTATTCCATACCCGGTATCAAATGAATTGTCTGTTTTTATTAGTCCCATCACTGAACAGCATGCCTCTCTGTTGAGCCGTTGCTCACCCAAAAATCTGTTGGGTATTAATCTGCTATGCAAAATTCATTGTACCACTCATTGTTCTCCTGGTGGTATTTATCTAGAGGTTCCACAATCTAGAAAAGCTGAATGTTTGTTTCTCCTCCAACCACCCACTCACTTGGAGCCTCCTACAGAGCCTCCTTCACTCCTCACACCTGCACAAGCTACACAGGTACAACACATTACTGTCTCAGTGTCAGTTGCCTTTTGGGCAGCACATACCAATGAGGTAGGACACATTCTCCCTGCCATCACTCTCATTCTGGAAGTCCCTCTCCCAAGTGTGCCCCAGTACAGAATATTCCCTCAAGCAGAGAAAGGTATCAAGCCTGTCCTCTCTTCCCTCATTGATCAGGCCATTCTCTACTACACCACTAGGCCTTGCAATACCCTGGTGCTCCCAATTGAGAAAGGGGCACAGGCAAATTGCGTTTGGTTAAGATTTGCGTGCCCATAATAAGGCGGTAATACCCTCATATCTGGTGGTCCCGGACCCCTGACATTCTCTCCTGTATCTCGCCCAATGCCCAATTGTTCACTTGCATTGATCTTGCCTCTGCCTTCTTCTCTGTCCCCATCCACCCTGACCCCCAGTATATCTTTCCGTTTACATACAAGGGATGTCAGCTCACCTACAGGTCGTTTCCAATGGGCTTAATTGACTTCCCATCTCTCTTCTCCCAGATTCTGCAGGAAGACCTCCAGGATGTCACCTTCCGGGGGTGAGGGGCTCCACTATGATCCAATACATGCATGACCTAGAGTTAGCATCACCTTCCTTTCAGGTCTCCCTCGCAGACTCAGAAGTGCTCCTCACTGCCCTATCAGCAAAAGGTCACCAAGTAAATAAGGCACAATTGCAGCTCTGCCTACCCATTGTCCTCTCTAGGGTATCCTGCATTTTACAATTTCCCATGCCCACCATTAAAAGACAGTTATAAACGTAGCAGTACCACATTCGATATTAGCACTCCTCCTCAGGGGTAAAACACAACACCTATCTGCTGCCCGTCTCACCAAATATGAGAAACTGATCCTCTCTGCCACCAACATCACTCTAATCAGATGCGCCCCACTCAACCCTGCCTCCCTCTTACCCACACCTGATGACGGTCACCCGCACGACTGCCTTGCATCGGTTGACATTGTATCATCACCTAGAACCGACCTTAAGGATATCCCCCTGCCCAATGCAGACCTCATTCTCTTTGTTGACGGGCCTTATCTTAGAGATTCAACAGTTAGTCTCCAGGCAGGTTTTGCCGTTTGCACCTCCTTTGAAGTGTTAGGGGCTTTTCAGCTCCCATCAATACAATCAGCACAAGTTGCTGAACTCATTTCCCTCACAGGTTTGCACGATCGCCACACAACGCACAGCCACCATATACAATGATTCACGTTACGCTTTTGGTATCTCACACGACTATGGCACCCTCTGGAAACAGAAAGGAACAAGGGTCTCCCATTATCAATGCACCCAATTTTGAAGCCCTTCTCAATGCGATCTTGCTACCTAACGAGTTGGTCATTGTGAAGTGTAAGGTCCACATTCGACTTTCTGACAGCACCTCGCAGAGTAACGTGCTGACTGACAGCCATGCGAAAGATTTGGTCCTCCATGGCCCTCAGGCTCCTGATTATGTGCTGCTGTTTCTCCTCTCATTTGAAGACCCCCTAGCATCTCTTTCCATCTTGGGGGACCTTCAAGAGGTGCCCCCCAGGCCGGGAAATAGGGCTGGGAAAGTAACAAATGTGTTTGTTGCTCTGATCATCTATGACGTGATAGCACTGGCCAGTTAGTGGTCCCACTAGCGTTATTACCATATCTAGTACGTGTTGCTCACTCTGTGTCCCATTCAAGTAAGGGAAATGTGACCTCAGAGGTCCAGGGATATTGGTTTGCTCCTAAATTCCCCTCCATAGCTCATAAATACTGTGCTCACTGTCCAACATATCTCACGCTCAACCATGGAAAGCCAGTGAAAACCACTCCAGGGGCACATGAAGTCCCTTATGGCCCCTTTGTCAATGTCCAAATCGTCTTCGTCACCATGACCAAGTGTGCCTCCTTTGACAATATCCTGGTAGTGATGGACACATTTTCTGGAGGGACTGAGGCCTACCCCTGTAAATATGCTGATTCCATTGCAGTGGCCAAGAAACTGCACAAAGAGTTCATCCTACGTTTTGGCTTCCCAGTCTGCATAAACTCTATTATGCCCATTTCACTGGACAAAGTGTACAGGACATGTGCAGTGCCTAGGGATCCTCCAGAACTTTCATTGTCATTTTCACCCACAATCGGCAGGGGCAGTGGAACACTGAAACTTTGACGTGAAGCTCCGCCTTGCCAATGTCGGACAGGAAACAGGTCTAAAGTGGCCTGATGCCCTCCATCTTGTACTCATGGACATAGGAAACACTATAGATAGAGTACACGGCCTCACTCCCCCCACAAGATACTCATGGGGAGGCCCATGAGAATTCCAGTTACTCTGCACCTGAACTCTGTGATTTACGACTGAATGATGATCTTGTCGTTTCATATTGCAATAGACTAATGCTCGCTGTCAGTTCTCACTTCCAGCAAATCCAAGAAGCTCTGCCTCGACTGCCTGAAACGCTTTTCTACAGCCTCCTGCTATGAGACTGGATATTCCTGAAAGTGCATCAGTAAAAGACATCCCTGCATCCTCGCTGGAAGGGTCAGTTCCAGGTCCTGCTGACAACCCACACTGCAGTAGGCTGTAGAGGCCATAACTCCTGGGTCTGCACCAGCCAGTGTGTGAAAATAGCACCTCCAATCGACGACGGACAACAGCAAGAGATCCAGGACAAAGGCCACCCGCCATTGCCAGCACCAAAGGCACAGCAAAGCTGCTATCTGCAGCGGTACAGGAGAACAACACCATTCTTCAGCTGTCCACTGGGGTCCCAGCAGCTAAAACTCCATTGACTCTGCATCCAGCACTCTTCGACGACAAAGTTCCACTATCTGTCCCGAGGTACAACTGGCGGAGTGCGGCCCCCATCTCACCTAACTTCAGCAGGTGAACCACATCTACCGGATGTAGTCACTGCTACGCCTGTCTCCTACGGGTGGCCCATCCCTCACAAAATGTTTGCTACACTTGTCTCCTATGGGTGGGCCATCCCTCTCAAAAGTGTTGGATACCAAGTAGCTACAATATCGCTGTGCACCTGGAGTGTAGGTGCATACATCCAACAGCCCAAGGAGGTTGAGGGGCCAGCTGGATGTCCCCAGCACCTGAGCTGATTTCTTGCAGCTCTACACATCTGTCATCGCTATGCTTGCGGGGATCCTGAACATTTGCATCATCATCTCTCCTGTCTACCATGGCATCGGCTCTGCCTCCCCCTAACTCTGCCATCCTACACCCAGATACCAACACCTTCCTCAACTTCTCTTGAGCCTATGCTGACTTAATGATTGCTATGTATGCTCCCACACTCCTATGTACGCCAGTAGGGGGGTTTCCTTCATCCCCGTCCCATTCAATCTTGCTGAATGGCGCTATGACCTCCTGATCAATGACTCTTCTTGTCCCAATTTGACCCATCCCTTCCCCCAGGCATTCATTTACCACAGCTACACCAATACTTTACCTCCTAGAATACCAACCACATTTGTTCCACACATTCTGATCTCTTTCACTGCGATAGGCGCTATGCCTTCAAAGGGTATCACACCATCCACCTATGTCCTTAACACAAGTGCTACCACCATCACCATCATCGCCACACAGCTGTCAGTAGGATAGGACAATTTCATAGTAATGGCACACCTAGCACTGCAATAGCACCCTAAACCCACACAGGGTTATATTTCCTTTGTGGGGCTAGAGCTCACCAATGGCTACCAGCTAACTGGACGGGTCAGTGCACCATTGGGTTCATTCTCCCAGGGATCTGTCATGTGTCCCTTTTTCAAAAGGCTCACTACACACCCCTGAAATTCCAAATGCGACGCCTGGACATGGTTCAAAGGCCTCATAGGGTTCTTGATCCCAAGCATTGGCACTACAACCAACAGGGCCAATCTTCATTCCCTATCACTCGTCCTCGAACAAGTAGCCAACAACAATGCCAAAGGAATACAGATACTTAAAAGCGAACAAGTTGCACTCAGAACTGTGGTCCTCCAAAATAGAATGGTGCTCGATTATTTACTAGTGTCACGGCTCGCTCCCTTCGCTCCTGGTCCCGTCACTTGGGGGCATGTTTTGGGGTTTTTTCCATACTGGACATTTCCTCCGAACCTTATGCTACAGTGCTGTGATGAATTGGGAGCACTAAAACCTTATTTTCCAAGTTACTTCCCTTCCGGATCCATTCCAGGTTTTTGGCAGCCAGCATGCTACGTTAATCTAATGACTATGCTTCCCGGAATGCCTGGCTCACTGCCTCACCTCCTCCCTTGCAGGACAAGGTTGGGTGGAGGATAGGCAACACCTGTGGCTGCAGGTGCAGCAGGCGGCACACCTGAGGGGTGTGCTCGTTAAGGAGCTTTAAAAGCCTCAGTTTACTTCAGTCCAGCGCTGGTCATTGTTGCAGTGTTCCTGTTGTGACTGGTCCCTTGTTCTTGGTTCCTAGTTTTTGTGCCTGGTTCCTAGTTCCTGTTTCTTGTTCCTCTGCCCTGGATTTCGAATTTATGTGCTTAATTGATTTCTGCTTTCTGGATTTCCCTTTCTGTCTTCCTCTGTCTGCAGGCAGCCTTTCTCTGTGCTTCACCCTTTGATGCTGCCCAATGTGCCTGTGTTCTCTGTTTCTTTGAAGCTGTCCTTTGCTACTGAAAAACTTGATGCATTAGTCTTTCCCTTTATAGTTTTAGCTTCCTGCCTTTTCTCTTTGGATGGGTGGGAAAGGTTTCCTTTTGTGATATCATTTTCCCTGCTCCTGATCCTTACTTTCTATTGGGGTCCATTCCATGTTTTCCATTGCACTTCTGCATTTATTTCCCATTGATTATTAGGTGCGGGGTGCTGTTGTAACTAGTCCCAGTGTGAATGCCCTTTGTTTTCCTCACTATTCTATAATCACTATTCCTACTTGCCCCTTGACTAGGGTCTTATGTATTTAGTTTCCTCCACCCATTGCTGTTATAGCCTTCAGGGTCCCTGTTTGATCAACTGGGTTCGTGGGTTTACTGACATTCTAGTGGTCTTTCCGGTCCTCGTGAGTACTGTTTCTAAGTTCCTTATTCAGTATCATCCAGAGTGTCAGCTCACAGATCATGTCCTTGCTTGCCCTCTACGTGGGCTTAGCGCTGTCAGTATCTGTAATAGCATAGTGGGTAAGGAGTTTGCCGACTTTCCTTTCAGTCATAAGGAGGTACTAAGTGCTTACCCCACATCCCTTTTCATATATTGGTATTATTGTTTCACTCTATTTGCATTCCTGGGTTTTAGTATACACGAGTCTTGGGTATTGTATGCACATTGCTAGATTCAAAGTTGTTCACTGTGTGATTCCGTGCACATTTCCCTTGTCATATTCATTGCCTTCTTCCTTTCTTAACAGAATGACCAGCCATTATTCGCGTTTGAATATGGCCAGTTTAAGAAAGAATGGCAGCAAGGCCACTAACAAGTTTGTACAGGAAGCTTCCCTTAAGTTTACCTGTGACAATCAAGTCACTGATCCTGACTTAAATGAGCTCCTTGTTACAAATGGGTATTTACATGCAAAGTATTTTTCCCACAGGATGGCCCATCGTACATTGCCTGATCCTAGTTCTGTCTTTAATTTTGATCCAGATTCTATGTCCGCACAAGCCTTAGCAGCGGAAAACAACACACTGCAAGATTTACTACACACGAGTACGTCTGTTGTTGAACCCCATGATTCCGGTTGTGCTTTACCACAGTTTCATGATTCAAACATAAAGAATGGAGGGGTTCATTGCATATCTTCTGTTTTCAGCCCTCAGTCTACTGCTTACTCCTCTGCACAAGTACTTACTGTAGTCCCTAATGCCAAGAGGTCTGATGTCAGTAGTCTGCTTAAGGGAAACACAGACCAAGTCGGTAAGAGAGAATATAGATCACAAAACCTGCAAGCAGTAAATGACAATGTACAATCAGTGCACATCCGGATGGCTAGGGCAGGATCCAGCCCTGATGCCACTATGCCTTCCCCTGTGCCTACTGATAGGGATGTACAGTTAAGGCGGGGCATGCTAAAAGCTGAACTTGAGGAGTTAAAACAAGAATACATTACTTTACAAGAGGAGAATAAAACCTTACAGTCTTTTCTGAATACACCTCAAACTTTATCCGTTGATGAAGTGAATACTGTTCAGTCCCTGAGTGCGGAGGTTTTTGTAGGTCATGATACATGTCAATATGTAAAATCTATTGGGAGTGAATGTCCTTTTTCTAGCACAACACTTATTCAGGGCACAGGTTCTGACAATTGTTCTACAGTTTGTCAGGAATTGCTGTTAGATGAGGATTTACAAGCCACTCCTTTACCTAAGATTTCCTGTGTAGCAGTTTGCCATAATTTTGAGCTTGAACACATACATGCTTCTGATTTCCAAACACAATCCACAATGGTGGCATACACAGAATCAGTCACTACTGTAGGCTTAGGTTCTCCCCTTGATCTAGCTGCTGAGACTGAAGTAGACATTCAAGCTGATGTGGAAAACGATGCTACCTCTGTGTTTGCTCCTCCTTCTGCCAATTTTTGTCACAACGAACAGTCAAAGACAGTACAGAATTCATGTTTTGATGGACTCATTCCACAGTATACTGAACCAAAGACCCGGCAGGCAATTCCTGAACTGTTGATTGTTAATATGCCACTTTCAGAAGCTAAGACAGAGGAATGGACATTTGATGAAATCCTGATTAACAGAGACTTTACTATGGTGATTCCTCTGGTTGATTTTGACTTCTACAAAGGAAGAGACTCTGTGTCATCCACTAAGGAGAGGGACGGCAGGGGTACAGCTCAGTCTTTGGTTACTGGTGTCAAGGAGTCAGCCGCCCTAAAGGTGCTTTCCATTCCTGAGCCACAAATGTGTCTGTCGAGTTCTGGGACTTCAGTCTGTCCTCCTACAACTATTGACTCTTCGATTATCCAGTCCACACCTCTGCAGTCATTGTTGTCAAACGTGTCTTCAATCAATGAACAATTGCTATGTCTGCCAGTCACTCAAGAGCCTTCACCATGTACGTGGTCAGAGCCAAAGACCTTGACAAGTTTGTCTTCAGCTAACGAGACGGCTCCAGCTTGCATGCCTCCAGCATCAGAATTTCCTCTGGCATGCCTGTTTTCGGCTACAGTGACTCATCCAGCGGATTATCCTTCAGCCATGGAGCCTCCGGTAGCACATCCTGAGTGCCTGTCTTCAGTCCCAGAGCCTACTGCTAGTTTGGCTTCAGTTCATGAGAGACCTGTTTCCTGCTCAGCCTCGCTGCCAATATCGGAGGTGCACCTGTCTACTCTGTCTGATCATGTTGCATATTCTTCTACTTCAGAGTTACCTCCTGAATCCCAACCATTTATTATGGATGAACGTCCAGCCTGCCCTTCTTATGCTTCAGGAGGATCACCAGAAGGCCTGCCTTTTACTCAAGTTGATTCTCCCAACTGCTTGACTGTAGAATCAGCGCCTCCCGAATATGCAACATCTGAGTCTGAGACTTCTGCCAGCTCTCTTTTCAGAAACATCAAGCTGGATCACGTCGGGAGGGCCTTACATGCAAGGCCGTTGGACCTGCCTGGAGTGTTACGAGAGGGAGACAGATACCATCCGCCATGGCCCAGACACCGAACAAGTAGCCGACCAGGATAACGGGCTGGATGGTTCACATTTGGGGGCCGGTTTGGATCAGCCGCTTGACAGCCTTTTTGTTGCCGGATCCCACATGAGCCTGAGGGAGGGGACAGGCATGGCCCCCCAGCTGCTGCACCATCCGGGTGCTAGTAACCAAAGGAAGGGTATGACTGCTGCAGTTCAAGATGTGCCTGTTATTGCTCCTGCTGCGAGTGTGCCTTATGTACCAAGTACTGCGTCTATCACTCCTATCGGTATGCCAAACGTCCCTGCGGTTGTATCCCACGTGCAACAAGGTGGCTACATGACTGACACCAGGAGTGCCAGCCTCGAACAACCCATTGGACTTCCAGCCCCCCAAGGCGTGGAACAGATGCAGTCGAACCTTGGTCACCCTCAACCACAGGCCTTTAACCAGATGGATGATGGGAGAAGATCCGAACCTCTACCTCAACCGCCACCTTCTTTTTCTGAACATGAACATTTCCTGAAACCTGCTATTTTCTCACCTCCTGTGTGTCCGCTCTCAGCAGGGAGGCTACCAGAACATCTACCATTGTCTAAAGCATGTTGCACCAGCCTGCCTCCCTCCTCAATGATGTATGAGTGTTCGCTCCCAGAGACTGAGCTTCCTGGACCTTCCAACTCTGCTTCGGGTCCTGCAAGTCCTTCATGCCTTTCTTCGGCCCATGAGTCTCTTCCTCACCGAAAACCTGCCTATGGCTCTTCTAGACTGCGGCCTGATTCTATTAATTCCAGTCCCTCTGCTTTTGCCCGCGGGTCATCGTTTCCGTCAGTGCCACCTCCGAAGACAAAGCGCTCCTGTCATGAAAGGAAGATGTTTTGTGCGGGTGACGGCCACCTGGAGTCGGCCATGGGAGGGGGTATAGTGTCACGGCTCGCTCCCTTCGCTCCCGTTCCCGTCACTTGGGGGCATGTTTTGGGGTTTTTTCCCTACTGGACATTTCCTCCGAACCTTATGCTACAGTGCTGTGATGAATTGGGAGCGCTAAAACCTTATTTTCCAAGTTACGTCCCTTCCGGATCCATTCCAGGTTTTTGGCAGCCAGCATGCTACGTTAATCTAATGACTATGCTTCCCAGAATGCCTGGCTCACTGCCTCACCTCCTCCCTTGCAGGACAAGGTTGGGTGGAGGATAGGCAACACCTGTGGCTGCAGGTGCAGCAGGCGGCACACCTGAGGGGTGTGCTCGTTAAGGAGCTTTAAAAGCCTCAGTTTACTTCAGTCCAGCGCTGGTCATTGTTGCAGTGTTCCTGTTGTGACTGGTCCCTTGTTCTTGGTTCCTAGTTTTTGTGCCTGGTTCCTAGTTCCTGTTTCTTGTTCCTCTGCCCTGGATTTCGAATTTATGTGCTTAATTGATTTCTGCTTTCTGGATTTCCCTTTCTGTCTTCCTCTGTCTGCAGGCAGCCTTTCTCTGTGCTTTACCCTTTGATGCTGCCCAATTTGCCTGTGTTCTCTGTTTCTTTGAAGCTGTCCTTTGCTACTGAAAAACTTGATGCATTAGTCTTTCCCTTTATAGTTTTAGCTTCCTGCCTTTTCTCTTTGGATGGGTGGGAAAGGTTTCCTTTTGTGATATCATTTTCCCTGCTCCTGATCCTTACTTTCTATTGGGGTCCATTCCATGTTTTCCATTGCACTTCTGCATTTATTTCCCATTGATTATTAGGTGCGGGGTGCTGTTGTAACTAGTCCCAGTGTGAATGCCCTTTGTTTTCCTCACTATTCTATAATCACTATTCCTACTTGCCCCTTGACTAGGGTCTTATGTATTTAGTTTCCTCCACCCATTGCTGTTATAGCCTTCAGGGTCCCTGTTTGATCAACTGGGTTCGTGGGTTTACTGACATTCTAGTGGTCTTTCCGGTCCTCGTGAGTACTGTTTCTAAGTTCCTTATTCAGTATCATCCAGAGTGTCAGCTCACAGATCCTGTCCTTGCTTGCCCTCTACGTGGGCTTAGCGCTGTCAGTATCTGTAATATCATAGTGGGTAAGGAGTTTGCCGACTTTCCTTTCAGTCATAAGGAGGTACTAAGTGCTTACCCCACATCCCTTTTCATATATTGGTATTATTGTTTCACTCTATTTGCATTCCTGGGTTTTAGTATACACGAGTCTTGGGTATTGTATGCACGTTGTTAGATTCAAAGTTGTTCACTGTGTGATTCCGTGCACATTTCCCTTGCCATATTCATTGCCTTCTTCCTTTCTTAACAACTAGCTGCCCAAGGGGGAACCTATACAATTATAGGACAAGAATGCTGCACTTGGGTACCCGATAACTCCTCCCAGGTTGAGGACGTCATAAAACATCTCCAAAGGGTTGGTACCACTTTACGCAATATAAACAAGATTTCCTGCCTTTGAGCAGGTGGTGGCTAACTACCTTCCTGAGTCCAGACATGATGCCTGATTGCACAGAAGATGCCTGTGCACCCCCTCCACACATGAGGTACGAGAACCAAGTTACCTTACAGAATAAGGGTTAAAGAAAAGAAGCTGATTTCCGAAATCGAAGAAAAAAAAGGAGAAAAGAATCTGGACCATTTTATTTTTCTCTTCCACGCTTCTTTTCTACCTTGCATCCGCTCTCCCTTGCTTCTACCCACCGAGCACACTGCCCATGGTGGAGAGCCACATCAGTGGGCCTGGCCGTCATGTTTTCTTGAAGTAAGAGGCTCCCGTGGACCTCCACCCACCACCTGCCTATCATTGGCTATTACACTGTTCAACTGGCCTATCATGGACCCGCAGGCTTTAGCCAGCCCACCCCTGCAAGGCCCCCTTTCAGGACTGCAAACTCTTTCCTTCATTTCCTGCCTTTGAGCCCATGGTGGCTGACTCCCTTCCTGAGTCCCGACGTGATGCCTGATTGCACAAAAGATGCCTGTGCACCCCCTCAGCACATGAGGTCGGAATACCAAGTTTCCATACAGATTAAGGGTTAAAGAAAAGAAGCTGATTTCCGAAATTGGAAAAAAAAGAATACTGACTGTTTTATTTTTCCCTTCCATGCTCCTTTTCTACCTCACATCCACTCTCTCTTGCTTCTACCCACCAAGCACACTGCCCGTAGTGGAGAGCCACATCAGTGGGCCTTCTATCTGCGGCCTCTTGGTCACTGAATGATGGGCACCGTATTTTCTTGAAGTAATAGGCTCCTGTGGATCTCCACCCACCACCTGCCTACCATTGGCTATTACACTGTTCAACTGGCCTATCGTGGACCGGCAGGCTTCAGCTGGCCCACCCCTCAAAGGCCCACATCCCAAGGACCTGTCTGTTCCCATGTCAGTTGTCTGGCTGGATCTGGGGGTCCCCCTGAGCCCCACTAAGTGCGCATGGAAGCTGAGGAGATCTCCATACCATTCGCTCGGGACACTTGCATTTAATGGAGCATCTAACTTTTTCACTGAAGGTTTGTTGCCTCAACTAACTTTGTCGTCTCTCCTCATCCACACTTTTGCCTGTTCTCTTTTCTCTCCCTTAGTTGCTGCACGGTTTTCCTCCTCCTCGTCCTGCCATACAGAACTTGCTATGCCCAGTGGCTGCCTTGTGTTTCATCTTGCACGGTGTATATTCGATCTTAGCTGTGCCCAGTGGTTGCCTTGTGTTTCATCTTTCACTGTGAAAATGTGATCTTAGCTGTGTCCAGTGGCTGCCTTGTGTTTCATCCTGCACTGTGTACATTCGATCTTAGCTGTGCCCATTGGCTGCCTTGTGTTTCATCTTGCACTGTGTAAATTCGATCTTAGCTGTGCCCAGGGGCTGCCTAGTGTTTCATCCTGCATTGTGTAAATTCAATCTTAGCTGTGCCCAGTGGCTGCCTTTGTTAATTTTCGAACTTAGTTGTGCCAATTCTGTCTCATTCTGTCCTGCTTTTCCTGTCCTGTCTCTTCTGCTTGCACCCCGCCCCCTTTTTCTCCCCTAGTGTTTCCACCACCCCACTTCCACTCCTCTCCCTATCACTGACACCTACACTAGCGCTTCCTCCAGACAGACCCTCACCAACATCCTCTTTGTTGTTTCTTCGCCAGACCTAGGGTTTCTGTGCTCTCTCCTTTCTCCTTTTCTCCCATTAATGGTGGCACCCGCTGGAAGGCCCCCCTGGCTTCCTTCCACTCCTCTAAGGTCATCATTAATGTTTACCTTAATGGCACCGTCTTGGTCCAAGGCCCACCTCCTCTTTGACAGACGTTTCCCCCGGCTTATCAATTTCCTCTCCGCTCCTGCTCTGCCCTCTCTCCCTTCTACGGCTTCCTTGCCTCCACCCCCTGACACCTCTTTGGCGTCCTCTTCCTCCTCTTCGGCTACCTTGCCCTCTCCTCTTACCTCCTCCTCCCTCCCTCAGGCTCCTTCCTCCCCTCTTCCGGGAGTACCTCTGATTTGTACACCTGCCCGGAAATCTTTCAAGGATGGCAACCTACTCCACCTCGCAACTCTTAACTCTCGCTCAGCTGTCAAACACTCCTCTAACATCTGCCGTCTTCTGGAAGAACTGGACCTTGATGTCCTTGCTCTCACAAGACATGGTTCACTGCCAGCTCTGTCACAAGCTTTGACACTCTCCTCCCTGATGGCTACAAGATCCTCTCCACGCCCAGATCCAACAGTCCCGGTGGTGGCGTGGCCTTGATCTTTCCAGAGTGGATCCCTGCCTCCATCATTCCTATGCAGGCCTACTCCTCCTTTGAATGCCTTGTCTGTTAGCTTTCTCTCTCTCTCCTGGCCACTCTCTCACATTTGCCGCTATCTACCGGTCACCTGGTCAGATCACCTCCTTCCTCTCCGAGTGGGTGTACCTCTCTTCCTCCCTCCTGGCCTTGACCACTCAACGCCTCCTCCTGGGAGACTTCAACATCCATCTGGATGCCTCCTGTCCTGCCACAGGTCTCTTTGGCGACCCCTGTGACTCTCTCTCTCTCTCTCTCTTCTCTCTCTCTCTCTCTCTCTCTCTCTCTCTCTCTCTCTCTCTCTCTCTCTCTCTCTCTCTCTCTCTCTCTCTCTATCTATATATATTTATATATATATTCTTGCCTCTGCCCTGACTCACTCTGCAGGGCACACTCTTGATGTTCTGATCTCCTCTGACCTCCCCCTCTCTAGCCCCCTCAGCACTCATCTCTCCTGGAGTGATCGCTTCCTCCTCTACCTCTCTCTCACAACTACCCCCAAACTGCCACCCACCTTCTCAGTCATTCGACCTATGAAGCGTGTGTCAGTTGAAGCTTTCGCCATATCTTTCTCTCCCCCTCCTGCACCTCTGGCGACACTCACCCTGGCATAGCCCTCTCCATGCTCCACTCTGCTATCTCTGATACTCTTAATGTACTTGCCCCTGTCTTGAGGATCTGCGTGAAGCCAAAAATAGAGTGCAACTCCTGGTACAACTCTGACCTCCTTGTCACCATTAAACACAAGTGTAGGGTTTCTGAGAGGAAATGGTTGGCATCATGTATATCCTCTGACAGACTGGACTGCCGTCTGCTCCAAAGGCAATACTGACTCTCTCTCCTTACCAAGAAGAGAGCTCACATCCAAGCCTGCATCTATGCGGCATCTAACAACTCAGCCAAACTCTTTAAAATCTGCAAGGGATTGGCCAATCCTCCACAGTCTCTACCTTTCCTGTCCCTTCCCAGGCCTGGCTTCTCATTTCATCTCTACAATCCACCCTCTTTGCTTCTCCTGCTTCTCCCTCCACTCTCTCCACTTCCTCTAACCCTGTTGCAGCCACTCCCCCTCCCTTCTGTGCCTTTCCTTCCTTCTCACCTGATGAGGTTTCTAGACAAGTCTGATCTATGAAAACCTCTTCTAAGCAGGTTCTTCCCTATTCTTCCAAAACCATCAACAACCACATTGACACCCTCGCCCCACCCGTGGCTGACTTCTGCAACCACTACTTTCATCTCTGGAACCTTCCCCTCCCCCTTAAGCACTCTCCTGTGCACCCTCTCCTCAGGAAACCTTCACCCGACCCCTCTCTCCCAGCTTAATCTTCACACTGATCCTGTTGGTTGTCTTCATGACCATCAGTCTGGCTTCAGAGCAGCCCCTGCACCGCCCCTCCTCCGCCACCTGTTAGCCGCCCTTTTTTTATGTCTTGATCCTATGTCTCGCACTTCTCCTCCTCCCCTGCACTTTTTTTCCCCTTCCCTCTCCCCGTACTTGCGCAATCTCAATGTCACTAGGCCCAGTAAGATCATTGTCTTGTCCCTCCTTGTTCCCCCCTTGCCTCGTTGCGCCTTGAGACACTTGTCTATAGGCGCGCTATAAATAAAATAACATATAATATACCGACTCACTGTTAACTTGGATTCAAAACACTTTTGGCTCCCTGGGCTCTTCCATTCTACATGGTATTTTGATCATTGTTGTTATAATTGCCACCTTTGCAATGGTAGTTTTTCTTATTCGCTGCCTTCTATCATGCTGTGCTAAACAGGTGTCTCACTTGCACGCCGAAGCAGTCTGCTGCCACTCGAAATAGAGACACCTCTACTTAAGGAGGGCGCCTCGAAAGATGCCTCCAATGAACAGGAAATGAGAATTTTATGAATTTTTGAATTGGGACCTTAGAGGCTGATGATCTATGTCTCTGAAGCAGCATCCTTTCTGCGGCAATCCCTGTGCCTATCCACCCTATCCTATGTCACCCGTGTACCTGGGCACCTTTGATTGATGCTATGCCCCAATCCTGCTCCCTGTGGTCTATGCCCTGTCTCAGGGACGACCAAATGGGAGTGGGGGCGGGGGGGTTGATGTGGCAGGATTGTTATGCTATGCTAGGCTATTTTATACTATGCTATGCTATATCATGTTATTCTATGCTATGGTATGCTACATTAGGCTCTCTCTCATACATTTAGGCCTCAGAACTTCAATTTTTGCATTTCCCCCTACCTCCCTCTGCCTCCCTCTGCACTCCGTTCCTCTGACATGCCCAAACCCATGCCAGCGCAGATTAGACCAAGACCCCTTAACAAAGCGAAGGGACACGTCAGACCTTCTCTTCCGCTTACTCTCTACAAGTATAGCATTAGCACCATATATGGTAGATAGCAGTAGGGTTTCTGCGAATGCCACTTTTCCATAGTACAACATGATGTACCCAGCCGATGTGCCCACAAGTCTTCGTCACTAGGTCACAAGTGAGATGTTGACAGCTATTGCGAAATGGAATCATTTACATGCCAAGTACCTCCCACCATTGTGCAAATGCTATGATATATTAGCGATTGCAAAGGATATGATATATATATAACCTGCACGCTAAGGACTGTTCCTTGAGAGCTTTGAGTGCCGACTGCCCGCCACTTGTCCTGCTGTATTTTCCTGCTTGTCCGCTGATCACTGTGTATGCTGTATATTTTCTATCTAATACAAGACGCTTGGTTTACCCATCAGTCTGTGTCTAATCTCCTTTTTTGCTGCATGCCACTGAGGCCAAAGTGACCCTTGGGGAGATGTCGCTTTAGCTACCACAGATGTGAGAAAAAAGATAGATGCCAGGTGAGGAGATACCCAGGGACGTCATTTCACCAAAATGCCAGGGGTAGATGAAGTGACATCACACAACCCTTGACCTCTGATGGCATCACAGGCAGTGATGTCATTTGACCCCATCCCAAAGTGACATCACAGGAAGCAATGGAACACAACCTTTCACCCCTTGACAAAACAGGAAGTGGCATCACATAGCATTGTTCCTAACTACACCATGAAAAATATGGTTGCGATATCCCTATAATGTGATATATATTTGAGACAAGAATGGATCACCATATTCATCGTTAATATCATTGTGTATAGGCCCATATTACCAAATTACTGTGAATGTAAGCGAAGGTCTAAGGCCAAATGGTAATGATGTGTTATTATATAGCACTCACGCTTAGGCGCTTTATAACGAACAAATATACTACAATATCACCCAACCTGTGTTGGTACTCATTTATCGACCTCAGAAGGATGAAAGGCTGAGTTGAGGTGTTTAAGAACAGGGTAAATCAGTGACTCATCCCCTGAAGTGTGCCTTAAATAAACCTTTAATGAGTCTAGCAATTATTGTATAAAATTCCAGGCACACATTTTTTGCTATTCGTATTCTTTCTTATTGAAGGTCACTGATGAAAGAGTTACACTTGTGGAACACCCTGTTTTTTTAAGAAGCCTGAACAAGAAAGTCAGCCAGAAACAAAGAGCCACATGGCACTAGCCACAGCCATTTAAAAAATGTTTACAAAAAAAAGTTTTACTTTTTTTTTAGGGGTAGCAAGTGAGACCACAGGTGTACAGGGGTATGAAGGGAGAGCTCAGGGGTCGCAAGTGCGACCCTTGGCGACCCTCAAATGACGTCCCTGAAGATACCCAAGAAGACAACATTGGAGGATGCCGGCAAAGTTGGATGACTTTCTGGTAGAAAATGATGAATACGGCTTTGAATGAAAGTCATCTTCTATCATACTGAAGTTCAGTAACTAATGCTTGTATTATGTTGTTTTTCATGAGGTTGATAAGGGATGTAATATCGTCTGCCACTATGTGCTGCAGCGTAGGGCAGACGTGATGTGGAGCCCTGTATAAAAGGGCCCACTTGTTCCAGAGGCAGGCAGTTACAACGCTACCCTCTATGTGTTGTGTGTGTTTGGTCCAGGGCCATATTGGGCCTACAACAGGGCGTGTTTATGGATCCCTTAATGTGCTCAAAATCACTACATTTCCAACAGTGCAGTTCATGTACATGACTTCAAAGTCAACAATATTTCCGCCACAGCCACACTAACCCTGGGCGTAGATTTTTTGAGCGTGTCCTAGTGGCGGTTCGTCCATAAGGGGCGAAGGTGAGCCGACCCACGGGCACCCTCACCCATTATGGGGGAGCCGAGGAGCCAGCTCAGTGTAAGCCGAGGGGAGTGCCCCTGTGGTGGCTTGAACTGTCAAGGGGAAACGTGGATTCTGCTGTCTGCTGTTTTCTTAATATAGAAATGAGACACCGCAATTCCTCCCTGTGGCCAAATGGAGGATGACTATGAATTCTATGACAAGACAGGAGGCTCATATTATGCATTACAATCTTTACTCTGAAACCACAGCAGCAAAGAAAAAAGCTTTTACAAACAAAAAGGTTTTAAAGAACAGAACTAAATAGAGTTCAATGTCAATGTAAGGGAGCTCCCCAATCCATCATGGAGGACAGGTCATGCCCTGCAGGAGACTAATGAGCAGGGACCCTTCTTTATATAAGTCCATTACTCTAAAACCAACTCCTCTTTCTTTTCTGTTGACACCACAGATAAGTCACTCCTTTCAGTTGTGTCTTGCATGTTAGTCAGTAGTAGTTATTAATAGTACATTAATGACTTAATTTATATAAATATAAATGTATTTTTATGAATATATTTAAGTTACCTTTATTATGTAAGGAAGTTTTTCTGATTGGGTACATTGTATCTGAGAGGCCGCGTGCGGCCGTTGCTTTATTTATAGATGTCTTTTCTTAGTATGTGTTCTCACATTGGGTATAAGTGCTGCCTCCTGCAAGTTGATATTATTTACAATGGTACCAAACGTTCATGAAGTTTTGTAAAATGAACATTGAATGTGGAATACGCTTGCGCTTGTAAACCTCTGGGGTTTAGAGCGTACTAAGTTAAAACCTGTGCACGCCAGTCGGGCTGAAACTTCTGCTTCAGACCCGGCACACACAAGTTTTGTTTTCCTTTCATTTTCAGCCTCTTGATTTATGAGGTGTTTGTACTTGTGGACCCGTTGTGTGCCGGCAAGGAAAGAAGCTGTTAAGCTTCAGGCCGGTGCGCAGAGGTTTCGTTTTTTTGTTTCATTCGAGCCTCTTGTTTTATGAGGCGGTTGACCTTGTGTACCCGTTGCGCGCCGGGCATGAAAGAAGCTGCTAAGCTTCAGGCACGCGCGCACAGGTTTTGTTTTCTTTATTTCGTTTGTTTTCTTTTTCTCCATTTATGACGCGGTTGTCCTTGGGCCTCCTTGTATGCCTGCGGTGGTTCCAGATATTATAGAGGGCTTGCCTGCCCTATTGTAGTTCCGTCACACACTGGTCTGACAGAAGCTGCTAAAGCTTCAGACCCAGAGCGCACGGACTTGTGTGTTTATTTTTGGAACGCTTCAGTGTAGAGATGCCTGGGAATACCATGTGTTGTAGTCTAGTGAGCCTGCCTGCCGGTATGGTCCCACACGAGCTCTGTGTTTTCTGTTTAGTAAAAGCTTCCGTTTCACTCCTAAAGCTGGATAGCTCAATGATGAAGCTGCATGTTTCTCATGCAAGAGGAACTGGGTTCGGTTCCCGTTATATCAAGTACATATAATTTTAAAGTATATATATTTTAGTTCCATTTTTTAAACAATGAGGATTTTTAACATTTATCTGACAAAAACCTGCCCGCTCAAGGTCCTGATGCGCTACCAGTCTGCAGCTTTCTTTAAGCTTTGATTATGACATAGATAATTACCTTCACTGTAGGTGTGCCATAAACCTGCTCGGTGGCAGGCTTTGCCTGTGTTCTACTGCGAGGAAGCCACTCGTATACTGCTGGTTCCACACCCTGCTAAGGTGAGCAGTTTGAGGTGCACTTGCTCAGTGTATTCCTCCCTCAAAGTCGGCAGCTTTGGTTTAGGTGCTGCGTATGGCAGATGTCTTTATCTTCCCTGTAAGTGAGCCATCACCTGCTCGGTGGCTGGCTTTGCCTGTGTTCTAGTGTGAGGTGGCCCCTCGTGTACTGCGGGTTGCCACACCTTGGCAGGGTGAGCAGTTTGAGGTACACTTGCTCAGTGTATTCCTCGCTTAAGGTCGGGAACTTTGAGTGCTGCATATGGCATTGGTGATTACCTTAACTGTTTGTCTGCCATAACCTGCTCGATTTCAGGCTCTGCCTGAGTTCTAATGCGAGGTTACCCCCTCGTGTACTGCTGGCTATTACGCCTTGCTAGGGTGAGCAGTTGAGGTACACTTGCTCAGTGTATGCCTCCCTTAAAGTCGGCAGCTTTGTTTAGGTGCTGCATGTGGCAGTTGTCATTATCTTCCCTGTAGGTGTGCTGTCACCTACTCGGTGGCAGGCTTTGCCTGTGTTCTTCTGTGAGGTGAACCCCTCATATACTGCTGGTTCCACACCCTGCTAGGGTGAGCAGTGGAGGTGCACTTGCTCAGTGTACTCATTTGCTAAACAATATATTTAAGTGATGCCTGGAACACATTTGCGTTTTCAGAATTGTCAGTAGCCCGGATAGCTCAGTAGGTATCAGCTTCTATAAGGGCCGGGGTTCGGACCCCTGTGAGGGCGTAACCCCTCTTCCTTGGGCATTTTATATTATTTTATATTATTTTATTTATTTATTTATTAAGTACTTTAAAGAAAAGAGTGTGTGGAGGTGGTTGTAAACAGACCCATGTGGGGGGTTGTACCTTCCTCTCTAGCCATCACTCAGGTGTTAACCTTCGTCTTTTAGTTAAATTCTGTCGCCCTTTACCTTAGTTAGTTTCAGGACAACTCAGTCCGTTCCTTAGGTTTTGCTTTCCCCCATAACAATTGCTCCACCTAGTAACCGTGCTGATTAAGCTGCAGAATTTTCTCTCGACATGAGTAAGAAAAAATGAAATGATACGTTATGTCCCTATTGAGGTCTGCAGGGCTTGATGCTCTCTTTAGTGGGTGGTGTGTTCCCCTTACTATTTGTCCCATTATGACATTCATTATACTATTTGGACTATTGGTGGGGACAAGGTCAGCTCGAGGGTAAATGTTCAGTTTTGTTGCAAGGCAAGTTGAGCAACCATGTTCTAATTGGATGGAATGTTTGGAAACACTTGCTGGTATCAGAGGGACGATTTGCCAAATAATAACTTTCTGACACCTGCCCCATAGTTTTCCTCCCAAGGCTTGGCCTGTTTTCAGCTAACCGTCTAGCAGTGTGTTACAATTTCTCCTCAGCTCGAGGGGTACAAGCAGACTTCTGTACCCTCAAGAGAGTTGTTTAGCCTCTTTCATTTTATATATATATATATATATATGTATATATATATATATTCTATAGTGCAGCAAATAGAGTGCTGGCTTTCAGATCTGTGCTGAGCCTACTGATGCAGGTTCCTAATTTGGAAGGGTCTAGATCAGTCTTTAATCCTGCTGAGATCGATAATTGAACACCTCACACCACACACCATTGGTAGTAGTGATGAGCAACACTTGTATACCTGAGGGTTCGTAGCACTATATAAGTGATATATTGCTATGGGCAATGTGCTTAATTGTTTTCCTTCCCCTGAGCCCTATAGTGGCCAGTCAGCCTCACATGCATACAGAGACTCAGACCTCAGTGTTTGAAGGGACAGTGGTCCCAGTATTCTTTCACAGCCTTTCATTTACAGGGCATGATAATTATCCCAAAGTCCTTTCCCCCCTCATTCCCCTTCCCGCCATCCTTGGGAGAGATTGCATCATAATATTACACCTCTTGGAGTAACACCTGATGGTTTCCGTTTTTCCTTTTACAGGAGTTCTGGCTCATGACCAGTGCAGACTCGCACTGAGCATTTCCCTCCCGTCAGTTTACTTTCCTTTGCGCTAATTCCTGGTATTTCACTAAGTTAAGCGGAGCCCCCTTCCACGGTCAGGGGGTTGGTTAGAAGTGCAAGAGTGTAGTTATTTTAAGGGTGTAAAGCGGGGCTTTACTGTGGTCCTCAGGCTAGCCTTCTTCTGGGTTGCAAGGTTTTCCTTAGATAAGTGAGGGAGGTTTCTCCTCCTTTGGGAAGGCACAATATCCCTTGGTGGGATAGAGGGGTCTGGGAGTACTACTCATCTTCCATCCAAGTTATTACGGCCCTCTATCATAAGGCGTTCAAAGGTCTCTACATTATCTATCTCAGAAGGTGTCTGTCAGTATGATTTCCAGAGGGCTGGGATATATATTTAGTTAATGACTTGGTTCTCCTAGTCACCTGCATGGCAGGTAGACCTTTTGGGGTTTTCACAGGAGATTGTTTTGCAATAAGGTGCCAGCACAGGGTGCTGGGGGCTTCAAAGTTCTTCAGGTTGGCTAAGATAGAGGTTAGTCCTCTGCTGGTGAGCAACTTTATTTTAACTGTTTAGTGATCAATTCTTTGCAGTTTAGAGTCTTTGCTAAGACTATGGAATGTAGTGGTCCTCTTTCGGTTAGTTTATGATCCTCTAGGGGATTTATCAACCACGGAGGAGGGAACAAGGTCCAAGCACCTGGCACATCTACAAGGGGGTTCAGATATCACTATAATGGTAGCGATTGGATGTAAGATACATTTTTTCTCCTTGCCAAGGTCGGTCTCTTAAGGGTCAGGTTTTGTAAATATCTTCCTTTGGTCAGGGTAGCAGAGTCCTTTTTCAAGAGCTCAGGAGGTCTGAAGGTCTCCGTCTTGGCGGTTTGGCAGGTTTAACTTTTCAGGTGGGGGCCCTCTCTTCCATTCTGCTTCTGCCTCCGCAGCACATGCCTTTCTTAGTATACACATATGTCTGGGGATAATTGTGTGTTAAATCTATTGCTTTTCGGCTCCGCTCAGGATAGGTCGTCCTATTACAGATTAATAAAATTACCTTTTACTCCCATTTTACCTTTTTATGAAGATTTGTCTTTCCCACTTGGTTCCCCAGTGTAGTCGTGCGGCATGTCCTATTTCTAATACAATATCTTCCTTTAATGCATGGGATGGAACCTACAAAGCGTTCACCCCCCTAAGGGGTACTTTTTCTTTATCTCCAGGAGAGCTAAGTGTTTATCTTCTTTTGTTTGCTATCTAGGTTCCCAAAGATAGTATGAATTTAAGGGTTTTAAATGTTTGATTGGACAACAGAGGAGTTTATTACTCAGAGGGTTTTTTCCTAACCTTTTAGTATAGGAGAACTTTGTTCAGTGTCCCCCTCACCCCTCTTTTTAACCAGTTGGTTTTGGTGGCCTGTAAGAAATGCTGGAATTGGCACATCTGCCAGTTGTTTTTCTTGCAGTGGATTTGGCTATGCCTTATAAGACAGTTATTAAGGCAGCATAGCCTTGGGCAATACTCTTGCGGTCAGCTGATTGATCAAATGAAAAAATGTAAAACATTTTCTTATCCTATTATTTTTATTATATTGTCACTATTGTATTGATCATGTTGTACTAATGGGATGCAAGGGCTTCAAACTTGCATAATATGAGCCTCCTGTCTTGTCATAGAATGGCTAATCCCCCACACTAATGTAAGAAGGGGGTTTAGATTCTATTAAAGACAAGGAGGTGAGTATTATCCCACCCACCCACCCTTGATATGATATGATATGCTATGGCAGTTATGACACGCATATACACAGGTATTTCAAGAGAGAACATTCTTTGGTTTGTTGTTTTTCCCATCCACCCACCCTTCTTGCTTGTTGTTCTTACAGCTACGAGTTGAGGTTCTGATCAGGAGTGTGGCTCACAGTTACAAGATGTGGAGTGCGTGATACGAGAGCTTCATTGGATTTGTCTTCATCGTTTATCATCTGATCTGTGCAGTGGACGTCTTGTTCGAGACAGCTGCAGAAAGAGGAGTTGGTTTTAGAGTAATGGACTTATATAAGGAAGGGTCCCTGCTCATTGGTCTCCTGCAGGGCATGACCTGTCATCCAGGATGGATTGGGGAGCTCCCTTACATTGACATTGAACTCTATTTAGTTCTGTTCTTTACAACTTTTTTGTTTGTAAAAGCTTTTTTCTTTGCTGCTGTGGTTTCAGAGTAAAGATTGTAGTGCATAAAACTCGCCAGGGACATCTCTATGGGTGGGCAAACGGGGCATGTACCCCGGGCCCTCCATCCTTGTGGCCCTGGAGGGGCCCCCCATGGGCATAGTACATGGGGGGTACGGGGGGAACAAATCCCCCCACAATCTTAAGTGAGGTGATACAATATCCCCCCCAGTTTGTGTGTCCTGTGTCCATCTGTGCACTGATGCTTGCAAACTTCAGACTCTGTCTGAAGTTTGCATGCAGCAGGCACTGGTCGACCGACGCTGTGGTTTTGATTACCATCCATGCCATGGCATGATTGATTCACTGTACAACAGTGGGGGAGGGGGAGGAGGACGACGCAGGACTACGAGCAAGAGTTGTTGACACCAACTCTTGCTCATGCGTTCCCCTCCTCCCCCACCAACAGGGAATACGGCACGTGCAGGCTGGGCTGGAGTGTGCAGTGCACTTCTGCGCAGCTTGCCAGCCTCCCTCATCTTCCGAAGTCAAGCCATCAGGTAGCAACGCGTGCTGTGGAGGCTCGTGACAGTGACGAAGGACGGTGAGACGAAAACTGATTGTCTTCTACTCATCTCTCTCTGTCTCAGGTAGGTTGGCAATGGTGCAGTGTTGACCAGGACTCTGCCATTAGACTGTGAAATGTCCTCATAGAAGATCATGTTATCAGTCGTCTCTGTGGAGCAATGTTGGTGGTTCAAGCCCACCCAGGAACGCATTTGTTTTCTTCATCTTCCATTTTGTTTGATGCTGGCTCTTCACACCATTATACAGCCACCTCAGATGCCGAGAACAGAGATGGCCCACAAAGGCGGCAGGTTCCTCTGCTTCCTTCCCAAACACATTTAACAGCTAAAAGTGCCTTATTTGTACAGTGCACTTCTGCACACCCAGCGCTCGCCCTAAAGGTATACGGGTGAACATGCCCCTGTTGGCATGAGTGGGGTGGGGCTGTTTTCTGTGCGGTCCACAATGTGCCCTGACATCACAGCAAGTTCCCTCAACATGTAACGTGGCTGTTAGCAGAGCTGTGAACTCCCTCCTTTCTGCCGCCACTGTGTGCAGCAGGATTGGCCGAAGTGCACAACAAAAAGCATCAACAGCCGGACACTGGGGGGTCCTTCTCTGGGTGAACACGTAGGTTTATCAAACAGTTATGGATTAACATCTCTCGTCTTCTCTGCGCAGTATTTGGCAAAACAACCACAGGATTTAAAATAATGTTACTTTTAATCGCTCAAAAAATCGAGACTCACTTGACCCTGACGTGATTTGAACACGCAACCTTCTGATCTGGAGTCAGACGCGCTACTGTTGCCCCACAAGGTCCTGTGTATGGGACCCCTTGAGGATCTCATCTGTGGTCAGCTGTGGCAGTGAGGCAGGAGCCACTTCATGCAGCAACACCGAAAACGTACCTCTGATTTCATACATGCAAAACCTGCCTTTTGAACAGGGGAAAGGCAGAGTAAAGCATCAGGGGACACAGCAAATGCAGGCAGTTGTCAAACGCATCTGCTCCACAGAAGGTTTCTCAAATGCGGCTTATCTGGGAAAATAACCCATGTTATAGTCAATTTGTCTTTATCCATCCCACACTTGTGTACATGCCCGGAAACAAGGGCTCACACCTTTCAGTTGCTTTGAAACAGATGCATTTGTTCTTCTGTTCATTTCGAATCGTGTGCACATTTCCAATCGCCTTTCTAATTGATAAATGAACACAGAGCAGCCAATATTCTTCCAAAATTAATCCTTTATTCTGTCCCTGACACAGCCATAGGTTACGGAGTGGGGAGAGGGGTCTTTTCATGGGAGTCTCTGAAGTATCAGAAAAGCTGTTTGTTTTCTAATTGGTTACACCAAATCTCCCAAATCACTACCAAGCACAGTTAATGTGTAGGATTATGGGAACTGTAGTCTGAACTCTGAAAAATATTGTGTGCCGCCGGATTCAAACCATGCCCTCATTTCTGTTGGTATGGTTACGTCAGCATAAACTAGCAAATCACTCCCTGAAGATTAGCAATGTTCATTGATGTGACTTATATTTTATGTTCTGCAGGTTTGTCCCCCCCTGTAAAGAGCAGCTTGTTTTGGCATCTTTGTTTGCAGATATTAATTCAACAGGAAAGCATAATTAAATAAGTATATAAAGAAATATAAAGGAATGCATGAATAAATTAATCTGTATTCATCAGGGGGTGTTTCTAAATAAAGTAGGTAGTCTTGTGGTTTGTACGGTAGTGTCATTAGGTGTTGGCTTGATGATGATGTGAGAGATACTTATTTTACTAAATGCGGTGGGGGAGGAAGCAGGGCAGTGGGGCCACAGAAGTTACCATTCATTTTGGTGGTGCATCGGCAAGAATGAGTTCGGCGTGTGATCCCCAGTAAATCGCACATGCACAATGCAGAGTATTGTGGTCCTCATATTGCCTTGGTTTCCAGCCCATCAATATTATACCAAATGTAAAACTGTTAAGGTGCTTGCACGCATCACTGATCATCTCACCCGGGGTGGTACATTTGAAACTACTAACAATGTACTGCTCATTCTCTGGGGGTAATATCTCACATTGGCAAATGGGCATTGGTGCACTATGAGGTGGGTACAATGGATCTGTGCTGCCGCAGAGATTAACCAGGACAAGAGGTTGAAAAGAGGTGTGGGGTTTACTGGTGTGTAGATATCCAGTACACAGGGTTGTGACGGTGCGTGGGAACTGCCACTGGTGGACCTGTCAATCAAGGGGATAGGTGGCATGGAGGGGGGACATGAAGGGGAACATGAAAGGAGCAACAGACATGCCAGTGGGTGTCAAGGAGAGTATAGGCAGCACTGGGATGATGGAGAAGTGTGTAAGGGGTGGCAATGCCAAGAGCACAGGGAGTGCCAGCTGGAGATGCTGGGATACAAATGATGGAATGCTATGGCGCATATCATTGTATTTTGCTCTTTAAGCTCATATTGTTCCTTGATGATATATTATAAATCTTGCACACGATGGAGACCAATATCGTAGCTGGACCTGTTCTGCAGCATCCCAGGCTCATTGTGCACCACCCCCAGCCATTAACAGGCACACACTGTTTCTTATGAGGCACAATTGCCACTTCTGGCTCCACAGGTCTGAGCCAATCCTCTGTATTGTCAAGTGCATGTGGCTGGCTTTTTTTGTGGGCACACAAATGTCCTCCTTCTTCGTTTAAATGGCATTCAAGCATGTGGTGAAGATGAGCATCAAGATCCGAGTCAAATTCTGGCTGCAGCTCCTTGCCCCACTCCACGGTGCAATCCACTGGCTTGTCCAGCATTGCATATTTACCCTTTCACTGGGGTCACAGCCTCACAGACAAGTTGTTGTGGCCCCTGAGCATTTTGTCCCACTATACGCTGTAGTGCAGTCGGAATGCATGCCACAGCACTATGCCCACCGGTGGTAGGAGCAGCTGAGGTGTAGATAAGCTTAGCGCTCCATTCCCAAATCTAGAAATTGCATCAAGAATATTCCTCTCTATGATGGTGACAAATTGCAGTGGGGAGAGTTCATTTTCAAAATTGAAGTTGATAAAAAGTGAGCTACGAAATCGTATGCTTCAAGCCAGGCTGAATTCTTTGGCTCTGTTAAGCATTGAATCTGAAATGGCTCAAGAGATAGAATCATAATTAAGGATTTTGCAATGCGCAAATCTAGGAGGAAACACATAGTTTAATGTTGGTGGTGTAGAAAGCATATCCTCACTCTCATCTCATTCTTTCTAGGATTACTTGAATTTGTTTGCCGTGCGGGCATGAACTGAAATGCCAAGTGAATTTTGATGTTTTGTTACATGCTTTTGTCATTTCTGTACTGCCTTATTTATTTCATGTTTTTCCAAGTGCTTGTTCTTTGGACACATTCATACAGGCTAAAAAGTTCATGTTCAACTGTTAGGTTTTCATTTTGTTTAATAAATGCTTGCTTAAAATCCTTTTCCTTTATTTTCTTACAAAATATATTATTCGAAACAAAAACAAAGTGAAATGTCCTTAATATAGCATCCTCTTGGGGAAACAGATCACAGATGTATAATGTTTATATTTTCTTAACTAGATAATCCATTTAAAGCTTAGAGGAGTATCTGTTGAATTAGACTCGAGATAGGGAGGGGGCATGGATGTTGTGTCGCAGGGGGCGACATGGGTTTGGAGGGGGGTGGGAGGGGGGTGGGAGTAGGACATGGGTTTCGGGGGGCCAAAGGCTGTCTGTGCCCCAGGCCCCCAAAACTGTTAAGATGGCCCAGTACTCGCCTCCTTGTCTTTAATAGAATCTAAACCCCCTTCTAACGTTAGTGCGGGGGATTAGCCATTGTGCACATTTTTTCTCTGAGTTGGTACCTAAAAAATGGAAACACGGGCCCCGATCCCCCAATATATGCCAAGATAGGGGACAAATGGCAGGGGTGAAGCCAGCGTGAAATACAGTGCTCTGTAGTGATGCTGCTGGATGCGCAAAAGAAATGAAGGCAGTGTGGGCCTGATCTATAAAGCGTTCTCCAATGGCCCTATGTCGACAGGGTCTTCTGAGTGTCAATAGGGCGCCCTCGACTGATTCCATGTTCGCTCTGTGTAGGGACAACGGAATAGGGCCGTGCAATGATGTGCAACGCAGTCTTCACAGACTGTGCATCGAACTCGATGGATTTCCAATAGCAAGGATATGCATGCAGTGTTTCCATATCCCGCGCAGCTGTGGCCATGCATCCAAACGTGACTCTGGTGCAGTGTCTAATATCGCGAGAATTTCCCACGCGTGGAAAGTGCCTCGAAAGTTTGGCTATCGAGGTTAACCACTTTTTCGCGTTTTCAAGAGCAAGGACGGACACATTCTAAGCGGAGCTCCAAAATTCTCAACAGGACCCAGCCTGAATTTCACTAAAGACAAGGCACTTTCCGCGAATGAGTCCATGCACTTCACATGTTCCGTTTCACGCGCATGGCGTCGTGCAAGCGGTTAAGATCCCAAGGAAGCCGCATGCCACACTGCATTCTGGGGCAGGTTTTGTCATGAGCTTTCAGTAGCTTTGTTCATAGCTCTTAGGAGCGAGCCCCTCAAGGTGCTACATAGAAATATACCAGTGCTTCGAGGCCACACCAAAGGCAACGCAGGGCTTTCCACATGCCCCATAATGTGTCCCCTTTGTTCTCTGCACCGTAATCACTAACTGGTGAGAGAAAAAAAACATAACACACGATATTAACGCCCATAAATAATCGCTGGCTCTCACCTTGCTGTTGAAGGCCATCGATAATAGCCACCTCGCCTTAGCAGCAATACAACCGAAGCACTAAATCACAACAAAGCAGCACCTTTCTCTTTGGTGGGATGGGCAGGCTATTAATTTGGGCAAAAGGTTCTGCTCCTGGGCAAGTGACATTCCTTCCAAAAAGAAAGAAAGAGAAACACTTCCCAGTAACGACTTTACAGAAGCAGCAATTGCAGATAATACTTTGCAAATATTTCCCGAAGCGCCCCTCCTCCCCCTCGCTCCTCACACACCCCTATGTTTTCCTTCCTCCCTTTGAAGCGGTCCCCGGCCCCTTTCCCAGCCCCCCAGGCTTCTGGCATCTGATTTATTGGCTGGCCCGAAGACAGCCACTGAAATTAGCTGTGGCTTCAAAGGCCTGGGAAAGCAGACAGGTAATAGACAATAGCACGATGCTAATTTCAGCCAGGAACACAACTGTATTGTAGGTAATAGGGTAAAAGATAGTGTATACATTGGGGCATCGTTTTTAAGGGGATTTCAGTTATTTCATGAAAACAGATCACTTGTCATGCTGGTTCTTAAGCCATAGGATGCATTAATGACCTATTTCATTCATTGTCCCATTGAAATGCTTTGCTTTTTTATCCCATCTATCGCCCCCTCCCTCTCTTTTCCTAAATGTATCCATTTTGTAATTTGGGCGTGTTTATGCCTCTATTGTGTCTTTCTAGCTTCATCATTTCTTAGATACATGCCGCCTCATCTATCTCTATGTTAACTCGTTGCTTCTATCTACATGGGCCTGCATCTCCCCAACTAAAGAGAGCTTACAATGAACACAAAATAGCAACACAGGTACTCGAGCGCTACTTCTGTTACAAAGCGCCCATACGCTACTGTGACATCATGTCAGATATGCAGGAAGTATGACAGTGGATTTCTTCTCTTCGTCCTGTGTGCACTTCGAATAGGTCTCCAGTGCTTGCGTAAAATAACACTGAAAAACACTGAAAAGATTAAATAAATATATAAAGGGAAGTGGGGTAAGGGATTGGAATGGGGTTGGGGTGGTGTTAAAAGTGTAGAAAATCAGGGGGCCTGGGGGAGGACCAGAGGCTTGGGGGGGAACCCACCCAAACCCACCCAAACCCACCCGAATTAAAAAAATATATATATATTTGGTGTTTTTCAGTGTTTTGCTCGGGATGAAATGTACCACTCTGTAATTGTGGTCGGTAAAATCACATATAACCTTCGAATATACTACTTTATCATCTTTAAATTAAACATTCCCATTATCTTATACCTTAGGCTAGTGGATATCCCACATTCAATGGGCACTCGCCCCAAACTACCCACCTCCTATACACATATCACCTATACCTTTCCTTTGCTGCACAGAAAAGAGTTTTCATATGGGAAAAATACTTTTTTGTGTGAATATTATTACTGAACCAAAGAGTTTGCATATAAGACACAGGCCTGCCATGCACAGGCGCTGAAGTTTCAAGTTTATTGCATAGAACTTTCCTTATGTATTCTTTCACTGCAACACTGCGCTGAGACTGTATGATGTCGATTTACTAATTTGAGAAGTCTATGGGAAAAATAGTTTTTCTGTGAATGTTATTATTGAACCAAAGAGTTTGTATATAGGACACATGTCTGCCATGCACAGGCGGCGATGTTTCAAGTCCATTGCATAGAGTCTTCGTCATATAAGTATCTCACTATAGCACTGTGCTGTATTATGTTGCTTTTCTAATTTGAGAAGATTGTAATGCCTTTTTTTCCAGTGACTACAAATCTCTTCGCAGCCACATGAGATTTAAACCGATGTTTCTTGTGTTTACTCGCCCATTTCTCATGAAATACATGTAGTGATTTACACTTGAACCTGCCAAAGTGAGTTGTGCAGATGACCCCCAGTTCTTATGCAGAGGAATTATGCAGCATGTATGGGAAAGGTGTACTAGCCCCAGACCACACACACTTACCTGACAAAAACAATCTACCATGAGCAGCCACAACAAAAAAAAAGGGACTACCTCTCCCAGCAAGCCGCGCGCGGGGTGGGCACGATGACATCATCACACCCCTCGCCGAGGCCTCAAAACGAAACAACAAAATGGCTTTAGGCAGCCGCGTGAGGAGGACGCACGGAGCCACTATGGGATGACTCCTTACACGACATCCCACTACAGTGTGTATTTTTACTCTGCTGTGTATTGCTGGGAAGTTGTAACCCTACTACATAACGGTCTTTCTAACACTATCAAACATATTTTCAGTTTCCAACGAGAGGGACATTATGATATGATATTTTATTTGTATCGCGCCCATACACAAGTGTTTCAGAGCACACCCATACACAGGTGTTTCAGAGCATTCTGGCAACCCTGTAGCTGATCTATTAAACAATGCTACAATTTAGAACCCAAGTAAGTACTGTTGACTTAGTTTATTGCAGATCTTAAATATGATATACGCCCTAGGGAATCTATCTTTACCTAGCTAATTCGCATTCACTTTTCACAGTTTTCCGCTTGAGAGAAACACAGACTCACCTGAACTTGCGAATCTGGAACTTATTCCCTACAGGGAGTCTCAAAGTATTACCCTGTGAGTACACAGCATGTAGAGTACAGTAAATGACGCTTGGTGCTTAGAATGACTTATTGACATTGGTTATAAGGATGTTCAGACAACGTCTTATCCTTATGGTCTACAGGACAAGTTTAAAAGAATCCTTTGGGTCAGTCCCCAATTGGATGGACCCTTTTACTTCACTGAACCTCTGATTTAGGAGTGTACCTTGGGTGGCTCCATTACCAAATTTTACTTAAACAGTATTTATAAGGGAGTGGTGTCAGCACAACTCACTTTTGCCATACGAGTGGTAATACATATGTAAGGTAATACTAATGGTTAGTCTTGAAGATAAAGGGCAATAGTCGTTCACATTGCATGGGTTTTCAATGGTTTGAGGGTAGCCGCAACTCTCACCCCACTCTCTATACAGGGAAGATACCTATTTTGGTATATAATATATATGATCAATAACTGGTTGCCTATGCACATGTTCTTCTTCTTTTTTCCCTTCTTCTCTTTCCTCTGTCTAGAATACTACTTCTTGTAGATATGCACCCCAAAGAATTCTAAAAATCGAAAACCTAAATAATTCAAATATATTTGTTGTCAAGCCATGTTTGGTCAGATGTCCAATTCTATTTTTTGTTCATGTATATCTTGTATTTTGATCATGCCAAATACTCTATGTGTAACGGATATCACTGTGGCACCTTTCATGATTCAATCTGTTGTTTTGAGATGAATGCACAGCCTTGAGAAAGACATCTGGTCGAAACACGTGCTGGCTGTTTTTCTGCACAAGCTATTACCAGGAAATAAACAGGATTAATATTTTGACCCAAGAGTCTGGGACACAATGTCATGGACAATCTTTTCTAAAGATACTGCATAACTGTATTAGCCAAGTGTGACATGCAAGGGGTACATCACCTAACTCATATGGAATGTGGCACACTCCATTTGAGCCTATCCATTATCCATTGGCCTGTTTCCCTTTGAGTCAGATTGTGGACGAGACCAGCACTTGAACCGTGCAGGGAGGTGCTGGTACATATTATCACATTTGAAGGCGCAAGTGAATTGAAATGGCTCACCCACATAAAAACATTCTACTCTACTTGAATATGGGTGAGTTTTGGAATGAGCCATGCAGGCTCTGTAATTTGAGCTGGACCTAAATGAAGCCACTATTAAAACAGTGAGCTAGGGATATGCTCATTCTCAAGGTCTCAAAGTTGAGCTTGGGGACCGCCTATTTACATGATTAGGCCTGCCACTGCAAGATCACTATATTTGAGGGTAAGATTAGGTATACTGCATATCAGCGCTTGTGTGGTGCTCCCAAGGAGTCAATATCACATTTTATGTTATTTTGTAATCCATTCCAGCAGCTACGGTCCATATACCTGAAGCCCATCCTGCTGGAGGCAGGGATCAAGTCATGGCCCAACGCCTTGAGCTCCTGATCCAATCAATTACCACCCCAATCGTGGGTGCTGTTTTTTGCATAGAGCATGGAACCTGATGAGGAAAATGGTAGCACTTCAACTGTACAACAGGCTGCGGGTATAACACTCCTGCTGCCCCTGTAATCCACCTTGGACAGTGATGTCAGTTTGGTTTTTATATCTTTTGTCTGTGTTACTGATCTTCTGTACTGTGATAACTGATTGTGTGATTTTAATGTGTTTTAATTTTATTTAATGTAACCTGACGTCTTAATGTCGAATAAAGGTTTTGAATTAATTAATTCGATGCTGAAACTTCTCCAGTAGGCAACTACCATTCTGACTTCAATGGCTCAGTTGGCCACCGTACCGTCTGCAAACACCAGAAATGGAAGCCCTGCTGCAGGCTTCACGCCCCATTTCAGTTCCAGATCCAGCCATTGATCCTCCTAATAAAGGTCACGGTTGGTCGTGATGAGACAGCCCTCAGAACCCAGAGCCGTCTAAACCTTGGGACCCTGACAGGGATTCCTCAGGTGGTGAACTAGAGGAGAATGTTCCACAAGGCTTTTCATGACAGGATTGGGGTAACAGCTCCAGGAGTACCCCCACAGGAGGCCAGTGGTCCTCTCTGAGGTTGTTGGCCCTCCAGGCCACTGACAAACCTGACCTGGGAATCCAAAATGATGTACTGGCCGAAGCTATGAAGCTCCGGGCGAAGCCTCGCACCTTGATGTCTATTAAAGAATTGACACACACAATAGGCCTCTTTCTTCAGAAAAAGGCATGTCTGGTAGGCCACCCTCAACCGCATACAACCACTGTTGCTTCAACATCATTGTATGCAAAGCCATTAGGTTTCGTACGCAATCTTCCTTGGCTTGCCTCCTAAGCAGGGATGACTAACATTTGGAGCTTTATGATTAAAAGTTGTACGCCAGTGCTTCCCTCCATCTGGTGCCCTTATGGCAGTTGGAAACCAAAAACTATAGAGAGAGTTAGGGGATTTCTAGTTATTCCTGCCAGCAGAATAGTCAGGGCTTGCCGACAGAAAAAAACAGGGCTTGCAGAGGCTAACCCTATTGATCAAGATATGCTAGAAGCCTCTGTTCATCACATTGACACTGTGAGTAGAGGGATGTCCCTGGGCGCCGACATGCAGAGAGTTGCATGGATGCCCTCTACCAAATTCACACAGGAGGTATGGGACCAAATCTTGGATTTACCATTAAATGGCCAAGATCTTTTTCACGCTTCCATCAATAAGGAGTTCAAAAAGCATAATAAATATACCAAAACAGCCAAATCCTTAGCAATATTGACTAAACATGTTATGCTTGTGAGCAAGCACATACCTCGAAAGCAGGAGATTGCAGGAGTAGATAGCCTCGGAATCAGGAGTAACTGTGAACCCTCAGGTGACACTTGATGGGAAACCCTTGTGGGGAATAAAACCCTTTTGGAATTTTAGAGGCATCAGGGAAACAAACAACTGGAGCTGATCTGAAAAACGTGCTGGTTGAGTCTGAGTTGGCTAGGAGACAAAGTGAAGCTCTCCTGGAGAATAGGAGACAGTCATTGCAGCAACAGATAGCGGCAGAGACACACAAAAAGGATCAGGCTTGGAGGAATAGACCACAGGACAAGACAGGTAAGGACTGCACATGGAATTTTACGCCGGATAGGAAGGAGCACAGTACCCAAGCATTACGTCATCCTGCTGACCTTCTTGCACCCTCCATCATCCCTGACTGCCTATCTGCCATACAGTCCTGTAGCGCCTTCAACGATCTCTGCCGCAGTGCCTGTAAAACTGAGATCCTTCCATTGGGATCTCTGCTCCCTACGTCTTCCCCTCACTCTGGCCTTCTTCCTTGGGCTCTCCCCCTGTGCCTTCAACTGAAGCCAGAAACCTTGGAGTCATCTTCGACTCCTCTCTCTCCTTCCTCCCTTACACTCAGGACATTGCCAAGAAGTCCCCCTTTCAGCTCTTCCTTCTCAAAAGAATTTTACCTTTTCTCACTTTCCCTCAGAGGCTCAATGTGACCCAAGCCCTGGTTCTCTCCAGGCTTGACCTTTGCAATAGCCACCTCCTGAATCTTCCATCTCTGCAATCCCTCCAGCTAATCCAGAATAGGGCAGCGAGACTTATCCTTGACCTTAAACACAGGGATTGCATCTCGCCTGCACTAAAAAGTCTTCACTGGCTCCCGGCTGCTGCATGGATTAAATTCAAATCCCTCTGCATCATCCACAAATATGTCTGAGGCATGGGACTACGACATCTGCAACTTTCTCTCAGTAATACTCTACCTCTAGACCACTACGTTCCTTTGGCACCAACTCGTTGTGTGTAAAGCGTTTTGCTAAACAGAGAGTAGGTTGTTGTTCACTTTCCTCTGCAGGCTCCCTCCTATGGAATAGCCTCCCCGTCCCTCTGCGCCCTGAGCAAAATCTTCTCAAAATCCAGAAGCTCCTTAAGACTTTCCTCTTTTCCTCCTCCTTCCCTTCTTCTCTCCTCTGCTAATCCCACAGATGGTGCGATTGGTGTCCTGAGCCCTTATGCATCCTCGGGGCCCTGACCTCCCACACCCATTCTGCCCAGCTCCTGTCTATCCACAGCACTTGCAGCTGCACACCCTCCGCCCTGGAGGTTCGCACTTACCCCTCCCACGGTCTCAGTCCATGTGGCACTCAACATTCCTAGCACTTCATCTGTGGCTCACCCATGAGATCGCCCTCCCCAGCACTTACCCCCTCTTCCCTCTACCTTGCTGCACTTGCACATTCTGAATACTCACAAGGCATAGTACGCCTGTACCTTCAACCCCCCACCCCCCAAGCTCTTAAATATTGTGTTTTTAATGTATTTCCCACCATTACTCCTCCCTGTCCTGTGGGTGCTTTGAAACAGTATATTCTTATTGTATAAGCGCCTAACAAGCGAACAATAAATAAACAAATAAATACATACATAAATGGCGTCTTGGCTCGCCACAATTATACCTTAAGACTCCCAATGAGGAGCGCTCCATCTATTGCGGCCAATGTGGCTAGCGTCACCTTGAAAGGTCATGCAAACCGGACAGCCTAATGCCACCGCCATCTTGGTTGTGGCAACTCTGCATCAAGCAGAGATGCGACAGAAAAACATGGGTCAGGCGAAAGTTCTGCCAGAGAGACCAGGCAGATTTACAAGAGGCTCTAACAAAACCAGACTCAAAGCCTTTTCATCAGTCCTCGTATTTCAGGCAAGATTCAAGACAAAGAGCATTTTAGTAGATTTCATGGCTATCAGGGCCGGACATCCAAGGAACCAGATCGCTCCCCTTGCAGCCACAGAAGGAAACATGCAATAACCTCTTCCAAAGGTTTCTTCTTGGGTGCTGCCTCCCCCTCTTCAATGGAACCTAAGAGGCAATAGCAGAAGGATTCTGGTCACTCCACCCCAGTGGTGAACAGGCTACCCTTGCATCTGAAACACTGGCGTAAAATCTCTTAGCATACTGATGTCAGCCTGGCAGTGGTGAGGGTCTTTTGCCTCTCCATCCCTCCTAATCCTTCCTCTGCTCCTACTTTTATCTATTTCAGCCCCACACTTGGAAGAGGTCAACAATGAAGGTGATAGAGCCAGTTTTCCCCCCTGCCACTTCCATCAGAGAGGTCTGGATTTTTATCCAAGTCTCTGCCCTCTGCCCAAGATGATCCAGATGGGCCTGAGGGCAATTCTAGACTTCCCCTCCTTCAACCTTTTTCTCCCCACCACACTCAGTATGATCATGCCAGCGCAGAACCTGTGGGCTTTACAGAAGAGCAACTGGATCTGAAAGACACACACATGTGTGTCCCAATTTGAGAACCGCAACAAAAATTCCTCAGATTTTTCATTGCAAATCGTCATTTCCAATGCAAGGTCCTATCTTTTGGGCTCATTGCTGCACTGAGAGTTTTCACCAAGCTGATTATTGCCATTGAGATTGTTCTGCATCTAAAGGATCTGTGTATATCTCTATTTAGATGAATGGCTGGTGAGAGCTCCTTCTGCTCATGAGGTGTTGACATTGACAGAAATGCTGGTGGACAAGCTGTTTGATCTCAGGTTCTCCACCAACTTCAATAAGTCCATTATCAAACCCACAGAGGCCCACGTTCTTGCAGTTCATATGAGACTCCACGGTTGCGAAGATCTTTCATTATGGATTGCAGGTAATGACCAAGCCGTGTCACAATTTTCAGCAGATGGGAACCTCAACCCAGTGGTTCAAGGCACTGCTGGTACCTCTGGTGGCATGTCTCCTGTCTGTTCTGTTGGCCCGCATGGAAATGTGATGACTACAACCCCATCTGGCAAATACCTGGAACTGGCCAAATAGGAGGCACTAGGTCTGCTTTCTGATCCCCGATTGGGTATCGGAGGATCTCGAATGATGGGTCAATACTCACAATGTAATTTAAGGGGTTCTCTTTCAGGAGCTTCAACGTGCAGAGTGTGTCACCAACTGTCTCGGCCCCTTTTGGGCGGGACGCCACTATAAAGGACCTGAAGGTTCATGGTCTTTGCATAGTTCATGAAAAAACACTGAGCACTAGAGCCGCAGGCAATGTTCAATGCCCTGAATGCTTTCCTATCGAGGGAAACACATTCTTATACAAATGGAAGAGCTCAACATTAATGTTCTAAATAACCAAACAGGGGGGCACCAAGTCACCTCCCCTCTATGTAATGGTGGTGGCAATCTCGAAATGGGCCATCTCCAAGGAAATGTCCTTCAAAGCCGTGCAGCTTTTGGGAGTCCTCAACACAGAAGCCAATCACTTGACCAGACTGATTAATTCGAGTCAGCAATGGGAGATCAAGCCGTCTGTAATTCTCCTAATTTTCCCTCACCTGGGTCAGCCGGCTGTGGACTTGTTCACGACTTCCCACAATCACAACTGCCCTCCCTTTGTCTCCAACAACGAGAACAGGCAGGACTTTATGGAAGATGCACTGCTGATAGACTGGCAGGGCATGCCTCAATATGCATTTCATCCAGGCCCTCTGATCCCCAGAATCCTTGCAACAGTCGCAAAAACAAGGAATTTGTATTTGTATTTGTTTTATTTATAACGTGCAAACCATCAGGCCCGGAGGCATCAGGGCGCAATTTGTACAGAGTTACAGTAATATACAGACAAAAATTACATTACAAAATTTACATTAACAGCATATTAACAGTCTACATATATTACAAAGATTACAGTGCCACTAGGATTAACAGAGGATATACCCTAGGGTGTACAGAAATAGTAATGGAGGTAGCGGGCCAGAAATAGTATCAGAGGAAGCGGGCCAGAGTATGTAAGACAGAGACGCAGAGCATGTCTTAGTGCTGGTCAAAAAGCCAAGATTTGGTTTTGGTATTGAAGGTGTTGAAAGAATCTTCCACTCTGATAGTAGCGGGGAGGGTGTTCCATAGTTTGGAGGCTAGGACAGGGAAGCTAGTGCCCCCCGCTTTTTGAAGCTTAAACCTGGGGATCGATAGACAATGAGTCTGGGCAGTTCTTAGTGGTCGGGCGGTTGAGTGGCGAGACAGCCGCCCTCATTCTCATTACCCCATTGGACCATATGCTGACCGGAATGTCAGGCTCTCCTCCACCAACGCCAGGACAGGGTTCTGCACACCTCCCTAGCATTGATGAAATTAGCAGCTTTGTTCCCTAAAAGCTGACCATGGGACACCTTGGCATGTCAGCAGACAATGTGGCCATCATGATGCCCGCTGGGAAACAATCCACCCAATCTTAGTGTAACACCAAGTGGATAGGATTCTGCCAATGGTCATCACATTAACCAACTTTCATGTTCTGTTAATCGTGTTATTTCATTCATGTCACATCTGGTAGCTGCATGAATCTTGGTAAGGTCTTTCTAATCCTATCAGGCAGATTTTGGAGCATGTCGTTCTCCCATGATATAGCCTTCTCTTTTTCAAATCCATTGGTTAGAAGGCCATTTTCAGGGACTATTGTATCCTCCTGTCAAAAGACCTCACCCCATACGTTCTTGTAATTAAAATAAAAACGAAAAATCTATTTTTGATAATCTATGGGGTCATACACTTTGTTAATGGTGAGGGACTTTTTTTTATTGAATGTGATCTTTAGTTAATTGACCGCAAAGTTTGGACGCACAACGCATAGGTCTAAGAAGGGATGACTTTGCTAGTGATTAATTTGACTCGTTGGGAACCCTTTTATGTATTTTGACCTCCATAATAAATGCACCAAACCTTCTCCAGGACACAATGCCTCACAGGCCAAGGCAAATGCCCCAGTCACCACCACCAAAATTGCACCAAAGCTACTCCGGGATATTTTTCCCTCCAGCGAAAACCCACAAAGTCTATAAAGCCAGGCCCAAAGTTTGATGCCAAAGCAACAAAGAAAACAGTGATTCTCCACCCAAGAAGCAAACCAGAGTGCCAACCACCCGCTTCGAGAGACTGTCCCAGAGTTCACACCCGCATCAGAAGGGAGGAGAAGGCTTAACCCACCAGAAAGAGATCCAACCCCCAGAATGCAATACACTCCCTCATCCAAAAGTCCATCTGGTTTTCTATCTCCCCCCTGGATGCGTGCCCATACTAATGATACCAAGTAGCCCCTGAGAGGGCAAAAACCACACTCCCCAACCTTGTGAGATCCATGGTGTCCTCCGAAAGTATCATGACAAATGCTGAACCCTATTGACCTCTAGCCACATAGCCCTCGCACACTCTGAACCCCCAGCATCTGGCGGGAAACTGCTAATCCCACCCAATTATTCCTCAATCCATTCCCTTTCTATAAACAACTCCAGCATCTGCAGATTGCCCCACCAGTCAGTAATACACAGGAGCACACCAGAGAACAAATCCCAATCATGAACCTGTACAAATAAACAGTGGTGCCCACAAATATCCAGCAAAGAGAATATCACCACCACGGTCGTCTTTCCAAAGCAACTCCCCCACATCGGAAAGGGTGCACTGTCCGCTATCAAACCTACACAAAGGCCTGTGTACATACACACTGTCCCCACATCTCACCAGAACATGGAACAAACCCTTAAACCCACACCTCTGATGGTGATCTGCTCCCTACAGGGCAGGTAGAACACACCGAAGCAGATCCGGCTCTCTGAATGTCCACAACCACTCTTTCCAAGGTGTTTTGGACCCCACAGCAACACCAGAGGCCTCATTCTGCTCTCGGAATCCCATTTCGGCCACCTTCACATTAGGAGCCAACAACAAGATGGCCAAAGTCCCACAAGATGGCCAGACACAAGATTGTCCTCATGAACAGCAACGCACCACACTCGTTACTGGGAGTGCCGTAAGCCGGCAGATGGGGTCAGCACCTGTCAGAGAGTAGAGAGCAAGAGGCAGAATGGGATCACTGAAGAAATAGAAGAAGGACTCGGGCACGCTCCCCCGCACTTATAGTGCTTGGGTGGAAAAGGGAAATGTAACGTTTAGGAGAGCTAAATGGCATGCACAAGCGCTGTACTTGGGGGAGTTTTTAGAGGTTGGTAGTGGCAAGGAAAGGAGATAGTCCAAAGATGCTCACTTTAGCCTGGGAGTTCCAGCCTGGAGTAACCTTCCTGGCAGCCATCTTGTGTACTTCTACCTGCCAACCTGTTTTCCTAATGTGTTCCCGTGGGCAGAGACTCTGCTGCTTGAGTCCAAACGCAGCTTCAATCTGCTTGTATGGAGTAATCTTAACGATGATGATGGATTATTCGTACTATAAGCAACGTTTCCTTTTTGACTCTGTATGGGATAGACAATTTTCAAATATTGTTGCAAAAACCTATGGTAATGCATACATAGCTTTGGTTCTTCTCAATCCATCAGCATTCTTTGTTGCGGTTCATAATGTCACCCCTCAATATTTTTATCTGCGTCTCTGGTCTCACAAAAACAGATGGATGAGCTGATTCATTCAAAAGAAAAATGGACCAGAGTGTTTCACTAGGTGAGTTTCTCAACTGCCTTTTACAGTTCTTCCTGTTATTCGGTTCCTAACAATGTGTTTATTTATTTATTTTGTAATTTATTATAGCGCACCCAACCCGAAGGCATCTGGGCGCTGTACTTGAAGCAATGTTACATAGTTACATGGTTACAACACTATGGTTGCCGATAAAAAATACAATACATTCTGACAGTGGCAGAGGATTGAGAGTTACATGGTTTCAAGGTTACCTAGGTGTTCATAGCAATAGGAAAGACATTGTAAGCTTACACAAATGCATCAATAGGTGCCAGAGTACTAGGAGATTAGGAGCAAAAATTCAACTGAATTTGCTGATGAGGTGATTGTTGAGGGGGAGTTCTTTTAGTAGTTCCTGTGTAAAGAGCCACCTTTTCAGGAGTTTGCGGAAGGTCCAGTAGAGGTTTCTGAATTTAGCGCAGCTGGTGAGCTGTTCCGTTGTTTAGCCGCTATCACAGGGAAGCTACTGCCTCCGGAGTTCTGGAGCTTGAATCGTGGCGTATAGAGTAGGTGCGCGTATGCTGAGCGCGTAGGCCTGCTAGAGTGATTCATAGTGAATTTGTCTGTTGATGATAGATCAATGGACCTTTATGGATACACCACAAGCCCTTCTTCAACACATAAGTTCCTATGTAGATGATGCAAAACCTATCTATTTCCACAGTCCAATAGACTGCAGACTGTCACAAAGCAGCATATGCGGAAGGCAATATGTTCCTTTAATCTTACTCTCAACTACTTTTCTGCCCACATTTCAACTCCACTCCTTACTTGAAAAATACTTACTCTATCGTTTCACCACATTAGACTTCTTCCACCACTAAAATGTATATTCTGCTCCTCCTCTTGAAAAAAAATGAATATGTGTTGTGATCACATACATAGTTAAGACAGCAGTGCTAAAAGCATACTAGAAGTAACCCTCGGTTAAAGTGTACAATGAAAGATGAAATCTAGTGCAAAAAGACCACATATAAAAGGAGTTTGAAGCCCCCCAGTCTGATGCTTCATAATGCTAGTTTAGTTTCGGTTTAATCGAATTCGTCCTCCTAGACCCCTGGAGCCAGGTGTGTGCATGCTGCAGATTGCAGCCAGTTGGTTGTGAAGCTAGCAATCCAGATTCTGCAAAGCGCTCCGCCTCTCTATCCATACAACTATTGCAAAACTATGTCACCCAATGTACTTTCCAAAACGAATCTTCCTGCAGCCCCACTGTCCACTGTAGAAGTGTGTTGTTTCTTCGAAAATGCTCTTATGAAAATGTGAAATAACTCCCTTAAATGGATCATCCCTTTTTAATTCGAAAATAGGATAGGAAAGAAAACACAATGGAGTCAATGGGAACGGTTAGTGGGAGTGGGGTATTGAGGGGGAGAATAGGGGAGACTGACCATAAATCCAAAGGTGGGGACGGGGGATGAGTAGCTAGAGCAAGTGCACAGCTGAAGTTTGAAATAGGAAACACTGATTCGAAGAAACAAAAAAGATCCATCAACTGCATGGCTTTCAGTTCCTTCTCTCCCGCGCTCTCACCCCAAGGAGGTAAACTTTTGTGAGTGCAGGGGAGGTGCTGCAGGTGTTTATCTTCCATGAGAAAATACTTGCTGACACCATCTCGACTTTGTTACGAGCACACCTCCAACATATTTCATAGATAGGGGACAAAAGGTGAATTTTACTATTCACCCCATTCCATTGCAATAACGCCACAGACACTTAATCTAGCATGTATTCTCTCTCTCAAAGGCACTGAAACATGCTTGGGATGCTTGTGGTCTCGTGCAGAAGGGTTGCGACCTAGTAGTTCGGGCTGCACTGCTCCTTTTGGGGTGGGACCAAGCCTGATTTGCATATGGTCTTTCCCCTTATGTAATGGCTTGGCAGGAAAAGAAGGATGGTCTGGAGGGGTGCCCAGAGCAATGTCCAGTGTTAAGATGAATTCTATACGTTCCGGCCATCACCTCTTTTGTTTTTCTGCATTCACCCCAAGTTGGACCGGCATGCCCAGAAGCGGGCCTCGCTGATGAGGCCTAACAAGGCGGAAACATGTCTGGGGATGCTTGTGGTCTCGTGCAGCAGCGATGTCACCAAACAGTTCGGGCTGCAGTGCCCCTTTTGGGGTGGGACCACGCCTGATTTGCATATGGTCTTTCCCCTTTTGTAATGGCTTGGACGGAGAAGGATGGTCTGGAGGGTTGCCCAGAGCAATGCCAGAGGTTAAGTGTAATTCCAAACCTTCCAGCCATCACCTCCTTTGTTTTGCTCACTCAAAGACGCGACATTACCTGGTGTTGCATGTTAAACGTATTTCTCATTTCAGGAATCACTATAATAATTTGTTAAAACATAAAACATCCATTTATAATGCACAATGCCAGCTAATATTAAAACTACTGCCAACGATACAAACAAGTATTGGCATTTATTTACTGCTTATAAATGGAAGAAATCTATGACTCAAGTAAATCCAACAGTGAACTTGAATGAAAGTTGTTCATAAGCAATATCATTGTTATGAAGTAAAAACTATTAAACCAAACCTTGCAACCAAGTACGAAACAACTGGGAACTTGTAATTGTGGAAGTTGACATTTTTCATACAATAAGAAAAAAAAACTCCAGGTCCTGATGGCCTAGCCAATGTCGCGTCAAAGCTGATCGAACGTATGATGAAATACGTGCCAATGGGAAATACCTAACTCTTGGAAAGAGTCGTTGGTCATCCCAGTTTTTGAGAAGGGTGAGCAACCATCCCCTAAAAGCTCTAGACTACTAGCCATGCTGGACACTACAAGCAACTTCTTTGCCACCTTTTTGTTAAAAGGGTCATGTAACTGCGCTAGAAACAAGAGTTTAATTAGCAGATTTCAGACTGGGGTTCAAAGAGGATCTGCAACCACTCGCAATTTGCCAGCCTTTAACATCTTAAAGGGAAATGCTTTAAATAAATCTGCTGCCCCTGTGTGTACGCGAAAGGAGGATAGCACAGGGGCAACGCACTGGTCTTGGAAGCAAGACTACACAAAGCAACAGAGGTTCAAGTTCAAATCCCGTGTCTGTGCTTAGAAACCGAACTCAGGTGTGTTATAAAAAAAACAATTAAATACATATTTGGGATTCATGGATTTGGTGGCTGCTGATTGGGGGGTGGATCACTATTATGGCACTAATTGGAACTATGCAACATTTCATCTGGTCAGGGGTTTGTATAATGCGTATTCGACTGGACGGCATGGGCATTATAACAACTTCTGGGCTAAAACTGGGTTGTGTTTTGGCCTCCATGTTGTTTAATCTATACTTGGCAGAGCTTCCCAAAATATTACATATACAGTTCATTCCTCCCCTCCAACCCCAAAATAGGAGGAAAGCACGTTCGTTGGCTTGCATATGCAGATGACATGCTAATCTTAACCATACAATGACAGGCCTCGGCGGGGCCAATACAATAGTAGATAATTACTGCACTAACAGCAAGCTAACTGTCAACTGGGGGAGAAAGCACAGGGGCAACGCATTTGTTTTGGAAGGAAGACAACGTGGCACAACACAGGTTCGAATCCTGATCCTGTGCTTAGAAACCACTCGCTCATGTTTTTTGTCCTGCTTTTTCTTGTGTTGTGTATTGTTGTGCTCGGGGGCAAGTTTGTAAAGTGGGGTTGGGATATTCTGTATTATTACAACAATATGAGATGTTAAGATGTGTCTGCTATGTTATGATTTTTCAAGATCTCTCATTGGATTACTTACGTTACCCTTTCTTTGTTTTTTTACTTGTATTATATTTTGTCAACACTGTTGTTTACAGCTTGTAGTTGATGGATTGAAGAAAATAAATTATTAATAAAACTCAAAAAAAAGAAAAGAAAAAAGATAATACAGGAGAAAAAACACTCGCTGGTATTAAGCGTTTTATAAATGAACAATAAAAAAATACAAATAAAAAATTATGAGAGTTGACATTAGTAAGGGCAAATTAGGCTTGTGGAAGATTGGTCACCACTCCCTTGAGGTGGGAGATTTCTTTAAATATCTGGGTATCACGTCGAGCAAGCAGAAAAACTATATGATAATTACTGAAAAAACAAAGACCCATAGTTTGCATGGTGGCATCCACAAGGGGTTGTTTCACTAGCACAGCAAGGTTAAGCATGAAGGGCCTCTTACTATTGTACAATTCTTGTGTAGTGCTGAAAATAGTGTACAGCCTTGATACATGTATCTGTCCTACAATCAACTGGTTGAAATATCTAGAAGGGACACCATGGAGACCGGCGCTTGGCCAACGTCAATGTGTGCCCATGGAATTAATTCACCTGGAATTGCATTGGACACAAACAGAAGGGGCACGTTATATATTAAAGCAATTAAAAACCCTGAATGCCTACTGCTAAATTTACAGGGAAAAGCAAGACATGTGGGTATGGACAGAGCAGCCAATGAGTTATGTTTTTTTAAGAAATAGATTGGCTGCCTGATCTTACTGTTGATCTGACAGTGCTGATTAGGAGCTTAAAAGAAAAAGCCTGCCTGGGGAACTGGCGAAATAATTATGGCATGTGCGCCTTAAAGAAATCTCTGAAGAGTTATGTTTTATAATTTGTAGAATCTGCCTTATGTTCTCAAGTTACATTCTCCAAAACATGGAAAAATGTTGATGATGTTAAGAATGAATGGGAAATTGTAGACACAAAGTTCACAGAATCAGCTTGACACTTATTCACACAATGCATACTTTGGAACATTTACACATATTCTACTTAGGTAAATTTGTTTATAAAGAAAGTCAAATGAAAACACAGCAATTTTGGAGAAGATGCATACAGGGAAAAGTAGTTTCTCTTATCTTGGCCCTTACTGCATGGCTTAGAGTAGAGGAATTATTCATAATAAAATACAGATTTTTAATGGATCAATTAGAGCGCTGCCATTTGTTATAGGACCTTACTCTAGTTGACCAATTTTAATAATTATGGATAGTATGGTACTGTTTACCAACTGCTGTTTGAGATATCACATTGCTATAAGAAATTAAATGAAAGGGGAGGGACGGGGCCCGGCCCGAACCACCTAAGCCGTGCCAGTGTGTGTGTGCAGGTAGGGCACCTCCCTACTCCATCTTGCTTAGAAACGTTGGTGGCAGGCCCCGCCGCTATCGGGAGAGACGCCACAATGTCAATGGCGGACCCGCAGGACGCTGCCGGGATGCCAGCGGAGATACTCCTTTGGTGGAATGAGTGTGAGGGTCGAAGCCTGCAACATGGAGGCCTTCGCTGCAGGGAGGTGAATCAGTGCTGCTAGCGACCCGTGGGCAAGAACAGCATCAGGGAGAGCAGCAGGGTTCCAGTGGGCAGTGTCAGCTGGAGCCCAAGCCTGAGAGGGAGCTTGCACACAACCCTCTAAACCACCCGGGATATATTGTGGTAAATAAAGACTTCTACAAAGGCCAATTTAAAAAGATTAAGCCGCTAAATCACCAGGGAGGACTTGTAACTAAAGGCCTCCAGGAAGACCCTGGCCTGGATAATCTCACTAACCCCTTTCTTTATGCAAGGAACACAACAAGCAGCATGGTGCAAGAAGGGGGTGCGGCATAGAAGCCCGTGTGAGCCTTCCCAAGGCCTTCCCCAGTCACACCCCTCCAAGCAAGGTAAGTCAAGTAAGTTGGCCAATCCTGGGAGTGTGAGTTGGTTGGGTGAGGAAAGGAGGTGGGGGAGGACGTCCTAGAGACCAGAGGAGGAGAGCGTGGGAGGAGTGTGGAGGTCTCCGGTGCTCCCTGGTGGAGCACCGGAGACCCAAAGTGATGGCCACGGCAGGCAGAAACACAACGCGGTTGTGTTTGAAAACGCTGCAGTTTTTCTTTCTGAGTTTCTCAGGCTCCTCCGAGGAGCCTGAGAAACTCGGAAAGAAAAACCGCAGCGTTTTCATACACAACGTTGTATTTATGTTTGCGGTCGCTTCAAAAGCGACCGCAAACATAAATACAACGTTTTTAAAGCTGCGGTTTTATTTCTAAGTTTTCCAGGCTCCTCCAGCCCGGAAAACTTAGAAAAAAAACGCAGCTAGTGCTTATTTAAAAAAATAAATAAATAGCACTTACCGAGATTCAGCTGCAGCTTTCCTGCTCTGGTCTCCGGTTCCCGTCCTCCGCGAACAGCACCAATGAAGGAAAAGCCACCCAGCGGTAGCTTTTGTTTACTACAGCTGGCTGGCTTTTCCTTCATTAGTGCCGCAAAAGCAAAAGCCAGCACAGGCGGGCATCCATTTCACAAAATGGATGCGCCCATGTGCTTGCTTTTGCGAATTTTGAGCTTGAATATCTCAAAATTTTACATAGGAAGTTTAAAAAAAAAAGTGCTAGTATTATTTTTTTAATGTTGCCTATCTATTTTTAAAAGAATTTTTTTTACTGGACTATCCCTTTAAGCACACCACTCGCCCACGAGGACCGGGTAGGGTCCCGGGCTTGCAATAGAAGGCTTAGCACTGACAACTGTTGGTGGAAATACTCCAAACTGCCAGGGTCTGGAGGCCCTGAATGCGCACCGGGTCTAAGGAGCGCAGCATGTTCATGCAAAGGTGCCAAAGGAGAAGGAAAGGCAGGCCCAGAAGATGGGGAACACCTTTGGGTGCGCTTCAGGGGGGCTATCAATACCAGAGTGAAGCTCCCCTTCCGCAGCATCAAGAGAAAGCAAGGAAACAGCCAGAAGAGAGGAAATGCCTTAGGGTGGAGAGTGGACCAGTCCTGGGGGGAAAAAGGCATCCACCTGCTCTGCGCCTAGATGGTGGTAGCAGATGAAGAAGGGACAAAGTTGCCAGTTGAAATGAAAAGAGATTGCGCCGAGAAAGGGCACCAGGAGGCCGATGGTGAGGAAGAACCCTCTATTCAAAAGACAGTGGCCCTCATTACGACCCTTGCGGAAAGCGAAAAACTGTGGCGGAAATGCAATACCGCCATCGAAGAGCGCTCGGTGCGACTATGACCCGTCACCGTAAAGTACGATGCCATTAGCGACACCGTAGTGAACGCCAACGCTAACTGCACCAAGTACGCGCGCGCGCGCCATGCCAAACCGTAATTAGCACCATGGCGCAAGGGTACGCGAATTCCGACCCTAGCGGACATGTACTTAACGCCATCAAGCACGGCGGAAAGTACCATTCCGCCATGGTGAGAAGTACGGCATCGCGAATCAACCGTAAACGGCCCCACTGAGTGCCTGTACACCGCTCCCTGGCCACATAGTACAACTCCCCGTAGGTGCAACGAAGTCACAATGCAACCAGTGAAATGTACAAGTCACCCATGCATGCCAACGAACAAAAGAATCACAAGAGGGGCCAATGGGAGCTGCAGGGCACAGATGGCACGAACACAGAAGCTATTCCAATGGACATGACCTCAGACTCCCACCAAGAAACGCACGCAAACACAGGCACCTGTGACCAGCAATATTCCGATAATCACATCATTCCACCAATCCACCTGGCTGACCGGCATCTGTCACACAAAACCTAATCCCCCGCCCCTGAGCATGACATCATCCAAACAGTCATATTGGCAGCCCTCACCCCTGACCTCACTGGGCTTCGTAGGCAAACGCGCCCAGCACAGTACCACGCAACTATACTCCGAAGCTGGAACCCAATGCAGATCTCCTCACAATACATCGCTCCCCAAATAGGAATATGCCACATCACTTGCAAAGAAGAACGCTACACGGCCCATATCAGAATAGAAATTTAATGCACAACAAATTCACCAAGCCCATACAGCCATTAGGCCATGAACTCCAAAACACATTTCACCATTGTGGGCTGCATCCGCAAGAAATGACCAGCTACTTCTTGTGTGACGCCCTGTTCCTTCATGGTACACAGGGGCTACATTCCGTACGAAAAGGCAACATGGAAGCGCCTAGAACCGCAGGGCCGTCCCAATAGGGAGGCACTAGTCCAGCTGAAAGGCCGAAATGTTGCTCCGAGCCACTAGTACTGCGTAAGGGCATGTGGCCCATTGGCGATCGTCCCATAAGATCGTAATGCTGCTCCACTGATTAACACGAAGCAGCAGGTGTCGGGAGTAAAACCCATCTGCAGGAGTGGCATACAGATGGCAGTGGCAAAAGGGGAGGAGATACCTGTCAACCAAAAGAAAAGAAAAAGAAAAGAATGGCCATCAGAACTACATCCGAACAACTCACCTCAATGATCACACTAAATCCACAGCCATATGCATGCTAGCCCACTCCAAAGGATCATCACCACCCCAAAACCACTTGCGACTCATAACTATCCATATCGAGGTGAAAACACCATCACAAACGAGTGTACCTGTGCATGCGTCTGTGAAAACAGAATCCATCAGATGGGATTGGTAACGTGCATGGACACAAGTGTCTGAAGGCGCGTCGAGACAGGGAGGGCTCAACAAGGCCAGATAGACGATGGTCCCACTATGGCAGCCCTGCATCACATAGCGCAGGGGAGGCGGACAGATTCCAAGAAGCCCTGTACATGGCAAACACCGTATCAAATTATCTGCCCATGCATCCATTCATCATTCCCTCATCCCGTAATGAGAACGCCTGTTACCATACTCACATAACATGTGAGAATTCCATTGAGTCTGTGCGTTATGCAGCCTGCAAAATCCACTGTGCCCCAGCCCGTAATTCCAGTGTTGTGAAGTAACATGTATTTGGGAACGTCCGGCCTCATCATCCACTTCGCTATTGCGCATCCCAAACTATTCATATCAATCATTGCATCCTCGCCATGGCCCCTGTCCCAAGGACACTGAACAATAGAACGTTATATTTGCAGTCAGACCTGTGGGCATCTCCTCGCCGCTAGCTGAAGACCGAAAGCGCCGCCCTTCGAATTCCTCATTTGCAACATCACGTCGAAAAGGCATCTGTGGCCGCTTGAAATCACAAATTAATCCATCTAGTGCGGCTGTGTGTGAAAATGGCAACTGCCTTCACTCACAATTGGGAGGCCCCGCCCGTCGGTGAACCTCGGTACAGTGATGCATGAGGGTCCACCGTTACTCGAGTACTACGTTCCACTGACCCTTCACAAGTCTGTTCGCGACTGCAAAGATTGTATGTGAAACAATGGGACCATAGCCGAATGTACATATCAACCAATGTTACACGGCCATCGGGTACAAATACATGATTGCAATAGCAAGATGCCATTACTCGAATTGCAGCGTTGTGTGCGGGACGTGCTCGCCCAAGGGGGAGAGCAGCTTGCACAGGTGGAATGAATCACCACAGGTGGAGGCCATACAGACTGAAAACACATAAATTGCACGCCCAGTCTCCTCCCACAACCACTCCGAAATGCTACCGGCAGGACTCGCGATGTTGGCCCTGGGGGACCTGATAGCACTGCAAGTACTCCAACTCCAAGAAGAAGACGAACACCAACTACAACCGGCCGCACGGAGGAGACGCAGGAGGAGGAGGAGGAGGGCAAGGCAGGGCCAGCAAGGGCTGCCAGCACAGCCACTACCACCACGCAGGCAGCCCGCAATCCCACACCTCCGAGCACATCCGTTCAACCTCACTGATGAGCAGATCCACACCCTCTACCGTTTGGACCGGGACACCATAGCCGCCATTGTGGACATGACACAGGCTGACCTTGTCAGCATGATAGATAGCCCAACCGCCATCCCACCCCTACTGAAGGTGGTGTCTGTACTCCACTTCCTGGCCACAGGCACCTACCAGCACACAGTCGGACAGTTGCATGGCATTTCTCAGCCACTGTTCTCACGGACACTATTGCAAGTGCTCGATGCCCTCCTGCAGCACGCAGACGACTACATCTCTCTACCACGCTCGGAGCAGGAAATTACCAACACAAAAGTGGGATTCCATGCACTTGGCGGCATACCGGGTTGCATTGGTGCCATCGACTGCACCCATGTGGAATTGGTCGTCCCACATGCCATGGAGGCCCAGTAACGCAACCGAAAACAATTTCATTCACTGAATGTACAAATGGTGTGTGACTCCAACAGGATCATTACACATTGTTGTGCCCGATTCCCTGGATCAACCCATGATTCTATGGTCATGAGGAACTCTACAATACCACGCTACATGGAGCGACACGCAGGGAACAGATCCTGGCTACTCGGTGAGTCTCATTTCATGCATGATGATGTGGGGTATGTGATGCGGCAATGACCTGGCAGGAAGGGGGGGGGGTGCGTACGTAGCAATGGCATTCCAAATAATTCGTTTATCGTCCACATACAGGTGATGCCGGATATCCACTGAAGAGATGGCTCCTCACACCAGTCCGGAACCCACGGGACCAGCATGAGGAGGACTACAACCATGCCCACTCACGTACCCGTGTAGTCATTGAACAGGCATTCGGCCTACTGAAGACTCGTTTCCGGTGCCTCAGCAGGTCTGGCGGGGCACTCCTGTACCGCCATGAGAAGGTTGCAAAGATGGTGATGGCATGTGTCATGCTCCACAACATGTGCGTACGTAGAAATGTGCCCATGCCCCCTGACGCAGAACTGCAAGCACCTGAAGATGGTCATGATGAGGGTGGGGATGTGGCAGCACCTCAAGGAGTCTGGGCCGTGAAATTCGTCAGCATCTCATAGATGCATGCTTCTAGCACTCACGCCTGGTGGCTGATACATGGACACGGGACTCGTGGCACTGTGTGTGTCTGGTACATGCACAATATGGACTGTACGCCTATGATGGCCTAGTACACAAAGATCATTGTCCACACATCTCATTGTTTGATCGTGCATTGTTTATGGCATATGTGATATCATGTTGAACACCCTATCGACCCGCCACCCAAGTGAGCCCAACACACCCCCTCCACCCTCCTACCTCCCCCCCGAACACCAGTGTCCAAAGATGCTCATTGTCAGTGGGCAGTCGCTATTGCAAGCCCCCTCTGCGGGTATCAGGGGCACCCCTGCCTGTGGAGCGCAGGTTCCTCCCAGATCTACGTTGGGGGCTGCCCTGGACGGAACTTGCAACGGATGATGTCTCTGCCTGCTCACGTCCATGCATGTCCCTAAGGGTTTGTGAGAGCTCAGTGAGCACACGGCGCACTGCGGCAAGTTCGGCACATACGTCTTTGGACGTCGCATGCAGTTCCCCCCTGAGGCTCTCGGTGCTTCTCTCCATTTGGACTCTCAGGCTCTCGGTGCTACTCTCCATTTGGACTCTCAGGCTCTCGGTGCTACTCTCCATTTGGACTCTCAGGCTCTCGGTGCTACTCTCCATTTGGACTCTCAGGCTCTCGGTGCTACTCTCCATTTGTGCCCTAAGTGTCTCAGTTGATGTTTCTATGTCTGCCTTAGTGCCCCCACATCCATCGGCATGGTCCTTGAGGAGCGTGGCCAGTTGCTGCTGTTGCACGATTAACTGGTCGAGGGACTGTTGCCTCTGCTGGGCCATGGCCATTTGCGGTGGTGTCACAGAGGGGCTGTTCGCCTCATGTTGCCCTGCCACAGGGCTTGTGGGGGATGGCCAGTCGTTGTCTTGTGGGTGCCCCTGCGTGGCATCCTCATGGTGTACGGGATGGAACAGACAGGGGGATTGGGACAGGTCATGGATGGATCTGACTTCGACATCCCCGTCTTCTGTGTCAGAGCATGCTGCCATTAATGGGGTGTCACCTATGGTGCTGCTGCCACCAGAGGCAGTACCTTCTGTGGCATCCATTGAGGGGACCTGTGGTGGTGCTGTTGTGGGCATGCTGGCTGCTGGGGTGCCTGTTGATGTTCCCTCCTGTGTGCTGCCACTTGATATGTGCTGCTGCCGTGTCTTGATGCGTGCAGCTGAGGTGGAGGGTCTTTGGCCGTCGGTCTTGGCCCTCTTTGCAGGTGTGCTGGTAGGGGTGTCCTGGAGCTCGTCGTTTGGATCGGACCCTGTGGTGGAGTAAAGGAGGGCGAGCGTTATTAATGGGTCTGTGGGAATTGGAATGGCAATGTATCACATGCATTGGGGTGGTACCTGAGGGTGATTTGGGTCGGGGCCTTGGAGGTGCTTTCATTTGTGTGTGGAGTGAGGGTGCAGTTGTTTGGCAGCCTGCAGTTAGGGTGTGCCTGCTGCACGTGTAGTGGGTGTTTTTGGGTTTTTTAATTATTTATGTATTTATTGTGGTTTTAAAGTGCGCTATCAGGCCAATGTGTGTGGACGTTCTCCTGGCCATGTGTTGCTGTTGCGCTATGTGGACACATGTGAGTCACATGATTGGACATTGTGGATTTGGCATGGTTTTATTTGGGCCACCTACCTGATTCTCCGGATGTCTGCACTCCTTTCTCCATCCCTCCGACTCCCTCTATGCTCTCCATTCCAATGGTGGAGGCACAGATTTCTTCCCAGGGGGTCAACTTGATGGGTGATTCCGACCCTCCCCCGGTGGCTGTGGCAATGTTGCGGTTGGCAGAAAGTATGCTACGGACGCGTATCCGCAGGTCGTCCCACCGCTTCCTGCATTGCTGTGGGTTGCGGGGTGCGGTCCCCACCGCACTTACCCGCTGTGCCACCAGGGCCCATATGGCCTTCTTGTTCGCTAGTGCCGTCCTGGTCATTTGCGTGGAGAAGACGGCGGCGGCATTCTCCTGGAGGGTCTCTGTTAGCACGGTGAGTTCCTCACGGGAGAAGTGGACCTGCCGCTTGCGGTCGCACGCTTTCTTCGCTACTTTTCCCATTTTTCTTGGTTTCACTAGGGTGGATGACGGGTTGGGATGTGTCTCAGGGTGGTGTTTTTAGTGGTTGTGTGTATTTAGTGGTTTTATAGGTGTACGGGGTGTTGTTTCCCGTTCCGGGCCCATGTTTTTACTTCCGTTTCCGTATATTTACGGTCGCCGTACTTTCCGGTTGGCGCTCACTGCGGTGTCCGCTATGATGGGTGGCGGTATTGCACCTAGGGCGCCGTACGGCGGCGGTGTGGGCCGTTTTGGGGTCATTTCCGCCATCGCGGACTTTGCACTTCCGCCATGGCGTGGTGCTCGTGCCCGATGGGTCGGAATGGGCCGCACTTTGCTCCATCGTGCAATGGCGGAAACGCTATTTACGCTGTGGCGGTCCGGTCAGTCGCTTTCCGCCAGGGTCGTAATGAGGGCCAGTCACTGGAACCCACATAGCATAGTAATGAGAGTGCAACTCCATCCCCAAGTTCTTGCAAAAGGAGCGGGGCAGGGCCGTAAGTAACCATGATCGTGGATACTCACGCACTTCACATAGCGGACCATGGATACATTGCCCATCCTCAGGAGGATGGACAGTGCTTGTGCCTTTGAGAGAAGGAAGGCGAGGAACACCCCCAATAGGGTGATCAACCCTACCCGAGCTCCAGGATGTTGGGGCAGAGGTGCAGTTCTGGCACCCTCCAGGCACCCCAATCCACACCGAACCACAGTGTGCTTGCCAGCCCAGACAGCTCACATCCATCTCCAGTACGGCAAAAAAGGGCGGAGGGTGGAGAGAGCACAAATAACACAGCCATTCCTGAGCTGCATATAGCTTGACCACTAACAGGCTTCTGACCTGACAGGGGAGGAGGAGAAGTTAAAAGTTACTCACCGCAAGGGATGGGACCAGAACCTTTTTTCTCTAAAAAAAGCACATTTCTCCTTGAAATTTAAGGCACGCATGGGCGTGACTACACTCAGATAGCCTGCCCTATAGCACATCACCTCAGTCCCCCTTTTAAGCATAGGCAAGAGGTCTCAGCCTAAACTATTTTAGTAGGGGAGAGGATGGTGGGCCGTATGGAGGAAAGGGGACTATGGACTAGCAGCACATTATTCACTATGGTGAGACACTTTTAATTACGTCTACATCCCATCCCTGTTCCTCCATACCGTATGGGTGATTACAACAGATTTATCCGTGTCCGAGGAGAAATAGCTCATTTTCATTGAGTAAATAAATTCATTGAAACTAACTGGCCGAAGACCGCAACACATCTGGCACTGACGTCTAAACAATAATGTTTGCAAAATGCTGAAGACGAAGACCAAGTAGCCGCTTTGCTCATAACATCCCATGGAGCTTGTCTCTGAAAAGCCACAGCTGAAGCCTCTGCTCTGACTGACTGAGCGTGAACATTTGACGTGCACAGTATATTTTGCATCCTGTAAAATTCTGTATTAGCAGCCACCATCCATCTAGCTATTGATGCTTTGGATGCCTGAGTGACTGGAGAAGAACCGCCAACAGTAATAAGTAAAGCATCTGATTTACAGAATGGCTTAGTCCTGCTGAGATAGAACTTATGAGTTCTTCTTAAGTCCAAACAGGTTAGTGTTTTTTCCACATCCGATCGAGGATGCGGGAAAAAAGTTGGTAGGATAGTCTCATAATTTATATGAAATGTTGAGGTTATTTTTTAGAGGAATTTTGGATGAGTTCGAAGATCTACCTTGTCCTTGTGGAACACTGTTAATGTGTTGAGGACACCAGGCCCTGTAATTCACTAACCCTGCTTGGTGTTTTTTTTTTAACATCTCTTTATTGGGTTTTTCAAACAAAGTAAACAGCATGAGTGCACATTAACAGTAGGAGGCTTAGCTCCTGGAACACAACATAGTACATGACATTACATTGGCAGTGGATCTCCTGGTATGTGGAAGGGTTTGGTTCGATGCTCCAAAGTGTCTTACGCTCCCCCAGTATCTTGGTGCTTTACCTATTCCTCCCATTATCCCCAAATTTTTTGAAACTTCCGGGGGCACCCTCTTGCTGTATAGATTCGCCTTTCCAACCAGGCGCATCTATCCATTTTTGGACCATTGTTGGACCATCGATCAATGCTTATCTTGTCCGCTGAGCCCCAAGTGGTTGCCGTTAGTCTATTCCCTATCCCTAGTGCCACACTGAGAAATGTCTTTTCATATTTATTAAGTTCAGTTTCGCCCCCTATTCCCAATAGAATGAGTTTGGGGTCTTTTGGGATTGGGGCGCTCATTATTCTGGAGAGGCGCGATAAGCATGATGTCCAAAATTCCTTCAGCACCCCACATTCCCAGATCATGTGGTAGAAGGTGCCCTCTGTCCTTTTACAACGGAGACACGTTGCGTTGTCATCTCCCCCTCATCTGGACATTTGTGTTCTAGAGTAGTATGACCTGTGTAAGATTCGGAGCTGTATCAGTCGAATTTTGGCATCTATGCCAATATCCCGCGGGGACATCAATGCCTCCTTCCATTCTTCTGCTTCTAGTGTCCCCCGTGAGTGAGTTCCTTAGAACCAAAGGAGTTGATTGCTTGATAGAGGGTGGAAGTCACTTTGGAAGAAATTCGATGTGGGAGAGTGTTTGTCTCCACGGGGGATCATGCAGCTATTTCAGTGAGGCTCTGAAATTGGGCATTGATAGCATGTTTGAGTTGCAGATACCTTAAACGATCTATAGGCGATTCTCCGTGTGTTGTCCTTAGCGCTTCAAAATCTGTCAACCGTCCATCGTGAACGATGTCTGCCAGGTGGTTATTCCTTTCCTTTCCCAGGTGTCAAAGTGGCCCATTCTCTGAATCTCAGGGAGGTATGCATTGTGCCATAAAGGTTGGATCAGGGTTGGTCTGCCCTCCCAGCCTATGTGTCTATGTATTTCCTTCCAGATTTGATAGGATGTGAAGGGATCCACTCGCGACCCCCTTTAGATTCCTCTTGTCATCGTACAGTATGCATAGGGGGGGCGGGAGGCCTGTGTCTCTTGTTTCAACCCAGATGTGTGGGAGTGTTGGGTCCCCGTGCAGCCATTCGTTTGCCACGCCTGCCTGTGTGGCCCAGTAATATAATATTCGGATGTCAGGCAGACCTACTCCCCCCTCCCACACCAACCGGCGGAGTGTTCTGAGCGCGATGCAGGGTTGTTTCCCTACCCAGAGTAACGTACGTAGGGGCTTATCGATGTCTATGAATGTTGCAGCCGGGATTGGGAGTGGGGCATTTTGGAGGGCGTACAGGAACCTCGGGAGTGCCAACATTTTGAAAAGTGCCGCCCTGCCCAGTAGTGAAAGTGGGAGAGAATGCCAGTGGGAAACGTTGTTCACAAATGTATTCATTATCGGGTGTAGGTTTAGTTTGAGGAAGTCATCTGCAGTTGCACTAATCTGTATACTCAGGTAGGTAAAGCCCAGTATCGAGACAGAGTAGGGACAGGGTTCTGAGATTGCTTCGTTCCCCCCACTTGAACGGGGAAATATATAGTTTTTTGTGTGTTTAACCGGAGTCCCCCGAAGCGTTGGTATTCCTCCAGGGTCCTGGTCACTATCGGGCAGGAGATTGCTAGTTTGCTTAAATAGATCAGGAGATCGTCTGCATATAGTGAAACACGTTCCTTGCCTCCCGTTGGCCAAGCGAACCCCGTCCATTGTGTGTCAGTGCATAGCCTAATTGTCAGAGGTTCAATGGCTAGAAGGAATAGTAGGGGCGAGAAGGGGCAGCCCTGTCTAGTCCCCCGGCCTAGCAGGGAAGTCCTGGAGGATTTCCCATTGACCCGCATAGAAGCTACGGGGAGGGTGTAAAGAAGCTTGACCCATGCCATGAATTGGTGCCCAAATCCAGTACGGATCATTATCTCCCATAGGGCATCCCACCCCACTGAGTCGAATGCCTTTTCAAAACCGACCGCCAGGAGGGCCAGCGTGGCTGGTATTTCAACCGCCCAGTCGAAGGCCTCCCGGACCCTGCGGAGGTTCATTCATGTATTGTCCGGCATGAATCCGAACTGATCCGGGTGGACAAGAGACCCGATCACCCCAATCAGCCTGTTTGCCAGGACTTTGGCTAATATTTTGGCTTCCCTGTTAATTAACAATATGGGCCTGTACGAGGCACAGCATTCTGGGGGTTTTCCTGCTTTGGGAATCACTACAATGTTCGTTCTTCGGAGATCCGGGGGGAGGCTGCCCTGTTCTCTACTGCAGACGAACATGCTATGTATGTGTTTCATTGTTATTTCACTCAGTCTCTTCCAGATCTCTACCAGAAAGCCTTTGGGGCCGGGGGTCTTCCCCGTCTGTAGCTGTGAGAGGGCTTCCCCCTATTTCTTCTTCAGTGACTTCTGTATCTAGTCTTTCTATTTGTGATCTGGAGAGTTGGGGGGTCGTGATCAGGTCTAAAAAGTGTGGTCTGTTTGGTGTGATTTCCTCTGCTGGTGGGGAATATAGCTGTTCATAGTAGATTGCGAAGGCCTTTGCTATATCGGAGTCGCCCGTTAGTATTTCCCCCGCCTATTTTTGAATGGCCCGTATTTGCCCCTTGCTCTGTTCTCGTCTTTCTAACCAGGCCAGGGTCTTTCCGGCCTTATCCCCCACTCATATATCTGGCTACGAACCTGCTACTGGGCAGTTCGAGAGTTATCTAGGGCCCTGTCTTTCAGAATTGTTTGGGCTGTCACTAAGGCGTCTTGCGCCTCCCTGGATCCTTCTAATAGCAGCTGTTCTTCCCGCCGGGATACTTGGGTCTCTGCTTCCATGATTGCCTCATTGTGTTGCCTGCGGAGAGCAGCACCAGCGAGATAGCCTCCCCGCGTAGAACTGTTTTATATGCCTCTCAGCTTACCGCTGGCCAGGGGACCGCCTCCTCATTTAGGTTGAAGTATTCCGACATTTTGTTGGTGAGCCCTGGTATCCCCAGATAATAAGCATTTAAGTGTCAGGAGGGTTCCCGCCTATGTTGTATCCCTTTAAGTTTGATCAGTAGGGGGGAGTGATCTGAGATCCCTCGTGCCAGGAATTCTGCGGATAGTAGTCGATGGGCCATGTTCTTCGGGATAAAGATATAGTCCAATCTGGAGAGGGATCTATGTGCGTTGCAGTAGAACGAGTAACCCTTGTCCGATGTGTGGATTGTCCTCCACGTGTCAGATAGGCCCGTTGCTTCAGTGAAGGTTCGCAGCGTGGTTGGGGTGTCTGCGGTCCTCTTGCCCCTGTGTGTTCTATCCTGAGCAATCTCCATGACCTTGTTAAAGTCTCCACCAATTGCCTAGGAGTCTGCCCGCTCTTCTAGCATTATGGGTTGGAGCTCGGTGAGGAGCTCTGCTGTCAGCGTGGGGGGTGCGTACACTGCGATAAGGCCCCAGGTCTCCCCCCACATCTCCCCGAGTACCACCACAAACCTGCCCCGGGGGTCCGATCTCACCCTTTTGGTCTGGAATGGGACTCGTTTATGTAGGAGGATCATGACTCCCCTGGAACCTCTAGAGAACCCCGCGAGATATGTGTGCAGATAGTTGGATTTCCTGAAGAAGCCGCTGGTAGTGCCTATAAGATGCGTCTCCGTGATAAAGGCGATGTCTGGGGAGTGTCGATTAAGGTATTGGAGTACCAATTTTTGTTTTATGCCTGACCCCAAACCGTTCAAATTCCAGGCCAGCGGGGAGATTTGTCTCATTTGTGTTAGGTCTGCGTGTTTCCTACTGTGGGGTGATTTGAGAGGGGCTATGATGCCTCTTTGTTATCTCTCTCGCTGTACTGTTGCTTTGGTGTACTTCATATGCAAACCATAAAACTGTTAACTGTGAACTTAAGGCCAGGTCAGTTTGAGTGCGAGTGGGAGTGCATAGCCCACTAAGGGTAGCCTTCCAACTCTGCATCTGGTGCGAGGATAGGTGTGGTTTGTTGTTCCCCTGGTCTGGGGTGTTTTTTGTGTCCTTGCGCCTTTTCCCTTGACAACTAGAACTCCTGAACTCCCCCCACCCTGCACTTCCCCCCAACCAGAAGCACCTGTTGCCCAAACCAAACAAACCATAAACCTAAATTGTGGGGGTGGTCAGGAGGACCGACTGCCCCAATTAGTGTAACCTTTAACTGCTCTGGGTTTAGTAGAAAGTTGACCCTAAGAAACTGGAAATCAAAAGAAAAAAGGGGGGAAGCGCTCCCTTCTCCTCATCCCCACCAGGGGCCGCCTAACTTCCAAGTCTCTTTCCTGGTTGTTTGGGACCTTGTTCTGTGTAGTCAGATGTTCATGTGGGTTCTGTTTCGGCCTGCATCCCAATCTTCCCGTTCGTCCCCTGGGGTGGTGTGGGTTGCTCCCTGGGTTGATTGTTGCTTTCGTTGTGCTTGCGGGGTATGCCCGCTCTCGGGTTGTCGGGACACGGGGCCGAGAGGACCTGTGTTTCAAGCCATTCCCAGGTCTCCCGTGGGTTATGGAACACCTGGACCGCCCCGTTGTAGTACAATTTGAAGGTTGCCGGGAAAAATAGTGCATACTTAATGCCCAAGGACGTTAGCTTCTTATTGACGGAGTCATATGATTGTCGTGATTTCTGAATCTCCCTCGTGTAGTCAGGGAAGAAGCCAATCCGGTTACCATTGTAGGTGATCGGGCCAGTCGCTCTCGCCATCTGGAGGAGTGTGTCCCGGTCTCTATAGTTCATGAGTTTAGCGATCACCGTGCGTGGGGGAGCCCGCGGAACCGGTCTGCCTGTCGGGACCCTGTGTGCTCTATCAATGGAGAAGAATTTTGACCGTTTTTTAGGGGCCATCAGGTCTGCTAGCCAGTCCTCCAGGAAAAGTTCCCTGGAGGGTCCTTCTTCTTTCTCAGGGAGGCCAAGGATGCGGAGGTTGTTGCGGCAGGACCTTCCCTCGCTGTCCTTGGCTCTGTTTTCCAGGACGGTGATTTTTCGTTCCATCTGTACCAGGTGGTCCCCTAGGTTTTTGACAGTGTCATCCGTGCTGGATATTCGTTGTTCTGTGTCCCCTACCCTTGATGTTAGATTCCTCAGGTCCTGTCTCAGGAATGACATTTCGGAGGTTAGGCCATCTATTTTGGCCTCCACCGAGGTCTGGGAGTCGCTGATAGCTGCCATGCGGTCTGTGAGCGACAGCACCGGGCCTGTGCCTCCACTCATGGCCATGTCCTCCGCCTCGCTTATCGGTCCGGGGACCTTTGCTGGGGTACTTGTTGTGTATTTGTTGATTTTATTCTGCATCGCCCCTCTGCGGGGTAGGTCCTTCCCCATTTTTGGTCCCGCCGTAGTTCCTCCCCTCATGGTGTTCTCCGGGACCTAGGCCGTTGTGTCCTGGTTCCCCTGTGCTGTCTGGACTGGTCTTTGCTTATCTTCAGTGTCCGGAGGGTTCCGCGTTCAGGGTGCATACTTTATCCTCGGGACTGATTTGTTGTTGTTTTCCCTGCTGGGTTGTATGCAGGGCTGTAGGCCGTTGTGTCCTGAATCCCCGAGGGAGGGTGTGGGGGATATTGCCTCTGCTTGGCTTCCGAGTCCGGGGGTCCGAAGGGACCCCTATTCGGGGTGTGCACCCCTGTGTGGGGCCTGTTTCACTGGTGTTCCCCCCTCGAGTAATTTGTTGGGTGCTGTGTCCTGGGTCCCCAGTGGGGTGTGGCTTCTGCCTTGCTTCAATGTCTAGAGGCTTTCCGGTGCGGTCACCGGGTCAGCGTATTTAATGCCCCAGATTTGTGCCCTGTCTCGGGTGCAGGTCAAGTGTCCCCCAGGAACGGGGTAGTCTTTGCCCTTGTGGGTTACCCCAATGTTTGGCTGCCGGGGCCTTGGGCCCAGTCCCCTCCCCCCAAAGGTTATCCCCCTTGACGTACCTTCTCTGCAGTCTGTTGTGCCAGCGGGGCACCCCTCGACCCGGGCGCCCAACCGCTCGCTCACAGCGCACAAGGTGAGCCCCCGGGAGGGGGAGCCCTGTGTAGTGGCAGTCCGCTGAAGTTCAGCAGGCTGATTGTAGCTCTGTGGTCCCGCGGGGTACCCCTCAACCGGGTGCCCAAGCGCCCGCACACAGCGTACATGGCGGGCCCCGGGGAGGGGGAGCCCTGTATAGTGTCAGTCCAACCAGTCTGTGGGCCTCTTAGGGGCTGGTTGTGGCTCTGCAGCATGGGTCTAATGTGCCCCTCAAGGCTGCCAGTGGGGGATGGGCAGCGCCGTCAGCCAATTCGGTGTTTCCCTCTGGTGCTGCGAGATCCGCCGATTTTGTCGCCGTGGGCTGCTGCGGTCTGGCTCCGGATGAGTCGCTCATAGCTGGTCTGCACCCTTCGAGTATGTGCGGCCCGTGTCAGGGTCCCGACAGCCATTTTCCCCTCGGCGTTCCTCGCCTCTAGCTTCGGCGGATCTTAAGGACACGCCGGAGGCCTTAGGCAGCTCCGATTTTTGTCAGGGTTTCGTGGAGGTGGACGCGGGTGCAGTCCCCTTCACAGTTCTGCCATTTTTAGCACTTTCTGCTCCAGGAATACGGCAGGATTTTTGAGGATGCTGGCGACCCCGGTGGAGCGACGGAGAGTTAGTCCAGCATCCGACGCCCCCTGGTGGCTCCCCTACTAATCCTGCTTGTTGATGTCAGTCCCACTAACAATGCCATGTTTAGCACTACCCACTTTATATCTGTGGAAGTCTATATCGTAGGGCTTATGGACTAAAGCCGCTAGGATGACATTAAGGCTGTTTGATGGGAGGGTATATTCTTGATAAAAACTGCCAATTTTTTTTTGACGACCAGACGTTGACAAGGACATTATCTCTGAATACCTGGAAGCTCCTTTGGCCGCTAAATTGGTACAACATGTGTACACTTGTACCTCTTATTGTGCCAAGTGTGCTGAGAAGGACAGTACCTGATTCAGTGAGCATGTGACTGTATCCACATTGTTGCCCTTCACCTAGGAGCAAAAACGTGACCATTTGCTTCTGTATTGGCTCTTGGTTGAATGCTTTGTTGCATTCTGGATGATGAAGAGAGAGTGAAGCATAACACGGCTGTACTCGTGCTTTTCTATCCGAGCACATTTTTATTGTGGAAGTAACGATTTGGGATATGTTTGGGGCATGACCATTCCAGTGTTTGAATTTCTTGTTAGTATTCTATATAGTAACCGAGTATGTCCTTGGTGCTAATGGAGAAATCGGGTATGGACTGGAAGGCTTAGTGCCCTCAGGCATGGGCGCGGTAGTCTGAGTGCATGTAGGCACCTCTCAGACCTGAGCTCAGTAGCAGAGCAGTGATGCCCCTAAGGAGTTACCCTGGTGCTAGAGTTGTGAAGCCCCTCAGTCGTGGTTTCGGTAGAGCACGGACACCCGTGGAGCCTCGGAATGAGGACCGGTAACAAATCTGATAGGCCCCTCCCATGCGGTAAACTCCTCGGAAAGGAGTCCCCCTTACGTGGTGCTTTAGAAAACAAAGTACCTACTTTCTCAGGATTTGATTCCCATCAAACGATGTCGTTCAGGCGGTCTGGAGGCAACCTAAAAAAGATCTCTCTCCACCTGGCTGACCGATTCTTAAGCAAGCGTGGAGTTAAGGCGTTGCACGCTGCGCAGCCTTCCCACTGGTGGTCGGAGCCCAGGATCTGCAGACAGACCGCCAGGGGATCCGGAGCCGTGAAGGAACCATTGCAAGATGAACACCTGCTGAATCCAGTTGCACACATCATGCACCAGGGGAAGAGAGGCACCTGAGGCCGGTGAAGATGAAGAAGGGTAAAAATGCTTTGGGGAAAGCGAAAGCGATATGGAACACTAAAAACGATTCCGCTGAGTGCAAGCGAGAAAGGTTTGATCCTGTCGGTGCGGGAAAGAGTCACACCCATAGTCATGCTGCCACGCAACTTAAATTTAAAGGGGAAATCTGCCTTTTAAAGAGAAAAAAGGTTCCTGTCCCGTCACTACGCAGGGACACCCATACAGTATGGAGGAAAGGCAACAGGACGTAGGAGCACGGGACCTCTTGCAACAAGCGATAACCACATCTATGGTAGAAGTCCTTGAGGCAGAGCAGCACACGACAGTGGAAGGGACCTGGAAAAATCACCTGTGATTTGGAGAAGGCCCAGGAGTCATGCCAATGAGGAGAGCAAATCCAAGCGGGAATCAAAGAATCTGTGATACTCCTTCCAGGTGTGCCACAAAATGTTCCCTCTAATTATTTTTCTCTATGTGCGGAACCGGGCTGGCTGTTGTGCGCACATTATTTTCCATGTGCGCCACGTACTAATGTGATAAGCCACTTTGTGAGCGACCGTCACGTCGCAGAAGAGAGTTTGGAAAGGAATTTCCTCTTCCCAGCCACTGCAATTCTTTAAAAGTCTTACAACACTTTTTCCAAACTCATAGGGCCTCATTACGACCCTGGCAGTATGGGGTTAATGGCGTCAGTAGAGCTGCTGGCGCCCTTAACCCCATACTGCCTCATTACGAGGTCCGCTCGCGGGACCCGCTCAGGACGCCTGGTTTTACCAGACGTCCTTAGTGGGTCTCGCGAGCTGCCCAGCATGCTAACAACGGGCCCGTCATTAACGGGCCCGTTGTTAGCATGATCCCCATTCCCATTGAGCCCTGTGGGGGCTCAAATGGGAATGGGGATGTACCAGGTCAGGGTTCCTTGAATGGGGAAATACTGGGCCCTCCTAGGTCGGAATTCCCCCATTCAGGGAACCCGGACCCGAGTTTGGGGGTAGCCATGCCCTCATTAAGGGCATGGCTACCTCCAAACTCGTAATGAGGCCCATAGGCTAAAATAAAATATGCCAAATGTGATTACACAGAAAACTCATCAACCAGTCCAAGACTACAATATCTGCCACAGCACCTGGCAAACGTACTTCAGCGCACAGAAAAATGTCAGCCTCATTACGAGTTTGGTGGTAAGTGGTAAAGTTGCAATGGAGTTACTGCCAACTTTACCACTACGCCAAATTAGTATCGTCAGAATTTCCGCTGCAGTAATTCCGCCACAAAAGCCACATTGAGTCCAATGGACTCAATATCGACTCGATATGAATGAGGAATTACACTGTCACCACCAGTTGTAATTCGACGGAAATTCCTCCGGAACAAGTGGCAGTAACAGTAATTCATTTGGGTGGTATTCTGTTAGATTTACTCCTGGATACCACCCCAAGTCGTAGTGAGGCCCTGTAGGTTTTATGCCACTGGAAAATCACTCATTTGTATTACAAAACCCAAATATTGATTAATTGTGTTCCTAGATATCTTGCACAAACAATATTTATTCTTAAAGACATTTTTCTTTGTTGTCTGATTTTTCAAAAAAAAGGGAATTTTATTCTTGATGCGATAATCTCGTGGTTACCCGACACATGTTTCGACCCAAGGGGTCTTTATCAAGGCTGGTGTGTTATTGTTCATTGGCCGTTAGGTAGTTTGGCTCTTGGTGGTCGGTTGGGGTAGATTTGTCAGTCTGTTACTGATTCAAAAGACATCCCTGGCATTTGTGGCCTTCAAATATCTCTTGTCATAACTGATGTGGCTGTCAAGAAACTCGATACTGTTGCTGATGGATTAATGGCAATTAACAGCAATGTAAGACCAGCAGATGTCCACACTCTTGTGGAACTCTCCCATCCACTGCACACCCAAAGGTTATGTACGCATATTTTGACATATGGCTTATTTGATTGATTTTGGGCTACTTTACAGCCCAGAACACAGGACCCAGTTGAAACAAGATTAATAGACACTGATTCAAAGTGAAGGAAATACATATTGGAAGAATTGGACATCCAGGTGATTATTAGTAGATGATTAGCAAGTCATGACAGGTTATTAGTTCAAATGATTTGTGAAATCTAAACACTATTATTAATTGTACATTGTAGATCTATCAAAGGAACAGAGAAGGGGGTGAACAACTCCTGAGTAAGGGGATTGCCACCCCCAAAACGCATAGAGTGTAACACATTAGGATCAACCAAACTACATATGTTTTGTGAACTTTTAAACATATTATAGGAACCTGATGAGTGCAATTGTTTACCCAAAAGGGACCATTGAAAATTAAGAATTTGAAAAATCTGATTTGATGTGCATTTCTATGAATTAATGATATTTGAATTAGAATAATATTCGTACGCTATGGAAAATGAATTAAAGCTTCACGGGGGAAAATATATATCCAACTGAAGTAAAACCTCAATTTTTTACATAAATTGTGTTAAAAGTGATTTTTTGAAAAGTATTATAGTAACTTAAATATTGTTTGTTTATACAATACCTTTTGGGTGTGCAGGGGACGGGTAAGTTCCACAAGAGTGTGGACATATACTGGTCTTACATTTGTTAACACAACCCAGTGTCAAGGTTGTTTTTCTCCCCAGCATGCCACTAATTAACTTTAACTCATCCACAATTGCTTACCTTACAGTGTGCACTAGGCCACCAGGAATATAGATTTTAATTAAAAGCAATGTGTCAGTGCCACTTTAATTAAGTATTTCAAGGGCCAGGAGAACATGCTTCTAATAGTTTGTGTAAGGATGATAATTGCATCAGAATAACTGCACCTTAGAATATGATGATCCAAAATTCCTGTGCCTCTGCTTACTACCCACATTACGTCCTCCCGTGGGTACTGATAACACCAGCCTTAGAGCTAAGAGACATATGTACCATGCATGTTTACACCCTAAAAAAGGAAAATGTGCCTAACAAAAATTAGAAACAATGAACATATCATTGCTTCAACCCATAAAGCTCCACTGATATGTTTTCTAATTAGTGACCAGTAGAGCAGTGGCATAAGAAGGAAGGAACTCTAATAATATGAATGTCTGATCTCAAAAGGAATCTTCTGGGGAAAGAACATCTTTAAATAAGCAGAAAGTATCCCTATTGGCAAAGATAATTACTTTTTACACCCTGAAAAATCATTTGACTCCAAGTAGGGAGCAAAATCTGATTAGAGCCCTGCTTGAATCTCTGACATAGTGAGTGAAACACAGGGCACATAATAAAGTGTATAGTTTTGCCCACCCTTCCCTACCACAGCCTAGATTAAATGAAACAAGAGCCTTGCTGAGGTTTATTATGGAGCCCTGTTGAAGAAAATCACACATATATGCTTTTTAAGTTAATAGCATCCATTCATCAGAGATACAACTGATTGAGTGTCTTCTTCTGTAACTATGGATCCCTCTTCTGTAATTTCTTGTTATCAGTTAAATAAGATGCAGGGGGGTGCTAGAGACGATAAACACAGAACATGTGGTTATATTGAAAAGCCCTCAGCAGCTGAGCATAGAAGGAAAAAAAGGTGCTTTTGTCTATATGGGTACTAGAATGTCCTATCCTTTAGCAAACAAGCAACACATTTCCTTCAGTGTACTGCCGAAATGTCTGATTTTGTTTTTGAAATGTGCCGCTTTGTTCATCACCCGCAAGGAGTGATGACCTGCGCTCTTCCACCCATACCCTTCCCCGGCCCCTGCACTAGCCTCCAATACTAGTTGATAGAGCACTGTAAAAGTGAGGGATTGTAGCAGTAAACACTCACTGTGATATTTGCAGACCAACAATACTTTGCAAGCAAGTCATATTTACATGCATCAACATATGATGTGCATTTTAAGAATGTCATGACCCTGCATGTACTCAATTCTTTTGCAGTGCATATAAGCTTGTTTGCAACATACCCCACGCTTATATCACTGTGTAGGATTACACAAGTGCTCAGTGAAATTGTTTTTGTATAGAAGCGAGTTACCCTATAACGTGTAAAGGTCGATACCCAAAGGAACTCTGAACACTTGGAAACGATGCAGATTGTATGAAAAGCATTCTCCTGTCTGGATATCCGGTGCCCTGATATTGCGTACGAGTAATCCCAGGCATAGTCCATACACATTATCCCTTGTAGGCAAAGTAAATGATATTGCAATGTTGCTCTCTACTTATAGGTTAATGTTAGTAATGCTAACATAGGAGAAGTTGAGCATCACATTTGTCTTTTCATAATCTTTAGAGGCCAAATTTATATTTGAGTTTTATAGTGCATTAACTTACAAGGGGGCCGCTGCAAAGCACTTGCTTGACATATGTACAAAGAAGAGGAAGTATGGGATAAGGTTGCACATCGGAGTAGCCTGCTTACTTACAGTTAGTATCCGATATTTGAGCTGGTAGTTCGATGATATATTGTGGGTGACGCTTTTGGTAAGGCACAATGATTAACAGAAATTCTGGCACGTGAACGGTATTCATGTTACAACAAACATAAAACAAGTGGATGTAAGTACACATCTACTAACCGGTCGCAGAGCCAAGAGTGGAAGAGTCAAAGTTGTCAGGCAGAAGTTAAAGTCATATGGTTAAAGTGTGGAAGAGTCAGGTTCAGGAGTCATGGGTGGGGACGGAAAATGTTTGGTTAATGTGTGCAGGCATGTCTTGGTTAGATTCCTCTGTTCATGGAGCCAGTTTTTCATATTCGTGTGTTGTATTTTGCTGTAAGGGGTTTTAGGTGCATAGAAGTGTAATGCAAATTAGCAGAGCATCAAGACTAGTTGCTTATTTTAAGAGAAAGAACATTTCAGGTAATTGCTGTGGCTTGTGCCTTATTCAATCTTTTTGAATAGGTGAGAATTGTCTGTGTGCGCTGCTAAAAGTCTTCTGAGCGGCACCCAGAAGGAAGCTGGGCAAGCACACATGCGCACACCATAGAGGGAACATTGGTGCCACACCTTGTCACCTTGTTACTCAGAAGCTTCAGGTACAAGAGCATGTGCCAATTAAGAACCCCAGAAGCTTTGTTTTCTGATAGGATCCGAAAGAGGACTTTACTAAGGTGACCACGAAACCAGGAATTGAATAAGGTTGATACACCCGGTGCAGCCACACTGTGCCTCCACACCTTTATGGCTGGTCATCTAAAAAGGTTATCAAGCAGCCACCAAGAGGTGAGTGCGTGCATACCCTTGATGGAACAAAACAATGCAGAGAAGAGGCAGGTAAACACCAGGTCTTACCGGTACAATGAAACTTAATGATGAGACACCCGTCCTTGAAGGATACTGTGATGAATTCTGTGGAGTCATCACTGATTCCCCACCAAGGATCTCCTCCCATGTGGCCAGGGGACAGCAGCCGCTAAATGATCCTGACCCTGGGGGTGGTACCATGAGGGAGGTTCACGTGGGAGGAGATGGCTGCCGGGGAAAGGTAGTGACCCCATCAGGAGGAACGTGGCATTCTTCCCTTTTTTGGGAAGAAGACCTCATCATTCCTAAATTCTTGATGGTTTGTTGTCACCATACGAATTCATCCCCTTGTAAAATGCAGAAATCCATTCCTGTAAATCATTCTAGAAAGAAGTTAATTCATAATTCCTGCACACATAACACACACTTAACATCTCCTGTCTAATGTTTTTTTCTAAATAAAAAACCTAAACAATATTACTTTGGGAATCCTAAAAATTATATGGACTACAACTCCCATAATGCCTCAAGTACTGAGACAAGGAGAGTGAAGAAGGATTTAATGCAGACTGAAAGAAATGTGCAGACTAGTTGGTGTGATACAGCAGGAGTGTGCAGGACATTTAAAAATGGTGTCTGCAATCAAGAAAATGTTAGAGCCGGAGAGGAAGGCAGAACCAGAGAATGAAGCAATACAGGAAAGGACCGTGCTGCATATATGGTGCATGGCCAGGAGAGATGCAGCAGGCACTGTGGGAGGACCATCGGAGAACAGGCAGCAGCAGTAGAGCTACTGGAGCCACGGTCATGCAGAGCAACCAGGAGCACTGGAGGAAGGTCTGCAGTGCAAGGGAGGCTGTCCCTTGGAGGAAGCATCGTTGCACCAACGAGCCACGGGTCGCAATCGCTGCAAAACACTGGTGCGTCTGCCCAGAGGCATTGGGGACCCCGGGGCATACCAACAGGCATGTAAGCAAATAAGAATATTTGAATACCGACCAAGTAAGATACAAAGACAGAACTTGATCACATCCCCATGTATTAGATGTCAATGTGGGGAAAGTTGGAGCAAGTGCTATCACAAACAAATAAATACTAATTAACATTTTAAAAGGCAGAACTTGAACAAGTCCCCATGTATGAGATGTCAATGTGGTGAAAGTATGAACAAGTGGTCCCTTAAGTAGTACCTTAAGCCAGTGAAGAAGAAGCACAGTGAAGTAATACAACTGTGCTATATTGAAGGAGAGTGAATACGAGAAGAAGACCTGGTGAAAGGAGCACATCAGGCAGTGAACATTTGGGAAGAGATTTGGGAAGAGATACCAGGCAATCTGCAAGACCCTAGAAAGGGATTCCTGGCAGGGGAGTATACCAGGCAATTAATTCAACGTTTATAGAAGTATACAAAATTGTGGCTAGATACCTGGCAGAGAAGTATATACCAGGGGATCTAAGAAGCCGATTAAAGGAAGTCCTGGCAGTCAGAGCACCAGGCACTTTGAAGATAATTAAGGACTTTAAAATTGTAGGAAGATACCTGGCAGGAGAGTATACCAGGGGATCTAAAGAACCTACTAAGGATTCCTGTCAGGGGAGTATACCAGGAGGCCTACTAAAGGCACAGAAAGAAATGTACTTACTTTGTAGAACACATGCTAGTATGGTATACCAGAAACTCTAGGAAAGTAGGCATTTGAAATAGTGAAGTTGAACTTGGATCCAAGGGTCTCACCTTGGAAAAGACTGTCTCTGTGGGATGTATCTACTTGTTTTAATTGTCAGCACTTTTGGCAAACATAAGCAGTGGCGGCTGGTGACTTTTAAAGGTTGTGGAGCGTAAATTTCTCCGGGCGAACTTGGTAGCGAGCAAGAAAGCCCAACTCACATCAATGGTGGTGCGGGAGGGTTCCCCCTATAAAAAGGTTTGAAAAATGGCTTCCAAAATGTGCAATTTACTATCCAAACCCACAGAAATGTGACATAAAAGCATTAGGTTTTACATACTAATGGTGGTACATTATTCTTATGTGTGCAAGTGTGATTTTTTATTTTGCAGTAGTTGTATTGAGAATAGCTTGTACTATGGTGTATGTATAAAAGGAAAGTGAGAGGGTGGGGAGGAGTGAGATATGGGAGCTGGCTGGCTGGTGGCAGGTAGAGAAGGGACTGTGTAGGACGAGCGCAAGAGGAATATGGATCCAGACTAGGTGATTTGATGTCTAAGCTTCTATGATCACCACATATCACATAGGGTGCCATGTGGTGATAAGGGTTAGAAAAGGCAAGTGGTGGATGGATAATGTAGCATGACAGAGGAGAAAATAGTCCCCACTACCCAAGTATGCATTTCAATGGTGTGATATTGGTAGAAGTACTACAGGAGTCAATTTTAAAAGGTGCACATAGATCATGGAGGTGCCATCCCGAAAATCAAAAAATGAGTAGCATGGATTATGGAGGCTAATTTCATATTGGCAAAAATAAAGACCACCTTTTCCAAAAGGTTTGGCTAGTGGCAGGTACGCTTGTCTCACAAAAGTTAACAAACAGGACATGTATATGCCTAACTGTGCATTTCACATGAGAAGTCTCCCAGTGTGACTGCACAGTGGACTCCACGCCAGCTTCAGTAAAAGCGTTGTGGGTCAAATACTATAATTATTTAAAACTAGTAAACACACGGATTGTTATTTTAATCACATCACAGTATTACAGTGCTTTCATTAAGCCGAGCAACACGGCAGTTTTCCCCAGCTCCTGCCATGCACCACGTAGACACAAGTGGGGAGGGGTGTTAAGTTGTTGCTGGTGTTTATGTAGCACTAACATGACCCAAAGACCGACTTAGGGACGAAAGGGAGAAACAGTGATTGTTGGAAATGTGTGAAAATTGCCCTCAAAGTCTGACTTTTTGCTGCTGTCACAAGCGTGTTTTATATTAAACGCAGGTCACACCAAGGAAGCGTAATGTTTGTTAAAAGTCGAATCCAATGACACCAAGTTTGTGTGTCTCTACTCAACTTTTTGCTACAAAAAGCATAAGGCCTCTGCTGCGCCCCAAAAACCTATGGGTGCTCATTACAAATCCATATTTTGTTTTGATTGTTGAACCTAATCACCTTGTGAGCCATTGATGTCCAAGTTGAAATGTGTTTGGTGAGCACGCAGGACAGTGTGAAGGAGGCACAGAGCCTTGAGGAAGTGTGACTTCTTTAGGTTGCACGCTGAGCTTCACAGCAGGCGCAGAACTTCTGTTCCACCAGACATTGACAGCTATAGACGGAAATAGGAACGCAATAAGGCTGTGTTCCAGTAGCTAAAGCGAGCAATATAATAAATGGCCATCCCTCGCCTATTCTGTAAATGGATGCGTCCGGCTATTCTTTAAAGGATGCGCCCAGAAGCATTGGCTTCCGATTTCATGGAGCTAGAAACAGAGAGGAGGGTAGCATCTCGATGTGCAGAGGCGTTGCTAGGGGGGAGCTAAGGGGGGTATAGCCCCTGGTCTTTTGGTTGTAGCCCCGGATAGAATCTCAGGAGCTACAACCAAAAGGCTAGCTAGCCCCCAGTCCTGACAGTTCCAACATCACCATGGCCCCAGGTCTTTCCCAGACCTAGCAACACCCCTGTCGATGTGATTTTAAATTACAAAAACAATTAAAAATAGCCCCCTTAAGTGTTAAGTTTATCTTATTTCGTTAAGAGAAAAGAAGTGTACTAGTTGATACTTTGTCAACTGCTACCCCAGTTTGCTGGGCTGTGTGATCTTAGACAAATCATCTTTTCTCTCTATGCGCCACATACCAATTTGCTTGCAAAATGGAAAGCATTTAGAAATGGGCTAAAGTTTGGTTCAGCAGTTGGTGCTATAGAGGTAGGGGCCATTTTAATTTTGGTCACTCCATTTGATAATTGTCCGCCTTTTCCATTGCCTGTATTAAGTCTGGTGACCGTAACGGCACTCGGGTGAACAGCAGAAAGTACTGCACCTGGACTATTCCCTACAAAGCACATGTGTCCCGTCTGGCCCTCTGTAATCTTCTACATTTCATTACAGTCCCACAGAGTGTTTTCCGGGCTAAACTGTTGATTACAAATACACCTGTCCACGCTTTCAATTCTCGTGGCGTTTACGCCCAAATATTAGTTGCTGAAAATCACAGTGACTTTTAATCTCTGGACGAAGGAAATAATTTCAGAATTGTGTATTGAATAGTTTGTCAATTTCTAATTGACTAAATCATGTTATATTAAGGAGACATGCATGACATTTCTTATAGCGCCCACTGCATATGGCACCATATCTTTGGAACACTTAAAAAATCCATCCATGAAAAGGGAAATCCTCAAAGTGTCTCTTTGGGTTTCCAACCTGGTTTCGGCAGCTATAAGCAGATTCTGCAGCCAGCGCTTAACCCGCCGCTACTCTACCTTATCAGAAGATGCTGGCCAGAAGATCATTTGAAGACTTTGTAAATGACATGGCAAGATGAGCTCCCATAAAGAAAAGAACTGTGCCTGCATTGTATTCCGAGAGCAGTGTTTACACTGCAACCTGCATCACACCAACTGCCCCAACCCGCCATACCTTTCTCTGAAATGTGCAAAATCAGTTTTACCTGTTGTGGTCCTGGGAGGTACTGATAAACATTAGAGCATTTTTTCCAGGCCATTTTGCTACCCACTATTGTTTTCCAAAGATTCCCATCGGCCTAACGTTGCACCCTGGGAAATGCGACAAAACCGCCAAGAACCAGTACTTCTCTGCGTGCCATGTAATCCGCAATAGCAGCCTCAAGATAGCCCACTGGAATGCCAAAAACAGACCGTGCCTGTCTACATTAAGGATACAACATTTCTATAAGTTTAATATAGTGCTTTCTAGCACGTCGCAGCTTCTTCATAGCACTCTAAATTGCATTCACAAATACCACTTTAACAAAATGGTCCGCATTAGCTGGTCCTCCCTTACACTAACTCGATTTATTTTCACATCAAGGGAAGGCCAAATACTACATTTGGGGGTGGCAAGGGTCCATCCACCCAACTATTTGGCCTCCCCTTCATCTGCAATGAATCATTGAGTTAGTGGTTCCGATTCCTAACGAATGTAGGAGGCTACCACTTGACTTGGGTGAGGCTCATCATGTGAGCTGCTCAAGTGTCGATGCAGGGCCTACTACACAACCGTTACCTGACCCAGTCTAGATGGACTCGATAACTAGGCCCTGCATTCCCTAAAACAGGGCTCCAGGATGATGGTCCTGCCTGGACTGGAGCGCTGTCTTGGGGAATGAAGGGCCAGGCAGGCAGTCACAAAGATTAATTTACATTAATTAAAGTAACTTTACTTACCTAGTTGCTGGGCTGGAAACAGGCCGTGCATACTGGGAGAGTTCTCTGGGCGGCTCTGCACAACAAAACTCAGCAGTACAGGAAGTGAGTGGCACGCATGCACCGTCACCACGTGTGCACCAAATGCTTATCACCCCACCCACACTCAATGTCATTGGCTGGGAAACAGCCAATGACATTCAGAATATTCTGTTGTTGCTATGGGCCTAACTGTAGGAGATACGATCACGATCAGGAGATACGCTATTTGCGCACAAATTATGTATTGGCGGGGCCACCCCTCTAGCGCCCCGCCAGCAGTTCAGATTGTGATGGGTTACGTAGAGTGCGTGGAGCTACGACCTCCACGCACTCTACAGTATAACAACAGCTGCGTAAATCGGGACGCGCCCCTCTGTGACAGCTGGCCCTGGGCCCAGCCAGCCATGAAGACACAATTGATCGGCAGCCGGGAGATAATTATTTATTTATAGTGGTGTTGCTGCCGCACTGTGCTCCTACATGCAGAACAGATTCAAAACTTCAGAATCTGTTCTGCAGTTATTCAACATGTCACACACTACCTGGGGCCACTGGCTGGGGGGGGCGGTGCCCCCCCGCCCTATGAAAGCAGCCGCCACTGAAATAAGTCAGATACATTTCGTTGCACCCATAGTTGTTCAACTCTAGTGTGAAGGTCAGATTAGTATATTTTGAACACAAGGACAGTTTATTTGTTTTGACGACTTGACACAGACTGATCTTTATTTTTGGTTTCCTAGGTAGGGAGACTCTCTTTAGGATAGGGATACAGAGGCCTTTATCACACCCTTTTGTTTTAATGAAAATGTCTGAAAATATTACAACTTTGTGTCCGCCTTTCATTTCTGACCTCTCACAATACCCCCTTCAAGGTGAAATGATGGTAAACTAACAAGGTGTTGAGCGCCTTGAGGTTGTTGGTCAGGAGCATGCACGCATTGTTCTTTTTCTCTAATAGGAAGAGGAAGTAGAGACGTCGGTCACTGTTGGGCGAGAAACCAGTCACCTCTGCCATGAGATCTTTGACAACAAGGCAACAACTTCCTGGTTTATCAGAGATGCGTGTTCCAGCTCTAGGTAGGTGAGAGGAGGGGCTTCTGTCTGGTTGTGGTGATCTCAAAATTCTGTTTTGTAGCTGGCAACAGCAGCTTCACCCAATGTGTCTGAAATCATACCGATAGAACTATCTGGAAAAGAGCCAGCCTAGAGAACAGGAGTAAAATGAAGGTCTTGACTTACTGGTATGGTGTCCAAAGGAGCCTCTGGAGTGTATGCATCCATGACATCTGCTGCACCACACACAGGAGGGGTAGAAGGACAGGAAATCCTGGATGTGGGATCTAGCCCGTGCCACACAGTTGGAAGGAAGCCATTGCAAATTCTTAACGGTTATCCCTATGGGCTCTCTTTATGGTAGCATAAGCCCAAACAAACAGAGTCAACTCCTTCAAGAAGGAGTCACTTAAGGGCACAACTTGGGCTACGGGCCAAGGTCATTGGTGGGCAGGTTAGTAGTTTCGGGGTGATCTTTAGGGAGCCACCACTGTGGCGCTCAATGACAATGGACTCTTTGGCTTTTCCCAGGTGGTGTGAGTCCTTTTGAAGTCAACCTTTCATAGCCATAGCTCCAGAGTGAACAGAAACAAATAAATCAAAGGCCTTAACAAGGGGACATGCGACATGTAGGAGGCGGTCCAGGCAGGACTCCAGGCCTTTACTGATACCCTTAAGCTGCGTTTTTCCCACGGTAGAAGCCAAAGAAAGGAGCTAGGGATCCTGATCAGGCACAGTCACGTGTTTGTGAACCACCCTTGTTGCCCTCAGGAAGTATGGAAGATGTCTTGGTAGCGCCTCTGACTTCATGTTTGAAAGGGATATGGTGGCTCTACTCGATCCACACTTTCAACTTGAGGGTCATCTCCTCACAAAGGGACCTCCATAACCCTTTTGGCCCATTTGGCAATTCCATAGTAGATGCACTACTTTTAAAGCAACTTTTGATTAGGAGAGAGACTATTCTCTTAACAGTTACAGCTTTTTTTAAAGTGGTAACGATTGGTAATTAGCACTCAAGGTATGACATGTAACCTGTCTTCATCCTTCGTTGACAAGGCCAAGACAATCCAGTTCAACAATGCTGGTCATCGGAGATCCTCTTATACTCATTGAAGCTGATTACACATACAGAATGATTACATTGGTGCGTAAAAAGAAGGTGTCTGCTGCCCAGACACTACCATTAAAGACAACAGTTGCCTACTTGGATCCATCACTGGTCAGCCTGTTAGAACCGTCGGCATAGGCTGCCTTCCTCACAATTTCCTTTCCGTTGAAGAAGCTTGCTGATGATTCAGTTGCATTGCAAATATGCCTTTTATAGACAAAATCCTCAGGAAAAGGGCCAACTCTCAAGTCCTGGATCACAACCAGCAGCTGCTGTTCCAGCCTGCTAGAGAGACTGAGTCAGTCTTTCATTTGATGAAAGATGAAATTCTGCCATCACTTGATAAGGACACCACAGCCATTCCCGTTCACCTGGACCTGTCAGACGCATTTGACACTGTCACGCATCCCACCCAATTAAATCTCTGAAAAAGCTCCTTTGGTTCTAATGAAGGGCTCTAATGTGGATCTCCTCATTCCTTGAGCCCCCCATCTCATCTTGGCTCTTCAACACTTACCTGAAACATTTGACTGACATTATAGCCCCCTTCTCCTTTATTTTCCAAACCCATGGTGACAACAACCAGATCCTCAGTAGAGGAGTAGTCCGTGATGCTGGTCATAGCCGAACCCGTCGTAAACATGCATGATCAGATGATCACAACAGCTTCTGTTTAAATAAATTAAAAACTAAATGTATCTAATGTGGCACCTCCATCATGCCTCCTATCTGGCTTGATGCTAGGGACACTTCTACTATCCTGGCACTCTCAAGCCAAGAACTTGTGGATCATTTCCAACTTTGCCCCACAAGTTCAGGAATTGTCAGAAATTCTCACTTCCAACTACATACACTCAAGTGCATCCCCCCTTCTTTAACACATCTATGGTTCTCTCCAGGCTGGATTATTGCAACTATCTATCCTTCAGCCTCCACAAATTCCTTCCTGACCAAACCAAATCATTCAAAACAAGGCTGCCCAACAGATTCTAGGATTGTGGGCCAGAGACTATATTATGTAGGCCGTAAAATTTCCACAATTGTTCTTTGTAGACACCCCAGCCATGTTCAAAGCTCTGAATTGTTCACCAAGCATACTGGTGCGCTCGCCCTGATGAGCTAAAACTCAAGATCAGAAAGTGCTCTCCGGTAAGGCTTGTGGGATCTGCCAGTTCTTTGCCCCTTTTCATCAGCCTTTCCAGGAAAAATAAATTTGGTTGCAGAACATTGGACACTGCAGGTGCAATCAAGTGGAATAAACTTCCAACTACATACAAAGCAGAATTTCAAAAACCCTTTTGACTCTAAGACCCATGGACCAAGTCTTTTTTGTTGGCTCTCTTTTCTGTTGGCTCTCTTTTTTGTTTGCTCTCTTTGCTGTTGGCTCTCTTTTCTGTTGGCTCTCTTTTTTGTTTGCTCTCTTTGCCGTTGGCTCTCTTTGCTGTTGGCTCTCTTTTCTGTTGGTTCTCTTTGCTGCTGGCTCTCTTTTTTGTTTGCTCTCTTTGCTGTTGGCTCTCTTTGCTGTTGGCTCTCTTTTCTGTTTGCTCTCTTTGCTGTTGGTTCTCTTTGCTGTTGGCTCTCTTTTCTGTTGGTTCTCTTTTCTGTTGGCTCTCTTTTCTGTTGGTTCTCTTTGCTGCTGGCTCTCTTTTTTGTTTGCTCTCTTTGCTGTTGGCTCTCTTTGCTGTTGGCTCTCTTTTCTGTTTGCTCTCTTTGCTGTTGGTTCTCTTTGCTGTTGGCTCTCTTTTCTGTTGGTTCTCTTTTATGTTGGCTCTCTTTTCTGTTGGTTCTCTTTTTTGTTTGCTCTCTTTGCTGTTGGCTCTCTTTTCTGTTGGCTCTCTTTTTTGTTTGCTCTCTTTGCTGTTGGCTCTCTTTGCTGTTGGCTCTCTTTTCTGTTGCTTCTCTTTGCTGCTGGCTCTCTTTTTTGTTTGCTCTCTTTGCTGTTGGCTCTCTTTGCTGTTGGCTCTCTTTTCTGTTTGCTCTCTTTGCTGTTGGTTCTCTTTGCTGTTGGCTCTCTTTTCTGTTGGTTCTCTTTTCTGTTGGCTCTCTTTTCTGTTGGTTCTCTTTGCTGCTGGCTCTCTTTTTTGTTTGCTCTCTTTTTTGTTTGCTCTCTTTGCTGTTGGCTCTCTTTGCTGTTGGCTCTCTTTTCTGTTTGCTCTCTTTGCTGTTGGTTCTCTTTGCTGTTGGCTCTCTTTTCTGTTGGTTCTCTTTTATGTTGGCTCTCTTTTCTGTTGGTTCTCTTTTCTGTTGGCTCTCTTTTCTGTTGGCTCTCTTTTGTTTGCTCTATTTGCTGTTGACTCTCTTTTCTGTTTGCTCTCTTTTCTGTTGGCTCTCTTTTCTGTTGGCTCTCTTTTCTGTTGGCTCTCTTTTGTTTGCTCTATTTGCTGTTGGCTCTCTTTGCTGTTGGCTCTCTTTTCTGTTTGCTCTCTTTTCTGTTTGCTCTCTTTTCTGTTGGCTCTCTTTTCTGTTGGCTCTCTTTGCTGCTGGCTCTCTTTTCTGTTGGCATAACTTGTTGAACCCCTGGAGATGCTCTTATGTGGATGAGCTTCCAGCCAACCTTTAGTGGAAGAAATTCACTGTTGTTCAGAAAAGGACTAAGGCCTCTCATTCAAAAACATTTGGATCTTAACTCATGAATACGGGTCTCATTTATTTGTCCATCGGTATTGTCGTTGCACTGTTAACTTGCAGAACGTTCTTTCGCTCCATGCGTGTGATCTGCATACATGTTCTTTCCACACTATGGCCCACACTTTTCCCTTTCCCACTCCCGTGCACTTACTCGTCGTGTGATATGCATACATGTTCTTTCCAGTCTATGCCCGGCACTTTCCCACTCCCATGTACTTACTTGGCATGTGATGTGCTTACATGTTCTTTCCACACTTTCCCACTCTCATGCACTTACTTGATGTGTGATCTACATACATGTTCTTTCCACTCTATGCCCGGCACTTTCCCACTCCCATGTACTTACTCGGCATGTGATGTGCTTACATGTTCTTTCCACTCTATGCCCCACACATTCCCCTTTCCCACTCTCATGCACTTACTCGATGTGTGATCTGCATACATGTTCTTTCCACTCTATGCCCGGCACTTTCCCACTCCCATGTACTTACTCGGCATGTGATGTGCTTACATGTTCTTTCCACTCTATGCCCCACACATTCCCCTTTCCCACTCCCATGCACCTACTCTGCGTGTGATCTGCATACATGTTCTTTCCACTCTATGCCCAGCACTTTCGCCTTCCCCCCGCATGCACTTATCTGAGCTGGAATTTTCCAAGTCTGTGAATGAGCAATACTCCTTTGCATTTTACCCCACCCTCCCTTCCTTCTTGGCTCGCTGCAATGCGTGCCTTATAGTGCAGCAAACCTTCAAGTAATGTATTTCCAAACAAACACATTTCTTGCCTGAACTAGTCCATTTATTGATGCTAAACCTAATTTGTTCCTGTTCTGACAAATTCATTATTTTGTAAATCTGTTTACACTTTACCTTGCTCGGGTCATTGCGTCATGGAGCCATCACTGGAATGAGTCTTCCCTCTTGTACTGATTTGAAATCAATGCTGTACTCACTCGCCCCCCCTTTCGGTTCAAAGGTGGGCTGTGCCGTCTTGGCGGTAATTCCTTATAATCACGAGGCTTCTCACTTTGCAGGACAACGGTGTGCGCGGTAAGTTCCTATCCAACGACTACCACAAACAAGGTGCTGCATATGTGCAGTGCAGGGGTGCCTGGGTTCTCTATTGTATTTATTTCTATGAGCGGAGTATAGGTAGGGGGGAGATGAGGTATGAGCTGGGATACAAAGTAGGGGTTGTTTGGTTATTTTTACCAACCCATTGACTGTCCCTGGCCATGGCAATCCCTCTAGCCACACTCACCCACTTCCTGTGCCTCCCCGCCCAACACATATCCTCTAGGGATCTGTTTGAGCTAGCTTTATCCAGAAGTAACATCAAATATGGTACTTGTTGTTTAGTTTAGTTTAGTTTAGTTTATTTACTTGTATAGCACACCCCACCCAAAGGTATCTGGTTACTTAGGTACATGCTTACACTGATAGTACACAAGACCCTACAAAGCAGGGGAGGATGTGTGTTACAAATCACCTTACAGACCGGAACCCGCCATTTTCAAAGAGACCCTCTGAGACTTAAGGGCCTGATTCACAGAAGCATTTTTATAATGCCGCAATCCCATAGGAAAAGGCTCTGTGAATGAGGTTGGAGCTTTAAACGCACTGCTGGTGTAATAAAAATGTCTTAGCCAAGTGTGCCTGCAGCCACTGCATTTATACACACGATGCTGCCCTTCACTGAAGTTCCGTTAAAAACAAGCAGTGGCAAAGCCTACAGTTTTGTCTTGTGTATACATATTACATAGGCATTTGCCAGGCAGCCCAGTTACTCGCACCATTTTGCAGCTGCAACCATTAATGGCCGGTTAGTACTATTGCAGCAGGGACTGGCAAACGCACATCCCACGCCTTCACAAATAACAGAACTGTCGTTTTTGCCAATGCGTGTTTACTGGAGTCATTTGTACTTTGCGATGCTTATCTGCCAGGCTATTACGCAAGTCTATGCAAAAAGGACATGCATACACGTCCTTGGCACTTAAGGGGTTTAACATTCACTGATCTGCGCTTCAGCTTCCTACAGTCAATAAACACGTTTTGAAAAACAGCCGGCGCCGGTAAAAGTGGATGACGTGTAGGAACAGCAAAATCCCCTTGATCGCCCTGTTCCTCGCGCAAATAGAAAGCATTCTGAAGTGGGGAATACACGGCGTGTTCTCCATACTTCAGGGGACCCCCACAGGCTGGTATTGGGGGATGGGCACTGGCATCTGGGCGGTGTACCGCCGTCTTCTGCGCTCTCTTTCCCTCCCCAGCCTGCGGGCGGTGGTTTCTGAGCGCCCAGGGCACTGTCTCTCAGGCAGGCTACTGATGGCCTCCAGATTGTCCGCTAATTGAAACGCAATTGCCCTCCAAAGTGGCAGGGCTTGTGATTGTGCTCAGACTTCAGCCTTTCGGCCACATGCTAGGGACTCCCCGTCACACGGGCGCTTCCTTTTAAGGGCGACTGTGAGCAACAGCATCCTGTTGGCTTCATTGATCGGCTCCTCCCAATGCTGTCATTAAAAGTGACTTTAAATGTAAGACGCCAAACCTCTGACATCCAGCCACGAAAATATACAACAACAAACTTTGTGCAGCAAATACACAAAACAGCGTACCTTTAAGTGCCAGGCTATTATGCAAGTCTATCCAAAAAGCATGAGCATACTCGTCCTTGGCACTTAAGGGGTTAAGGCTGGGGATTCTGCATCTGAAGGCTGAAATCGAATGGGGAAATGACCGCATCTTTTCACCGATTTTTAACCAAAATGTGGGACATTTTTCTAAAATATAGGTATGGGGTAGGGTAAGGGTAGTTATGGTGGGGGAAAGGGGGTAGGTGTGGGGATCTCCCCCCTCCTGATCATATTTAAAAAAAAGATGAAGTCATTTCTCCATTCTATCTTTTCGTGGACATGTTATGTTATGTTACTTTGCATTTATATAGCGCCTTATGTACCATTGGTATAGTCTCAAGGTGCTGGTAGGTTGAACGCCCTCGGGAACCGAAGTTCGATAGAGTAGGGAGAGTCAAAGGTGCGTGTGAACACCGTATATGTGTGCAGCTGGTGTGGCATTCGTGTAATAGCTGCTTCTTAGCATTAGGTCTAGTGGTTGGGAGATCAGGAGTATGTGTTCGCTCTGGTAGGTTTATCTAGACTGATTCTGGCTGCGTTAGGCCTGAGGAGAACGCCTGGCTGGTGGGTGTGTAACCAGCGGTGTTTAGTTAGAGTGATGTGGAGTATGAGGCGGATGTTGGTATGAGAACAGCTATACCGAATGGTGTCATAGGCCCTCATTAGGACTCCGGCGGATAACTATGGTGCTATTAGCACCATGGTCGATGCCGGAGTCCGCCATGGCGGAATGGGGAATTACCACCCTATTCCACGGTTGGCGGGGCGGTAATTCCCCGTGCCACCATGGTCCTTCCCCATTTCCATTTTTGCCCCATAGGGCATAATGGGAATGGGGAAGGTGGTAAGTACGGTACCGCAAATTGCGGTACCGTACTTACCTCGAGAGTCCCTTTGCGGGCCCCTACTTTAACGGCTGGTCTGTACCAGCCGTTAAGGTCGGGTCCCGCAAAGGGACCTTGTAGTAAGGCGTTAAGGGTTTAACGGCGCTGACACCTTTTACGGCGCCGTTAACCCCTTAATGCCTGGGTCCTAATGAGGCCCATAGTATCTCTGTGTTCTAGTTGAGTGGTGGTGTAAAGAAGAGAGTAGGCGTGGTGATGTGATATGATGGTTTACATGCTCTTTCAAACGTTCTATGCACTCTAAACCATTCCATGTATGTAGCGTACTTCTATGCGCTGCAATCTGTTCCATGGACTCCAATCCGTTCCATACACTCCAATCCGTTCTATGCACTCCAACCGGTTCCATGCTCTCAAATTCGTTCCATGCACTCTAATCTGTTCCATGTATTGTGATCCAGTCGGTGTATTCCAAGTTGATTTATGCACCCCATCCACATATTTCACCCGTACCTTTCACATATTATACCAGTACCTTCCACATGCTTCATCTGTTCCATCCACATACTTCACCCGTTCTGTCCTTATACGACACCTGTTCCATCCACATACATCACCCATTCCATCCATATACTTCCCTGTTCCATCATTCACTCTAGGCACTCGTCCGCTCGAGGCGCTCCTCCACTCGACGCATTCATCCGCTCCAAGCACTTGTTCTTTCTGCGCACTCACCCGCTCGGTTCACTCACCTGCACTACTCTTTCAGCGCACTCACCCGCTCTACGCACTCACCCGCTCTACGCACTCACCCGCTCAGCGCACCCATTCGCTCTATGCACCCATCCACTCTGTGCACCCATCCGCTCTGCGCACCCATCTGCTCTGGGCACTCCTCCGCTCTTATGCGCTACTCCGCTCTTACGCACTCATCCGCTCTACACATTCCTCTGTTCTTACACATTCCTCCGTTCTTATACACTCGCCCACTCTACACATTCGTCCGCTCTGCACACTCGTCTGTTCTGCACACTCGTCTGTTCTGCACACTCGTCTGCTCTGCACACTCGTCCGCTCTGCATACCCATCCGTTCTGCGCACCCATCCGCTCCGTGCACCCATTCGCTCTGTGCACCCATCCGCTCTTACGCACTCCTCCGCTATTACGCACTCCTCCGCTATTACGCATTTGTCCACTCTTACACACTCGTACCCTCTTACACACTCATCCACTCTTACACATTTGTCCACTCTACACACTCGTCCGATCTACACACTCGTCTGCTCTCAGCACCCTTCCGCTCTAAGCACTCATCCGCTCTAGACACCCATCTGCTCAACGCATTCATCCGCTGAGCGCGCTCATCGTTCCACGCGCTTCAACCATTCTACCGATTTCGTCCACTCTATTCACTTCGTTCATTCAACATGCATTATCGGTTCAGGCCATGTCACTTTCCATGCGCACTGGATCCGTTCCGTGCTCTCTATCTGTTTCGTACACTGCACCCGTCTCATGTACTTGAATCGTCTATTCTGTACTTTCCATTTATGCCATGCACTCATACATTCCATGTCATCTGTCTGTCTACTCATCAGTCTCCTGTATTCATCTTGCCATTGTCTTCTCTTTATTCATTTAGTTAATTTTGTTAATTTGTCCATTGCAATCATTACACCTATTTCATTAATTTAAACCGCAATTACTGTTTTCGTACGATTTATTCTTTTTATCCATTTCACTGCATTGATCTAATTTCCTCATTCTATTTTGTTTGTCATTTTAGTTTACATTAGTGGTTATTAGTTGTCGATTTCTTGCTTGGATCTTGATGTTGTATTGTTATTTGTCTTATTGTTATTCAAGATCTAGTAGTTTGTTGGGTTGGTGTCTTTGCGATGCTGTTCTTCAGTTTGAGTTAGATTTAGCACATGGTTGGTTTTTAGGGGAAGAGCCAAGTTTTCAGTAATTTGCAGAAAGACATTAGATCTTCAGTTAGGCGGATGTGGGGTGGGAGTGCATTCCACTGCGTGGGGGCTAAGGCTGAGAATGATGATCCGCCTAACCTGACTAAGTTTGTTTTAGGTATGACTAGGAGGCCGGCTGAGCTAAATCTTAGAGTACTTGGAGGTTGATAGGGTTTTAACTTGTCTTGAAGATATTGAGGTCCGGTTTTATGCAGTGCTCGGTGAGAAATGCATAAGGTTTTGAAGGTCACCCTTCGGGCCATTGGAAGCCAGTGCAGAGTTTTGAGGGCTGGGGAGATGTGGTCTCTGGGCCGAGCGCTAGTAGCAGTTTGGCTGCAGCATTTTGTGCTCTTTGTTGTTTATTCAGTTGGTAAGCGTGGATTCCGAGGTAGAGTGGGTTAGCGTAGTCCAGTCTTGATATAACAATTGATTGGACCGCGGAGAGTCTGTTGGGAAAGGAGAGATATGGAAAGATGCGCGTACGCGTTTTACAGTGGTAGTGGCAGGGCTTTGAGACGTTGTTGACTTGGCGTGAGAGTGTTAGGTCAGAGTCAAGGGTGCATCCAAGGTTTTTTACTGACTTAGAGCGAGTCAGTGAATTGCCCATGGCAGATGGCCAGGGTAGTGAGTCTGGAAGAAGTTCAGGGTTGCCACATACCATGATTTCGGTTTTGGAGGGGTTTAGCAAGAGGTGGTTTCTGGTCATCCAGAGCTCTATGTCGAGGAGGCAGGAAGCGAGGGCAGGTCGGCAGCTGGGTTTTGAGTTCAGGAGTTTTAGAATTAGTTGGGTGTCATCAGCGTAGTTGTAACACAGGATGTTGTGTGAGCGAATTATTGCTGAGACGGTGATTAAGTAGAGATTGAACAGGAGGGCAGATAGGCATGCTCCTTGTGGAACTCCCGTGTCGACTGGTCGGGCTTGGGAGGAATAGGTGGAGAGTAGCGTTATTTGGTACCTTTCTTTGAGGAACGAAGCTATCCATTTTAGAGCGGTCCCACAAATTTCTAGGGAGTGGAGGCGGTCAAGGAGGATTGAGTGATTGATTGTGTCGAAGGCGGCTGATAGATAGAGAAGGATTAATGCAGCACACCCCGCGGCATCTGCCGTGATTTTAAGGTCATCCGAGATTGAGGTTAGGGTGGTTTCAGTTCCGTGTCGGGCTCTGAAACCGGATTGAGCAGGGTCTAGGAGATTGTTGGCTTCGACAAAGGCATTTAGTTGGGCGTAGCCGGTTCGGTCGATGAGTTTAACAAGGAACCTTGTGTTTGAGATGGGGCGGTAGTTTTTGGGCTCGAGAGGATTGAGGGAAGGTTTTTTTTAATAGAGGTTTGAGGTGAACTGTTTTGAATGCGTCAGGAAAAATTCCGAAGGCAAGTGAGTCATTTATGATGGTTCTTGCGTGTTCTCCTGCGCAGGTAGATGCGAAAATTTCTTTAATGGTTGTGGCCGGGCAGGGGTCCAGCGGGGAGCCAGATGGTTTGCGGGCAGAGAGGAGTTTGCGAAATTGGTCAGCTGATAATGGAAAAAAGGAGTCAAACGTTGGTTAGCTAGTGGTCGTTGGCGGTGGGATGGCTGGTCGGTTGCCTGGTGGAAATAAGAGAGCGAGTTTGTTGGTTAGAGCGTTCGTTCTTTCGAGAGCTGTGGTGTAAAAGTGGAGAGAGAGCGAGTCGCACAGCAATTGAGAGGGGGTCGGCGCGGTTGTGGTGCATGATGGTTTGGTGAATTCGGTGATGATTTTGTGAAGTTCTTTGCTGGGGTTTTTACAGTTTAGAATTCGGAAGTTGTAATGGGCTTTTTTTTGCTTTCCGGATTTCGGCCTTGTACTGATGGAGGTGCCGGGCTAAGGCGGATCTGCTCTGGAGAGTTTTGTCTTTTCGCCATTTGCGTTCTAGGTATTTGTATAGTTGTTTACTGGTCTTCAACTCAGGTGTAACCATCTAGGAAAGTGGCCACGGCGGGCTGATGGTTTGACAGTTGGTGTGAGTCGCGTTAGAGAGGTATTGAGTCAAGTGTCAAAGGCGTCGGTGTTCAGTTGATTATTGAGTAGGCAGGTAGGCGGGGGAGACTGGAGAAGTGTGTCGGCTAGGTCAGGAAGGATTATTAGTTTCTTCCAGCATTTGCGAATAGTCTGAGGTTCAGGTTGGGGTGCGGGAGGTGGGTTGGGAGAGCGAATGTTGAAAGAAACAATTAAATGATCGGGCCGGATGATAGGGGTTGGGGGCTTTAGATGCATCCAGTTGTGGGAGCTGAAGATGGCATCAAGAGTGTGTCCTTTATGGTGGGTTGGGCCGTCGATGTGGGGTTGGAGGTTAATTGCGTCTAGGCTGTCAACAAGAGAGTGTGTCATAGGGTTGGTGGGAATGTCAAGCCATATGTTGAAATCTTCCAGAAGGGTGAGGTTGGGATGGTGTAGTTGGAGTGCGGCAATAGAGTCGCATAGGTTGTTTGAGAATTGTCTGTCATAGCCAGGGGGTCTGTAAATTATTAGGAAGCTGTGGGAGAACGAAGGGGAAAGTGATAGTTTAACTAGGAGTGATTGGCAGGAAGAGCTGGAAGGTTGGTTGTCGATGATTGAGGCCTGGAAGTGAGATTTGAAGGTGAATGCTATTCCTCCTCCCCTAGAAGGACGGTTCAGTGGGATGAGGGAGTAGTCGGGGGGGGAAGGCTTCATTGGCGATAGGGGTGAAGTCGTCAGAGAACCAGGTTTCGGTGATGAAGACCAGGTCTGGTTTGTCAGAGGCGAGGAGGTCAAAGTTGCTGTGTCTGTTTTTTGCTACAGATCGGGCATTAAATAGGATGCAGTTCACTTCGGTAGAAGAGGTTGATGTCGGAGCTGCAGAGATGGGTGCAGGGGGGGAGAGGGTGGAGAGAGGAGAGCGAGAGGGGTGGGGTGGTTGATGGTCGATGGGAAGAGTGGGCGGGCGGAGAAGTTGGCAGGTTTTGGGTGGGAGTGGATGGAGGTGTGTGTTGGGATGTTGCGGTTTGGTCCGGGGGACTTGAATGTGGGGTGTGTTGGGCTAAGAGTTTCAGCAGTGGTTGATGAGAAATCAAGGGAGAGGGGTTTCAAACAGGGTGAGGCGTGGGGTGAGGGTGGTGAAGGGGGGCATGAGGTGGTGGGTCAAGACAGGGGAGGCGATGAGTGCTGAGAGATTGAGTGGGACCAGGTACATTTCCTCTTTAGTGTCTTTGTTGCGATTGGTGTGTGCGAGAGGGTAGGGGGGTCGGAGGGGGAGAGGGATGAGGCTTCCGTTCTTGCTAGGGCTAGGCGTGCAGTTTTTAGGGAGGGGAAGGAGTGTGGTCGTGGCGGGATGGAGGTAGGAGTTGATAGGAGAAACGTGGGGTGCATGATTGCTGGGCGGGGTGTACTTGGGAGGCTTGTGAGGGGAGCGTGTATGATCGCAGAAGGCTGATTGGTGAGGTTTGTGAGAGTAGTGGTCTTAGGGTGGATGGCACGCCATCATGCACCTCTGGCTTGGTGTTTGGTAAGGGGATGGGAGGGGGATGGGGTGGAGGGTGGGATGATTTGGGGAGGGGGGACAGGAGGTAGGGTTGGCTGGAAGGAGGGTGGTGCCCAGTGGTCGTTTCCGGTAGACCTTAGTGAAATTGGTGCACTCATGGTTAGGATGAGTGGTACCACTGGGTGAGATTATTAAAGGTTTATAGGTTCAACTAAGCAGGGTGAAATTATTCACGTATACTAAGTTTTAATGTACTAAATTGTGAAGCTGGGATACAGGTATGCTCTTGGGCAGAGTTTCGAGTGTGACAACACCACAGATATTGTTTTTAGGTACTTCTTATAAGTGGAATTTAGGAGCACTTCTAAAAGCAATTATGATATAAATACGCTATAGGCTACATTTTCTAGTTTAGGTTACATTTTCTAATTTAGGAGGACTTCTGAATTCAGTTATGATATAAAAATGCTATAGGCTAAGTGTTCTAAATCCAATTTCCAAGTGCAATTTTGACACTGGTATGCTATAGGGCAGAGTTTTTATTGCAGTTATGGCATAGATAGGCTATGACACAGACTTTGTAAATTAGGCCATAAATTAGGCTACAAATGTAGCTACAAATTAAGCTATTGCATTAGGCTAGCTTTTCTAAATCCAGTTTTCAAATGTAATTATGACACAGCCATGCTATAGGGTAGGCAGAGTTTAAGAATGCACTTATGCCACGGATAAGCTATATGTGGACATTCTAAGTGCAGTTATGACACACATACGCTATAGAACAGACTTTCAAGACTTTGGTACAGTGACGCTCTTAGGGACAATGTCTAATTCTGCTATGCCAATGTGATGTTGTTATATACACTTCTAAAGTCAGCTTTGCACCGAGATGGGTACACGTCTGAGATTAGGCAAGGCGCGGAATTATATATATTAGGGACACAGAGTTGGTGTTAGCCGACCAATTCAAGTTTGCACAGAGAGGATATTAGGCACCCTTTTAAATTCAACTTTGGACAGGGAGGATATTAGACATAGTATTAAAGTCAACCAAGGCACGTTATTGGGTACACTTATAAATTCAACCAGGGCACACTATTAGGCACCAAATTCAAGTTTGCAAGAGAGGATATTAGGCACCCTTTTAAATTCAACTTTGGACAGGGAGGATATTAGGCATAGTATTAAAGTCAACCAAGGCACGTTATTGGGTACACTTATAAATTCAACCAGGGCACACTATTAGGCACCAAATTCAAGTTTGCAAGAGAGGATATTAGGCACCCTTTTAAATTCAACTTTGAACAGGGAGGATATTAGGCATAGTATTAAAGTCAACCAAGACACGTTATTGGGTACACTTATATATTCAACCAGGGTACACAATTAGGCACCAAATTCAAGTTTGCAAGAGAGGATATTAGGCACACTTCTAGGTTCGACTTTGGACAGATAGGAGGGTATTAGGCATATTTCTAGGTTCAACTTTACGCAGAGAGGATATTAGGATATAAAATCAACTTTGCCCAGGGAGGATATTAGGCACACTTCTAAGTTCAACTTTGCACGGAGAAGATACTAAGCAAACTTCAGAAGTCGAGTTTGGAAGGAGAGGAAGTGAGACACTATATATACACAGATATTAGGCACACTACTAAAGTCAACCAGGGCACATTATTAGGCACACTTCTGAATTCAACCAGGGCACCCTATTAGGCACATTTCTAAGTTCAACTTTGCACAGAGATGATACTAGGCACACTTCTAAAGTCAATTTTGCAAAGAGAGGAAGTCAGACACACTTCTAGCTTGGTTTTGCACAGAGAGGAAGCCGGACACACTTCTAATTATGGTTTTGGACCTTCTAAATTTAACTTTGCATAGAGAGGATATTAGGCACACTTCTAAATGTAACTTTGCGCAGAGAGGATATTAGGCACACTTCTAGCGACAACCAGGGGACGCTACTAGGCACACTTCTAAATGTAACTTTGCATAGGGAGGATATTGGGCACACTTCTTAATTCAACTTTGCACAGAGAGGATATTAGGGACGCTTCTAAAAGGCAACCAGGGGACACTACTAGGCACACTTCTAAATGTAACTTTGCACAGGGAGGATATTAGACACACTTCTAAATTCAACTTTCCACAGACAGGATATTAAGCACACTTCTAAGGTCAGCTAGGGGATTCTACTAGGCTCCTTCTAAAATCAACTTTGCACAGAGAGGATATTAGGCACACTTCTAAAGACAACGAGGGGACGCAACTAGGCACCTTCTAAATTCATCTTTGCACATAGAGGGTATTATGCATGCTTCTAAATTCAACTTTTCATAGAGAGGATATTAGGCACACTTCTAAAGACAACCAAGGGATGCAACTAGGCGACTTCTAAATTCAACTCTGCATAGAGAGGGCATTATGCAGGCTTCTAAATTCAACTTTAGAAAGAGAGGATATTAGGCACACTTCTAAAAGGCAATCAGGAGACACTACTAGGCCCACCTCTAAATGGAACTTTGCACAGGGAGGATATTAGACATACTTCTAAATTCAACTTTCCACAGACAGGATATTAAGCACACTTCTAAGGTCAGCTAGGGGATTCTACTAGGCTCCTTCTAAAATCAACTTTGCACAGAGAGGATATTAGGCACACTTCTAAAGACAACCAGGGGATGCAACTAGGCACCTTCTAAATTCATCTTTGCACAGAGAGGGTATTATGCATTCTTCTAAATTCAACTGTGCATAGAGAGGATATTAGGCACACTTCTAAAGACAACCAAGGGATGCAACTACGCAACTTCTAAATTCAACTTTGCATAGAGAGGATATTAGGTACACTTCTAAAGACAACCAAGGGATGCAACTAGGAGACTTCTAAATTCAACTCTGCATAGAGACGGTATTATGCACGCTTCTAAACTCAACTTTGCATAGAGAGGATATTAGGCACACCTCTAAAGACAACCAAGGGATGCAACTAGGCGACTTCTACATTCAACTCTGCATAGAGAGGGTATTATGCAGGCTTCTAAATTCAACTTTAGACAGAGAGGATATTAGGGACACTTCTAAAAGGCAACCAGGGGACACTACTAGGTACACTTCTAAATTCAACTTTCCACAGACAGGATATTAAGAACACTTCTAAGGTCAGCTAGGGGATTCTACTAGGTTCCTTCTAAAATCAACTTTGCACAGAGAGGATATTGGGTACACTTCTAAAATCAACTTTGCACAGAGAGGATATGCAACTATACGTCAGACATGTTTGTAAATGCACACTTCTAAATGTAATGCTAACACAATATGAAGATTTTACAATGGTTTAGTTTCTAAGTTGAGTGGTAGGGTAGTATGGCGAGAAGTAATTGCTTCTGTCCCCGCCCTTGCCACAGTTACTTATTGTCGGCTTCTTGCTTCTCCTGCGGATACCTGCAGATACGACCCGGAGCCGTCACTGTCAGAGCCGTCCTTTGCCTCGGGTCCTTAGCCGCAGGGACTGCACGGGCAGAGGGCTGCCCTGGGGAGGGTCGGTAATGGTCTGAGTAAGAATTATGTGTGGCCAATAGGAGGGGTGGTGGGCAGGTCGGGAGGTGGGAGGGAGTTGGATCAGGAGGCGGGGAGGGAAGGGGAGCGAGGGGCCTGCTACTCCGACACAGGATCAGCAAATTTAAGCAACAATTAGGTGAAGGTTCAGGCGCTTATGCCTGAGGACACTTACCGAGGGAGGGCTGACATCCACGAGAGCTATGTAGTATGACTGGCCAACCACTGGGTCTGCAATTTCTCTACCTTCTCATACTGTAACTATACACAGTATAACTTACAAAAGGAATACATACTCACAATCAAAGTGATGTTACCTTAGGTTTCTCTTAATATTGTATAATTATTTGTATTTGTTTTGATTATAGTGTATAAGGTTTTTATTAACCAATTTGCACTTTAAACTAATAATAAATTAAAAAGTAACTATATAAGGGGTCCCACGCAGACTGCTCTAAAAGGCCACAGACTGCATGCAACACCTTACAGTCATCCTTGACACATAACTTTATTTATTTTATTTATAATGCACGCTAAATACAAAAAAAAACAAAGGCATGGAAGCGCAAGACAAGACAAACAACAACAAAGCACAAAAATCGTTGCCGAGACCGGATCAGATTTAGTAACTGAAAGAAAGACGGAGTTTAGCTGAATAAGACTGTTTTCAGAGCCTGCTTAAATCTAACTAGAGAGGGACGCGCTCTCAGATCGGGCGGAAAGGCGCTCCAGCATCTCGGGACGGTATATGGAAAGGATCCCTCAGTCACAAGTGAGAGTTTGGATTTAGGAATTTGCAGAAGGCCGGAGTTGTTTGATTTGAGAGTTTTCCGATTCGGAAGCCATGAGAGCCTGCTTGCTAGGTAACTGGGACTTTTTCCGTAAAGGCGGTTGTGTGTGATAGACAGTTTCCGTAACTACTCTTATGTATCAAGGATGTTGTGAACAAATGAACCGTTCCACATTTTCTTAAATCCTTGTTCTCTGTGATGTATTCAAAATCGTGGATACAGGTATTTATTAGAGTTAAACATAAAATCTGTGAGAGATCTGGCCGTTGTTTTCGCACAGATTGTTTCCCTTTTTCTGTTCAGTGCGCCCCTTCTTTTAGCTCAGATGAGGGTTTTGTGTTCATGCCCGAATGGGCTTGTGTAAAGTAACTCCACAACGGTTCATAGGCATTGTGGGCTTGCCATGCACAGACTGCACTGGTAACGCTGCAGGACATTCTTTCCAAGTTCTTGCCTATTGGCCGTATCTTTGTGCAGGGGCGTCATTTACGGGTCGCCAGTGGTCGCAACTGCGACCCCTGGGGTCTCCCTTGCTACCCCTGTGGTCTCCTTTGCTACCCCTAAACATTTTTTTTAAAAAGCCAGCACCATGTGGCTCTTTGTTTCTGGAGTGGATGGCTTTCTACAATATTGTATGTACATTTGTTCTATATATAGGATAGATGGCAGTTCTATTAAGGTTGTACAGAAAGTTAAAACTCTGGGCACTTTCATGGAAAATAGCCTAGACTGTGAAGCTCATGTCACAGCCATTACTAAGAGCACAAATTATCATCTTAAAGTGCTCTGGAAGGTCGCCCCTCTTATTTCAGTTGAAAATCGCACCAAACTTGTAAGAGCCGTTATTTTGCCACGTGTAGACTACTGCAATGCGCTCCTAGGTGGGGCAAACAAAGCTAATATCCAAGAATTATAAAAAGTCCAGAATAAAGCCATCCGCATCATCTTCCAGATGAAACGTTCAGAACCTACTACGGCAGCTAGGAAAAAACTACACTGGCTTCCTGTGGAAACCAGAATCCAGTTTAAACTCCTAACTATCTGCCATAAATGCATTTTTTGGAATTTTCCAACTTATCTGAAGGACGTTGTTAGTATTTATCAGCCCAAAAGAAACCTTAGGTCAGCTGAGGACTTATTAGGACAATATCGAGTGAAACGATCGCATGGGTTCCGCAGGGCTTTTTCCACTCAAGGAGCGAAGACATGGAATGTGTTACCGGCTTCCTTGCGTAAGACTAAGGATCTCCTTGCATTCCGGAAACAACTAAAAACATATCTCTTTAATTAGTATGTATTCTTGATAGCAGCTCGGTCCCTATACCTGTCTCTCGGCGCTTGGCTGCCTACGGGGTTTGGCGCGGTACAAGCATAAATAACAATAACAATAACAATATATAAAGTCTTTAAGCGTAAGTGCTATATAATAACACATCATTATCATTTGGCCTTGCACATCTGCTTGCATTCAAAGTAATTCGTTAATATGGGCCTATGCGTGCTGATATTAACGATACATATGGTGATCCATTCTTGTATGAAATGTATATCACATTACAGTGATATCATAATCACATTGTTTATAGTGTACTTAGGAATAATGCTATGTGATGCCAGTTCCTGTTTTGTGAAGGGGTGAAAGGTTATGTGCCATCGGTTCCTGTGATGTCACTTCGGCGTGGGGTCAAATTACATCAACTTCTGTGATGTCATCAGAGGTCAAGGGTCACGTGATGTCACTTCCGCTACCCCTGGCATTTTGGTGAAATGACGTTCCTGGGGAGGAACTGTGCAATTTCCCAGAAAAGGTTAAAATTAAGCTTTGGCGTAATGACTGGATTAAGACCCTGGAGGAAAGAAATTCACACTGCCTTATGGACTCCCTAAATGAAGACATGAAACCAGGTGGACTCCTCCCCAAGTACCTAGCCAAAGCCCCGAACAGCTGCTATAGAGATCGAGTCCTGCGTTTCAGATTTGATTTGTATCCTGCGAATCAATTATTAAAAATCTACGGGAAATCGGTTACAAAAGGATGTAGATTTTGTCGGAAAGAAGAAACTATGGAATCATTAAAGCATGTGTCATTGTTCTGCCAATGTCTGACAGATCTTAGAACTAGACACTTGATTAAAATGTTCGATTCATCCGGGACGCTGGACGCGATGGAAATGTGCTTCTTATTGCTGAGAAGAGAGAGCTTGGCAGCTACCATTTCCCTGTTGCATTTCTTAAAATATGTATTTGAACCGATTAACTAACCCTTTGTGTTTCTCTTTGGTTGTCTTGGATCTTATACTGTCACTGTTGAGTAGTAATTTCATTTTTATTTTTACTTGGGAGGCTTCTCTCCTAGATGTCATGTTTGAATGTTTGATAAAGGTTTATTTGAAAGCATAAATCAATTAAAAAAAAGAAAAAAAAGTATAAAAGACAGAAAGTGAGAGCTCATGAGAAGTGGGGCAGTAGAGAGAGAGCAGAGGAGAGGAGGTGAAGGGGGAAGATTGTGGCAGAGAGGAGACAAGCTGAAAGAGAAAGAATGAAGTAAACAAGTAGAGGAGTAAGAAAAAGAAATAGGCAGTGAAGGAGAGGGCTAGAGACAGCAGAGCGACATACAGAACAGCGTAGAGGGGGGAAGAAAGGCGGAAAGGAGGGAAGGAGAGAAGGAAGAGAGAAAATGGAGGAGATGAGATGAAGACGAGGAAAAGAGAACAAAGGTGAACAGATAGGAAGAGGCATAAAGAGATGGAAAAAGAATGAAGAGAAATGGCAGGAGGGAAGGGGAGTCTAGAACCCCTGTCCTTAAAAAGAGTATATAGTGGTGGAGACGTCTAAGGTTAAATCCTTAGACCTTGAATGCCCACCAGCCTGATAACAAGCTGTGCAAATGCCCGACTTCTGATCCCTATTAGAAGACTTGGCTGAGGTACCTTATAGGAGAGCCCAGATGGATCAATTGCAAATCCCAACAATTCCAGTAACGACCAACCAAAAAAGACATGAGTGACAGCCAGGAAAGAAGTGTGGGACCCTTGAAATCCCATGGACTCTGAGTGAGTGTCCGTAAGGAGGCAGAACCCATCTAGGGGAGAGTGTGATGCATTGAGGACCATGGGCTAAAGAAAGCATGGTCGATTTCTGAAAACCCCAAACCCTTCCCATGGGCTAATCCCTGTGTGTTTTGGTACATAATGAAATTTGAAAGTGAACTTGTATGTGCTTTGAGTTCAACCCCTTGTGCACCTTCAAAACACTGCATGGAATGAAGAACATCCATTACATGCCTGGGAAACCAGAGTTGACGTCCCTTGCTAATCCACATCACCATCACGTTCATCTTCGGCACCCACAACCAAATCAAAAGCATCATCATAATCACCATCATTGCACCTGCATCCATCCACACCACCAACATCTCAGATCCTAAGAACGTTGCACTGGCCTCGCTTCCCAGCCAGCATACTCTTTAAGACAAGATACGGCATACACTGATCGCACACATGCCTACCTAGCTGCAACACTCTGCAGCTCACGTGGGTCATGCCCCTCCGGGCAATTGGTAGCCATGAGACGAAACTGGCATACAACGAAAAAAACAGGAAACAGGCCTTGTCTCGCTATGCCGTTGCCTTCTAGAACACCATCTCAGTGGCAATCTGGACTGTGCCTGCTGGCATTTTAGAACGAAACTGAACACCTTACTCTTCAGTCAATACCTAGGTGCCACTCAGGTTCCTGGCATTACTGCATTACACCATACCACCATGGCCGAAACATACCATGTCACTTGTTGCAACTCCCCCTTATACCAACCTCATAATTTACCCTCAACCCCATGTACCGCACTGGATTTCTGCATAGCTAGATTTGTGCTATATGAACACCAAACACAAATACCGATATACACAGTACTATTATCACCTCTCCACCACCACATCCTACCATCCTCACGCTATCACCACCATGATCCACATCATCCTTTCTGTCATCAAAGCATGCCTCCATGCATCACACTCCTAAACACATCACCAATACCCCATGGGTATTGTTCCCTCTCATGTCAACATCCCCACATGTCACCATGCCATGTCACTGTCACCCCATGTGGTGACCACCCCATGTCAACACCCCTCCACATTACCATCCTACTTAGTCACCATTTGCCCATATCTCCATCTATATCACAAGCAGCAACCTCACCACTAACCCAACACTGCCAACATCATCATCCAGAAAAACTTCCACAAGGTCACACACATCACCATTCACATGATAATCAGCAGCAACCATGATGTCATTCACATGCCCTTCCACACCACTACACACATCCACATTTCCATCCCCATCCCCATCCACACCAGCGATCTTGCTCAAATGACTAACCTCAAACCTGTCCTCATCCCCTACATCTCAAATCCACATTCATATTCTCGTCCATATCAAAATCCAGGTCTATTACTCTATCCATGTCCACAGTGCCTACGGCGACATCCCAAAACCCGTCACATCTCTTGCTAATACCTGTAAACATCCCATAGCCATGGTCGCATAACCTCTCGCTCCGACGGATGCTAACATCCATATGAAAGTGTTGCTAAGCTTGAGAGCTAGAGCAAACCAGCTGCCCTCACTGCCCATGCTTCAGACGCAAACTCACACTGGCCATCTTTTTCAGATGTTGCAGAAGGTCTCAAACCTGATGACCACGAGAGAAGATGCAACTCTCAACAATCTTTTTGTAGAAATGAACTCAACCCAATACCCACATTCCGGTGTCGCAAAAGGTTACACATCTTTAACAAGCTGGGGAAAAAAGCCACACTTATTATCTAAAACAAAGGGGGGTCTGGGAATCTCTCTACCAGCATGAATACAGCCCAAAGACCTGTTCTTGGGTGAATAACCCCTGGGAGAGACTCTTCCAAGTCTTTAGCTCACTGTCCCTTTCACAGACTTGGCAGAGTCTCTCCCAGGGGTTATTCACCCAAGAACAGGTCATTTGGCTGTGTTCGTGCTGGTAGAGAGATTCCCAGACCCCCCTTTGTTTTGCATAAATTAACTTTGGGTCTCACCCTAAGTTTCCAGGGCGATCCAGACATGGACCCCTTGCTCACTGTTCTTAGAGAGGCACAGCTTCACCTCACTGATGATGCCCAACAAGGCTGAAACACGTGTATGGGGTTGCTGTTGCTACTCTTGTTCAGAGGAGAATTGCCTAGCATTTCGGTGCTGGACTGCCCCTGGGCAGGACAAAGACTGATATGCGGGGAAATGTCTTCTCGGTGAAAGGGACAGTGAGCTAAAGACTTGGTAGAGTCTCTCCCAGGGGTTATTCACCCAAGAACAGGTCATTGGGCTGTGTTTGTGCTGGTAGATAGATTCCCAGACCCCCCTTTGTTTTACACTTATTATCCAGTCTAACAAACAGGCACTAACTGACATGTACAACCAAATGTCATGGAAGGTGTAAAGCCTGACCATCTTGAGGAAACAAAGCCCCTTCCCTTACCCCTGTAGGGAACAAACACCCACTATTTTTCACGTTCGACTATGCTATATTAATGCGATTCTGGGCAGCCCCCTACCACCAGCAAGGGAGTTTTCTGGGGGTGTCATAGTGCCCTAGCAAAATCAAGTCTGGCCCCTTTGTAAAGGGGGTTGGGGGGCACTAAAATGGTACTTTGTCTGGGAGGCCATTAGTCCATGCACAGCCCCAAGTCACATTCAGGTGTAACAGAAGGGTGCCTAGCTAAGGGGAGGAAGGAAAGCTCAGGGGCAACGTGTTTGTCTTGGAAGCAAAGCAACGTGATGCAACACAAGTTCGACGTCAGATCCTGTACTTAGAAACCACAAATTAACAATAAAATAAAGAAGCAGCCTGATATCATCTCACCTACGAAACACCTGTTACCACCAAGCGTCCTATTAAATGGCGAGCATTATTTTTCACAAATGCTGGCTAGCGTAACATAATATTTTTTGCAGTGCTTTAGAATTTCACAAGCTGTATTATTCCACATTCCAGGTTTCACAGAGGGGAAATCAGGACAGTAACTATCCATCATCTGCCCAAATCCCCACCATGACCTTGTGCATAGCGTCAGTAAGCCTACTGCATTACAATATATTCCAGTGTAGTGGCAAGGTTATGACCGTGCTCAATTCGACCACGAAGACCATTTTGCCGCACCCAAATTGGGCAAAATTATAAACCCCCACTCCCTGAAAACACTCCCCCACCGACCCCCTACTTACCTTATTCACGTCCACTTTCTCTCTGACCCTGCGGTATCGTATACGTCCCTCCTACGCGGGTCGTATCCGACGCTGCAGGGTCCGTTTTTCTTTTTTTTTTCGTCCCCCGCCTCCAAACCTCCGGAAGCGGGGGACAACCACTAAGGCCATCCCTACCAAACATGGTGTCCCCGCAACCCCTGCTCCCCATGTTTGCTAGTGATTACCCAAACTGATCGTTTCGAAACAAACGAATGGTACTGGCCGAATTCGGACAGATTTACCATATGATCGTTTGTAAATGATCAATTTGGGTACTACTGACAAAACACCCCTTGGGATGACTCTGTCCACTTCCCAACCCTTTCCTCAATTCACTGGAGCTGGGCGAAACCAGCAATGGTGCACAGGAGCGCGGAGTTCCCGTCTCTGAAGCTGCTCACTTCAAGTGCTCAGCCTGCTTGCTTCTCTTCCCTGGGGAGAATCCCAGCCCCTGACCTGGGTTAATTCCATATTCCCAATCCTAGGATGCTCTAAGCAGCTGACCAATTAGCAGCGTCTTAAGTTACATTAGTAGCACTTTTGCTCCCAAAGAAAATGCACAGTGCATTAGCTGCTCTCAGACGCGAGTCTCTAAATGGAGCGCATGCGCTCACGATTCACATTACCAGACGGCCCGCAGAGAGGGAATCGAACATCTCAGTGTAAGTGGCTGATACATATATAATCGCAGCAGAATGTCAATGTACATCATTTCCATGTCTCTGAATTCTTTGGAAACCTGTGATTCATCTAATGTCCTTATTTTAAAAAAAAAAGCTTTTGATGTTCAATTACACTGGTTTTCTGATGTCACTGTATCCACATAGCTCCAGTTAATCAATTGAGCCCATAATCTTTTGATTTATTTATTTAAAAAAAAAATGATAACACGCCTAATAGTACCTGAGTCTGGTTTCTAAGCGCAGATCCGGGATGTGAACTTATGTTGCTCTGCGTGGTCTTGCTTCCACGACCAGCGCGTTGCCACTGTGCTATCCTCCGTTCCTGTGCTATCACAAATCAATTCATAAATGCAAAAAACATTATTTTTGTTGTTGTGCTATGATCAGAAATTGGCCCATCACCTAAAATAGGTTATAATTCTGAAAGTATGGGTGCAAGCGGTGCCTTCAAGCATCCCCTGTTCCAACCTAGTGGTGCACGTTCTTCTCTGCACGGAAACAAGCAGTAGGAAAAGGCTATTGTGTCCCGCGCAAGCCTTTTTTTGTATCAGGTGTCACAGCCTCAGGACATGTTGAAGGTCTCTGGGGCTAGGCAGGCTAGGCATTTCCTTTAGGAATTGTTGTCTTCTTCCAGAGGCTGGCCAATGTCTACAAGTGCAAAAAGCAAACAATCAAGATGTATGACTAGAAAGAGGACTATCCATGAAAAATGAGGTGTCCAGTCTCTTTGTTGAATTGTACGAAGGGCGGCGGGTATGGTATAGACTCACCTGAAATTGCCTGCACAGGAGAGTAGCATGGCTAGAGCCATGATGTGTTGCAAGCAGCTCTTGAGAAGAGTATCTGAGCCTTGCATTAGGCATGTAGATCGGCCAGCGATAACAGAGGAATTAGGCTGGCGATGGTACGAGGCAAGTCAGAATGGCCCATGGCTCAACCATCCAGTCCCTCTTCCCGTCTGGGATGTGCCCTTGTATCCTTGGACCCGTACACTGGCCTCCCTCAACCCCATGGCTCCTCATTCACCCCTGCCCTCTATGAGCTCTTAAAGCTATATCTGTTGTTTGATATGATGGCCTATGGAAAGCTAGAGTTAGGCTGTCCAAACAACATTTGTTATTTATTTATTGGCCGCCTAGTTTCTGGACTCCTTCAACTGTCAGAGTCTGTGTGCCTGCCTACCTGGCAGAGGGCTTCACAAAAACAGACCATTTGGGCCTAGCCCAGGAAACACCCTTTAGTCTCTCCAGGAAGGTTGTAATCGTCTCTAGAGGACAGGACCTCTGCCAGGGTCTGCCAGGGGTTAGCTGAGAATCAGTGCTTAAAGGTGAGCCCTGCCAGTAAAATGGAGAGCTCCCACCAGGGTGTTCATTTCAGGAGTTCCTTTGATGCAGAGTACACAAGGAAAGGGCAGGGTTACAGTGACTCGGGTGGAAAAGGACTAACGAGAGATGTGCCACCATCTTGGTATTTCTTAAACCACCACATTTCCTGTCCCTCCTCCCCACTTCCTGCAGCAAAGCACTCTGGTTATGACATCACCAAGCAAATGACTCTGCCACAGCAGCCACCATTAGGGTCCTCATTGAAGCCTAGAAGGGAGCCTAGCAGCTGTGGCAGACGGCCTATTTAAGCTATCGAATCATCTTAGTTGAATCATTTTTCAACACCAGAAGAAGGAGGATTTTGCCGTATAAGGTAGCATTGGGTACATTATTGAACTTAACAACATCCATACCATACATAAGACAGGCCTGTGCATTTGCTGCTGAGCATCAGTAATCGGCATGCCAGTGGCATGTTAGCAGCACTGGAGTGACACTTTGAAATGTTTTCCAGCCGATAGGAACATTTGTGACTTCTTCATGATGGTGTTCTTCAAAAGATCAGTGTTGTTTATAGAGCTCTGGTTATTCCATGTTCGACGGTGGCCATTTTTGCAATATAAACAGGAATCGCTTGGAAAGTAAACAGGCAGTTTTCATTAACTGTAATTCCCCTAGTCCTGTTGGTTGTTTGTATGCACATATATATATAAAGCCATAACTGTTTTTGATATGATGGCATATAGAAAGCTCGAGTTAAGCAGTCTAAAAACCTTTGTTGTCACTTTAATGGCAGACTGGTTTCTGGGTTCAATCAACTGTCAGAGTCTGTGGATGCTGCATTCTGGGACTGGGCTTCACAAAATAAAAAAAAATATTTGGGCCCAGCCAAGGAAACATTTATTTGCAGCCTAGTTTCGGGACTCATTCAACTGTCAGAGTCTGTGTGCCCGCCTTTCTGGGAGAGGGCTTCACAAAAACAGACCATTTGGGCCTAACCCAGGAAACATCCCTTCTTCCCTCCGGAAAGGATGCAATCTATGCTAGAGGACAGGAAATCTCCAAGGGGTTAGCTGGAAATCAGTGCTTCAAAGTCCGCCATGCCAGTAAAATGGAGAGCTCCCACCAGGGTGTTAATTTTCGGAGTTCCTTTGACGCAGGGTAGGCAAGGAGGGGGCAGGGTTAGAGTGGCTGAGGCAGGACATGATTAGCACAAGAGGGGTTTCAACATCTTAGTATTTCTTTGATGGCGCTATTTCAGCTGCCTTACAGCCCACACGACTGTGTAAGCCTCTTTTTCAATGACAGCCCAGTTCCTTAAGGTTTTTGTCAATGGCCTGCTTATGTAGGCGCCAGGTTGCTCTACCCCTTGAGAGTTCAGCTGTGCTAACACTGCTCCAATCCCAAAATTACAGGCGTCTGTCTGAATAATGAACTCCTGACCATAGTCTGGCACTTTCAGAACTGGGACCCTGCAAAATATCCATGCCTATTCCGTCAAAAGGCCACCCAACCACGGGTAGTGGAATTATGGGGGCCTTTGGGGCCCCACCTGACTTTCCAGAAGCTTGACAACTCGGTCCGGACAAATTCCCTAACCTTTACGCCGAACTGCGGCCAGCCAAGGTGCGCAGACAACCGGTCCAATGTCTTAGTCACTCCCAAGTGACCTGCTAAAGCAATTTGGTGAGTCAAATCCAAAAGGAACTTTCTGTGGCACTGGAGAATCAGCAACCTTCTGGTGCCCTCGCCCTCAGAGTCTTTTGGCGCACTGTACAGGAGTCACTCCTCCCAGTACACTCTGAACAGTCCAGGGGCTTTGCCCGCAGCCTGCCCGTACACCTGCTTCCACAGAGTGGGACACTCTTTCTGGGCTGTGAATAAGTCAGTCTGATCTGGGCCCCCAGCTGATGCAAACTCATCCAGCTTGGGCAGGCCCTTGAGATCTTCTCCCTTCTGATCCTTCACTTCAGGTTCCTGTGCTGCGCCAGGCAACTCTGAAGTCACTGAGTTCCATGCTACCAAAGTACAGTCCTCAGTGGCCACCAGCCCCTCTCCTGCAGGAGTAGCTGACTCAGTAGTCTGTGGACTGGACTAGTGGCTACTGACCACGCCGGTCCTTCCAACAAGCCTTCTGGAAGCACTCCAGGCCCTAAGGCTCTGAGAGTGTTCAATCTGGTGATCTCTTTTGCCCTCAATTGGGTAGCCGCTGCAAATATCTCGGGATCAGGAAGATCATTACCCAACAGACATGGGACAGGGATGGAGTCTTTCACTGCTGCACAGCGCCGGGTCGTTTCACCTTGCCAGCTGAACTCTACTATTGCTAAGGGGCACTAAGGGGCACTTACTCTTTCCGTCAAACCCACTGATGCTACAATCAGGCCGATGAATGTATTTGCCTGGCAGTACCAACTGCCAGGTGACAGCAGTAACGCTAGCTGTGGTGTCTCGGACCACAGGAATTTTGTGTCCATTGATATACACATGTTCTAAATAGAGTTGAGTATTATTGGGAACTGGGATTGTTAGATGGGAAATCATATTGTGCCTCCTTTATTGTATATATTGGCCTAAGCCCAGTCGCTCTGCGAAGAAATCCGTGTTGCAAGGTTCTGACCTTCGATCGATTTAGCTGCCATTTTAGGTTCATCTGCCATTTTGATTCTCACTCCAAAGTCACCCTCTGTTCTAAAGTGGTGGACAGTGTTCTTCTGTTTGTAACTTGGCTGTCTTGACCCCTACATACAAGTTAATGTGTAAACTGCCCGTAGGCCAAATGTAAGGGTCATGTAATGAGACCTTGTCCTTCGTTGACCTGTAGATCGAGGATTACCTGTGCCAACGAAGCTAATCCGCGAACATATATTAAGCACAATACTGTTTAAATACTGAATGCGAACACTTGTTTAACTACATTGTATGAGACATATACGAAGGCTTAATGTTGAATACAAGGACACACTGTTGCCATTGTAACCTATTAGAGTATGCATTAAGAATAAGCCATATGCATATATATGAATAAATTAGAAGCAAACTCGGCATGAACCCCTAGCCCGAGAAATGGTTAACCTGTAAATGGGCTGGACATCATGTTAAGAATTGTATAAAAGAGCGAACATTCTGATGTACAGTCCCACTCACTTCTCACACCGAACGGGCTGGTATTTGCTGTAATGTACTGAGGGCCTGATAGCTATCTGTTGCTTTGTTTCTTTGAAAACTGTTCAGTTGTAGAATAAAGATCTGTGTATCTTTGTAAGCCCACGTTTGGTGTATTTCCTTTTGTGGTACTCAGCCTCGATATTTTCTTTTGCTTTTGCAGTATCTCTTCTGGAGACCCGGTACCGGTCCCACTCAGTGTAACCAATCCACATTCGGCCACTCCTTTGCCTATGGGAAATCATCCTCTAGAAGGCCCACACTAATGATGGCTTCTTCGATGAGTCCAACATTCACTATGACTTGCTTGGGTAAGCCCTTTCAGGCAGGATCCCATTTTGCATGGCCCAGCTTCTTACACACAAAACAACCTTTGGGTGGTGGGAACGCAGGTGTCACAGTGTTAGGGGTGCCTGCGCTCTTCTTTTCAGTGTGTACACCTAACTAAAGTTTTGGGATTTCCCTTCATTTTTTTGCATACCTGACTTCGAAGAGGATTGGGTTGGACCTTTCTGAAGATTTCTCTTCCGGTTTGGGTGTGCTCGCATGAGCCTTTTTCACGATTTGAGTACTCACAATCCTGTCGGTAGCCTTTGCAAGTGCCCATGGGTCTGTGATAGTCTTTTCCACAAGATGCTGGTGTAGGTCAACCTCACCATTATTCAATACATGCTCACACGCAATCAAATTGTACATCCCTTTAAATGTGTCAAATTTGTTGCCAGCCACCCACCCGCTCAGATATTTAAAGAAAAGTTTGTGAACGCTTTAAATGTCTGCCCTCTTTTCTTTCCAAGCTCTCTGAAGCTCTTGAGATACTGTTCTGGGGTTTTTTAGAACTTCCTGGAGAGGGACGCCTTCATGATTTCATAAACGGGCCTTTCCTCAGAAGTTAACTGAAGAACTGCATCAGACCCTGGTGTCAGTAAGCGACTCATCTCTGTAGCTGAAAAGCCATCTCGAGTGCGTTTCAAACCAGTAAAGAATATCCTTTCCCACTTTGTAAGTCTGCACTAAGTCTTTGGGGATGTGCTGCTTTCTCTAGAGGTCGATCTGTTAGCCTCCTTCTTCTCTTCAAGCGCCAGCTTGCGCAGCTCTATGGCGGCCCTGTCCCGCTCTATGGGGACTTTCTGTTCCTCTAGCGCTAGTCTCCTCTCCTCCAGCAGGAGCTTTCTAACCTTTATCTCATTAACAGCCGAACAATTACTTGGCCACTTAGAGACTGTGCTGAGGCCTGGGACCTGTGGGATGCTGCACTAACCCCTGACCTCACTGACACTCCAGAGTGTTGAGAAACCATGCTTGCCCCCTGGCTGGATGGTTGGTGAGAAAAACTGCTCATGCTGTCTTCCTCGTCATCTTCCACTTCCCCATCCGGAACACATTCTGTTCGGGTACACAGGGCTTAGCCCGTCCCCTGGGGTCTTCTCCCCAATCTCCCTCGCTTCTACCCAAGCTTGGAGCCTGGTCAACAACTCAGGTTTATTAAATTTAGTGTTGTGGGGAAGTCCCCTTTCTTGACATAGGACATGCAGGACATCCTTGCTCATGCCTTTCACAGTCTCTATCTCAAGATCCATGATTATTACAAATACTTAGCAGTGCCTAAACATTGCCTGTAACAGTACTTTTATCGTTGGGTGACTAAGCTGTGCGCAAGGCTCTAACTAGATCTGACTGCCTTCCTCCAATGTGACGAATCAACTTCCAGGGCACCATTGGTCCAGGGATGAATATCGGTTTGTAAACCATCAATTAGCCCCACACCTCTAGTACACCAGAAGGGATGCAACCAGATTGGAAACACAAGTAAATTATAAACGTCCCTGTCAAATTTTGGTAACATGGATGGAACGGCAGGCTTATCTCTGCAAAGTCGTAGATCATTGGTTAGTTGCAACACAGTGAAAATACAATTATTATCCAGTGATAAAAGGGACTGTCCAGTCAAGGTTGTACACAAATATCTACTCTATTATTATTCAACAGACAGTTCTAGCACACTACACAATACAACTCACCCTGTAAAGGAATTCAGAGGGCAGACAGTTTCAAGAAGGAAAAGGAATGCACTCTGGATACTGACAGGAGGGTAGTCGATAAAGTAATTCATCGCAATAGTTCAAGGATACTTGGTTTCAGCACAAAGGGAGCAATGGGTCACAAAATGTCACTAGGGGCCTTCGGAGAAAGACCCAGGGGACAGAACCACAATGTTCCTTGTCCTTGTAGAAGGTCTTAGTGCTCGACAGGGTTGAGTCGGTTTCAGGGTGCTTTGCAGTTCCTGTGACAGAGTTTAAGATGCGAGACAGCTGCGGGTATCAGGTGGCAGGCAGTTTGGCGAGCAAGGCTGGACGAACAGCTGCAGGTTGGCTTACACAGAGGCTCGTGGTCAGGAATTGTTGTTTCAATGCTGGTTGGCAGGTCTGAAGCACTGGTTGGGGCGTCTCTGACGATGTTAGCGACTGCGGTGTGACACCGTCAGCAGTGCAGTCGGTTGCAGCTCGAGGGGCTCGAATGGCTCGAAAATGTCCTTTACGCCGGACGCTGGTTGATGCTTGTTGATGCACTCCGCCTAGCTTCTTAACTGGCCTTGTGTTGGGCCAAAGCTGAGGAGAGTGTTGCAGGCAACTGCTTTGTCCTTTGGTTCAGAGACTCTCTGGCCCTTCCCACCTAGAAAGCTTGCTTCAGATCCTAGCAGGGCACGCTGTGTGCTGGCTGGGTACCGGTTCTGGATCTGCTAGAGGGACCTCTGGATTCAGTAGCTCCCTCTGTTCCCTGGGAGATGTTTAGGGGAGGGATCTTGCTTCTCTCTTTGGAAATCCTGGCCTTCCTTCACTGGCGGAAGCTGTAAGGCAGACTGTAAGGCACCAGCTGCCAATGCTGAGTTCTTCTTGTTACTCCTTGCAAGGTCTTCAGATGATCTGCCAAAAGGGGGGCTCAGACCTCTCTTAAAGCCAAATGGGCCTCAGTGATTGGTGTAGGCTAAGCCCAACTTAATCAACGAATCCTGGGTCCCCACCAACAATCTCCTGTATGCATAAGGTCATAATTTGCAACAGAAAAAGTAAAGGTGTGATAACATGTAATACCAAGTCCCACCTATCTTCCTGTCTGTTGTGGATCAAAGGGGCTCTCTGGTTAATTGAGCTCTCTGTGGTTCCTGATTAAAGCGGCAGGACTCCCTTACAGCTGCGGCGAGAACAGACTTTCGCTCTCCCTCAATCCACATACCCGTACCATCTGAATGGGGTCCCCCCGCGGGGGTTACCTACTGTAAACACATAGTCCCAGACATGACAGGTCACTGCCCTTGGTACTGAGAGGTGGGTGCTGGCTTCAGGTTGACACAGTTCATATCAAAGGTTGTTGGGGTTTCCTGTCTCTTTTGTTAAAACTCTGAAGCCAGGCCCATGTGGGCCTGTTTGAAGTATACTCTATTAGTATGTTAATTATGTTAATTGCTGCCACCATCTGCAGAGCGTAAACAAATGGGCAGGGCAGATCCATGCCACCTTTCATAGTTAATTAGGCTGGCCATGGCAGGAAGAAGGTTTTGCCTTCCCCCTTCTGAAATGCCTTGATGTAGTCTTGGCTGTCATATTCCAACTAAATATGACAGGAAGGATGGCGCCTTTAGGCTGTGTCCACCCAGCATACACGGGTCACATTTTCCAGAGGTTGATCTACCATCATTCAAATTCATTTAAAATTTTAAAAAAAGTCCAGGCAAGCGCATATCCACAGTGAGGATGGTCGAATTCCTCACACATAACTTCATCTCCTAAGCGAGGTGAGATTGTAGCTCTGACGTGTAAGGCCCCATTACTTCACATCCATCCAGGGTCCCCTGAGTTGGTATTTGAAATCAAGTTCGTTCAAAACTAACATCTAAATTCCATCAGTCACAGAAGGTGATTTTTCCAGGCTCCTTCCCAAATCCTCCCATTGAAGAAGTGGAGAGATGGCATTTACTGGATGTTACGAGGTCTGTGTAAACATATTTGTGAAGGACACATGCCTTTTGGATTCTGATAGTCTGTTTCTAACTTTGACAGGGCTTCCCCAGGAGGCAGAAAGACTTCTATAGCATTCATCAGCAGGTGGATAAGGTGAGCAATTTCAGAGGCTTGAGGGATCACAGTGGCTCCTCTCCTGAAGGTTATACAGGAAGGTCTACCAGGGGAATATCTGCATCTTTGGCTGAAGCTAAAGGGGTCATGATATTTGTAGGGCTGCAACAGTGAATGAAATTGCCTAAACTTTCCTGCACATGCATCTACAATGGCACAGGGGGGTTCATCACGTTTCTGGACACTGAAGCAGTGTACCTTCCAATAATAGGCATTAGCAGCATCTGGGAGCCGGAAGTGTTCTTGACCCCTCCATTTGATACACTTGGGTATGTCTCATAGAGAACATTTTTTGATGGGATAGAGGGACGTAGAGGTAATGCTGGGATGACTTACTGTATACTTCATTATTCCTAGCCCTGCTCTTCCTCGTCACAGTACTTACAACCCACGGCTCCCATCCTTTGGGAATGTCTGGGTCTATAATGCATTAGGTTATAGAACAATAGCATAATGGAACCTGTGGAGTTGTATGCTCTACACCATAGGGGGTGGAGCCCAAGGAAAGGAAAAAGTGTGAAGAGGGTTCCTGTAATGGAGGTCAAAGCCCAATATCGTAAGTATTGTGTCACGGTAGAGTAGGACTAGGAGTAATGAAGATTACCAGTACGAAATCCCAGCATGCTTTCTGTCAGTTGTTGGGAGACCCTGTCATATTTGAAGTTTGAATCAAGCGGCATCGGGCAGTCCTCACCAATCCGGATACCCCAGATTCCTTCTCCTAGCCTTACCACGGTTTAAAAAACAAGGCTGCAGAGGCTGGATTTTCTGTGCAACTCCTGTCCTGCATAATGCTATCTCGACCTGATCTTTGACATAACTGAAAAATGCCCCAGTGTGCTTGGCCTACCAACCGAATTCTCTTGTCCAGTTTTAATACGCCAATCTTTCTCCTCAACCTCCAACTCTCTACCTCCTACTTCCTCCCCTCTGAACCTCATGCCTCTTTTACGGTCATCCTGCTTCTTGTCATTATGTGTATGGAAGTGACAAACCATTGTGTGTAAGCTTTTTACAATTGTCCAATAAATAAATCATAAATGTTAGATTCTTCGCGACAAATGTGGTTTTGTCGCGCAAACAATGAGGGCTAACCCCATGCAAATGAGCCTAGGCAGGGCCCTATTTTAATGTGGCTCCAAAACCATTCGGGCCGTGAGATATGTGCTGTCAGGCCCTAATACTTAAAGGGCATTTGGTATCATTGCATGTGGCATGCGTGTGAATGAATGTTTTCCTGGGCATATGTTGGAAGTAGACATGCATACATAGATGATTTATAGTCAGCATCGAATGCCAAAGCATCGGATGCCTTACCATCTAAAATAAAGCGTAAAAAAAAAAAATCTAATACATTTCTTTTCCTTGTTTCTTTTAATGGGGGGTCTCCCCCAAAACCTCTTTTTTAATCTTTAAAAACCCAATACAATTTAAATAAAACTGCATTAGATGCTTTTTTTCCGATGCTTGTTTTTAGATGGTAAGGTACTCGATGCTTTGGCATTCGATGCTATGACTATGTTCCGCATGGCTTTATGTAGTCTATAATGGCAGTATGGTTTGTGTCAGGTGATTAATGGGGATCTCTGCGCTTCAAAATGTACATCTATTTTTTTACTAGCAGAAGTATTTAGCGGTCATGTGTGTGTGAATGTTTGCACCCGTCTAAAATAAGTACTTGTATTATTGATCACAAACTCCACATGTGCTAATACCAACTTTGGTGTAAGTTGAACCGTAACAGTAAACAGTTTATTCTCTTACTAATGTTGAAAGATCAATTCTTTATAGTTGTTGAACTGTTTACAGTATAAAGATAAACAAGTATACATTTTGCAATTCCTTTCCTCTGGATCAACGTATCCCTTGGTTACAACTCATCAGAGAGATGGCCAACACGTGGTCGACACTAAATAGGCTATATTTGTATTGCCAATGATGTGTTCTTCTTCAGGGCCTTATAAAGCGTTGTAACATTCATAGCATAATGTGAAATTCATAACATCATGTGAAAAACATAAGACAGCAAAAATACAATATTAATCATAAGAAAAGTAATCAGAAAAGTAATCAGAAATGTCTGGGGAAAAAGGGGAGGGGAAAACAACGAGTCATTTTATTTCTATCAATCCATCTAATACCTCGTTATACGATTATAAGTAACTGAAATTATCTTATAATTAATATTTGGTCTCACATTCCTGTTCTTTAAATGATATATTGATGACTGGAATAGATAAAATTTTCTGCTTGTAAAAGAGCTGTACCCCAGATGTTTTTTCCTCTTTGATTAGGGAACATCTGTATTGTAAACCCACCCTCAGAAGGGTTCATCAGAAGATAATTAACATGGCAGTGGTAACACTTCTGAATTGGATATAGTAACATTAAAAAGATTTTTATGAATCACAGAATGTTCAAAAAATCATTCCTGATTATTTTAATGGAACGCGCTTCATAATTAGTACATTTTGTCAGATCTGTGTAATATTTATTTCTGAAGTTCAAAAATGCTCTTGTACCAATAATGATTTTATTTTTCTTTGATAGTAATCTGAAAATACAATACATGAGTTAGGAAACAAGTAATTAACCATTGTGGCGAATGTTCTCTAGAGTTATTCATTTGGCTTTTTAGCCAACTAACACTCTCTAATTTGAATAATATTAAGCTAATTACAGTTTCTATAAATGTTAACCTTTCATACATATCTACATCATTGTCATACTTGCACATTTGTTGTACTGGTACTACGTGACATTAAAATAAGGATGCAGGCTCACATATCATGCATGTGTGTCTAATGAAATAGACAGAGAAAGGAAAGCTACTTTGTCTGATGGTCGCGTAACCCAATCCACGTCTTGCCATAAACGGTATCAAAACATAAGCATCAACACATGTGCTTGTGGCGTTCAGGAACAGGCATCTGCCGTCTTGGTGCACTTCATATGCAAGTCTGAATGTGTAAACATAGAGGAAATACACATTGTTATCAGTCCAAAAGAGCAGAGCCACATAACTCCCCAGTCATTTTTTGCTACTAATAAAACTGGCAACAGTAGTTAGATTCAAAATAAACATAGGAGAGCGACATAGACATCTGCTATTTGGATATGTTGACAGCGGTTTTAATGATGAAACATGAATGAAAAAATAATAAAAGAATGTGTTATGGAGCTAAAGTTAACTGTGGGCGAATGAGTGGTCTGTTACTGTTCACCCTTGTTATACAAGAGAGGTTTGTACAATCTAAATTATTCAGTTGCACGGTATGTAAGTATCCTCAGCAAGGTATATATACAATATCTTGCTAATTATGCATTTAAAATTAGTTATAAGGTGTGCAATAACAATTTCTGTTATAAGAAAGCTAAATAGTGTCATTTTCCAGGGTCCTTTTCCATGCATTGGTCTCTAATGCATAACAACTTAATTTCACCAAATTACTGTGATGTGACCATATATTTATCCTTATTATTTATACTACAGTAAGCCTAGTCTATGCCCCCAGTGTATTCCATGTGCACACCTCCCCAGAACAGACGGTCTGACCAACAACATGACCAGCTGCACTCCTTTCTGCATACTGTGCCAATGCCATTTACAGAATAGGACATTTGCTAACTTGTTTTTACCAAATATATGCTGACAATGTAAGAGCCTGACGTGTTATTGTCTTAGATTCCAGTTAGGAAAGGAGGTTGTTCCTCTTATGCTACATGTGACTTGGACGCAGGCCAATATATGCCTATAAAAGAGAAATCGCTTAGCCACAAAGGCAGAGCTCCATATTGCCATCTATGCGCTTGTCATTATGTGCTTTCCAAGCCTCAGCAGGCTCTTGTTCATTCTATATTATTGTTTGTCTAATAACAAACCCATGTACTGGTCTGTGACTGTCTCAATTTCGTTGGAGCTTCGTAGTACCAAGAGAAGTATGTGTCTCACCGACCCTGCATAACTCTACACTTCATTTGTTCGAGAGCCCCGCGCAGGACAAGAAACCTACCAATATCGAAGAAAACTTTCTTCCGGCTCCTTCCAGAATTTCCTGTACCCTTCAATGCCCTATCCATATCACCAAAAAGCAGCCCCACTCCTTTCTAGGTACGAGCAATTTCTATTGAGCCTGTATCCTTGATTATTTCCACGCTTCCGTTGTTTCCCCGCTACAAAAGTTGCTCCTCGACTCCCAACCAGACAGGTTGCTTTGGACAAGGGAAGCATCCACTGCTTTTGCTAAAATTAAATATGCTCTCTCTCTGTTACCCCCACACTCGCCCTTCCACATTACTCCAAGAAGTTCACCTTGTTTTGTGATGAAAAAGAGGGGTATGCTCTAGTGGTACTCACATAAAAGCATGGTGACCTACAGCGCAGTGTGCTCTATTTTGGATCACCGTTAGACCTAGTAGCTTTGGCTCTTCCACGCTCCCTCAGAGCTGTCACTGCTGCAACTCTCCTGCTCTCCGAAGTAAATAACCTAGCACGTGCCCATAAAATCGATGTAGCAGTGCCTCACTGCGTCCTCTCCATGCTCTTTAAGGGTAAAACCCAACACCTCTCTACCGCATGCCTCACAAAATACGAGTAATTACTGATCTCTGCAACTAACAACACACTTATTTGATATGCTCCTCTTAACCTTGCCTTCCACTCCACTGTGGAAGGCCACTCCAGACAATGTCCACTCCAGACAATGGTCTTCTGCATGATTGCCTTGCTGCAGTTGACATCGTCTCCTCACAAGGAAATGACCTCAAAGATGTCCTCCTTATTAGTTCTGACTTAGTACTCTTCATGGACGGCTCATGCCTCTGGGATTCTTCAGGTGTTCTACGCACAGGGCTTTCTGGTTTTCTCTGTGCACCTCTTTTAAAGTCCTAGAAACTTTTCAGCTCCCTTCAGTACACTCTGCAGAGGTTGCAGAGCACTTTGCCGTCACAAGGGCCTGCACGTTCGACACACAATGCTCAGCCATCATTTATACAGATTCACGCAACACTTTCGGCATCCCACATGATTGTGGTATCCTCTGGAAACAGAGTGGCTAGCTAACTGCTCAGGGGACACCCATCCTCAATGCCCTGTACGTTGGAGCACTGCTTATGGCAATTCTGCTGCCTTCTGCCCTTTCAATTGTAAAATGCAAGGCACACACACGCTTCTCCCTTTGTGAATACACAAATAGAGTTTATATGCATGTCCAAATGTGCCACTTTTGAGTATGTGCTGGCGGTAATAGACATATTTTTGGGATCGACTGAGGCCTACCCTTGTAAGAATGCTCATTCCATTACAGTTGCAAAGAGACTGTTGAAAGACTTCATCCCTCATTTTGGCCTCCCTGTTTCCATTAAGTATGACAGAGGTATGCACTTCACAGGACAGAAAGTGCAAAACATTTGTAAAGCACTAGGCATATTTCAGAATTTCCACTGCTCATTTCACCCGCAAACATCGGGTGAAGTGGAACGCAAAAACTTTGATGTGAAAAACCACCTGGTCAGGGATTGCCACGAGACCGTCCTTGCATGGCCTGACACCCTCCCTCTTGTTCTAATGGACATTAGATATACTGTGAATAGGGAGCATGGCCTATCGCCAGATGAAGTACTTATGAGAAAGCCCATGAGAATGCCACCCACTGCTCCACCCTCACCTGATTCTAATCTACAGTTGAATGATGATCTTGAGACTAATGCTCGTTGTGTGTCCTCACTTCCAGAATGTTAAAGAGGCTCTACTGCAACCCCCTGAGACCCTGTGCCATGACATCATGCCCAGTCACCCTCAAGGTCCATCAAAGAAAATCATTGCTCATGACTCCAATCATGATGACACCTGCTCCGCCTGAAAACGTTGATTCGTCTGGGGTCCAGGACAAAGACGCAATCTTCCAAAATCAAGGATTAAAAAAAAAAGATTCTCTACTGTTGCATTTTAGGGTCCACGACAAAGGCCCCCTACAAGGTCATCACTGTTCCTATTGGACGACCCCCCTCTAGAAAACGGCCAGAGGGACAACTTGTGGAGTGCTGCTAAGACCTCCCCTGGCCCTTCCAGGTGACTCCAGGTACTGTGTTTTGTTCTTTATTATGCAACCACAATAATGCTGATGGTGTTCGGATCCCATCAAGCCAGGGCCAAACTCTCCCCAAAATATGAGTCCTTCTTGATTAAGGATACCCACATCCAGGCACTGTGCAAAGTTAAAACTCTTGGGATGACACTGGAAGCTTTCATGAGTTGAGTGCTGTTGCTCAAGCTCTTTACGTTAGCAAAAACTGCTCCTATTACCTTAGGCTGCTGAAAGCTATTAAACCCTTTCTGAGTGAGGAAAACTGCGCCATTATAGCAAGAGTGACTATCCTATCACGTCTGGATTATGGAAATGCACTCTTCCTGGGAGAAAATAAACAATGTGTTGTCAGATACCAACATATCCAGAACAACGCTGTCAGGATAATTAAACAAAAATCCAAAACCGAGCACATCAGCAGTGCCAGAAGAGAACTGTACTGGTTGAGAGTAGAGGACAGAGTACAGTTTAAGGCTCTAACTTTGGTACATAAATGTCTCTATAGGAAAGCATCAGCATATCTTAAATCTAAGATCAATCTCTACGTACCAGGTGGAGTATTAAGATCTGCAGCACTGGGTACGGTGGCCATCGCACCACACAAGTGTTCCAACGGTTTGGGTAAAGCCTTCCCAACAGTAGCAGCTGGCAAATGGAATAAACGGCCAGTAAATCTGAGACTAGAACCAAAATACCTAGCATTTCGCAAAAAATTGAAAACCCACTTGTTTAAGTAATCACAAGCCTCCTTTTCTAACTATGCAGATCCTTGTTTTCTGTGTGGTGATACCACCTGTCTTGTGTGGATGTTGTACGCTACGTTTGTTGTAATGTTTGTATGTTGATGCACCCCGATGCTTGCGAGCTTACTGCAAAATACAAATAATTAAATAAAATAGAAAAGGACATTTGCTAACTTGTTTTTACCAAATATGTGCTGACAATGTAAGCGCCTGACTTGTTATTGTATTAGATTCCAATAAGGAAAGGGGGTTGTTCCTCTTATGACTTGAACGCATGCCGATAGAGGCCTATAAAAGAGACTTCTCTTAGCCACAACAGCAGAGCTCCTAATAGCAATCTATGCACTTGTCATTACGTGCTTTCCAAGCCTTGGCTGACACTTGTTCATTCTGTATTATTGTGTGTCTAATAACAAACCCATTTATCCATCAGCTTGGCGTCTGAGTGGGTTATTCCTGTCTGGTCTCCTGTGTGGGTCTCTGACCCCTTCTGGGCTATGGGTGGCTTTCCAGGCCACCACAATTGGTAGTCTAGTTAGCCATTGGATCTTGTCCCATAAAGAAAAACCTAAAACAAAACATGTTTTGTATGTATAGTATTTCCACATGAGAAGTTAGAAAGGGATTCTTTATCAAATTGAACTGATATGGTTGTAGTTAAATATACACCTTCTCACAAGAATGAATGTAGTTTGTGGTCTTTATTTAAGCCGTGAGTAATTGTCCTAAGACTGAAGGCTCATCTGGCCTCCTGTTGGCCTCCTCTTGTTGCAGATAGGATTCCGTGACAACGGCTCTTTCCCTGAGCTGGATCTTTTCAGTTCCAAAGAATCTGAGCATCTATACTTCTTCCATCAGAACTGATTTTTGTATGTTATTAAGCGAAATAACTGTCACTATTACAGGACAAGATAAAGCAAAGTTGTATTGTGGTGCTTGAGATTTATAATATATAATGGCAATTTCTGGACATTTGGGGCTGCATTTGGATTATGATATCTGCATATGGGGGCTGTCACTGGGCACTTGATGGAAATAACTGGACATGTCAGCTGTAGGTGGCATTTTTTAGAGCTAGACCTATTGGCTTTGTCACTGCTTGTTTTAGAATTGTGTAGTGTAAATCAGTTTGCATTCAGTTCTGACCTCTGTTTATGAAACGCCATATATGCAGTGCCTGGGGGTATTTAAATTCAAAGTCTGCTATTCATTCAAATCAAAGATACATTCCTAGCTGTAGAAAGTTTGCATTTTGTTTAATGCCTGCATACATAATTTGTCAGTGAGCTGTGAGTCTATAATGCCTTCTAAGTTGGTGACTACTTTGCTTGTCTGCACGAACAAGGGAATTTTCCTTGTTTCGTAGAACAGTGGATTGTTTGTGCTAGTAAATTGATTTGGCTTCGGTAGCGCCAGAGACAGAATATTGGCTTTGGTTTTTAGGTTTTGCCTGTAGGAATTATTGGAAAGTTCGTACTGTAGTTGTGATCTCGTACGTAGAGGAGCACATCACTGTCGTTATGTTGGGAGGGGCCTGCATGAGCCATTTTAAGGGAAGTGACGCGGGGCTAGGAGGGGGTTCCGGGCGTTTTTACTTTCCTCCTTTCACTTGCAGAAATAAAGAAGTGGTTGAATACACAACTGTGTCTGCCATCTCTATTGCGAACAATGGAGCGGTCCTCCTTTATCACACCACGGTTGACCCCTGAAACTGGCAATAAGGAGAGGGACCCACACTGTAGTCTCATGGCCCAAGCCTCTTCTAAGAACCTGGGCGGTTGCAGAGGGCCGCGGAAGACTGTGCGAAGCAGCCGACGCCGGCATCTTGCTGGCAGCTGGACGGCATGCCCCGCTCCATCTCACGTGGAGGGGGCCTATTGGCAGCACTGAGGCAGTGCTGAGGGAGGAATGCTGCTGGGCACTGGTGAAGTGCGCCGGCGCACCTCCCGCATCTTGTCTTCCTCCCGTTATAATGACAGCCTAGAGCCACAGTGCCACCCGGGGAAACTCAAAGAGGCACTTCCTGTATAAACCACGTGGCTGGGGGATCACAACCTACTCACCAGACTACCAGCTCTGGGGAATTTAAAGCACTGTGTGCCATAGAAGCACACCACAGCAAGGTAGAGACATAATCCATTAAGCCAAAGGGATATCAGGGAAAGATTACCACGTGTCCACACTCATAGCACGATCTAATCATGTCTGAAGGTGAAATACCAGCAACGGTTTCCGCAAGACCTTTTTACTCCTTTCAGCCACCATCAGGTGAGACACAAGTAATGCACCTTCCTCCTGAATTCTATCTCCAAGAAACCAGGAATCTAGGTCAATGATTGGTGAAGTGGCTAAGGGACTTTAGATTCCTTGTAGGCACCATGGGACTCACAGAAAACACCAGGGTAAAGAATATGCTGTTGCTCGCAATAGGTCCTGCAGTGGGAGGCATCGTGGGCAAGCTCATTGACACAGAGACAGCTTCAGTCCATAACCTGCAAGAAACACTATCGAATTACTTTGCCCCCACACAAACTTGGACTTTGAGAGCCGCACCTTCCACACGACAGGCCAAGAGAAGGGTGAAACACTTGACAACTTTGTAATGAGACTGTGCATCAAGATCAAACATTGCGAGTTCCACAGATACTCTAAAAATGAAGCGCTGCGCTCCCAAGTCATTGGGGGGATGCGAATCCCAGGCATTCTGAAAGAAACTGCTGCAGAAACAAAGTTCTCTCTCGAGGAAATACTCGCTTTAGCCTGCATGGAATCTGTCATTGATCAACAAATGGACACCATGAATAAGGTGACTATACAGACCCAGCAGGTAGAAGGGGAGAGTGTGAACAAACTCACTCTAGCCACCTCCAATGCATCTAGGCGGGGCGAGCCCACATGCTTCAAGTGTGGCTACGAGTATCCCCGCGTAGGTGCTTGCCCCGCACTGGGACAAAAATGCGTGGCCTGTGGAGGCGAGGATAACTTCGGGCCATCTGCAAGAATGCACCCCTGCCGACACCAGGGAGAAGATAGCCAAAGTTGAGATGGAAAATAGCGCAGACAAGTTCGCGCAAGGGCAGACCTGGCAATGACACAAGAAGGTACAAACAGGATGACCATGAAAGCACCAGATCTCATCCCCGCGGTGAACGATGTTCATCGGACGGACAAGGATAGTGGCACTCCAGGCGACATGTTCAATACATAGAAGTACGATCAGCGTCGAGCAGTGAATCTGCATCGTCCACAGATGATCAGAGGAAAAAGCAATATGCATTGACAGTAAACAATCACTTGGCCAAGGAACACAGCCTGATGCTGATCATGCGCGTCAACAATACACAAGCTAAATTCCTCATCTACACAGGGGTGACGGTAAACAATCTGAGTGAGGAGGCGTAAAATAGTCTGCCGCAGCCCCCAATGCTAATACACTCAACCATAGACATTTACCCATACGGGTCCACCAAAGCGTTTCCATGCAAAGGAATCATTTCAGCTGTCTGCTCACACAAATCACAAGCAGCAATGTTTCCAACTACATGTGCTCAAAACAGAAACCAACAGCGGGTGTGTCCTCAGCTTTAAAACCACAGTAGACATGGGGCTGGTGCACGTTCTATACCAGTTAATGGCACATAAATTCCCAGCAAAGGCAGATGACATTGAAAGGGCGTTCCCGAAGTTGTTCAAAGGGGTAAGCAAGCTCAGAAACTGCAAAATACAACTTCACATAGAGCCCAATGTCAAACCGATAGCACAACACTACCGGAGCATCCCGGTCAATATACAGAAACAAGTGGAGGATGAACTCAACAAATTATTGGAACAACACGTCATTGAACCCGCCGAGGGGCCCACGCTCTGGGTATCCCCCTCGGTACCGGTCCCCAAGAAAGCAGCTGAGGAGTCCACCTAGTTATGTGTAAATATGAGAGGGGCAAAAGAGGCGATACAAAGGGAGAGATATCAGGCACCATAAATTACAGACATGCTACACCTGCTCCATGGAGCAAAGGTGTTCTCTAATCTAGACCTCACAAAAGGTGTTCTCTAATCTAGACCTCACAAAAGGATACTGCCAGTTGGAAATCGCCCCAGAATCACAATACATCACCACAGTCATGACAAACATGGGCCTTTTCCAATATAAATGGCTCAGTTTCAGAATATTGTCAGAAACCAACATTTTTGAAGACAAAATTCTTATAGTTATACAACACATCACCAACTGCCTAAACTACTCAGATGATGTCTGGTGTTTCCAAAATCCACACATTTGCTCTTGAACGGCTGATCATAATGTACAAGAGAGGTACGATGCTGACGGCAGCTCAATGAGGGTCTCACAAGACAATCACTCGCAACACCTCACATTTCAAGAAATGCCCAAGTGGAGAGATACACCGGTGGCACCCCACCCAAGCTGACCGGAATGGCTCAGACTCTGATGACTGCCATCAGACTCTAATGACTCCTAGCTAGGGGAGGGGGGGCTGTCAGAGGAGGAAGAGGAGGTCATCAGACCAGATGATGACCCTGCGGCAGCAGTGCCAGGGCAAGAGAGACGCCCTCAGAACTCTCGTATAAAACCCTGTAGACTGATTGAGGAGATGAGGTAATTGTTTAATATGTTAAAAAGGGGAGAGAATCTTCACATATGAGAATGCGCTTGATAACATAGTTCTTAAAATAGCAAGTGGTGTATTTGCATCTGGCACTTGCTGGATGAGCTTAGGTTATGGATTATACATGCATGTTTTAAGGATGTTTTTCAGTGATATGGTGCCATTAACAAACTCCAATAAGTCCATCTTTCTTTGAATAGCACATTGTCAGGGAGCAGGGCGGAAGAATGACAGAGATCACAGGTGCACAAACAGGATCCGCGGCAGGGGGGAAACGATTCAAGGCAACTCCTCGCTGAGATTATGAAACATCCGGAGTCGGAGGTGGGGTTGCTAGAGAAGCCAGGAAAGCCCACTGGGCTTGGGGTGGTGGGAGGGGAGGGCGATACGGGGGAGGGGTAAAGACACCACGTGCTGATCATGCAAACGCGAATCCTTTGGACAGCTTCCTCGAGTCAGGGTGGAGGAGATGCTTCCAGGGTTTTCCAGAAGGTGGCGATGGCGGAAGGAAGTAGGAGGAATCCATGTTTACATCCATCATACATTTAGGAAACGATTAGTGAGTGGATTCGGATCGTGCGCTCCGCGTCCACAAAGAGTGATTTGAAAATACAAGTGGGGGCTAGTAAGCCCACAGGATAGGCCGGCCCCTGGAGGTACTATGTTGTTTGCCTCGGCAGCGATAGGGGTGCTGCTACCCAACTGGCAGTCGCCGTTCACCTTCTTTGAAAAAAAGACGACAGAACAAAAGAGAATCGAAATATTGTACAGCATTGCAGGCTTGAGAATCCGTTTAGTCTCTGACCTGCTCTTTTTTCTAAAGCCATCTGATTTATAGCCCAACACGACAGATTTATGGGCGCAGACGGAGAGCTAGCAAGGTGCTGCCAGCTTCCCCCTTCTTCTTGACAGGATGGCGGGAGGGCAGCAATTATCTGTCGCCAGGAATAAATCACGCCACTGAGCTGCATGCCCGTGGCCCTGTCACAGCCCCGAGCGCGTGCCGAAAAGCAAGCGCCATGTCGCAATTTTGCACGCTGTTCTCGTCAGAGTGGCAAAGCACGCTCTGCGCAAGTGGGTGATATCTGCAGACAGGCTCGGACTGGCAATAGGGCGATGTCCGAACCAAAAACGCAAAATGCTTTTTTGGTAAAAGTGGGTCACTTATTTGGCCAAAGTGGGCCAGTTTGATAAGTTACTTCACCATGCGCCTAGTAGTTTTGACCAGTTTTACTGAATGCATATTAATAATAAATAATAATAAATAATATTCTTTAAAATGCACGATTTGCACCACATTTGATAAAGACCCCCCCCCCCCCTTGGGTACTACTCAAACAGTCTATCTCAAAAGGAATGAATTGCCATTTACAACTGTGGGCCACTTTTTCATTGGTGCCCCACACAATGTTATGTTGCACTCCGACCCTGTGTGCAGGTGTACATCGGCGAGTAGTCCGTTTGCCACATGGAAGATGCAGAGTGATTGCGCAAGCGTTTCCAAACTTCGTGTGCTGCTGGCAGTGCTTAATTTGTGGGGGTGTTTGCAGGGCTCAGCCCTGGCACTTATTGTTTCAGGCTCAATTTCACGATGAGGTGGTGTTTTTGAAACTTCGTTATTATAAATGTTAGTCAGTCATAGTCACACAACAAGCAACGGCAGTGTGCACTGGCAGGGTCTCTGTAGCCTGAGCCGGCTCATTGTTATTCATGCACCGGCTGATCCAGGTGGCCAGGGCCATGCTGGTTATCCGTTTTTCATTGATAGCCATGAGTTGGAAGGCAGTAACCAGTGATGGATGATTGTGCTGGCCGTGCTCACACAGTGCTCCAGTCAGCCTGCATGAAATTGGTGCAGCTCCACCACTGTAATAACCAAAAGCACCACCAGTGGAGTAACTTTGCTGAAAATGGTTGGGGGGGTGGGGGCATGACATCTGAAGAAAAGGTGCCCCAGCCAAATAAATAGGGACTCAGTGGGCTGCCATGAAAGTTGGGGGGGGGGCAAACACCCCTGCCCCCCCCTAAAATTAAGCCCAGGAGCACCACCACAGCAGATTGAGTTGACATTAACTGGGCAGTCACCATCCAGCAGCACCAACACAGAGGCAAGGCCATGCACAAGGGCACTGCCGATAAGGAATGGCTGCCATGCTTGCCAGCCTGTACATGAAGATCTTGTTGCACTGTTTGACGGGGAGTTAACTAGCTAAGTAATTATTTTTCCTGAATTAGCCAATCAGTTTACTACAGGAGGTAAGCATGTTGCTCTTTTCTCTGTTGAAACATGGTCAAAATGTTCTACTTCCTAACTATAGAAGCAGAGCCAAATGTTAACAATGACATGTTTAAAGAAGCACTTACATATAGGGCCTCATTATGGGAATCCCGCTAAAAATGGGGTCATTACCGGCATGGAGGAAGTAGCGGGTCCGTGCTCCTTTGACACCGCTAATAGCGGCTGATTACGAGTGCGCGAGAACGCGCGAACCCCCATGCTGGTAATGGCCATACCGCCATGCCGCTAATGGGCCTCCAACCCCCGATAGCGCAATCACGGGACCCGCCGATACCGCCTCTGCCAAGGAGCAACCCCTTAATAATGACCTGGTAATAACAACATGCTAATACCGGGCTCGTAATACCGGACCCGGAAGTAACGTCATCGCGTCGGAACAGGAAATGCGCCAGCGGCCATCTTTAAAAACACAATCCATTGTAATCCTCCCAAACCACCACTGCTACAGAGGAGAGACCAGGGTCATTGTGTACAACATGTCCAAGGTAACCCGAAAAAAACACCCCCCGCCTGCGCAAGAAGCGCTTTCCAGATGAGGAATTGAATATGTTGGCAGATACCCTTGCTACCATGCCGATAAGGTATTTACGAACAACCTCAAAAGGAGGTGCCGTTGAGGAAGAAGGAAATTTGGGCGGAGTTAGCACGCAAGGTGTCTGCGGTAGGCACCATCCCCGGTCAAAGACTGCAAAAAAAGATGGGACGACCTTCGTCTCAGTGTCCGGAACATCCTGGCCAGCAATCGGAGGGAGGCCATGGGCACAGGCAGGGGTGCGCTCTCACCGGTTAAACTCATGCGCCCCGAGGAAACCTGTAACACAACCATCCAGATGGAATCGATAGAGGGCTTTGGGGAAATGGAGACGGGTGCCGCGACATCTGGAGAAGGAGGTGAGTGACCCTGCAAACCCCAGTAGGCCAAACCATGACGTAGCAGAACTGATGTGAACGTGAGCTGAGGCAAGGAAATGCATGGCCCATCGTACGCACATTTACGGATCCATGTCCAGATGGAGGCCCAAACCCTGCCACACTGAAATGCATGCTGTGTGCCAATCCCATTGCCAACAGACACCCAACACACAGTGACCATTTGCATGTAACACATCACACAAAGCCCATTACAATGGCATACCATGTGGTACGTATCAGTGCCAAATGGAGATACCACGGCTAATGCCAATATGCCCCCCTTGAAACTACCCTATGTGATACACCTATAAGATTGCAATGCATGCACCATCTCATGCTTCTTGCATGTAACAGCGTGACTGATGCCCTGCATCTCTTCCTCCTACACAGGCACTGATGGAGAAGGAGGGAGTCAGGACCCTGCCACAAGGCCTTCTACGTCCAGGCCCAGACAGCCGGCCACTGGCCAATCCACCTCCGGGGCAGCACTGCGGCCCACTGTCCAATCCAGGGCAGGTGCACAGGCCATGCAGGCACACGAAGACACTGCAGCAGTGGACATGACTGCTACCACAGAGCTGCCAACAACAGCCGAAGGGGAGGCTGATGGCAGCCAGTCCGCTGCCACAAGCTCAGTGGGTGAGGCAGCAGCCACAGCCCCACTCAGTGACATTGATCTAGGAGCAGAGGAGTATGTGGACCAAGGTGGAACAATCCATGTGAAATGTCCACACACCCCTAGCCCCCCGTCCACCACCCAACCCAACACTCAGGCCACACTCTCCAGCCCCATGCTGGATCCTGCACTGCACAGTTCTGACCTCAGTACCACCCCAAGGCCAGCCCTGCAATGGCACGCCCAGCCGCAGCACCCTCAAGCTCTGCTGCTCCCACTGACTTGGAGGCCCGGCTGTCAAGGGTGGAGGCAAGGCAGGACTCCATGATTGACCTTGTGCGCCAATATGTGGCTGATGGAGAGGAGACACAGCGAGAGATCGGTCAGGCCATTGCTGGGATCACTGCTGCCATTAATGCCTGTGCGGTCATGATCCGTGACAGTTTGGGGGCCATCATGCAGGTCCTGACCAGCATCCTGCAACCCATGCAGCACCAGCAACCTGCTCCAGCCTTGCCAATTCAAACTGCATCCACCCCATCCTCCACACCTGCATCCTTCTCAACCTCCAGCCCTGTGCGGATGACAAGGCGGAGTGTGAGGCAGACCGAAATGCTGCCCCTGGACTCAAAGAAAGCCCGCGAATAGTGTGGGATGACAATGGGTGTGGGGGGAGGTGGTGTTGGTGGTGTATAGGGGATTAAGGGGGTGTTCATTGGTGCTTATGGGGTGTTCATCGGGGGTATGGGGTGTTCATTGGGGGTATGGGGAGTTCATTGGGTGTATGGGGAGTTCATTGGGGGTATGGGGTGTTCATTGGGGGTATGGGGTGGTTGTGTGTTTGGGGGTGGAGGAGGAGAGGGGGGGCGTGTGAGTGGTGGAGGGAGGATGCACTTTTCTGTAGTTTTCATTAATACACCCGTTGTGTGCAAAATCTTTTAATGCCTGGACATTGTTCATTTTGTGTGTGTTCCTTTTATTCATGACAGTGCACAGTGCCCAACTCCCCACATACCCTGTGTGCATGTCCACATGGACCCAGTGATCAGTGTAGCACACACACATATCCATCAACATCCCTGTGGTTCAGAAGTATTCGTCAATCAGTGATTGGCGTACAGCATTGCCATCTTGTGCATCAAGTACTGGCAGGGGTGCTGCTTCTCCTCCATCATCATCCTCATCATCCTCTCCCTGTGCATGCATGTCAATGTCAGGTGGCAGTGGTACATTTCTCCGTTTGCACATGTTGTGCAGCATAATACAGGCCATGGTGATCTTTGCCACCTTCTGAGGCCCATAAAGGAGTGCTCCACCAGACCTGCTTAGGCAGCGGAACCGCGCCTTCAACAGGCCAAAGGTCTGCTCAATCACGACACGGATACAGGAATGAACCCGATTGTACTCCTCTTCGTGCCTGTTACGTGGGTTCCGCACAGGGGTAAGTAGCCACGGCTTCAAGGGATAGCCTCCATCACCTGTATGGGAGCACAAAGAGGTCTGTGTGAGTCATTCTGAGCTGCCACCTTTAGGATTCACAGCCATGGCCGCAGCTATTTGGTGTTGACATGCACATGTCCCTGTACGTATGCACACAGCTTGATTGGATGCATTGTGTACTGCAATATGGTCTGCTAGTGTGGATTGCATTGTTCAGATGATGCAGAGTGTACACCTGCATGCTGATGCGGATGGACTGTGGATGTGGAACGATGTCTTGGCTCCCATAATTGCAGTGTATGCTACTCTGTGCCAAATCACACTAGCAACATTGGCACAGTTGTTCTCATGTTTAGTCATTCATCGCTTGACATACCCATGGTGGCCTGGTTGTGTGTGTTGCATGTTGTCATTGATGTAAGGCATTGATCTAATGTGTGGCATTGATGTGTCATGTTCGAGTTTGGAGGTTCAGGTCAGAAGTGTTTAGCTCTGAGTGCATTGTCCACTCACCTCCCATTCCCACCCAGGTGGAGTATGCATCCCCCCATTCACACCCAGGTTGAGTATGCATCCCCCCATTCCCACCCAGGTGGAGTATGCACCCCCCCATTCCCACCCAGGTGGAGTATGCATCCCCCCACCCCATTCCCACACAGGTGGAGTATGCATCCCCCCACCTCACAAGCCCAATGCACTGCCATGGGCCAGTCAGGCAACTCACCAAGCAGCCAGGCACGTCATCCAGCATGTCGCTCCATGTGGCGGGGTAGCGTGGAGTTACGCAGCACCATGGCATCATGTGTAGATCTGGGATATCGGGCGCAACATTGTGTGATGATCTTGCTAGACTCAATTACCATCTGCACATTGATGAAGTGGTATTGCTTGCGATTGCGATACACCGCCTCTGTTGCATGAGGGGCGACCAATTCTACATGGGTGCAGTCCAGGGCACCGACGCAATTGGGCATGCCTGCCAGTGCATGGAAGCCTACTTTAGTGTCGGCAAGCTCCTGGGCAGTCCGTGGTAGGGATATGTGGGTGCCAGCGTGCTTCAGGAGGGCATCCAGCACTTGGGTCAGCATGCGCAAAAAGAGTGGTTGTGATATGCCATGCAGCTGGCCCACTGTGTGCTGGTAGGTGCCAGTGGCCAGGAAGTGGAGCACAGACACCACCTTTAGTAGCAGGGGGATGGCAGTGCGTATTTCCATGAGGCTGACGATGTTGTTGTGTATCATGTCCACTATGGTGGTGATGGTGTCCCGGTCCAACCGGTACAAGGTGTGGATCTGCTCAGGGGTTAGATTGAATGGACTGGGTCTGATGCGAGGGATTGGTGGTTTCCTACGAGGTACCACTGGCTGCACAGGTGGTAATTGCTGGCCCTGTCTCTCCCTCCTTCTCCTCCTGTGTCTCCTCTGTCTGCCTGTTATTGTAGCTGTAGTTGTGGTTGCTATTGTTGCTGTAGTTGTAGCAGTAGAGGCATAATTCCAGCCCCATGATTGCAACAGCTAGTGGTATAATTTTGGTGTGGGAAGGGGTGTGGTGTGTGGGTGTACTCCTTTTGTACTGGGACAGGCTCCATTGCCTCCACCTGTGGTGATTGTGTGCACCTGTGGCAGTTGGCTACACTGCAGGTTGCTATTTACGGGTGGTCCGCGATGCCTGTATTGCCGCCATCGTGCAGGCCCTAATTACCGCCTTCGGGATGCCGGTAAGTGCATGCCCGCGTAACTTGTGATGTCCTCCTAGTACCGGCATCCCAGTATTTCCGCCACGAAGGGGCGCGTGTACGCGTGCATACCGGTATGAAGGGGCACGGTACGGGCGGTGGTGGTATTGGCGGGTTGTCGGGTCGTAATGGCCCGGGCCCGTTAACGATGCCGGTAATACCATTCCGCCTTCCTATTTTCATCACTTACATGCTCGTAATGAGGCCCATATTGTTCTTATTTCAAGACACAACTAGTACGCTATGCTATGTTATGTTATGTTGATTGCTGTCTGTAAATTGTGCATGTCACTTTCGTACTGCATCCTTCCCCTAGCATAGTTGCAGCTTTAACTCCAAATATGCTGACACTGTGAGGCCTAGCAGTGGGTGGTGGCAAGAATGGGTTGGGAACGGCCCGCCTGGATGCGTAACAGCAGTGCTCGAACATATTTAGGCCCTGGTACTTATTTCATTTCAAATTAAGCACTGCAATTGCATAATTGCAGATAGATATACCAAGTCACCATGCCAATGCTATGTAAACTGCCTGGGTGTGGTAAGTCAGTCCTGGATGTACCCACTCCCCCACCGGCACACGTACACAGACTCTCTCTTGCGCGCTCTCTCTCAGACGCATACAACTCTGAAACGACTACACTGGTGATTTGGCACAGTATAAAAGCCTATTAACATAACACACCCACACATACATTGGGCCTCATTACGAGGTTGGAGTTAAGGGATTACAGGTAAGGGTGCCGGTGACAGTAATCCCTTACCTCCATATTCCGAGGTCCCTTAGCGAGTCCCGCTATGGGCGCCTGGTTTTACCAGGCGCGCTTAGCGGGAGCCGCTAAGGGACCAGGAAGCTAATAACGGGCCCGCTATTAGCGGGCCCTTTATTAGCTACATCCCCATTCCCATTGAGCCTTATGGGGGCTCGAATGGGAATGGGGAATGGTTCTCGGAATGGGGACTTACCGGGTCCTCCAAGGTTGGAATGACCCGGTAAGTCTCTATTTCGAGAACCCGGACCCGGAATGCGGTAAGGGGGTAGCCATGGTGCTAAAAGCACCATGGCTACCTCCAACCTCGTAATGAGGCCCATTGTATTTATAGACACCCACTTCCTCCCTGCCCTGTGGGCACTTTGAAACAGTATTTTCTTATTGTATAAGCGCCCAACAAGCAAACAATAAATACAAAATAAATAAATAAATGAAACTACATCTTTGCTTGGTTTGAAAAAGGGCTGCCAACATCCCATTATTAAGTTTAGAGGGAGCTGAGAAGGCCAAACCCGTAGAGGGAAAGCCTGCTGATGAAGAGAGCACCTTCATTCGGCTACCACAAAGATGATGGACACTGCAAAGGGATGCCCGGGTGCGTCCCAACTGGGGCCTATACCCTCGTTACCAGTCGTGAAGAATCCCACACCACTCCCACCAAACCCCTGCCGGTCCTGCCATTAGAGTCCGGATTCATAATTTTGGAATCCGGAGAAGTGGCCTCAACTGGTACTGCCAGTGCCACAAAGTTCCTTACCCGGTATCTGTGTGGCATCAACCCTAATTACTGAGACAACCACCAACTATGCACCAACATACACTTTAGAAGATACACAGCTCTATCCAGAACACATACCATATTCCACTCCTCATCAAGTGTCACTGGCTCCCTGCCTCCAGCCATGTTTGGGGTATTTTTTTGAGCGCATTATTCAAAGAACACCTTTTTTTTTTAGGGGCACAATTAGTGCATTTGTGTAATGTAATTTGTACTGCACCAGTAACCAAAGTATTATTATTCCCTCGGGGCTGATCATACATGCCAGTACAACCAGTGCCATTCCAAACTGCTCCTTGCTAAGTGACTGCTGCTATTTCACCAATGGTTGTCAGCAGAGTTACATGTATGCACTATACTTTTCACTGTAGAGCCTTAGGAAAGTGAGGTCTGATTAGCAGATCTCACTTTCAGAGAAAGAATTGCCTGCATCATTTTACATTGAAAATCAAAATAGGTCAGACTCTTGCACCCTCGCAGATGGCATTCTGTCACAGGTATGCGATGCATACTATGGAACTACTCATTGGTTGGAAGAAGAGACATTTGATAAAGGTATTCTATGGGATTGGGAGCATGGGAAATGTAGGTCCATAGCCAGTGCCTGGGCAGCAGCCGTGTTGTACAAAGGCATTGGGAAGGGGGCAACTGCCTAAGAGGGTAGATGATGCCAGGCGGGCTAGGTTTGGTGAAAACAAGCAGGACAAGAGGGGAGGGATTTTAAAGGCAATTCTATAAAGACCTCTGCACAGCCTTCAGGAAGTGTGCAAGATGCTTTCAATGTAGTGTTACCTGGAACGGTTTGGCTAGAGGATGAGCGTAACATGTATAACCGGCTGAATGCCAGTGTCCTCATTTGTTGCCCTTCAGATCTAGAAGTGTGAGTTACATAATTGTGTAGGTGCAAAGCAGTGAAACACAGTGTTCAGTTTCAAAACACTGTTGAATTTATAGATGGTTAACGCGGTCCTGTTCTCATGAGCCAATAGACTACTTTCACCTCGATTTCTCCATCCAGCTAGATTCAATGGAGCGTCACCTTCCTTTCCATTTTGAACCTAATGATACCTGGGCTGCCGCCCCACCCTGGCCTGTCTTAGAAAACAATTCTGCCTGAATCAACCCTGCAATCCTCCCGTTGTGCCACCGACCCTCTATCGGTTATAGGTCAAATGTTCGAATCAAAAGGGTCGAATGACAAAAGGGTCGAGTCAAAATGACTGAAAAAAAGGGTCGAATTTTTTATTTTTTCTATTTTTTTTGGTGTAAAAACACCTTTTTTTTACCTAGATTAAAGCAAAAAAAAAGATACATTTAAAAATAAAATTCTACCCTTTTGTTTTTGGTCGTTTTGACTCGACCCTTTTGTCTTTCGACCCTTTTGAGTCGATCCTTTGACCGGACACACCTCTCTATCAGCTTCTCGCCTCTGGGGATGTATGTCTTTACTTCTGCATTCACTTAGTCACATTTACGTCTCCATTCCTTTAATTCTTCTGTCTTTCACTTCTTCGAATATTCACTTTGTCTTAACAGGGGAGACCCCTTTTACCTCCCATATTTTTCTAACCCATATTCTTCTTACTATCTCTTTGAACTAGCTCTAACCTTACATCTAACCGTTACCACATCTACTGACACCATGACAATGTGAAGATGGAGACCAAGTAAAGGTAAGAAGTGAATGCATGAAGAAGTAAATGCATGAAGAATTAAATGTATGATGAAGTAAATGAATGAACAAGTAAATGTCTGATGAAGTAAATGTAGAAAATGCCGAAGACTTTTTTAGGCAAAGTAAAAGGGGGGATACCACTTTGGAGCTCTCCTAGCAAAAAGGTGTATTTTTATTTTTTAATTTAATTTATGTGTTTTAGTTCTCAAGGAACCTTTCACATATAAACACAATTTTATCAATAAATCATCAATTAATAATACATTTCATATTTGCACACATTACGATCCCAGCCTTTCTAGTAACACATATACATACCAACCCCCTAGAATTCCCACTTGTTCTCTGTGGGAAAGGCTTGTCGCATTCCCTATAGGACAGGAAAACCTTCTGGGGGGTAATGAAGGGACACATGCTTCAAAGGAAAGTACTGCCAGGGCAATAGGGCAATTACACCAGGGTGGTAATTACTGAAGGCTCTTTGATGCAGGGGAGAAAGGAGAATGGCCAGAGTTAAAGTAACCATAAGAGAATTCACAGTACAAAGATGGGTCTCCCTACCTTGGATTCTCTTAGGTCACTCACACTTCCTGTGATCCCTCACCACCACTTGCAGACAAAGCACTCTGGACTTATAGCTGCAGGAAAAAGACAATGGGCCTCATTACAAGGTTGGAGGTAGCCTTGCCGGTTTTACCAGGAAGGCGGCTACCTCCAAACTCGCATCCGGGTCCGGCATCTGTGAATGGGCAATTACCGGGCTATTCTGGCCCAGCCGGACCCGGTAATTGCCCTTTCGCAGGTGCCAGGCCCGGTACATCCCCATTTCCATTTGAGCCCCAAAGGGCTCAATGGGAATGGGGAGGGTAGCAGCACCGGTACCGTTAATAACCGTACCGGTGCTACCATCATGTTCTGCTCGCAGGTGCCGGTACGGCCACCAGGTCAGACCTGGTGGCTGCAAGGGCACCCGCGAGCAGAACTCCTAGTATGGCGGTACGGTAGTAACGTTGCCGGTAGCGATACCGGTGCCGTTGTTGCCTTACTGCCATACTTGTAATGAGGCCCAGTGATCACAACAGCCAGGACTATACCCATACAGAAGGCTTCAAAGAGACCAACCCACTATGACGGATTGACTATATGTTAAGATATCTTGCATTTGCATAGCGCCTTGTGCAATAAATTATGGCGTTGCAGCGACTTGCCTGTCAGACAGACAAAGGAAGAGTGTGATAGAACATGCAGTAGTGGTGGGGAGGAGCAAAGCCCGGCGGATAGTTGAGATGAAGGCAGAGGATTAGATGCTCCGGAAGGCATGAAGGGAAAAGGTGGAGGAGCTGTGTGTACAATTGGACCAAAGTTGTTGTTCGACTCAACTGTATTCTATCGAGCACCTCGCCAAATGGAGAGATAGCTGGAGACAAGTGTTTGCTGCGCCAGAGGGTATGTCTGGAATTTACTCATCCTGTAGAGCTTGCATGTTATTTTATGTTATGCAATATTTATACTGTGCCCATCAACACCCTAGTGGTTTTACGACATCTAACCTTGTCCAAAAGTGTCATATTGTGACCCTGCCAGGGTGACGCCAGACATATTAGTCTGTGGAAAGGAAGGGCAGGTTTGGGGAGGAGGTGATGAGAAAGAGAAACAATACAACAGAATGACCAAAATCAGAGGTAAAACAATTGAGTTGAGAGTGAGGGGCTATGGATTTCGAAGTAGAGATGCATGTTTCTCAAATGTGATAAGTTACTGGTAAAGGTGAGTGTAGGACTCAGGAAAGTACAGCTCGGTTTGGAGCAGAGTGTTATTGTGATTGCAATATCTAGAACCGACAAACATGGTACTAGATGTAGTTAGATGGTGAGTGGTTGTGTGATGGATTTGAGGTGCTCAAGTGGGCCCTAGTAGTGTGGAGGCTGGGTTGTATACGAATTGTTTGTTTTACAACTGCTCGAATGACACTTGACCTTTTCACAATTGACCTAATTGTGAAGGTCAATTGTACCATATATGTGGAGGGAAACCCCCCACAACCCCCCACCCAACGCCAACCCCCCCAAAACCCATATATATATATATATATATTTGGTCAATTGTGAAAAGGTCAATTGTGACCCTTTAAATTCGGTCAATTGTTCATTCGAACAATTGTAAACAAACAATTTGGGTAATACCGGAGGCTGTCACCAGATAAGTTTGTAAAATTCAATCCCTACATATAGGGGGAGTACTTAGTTTGCAAAGCCAGTGTCGGTTACAAAAGTTGGACGTGTATAGAAATATGCCTGGGTGTTCTGACTTGAGTGTCGTGTAGACCGATGAGACCTCCGTCCCCAAGTGACGCACAGGGGAACTAAATAGAAACCCGCTGTACGACCCTTGAGGCCACAGGTGAGAGATGTCTTCTCGGATCCACGGAGCCTCTTGGAACACCGATGCTGCTGTCAAGAGGGAATGAGGTTAAGTACCAGGCAAGCACAATACAATGAGGTAAACAAGTAACTAAAGTGTCTTACCTATCTGGTGTAATGGAGACCCAGGTGACCTAGTAGGGAGGTTCGAGGCTCATTAGATGCGGCGATCCCTGGAATGGTAGAATCGCAGGTTCAGCGTGGATGACGAGTAGCCACCTGTGGGAGTCAGGGCTTGACTTGAATCCCCAGTAGGGAAAAGGCGTAGAAGATCAGCAAGGTACCAAGGGATGATCCAAAGACAAGTCGAGGTGCAGTCCAAATATACGGCAACAGGTAAACAGTTCCAAGCAAAAGTACCAAGGGGTGTCCGAGGGAGTCCGAGATAGAGTTCCGTGATCAAGGTAACAAGGAGCAAGTTGTAACGCCAAACAGTGTCCGAAGCCAGCTGAGAAGCAATGAGCGTTCTGTCTCTCAGACCTTTATACTGATCGCCCCTGGGTCATGTGACTTCTCTGGATCATGTGACGTCCACCAAGATCACATGGGGAACGCCGTAGTGTATCACGTGACTGGCGTGAAGACGTAAGGCCGCCCTTTCTGCTATACGTTCTCCAAGGCAGTTGCCAATGCAGAAAGGGTTGCAATCGAGCCTGTACACTGGTACAGAGTTTTCGGTTCTGTGGGTTCACCGAATCACTTGAGCCTCGAAGCTTGGGAGGAGATGTTGGGGGAATGTGGGCAGTGTTCTGATGTGTCGTGGCCTGGTGTGCAGAGGATCGCCTAACATAGCCCCCCCCCAACGGCCCACGACCCCGTGGGCAGGACGGATGATCCCTATGGAAGCGGGCTACCAACCGCGGGGCGTTCAAATCAGATGCGGAAACCCACGAACGCTCCTCCGGGCCGTAACCCGTCCAATCCACCAGATACTGGAGCCTACCCCTAAACCACCTAGAACCCAAAATGGCCGACACCTCAAAAACATCAGGAGAGGTCAAGGACACCGGCGCAACAGGGGTACGAAGACGGACTGAGTCAGGACAGGGTTTGAGGAGGGAGACATGAAACACAGGATGGATACGCCAAGAGCTGGGGAGTACTAGACGGAAAGCCACCGGATTAACAACCTGTGAGATCACATACGGCCCGACAAAGCGAGGCAGCAACTTCCGGCAACCCACTAGGCGAAGATGCCGGGAAGATAACCAGACCCTAGAACCCACCACCAGAGGGGGAGCAGCACGATGCTTGCCATCCACACGGGCCTTCATAGAGGCCTTTGCTTCAGTGAGATGAACCACTGTACTCGCATGAATAGCAGAAAGATCCCTAAGACATGTCGTGGCCGCAGGATTCAAAGAACCAGAGGCATCAGGGACCTGCAAAACCTTGGGATGTTGACCATAGAGGGCGTAAAAAGGAGAATAACCAGTAGCTGAATGAGCCGCGTTTTTATACGCGAACTCCGCAAGCCGCAAAACGGCCAACCAAGAGGACTGATGTTGCAATATGAGGCAACGAAGGTATTGTTCCATCGATTGATTCGTCCTTTCGGTCTGACCATCGGTCTCCGGATGATAGGCCGAAGAATACCTCGTATCGATGCCCAATAGTTTCGTCAAGGACCTCCAAAACCGAGAGGTGAACTGTGAACCTCGATCGGAAACAATGACCGAAGGGAGGCCGAATAGCATAAACACATGTTCAAAAAACAAGTCCGCCAAGACAGGGGCCGAAGGGATACCCCTACAAGGAACAAAACGGGCCATTTTAGTGAACGTGTCCACCACTACCCAGACGGTGTCAAAGCCTTTGGACTTGGGGAGATCGGTAACGAAATCCATTGTTAACGTATGCCAGGGCCTGGGAGGTACCGGAAGTGGAAGCAACAATCCAACCGGTCGACCCCTTTGATGTTTAGCCTGAGCACATACCGCACAAGATCTGACATAACACTCCACATCGCGCTTCATAGAAGGCCACCAACACCAACGCTTGAGAAGATCTAAAGTGCGCTCTTGTCCGGGATGGGCATTAAAGGGAGCGTCATGAGACCACTCAAGGGCTAGATTACGTGTATCAGGTGTAGGAAGAAACAGGCGTTCATGTACGAAAGGTAAACCATCAGAATATACAGGATCCCATTCTCGTAACTGGTCAGAATGATTGCTAGTCCAGGACCGGACCGAATCTAATAGTGACAATGAGGGTGTACAGAGACAAATCACATGGCTCTTACCGAGAACAGTGTCGGGGAATGTAGGCAACTGGACCCCTCCCGGAGAACGTGACAAGGCATCCGCCTTCCCATGTGAAGTGCCAGGACGGTGCATGATATGGAAATCAAAGGCGGAAAAGAAAAGATGCCATCGGACCTGTCTGCTATTGATGCATTTCAAAGAAGCCAGATCCTGTAGGTTCCGATGATCGGAGTATACCGTGATGGGATGCCTAGCCCCCAGAAGATGATGACGCCAGACACGGAAAGCATCCATGACAGCCAAGAGTTCTTTCTCCGTAACGGTATAATGAGACTCAGTACTGGAAAACTTACGGGAATGATATGCAACTGGATGTAATTTGCCTGTATTTGGACATGTTTGTGATAATACCGCACCGAGGGCAAAGGAAGAGGCATCCGCCTCTACTATGAACGGAAGATCAGGATTTGGATGTTGGAGTACCGGTGCGGTAGTAAAGGCGGTTTTCAAAGCCTCAAAAGCCTCCTGCTGTTCTCTCTGCCTTTGATAAGATACCTGAGGACTAGTCAGGGCCGTAAGCGGGGCTACAATTGTGGAAAAGGAAGAAATGAAACGTCTGTAAAAGTTGGCGAACCCTAAAAAAGCCTGCAAGGATTTGAGTGTTCGAGGTACTGGCCAATCTAATACTGCTTTGACCTTAGATTCATTCATGGATAACGCCCCAGGGGTGATGTGAAAACCCAAAAACTCGACAGTTGTCTTATGGAACTGACATTTCTCAGGTTTGGCAAACAAGGAATGTTCTCTCAAACGGGTCAATATTTCTCGGACATGATTCACGTGTTCATCAAGATCACGAGAAAAGATTAGGATATCATCCAAGTACACAACCATATATACATCCAGTATATCCCTGAATATGTTGTTCATGAATCGTTGGAAAGTGGCCGGGGCGTTACATAGGCCAAAGGGCATGACCAGATATTCGTACAAGCCATACCGAGTGCAGAAAGCGGTCTTCCACTCGTCTCCCTCGCGGACGCGTACTAAGTTGTATGCGCCGCGTAGGTCAAGCTTAGTGAAAACGGAAGCGTGTGTTAAATGGTCTAGAAGTGGAGTGATTAACGGGATGGGATACCTATCCTTTTTAGTGATAGCGTTAAGACGCCGATAATCTACACAAGGGCGTAAATCCCCCTCCTTCTTGGGTACAAAGAAGATAGGACTTGCCGCGGGTGAAGTGGAGGGGCGGATGTGTCCTAATCGTAGGGCGTTCTGTACATAGTCTTTCAACGCCAGTTCCTCCGAAGGGGACAAAGAATAGATCCTGCCCGAAGGAATATTGGAATCGGGAAGCAGTTCGATTGGGCAGTCATATGGTCTGTGTGGAGGGAGTACCTCAGACGAGCCCCGGTCGAACACTGATTCGAATTCTCTGTATTCTGGCGGAATCCCAGATACCAACCCCCCAACAGTATGTGTATGCACTAGCTCTGGATCGTCGACAGTCAGTGTGAGTTGGGCTAAGGCCCCCAAGGCCCGAGAAGGTGTGTCAGGGGCTTGATGGACCGGAAGACAATAATTCTGACAGATATCAGACTCAAAGACTACAGCACCTGACTGCCAATTGATCAATGGATTATGTTCATGTAACCATGGAATCCCTAGGATGATGCCGAATTGGGGTGTGGTGATCAAATCAAAACTCAGGGTTTCGGTGTGTACTTCTTGTATGGTTAACAAGAGGGGTGCGGTCTGATGTCTGACAGGACCAGAAACCAGTGCAGAGCCGTCTACGGCTTGGACATGTTCCGGTCGTGTTTTCACCACTAAAGGTAGGTTGAGGGAATGGGCCAAATCAATATCTATGTAATTACCAGTGGCACCTGAATCAATAATGATATTGACTGCATGAAGAAGGCCTGTAGAGGGACATAGGGTAGCCTTTACAGAAATGGGTTGAACACGAGCAAAGGCAAGGGAGATACCCGGAGAAGATGACGGAACACTCGACCTGTTCTCCGGTTCTAAGGTCGAGCCGTCCGAAAAACCTGACTCTTCCTGGGCCGTCGAGGACACTCTTTCACGAAATGTCCAGTGGTACCACAATAAAAGCATGCATTATCCACCCTTCTACGTTCTCTCTCAGATGTTGTAATAGGACTACGTAACCCTCCCACTTGCATAGGTTCTTCGGTACTGGAAGCAGGAGTGCCAACAAGAGTGGGAGAGGAAGAGGCCCCCAATTCAGCTCTACGCTCCGATCGTCGTGCATCTACCTGCAAGACCAGATCAACCAATTCCTGATACTGAGTAGGCATAGAAGGGATCACTGCTAATGCATCTTTCATGGTGTTACTCAACCCCCTATAGAAAACCACCGCCCTCTTGTTTTCTGGCCATGATGTTTCCGCAACTAGCTGATTGAATCGGGTGATGTAATCTATCAGAGACCTTTTACCCTGAGTCAATTCCAACAACTCCAAATCCCTAGACTGTACCTTGTGTCGGGTATCGAATACTCGGGCCATTTCTAGGACCAACAAATCAAAGTCATAAAGAACTGGGCTATTGTTCTCTAACAGGGGATTAGCCCAAGCAGCTGCTGTTCCGGCCAAATGGGAAAGGGCGAAGGCAGCTTTAGCAGTGGTGGTGGGAAAAGCCAAAGGTCTGCATAGGAAATGTAACTTGCACTGATTAATAAAGGTTCTGAACTTCTTGGGATCCCCTTGATAGCGTTCAGGAGCAGCTAAGGGGGAAGGGGTTGGGAGTATCATCGGAGTTGGGACTACAGGAGCAGTAACGGGAGAGGGTGTAGTGGAGGAGCTGGTATCGCCAAACTCAGGGTCTGCAGGAAGGGAATGTTGAACACTTTGTATGGAATCTAACCTTTGATGGATCACAGTGTTTGCGGCGGCCATATCTGCCCTTAATATTGTAATTGCCTGAACCAAAGCAGCTATGGGTTCATCCGTGGATCCCTGCATCGTCTGACACGACTATAAGGCTTCTCAGTCTGTTCTGACTTGAGTGTCGTGTAGACCGATGAGACCTCCGTCCCCATGTGACGCACAGGGGAACTAAATAGAAACCCGCTGTACGACCCTTGAGGCCACAGGTGAGAGATGTCTTCTCGGATCCACGGAGCCTCTTGGAACACCGATGCTGCTGTCAAGAGGGAATGAGGTTAAGTACCAGGCAAGCACAATACAATGAGGTAAACAAGTAACTAAAGTGTCTTACCTATCTGGTGTAATGGAGACCCAGGTGACCTAGTAGGGAGGTTCGAGGCTCATTAGATGCGGCGATCCCTGGAATGGTAGAATCGCAGGTTCAGCGTGGATGACGAGTAGCCACCTGTGGGAGTCAGGGCTTGACTTGAATCCCCAGTAGGGAAAAGGCGTAGAAGATCAGCAAGGTACCAAGGGATGATCCAAAGACAAGTCGAGGTGCAGTCCAAATATCCGGCAACAGGTAAACAGTTCCAAGCAAAAGTACCAAGGGGTGTCCGAGGGAGTCCGAGATAGAGTTCCGTGATCAAGGTAACAAGGAGCAAGTTGTAACGCCAAACAGTGTCCGAAGCCAGCTGAGAAGCAATGAGCGTTCTGTCTCTCAGACCTTTATACTGATCGCCCCTGGGTCATGTGACTTCTCTGGATCATGTGACGTCCACCAAGATCACATGGGGAACGCCGTAGTGTATCACGTGACTGGCGTGAAGACGTAAGGCCGCCCTTTCTGCTATACGTTCTCCAAGGCAGTTGCCAATGCAGAAAGGGTTGCAATCGAGCCCGTACACTGGTACGGAGTTTTCGGTTCTGTGGGTTCACCGAATCACTTGAGCCTCGAAGCTTGGGAGGAGATGTTGGGGGAATGTGGGCAGTGTTCTGATGTGTCGTGGCCTGGTGTGCAGAGGATCGCCTAACACTGGGGCGAACATGGGGTAAGTGGTAGGGGAGGTGAAGAGGAGGCATTATTGACTTGTGCCCAGAAATATTAGGTTCTGTAAGCTATGAGCTAGGTATTTTTCACTGTACTTTAATAGAATTACATTCATAACAAAACAGCTCAAGCAACCAGCGATTCAAGCTAGGAAGACAATAACAGTCCCGGGAGAAGGCCTCCAGAAAAGTACTGTACTCTGCTTTTTTTAACGCATTAAATACTTGTAAATACAACAGCTTTTATCTTTCTATTCATATAATTTACGCACCAGTTGAGAGCAGGGGGCAGGTAACTTGACGGAAGCCAGAACACGTCTTTACATTTTTATCTGCATGGATCAAAGTGCAGGCTATGGAGCTCTGAAAATATATACTTTTTCTCTGAGTTTTGTGCACTGAGCTTTTTAAAAAGAGACAGCAGGCAATTAAATAAGGTATGGTTTCCTTCGGTTCAACTTCTTGTGGTGTTTTCTGTCTGTGGGTGCTCATGAAGCAGACAGAGGCATTATGCAATTTTATTTTCCCAGCATTTTAGGATACTATCTGAGGAGTCAGAAATGAGAGGTAGACACAAAGTTATAATGTTTTCAACGCCAGACATCTTTAACAAACTAAGAAGGTTGGGTAAAAGCCTTTCTGTCCCTATCCTAAAAAGAATTTCCCTACCTAGAAAACTAAAACTAAAGATCAGTCTGTGTCTCGTCGTCAAACATATGACCTGTCCTTGTGTTCAAAAACATACTACTCTGACTCTAAGACTAAAATGAACACTAAATGTGCAAGGACATGTATCTGGCTTATTTCTAGCAACAAGTTTCAAAAGTAAGGCAAATAGACAAATCTAACAAAAATAGTATTTTCCAAGGAGAAGTGCTTGGAATCAGAGGGTGATTTCCTCTATCCCTGGATTATTTAAGTGTGATAGGAAAAAGTGTCTTTTTAAATTATAGCCTTTTAAAGATGGCATAAAGTGTCTATTTCAAATAAGTTCTTTAAGGATTACAAGAGTCTCTCTTCCAAACAACAGCTCCTTAAGGTTAGAAAAAGTATCTCTTTCAAATAAAAGTTCCTTAAGAATGGCAAAGGTGTCACTTCCAAAGAATAGCTCTTTAAGGAAAGCAAAAGTGTTTCTTTTAAATAATAATTCTTTGAGGGTAGCAAAAGAAATGTATCTTTCAAATATAGCTTCTTAAGGATTGCAAAGGGTCTCTTTCAAACAATAGTTCCTTTAAAATGGGAAAAGTATCTCCGGTGTACTTCTTTACCATATACTTTGTAAAATAAAAATACATTTTTTATACAACTTTGATTGATCTCCTGATATACTCCCATGCCAGGAATCTTTACACACTTTGTACAATTCATTTGATTAGTGTAATGCTTGTACTAACTTTCCCCACCTTGACATTTCATGTATGGGGAATTGTTTAAATTCTGTCTTTTCACTTCACTTGATCGGTATTCAAAATAGTTGCATAATTGCTTCCAGGCCTGTCGGTACACCCTGGGGTCCCCAATGACTCTGGGTGGACTCACCGAATACTGAAGTGCTCCCAGGCCATGGCACGCCGTTGCTGTGACGTTTCCGCTTTGGGGTAGTCTCCCATGCACAGCAGGCCTCCTTTCCGCTCTTCAAGCAGCTCCACGCTCCCTCGCCTGCATGACCACTGTCGCTCTGCACCACTGTGCTCCCGGTGGCTTCTCCATTGCGCCGCACCGGTATGTAATGCCTCCAAGCGGCGGGATAGAGATGCCTGCTTCATACAGCGCGGTCCCTCTTAGTGCAGCATCCTGCTTGAGCTCTGCCTCTCTCGTCTCCGGGTCTGCTTCTTTCTTCCACAGCTCGCTTTCTTGAAAAGCAGTCACCTTCTTTAAATGTCCCACTCACCCAGACCTCCTCAAACCAACTAGTCTGCATATGTCTGTTTCTCTTAATCAGCATTAGCTCCTTCTTCCTCTTCCTCATCTCAGTACTTCAGGCTTTCTTGGAGTTGGAGTTTACATAATCTCTGTAACTTCAATGTGATATTGTTTAGTATGTTTGTTCAAAGACCCATTAAAGGTAGTAGATGTAAAAGGTGGGTTACGTGTATATAAGGTATGAATTATGTTTTGCCTAGAGTGATTTTCAAGAAGGGTTTTTTTCAGTTCACCATGGGAAAGACTTGTATAGTCAAAAGCCATCAGAAATATAGGAATAATGAAGTCTTCTTTATTATGCAGTGAAGAATACTGCATCTCTCCTGATGGAGCCAGCACCTTTCCCCGACAGCCGTCTCCTCCCACATGATCCTCCCTCATAATACCACCCCCAGGTCAGGATCAGGTAGCGGCTGCCTTCCCCTGGCCACATGGGAGGAGAGCCTTGTCGGGGAATTAGTGATGACTCCATAGGATTCATTACACCTGGCATTAATAAAATGGAAACATTAGTTACAATTGGGAAGTATCCTTTGAAAAGACAGGCTCATTATGAGTATGGCGGTGTGGCGAGAAAGTGGCAGTAACGGAATAACCGGCACTTTCCCTCACCCCTAAACTACGAGTTTGGCCCTGGAATGGGCGATTTACCTCCAGCATTATGCTGGAGGTAAATCCTTCCATGTTCTGCCGAAAAATTGACAGAATCAGCAGAATTACCGCAGCGATAATTCTGCCGGCGATAATTCTGCAGAAATCCCCAGGGGAGTCCTATGGACTCCAAATTAATGGACACTGACACCACCTCTTGTAATCCGGCTGTAAATCTGCCAGACCAAGTGGTGGTCGCGGTAATCCTGTTGGCCAGTATTACAGTGGATTTACTGCCGGAATAACACCCAACTCGTAATGCGGCCAAGATGCAATTATGTGGTGTATTCAGGCACATTGTGCTAGAGAAGGTTGTCCTCAGACGTAATAAATTGATGCCAGCCATCTTTGCTACACATCTCTGTTTTGTTTCTGGTGGGTCCTATTCATTTTCAAGTTTAGTCATTTTTGGCTGCCTGACACATACTTTTTTACACTCTAACAGATGCAAATGATGTTTACTCTTACATTATAATGTACACTCTTATTATGAAAGCAGTGTGTAAAATACCACAAAACCTTATGTGGGGCACCAAAAAAGTATGCAATGTCTAGTTTAGGCATCCATTCAAACTGAACTTGCAGTTATTGTGGTAAATGGTACTATAAATGACCAGAGGCAGCAGGGCCCTTGCTCTCAAGTGTGAGTGATTGTCGTTACACCAATCACAAGGGTCACAGCCTCTTTCAAATCTTCAAAACTAGAATTAAAACCTGACTCTCCAGCCAGTGTAGCTCTGTCCAAAACCATAAAAAAAATGAAATGGTTAAATTTGTAATTGAAATAGAAACTCAATAAAAAAAAGTGTCCCTGTAGTGTTTATCCAGATAGGTATTTAACTATTTATGGAGCACTTCATGCAGGGTCCTCCAACCGTGATTATTATTAAATCAGTCGATAGTCAGTTTACCATCCTCTGAACTATGTAAAGCTAACTCTGTCCAGTCAACCTTTGACCAAGAGATTTGATATAGAATTTAGCATTGAGCTTTTACCTCTCTGCACTACTGTATCATAGTCGGGCATACCATTAACTAGTATTAATTTTAGACTTTATTAATCATCAAATACCATTCTGCTATCGAACCCCAAACACACAATACAAGTCATGTTTGCTTTACTGTGTAATTTGCAAGGCTGGTTTGTGTCTTAAAAATTAAAATATATACAGAAAAGATCAAAGGACAAGACCTTTATAGAGGTATAATGAAAGGTGTATTGTGAGACATCCCTTTATATTATATTAACATCCCCTTCTACCTGCTTTAGGAAGTGACCCAGCTGTAGAGTGGCTAGAAATTGGTATACAGATTTGTTGTTCTAAGGTTGAGTTCCATCTAATTATGGTTTTCTGAATTCCTATGCAGAGTGTGTTGCTGAGCGTTTCGGCGTTGCACAGTGTTGAAGGCCACAAATGTTCTTGGACACTCTGGCTTGCTATTATAGAGACTGGCCCTTTAACTCAATGGAACCTATAATACCCAGGAGGAGGCGCAAAGCTTGTTGCGCGGAGTGTGTTGCTGAGTGTTTCGGTGTTGTCCAGTGTTAAACGCCACAAATTTGTTCTTGCACACTCTGAATTGCTATTACAGACACTGTCCCTTTAACTCAGCGGAACCTATAATACCCAGGAGGCAGCGTGAAGCGCGTTGCGCGGGGTGTGTTGCTGAGTATTTCGGTGTTGCCCAGTGTTGAAGACCACAAATTTGTTCTTGGACACTCTGACTTGCTAGTAGAGACACTGGCCCTTTAACTCACCAGAACCTGTAATAATCAGGAGGCAGCGCGAAGCGCCTTGCACAGAGTGTGTTGCTGAGTGTTTCGGTGTTTGGTGATCTGGTGTCCTGGTGTTTCCGGGGACCGCTGAATCGAGGACACCGTGCCTAAACTGAAAAGAAACAAGGTTATCTGTTATAAACATCAACCACAAAGACGTTTCTATTTTTCAATCTCTTCCGACCACGCACAGTCACACAAGCGTGGGCTGCTAAACCGAGTCAAACATCCCATGGCTCTATACGGCTGTGTTGTGTGGTGCTGTGGATGACGTCCAGCGTCTCATCTGTTGGCAACAATAAAAGCATTTCCTTGCATTAGTTTGAAGTAAATGAGTGAACAATGCCAGGAAAGGTCATGAACAAATCCAGAAACTATAACCTCAGAAAGGGTAAGAGCTATGGCAAAGTTGCAACATGAGCCAATGTTTGCTCAAAAGAAACTCCTGGCCATGGAGGTGTTTGCGCTAGGTCAGATGACGGAGTTACTATTGTCAAACACACATCCTTTTCCATCCCAGGGAGAATTACAGACTACTTCCACCCAGACCAAAGGGGTCACGTCCAAAACAGTGCAAAATGGCAAAAAAAACGGCTGTCAGAATTTTAAATGGTGAAAATTCAGACTTTGGAGATATTGACAACAATTCTCTTCTGGTGCTTTGTTATTCCCTCCAAGGCACAATAGTGATCAGCACCGTAAATGTAGAACCATCGGCCAAAAAAAGGAGTCGGGACCTAAACCAAGAAGTAACCCCAATATCTGACCATCATAGTCCCCCTTCCCCCTTCGATGAAAAGAACCATCGCCTTTCTGGCTCGCCCAACCTGCTTCCTAATACCACTGACGAAGACGGTAATCAAAATATAACATGCAGTTGTGGAGATGCAGATCCAACGGACACAAACAAAACCCCCATGGGTGTGGTGCAAACATTTTGGGGTCATTTTGGATGAAGTGCAAAAACAGGGCAGAGTTATTGAGTCAATTGATCGTCGATTGCTAGGCCAAGGGAGCACCAGGTTATCCCACAGTAACCCAGTTTTGGAGATGAATAACACTGAAAAAAAGCTGTTTGGGACACCGGAAGGGAGCGGAGTGTGGAACACAGCTCAGAGGCTTAAGGAGATGGTGTGCAGCAAAGATAAGCCTGAATAAGTTTGCTGCATTCCTGTCATGGGCAGCTAGAGCTGCCAGACACAGAGGGAAGCCAAGAGAGAATGAAGCAGCTCACGGAAGGCATTGCCGGTCAACGGGCGAGAAGCAGAGAGGACAGAGAAGCACGACGAAAGCCGAAGACTCTGAGTAACACCTGTAAGCCCAGGGAGAGCACATGGGTTGCCAGAGCGCTTCAGGGTGAATATTGCATGCCGGCTCCAACGCCAGAGAGCCCCAACAGAGAAGGCCATATAAATAATACAGAGACGAATATTGGGAAAAGCTTAAGAGAAGGCAACATAATTGATGCAGACATGAACATTGCAAAACGCCTAGGTGAAGGCAATACAATGAGGCCAACATTGCAAAAAGCTTAAGAGAAGGCAATATAATTGATACAGACACAAACATTGCAAAATGCCTAGGTGAAGGCAATACAATTGAGGTCAACATTGCAAAAAGATTAAGAGAAGGCAATATAATTGATACAGATATGAACATTGCAAAATGCCGAAGTGAAGGCATTAGAATTGAGACGAACATAACAAAAAGCCTAAGAGAAAGCAATTTAATTGATTCGGATATGAACACTGGGAAAAGCCTAAGGGAAAGTAATAGAATTCATACAAACATTGGGAAAAGCCTAAGTAAAGAAAGTAAAATAATACAGAACCGAACATTGTTGAAAACTCAAGCAAAGAGAGTTGATGCAAAGCTTACAAAGAAAGGGTCAGTGACCCATTACTGGAGAAGTGTTGTTTCTTGGATACAAGAAAGAGTGAAAAGAAAGCAAAGAAGCCCTGGCAGGATAGTGAACAAGGCAAACAGTGACCCTGGGACTCACACCCAAATCAGAAAGTTGTGACACCCTGGCAGGAGAGTAAACCAGGGGTGAAAAAAGAAGTGAGCAAAGGGGGTTAAGAACTCCACCTTGAAAGTATGGAATATTGATCAAAGGGAGGACCCATACCCTTTTGTAAGGATAAGCTACAATGCCCTGGCAGGAGAGAAGGCCAGGAAGAGAAGAACGATTAAAGCAAGAAACCATAACAGTCGATACAGAAAGGGGAGAGCCTTACTCCTTTGAGTGATAAGAGAAACAAGAGAAGTAACAAAACAGTGAAGCCCTGGCTGGAGAGTAAGAAGATAATTGGAAAAACCTGAAGGTGTGGAATAGTGACAAAGGGGAAGCCGTACCCCTTAAGAGAGGAACACGATAAAGAAAGAGAAAGAAAGCAAAGTAAATGTCTCAAAGAACTGTGACATTGAATGGAAACAGAGGGAGACAAAGGAAATCCCTGTTTCTTCTACGTAATAAAAAGACCATCGAATCAGTGAAAACTGAAAGGATACAAGAGTGGAATCGTGCCTCCCTCACCCTCCCATTTAAACTGTGAGATAACAAAGTGGATACAAAGAAATATTCAGGGAGAGAGTCATCTCCTTGCAAAACGTTTGAGCATTATTGACTTTACCATAAGTACTGGACAGATTGGGGGAAACCAGAAGAAACATAGGGGAAGGGAGAACCCATTGTTCCTGGTGGAAAATGATTCATTTTCGTTTATGCACTTTAGAACTTTATTTTTTAAACCTTCAAGAATAAGCAATATGTTCATAGCTCAGAGAAATCCCCTTTTTCACCTTGTATTTAGTTTACAATGTAATGGTCAGTTTCGGGTTTTGGACACAGGACCGAGGATACTTTATTTGTTGAACATCCTGACACAAACGTTCATTAGCTTTTTTGAGGTAGGGAACACCTCATAGACTTAGGGACAGGTAGGATTTTCCCAACTCCTCCTATTTATTTGACAATAAAATTACAATTTCAAACCCGAAACCTAATACTTTATCTGACTGTTACTCTTGATCCCTTACAGTGGTTATCGACTCCCTCACAAACATGGGGATATGTATTCCATGCTGTGATATACAAAGAGCCTTCTGTTATGGCATCTCGGTTTTTCGAGCATGTGTTCTGCTCTTTGGTCTATCACTACTGATAGAGGCTCCCAGTTTATTTCCCAGTTTATTTCACGTTTCTAGAAGTCCCTAACCGAATTACTAGATTTTGATGCAAGGTATTCATTGGTGTATCACCCACAAACGGATGGAAGACCGAGCGAGCCAATCAAGACCATTGATCAATATTGGCACTGCCTGTGTAAACATTAACATGAATCTTGGATCTCCCTCCTAAACTCTGCAAATGTGCACATAACTCTCGCCATGTGGATATGAACATTGGCGCAGTAATGAGAACATTGTCAATATATATATAGCTAAAGGGACATTATGGTTAAGTTGCACTACTAAAAAACCTATGAAATTCAATGAAAAAATGTTGCTATAGGGACGTTATGGTTACAGGTAAAAACCTAAAAACCCCACAAATTTGCAAGTTATGGTGCGGTGCGCAACCATAACTTGCGCTACGACTGTGCACTGCAAGGACAAACACCCATGACATCAAAGATGACATCACAAATATGGTTGGGACAGTTGTAGTAAGGCTGCAAAACTGCAAAGCTGGTGCACCTCCGCATGCACATACTAGTGCATGTAAAGGCAAGTAAGGAAACAGCAGCTCTGTATGTGAATGGGTTGCACAGAATAAATGCCTTCATGGCATACGTAAAGAAGCTGTGGTTGGCGCTGTTGTAAACATTCTTGTATTCCACAATGTATGTATATCTGTGAATGGTACCTCTAACAGTAATGGCGTAACATAAAGTGTGTGTTCTGCATGTCACGGCAACTCAAATTGAAGGACAATGGAGCAGCTACGGTCTTTCAAAGAATGACGTTGGGTACTTTCATGTAAAGCATTTGCCACATCTGCTGCGAGCAACAAGAGGGGCACTCCTGTAGGGCAGCAGAGCTGTAAAACAACCTTTCCAAAGCATATGCTGCGCTACAGACCCGTACCCGGCAAAGGGCATTGTATTGTACATGTAGTGCAATGCGCTACTGTGCACAGGGAAGGTACTTGGAAGTGCATGGCAACAGTCATTACAGGAGCATTACAATGAGTGCCGCCTATATAGGTGATGGTCACCCAATAATTACATCTCCCGGCACGTCCCCTACAGGATCCTGGAAGGTAAAAAAAGAAAGCACCTTTCACAGATGAACAACGGAATTGCCAATGCACGCATGTAAGGCGGGAGGCGTGGCATTGTGCAGAAGACTGTAGTGCAGTCGGTTACAAAGGAGTGAGCGTTTTGAAGACAGTCACAGCGCAACACTTACTGCAAGAAAATATCACTACTTGCAAGAAAGGCACCAAGCCAATTTATTTGGGGTGTGCAGAAATGGAGATAGCTGGCACAGTAAGACGAACGTTGTTGGTAGGGAAAAGTATTCGTGCTGTGAAACGTCATAATGCCATGGGCGAAGTATGCCATTGGCACATGACAAAGAAATGCACAAATACACTTCTTTGCAATGTACCGCACTGTCTCCATTGACGGACCAAATAGAAAATTACGCTGCTACATCGGTAGCTGCATACTGCGATAGAAAGTTATACAAGAGATCGGAAAGAAACACATGAACTGGGCAAGTGCCTCTTTCATCGTAAACGGCACTGAAACTGGTGTAACATGCTGTGCAATGTTCCCTGCACAATGAGCAACAATAATGTTGTCATGATTGCGTATCACACACACAAACCAAAATCAGGCACTTCATTGTACCTAGACCATAGCACTACACATGTACATCATATATTGGTAAATGAGTAGCGAGTGAACTGTGTTTTGCATTCACTTTCGCTGAATGTATGTCGGCATACCCTAAAATCTGCATGCTGTGCCTTGTAAAACACACACCCATAACGGCACCCTCTGCATTTCTGTGAACAAATGCACAGTGTAGCTCTGTTCGTCCGTACACACCACACCCACAAACTTCATTGCCCAAACCCATAGCCTCTGCAGGCACATTTCTATTGGCGTCATCTGCAAAAGGGGCATATGTACCACGTGCCACCGTGCAACTATCGCGTTATTTGCAGACTTTTCATGCTGCGCGGCAATGGGGGAATAATTTTGTGCCAGGGGAGTGCACGTCATTGGTTGTGGTGGCTCTTAAAAGAACTTTTCTTGGTTTTGTGTTTTTTTTTAAAAAAAAATGTTTTAAAGGTGCTTCCCTAGAAACACTTTCTTTGCGGTTTTAATACATGAATGTGTGTTTTGAACTGCAGCTCACATTCTTACAGTAGGGTCTTCAGTGCAGTCTGTAGATTGTGCACAAACATTTCATTGCCACTGGCCGACAAAGACATGTAATTTCTCTTGAAAAGGTGTATGTATCGGGAATCAATGTTCTCATTCTCACAGGAGAACATCCCAGCAGAACTCAAGAAGTCACACATGCTTCTGTTGATGAGACCCCTTCCGACCTCTGGCTGGTGACAGGAAGCATTGGAATAATGCCACGCATTTCTCTGCAGTATACATGAGAAAAGCACATTGGCAGTAGGAAAAATGTGCTGCACTGCTTTCATCAAAATCTTCAGTTGGCTGAACACATGGGAACAAGGCATGGAACCCAAAAAGAAGCCCCCAAAATGCACAATCACAACATGTACAGTTGCCGAAGAGGCCACGTGTCGACATTCTAGAAGCAGTCCGACGAAACAGCACGATTCCATACCACTCCACAAAACTTCCACTCCCTCAAAACCTAAATTGCTAGACAAGTCTTCTTGGAGGGCATACACGCACAGATCTTACACAAATTAATCACCCACGACGAAAACTGTGCGCTTTGCCATGTTTGCCAGCCGCACTACACAAAGTTCTGGAAAAGTGAATGCCTCCCTTTCCTGTGACACACACCCAGAGCACCTGATTGGCCAAAGGCCACAGTCCCATTTCCATTGGCCAACATGGTGAGAAGGGTAAAATGTGGCACGTGCCTTTCCCCAATCACCATGTGCGAGGCGTCCCGATGAAGCAGGAGGAGTCTTTCTCCCTATAAGTGCTGTTTTCTGTAACATACACCCTGACCACCTCATTGGCCAAAGGGCATAGTCACATTTCTATTGGCCAGCATGCTCCCAAATGCAGAATGTGACACGTGCCTTTTTCCAAATGCCGTCAGGGCTGTGCCCCAGTAAAGCCGGAGGAGTTCTTCTTCCTATTGACGCACTTTCCTCTGATGCACATCCTGAGCATCACATGATAGGGCAATCGTTACAGTCCCATTTCCATAGGACAGCACAGTGAGTAGCGTCGAATGTGGCACGTGCAGGTCCTCCAAAAAAGTGTACATGCTTCTGTTGATGAGACACCTTCCTTTGTCTGGCTCGGAACAACATTCATGAGCAGTAGGTTATACTCTTCGCAGTATTGTAGATGAGAGAAGCACCTTGGCGGTGGGAAAAAGTGTCCTCACGACACCCAGCAACCTCCTCAGTCTTCGGGACAAATGTAAGCAAGGCAGGTAACCTATATGCATACCTCCGTAATAAATTACGAAAACATCTACTACTGGAAATGTGGCGAGGTCTTTGCAAAGTGCATGCATATCGACGAAATGGCACTCATGCACCGCGTTCCACAATGCGTCCACTCCTTCCAAACCAAAATTGATGTCAAAGTTTCTTTGCAGAGCACAGTTGTGCACATCTATTACAAAGGTAGCACCTACAGGCAACACAATACGTTTCGCCATGTCAGCCACCCTCAGTACGCAGAGTGTAATGTGCATCCGTTTCACCTCCTCTTCCTGTTAACCACACCCACACTACCTGATTGGCTACTCTCCACACTTCCATGGCAATTGGGCAAGGTGGTGTAAAGGGCAGATTTTGCCACGTGCGCCTCCCAAAGTAGCACGTGGCCCGCACCCCTGTAAAACTGGAACAGTCCCTCTTCCCTTTGCACTATCTTCTCTGCAGCTCTACTTCATTAGTTTACGGGTAAATAGGCACACACGCATCCACCAATCGCATTAAAACCGCCATCATCGAACACTGTCACTGCTGTGCAACACTTGAAATGTACCATTACACATTCACAGTACAAATGTTATGCTATTCCAAAGCACGTCCATTACAAAGTTCAATGAAAGTATGCATGATTTCTCCATACGCATACATCCGCATAGCCACCCAGGTTTTGGCACTTGCCATCCTGAAAGTACCGCCTAATCCACTACCTTTTCGTGATAGTGAAAATGGGGGGGATGGGTGGTAAACATTGTGAAACTAGGCAGGGGATTCAGTCTTCCAGCGTATATTTATAATTATTTTTTAAATTATTATTATTTTTTTATATACATGCGTGCAAGCAATTTCTTTTTGTATTTTCTCTTTGTATGCGTTTCTGTTTGCCTGTCCTCACAGTTTTACAACATTCTAATCAATGCTTCTTGCACAGTGTGAAAGAAAACAGCATTCCTAATGGCGCTCAAATAAATGCCATTCTACAGAACCACTGCATATTTTGCGATCTCATAATGGGTGGAGAACATGCTAGCAGTCTGCATAAACCGACGCATGAATCTGTTTATAACACACCTTCCAACTGCTGGCTAGAGATAAATTACACCATCATGGACCCACACTGCTCTTGGTGTCATGCATGAGAAAACCACCTTGGCAGTAGGGAAAATATGCATCACTGCGGTCAGCAACCTCATCAGTAGACGGATTAATCGTCCACATGTCATGTAACCCAAATGTGCACTTCCATAGTGCACCACGACACAGTCCACGTTCGTGACAGACGCCACATATCTGCAAAGGGGAACCATCCCGCCCAAACTGTAGTCACCCGGACAGGTCAAGAAAGAGTCCACTCCTTCCAACCCGAAATTACCAGCAATGCCTCTTTGCATGCAACACCTGTGCAGATGGGGCACAAAGATATCACCGACGATAAGTACTGTGCATCTCTTCATCTCGATTACCCTCATGACACAGTATTGTGATTAAATGGTAACGCCCCTTCCTATGAACCATGCCCTGAACTCCTAATTGTCTATTTCCCTCAATTCCATTTACATTTTCACCCTGCTCATAATGGGAGGATGTGCACATGCGCTTTCCCATCTACAGTGAATGCCATGGCCCAATAAAGAGGTGACAATACTTCTTCTCTTTGCACAGTCAATTTTCGTAGCACTCCTGAAATTGGGTGCTGTCACATTTCAAAACACGCATGCATCAATCACATACAAAACCTGTGCATTGCACACTGTCATTTCTATACACCACTCCTTTTCCCCTATTAAACACTCTCAGTACACGTTCCGTTTGTTTGCAAAGGTCCTCCACCAGAAATGTCTTCTAAAGAAGGCACTATTGCTGCATCCACAAACATCCTAACACGCCCCCAGCACACCAATCTCCCCCAAACCATAAAACACCCATTCAGGAAAATGTGCCACACTTAGCAGAAGCCACAAGTATAGCGCAGCCTACACCACCCCTACGCACTAGCATTCACACGCTATTGTGTCACTGCCACCCTATGCACACCACCCTCACAACGTTGGGCCTACTTCAATAAATGTGCACACAGCAGAGTAACCAACCACATATAAGCTGCCCTTCAACCATACCCACTGCCATACGCACATTACATACGTACTACACCCTGTGGCTACACTACACTACCCAACTTCTCACTGCACCATCTCCTACCGCACACCAAATACTGTGGCATGTTCCAACTATCACCACTACCATAGAATGCACAATTTACGCTTTGCAACTCACTTGTCCTGCTGTAGCATGTCGACACTGTGCCCCACACACATTCCCCAAAGATCATCACACTGTGCTGCATACACTGCCAAACCTGCATTGCTACAGTGGGTCTGCTCCTTGCACACATTCCCTCCACCGTAATTGAACAATACATGTCAGCATATCGCCAACTACCACTATGCACTTATGCACCAATGGCACCAGCACTCCTAACCAACCACGACACCGCAATGGACAAACACATTATTATGTATAACTGATGCCATAATGTGTAAACATTACACTGTCTGCGGCACCCCTATGCCCTTTCATTCACATACTGTTCTTTTACCCACTTCCATTCAGAAAGGATTGTTTCACTGTCAACGTAAACACAACGGGCCTCATTACGACCCAGGCGGTAAGTTACCGCCTGGGCCGTGACTTTACCACCATGGTGTAAACTACGTTTACACCATGGTGGTTGGCGGACTTACCGCCCCATTCCGACCTTGGCGGGGCGGTAAGTCCCCAATCCCCATTTACCCTTCCCATTCCCATTTTTGCCCCATAGGGCATACTGGGAGTGGGGAAGGTGTTAATTACGCCACCGTAAATTACGGTGGCGTAATTAACTCCATGGTCCCTTAGCGCCATGGATTTTAACACCCGCTAAAATCGGGTGTTAAAACCTCCATGGCGCTAGGGGAACTCGGAATTGGCGGTAAGGGGTCGGCGCAGCTAACGCTGGCGTTAACCCCTTACCGCCAGGGTCGTAATGAGGCCCAACATGTTTATAACATTGGCCATACTGAAAGCATTGTGCACACAGCACACTATCCAAGCACATATAAGCTGGCCTTCAAGCATACCCTGTAACATACTGACAGTATACAAGCATTGCACCCAGTGCCCACACAGCGTGACTTTTCATTGCAACATCTCCAACCACACAGCACTGCCATGGAGGTATGCAGTAACAAATTGCAACAATTACCATAATGTACAAACAAAACACTCTCTCCTGCATCCCTGTGCACTTTCAATCACATACTATGGGCGTACCCACTACCATTCACAAAGTATTGTGCCACTGCCAACCTACACGCAATCTATTTGCAACAGTGGCCTATAACGGCTTAAATGGGCTCCACACCATTCCTTACATGTCACCACCCTCTATCTCATGCACATTTAAAAATGCATAACTGGCGGGCATGTCCTCAAGGCCTAGGCTCTTGAATGCATGGCCTATGGCCTACGGCCTTCGGCCATGTATCCAATAGTGTAGGCCTTGAAGACACTCACGGCGACGTAATGGAACCATGCATGTCTCCATGTCAGCTTCTGAGACAATCCACATAGAGACTACTGCCACCAACACTCCTACCCAACCTGTACACCGCCATGGCGCTACACAGCAACAAATGGCAACAGTTAACATGATGGCATTTTGCACAAACGTGCCACACGTAGGTAGCAGCACTTCACCCCAACTCCCCCACACCATAAAACACCCAATCACAAACACAAGTCGCACTTCCCAGAATGCACAAACATACCACATCCTCCACCATCTCTACCCACAGCCATTCACAAAGTATTGTGTCATTAACCACAACATTTTCACAACATTCGGCCTGCGTCAGCAATTCTGCACACAGCATAGGCCTCGAACACACCTACAGCAAGGTAATGCTGCCTTGCATTTAACCATTTCAGCAACTACGACCATCGACATACACACCACTGCCACCAGCACTCCTACCCATCCTGCACACCACCACGTAGCTATGCAGCAACAAATTGCAACAGATAACACAATGTGGAAAGAAAACACTCTCCTGCACCCCTATACACTTTCATTCACATACTATAGGCGTCCCCACTCCCATTCACAAAGTACTGTGTCACTACCACCCTACTCACATTCACTTTGCAGCACTAACGCTACTGCAAGCAATCGGCACACACCGCACTTTGCAAGCACCACCCTGTACCAGATGCAGACTAAAACATGCCTTCCTGTGGTGTGTATGTTGCAGACCTGCGCTCCTCAGTGCATGCCCTACAGCCTATGGACTCCGGGCTTTGGCCATGCACCCAAAAGTGTAATCCTGCCACAGACCCACTGCACCTTCATTCACCCATGCATGCTTCCATGTGCCCAACTACTGCATTACATCTGCAGCGCACTGCCACCCGCGCTCCCACCCAACCTATCTCATGTGCAATTCACTCCCCATCTGCAAATGACCTGCCACCACTCGCCACGAAAAGAGTTTGCACAAACCGGTTGCAACAGAAACTAAGGGACCATTACGATGGCTGCCTCCAATCACCACAGAAAATACTAGCCTACATATGTCACATGAACCACTTCTCACTCCCCCAGCCATTCCTTGCTTTATGACCGCCAACACAATGCGTGTGGTACATTTTGCAGGCCCTTCCGCCGCTGCACTGTCCTCAGATACACCATGGCAGCTTTCCCAAAAAATGTTGATGCACAGCAAGCTTCCCTCCAGCCAACCACCGGCCGTGTCCAAACTTCTCCGACACCACGCCGTACCACGATCCAATGACACTTCAGTCCACGGAGCGAACAGGGAAATGGGTTCGCGGAGCAGACCCAGATATCACTTATTTTTTAGGATGTACATTTCAGTGTTTTGCAACAAATATACCAGTCCGATTTCCACCGAACACACAAAAGCACGCTTTCTGGCCCAAGCCCCCACTCCTGGTGCAAATTTGGTGAAAATCCGTCCAGCCGTTTGACCTGTAGCCGTGCGCAAAGTTTTTCCCCATTCAGTCTATGGGAAAAAAAACTTTTTGGGACCCCCCTATAAGCCCCCCCGAACGAAACCTCGCCCAACTTGGTGGAAAAATTCAGAGCCGCCCATATACTTTTTTTTGTAAAGTTTGGTGAGGATTCGTCCAGGGGGAGCGAAGTTATAAGCCGCCGAAAAAGTGCTCTTCCTATGAGTTTAGCAACTTAACCATAACTACACGGCCTCTACCGCCACCACGGGCCGAGTAATATTGTATGGTCAGCACCCAAGGTCCTTACCAGGGAAACTCCTCACAACCACATCTAATCCTGCAACAACTATTAACATAACACACTTGCAGAAATCTCAAACGCATGTTGTAACCCATCTGAACGAAGCTCAATAAAAGCAACAAAAATCAGCCAATCGTCATAAGCAACGTGAACCTGTGTAACATGTAGGGTTTCATGCACGTTGTTGATGGCTCACAATCAGCTTCACGCTAAAAAAAAGGTCTTGCCCTAGTAGTTGGCCCACACAATATTAATCAGCTTTTCAATCCAGTGGCAGCCATCGCTGTTTGCCCAAGTTCTGTAAAATCCACCCTATATTCCATGTCTCCTTCCTAAAGCCATGTGTTCCAACCACATGTCTGCCTGATAGGCCTCCTCTCATTCATGTTAAGGGTTCTCAAGAATGCAAAGTGAACAACATCCTTGACTCCCAAACAGTTAGGGGTGACTTAAATTATTTGATAGACTAGAAGTGGCATGGTTCTGAGGAGAGGACCTGGGAGCCAGCCCGAAATGTACACACACCCCGTCTGGTCTATCTTTTTCATCAGCTTCATCCTGACTGCCCATGTTGTGCACAGGCTTTGCGGGGAGGAGGTGTTGAGGACTCTTTCAGCCCTGGCAGTATCGCGTACCGAAAAAGTATTGGCTAAGTGGCTGGCGATTTCCTTGGTGGTTGCGAGATTACCGCGTGAACTACCAACCCCAGAAAGCACTGCAGAAACATCACACTGTTTGTTAATGGCCCAATATCGTGGTTGGGGTCCCCAGTGATGTGACTGAATGCAGTCCACCCGCAGAGTCTTAGGTAGTTCAGGGAAGTTTTATTGTACACTACAGTTAATTACAATACTTGAGATACTCTTACTATAAGTCAAAGGAGACAGGACTGGGGCTGGGGAGGGGACACAGCTGTAGCCATCACAGGCCAACCTCACTCGCTGCTCACTCCCAACTGACACCCTGGAACATTTACACACTCAAAGGCATTCCAACATTCCATCAGGGCAGGGTTGACATCATCACAGAGATAGGAAACATACACCATAACATCTCCCCCATACACTTTTCACAAAACACAACAATCACACCTGAACCAACAATACATAACCCTACAGACATTCCGACGGAACATGCAGTTACATACACACAAAATCCGATGTTGAGGCCTCACTCACAGTAGGCAGACACTTTTAGCAACAGGTGGTGTGTGTCATGACAAACACACCACGCAGATAGGCACATGACCAAGGCTCCCTCCAACCATCACTCAGCATATCCACACAGCCTTCTGATCAGCATTCTACACACACATCCATGAGACTGAACAAACTATGGACGAGTGGTGGTGTTTCATGACAGATACACCACGCAGACAGGCACACAACCACCCTTCCTCCACCCCTCACTCTGCACGCCCACACGCATATGATGAGAACTCCCTACCACTCATCAACAGGAACAAAGAACATATATGGAAACATAAGGAAACATGCTCCAGGCAGCACTGAGGAGGGAAAATATGTTAACTAAATAATACAAGTCATGACATACTTTTTAAAACTATGAACATTCCGTAAAAACATACATCTCGGATGTACAGATAGGATCCAATGAATCTGATGTTCAAACTTGAACGCATTTTTTAAAACACTAGGCTAGGCGTAGACATTCTGATAAACTTGTCGAATATAATGTGCATGCTGCATGTTCGGTGAACGCAAAAACAAACAGTATGGTACTTGATACCACAAGACTTTACAACCTGACACCTGGGGAGAAGGCATAACACAATATCATGGCTCCTGTTGGACAAAACATCACTAATTGCTTAACGTGGTAAAACCATGGAGAGGGAAGGTAACTTTGACATTACCATTGTACCATGAATGGTGTGCTGAACTGCTTGATACTTCCTACACGCGACACTGTGATTAATGGAACTGCAACATTGCGCTCAATATACCACTGGAAAGCACAGTATGAAAATTGACATTGCATGGCGGTAATACACGTTACCAACAAGAAATTGTTATTGGTAATTATGGCACACTGGAAACTACTAACATTTAGCAGACGCATTGGCCACAACACGGAACTTCAACAAGGAATAACGCAAGACAACGGCCACATAACAACGTTGGATGGCAATCTTAACGATGAAAACTGGGGTAGAATACTGATTTTCCATACTAGCGTTATGGGAAGACAAGATTCTATTAAAGACACGGAGGCGAAGGATTATGTTTTCTTCCTTTACTCAGAAAGCTCGAGCAGCATACAAAATATATAACATTTTCAACTCATGAAGATAAATAACACAATCAAAACTACATTTCCCCCCAAAAAATGTTTGAGTTTAGTTCATTATCTTTATGTGCATGAACAAAAAGCTCACGTGACTCCATCTATCAGTCACAACCAACATTGCCCTTTATCCTCTCTAGTCCTTCCGTGACCTTCCTCTTTCTTTGTCTGTGACCACCTTAACTTTAACCTTACACCCCAACTGGTACATGCTGAATACTTCCACACCCTGTTCCTCATGATCCTGCGTTCTTCATCTCAGCTCCTGAAAAGCAATCCAAATAAACAGCCTTAGCCTGGTTGCGTAAGGGTGGATAATCGTTAAATATAATTTCCAGTAAGCAATTTATAATCTAGCCATTGCCATTTATTTGTCCACACGACACAAATACTCCCCAGATAATACATTTTCAAGTGAACGATTACTCGGGTGGGATAATCCTTTGCTTCCGTGTCTTTAATAGAATCTTAACTTTCTATAACGCTAGTATGGAAAATCAGTATTCTATGTCAAGACCAGAGACTCGGCTTATGCTTGTTGAAAGCTTACCTACCACCAACACAGACATCTCTTCAATGGGTCTGAAATAAAATTGTTTCAATGTCGACTCCTTCGACCATTCTGCCACCTTGAGAATATCCTCCAATCTAACACCTGCATTAAATGCCTTAGATGCCATGGCCCCTCTAATAGAATGTGCCCCGTACACTTCCGTATCAATTCCTGCCTGAGTCATGCACCATATAACCCATCTGGCTACAGTTGGCCCTGCAACTCCCTTGAACAGTTTCCTCACAGATATGGACAACTGTGATACATCTGCGGGCCTAATCATACTCGTTACCTCCTCATATTTCTTTAAACACCTGATCAGGCATATTTTAGGCTGGTCTGGGAATGCGGCGTATGACACCAAATCGATGCCTGTCTTCATTCTCCTGCTAACCTGAAAGGTGACTCCTTCTGGATTAAACGATTTCCTGTACATGTCCAGAGCCCTGACATCTGAAACCCTCTTACAGGAAATAAGGCATAGTAGAGTCGTGAGCTTTGCCGATATTGCTTTCCTGGTTAGTCTATCATTATCTGGCCAGCTAATGAACAAGTTCAAAACTAAATTCACATCCTACATATGGGTGTACTTGGATAAAGGGGGTTTCAACATCCTCACCCCTCTGAGGAGTCTACATACGAGAGGGTGTTCTCCTACTGCTACATTCTCTATCTTATGGTGTCCTGCTGAAATGGCCAATCTACATGTGTTCACTCTTCTGTATGCCATGCCTTGCGCCGCTAGTGCTGCCAAAAAGTTCACAATCATAGTGACATTTGCTCCATTGGGATTTATCTGCCGTGCCACACACTAGCTAGTCCATCTTGACCACGCCAGTCTGTATGCCTTCCTAGTACCTGGTGCCCATGCTTCTTCGATAAATCTCACAGCTCCTCCCGATAGTCCTGGGTTCTGCCAGGCGTTCCCGAAATCAGCCATGTGATCAGTCTCAACTCTCCTAATTGGTTTAGTGGGTGACACTCTCCCACTGGATTCAGAATCAGTTCCCTGTACTGTGATAACACTAGTGGGTCTTCGAAAGACATTTCCAGAATGTCCGGAAACCACACCTGACTCTTCCAGTCTGGCGTTACCAATATTATCATTGCATGTTGTCTCCTGACCTGCGCTATTGTTCTCGGGAACATAGCGAATGGGGGAAAGGCATACTCCTTCCCCGTTCCTCATATCTGTAAAAACGCATCCGTCGCCGCCACTGCTGGATCTGGTCTCCAACTGACAAACCTCTCCAGCTGTCTGTTCAGCCTGGATGCAAAGAGATCTGCTCTGCACGGACCTCTCAGCATCATCAAGGTCTCGAATACCGACCTGTCCAATTGCCAGTCGCTGGCATTCCTCAGGTGTGTTGAGTTCCAGTCTGCAACTACATTCTGCAGTCCTGGGAGATATTCCACAGTGACGCTGACCTTCTTCCTTAGGCACATGTGCCAGAAATACTTTGCCATTCCCGCTAACAGTCTGGACTTCATCCCTCCCAGCCTGTTTATGTATTGTTCTGCCAAGATATTGTCCATCTTCAGCAGTAAACAACAGTTCACCCTGTCCTGGGTCCAGCATCTCACTGCGAAGGAACCCAGCAGTAGTTCCAAGCAATTGATGTGGAGCTCCAGTTCCTCTCCTGGCCATCTTCCTCCCGTTGTTAGGTCTCCACATCGAGCTCCCCAGCGCCAGCAGCTGGCATCTAATTCTATGACCAGGTCTGGGGCAGAACCAAATATTGCTCTCCTGTTCCAAGCTTCCAAGTGGTCTAGCCACCACCAAAGCTCCGTTCTCGCCTCTGTGGGGATTGGCACCTTGTGTTCGTAAGACAACCCCTTCTTCAGATGTTGAATTTTGAGGCGCTGCAGAGCCCTGTAATGCAGTGGGTCCTGAAAGATTGCTTGAATGGAAGATACTAGTCTCCCCACCAGTCTGGCTAATTCTCTGAGCGATAATTCTTTCTACGCAATTGCCAAACTGATCTCTCTCTTGATCCCATTGACCTAGTCCATGGGCAGGCTGAGTATGGCTGCTTTTGTGTCCACAACAAAACCCAGGAATTCGATTGTCTGTACCGGTACTAACATTGATTTCTCCCAGTTTATCAGGAATCCTAGCTCCTGTAAGAAACGGGTTGTCTGTTCCGATTGTTCCAGCAACCTCTGCTTATCCTGCCCCATCAGGCAAAATCGTCTAAATAAATTATTAACCTGATGCCTTGCTCTCTGAGATGAGCTACTACCACCCGCATCAGCTTCGTGAAGGCACAAGGGGCTGATGTGAGTCCGAATGGGAGGCATGTGAACTGCCAGTTCTGTTCTCTCCACCAGAACCGCAAGAATGTTCGGTCCTCTTGTGCTACTGGGATCATCAAATATGCATCCTTGAGGTCTATCCTGATTAACCAGTCTTCCCTCTGCAACACATCCCTGAGTAGATGGATGCCCTCCATCTTGAAGGGTTTGTACACTAAAAACTCGTTCAGGTTCCTCAGATTGATCACAGGTCTGTGTTTCTTTTTGCCTTTGACCAGGAACATATTGCTCACAAAGCCCTTCCAGGGATCTACGACCCTTTCAATCACCCTTTTCTTCTCTAGCTGTGCGATCTCTCTGTCTAACAGTTCCTCATCCTCTCGTGAGATCCTTATGGGTCTCGGTTCCTCTGTCTGAAGCGGTTCCCACTAGAAATCTATCTTGAAACCTTGGACCGTCTCTCCGACCCATGTATCGCCTGACAATTCTGCCCATTTCTCTAAAAACTGAGCTGTTCTCCCCCCGACTATTTGGGTCCCCTTTTCTCCCCTGTGTCCATGTTCTTCTGCATTTTGGCTCACCTGTGTTTGCCTGCTGGCTTCTGTTGCTTCCTCTCCAGCCTCTACCCCTGCCCCTTCCTCTTGATTGGAAGAAGGGGTTAGTTCAGCGTTCTTCCTGGTTCCCCCAATCATTTGTTATTGGCATAGGGCTTGAAGGAGGCGAAACGGATGGCAGAGCGGCCCCTACCTCTGCCAGCCCTGCCGAAAACCTTGCTGCCAAATACTCTTGAGCGAGGCCTGCGCCTTGTCTATTGCTGCATAGGTACTGGCAAATTTAGCCATTTCATTAATAAATGTGTCTCAAAACAGTTTCCCCTTACTCTTGGAGATCTCCCGCACCGTGGCCAATTCACCCATCTTTGGGTCGATCTTTACAAGTATAGACCTCCTTCTCTCGGTTGTAACCGTGTTGTTGGCGTTGCCAAGCAGGCATGTTACCCTCTGTGCCCAGCGTGCCAATATCTCTGGGTCCACCCTCTGCTCCGGTTGCCTGGCCTCTTCCGACATCTGCCAGATCTTGGTTAATGGACCCAAAACATCCAGGAGCTTGTCCTGGCAGGATCTCCAGGATCTATCATTTCCTTTCCTGATATCTCTGCCATAACGCCCCATGAAGGACATCATTTTCTGTTATGTTATGTTACTTGGCATTTATATAGCGCTTTATGTATCATTGGTATGGCCTCAATGAGTTGGTAGGTTGAACGCCTTCGGGAACCGCAGTTCAAGTCAGTAGAGAGAGAGAGTGTAGTATGGTGCGTTGGCGCACTGGATATGTGTGCAGCTGGTGTGGTTGTTGCATGATAGCCGCTTCTTAGCAGTATGTGTGGTGCTGGGGAAATCAGTTGGATGTGTTCAGTCTGGAGGGTGGACACCCACAGGGCTGGACTGGGAACCAAAAGTGGCCCTGGACATTTTTTTCAAAGTGGCCCCATATTTTGCCGAAGGAGTGAGCACAGCGTGTGAGCCCAACCCTTCTATGAGGAGATTGCGAGTATCCCCTAAGAAGATGTTGAATAGAATGTGTTCAAATTAGTGAATTTAAACCATGTTCAAATCATATATGGATTTAAAAAAATCATTTTTTAAATAAGTTCATGATCTCGCAAAGTAGTTCTTCAATCGACTAGATGGTTGCCATTAGTGGCGGCTGCTATCATAGGGCGGCAGGGCGCCACCCCCCCTCCCACCAGGACCCCCACCAGTGACTCAGTGTGTTAAACAGATTCAGAAGATGTTAAAGTTCTTCTGAATCTGTAGCAGCGCAGGGGCGCTGTGGAGACAAACTTCTATTGTCGAACCGGGCCAGCCCATGAATAGGATTCCTATTCATGGGCCGGCTGCAACAGCGGGCGCGTCCCGTTTTACATTGCTCTTGCCCATAGTAAAGTGTGTATAGCTCGTAGCCATTTCTGTGTATCTATCTTTCTATCTATCCATCTTTTTCTGTATACCTCTTGTGCCTATGTGGAGTAAACATGGGCATTTTTTGTCAGTACGTTTATATCGTAAGCTCACCTGCATTTTGAGCTACATGCTGTGACAGATTCACTCATAAGGGGCTAGCAGAGTGAGACAGGGGAACTGAGAGGGTACCTTCCCCTGTCCTATTGTGATACATGTGTGATCATCCAGCCTCCCCACCTCAGAACCTGCAGCGAGAATGATAAAGGAGGTAGGGAAGGAATCTCTAGAGCGTAAGGGGTGGAATTTACGGAGGGCAAAAACACATAATGGAGGGAGAGATTCCTGGCATGGTCATTCATTGAATCATTAGCCTTTCATCCTTCTGAGGTCGATAATGGAGTACCACTCTGTGGAATAATAATGTCTTCTGTTATTTCAGCACTCTGAGACCTATGGGTGTGTAGCGCTATATAAGAAATGTATTATTATTACTATTATGTTGAGGCTTGATTAAAGTGAGCTGCAAGAGTTCCCATGAGGAGGTGTTTTGGGCGGTGAAGGACAGCAACTGGGTGGGAATGGCCATAGGGATTAACATGGCCATAGGCAGTCAATGGGTGGGTAAATAACCATAACATTTAAGTTGTTCTGTTCTGTTTTTGTTTTATAAATAAGGCAACACATTTCGATGGGGTGGAGGGGCTAATCCTTCAAATGTAGGGAGGGTAACTTCAGGGACCTTGGGGACAGGGCAAACTCAGTGGTATGGGGGCATCTAAGTTCTTTACCCATTGTAATGAGACTTTTCTGGTGCAGCTTCAATGTTACAAGCAGTTAACTCCCTAATTCACGTCTGAAACCATTTTAGTACTACTCTGAGCCTATGTTGCCCTTTCTCAGACCAGTCTCTGTACACCACAGTACCAGCTATTCTCAATACAAGCTGCTGTAAAATACACCATCACACTTGCACACATAAGAATAATTTACCACCATTAGTATATTAAACCTAATGCTTTTTGTCTTATTTCAGTGGGTTTTTTGGACAGTAAATTGCACATTTTGGAGGCCATGTTTCAAATAATTCCACCCCTGGAGTGGTGAAGGCTTGCGCACTGCGCGCGCATGCTCACAAATTGCCCCGGGGAAATTTACGCCCCACCAGGTTTCAAACTCACCAGCCGCCACTGGTTGGCATATACCCAGGAGTAGCAGGTCCTAAGCGGTCTCCAGCTATTCTCTGAAGAGCAGGATCTTGAGTCCTGTGTTGAAATGCAGGCGCATTGAAGCCCTCAGTATGGTGTTCCAGTAGGCCGGGGGCGGGCACAGCAATAGAAGGCCTGTCTCCTGGTCTAATCTCGAATCGTGCAATGGTCTAGCATTACACCTGAGGCACGAGTAGACATGTTTACAGGTAATGGTTGCCTTATGTGTCATGCAGCCAGTTTTGATGAATGTCCAGGATGGCTGGGAAGTCTCCTGTGTGATTAATGCATGCAGCAAAAACAGCACAGATGTCTGAATGGCACACACCCCCATGTCTCATTAGTACACTCTTTGACCACTTGCGTTCTCTGAATACAGACAAGTCTTGCATTCAATACTACACAGACATGGCTTTGCGCACGGCAGTGTATATTTGAATGGTACACATTGGACACGACTGGAGGACCCCCACTGTGTGAGCCATATACTCATACATTGAACTGTACATGTCCAAATGATACAGATCATAGCACGAGTATGCGCTCAACAAAAACTGTGCATGCATCTGAGCTCCCCAAACAGTGCATTGCTACAGAACATGCAGTGTGTACCATGTGCATGTACTGACATGTTACTCCATGTCTGAGTGAAGGAATATGCGTGTCATTTAACACAGGCTGCATACTTTATTGGGACACTCGTTACAAGGACCCAGGCCATGTGCTGCATGTGCTATCATGCCATGTCATGCCACAAACAAGGGCCCAGCTGAAGGCTGTGATGCGTGCTTCCTCGAGTCATATGGATATGCTCTGTCATGAGACCACATCACACACTCAGCTCAATTCACTAAAAAGAATACTGTTGCTTAGTCATGCTGAGGTTTTCTACTAAGCAGAAGCACCGGCTTATGTTAATGCAACATAACATTCCCAGTTCTAGGGACGTCGAGGTTACAATGCAAATCCTAAAAAGGATAATGATTTGTTATTTATATGGCGCTTTCGCCAAAGAACATATTTACACACAATCATCATAGAAACTGAAATTGGTACTCATTTATGGACCTCAGATGAAAGGCTGAGTTGGCCTTGCCGGGATTTGAACCTGCGGCCTGCAGATCGCACATAGATCACAGCAGCAAGCTCTCAACCCACTGAGCTATCTTCAGGTTAAAACAAGCCAATGATAGGATGAGGATCAGGGAAGGAAGTCAGGCCCTCCAGTCAACGTGCATAATAGGATAGCCCGCTTGCTAAGGTCGTTGGGGGATAAATAAAAAAGCCAATCACTGCGGGGAGTATATCATATGCGACTGGCAACATGAGCCAATCACTGCCCCAAAGCCAGTCACCTGATGTCAGTATCTCTGTCCCTCCATGCACCAAACCCAGCCAAATAGTCACACCAGGAACCTCACAGTGGCGTCTAAGCCTCTCAGTGCACAAAAAACAAACCAAACGCGATGGCAAGTCCTTGGTATAAATTGCTCGAAAACATGGGAAGAAGATCCAGCTCGCATATAGGCATAATTATAGCCAAAAACAGCAGCAACAAAGCAATGTCTTCTGCAAAGCATACAAATTAGAAGTGCTTACATTTTGGTCAAAGCGCTATAGACAGAAGTAATTAGCTTAAACACCAGAGAATCTCACTGCAGCAAATGACGGAACGTCGCATTGCATCAAGCCTAGCCTTGCCATAATAAAGGAATGTCCAATATTCCCCTGCACCAATCATAGCCTCATGGATCAATTTCTTGGCCTCTCGTTGAACTACCCACTCAGAAGTACAGGTGCGCAATTCCCGTAAGGTGCTGCAGTGAAACATAAAATGTATGAGAACAGGAGGCAAATCACTCGGCGACCAACTATGAAAGAGCTACTGTAGATTAACGGAGCACAGACAGTAGAGGGATGTCAAAGCGTAACAAGGGGAGGCACGGTTGCTAAGCATGGGCTTGGGAATGGGGTTTCTGGTGGAGACTTATCGGAGCCCTGTGAGAAGCCGGAACTGTGTGTCGGTATGTTCTACAAGAAAGGTGGTACAAACAGTGTGCTTGGGGCTCAAATGGAGCCCTTCATTTGTAAGGGTGGTGAAGTGTGTAACGGGGTTGCACTTGCCACTGGAGCAGTATCCTGGGATGCCAGCAGGCTGTAGTCGAATTTATAAGATATGGGGAAATGGGTAAGAGGGAGTCCAGGTTTCCCGAAACGTAAGGCAGTCCACAATGGTTGGCGCCATTAGTCGGTAACTGACACTTTATCATGTAATTTACAAGGAACAGCAACTAAATACGACTGTGACAGCAGGGCTAAGACAGGCAGTATAGCCTGCTGTGCTAAGACGCCGGGAGAGGGCAAAGCCCAGAATGCAATTGGCCGGACCTGCACCAGGGCATGCATGGTGCAGGAAGAAGGGGACATAACATCTTGGGACCTGCTTACCGAAATCACGCCATTGCGAAGAAGGCCTCGCCGCCGCTGCCCTGGCAGTGGCACCGGACACCAAACACTTCTTTGCCCGCATTGTCGGCCCGGCTGCAGCAGCCGGCCCTGCACCTGACCTGTGTGCTGTGACGCAATGTGTGTGCAGGGGCAGGCAGGGCACGTGCGGTTTCGGTTTCCTGGTGCCATCGCATGCAGCCCTCATGCGCAGGCGTGCAGGCGCACAGCCCAGCCCTGGAAAGAAAAAAGAAATGCGCAGGCAGCGCCAGCGTCAGCGTGCTGTGGGTGGTGGCAGACGGCAGGCAGCCAATTCATGCAAACCACCCAGGTGGATTCACGCAACGCACATATCCATATCCTTCCACGTCAAAGAGGCCCTATCCACAGAGGCCTACCGGGGGATGTCCCGGTGTCCCGGTGGGACAGTCCAGCCCTGGACACCCAGACTGAGTTCTGGCTGCGTTAGGCCTGAGGAGATGCCTAAGCTAGCCGGTATGTGCTCAGCTAGCTGTGTTTTATTAGGATGATGAGGAGTTTGTGGGGTCATGTTAGTATGAGAACAGATAGGCCGAATGTGTCATAGCATAGCTGTGTTCTAGTTGAATGATGGTGTATAGGAGAGAGTAAGCGTAGTAGTGTGATATGGTGGTTATCAGTAAAGCGTCTGCGACCAAGCACGGGAGCAGGACCGAGGGCGTACATAGCGGCATATGTATTTCTCATCTATCTCGGGCGTCTCAGCCATGTTATCTGGGACCAAGGGCCTGGGACATTCCGCCCTTAACTTCTGGCTTCCTTGGACAGGGAGCACCTAATTCTCTTCTTTTTGTAATTGCCGATCTTGGTGGGAGGCTCCCACTCCGCCGATCTGGGCTGGATGAGCGAGTCGGTGTCAAATACTTCTCCCATCTCTTTGTTATCCCTTTTTCTACTTTTCTTCGCAGACTTACGCTTGAATGAGGGGCTTGGAGAGGATGTGCCAGCTTCTTGCGAGCTACTTTCGGACGAATCGTGCCATTCCGCCTCCATTTCTATGTCCTCTGAATAGGACTCGTCATCCGTATATGCTGTGCCCCTCCTCTCCCAAGACCTCACTCTCTTTTTGCCACCTTTATGCCTGCATGGCGTGAATGGGGGGGTTAGATTGCTGTGGACCTTACTGGCCTTCTTTCTTCCCCCATACCCCTCACAAAACCTCTCTGGGGCCTCTCACCTCAGGGCTTCCATCCCCTGGGAGAATGTGATGAGATCTTCCATCAAGGTCCTCCCCTGTGCTGGGCCCCCCACACCTGTCCCCAGTACACATTGTACCGCTCTAGCCTAGTTTGACATTGTCCACTGTCTGCTTGTGTGGGGTTCTTCAGCTTCACTGGAGCTATGCATTCTTATTGTTGGGGGGTTATCTGCAGGTGTCTTGGGCCTGCTCCCGTCTAATAATGCAGCTAAGTGGGTCTGGGTGTTCCAATTAGTAATTTTTCTTGGGTCTTTGCCCGTTACTCAGCGCTTAGCACTTATTGTGATGTTGGCTGCTGCCTCTGTACATGCACCAAAGAAATATCACCCAATTGGGCTCTCTTTGTGTCAAAATCTTGTTTGGCCACTAAGAGGCGTAATTGTGCAACATTCCAATGCTCTTCCCAGTCAGCTGTTCGGCTTATAACCTTATGGTGTTGCTGTGTGTGTCTCAACACCAACTCTGGCCTGCCGAGTGTTCCTCTACCGTAACACGCTCTGAAACTCTCCCACTCCACTGTGACAACAGAGCGCCGGAACCTCTGAGGTCCTGTCGCGCTCCTATGTCTTCGCGTGCAGCAGTGCCCCCTCTGTGTGCTGGGGGTGTTGCGCCGCTGGAGTTTGTGACCCTGTCGCGGTCGCAAATTACTATTCCTCCTAGTAATGCGGATATGCTCTTCCAAGCTCTGTCCTAACAACACGTGCGTGCCCCATTAACCCTACAACCCTGTTCCAGTAGTACAATACAATGTCATTCAACAACATACACACCATGCACTAGAAAATGAGAAAGACACTTATCTGGCTGCCCGAGCAGCAAAGAAAGAGGAAGGACACGGAAGGACTAGAGAGGATAAAGGGCAATGTTGGTTGTGACTGGTAGATGGAGTCCTGTGAGCTTTTTGTTCATGGACATAAAGATAATGAACTACACTCAAACATTATTTGGGGGGAAATGTAGTTTTGATTGTGCTATTCATCTTTATGAGTTGAAACTGTTATATATTTTGTGTGCTGCTCGAGCTTTCTGAGTAAAGGAAGAAAGCATACTCCGAGCCTCCAGTCTTGACATAGAATCTGCAGAACAACCAACGGGCAAAACACATTTTCTTACGTTGTAACAACATTTGCATGAATGTATAGATTTCCAGTTCCATAACGTAAAGTTCATGTATAACGAGAAGCTCATGTGGTCTTCCTTGATTTTATTCCTGGCTTCACCTTGGAAACCTACTGCTGGAAGGAAGATTTACTCTCAGGAAAACACAGTGCTTTGGGGAAGGACATCTGGCTTCCTCCATTCTCTTTGAGAACGCAAACATAACCAAAAGCAAACATAACCACAACCGAAACGTGCGTTTCACGTTTTTTTAAAACACACATAGTACATACATTTCTTTTTTAAACATCCAGTGCTATGAGGGGATTTTTCCCAGAACATATCAAAACAGTCGCAGTAATTACACTTCTTTTCCGAACATGCAGTTCTTTGCGTACACATTACTGTGAGGTTTTGCTCGGTTCCTTAAACTGACAGAGGTATGTATCACGCGGGAGCCAGGGTAGTGAGAACCTGCTTTATTTGTGAACACGGCAGGAACTGCCGAACTCCCGCAACCCCCTCCCTCACCCAAACGTCACTTCCCTTGTTACAGGAAGAAGGACTGCAACAGCGGTCCGCCCACCTAACGAGGTGGACGGGCGGTATGCCCATAGGAACAACATGACAAGTACTTGCACTTCTTTTCCGAACATGCAGTTCTTTGCAGACACAGTACTTGCACGGATTTTCCTTGAACATGTTCTCCCTGTTTTTTCCAAACATATTTTCTTATTGCACAGAACAGTAACTCGACATGCGGACGAACCCACGGCCTTGGTGCACACTTGCAAAGTACACATATTCTGAACTTGAACGGTATTGTAACGAGATGGAGGACATTGAATAAGAGCACAGTGCTCTTCCTAATATTCCTAACGTTGAGGTTGGCAAGTGCGTTGAAGGTCCCCTTTTCAGATCCATTAGAATCACTGACCCCCGATCACGTGGTAGCCATCACGTGGTAGCCTCTGCAAATAATGGCTGCCGTTGGCGAAATATCATGCGTCATCACATCTCTGATGACTCACGGGAATAGGAGCTCCAACCTTAATTACCATGCCCTCAGCTACACGTGTGCTTGTAGAACGACATGCAAACTCATCTTATTATCAGGATGCCCCATCCTAAAGCCAACACAACTTTGCATCATGTTACTACACCGGGGAGCGCCATGACCCAGAGTAGACTTGACAGAGCCCTGCACATCTACCTTATCGAGCACGAAAACACACTTGGTACTTTGGGACAATGGCCAGCTCGCTCGACGCAGGGTGCATCCATTGCCACGCGACTGGACTTTTTTAACAGGTAAGGCAACATACACTACCTCTCACTGCATTGACGCTCACAACCTGACACAGTCGCCCAGGATCCACCCCACTCGCAACACTTGCATAGACCCTTTTTCTTGGATCTTGTGATCCTAACTTACATTTCTTTGGGCACACTTTCGTTGTGCCAGGGGTAAATACGGACACTTTTCCTCTTTGAACTAGTATTGTTTCTACTGGGTAATCTAACTGAGCGCTCACCATTCTTTCTTTTCTTTGCAGCCCCTGTATGGATTTTTTGGGGGAATTCCTGAGGGCACTCAAAGCTCCTTCTGTCCCATTACTTTTATAGTGCGCTACATTGTCTTTAACAATGATGCACGGGGCTTCTACATTATTAAGTGAGGAATTACAGTGTGACTGGTGGGTAAACATTATCTTATCTTTTGGCACTGCTGTGGTGGTCGTCGCCCCCCCCTCCACTCTTTCTTTACTTGTTTTTTGTGTTTCTCCACAGTCTGTTTCCTAACCTATTACTGTAGAGGAGCAGCTGCATGCCTCTGCAGGAAATTCCACCCCCTACCTCCTATATGTTGGAGGCCGAAGATCATGCCATATTTGACACCAGCAGTTGTGTCAATAATGCAGCAGATATTTGAAAGAAGGTACCCACTGAGAAAACCCTATCGAATGTATCCCTGAAGAAAAAGGAGCGAAGAGAGAAGCTAGTGACATCACAAGAGACAAGCATGACACCCCGAAAATACTGGCTGAAGAAGAATGCATGGATTTTACAGAAACTGATGACGAAGTTGAGAATCAAGTAAACTTTCATGTGCGAGAAGAAGATTGCAGGTGTGCGAAGTGCTGCAGAAAATCACCTGTTCAATAATTGTGCGAAGGATGACTCATCCCTTGTTAAGGTGCAAAGAAAGAACACCAAGAGGGCCAGGTTTTATTCATGTAAGACATTAAAATGCTGCAAAATTGACTAAATGGACTAAATAGTGGTCTCCGGTCACGTGAACCAAGGATGGAAATAGAGTTGAGCTTGAAATCCTAGAACAACGATAGAGAGAGCCTGCACTCCCATAGATTCCCACAGACAAGAATACTTTGCAAGGGCAGGTTCAAAGACAATCTTCATGGCAGAAGGCATGAGAGATGTTGTGAATACAACCAGGCAGAGAGAGACTGGAAGCCACAGCGCTTATACAGATAATAGTCAGATACAGACAATCTGAGACAATATATTGTTGAGTAATCCATAATAGAACTGCCGCGGGTGATTGGATCAGAGCCTGGTACCCCTGCCCAGGGACTCCAACTGATGGGAGATGTTGGGCTAATTGGGTGGAGAGGTAAAGTCAAATATACCTCCTTGCACCTGGGTCTGAGCTTACGTGGTACTAAGTGAACCGAATGTTCCAGACATGGCACGAGCATGTCAACCAATTGTAGGGGGCCGTATAACGAAGGGCCTTATAGTGTGAAGACCAATGATAATCTGTGTACTTAATAGTGTTAAAGATGACATGTTTTTAGAGGTAGGCATAAGTTGTCCACCTGACAGTGGGCAGCCAATCGCAATCCTAATCCCTATAGAAAGTATGTTTAGATGTCGCCCTTAACCAATCCCATCCCTTGATAGGTTTTCTATTATTTGTCACATAGTATGACATATAAGGATGTTTTTATGAGAACATTGTTAAGAGCTGAGCTAACATCTGTTGGCGTCTGTTGTAACATCCCTTTTCTTTTATAATTGGTAATAAAACACATGGTTTGCCATCTTTCAGAGTTGGCTCGATTATTTGAACTCAGAATTACTCTGCGATCCCATCCATTGCATGCACGTTACTAAAGGGCCCTAAATCCATGTGGTAGCAGTGTGGATGGTTGAAAAAGATCCAAACTAGTTTGTCTCCAGTGTTTCGGATGATCAGGCATCCGCCGCTATTAGCTGGAAGATCGCAGGTTTTCCTGTGGAGAGCGGCCGATAGAAATAAACTTGTAAGAAGAACTGAGACGATGGACAGGTCCCACTTTGACAACATCCCTGCCTAGTTTACACAGGCGTTCTGCGGACGGAAGGCGAAATGGTCGGATTGAAGGACCTCAAGCCAATTAATGAATGGTGTGTAGACTAAGGGGAATGGCAAATAAAAGCGGATGGGATTGTGATACTTTTTTGAGTAATGGGAAATATTGTGAAGAGAAAAGGTAGTGCCTAGGAGTCCGGACTCAAGGGAGTTTCAGAAGAAGATGTCTCAAATCTCAACGGGGGTAGAACAGAAACATATAACGCGTAATCAGGATTATGGTATAGGGTATGGTATAAAGGCGAGAAAGATAAGGTGATCACTCTGTTTATAAATGTGTAATGTTGACTAGTCTGAATGTTGTTTGTTGAGTAAAAATATAGAGCGCTAGAAGTTGAGAAGAAACTGAAAAAGTTGAGGAGCAATAGTGATTGAAGCCAGTGAAGTGATTGGCAGCAATCAAGAAATTAGAGGCTTGAGCAGCGATTGATGCTGCATGCTCATATTTGTTGTTTTTAAACGTTGATAAGTGGTGATTGAAGCAAAAGTGTAAAAGATATTTAACAAGTCTAGTAAGTATTGACAGTCAAGTGAGACTTGACATTATGGGACATTATGGGAGACACTCTTATGCACGTATGGAAAACATTACCAAAGAACATGCACAAGCTCAAACAGTATAGTGCGGAATGGGTAGGAACAGCAGATAAAATGTTCATGCCGTGGCCACAAGGGGAATGATTGCCAAAAGCGGTATGACAACACATGACCACATACTTGCACGTTACATCGAATGTATCCCTGAAGAAAAAGGAGCGAAGAGAGAAGCTAGTGACATCACAAGAGACAAGCATGACACCCCGAAAATACTGGCTGAAGAAGAATGCATGGATTTTACAGAAACTGATGACGAAGTTGAGAATCGAGTAAACTTTCATGTGCGAGAAGAAGATTGCAGGTGTGCGAAGTGCTGCAGAAAATCACCTGTTTAATAATTGTGCGAAGGATGATTCATCCCTTGTTAAGGTGCAAAGAAAGAACACCAAGAGGGCCAGGTTTTATTCATGTAAGACATTAAAATGCTGCAAAATTGACTAAATGGACTAAATAGTGGTCTCCGGTCACGTGAACCAAGGATGGAAATAGAGTTGAGCTTGAAATCCTAGAACAACGATAGAGAGAGCCTGCACTCCCATAGATTCCCACAGACAAGAATACTTTGCAAGGGCAGGTTCAAAGACAATCTTCATGGCAGAAGGCATGAGAGATGTTGTGAATACAACCAGGCAGAGAGAGACTGGAAGCCACAGCGCTTATACAGATAATAGTCAGATACAGACAATCTGAGACAATATATTGTTGAGTAATCCATAATAGAACTGCCGCGGGTGATTGGATCAGAGCCTGGTACCCCTGCCCAGGGACTCCAACTGATGGGAGATGTTGGGCTAATTGGGTGGGGAGGTAAAGTCAAATCCACCTCCTTGCACCTGGGTCTGAGCTTACGTGGTACTAAGTGAACCGAATGTTCCAGACATGGCACGAGCATGTCAACCAATTGTAGGGGGCCGTATAACGAAGGGCCTTATAGTGTGAAGACCAATGATAATCTGTGTACTTAATAGTGTTAAAGATGACATGTTTTTAGAGGTAGGCATAAGTTGTCCACCTGACAGTGGGCAGCCAATCGCAATCCTAATCCCTATAGAAAGTATGTTTAGATGTCGCCCTTAACCAATCCCATCCCTTGATAGGTTTTCTATTATTTGTCACATAGTATGACATATAAGGATGTTTTTATGAGAACATTGTTAAGAGCTGAGCTAACATCTGTTGGCGTCTGTTGTAACATCCCTTTTCTTTTATAATTGGTAATAAAACACATGGTTTGCCATCTTTCAGAGTTGGCTCGATTATTTGAACTCAGAATTACTCTGCGATCCCATCCATTGCATGCACGATACTAAAGGGCCCTAAATCCATGTGGTAGCAGTGTGGATGGTTGAAAAAGATCCAAACTAGTTTGTCTCCAGTGTTTCGGACGATCAGGCATCCGCCGCTATTAGCTGGAAGATCACAGGGTTTCCTGTGGAGAGCGGCCGATAGAAATAAACTTGTAAGAAGAACTGAGACGATGGACAGGTCCCACTTTGACAACATCCCTGCCTAGTTTACACAGGCGTTCTGCGGACGGAAGGCGAAATGGTCGGATTGAAGGACCTCAAGCCAATTAATGAATGGTGTGTAGACTAAGGGGAATGGCAAATAAAAGCGGATGGGATTGTGATACTTTTTTGAGTAATGGGAAATATTGTGAAGAGAAAAGGTAGTGCCTAGGAGTCCAGACTCAAGGGAGTTTCAGAAGAAGATGTCTCAAATCTCAACGGGGGTAGAACAGAAACATATAACGCGTAATCAGGATTATGGTATAGGGTATGGTATAAAGGCGAGAAAGATAAGGTGATCACTCTGTTTATAAATGTGTAATGTTGACTTGTCTGAATGTTGTTTGTTGAGTAAAAATATAGAGCGCTAGAAGTTGAGAAGAAACTGAAAAAGTTTAGGAGCAATAGTGATTGAAGCCAGTGAAGTGATTGGCAGCAATCAAGAAATTAGAGGCTTGAGCAGCGATTGATGCTGCATGCTCATATTTGTTGTTTTTAAACGTTGATAAGTGGTGATTGAAGCAAAAGTGTAAAAGATATTTAACAAGTCTAGTAAGTATTGACAGTCAAGTGAGACTTGACATTATGGGACATTATGGGAGACACTCCTTTTATCAGACCCTCCAGTTTATAGCGATTTTGCGATCCCACAAAATGCCACGAAAATGGCCGTTTTGCACAAAATGCCGCAAAAAACGGCCGTTTTGTGCAAAATTTAAAAGCGCATCCCTCATTTCCAAGCAATATGCACTTTTAAATGTGCAGGAATTGTAGGCAACCCTATGCACACGGGATGTGAGGCTGCCACTGCATGAAAGGGTCTTTCCTGACTCTGTCATGCATTTCTTTTAAGGTATGAACCGCTGCTGTCGCTTGCATTTCTGTTCCTCAAACAGGATAAAAATGCATTTTTTGGGCCGCATTTTACAGCGGCAGGCACCTGGAGGGCCTGTCCCTGTGAAAGGCGCTGGGAGCTTGCAGAACACTGTCGGGAGAGCGATTCTATTCAAAGTACTGCCCATTTTGATGACAAAAATCTATCGAATGTTCCAATTTGACCTATTTCGTCCAGTACTATTCGATCGATTTTTATAAATACTGAACATGTGTTGCGGGGGTGTCACCCGCTCCCCATGTTCAGTATTTTTGGTCTAGGGTGGTTGCAGAAGTGTTTCCCCTTTTTTCCTCAAAATTAGAGGCGGGGACAGAAAAAAAAGAAAATAACGAGAAAAAAGGGACCCTGCCGAGTCGGATCCGACCCGTGTTCGAGGGACGGATCTGGCACCGCAGGATTGCAGGGGAAGCGGCAGTGACCAAGCAGTTAAGTAGGGGAGGGGGTGGGGTGGTGGTGAAAGGTACATTTTGGGTTGTTTGGCTGAAGTGCAAATCAATTAGCAGCGAAATTGACTACGGTCAATTCCGCCGCAAATAATTACACTTCGGTCAAACAACCCAGAACACCATTCAAGGCAGCTGGCCAGCGCACAATTTGCGCTACAGCTCAAGCCTGTGGAAATGCGCCGGTCACCTTTGAGAATAAGGTGACCTGCTCATTTCCAAAAATGGGTTGTATAAAAATAGCATATCCTCTGTTCTTTTTTTAAATGCCCCATTATTTGAAGAACTGGGTCAAAATCTACATTTAAAGAAAATAAAAAAATGGTTACACTATGAGAGAGAGGGAGAGTGATGGGTGAGATGTGAAGTGATGGGAAAGAAAGCAGAGGGAGAGCAGTGCGTCAGAGGAGGAAGTGCTGCACAAGAGAGCAGAGGAAGCAGTGATGCGGTGGGTGAGAAATCTGAGAGCGAGCAGAGGTACAGAAAGTAGAGGGAGCGTGTGGTCAGTGAGCCAGAAAGCAGAGAGGAAGCGGTTGGCCAGAAATAGGCAGTGAGCTGCAGATTGGGAAAAAGGATGAGGGAAGAGTGCGATAGCATGGGAGAAAGGATGCAAGATGCAGAAGCAGCACAAAAGAATGAAGGACTGTATATTTCGGGAGGAATTGTAGAGTGTAAGGTGTGAGTTGGGAGTATGATTTGGAGTGTGGCAGGGGCTGGGCAGTGCAAATTGTTACTTGACAGTGTGACATAGCACGTGAGTATTTGTATGACAGAGTGAGAGGTTAAGGAATGTAAGTTGTGATGGAGAGTTGGTGAGATGTGTGTTGGTGAGAGAGGTGTTTTAGTGTTTGGGGGAATTGGAGAACATAGAAGGGGAATATTTTCAGCATTACAATTGATAATGATCAATTTAGTTAATACTATTAAATAGGCATGAATATTAAACCAGAAATGTAGCCAAATCAAACACTGTTCTGCCATGCCAGAGACATGTGGGACTCTTTCTATTAAATTAATACAAAAGATACATAATAATGATACCCTGGCTCTCTTGTAGCCTTGCACTCTGCCTATTTCCTGCAATGTGGCAATCTTACACCCTCCAGTTAATACAAAATGTCCCGCAAAAATGCCGCAATAAATAAAGGTTTGTGCTGCAAAATTTGCCATTTCATGCCGCAAAATCCTGGAAGGTCTGTTTTATGCACGTATGGAAAACATTACCAAAGAACATGCACAAGCTCAAACAGTATAGTGCGGAATGGGTGGTAGGAACAGCAGATAAAATGTTCATGCCGTGGCCACAAGGGGAATGATTGCCAAAAGCGGTATGACAACACATGACCACATACTTGCACGTTGCGTACACGGGGAAGAAATTAGAGAAAAGATTAGCAATTTTAGAGCTCTGGAAGATGTACCAAGAAGGAATGGAAGACCAGCCACCTGAGAAGTGGATGCTTAGTCAGCGAAAGGAGGAAGGTGTTGAGCTCTCAGCTCCGCTTACCTCACCTGAAGCAAAAGGTGCTAGTACAGAGGAAATAGGGTATGTCCTTTAAAGGAGTTGAAAGCGGCGACTTCCAGCGATGGCTACTAGGTGGCGTTGTGGAACGTGTGACTTGGCTCAAATGGACTTTCCTACTTTCACATTTCAGGTAAAAGGGTTTTTTAAAATCTTTTTAAACCCACCATAACTTTCTTGGTGTTGTTTGTACATATATATATATATATATATATATATATATATATATATATATATATATATGTTTACATTCTTTCTTTTGGTATGATCCTGTAATTCTGCCACGTAATTCTGCCAATCGTTGGCCTTGAAGAACAGCAGTAAAAGTAGCAGTAATTCCGTTACTATAAAAAAAAGTGGCGTTGGTGGAATTACCACCACTTTTACACTGCACTGCCAAACTTGTAACCAGTTATTGCCCATTTCTTCAGTTCCATAGGCTCCATGGAGATTGATCCCATGCAAGGGCCTAGCCCCTTATTCCACGTCCCCCTCCTCTTTTTCTGGGCTTCCACATGTCCATCTGGCAGCAGAAAGACCCGCCGATGTAGCCCCCGACTCAAGCCTCCCCTTCCTCGGTCCCTCTTCTTCTGCACTCCCACCCTGGCTCACTATTCTTCCTATTATCTTCAGGACAGAAATGGCAGCTGCAATCTCCTTTTCAAACAGTCACTGTCCATGTGGCCATTGCTTCCCATACTTGCATCTGAAAAAGGGAGCCTCCCTCCAAGCACTTCACTTTGACTGCGACACCAGCCGGTCCTCCAGGCTGACCTTGTGCTTTACTGCGCCTCTCTCCTCGTTTTGCCCACAACGTCCCTTGATCACGCCAGCTCAGCTCCTGGGGTCCCCTTTCTTTCATGAAATTTAAATGCCCTCTCATTGATTTGATGTATGGTATATTCTCAGAGTGTAACTAGATAGGAAAAAAGTGTTGGTAAACATGCTACTCCAAGGAACTAAAATACTGGGCAGCAGTTTGCACACCAACACAGAAGCTAGTTGCTCCTGGTTCTACACACCCCAACAGTTAAGCACAACACATGGAGCTCATATTCGATAACCCCGTAAAGTATGCTGAGGGGAACTGTCACGTTTGCACTTAGATGCAAACAGATTCCCTCTGAGTCATTTGTATCCATGTTCTCCACAGAGCAAATTGGGAATATATCAGCTGCAAATCATGCATATGCGGCAGTGTTTACAATGGATTACTATGGAATCCACATGCCTTTTTGCTGGTTTAAAAAGCAGGAGGATTGCAGAGGATCCCACAGCATTTACGCCAGCATGAAAAACTCACGCTGGAGTAAATGCTGCAGTATTCATATGGCAAAGAAGCTCTAGACAGAATACTGAATTACAAACCTAGCTCCCCACTGCCATACAAATACATTAAAATAATGAGTGACATCAAATTCCTGCGTAAACATTTGTTATGTTATGTTTTTTGGCATTTATATAGCGCTCTATATATCATTGGTATGACCTCAAAGCGCTGGTACGTTGAACGCTCTCGGGATCGTAGCCCAGTTGAAAGAATAGAGTGTCGAAGGGTGCTTGAGTGCACTAGTTAAGTGTGCATCTGATGTAATTGCTTGATGGTAGCTGCATTCTAGCATTAGGTGTGGTGGTATTGGTATCGGTTCAATGTGTGCAGTCTGGCGGGTGGACACCAAGACTGGGTTCTGTCTGTGTTAGGCCTGTGGGATGCTTATGTGTGCCACTAGGCTGGTTTTTCGTGGGATATAGCTGCGTTTTATTAGAATGATGAGGTGTTCATGGGCTAGTGTTCGTATGTGAGCAGCTAGGCCGAATTGATCGAGGGATGTAGCTGCACTCTAATTGTGTGAAGGTGTAGAGTGGAGAGTAAGCATAGTAGTATGATATGATATGATTGTTCATCCACACAGCGCCCAAGCACAACGCGCTTCAAAAGCGCTCGACGACAAGCGAGGGATCAAGGGAGAATGTAAAGACATTCCCATGGTCCATGAACAGCAAGAATGTGAAGACTAGCCACTGCACTCAGACGAGGGACACCCAGACAGTGCAAGTGCCAAGACATGAGGACTGGAGGGGCTGGGGAACACAGTGACATCGAAGGGGACAAGGGGTTGGGGGCATACAGCAACATCATGGAGGGGCTAAAGGGGGCTGGGGGCACGGAGAGACATCACTGGGACCGGAGAGGCAGGGGGTACACAGCGACATCAAGGGGGATGAGAGTGGGCAGGGGGGACACAGAAACATTGCGGGGAGCTAGGGGCCTGGGGGCACACAGTGACATCACGGGGAACCAGGGGGTTGGGTGCGCAGTGCAGAGACTGGAACCAGAGGGTCTGGGCATTCAGTGAAACATGTGGAGCTGAGGGGCTGTGGGTACAGAGGGGATGGGTATGCAACGACAACACGGGGAACGGGAGGGAGTAAGGGCACGCAGGGACAACATAGGGACTAGAGGGAGACCTGAGGGATATACAGCAACACCATAGGGAGCTAGAGGGCAGGGGGTACACAGCGACAACACAGGGGACAAAGGGGCTGGGAGGCACACAGTGACATCACGGGGACTAAAGGCGGAGGGCACACAGCAACAGAATGGGGGACCAAAGGGGTACACAGCGATATTACTGGGAACAAGAGGGCAGGGGTACACAGCGACAACATGGGGGCCAAAGGGGCACAGAGCAACATCATGCGGACTAGAGGGGGCTGGGTATACAGCGACAGCACAGGGGACCTGAGGGGTACACAGCGACATTACGGGGAACCAGAGGGCAGGGGGTACACAGTGACAACACAGGGGACCAAAGGGGCTAGGGGACACACAGCGACAGCACAGGGGATCAGAGGGGTAGACAGCAACATCACAGGGGATCAGAGGGTAGGGGGTACAAAGCGACATCACAGGGACTAGAGGGGGCTGGGGATACAGCGACAGCACGGAGGACCAGAGGGGTACACAGCGACAACACAGGGAGCTAGGGTACAAAGCGACAACACAGGGGACAAAGGGGCTGGGAGGCACACAGTGACATCACAGGGACTAAAGGCGGAGGGCATACAGCAACAGAATGGGGGACCAAAGGGGTACACAGCGATATTACAGGGAACAAGAGGGCAGGGGTACACAGCTACAACATGGGGGCCAAAGGGGCACAGAGCAACATCATGGGGACTAGAGGGGGCTGGGTATACAGCGACAGCACGGGGACCAGAGGGGTACACAGTGACAACACGGGGAGCTAGAGGGTAGGGGGTACACAGCGACAACACAGGGGACAAATGGGCTGGGGGCACACAGGGCACATAGTGACATCACAGGGACTAGATGGGGCTGGGCATACAGCGACAGCACAGGGGACCTGAGGGGTACACAGCGACAACACAGGGAGCTAGGGTGCAAAGCGACAACACAGGGGACAAAGGGGCTGGGGGCACACAGTGGCAAAATAATTTTACGTAACTCATTGGACGCACATGAGCTTCCTTGTCTTTTCCCGCTCCCCCTCTTGCCGGCTCTCCAACCGCCTTTTTCGTCCCCCCCGTCCCCCACCCCCCTTTTAGTTCTACCAGAGCACCTGGAGACCTTGCAAATGGCGGCAGTGCGCTGTGCAAGTCCCCATGACATAACATAACTTGTCAGGCACCGTTTTCAGCTGACGAAAATGCTATCAATATGCAATTCTCCTGTTCCATTTGTGGTTATAGTCGTGTTCTGTCAGTACGTTCACTAGATATATATATGGACAAGAAAAAAGATAACATTAAAAAAGAAAACGGTGGAATAAAAACGGACGCATGAAGTCATTATTCTAAAATGTTAAATATCCCATTAGTTTCCTGCCCCGCACTACCGCCCCCCCTCTCTTTCCCCCCCCATGCATTTATGTAATTACCGAGTGCTTACCTTGCTTCTTTAAACTGAGAGGAAAGATATGCGCAAGACAAGCCCGTAAACGTTAATAGCCCGCCACTAATCATGTTTCCTTGAAAGAAGCACTCTCCCCCTGACAGAGTAATTACTGGCTGCGAAGGTGTGAAATGTCCGCCACAGTGAGGTATGAGATGTGTCTGGAATTTAGGAAGATTCGTCACTTTAGCATACCATTCTCAGATTTACCGATATAGACTCATCACAGTGTCACCCAAAAAAATCTCTCTTCCAACCAGCTCACCTGGCGACATCGCAATACTGTGTCTCCAAAGGGGACTAAAAAGTGAGGCGCCGTTAACAATGAATCGGGGTTTTGAAGAACCCCCAACAGTGGCGTAACACAAAATGTGTGGGGGGGGGGGGGGGTGGAGAGGGGCACTGTGAGCCATGCTGAGGGACCCCCCCACCCAACTCGTTACGGGTCGTGCCACACACTGGGCCGGCCTAGATTATCACGCTTGAGCAATACGCACTAACGTGCTGTTGAAAGGGAATGCCACACACTGCACTAGGCGAAAGATATAAACATGTTTTTTAATGCACTATTGCACTATGCAGCACACTTTCTGAGAAAAAATGGCTATAAAGCCACAGTGTTTGCAATTGTTTTGTAGGATAACAGCAATCCAATACATGCATGTCACCAACAGTGCACAGGAACATCAATGCTTTGCTATAAAAAATGCCATGCCACAATGAAAACATGTCCAACTGGCTGCACAATGTAGACCAGTGTAGACACGTGTAGACACGTAATAACATTACAGGAAAGCATGCCAGGCCACATTTAGACATATAGTAAAGCTTGCCAGTCAAAGCAATAACACTCATCAAGAAGAGAGCACACATTCAAGTCTGCGTCTCTGTGGCCTCTAACAACACGGCCAAACTCTTTAAAATCTGCAAGGAACTGGTCAATCCTATTGCGGCCTCTAGTTCTCCTGTTCCCTCCCAGGCAGGATCGGACTGTGACAAGAAATAGGCCCGGTCACCCAAAAAAAAGTAGCCCACCCCTCGCCTCAAAAAAGTGGCCCATCCCTCGCCTCACGACCCTTGACCTCTGATGACATCATCGGAAGTGATGACATTTGACCCCACCCCAAAATGACATCCCGGGAAGCAATGAAACACGACCTTTCACCCCTTGACAAAACAGGAAGTGGCATCGCATTGTTCCTAAGTACACTAAATTACTGTGAATTCAAGCAGACGTCAAAGGCCAAATGATAATATGTTATTGTAAGGCACTTACGCTTAAGCTCTTCTTTATAGAACAAATATGCATACAATATCACCCAACCTGTGTTGGTACTCATTTATCGACCTAAGAAGGATGAAAGGCTTTTTGAAAAAACAAAAAAAAGTTGAACAAAATAAATATTTTTTTTACATTTTTTCTTTCTTCCAAACTGGCCCAGGCATGGCCAGAAACTGGCCCCCACTCCCCAGGGATAATTTCGGCCCGGCCACGGGCCGAAAGGCCAAGGGACCAATTGACCCTGCTCCCAGGCCCTCTGTATGGCTCTGACCTCTCACGTGTCTGCTAAATCTCAGAACATCCTGTCCTCTATCTCCTCTTCCTCTCCCTCTTCCTCTCTCGGCCCCCTTTGGCCATCTCCACCTCTCCTCCACCTTTTTCCTCTTTCACTCTAACAACACCTGTCAAGGTTTCTAGACAAGTCTGATCTATGAAAGTGTCATCCAAACAGGTGCTCCCCTGCTTCTTTAGAACCATCAAGGACCATATTGACACCCTCGCCCCAGCCTTGGCCGATTTCTGTAATCATTCTTTCGCACTGGAACGTTCTCCTCTCCCCTTAAGCACTCCCTTGTGCAGCCACTACTCAAGAAGCCATCTGCCGACCCTACCTGCCTGGAAATCTATCGCCCAATCTCCATCACCCCTTACCTGGGCAAACTCTTGGAAAAGCTTGCCATCTCCCAGCTTACTCTCCACACTGAATCTGGTGGTTGTCTCCATGACCATCAGTTTGGCTTCAGAGCTGCCAGAGGCACGGAAACTGCTCTCCTGAACACCTGTGATGATCTTCTCTCTAACCTTGATTCCAGCATTTCTTCTGTCCTCATCCTCCTACTTTCCTCTGCTTTTGACACAGTCAACCACGACATCCTGATCAATCGACTCCGTGAGAACCTGGGCATCACAGATCAGGCCCTGGAGTGACTGACCTCCTTCCTCTTGGACCGCCCCTCCCCTCTCATGTCAAACCTGGTCCCTTTCTCTCCACCACCTCTCTCTACATGTGGAGTTCCCCATGGCTCTATCCTCTTACCCTGGTTTTTCAACCTAAACTTGGCCCCTTTGGCCCATCTGATCTCTACCTTCTCCTCTAACTTTCAGTGTTATGCAGAGGACTCAGCTTTCCTTCAAGCTCGCCTCTGCCTCCTCTCCTCTCATTCCTGACTGTCTATCCATGATCCAGGATTGGTGCGTCTCCAATGATCTCTGCCTTAATGCCAGTAAGACAGAGATCCTTCTCATTGGGACCCCTGCCCCAGCTTTCCCTCTCTCACTCTGGCCACCCGCATTGTGCCCTCTACCTTCGCCTTCTTGCGAGGCAAAAAACCTTGGTGTCATCTTCGACGCCACTCTCTCTTTCTCTCCTCACATCTCGGACGTCACCAAGAAGACCCACTATCAGCTCCTCCTCCTCAAAGGGACACTACCCTTTCTCACTTTCCACCAGAAGCTCACTTTCTCCAGAGCCCTAGTTCTCTCTAGGCTGGACAACTGCAACAGCCTCTTTCTCAATCTGCCTTCCTCTACTCTCCGTCATCTGCAACTAATCCAGAACAGGACTGCAAGACTTATCCTTGGCCTCAAGCCCAGGGATCGTATCTCTCCAGCCCTGAAATCTCTCCACTGGCTCCCATTGGCGGCAAGGATCAAGTTCAAGACCCTTTACATTGTCCACAAGGCTTTCTGGAGCCGGGCCCGCACTACATCCAACACTCTCTTCCAAAATACCTTCCTTCTCGAGCCCTTCGTTCAGCTACCTCCAAATCTCTAAGGGTTAGATGCTTCTCCAGGTAGAGAGTGGGGGTGGATTTCTCTCCTCTGCTGGTGCTTCCTTCTGGAATGGCCTTCCTGCCTTTCTCAAACTTGAGCCGGACCACCTCAAGTTTCGGAAGCAGCTCAAAACTTTCCTCTTCTCCTCTGCTTTCTCTCTCACCCTCCCCTGCTGACCTACCTGTCTGCTGTACCGACAGGTTGCTTGGCTACCCTCAGAGTCTCTCTGAGTTCAGGCTCTTTCTTGATCGGTCACTCTTGCACTGCGTCCAGGCCTACCATGCACTTAGGGACTGCAACGGTAACCCTTCAGTCCCTTGTTCTACTTGCACTATCCGTAGTCGCGCTGCCCTGGCTGCACAGCCTCAGAGCATTGCTGCCCTGTTTTCCCCTCCCCTCTCCCTTGCACTCCCCCCTCCGTTTCCCCTTGCCCTTCTCGCTCTCGTCTTGCATGATCTGAATAACACAAGGCCTAGTAAGATCGTTTGTCTTGTCCTCCCTTGTCTTCTCGCACATAGAAACACTTGTGTACAGGCGCTTTATAAATTACTTATATCATATCAGAAAATATACTATGCCGCAGTAAGAAATGGCTAGACTGGCAGCACCCAAATGCCAATCTAGCCTGGTAATTACACTTAGCAGGTCTGCTTTATCAGAAAAGCCCAGTTAAAAGAAATTCATAGCAAACTGAGGAATGACTAGACTGGCTCCATGAAAATGCCCCTCTAGCCACTAATACCACACATCATGCCTGGTTAGCCTGGACATGGACAACCATTATGATTTATCGCATAATCCTGCCCCCTCAACACACGCCACCTATACATTTAAGTGCACACCCTTTCACCATGCACTCACACACGCACACATCATGGGGTTAAGGGGAGCCCTATTACTTCAAAAAGAAATTGGGGCTCATTACGTGTCCGGCGGTAACCGTGCCAGTGCTACCGGTGGGTTGCCCCTGGACCCGTAAAAAGTGACTGGCGCCTGTCTTCCCGGTGCCATCGGGCTATTCCAAGTCTGACGGCCGGGAAGTCAGGCGCAAGTAATTTTGTTAATCCCCATTCCTGTGGCGTACAATAGGTAGGAGCCCTATTACTCCTATCCAATAGGACTCCACGGGAATGGGGACATGGAAGCACCGGCCCCGTTCTTAACGGTGCCGGTGCTTATGTGAATGGTCTGCCTACCGTGACCTCTGTGCCCGGCAGGATCAGACCTGTCGGACATGGCGGCCCGGCAGGCATGCCTGTAATATGCTGGTCCAGAAACACTTTCCGGCACTGTTGTTTCCGGACCGGCATGGTCAGAATAAGCCCCATTATTTATTTTTGAAGTCACTCTTACTTCATTAAGAAATTATTTCCGTTAATGACCGAAGCATAACGGAAATAATTTCTTTAAGAAGGCAGAGTGACTTTAAAAATAAACGATTTCTTTTTAAAGTCATAGTACTCCCTCCAGCCTAGGGTCTTCCATGTCATGGAGGCCTGGGGGGGGTGTAGCCCTCGGACTTCAAAAAGAAAGATTATTTTTGTAGTCACTATGCCTTCATAAAGAAATGATTTCTGTTACAGAAATAATGTCATTATGAATGCAGAGTGAATGTAAAAAATAAACTTTTTTTTTTAAATTGCTTTTGTTTTCTCCAAGTGGGTCCCCCTCCCAGGACATGTGCTGGTGGGAACCACAGCACCGCCAGTGACTCCCAATTGACTGAGGTCGCAGAAGATTTATCTCCCTACCCCTTTTTTAAAATAGTGTATTATGTCCATCTCGATACACGAAGGCCATGGTCCGTTTGCATATTACTTCATAACTAAATGCTGGTTAAACGTTGCTGGGTAAACATAAACCCTCCACGTGGCCCATTGGTCAGTGATAGGCTAGGCAGAGGTAGTTTGTATTTGCACATATTGATTTATACAGCACTTTGGTCAAAGCGAAATAACCATATAACAGTAATGATAGGCATAAAAATAGGACAAGAAAACAATTTTACTAGGGCGAAGAAGAAAAAACGTTCAAGCAAGTGCAAAATAGTTGAAAGGTGGGAGAAGAACAAATAGAAAGAGGCAGAGAGTTCCAGCGTTTGGGAGGATGACAGGAGAAGGAACGGAATTGTGACTGGGCACAAGGTGGATTGGAGACAGTAAAAAGAAATTGAGATTGAGAGCACAGGAGTCGTGGAGGGGACCATAGGAGTCGTGGATGGGAGCATTGGGTGACTAAAGAAGAGAGACAGGGACGGGCTAAACCGTGAATTCATGTAAAGATGAAAGAAAGCCGATCAGAAAGAAGGCGAGATTTGAAAGAGAGCCTAGACAGAGAATGGAGCAAAGAGAACAAACAGGAATGAGGAGAAAGGGAGAAGGGTGTACGGGTTGCACAATTAAAGATAGAGTGAAGAGGAGCAAGCTGGTAGGCAGGCAGTCCTATTAATAGGGCAAACAGTAGTCGAAGAGAGAAAGGACAAAGGCAGAGAGGAGTAGTCATGTGACATAGAAAAGCCTGGCTTTTAACTTTGCATGGTGAGCCTTGTAGGCCCATGTTTACAATTGGGGAAAAATAAACGACAAGCCCCATCAAGCAATTGTAAAACCAGGACTGGCTCAAGATGTCACACATGACAAAGATGGGGCCACTTGACAGCTATGCCCTGTAGTGCCACCCCTGCTCAAAATGTGCACTCACCACTCTTCATTGGCTAGTTATAATTGCCTCTTGGCAAGTAAGGAATGGTGTGCTGTGTGTATTTGCGTACAATTGAGGTGGCAAGTGACTTTTTATGGCTGGCTAGTAGTTTGCAACTTGAAATGTTTACCCATGCTATTGATACTGATGTTTACCATTTCTATAGTGTCTCCTCACACTCAAATGTGTGCTACTCCTTAAATAATAAGTATTAATACATAAATGAAGGTTACTCTTTTTATCGGCCTCCCTCAAATGAATGAAAGGCGGAGTCTACTGTAAAGTGAATTGAACATGTCACCAACAGATTACACGTAGATATTTAGAGCGTGTGCTGAGTTCTCTGAGTCATGATACAAAGAACAGTTACAGTGCGAGCCTGCAACCTGCATTTATTCACATATATGCTTGGCCAAACTGATTCAGCAAAACCTGGAATGGCATGAATTTTGAACGATTTAGTCCAACAAAATGTAATTTCTAAACTTACTTGAAGGGTCAGGAAGGGTGGTTTGAGCGAGTCCAGCCTTTCAGGTAATCTAAAGTGCATACGGTTAAAGTTTGTAGGTAGTGGCTTCCTGAAGCTAGGTCCACACTTAATAAATACCCCTGATAAAGAGCCAGGAGGTTGCCAGGGAAGTTGAGGGCAGGAGAGACAATATTTAAGTAGCATTTAGTTAACAGAAAGATAGAAAACAGCCATTTTATGGCGACATTTTTGGCAGGCGACATTTTTGCAGGAACATTATTACATGGAACCAACATTCAATCAGTCAATTGATGCCCTAATCTCAAATCCAAAAGCAGTTAAAACATCTTTATTTTCCTCTGACTGGATAATGACAATTCAGAGAATGCAAAGTTACGATATACATTCCTCCTTTTCTAGGGTTGACAAACCGTTGGGTTTGTTACCTCCCTATTTGTGCAGGTTTCCAAATGGCTACTTGCGTGATGAATTTTTAAGATTTAGACTAAACCTGCTGAATACTAGCAAGGTTGTGTCGACTCGCCAAAATAGTAATGAATTGTCAAGGCATTGTGACAGGTGTTACAATCGAGTAGAGATGCAAACCCTAAAACATGTTATGGTTGGTTACCTGCCAGGCACTGCAGGAAATTAGGGTGCAGTTATTTGACCGCTTTTTTGACTGCAACGAATGGCTAAACACAGATGCATTCTGGAATAGATTAAGCTCCGGAGTAGAGATGTCATTAACAATAGAAGTTTTCAAATTTGTAAGCAAAATTGATCTTATTAAAATTAAGTGGTAATGATAATTTACTAATTCTGAGATGTAAAGTTTCGGCTATGTATCTGAGACAGGGTGAATTGATGAAATGTAATGTTGATTGAGTTTTGATGACTTTTCAATTATTTTAAAATTGAAGATACATGTTTTGCTATGTGGACTTAATCAACACCAGTATGCTCACTACGCTGGATGAAGATGAAGACTGTGGACCTCATTATAAGTTTGGCGGTGCGGTAAATGTTCACTGCGCACTACACATGAGCGAAATACGAATCCATACCGGAAGCCACACTACTTCAGAAGGCTTACTAAAGGAAGGACTAATAGAGAAATTGATCTTCTCCATCACTAACTATAACTACACACGTCATGGTGGAATCGATCATCACATAAAAGATAGCATTGTACCTGCAACAGAAACATGTGAATCTAATGAACAGCACATGCATAAATCCCCTGAAGAAATTCCATAAACCTGAATAATAGTTTTGTTGGAACGAAACATGTCGGGTTGCCCAATGACCCCCTGAATGTGATTGTTATAAAGCTGGACATCATTCAAGCCCTTGTTGTCGATTAAATCCTTTAGGAGCACGACAGAACTGCCTTTGGCTGTTCTACTATACCAATTGAACAATGTGCAATAAATTTGTGTAGACCAATAATGCAATGTTTTGAACTTGAGGAACTTTTTGGCGATATCAAATGCTTGTACCTACGTGACCTGATTTAGTTGCTGTTTGAAATCCTTGAAATTAGATGTTTTATTGTTTGTTCTCGTTTTTGTCGCATGAGTGTAGGTCACTACGGAGACAGTGAGTCCCTCTACTCCCTAAGTAAAACACGAACCCAATTTGGAATGTGCCTACACTTGTTTGCTCCAGGATAAGTTGTTTCCTTGTTATAATGTATCTATTACTGATAAATGAGACTTCCAATTCAGTAGTGTATATAGAGTCTTTATTTTGGATTTTCAGCCCTTCTTGGATGACACGTGTTTCGGCATATGGGCATTGGCTTTCTCAAATCTGGGCTTTATGAGCGTTGAGATCTCCTATGACCCTTAAGAAACTGGACAAACAATACAGTTCCTTCACAATTGACAACCATCAATCCTTGTATCGCAAGCTGCCAAGACCTTGGGGGTCTACTTGGACTCTGACCTCTCCATGGACAGACAGGTCAACGCCATAGCGTCGTCCTCAGCCTACCACACAACACTGCTTAATGCAGCCAGACCCTTTTTGTCAGAACAGAACTGTCTCACAATTGCAAGAGCAATTATTGGATCTCGGCTGGATTACTGTAATGCCCTCTTTGTAAGGACACCCGTAAAAAAACATTACTAAGCTCCAGCCCGTACAGAATAATGCCTTAAGGGCTGCCACTGGAATTTCAAAGACAGAACATATTTCTGAAACCAGGAAGCAGGTGCATTGGCTCCCCTTTAAAGAAAGGATAACCTTTAAAACCCTCGCTCTAACACATAAATGTGTCCATAAACTAGCACCTGCATACCTTGCTCAGAGAGTTGTCAAACCGACCTCAGCCAGACCTATACGATCTGCCTACGCTAACAGGATTTCCATGCCCAAATCACAGCGAATGCGGGCTGGTGGGTCCAGCGTCCCAGTGCTGGCAGCAGCGCACTGGAACGCTCTTCCACCTCACATGAGATGTATGGAGTCCCACATAGCCTTCAGGAAAGCACTAAAAATAATGTTGTTTAACTAAACTAGTTCTAGGCCTTTTTACCATGGTAAACACAACGTTCCTTCTTTGCCTTCATGTGAAGCGGAATGTATCTGAACCATATATGTTTTTCCTCCTACTGTAATCTCAATCTCTCATGACAAGGAATATTCTGTTTGCAAGCTCAATGTAACCAGGAGCAATTAACTTGAATGTTACTAAGACAACTTCACGCTAATAAGACAATTTCATGCAACAGCGCCCTGATGCCGCTGGGCTGTTGGTGAGATTTACAAATCCAAATAAATAAATACATACATACATTTGTAAACACAAGTCACGTTTGGGGTGCACAGTACACTTTGTGATGTTTTCTTAATGTTAATGTTAAAGGATATTTATAGCGCACACTATCTCCACTGCAGTGGTCCCCTGGCGCTCTGGCGGATCTGAAAGAAAAGGGGGGGTAGGTTAGGGCACGTTAGTAGGACAACGTTTGGAGAAAGAGCAAGGGAGCTGTGATGTGCAGTTGGCAGCTTCAGTTCGGTTAACACCGTTCGCAGAGGTTTTTGTGTGTGGTATCCGGTCGGAGTCCGTCGTGTGCTGTTGTGTAAGGCTCTGTGTGGTGTGTTTGTTGTTGCGGTGTGGTGAAGTGTGTGCAGGTTGCTGCGGTTTAAGAGGTATGGTTGTGCTTAGTTAGGCTTTGAGAGGTGTGTGAAGAGGGGTAAGATTTTAGTAGGGTTGGCTATTGGCATTGTTGTCTGGAGAAACAGGCACTCATATTAACCAATATATTTATCTTTTTATGTTGAAAAAACAATGCATTCATTTAGATATACACCTGAGTTAAAGAACAAGTTGAATTCTGTTGACTCTTTTATAACTACTGTCGATATAATTCAATCTCATCTGCCATAGAACGCCATTCCTATTTAGCCATACTGACCAGTAACAGAGGGTCCTTTTAAAGTGCTGATGATTCTGGTCAGTGCAAAACTATTACATGGAATATAGCTGTAATATAGTTGGATCGACAAGAAAAATGGCAGTTCATGATTGGCATTCATTAATTGAAGATGTTTATATTATTTGCCTAGAAGAGACTTGATAGACTTTTCAACATTTGAATCCAGGCTATTTCCATTATCAAGTTGCTGCTGTGAGGGGAGCCATGGGTCGAGCAGGTGGGGGTTTCCTGATATGGATTAACATTGAATTAAATGCTGCTGTTCTTGTTAGAGACATAGGTTCTCAAGACCTAATGTTACTAAAGAAGTCAAATGGCCCAGTGGACTATATGTAACCCACTGCACCTACCTTTGAAAATGATACATATAAGAGGCTGTAATGATCACCTGACTAAATAATATACTGTTAGATGTCACTGGATGGTAGCATGTGCTGTCTCTCGAATTGAGAGCGATCCAGAATGTCTGACCGCATTTCGAAATTATAATTTCTCTGGATCATGAGCTAGTAGGAGCAGAACTGTAGATACTAGGCTTACACATAAAAGGAAAAGTGTCACATGGGCACATCTGCACTATGAGCTCTGTATTCCCCATATTTATAATGCTGCACTTCTGGAAACGTGTTTAGATCTAGAGGACTGTGATATTTTGAATGCAGATCAGATTTATCGAGAGATGTCAAAGCTATCAGGCCATTTGAAACTAAGCTGACGAATGAACATTCACACCTTTCACACTCAAGGGGATTGTGGTATGATGGAGATTGACGTAAGGCAAAGCACAAACTCCTTGCAGCTCTTTATCCTCTGCTGGGCCCTCCCTATGGAATAGCTTCTCTGCCGCCCTACGTCTTGGGCCTATAGTTCTGGAAACTCCTTAAGACATTCCTCTTCTCTTCCTTCTCTCTCCCTCTACCCTGCTAACCTCTCTCTCCGCTCTATCCGTTTCTCCCTCCTTTTCCACACAGCCTGCTGACTGGCCGCAAGGTGTACCTCAGAGTCTCACAGGTCCCTGGCACCCTCGCAAGACCTCTCGCACTTGTCTCTGGGCCTTACACTAGCCCCATTGTTACTGCATTTGGTCAATGACCCATGAAAGTGGCATCTCTCAGCACTTACACCAGCTCCTTAATGACTTGACGCCCTTGGTCCCACCCTCCCCCCCTGCACTTGTCTCCCTTCCCTCCCCTCTCTTGTACCGTCTTGCACTTGCATGATCTGAACGTACCATGCCTTGAAAATTCGTCTATCTGTCTTCCCCTGTCCCCCCCCCCTTGCCTGGTGGCGCCTCAATGCACTTGGAAAAACTGCAGAATCGTCGTCAGACCTATTTGCTGTTATCTACACTGTTACTTGTATTCTATGCACTTACTCTGCCTGTGCAGATTTGTATCATTCAGAAATTCAAGAACTCAAATGACTGTTACTTTTTCCCCCTGTCCCCTCCCTCTTGAGCGCTTTGAAACACTTGCTTTGTGTATAGGCACTTTACAAATAAACATTACCATACTATACCATTTAAAGTCTGAAGAGGGAGCTGAAGCCGGCTCAATTAGTTTGTTAAGAGCAGACTATAAGAACGTGTTAGGACAGAAAAAGAGACAGGATGTGATTACTATATGATCATTGTTTAAACTGTCCACCTCTCAAAATGACCAGAGTAGCTTTTGGTGCCTGATATGATGCTACATGGCCAGTGACAAGAATTAATCCCATGCCATTGAAACATGTATTACTAGGGATTCATGGTTTATGCACTTTAGCAAGTTACTTTATCGTAACCCAAATGTTTCCACGATCTCTTATTAATAGATGCTGTGTTGAATGTTAGCTCTGCATTGCTAATGACTGAAGTCGAATCGTGGTTAGGGAAGCTCTATTGCCCCAAAGCGCAGCAAAAGCTCCGGGTGTGGATAAGAAGCCAATTGATTTACTTAAAGAGGAACACCAGATATGGGCACCCTTTTTAACATTACCTTTTTATAAGATGCATGTATAAAGGTGTGTTCCTTTAAGATGGACACAAGCTGAGATAGTGCCCATCTACCAGAAAAAGGGGCATGACATCACCAGCTAACTATAGACCCATACTGTTAATTGACAGCCTATCAAATTTATATGGTAGTATTTTATTGATGCATTTTGAGGAATGGAGCTACGGCTCACACTGGTTTTTTGGAAGGGACTGAGTACAGTGGAACAGATCTTTCATTTATTTTTAGTATTATAAAAGGTTGTCTAACTGAAAATAGAAGAGATTTATATCTCATTCATTGTTTTTAAAAGTGCCTTTCACAGTGTTGACCCCACCATTTTATTTCAGTTTTTAACTGAGATGAGAGCCCCCTGGACATTTTATTAGCTATAAAGAGATCATATATCAACAATATGGCAGTGGATCGGTATGACCAGGAAGGTAACACGACTGATTCATTAGCCATAAATGTTGGCATTCGACAAGGATGTGTCCAGGCGACTTTATTATTTCTTTCATATATTAATGAGCTTGCCCTAAGGATTTCGAATCTCTATGCAGATGCCGTTCCATTAAATGGTAAGAAAATTAGCATACTGCTTTATGCAGACAATGCTGATATCCTTTAAAAAACGACGTCCGCCCTAAATAAACAATTACAAGTTATATCAGATTTTTGTTCTGAAAGAAAATTAGTAGTACATTCTGCAAAAAAAGTTATTATGGTCTGCGATTCTTCCCATTGTTTGATGGTCACATTTACTTTTAATGGTGAAATGACGATGAAGCAGGTCGATTTTGTTCGATTATTTGGGTGTCATGTTTGCAGAAAAGGTTCTTGGCCCTCTTAAGCAAATAATTCTGAGATGTCAATGTAGCATCAATTTGGATTATTAACCTAGCAACAATTTGGATTATTAACCTTTTGAAATAATTGAATTGGATATAGGGTTTCATCGACAGTCGCAGAAGTTTAGAAATCCACAGTTTTGCCTTCTGTACTCTATGACAGTGAACTATGTGATTATTCTCAAATCAGGCCCTTACAAATGGCTGAGAGTAAGTCCATGAAGTGCGGTTTGGACTCCCAATGAGCACTCCAACTATTTACGTTTACCTGGAACCATATAGCTACAGATGTGGAAGCCCAGCTGAAATTAGTAAAGTTATGCTTTCAAAAAATTGAGACTGTATAGAGATGCTTTGCGGTATGTCCTTCGGATCCCTGGAGGTTACTCATGGAAATGATTCTCTCATCTGAAAAATAATTTTTGAGACATTAAGTTCCTGCATCTGGTCTGTGAATCCTTAATGATATGGTAGAAGACACGCAATGCAATGCTGTGAAAACTGCCTTGGACCTTTGGCAATATGAAAATCAGATTTCACAGTCGTAAGATCAGAGTAGATTTGTAAAATGTTTGATTTCCAGAGACTCACTTTTTAGGAGTACCTTATTTAAATGATATCCACTCTCCGGGAATAAGAACCTTTTAGATAAAATGTAGGTTAAACATTTTCCCTTTAGCCAAATCTATATCAAACTGATGTCTGCTTAGTCAGTTGAGTCATGGTTCGTTTTTGATCCGCTCAAATTGTGATGTGTGTGTATCTCTCGCTCTTATGCCTATTGTATTCAGAACCTAGGAAAACATGTCTTGTTCAGATTGTAAATAACCACCGCATTAAATCAGTTAGAGAGTAAAAGAGACCACAATTGTATGCAAGGGTAACTCAGATATTTCATTTGCTTTTGTAGTTTCCAACTTTTTATAAAAGGCCTGGTTCTGTAGATTGAAGTATGTCTTTCTGACAAAGTAAACTTTACCTGAAGTGTACATATTTTGTAAATCTGTTTGTAAATTATTTTGTAGTTATTTGCTTTGTTTTGATGAATTTCTGTTATTCTGTTATTTGCTATGTGAAATTATGTGTCTTTGTATGAATCTTATGGGTATAAATACCTGAAGTACAGTTTTAGCTAACTAACCCAGCTTGTTTTTGGAGTACGTTAATCTATTACCTAATGCATAGTTTGCCTTTGGTGAAATATTGGGAGGTATGTGTCATTTTACCCTGGTGTTTGGTTTATTTCTGGTCCGAAATTGACCTGTGAGGGGCTACCAGGATCAGAAGGATCTTCTCCGATCAAAATATCATCTCAATTGTGGTAGGTCAGAATCAGGAGACGAACAAAGAGGCATGATTTCTTTGACTTTTATGCACAAAACAAAATGACTAATCTTTCCCTAAACCTGTATGTCCAAGCCCTATTCTATAACAGAAACAAGTAACAGGGTGCTCGCCAGGATGTCTAAATATAAATCAAGTCCTCAGTCCGAAATCCTGCTCTAACCTAGTCTCTTTGCCTACCTCTAAAAAGGAAACAACGAAACAACAAAGACATTCTTTTGGTAACTGCCTGTGAAAAGGGTTCGCTGCTGGCTTCTGGCCCCCAAACCTATGTCCCTTTACTATAGGTCCATACCTGTGTGTACAGCTCCAGGCAAACAGTTTGTGTCGTACTGGAGTACCTTCCCGGGGTTTTAGCCACGCCTATTTGCTCCTCTTCCAAATGTAGGTTTTTCTCTGTGTTTCTCCCTTCGGGAAGACCTTTGTCTGTCTTGTTCTCTCTTCCTTCTTACTTCCCACTTTGTTTTTTTCCACCTTTCCCCACTCTGGGCATTCCTCCTTCTCACTCCCCACTCTAGGATTGCTTCCTTCTTTCACCACTCTGGGGCGCTCCTCTTTCTCACTGCCAAGTCTGAACTTCTCCATTCTCTCCCCCCTTCCGGGTTTGTCTCTTTCTCTCTCCCCCCCAATGTGTGGTTTATCTCTTTCTTTCTCCCCACTCTGGGGTGCCTTCATTGTCTCCCCACTCCAGGGTTTGCCTCCTTCACCCTCCCCACTCTGGGGTTTCTTCGTTCTCTCTTTCCTACATTGCCGCCCACCTCCCATTCCAATGGAACCACTGCATACCTGCTTGCGTTGAGTGGTGCTCCTCGGGAGCGGTGTGGAGTCTGTCCGGCCTCCTCCTGCTGTGGAGCCAATTGCGGGACTCGTCAACTGGACTCCACATCAGCCGGATCTTCTCTACTGCTCGCTCATGGCGGAGACCCATGGACGACTTCTCCTCAGGGTTTTGCCTCGGCCCTCCTAGGTACTCTGTTCTGGCTCTCATGATTGCATCATACTGCTCCGGCTCTTCATCGGCAGTGCCGGCCTGCACTCTCTGAGTGTGCACCGTGGGCCCGGACACTGCATCTGGCATTCTCTCTCCCTGCCCGGGCACACCTCATGTGATTGCTTTGCATAGCTGAACTCTGCAGGCTTTGCTTAGACTCTCTTCTGATTGGTTCCTTCAATGACACTCCTCTAAGGGGCTGGTTTACTTGCCTTCCTGATGTTTGTCATGGACAATGGGCATAGCATGGGTCAGAAGCTGAGTCAAAACCATAATTAAAGGGCTTATAGGATTATTATACACCCGAGTGTCTACATACCCCAGAAAGCTGTTTGTGTCTGGAGGGTGGGAGGGGGCAGAGGAGGGAGGGTGACTTAAACCTCTCTCTGTGGTCGTCCTGTTCCCTAAGGGGGAGTCACCTCCAGAGTGGTCTTGCTTACCCTGTCCCATAGTGGTGTTAAGTGTAGCAGGCTCACCTCCCTAGTCCATAAGGGGGTGGCTCCCCCTTGGGGAGAGGTGATGATCTCCACACCCTCAATTGTATATGGGCTCTCAATTACTATCTAGAAAAAACAAAATGCATGAGGAATTCACAGGAATTGTTCATCAATTCTGGTCCTATAAATAAGGCCACGTCTGCTTCGAAACAATCCATTCCATGATGGACTGCACTTTGCATTGCACTCCGCTACCAGAAAGCAATTAAGACTCCCTTGCAGGTTTGGGATTCATGCTCTGGGGGAAAAAGCTGCTACAGCTGGACCATTCATAAACATTTGTATTACTGAGCTTTGCTAAGTAGCAAGATAGAAATCCATCCACACGTCTGCTAGTCATTACTGTCTGGATGTAGTGATCTTTTGTGCCTGATCATGAGTTTGGCGGTAGCCCTTGAATGCAGCGGTAACGCATTTCGGCACAATTACCGCCAGCGGTATTACCGCACAGTCACTGCGCTGGAAATTCCACAATGGGGAATGGGGAGTAATGGTTAGCGCCCAACCCATGGCCCGGTGGTAATACCGCCGGACGGGTAGGCGCTAATGCAAATGAAGTTGGGCGGTATCCCAGCCGAGATACCGCCCAACTCGTGATGAGGTCCACTCTAGTTTCTCCTCCTTAGCAAGGTAGCGTAAAGCCTGCTATTCTGTTGAACGGTTTATGAAAATTAATGATAATTCCATAAAAAAGAAGGAAAGGTTACTTGTAATCCTAATTCTCTATCATGGATATCTTCGTTCGTATTCATAAAATTACCTTCATAATCTCCTGTGCTTTCCTGACAGATTGGAAGGTTATCTATCCTTATCCTTCCTCCCTTGAACACTAAAAAATAAACTGAGGGCTTTGCTGTCACCACACTGCATGATGGGATACCACAGGAGGCTTGCAGAGGAAAGAGCTGGGTGTCTTTTTTCTGCTTTACTATACTGTCTGTCGGTTTCCTTACATATTTTTTCACAATGCTGCTCAGTTAGTGCTTGTAAATGTGCAAAAGCAGTCCACAAGCTTTTTATAAAGGATTTAAAAAATAATTATAATGTAAGCCAATGCTTCTACCAGTCAACCACCAGTGTTCAGACTGATGACCCCTAATATTGGTGAACCATGTATGCAGTTGCCTGAATCCTTGAGAGGCGCCTGTCTTGTTTTGAAACTATGATGTATAAAACAACACTGCCCAATATACAAAGATAGTTTCCTGGAGGTTTGACATTAGAGCTATATTGCATGCCCACCATGCATTGCCCGTCTGGTTCTGTACTGGAAAATAACTTTCACTGATGGCCACTAGGTGGTGCTGTGCTGTATGTGACCCGAATGAACTGGCTAATTCTGCTCTCTCTCTTACGTTTATAATATACATCCTGTCCTACATCCTGTCTTCTTTAATACAGTTTATGCGATCTTCCCGCTCAGGGACAGGACCAGAGCCTTTTTGATCTGCAAAACCCCCTACATTTCGGTGCAGAGCTGGTGCGCATGTGCGGAGAAGAACTCGAACTACGAGCTCCCTTCACTGGCTATGCCCTTCAGTCCTTTTGATTGTGCTCTGCAGGACTGTATTCCTGATTAGCATGTGGTTCCTTTTTCACATGCAAATCCCTGTATTTTTTTCAATCTTTATAATTCCCTTCTTTTTCCATGACCATCCACTGGTCCGTGCTGCCGGCTTATGCAGGTAAGCTGGGTTCTCTTGTTGCATCTCTTGCAATGGGGTCTTCCCTGTGATGTCTCTCAATGCAATGTGTCTGAACTGCGTGGGCTCAGACCATGCATGGTATCTGTGCTTCCTGTGTCATGTGGTGTTTGTTAAACCGCATAAGGAGCACCTCACGCATTGGTCAGTTTGCAGGAGGACTCCACCCCAAAATCTTCACCAGTTCATCCTGGACAAGGCAAGGAGAAAGGTTAAGATGAGTAATATCCTTTTATACTCAACACCCCGCCTGTAGACACATTTCCTTGAGTCCCCGGTCACAGGAGGGTTCTCCAAGAACCTTCCACGGCTATCCACTCTGCTTCTGGCACTTCTGAGGTTCCACCTTGTGGAGCTAGAATCAGTCTTCAGGCTGGGGGCGTGGACGAGTCAGGCACCAGAAGCAGTGCTAAGGTTGTACCCTGGTGCACTAAGACTAAACTGGCTAAGATCAGCGGTCACACTCCCAATGGCTTTCGGCCTACCACCAGTGTTTGTCATGATGTTCCTCTAAGGGCTGAGAAGTTGTTCACCAGTGATACTGCGACCATATCAACACAGTTAACATTCGCACCCATGACACAGATAAGGGTCGTTCGAAAGATAATGTACATGTTAGAAGACACCCCATTTGGGTGTGACATGCAAAATAAGGAAGAGCTACCTGCGGCCCCATCACTCAGGATCAGGTGACGACCATTGCAGACAGGAATGTGAGGTGTATGGATTCTGAGTTTTCTCTTCCTTGGCCATTGAGGCGGATCACATGAACCCTGTTCCGTCTAGTGTGGAGTAACACCCCTTTGGTACCTCAAGATTTAATCCTATAAAGGAGCCTTCACTTGCCACCAGTGTTCTCTGGTACTTCGGGCCAAGTGTAATCCACATACTGCATGCACTGGTTGGATCTCCCACAACTGCTACGAGCATGGGATTTGTTTTTGGTCACATTCCAGACGCCGATGATGTACCCGGCGATGAAAGGCTACTTTATGAGGTACAGCAAGGAGATTACTCAGCAGCACATACCCTCTCAGCTTGCCCAAGTTCCAGTATCCACTCCTTCGGGGCTGTTTTAGCCACCTTTTTTAGGCACCCTCCACCAGGGAGGCTGGCCACTTTGATGGTCAATCCTTCCCTGGCATGGACACCAAAGACTTTGCTGCCTATGATGCCCTCTCCAATATTTGTACCAGTTGTGCCATTGACCTCTGATAGGTCAGTAGATCAGGACAGACTAGGAAGATGATAGTCAGGAATAGGAAGGGAATGAGTTCCACTTGTGCCTTCCACAAGAGGCTCGAGGACCTCATGACGTTTGCATGCCACACGATTATACAAGCCCAGCTTCAGAAGAAGTTGTTTTGGACTAGTTCGTTCATAGCTTCCAAGGGCCATTTACGTAATTCAGTGAGGATCAGGGCCAGCAGGTGGTTTTGTTCTCATTGTACACTTAATTATATATTTAGCGCCATTTCCCCATTTGTATGGCCTCAAATCGCTTAGTGGTTGGAACCCAGACTGAAGACCATGTATGGGACATTTCTACAAATTTACTTTAAGAAGCGTGTGTGCATTTTGCCGGGTTAGGACTAAGGGGAGGGTGTCTGGCTAGGCCCAAGTAAGCAACCCAGAGGTCAGGCACATTGGCGTGTGCTGTTGGCGGTTTAGGAAAGAGTGCTAGTGCAGGAGATTCTACGTGCGCCCAGCTAGACCGAATTTGTACGTAGGTTGTCGCTGTATACTAATGGTAGGGGTGTTGAGGCACGTCAGGGGTTTCAGTGTGGATGACTATGCAAGCTGCTAGACTGGATTTGACATAGCTGGAGCTGCAATCTAGAGTGCATGCATGGAAAGCTGTGGCTGCGGCATGTGTCCATGGACATGGTGCGATTTATGCACACCTTAGACTTTTATCTTCAGTGTCATTTTCTTAGGTCTCACTTGGTGACAGACTGGTCGTTCAAGTGCATCTTCCAGTGGGGTTAGCATACTACCTTTGGAAGGGCTTGGTTGGTGGCAGTAGGTACATAAATTAAATGACCTTGCCCCCTTTGGCCTAAGATCAATGGCATAGTTTCCCGTCCCTAGCGTCCTGAGTGCGTTTTAATCCATCTCTATTCCTACCCCCAAAAGCCATTGGTGTGCGTTTCTTTCCCAATAGCCCAAGCTGATCTGGTGGATTTCTTTCTACCTCCAGTGAACCTATGGTTTGGGCGACTGGGTAAATAAATTAAATAGACCTTGCCACCTTTGGCCTGCGATCAATGGTATAGTTTTCCGTAAAGTGCTTTCCTAGCCGAATAGCCCAAGTTGAACTGGCACATTTTATTCTCCCTCCAGTAAAACCTATGGTTTGAGCATTTCGGAGTGGTTGGGTAAGTGCCTTGATAATAAGGTTGGGCCATCCAGCTGAGTGCGTGATCATACCTGTCCCCAATTCAAACTGTTCTCACTAACCTTGCTGCCTTTAGCAGTCTGTCTGATTGAGCATTCCTTCCGGACACTTTTAGGTGGCCCCATCCAAGATGTGATCAGATTTTCTGGTGTAGTACGGTTACCAGTTTGTTCCATTTATAGAGCTGCTTTTCTGGGGTGGGGTGGTGGGGGAAGGGGTGCGGGAGGAAGGGGCGGGGGTATGTATGATCATCTGTGGGCAGGGATAAGGGGGAGTTTATCACAGTGTGCTGCTTCGGACGCTGCCGGCATCCACACTGGTATGAAAGCGTAGTTGTTTTCTTTGGTCTGAGCTTGTGCTTGTGAGTGAGGAGCAAACAAAGCATAGTGTAGGAGATGGATTTCAAGAGGGGGAAGGAAAAAGCCGGGTTTTGAGGGCCTTTCTGAATGCGAGATGATTGTCAATGCTGCCTATGTGGAGAGGCAGAGAGTTCCAAATGGTGGTAGCTTGGACGGACAAGGAAGATCCACCCGGTCTGGTGCAGTTATATTGGGGGATAACTAGGAGAAAAGCTGCACTGGATCTGAGTGACCTGGAGGGTCGGTAGCATGTGGGCTTATCTTGTAGGAATTCAGGACCATTGTTGTGGATGTGCACATGTATCCCATCCCTGCTGACTGGCTTGATCAGGTCTAGACTCTAGTGGAAATTGTGTACGGTCTCAGTCTGGCGTTTTCGTTCAATGCCAAGAGATTTCAGCCAGTTCAGTGGCACAGGTTGATGAACATTAGTTACATCTGGGACACCAGGCAGGCCAGGGTTTTGCCCATGCAGGAGATGCCTTTGTACAACAGGGACGCTTCTGACTTTTTCTCCAGAAAGAACAGAATACAGATTGGTGGATACAAAGACTGCTGGACAGCGGCAGTGGCTCTACGTCATAAAAGGCGAGCCCTGATTCACCTGCCCACCCTTTGGGATCAATGAGTAATCTCAGTATGTGTCCCACAGCAGATGCAATCAAGAAGCGGCATGGGGGTCCATTGGACCTCTTGCTGGGCCTCCCAATCCACAACCCTCACCCTGACGACGGATTCTTCCTCCCTCTGGTGTGGGCTATAGGACTGCAAGGATGCCAATTGCACATCATTGTGCTGTAATGCATAGCAATATGGCTGGCACTGAGGGCCTTCCTTCCCCTGGTAAGGGGATTTTTTTTTGTTTATCATGACAGACAACACAATTTCCATGTTCTATGTGACCTAGTTGGAGTCACCAGGTTGGATAAACTGAGCCTGTTGGCTCTGGAGTTCTGAAAATGAGCCTCCCGCCAAAAATATATTCCTTCAGGCAACTCACCTTCCATGGGAAAGCAATGGCGTGGCAGATGAGGTCAGCAGGTTACAACATCAATTCCACAAATGGGAGCTGTCTATAAAAATACTTCAACTCATTTTTCAGGCTTTGGGATATCCTAAAAAGACTTGTTTGGCACTCAGGAGAATACATAATGCAAGAGATATGCAGCTTGGATAGGAAGGGGGGGATGGCTTGCACTGGAATACCTTGGATCTGAATTGGGACAACATTGTGGCTTAAGCGTCCCCCTGGCTCTTATGTTTAACATACTACTGAGGAAATTCAGGGCAGTGGTCAATGGCACCATCATTCGGATCGCCCCTAACTGGCCAATGAGTTTCTTGTTTTCTGACCTAATGTCACTGGCGAGTCGACTCGCAATTTTTCTTCTCAGACCGATGGACCGTTTCTTTCAGCAGGAATCGCTTGTCTTTTGCCCTTACCCACAATTGCTGAACTTAGTGGCCTGGTCCCAGAGAATCTTATCTTGACACATTTGAATCTCAGGAAACAAGTGAGCAGTTTTGCATGCAGCCAGAATGGCTACAGCTAGGATACAGTATCCTAGCAAGCTATTAGATGTTGTCACTGTTGCATCAACAATCAAGCCAACACTCTCAAGGCTTCTTTTGACAACGGTCTATACTTTTCATTGCAGACTTGGCAGGATTCATCATTTAATCTGACTCTTGCACAATTTATCTGATGGCTCTCACAACCTATCTCGGTTCGGAAATGTTCAAATCCTACAATAAACTGGTATTTAATGATGTGCATGTGTACGCGCCGGTTAGGTCACCACATCCTTCGTGGGATCTTCATGTGGTCCTTAACGCGGCAGCCCAGAGACCTTTCATACTTTTGTCTTTGGTTTATATAAGCTTGGTTTCATGTAAGAATGCTTTTATCATTTCCTTTACATGAGCAAAGAGGTATGGTGAGCTGCAGGTGCTATCGGACTGGGAATCCTGTACAGGGTATCACAAGGACAATGGCGTGGTGCAAATGCAGCCCTGCTTTTTGCCTAATGTAATATTAGACTTCACATTAATCAAGAAAGCAATTTCCCTACCTTCTTTTCTAATCCTTCCTCAGAGGCAGAAAAGACCCTTCACCGTCTCGATGTCTGCATAGGTCTGAAGTTCCGCCTGCAGAGAAGAAACCAGACTAATACTGCAGACAGCCTGTTCTTTACTTATGGCCTAGCTGGGTCAGAAAACAAGGTTCCAAAGCTGCCATCTCCAGATGGATAGTATAGTGAATTCTAGAAGCATGTCAGTACCAGAACAAACTGCTACCCATGCCGCTTCAGGCACACCTACCTAAGGTGAAGGAGCCTTGTGTCCTTTTCAGAGATACAATTTACTTGCCGTCAACTGCAGGGCAGCCACATAGACTTGGCTTCTATGTTCTGCCAACAATAATCACTGCACCTCAGCTTCAGATCTGTTGCTAGGTCTGGTTGAACAGTCTTATAGAATCTCTTTGGGTAAATAAAAGTACGCAACCTCCTGATAATACATGTCCTGGAAACATCTCCTGTAAGTATGGTGGAAAGGGCATGGGAAGAAGGGGTATATAAAAGTAACTCACTGTCATGACTACTGTACTCCTAGTCCATAGACCCCTTTATTCTATTCCCCCTCCCACACAGCCAACTGGAGGGTACAGCCGGTGGGTGGAACATATAGGGACAGAGTCCACTCTATACATGTGCACTGGCTCTGTGCTGAAATGTACAGACTGTTTTTCTGATCAAAAAGATTCCGGCCTGTCCCTGTGCAGTGACATCCTATAGGTAAGAACTAAAGGGGACTATTGACTTGGAGTGCAGTAGCCAATGTGGTGAGTAACTTTAACATAAACATGGGTTCATCATCATCCTAGACTTCATAGCCAAATGGGTGGGGCTGCAATGTACTAAGGGAATCACCACAATGACCACCATTGCAGTGTAAGAATAAATATTCCAAAGGGAAGGTTACCCCAGCAAGCCCACTGACAATGGGCTGTAGCTCCCTTCCCAGGAAATTATGCAGTATCAGCTGTGGCACCTGCTGTGGACTATTTGTGACTCTAAATTCATCACCATAATCCTACCTGGACAATACTTAGTCATATTTTTGTCTTTACTTTCCGGTTGTAAGACTTTGGTACTTCCTTATTTCATTTCACAAACTACATATCCCATAATGCACCATGTGATAGTTGACATTACCTGGCTATTCCTATGCAGAAGTCCTAGGACTACAATCCCCAGAAGCCTTGGAGATACGTTTTGCTCTAATTTTCCCAGGACCGGAGAGGGAGGAGGTCGATTACCTTCAGTTGTGGTGATCCAGGTGCTGCTAACGAACCTGCTTCACCATAGAGTGGGTCAGTATTTAAGCAGCTGCCTGCATGCTCACAGGTCTCTTGCACTGCGTTCACTGCCAGGCCCACATGCTTTGAACCTTGGATTTTTATTCTGTCTTGTTGCTGCTATTTCCAGAACCTCATCCAGCTCCAATGCCTCATGCTCCCTGCCCTGCAGCTCTACTACACTGCCTGTACCCTTGTGCCCTCTACCCTCAAGCCCTGTGCTCTTAGCCTTGCAGCTCTTCTCCCCTGCCTGAAGTCCTCAGTTCCTTACCAGTTAATTTGTTCCCTACGTACAGTTCCTGGCTTTAGCTTCCTAGATTCCAGTCCTGTGTTCCCTTGTTACCAGTCTGCAGTTCAGTCCTTGTTATCCTTGTCCAGAGTTTCAGTACATTTTCCTTGTTCCTGGTCTATAGTTCAGTCCGCTGTTCCTTTATTCCGGTCCTTAGTTTGTAAAAGCATATTTCGCATAATACGCCTGATAAATGAACATTGGCCTAAGCGCATTCGCATCGTACTGTATATCGCATTTAAATGAACTTGCAATAAGCTGTCTACACCGCCATCTTAAAGTTATCCGCCATTTCGATTAACTCCTGCTTTCTGTCCCATGCTAGAAATTGTGTTTTTGGCTCCAGCAGAGCAAAATGAACTTTGTACTATGTCAACGTAGATAAGCATGTTGAAGCTGCTAAGGTGGAATTGTTTGTCCTGCACTAAGAAACCTTGGAGCTAAACAAGAGCCATATTTAAACAGTAATATCGAGACCATCTGTATCAATAGTGTCTTCTCAGTTCAAACAGCAAAACAGACTGTTGAATAGCTGAATATGTGCTTTTGCAGAAAGCTGGGTTTTCACTCCTTGAAACTAAGCTGACTTTAATCTTAAGAACACACGGTAGACAAATATGAGTAAATGAAACAAGGACTGTTACCATTGTGTTTTATGTGCAGAAAAATATGTCTAGTGTTTGAGGAAAACATTCAACAATGTATAGTTGTTTGAATCTGTATTAATTATGTGAACTGGCTACGAACCATAGTGAATGGGTAACTCGAAGATGGGCTGGACGATGTGTCCGGGATTGTGAGAGAAATGTATAAATATGGATGCTTTGTAATGTCCAGCACTCTCTCATCTCATGGTATTTGCTACAACACATTGCGAGGTGTTGAGAGACCAGACAGCTGTTCTGCAAAATAAAAGTGTACTTGTACCATTGTACTCGTGCCTGGCGTATTCCTATTAGGTGGTGTCAAGCCTCGATATTTCTTTAATCTTTCAAGTTTCCAGTCACCAGTTCCATTTTCCTGTACCCTCGTGTTCAGATTCTTGCCTTCTACTTTATGGTCTTTCTTCCCATTCTCCATCTTGAACCTTGCTAATTTTGACTTCTGATTCTTTCGTTTGATATTTCAGTAACTGTTCTTGTCCCCACTTGTGCATGTGTAATTCCTGTGTACATAATTTGGCTGCTGGGCTCCCCAGAAGGCAATCTCTGTCCTTTCTTTTGTCACATTTCAGTCTTGGGCCATGTTAACAGTGTGCTGGTTCCTCTTTCAGAGGGCAATTACTGTTCAGTTCCTGCTGTACTTGTATAGGCTTCAGTCTTGTGAGTATTGTTCCTTTGTTCGTGTGTTAGGGTCGACCCAGACACCCACTCCTGCTGCCATGAGCATTCAGAGTGGGGCCCTAGAATTCGAAATTAGGATTAGATAAGCAGGAGCTAAAAGTAGCTCTTGGGTATCCAGTATTTACCAGTGACCAGGAGCTACCACTGGAGAAAGGGGTGCTAATGCACTGGAGAGCTAAAAGTAGCTCCTGTTAGCTACTGTTGCCAAGCTACCAGCCTCTTCTAGGCTGCAGGTAGGAGCTAAATAGCTTCGAGCTCCCCTCAATATCATAGCGTGGGACCCTGTAATAGTACCCAGCTCAGAAGGCTAGAGTTTCCCTTGACCCTGTCAGAAACCCTTCCCCCATTCTGCATACACACCCAGAGGGAACCTAACGTGCTTGTCTTACTTGTACTCCCTGTCCCTTTCCGTTCACTGCCTTTGTTGCCTGTCTACAGTTATTGCCTATCCTTTCTTGTCTGCAGGACGCATTACACTCCTGTCTCTTGTGCACTTTTCTCCCCTCGGCTCAGGGGCATACCCCTGCCCTCGAACCCCTGACAGAAATCAAGAGCCTCATTATTCCGCTTGCCTAGGCACATGTAAGCCTAAGGTATCTTTATACCAGTAAAAGAAACCCTTGTGAAAGACTGCATGTTCACCCACCATAGCTAAGAAAACTGCTAGTCGTAGAGAGACCTACGTGCAAGAGAATGACATTTAACGCGCTGCATATTATGCACAGTGGGTCTGTCATCCAACAATGATTGATTACAATGACATATGCGATTGTGACCCTCAGCTTCTATCTACAGATGAATTCTAGATGAGAATTACTTTCTATAATCATTACTATACCTTATGTACACACACCCCTACAACACCTTTAGTACTGCCAATAACATGCACATCAATTCAGACCCCCATGCCAATGTCGTACTTTACTCTCACAGCCTGAATGCCACTCTGCCTTTTTTCAGAGCACACTCATTCCAATTTGAATGTACTTGGTACCCTTTTTAAAGGCACTCACACTTAGGAAGGCAATATCAGAGGAATACATACATGGGATTCCTGTTGCCAATGTTATTTGCTCTAGATCAGCTTGGCTAGCTGGACAACCTCCCCAGATTGCTACCAACAGTATTCAACAGGACAAGACATTCAGTGCCCTGAGGTTAGTATGGCTGGTCCTGTGTTCAAAACAACAGTACAGACCATAGGTCTCATTAACGCTTTCCCAATGTATATCGCCCATGATAACACCAAACAAAGCCTTCCCTTTTCAACAACTAGTGCTCCTGCTGCACCAGGGTCTAACGTTTTAGGGTCTGGAAAACATAACAGGAACATACCAGTTACAGGACCAGCTCCTGTGCCTTAAAAGACAAACTTGAGATCTCTATGATGAGTATGTCTACTTGCATTGCAAACATCTTGCAAACTGTCACATTTCACCAGACCATATGACACTATGTCCAACGCCTGACATGATATCTTTAAAGATCAACATGATAATGCATGAAATGGTAATGAAGAAACAGATACAGACATATACAGAACAGATCAGAGACGTGACCTTGGCATATTCATACCAGCGAATGCTTAATACAGATCATTCTCCTAACTCACTTTCTATTACCAGCCAACTTCTGTTGGAAAAACTGCTCAAACTGTCATTACGTCACAAACTATGTGTAATCCTCTGAGCGAAGCTACTGCTGATTCAAGAGATTATCCAGTTCCTTCCCTGCATGCCGGTCTTTTACTTACACATACAGCCTCTACTGAAGTGGACAAGTCTAATATTTTATCTGCTTCTATGGACACTCCTGCACCAGACCACTAGCAAGCGATTGAGACCAATTCTGAACTGAACCCAGTAGAAGTATGCAGTCCAGTTTTGGCATCAGACAATACCCCTGATCCATCAGCCAATCTGAACACACAAGACTCTGAAGTCCAGCCACCTGAAAGCCTGCCCTTGCCTGACAATTCCCTGACCAATAGGGAAGACATGAACTTCAACAAAGTTGTCCCAAGATCTACTGTTAAGCACAGTCATTGGTGTCATGCTGCTTGAAGCCTTTCCCACAATCACAAGGACTGTACAGTTCTTCAAGGGAGTTCTGATCTGCATCACTGAAATGTCTCTGTAGTGGAGCTGGTTCCTGTTTCATTTACTGAGACAAGCAAGTGTCTACTGGATTCTGCGCCATTAAAGAACCCTTTCAGGTATCTAATTTTCAGTGAAAATTAATTTTTGAACAAAGACACACCACAACAGTTACTCAGTGAGACTTAATTTCTGTTTTCTGATGCACCTCTGTCTACACTATGCAATTACATTCCTGTCTTGCCTGACTTGGCTTCCAATGAAAAAGTCACACCGCCTGTGTAAAATTTCGAAGATTTGGAAGACCTCCCTGAAGCAACCAATGCAGCTAAGCACCTGGTTCCACCCTTCAGTACTGTGTAATGGCCAATTATAAGGAAAACATCTGTCTTGGGAAAAGGAGTAACCATGGAGTATGCAACAGAGCTTGACAGTTCCTCAGTCCATGAAAACACTTTAGTGTTATGTGCCTCTGAAACCATGTGTTCAGATATTTGGAGTCCAAAAAACATCCTTAGTCCATGGGACATTTCAGATACACAAGTGGTCGCCATAGAACAGATAGATTCTACTGAGGCTGATGCTGCCATCACTTTGGCCCTCAATACGAGTTTGCAAACTGACCTACCATTTCCGACACCTGATACCCTGGAATTTCCAGGATATTACAGGTTGCAGAAATGGGGATCTTTCCCCATTCCATGGAGTCCCATAGGATTCATTGGAGGGGAATGCCAGTATAACCGGCACTGGTATTACTGGTGCTGATAATATCGGCAGTTGTTTGCCAGCGGGGCCCTGATTTACCTCCATCTCTTGGCTGGAGGCAAATCTGGTAACCCCCACTGGCAAACCTGTAGTTTGGCGGTGCAGTAAAAGTATCAGTAACGGATTTACCAGCCTTTTTACCGGCACTTTTACTGCACCGCCAAACTTGTAACGAGATCCTTTGTCTATTATTCAAGCACCCAGGTTATAAATGATTCGAAAGTTTTCTCTTCTAAAGACTCTTATCTTGAAGCCTTAAACAGGTGTTGGCCCTTCACGTGCTACTTTTACAGTACTAGACCATTCTGTAATGAGACAAGCCTTGAAATTTGTCTTTTTTTGGACTATTTACACAGGGCCTCTGGAGGGGAATGCTACCAAGACTGTGCCACTGGAACACCAAGTGGCACACATTGTGGACTATTTTGGACTCTAAATATATCACCATGATCCTCCCTCGACAATACCTATTCATATTTTTGTCTTTACTTTCCGTTTGCAAGACTTTAGTACTTTAGTTATTGCATTTCACAAATTACATGTCCCATAATGCACAGGGTACCTCGTCCCTGTACCCCTCCTCAGAAAACCTTTAAAGGGCGCAGCCAGTTTTACTTAGCTAACGTCAACTCTCGCTCTGCTGTCAAGCACTCCTCTGACATCTGTCACCTCCTTGAAGACTTTGACCACGACGTCCTCCTGCTCACCGAGACGTGTTTCAATGCCAGCCCTGCCACTGCTTTTGACACTCTTCTTGCTGAGGTATACAAGAGCCTTTACAAGTCCAGGCTCAATCGGCCAGGAGGCGGAGTGGCCCTTGTATTCCCTGAATGGATCCCTGCCTCTATCAAACCTATCCAATCCTACTCCTCCTTTGAATGTCTTATCAGCAAGCTTGGCATCTCTCATACCCTTTCTATCACTCTTGCTATTATCTACAGGGCCCCTGGGCCGATCTCCATCTTCCTTTCTGAATGGGCCGACCTTACCTCTTCACTCCCGACATCTACCTCTAAGCTTCTCCTCTTTGGAGACTTCAATATCTATCTTGACTCTCCTGATGGTGCATTACCCTTATGCAGCCTTTGTGACTCTTTCTCCCGCACCATTCTTCCCTCTGGCCTCACTCACTCAGCTGGGCGCACTCTGGATGCGCTCATTGATGCTGACCTCTCTCTTTCTCAAACCCTCTCAGTACTCCCTTTCTTGGTCTGACCATTTGTTCCTCTCCTCTCATCTGGAGCTCCTGGATTCCCCGGTTAAGCCTCTGTCTGCACTGTCAGCATCCTTCTCCATCATTTGATCGATGAAGTAAGTGTAAGTAGTCGCCTTTGCCGCCTCTTTTATCCCCCCCCCACTGCTATCGATTCTCACTCTGACTCTGACCTTGCTAAACTTCACCTCTCCATCTCCAACATCCTTGACATCCTTGTTCCTGCCATGAGGATCCAAATGAAGCCTGCCTCCAAGTGCAACAGTTATTATGATTTTGACCTTAACTCGCTGAAAACCAAGTGCAGAGTTGCGAAACGGATGTGGCTAGCTTTGCGCACACACTCTGACAAACTGGCCTGTCGCCTTCTCCAAAGGCATTCCAGACTTTCCATCTGTCCTGTCCACGCTCTCCTCTACTCCCCCCTCCTCCACCTGCCCATAAGCCCCCTTCTCTTTCCTTCCCTCCTACTCTCCTCCTTCTCTCACATAGCACCTGATGAGGTCACAAAGACTGTTGGCTCTATGAAAGTATCCTCCAAACAGATGCTTCCACGCTACTCTAGAACTATTAAGGACAATATTGCCATACTCGCTCCCTCTTTGGCTGAGTTCTGCAATCACTATTTTACCACTGGTTCCTTCCCATCACCTCTTAAGCACTCCCTTGTGCACCCTCTCCTAAATATAGCCATCTGCAGTCTGTAGACCCTTCCTGCCCAGCGAACTACCGCCCCATCTCCACTACCTCCTTCTTGGGCAAGCTTTTGGAGAAGTTGGCCTTCTATCAAATAATCCGTCAAACTGAATCTGTTAACTGTCTTCACGACCACTAATCTGTCTTCAGAGCAGCCAAAGGCACAGAAACTGTTCTCCTGAACACAAGTGAAAAACCTGCTCTCATACCTGAACTCCAACTCTCCCTCTGTTCTCATCCTCCATGATCTGTCCTCTGCCTTTGACACAATCATGCTCTGTCCATCTTCTTCCACGTGGGTGATGCTGCATTTGTCATCGGTAATGAGGTGATGGCTCATTGGCAATTATGTACAAAGTAAACAATACAACTCTTTCTATGTAGCAGAGCACCTGGTAAAAGCAGACAGGGGTCAGAGGGAAAAGCTGAGGTCATACTAACTCACAAAAGTCACTCGATCAAAGACAGGGCGGTACCTCTCCAACGTCTTCCACCCTCGTTCGGAGCTATAATTTTATCCCTCCCTGCACCTCGCAGCACAAATCACGTGACCCAGAGGTGAAGGCAAGAAAGCCTTGTTTTCTGATCTTTTTTGAGTGATGGGGACGGGGGGGGGGAGGTCTAACAGATTTATGATCAGTGGTCTGGGGCTGGGGCTGGCTTGTGCCTTGGAATTCAGAGGTCTTAAGGCTAGGGCATTTGGGTGCTATAACTTAGAGTCAGGACTAGTGGGGGTTGGAGGCCCGTGCCCTCCTTCTCATGGGATTGTATCGTACAAAGACGCTCACCCCTTCTCCTGTGGCCTTGCAGGGCACATTCTTCCCAGAGCACGAAGACTGGCAACCTTTAAGACAATGAAGGGTTTATGGATCTCTGTGGCTCAGGTCTTTCTCATCAGTGTCCGGGATACAACCTATTAGAGAATAACCCAGAATGGAGCAGCAAGACTTATCCTTGGCTTTATGCCCATGGACTGCATCTCTCCAGCCAAATAAAGTCTCCACTGACTCCTGAGTGCTGCATGGATCACATTCAAATCCCTCTGCATCATCCACAAGGCTGTCTGGGGCGGGGGACCACACTATCTGCAACTTGTTCTTAGCAAATACTCTCCTTCTACACCTCTACGCTCCTCTGGCACCAACTCCCTGTGTGTAAAGCGTTTCTATAAATAGGAGCAGGAGGTTGTTTGCTTTCCTCAGCAGGATCCCTCCTATAAAACAGCCTCCCCCTCCCTCTGCGTCTTGAGCAGGACCATTTTAAGTTCCATAAGCACCTCAAGACGTTTCTCTTTTCCTCCTCCTTCCCCACGTCCCTCCTCTGCTAACCTCACAGTTGCTCTGATTGGTGTCTTGGATCCTTATGCATCCTCCAGGCCCTTGACCGCTCACACCCAATCATCCCAGCGTCTGCCTACCTTCAGCACTTGCCTCAGCACACCCTCCGCACTGGAGACTCACACTTTCCCACCCAACGCGACTCCTGGCCGCATAGCACTTCATCTGTGGCTCACCCTCGAGCATGGACACCCCAGCACTTGCCCCACTGCCCTCTTCTTTGCTGCACTTGCACGTTCTGAATACTCTGAAGGCATAGTAAGTTCAGCCGTCCCTCTCCCAATGTATTTTTTTTTCTTTTTGTTTTTGTATATTTTAATTGTACTGCAATCCCATGTTCCCTCCCTGTTGCCCTGTGGGTGCTTTGAAATTGAATGTATTTGCTGTTTAAGCGCCTAACAAGCAAACAATAAACAAAACTATTCCTTACCTCATGTTCACGGCCTGTGATACTTGTTGCTATGCTGAGTTTTAGGCCTTACTTTTGAATATGGCTGAAACAAAGCATGCAATAATGTGATTGTGTGATGGACTTTAAGAGCACTCCCTCTCCCCTAGTCTCTTACATTACAACTCACAGCCTTTGCCTTATCTTGAACTGCTTGAGGGTGTGGGATGGCCGTCTCTCCTTCCCAACAGGCGCTATACAAATGTTCAATAAATAAAATAAATAATGAGCCTGCTTCAGCACAGGGCGGATCAGTATTTAAGCAACTGCCTGCAAGAGCACAGGGCTCTTGCATTGAGTTTGCTGGCTGCCCCTAATGCTTTGAACCTTGTATTTTGGCTGTTTCTTGTTACTGCTACTTACAGAACCTGTTCCAGTGCCCTGTACCCTGCTGCTCTGCTCCCCTGCCTGCAGTCCTCTATTCCCTGCCTGCAGCTCCTTGCTCTCTGGCACCAGTTCTTGTGTTCCCTGCAGGGCAATTCCTTGCTCAGTGCCATTGTCTGTGTTAACTGGCTTTAGATTCCTAGATTCCCAATCTGTGTTTCCTTGTTAACAGTCCGCAGCTCGGTCCTTGTTATTCTTGTCCTGAATTGTTCCTGGTCTATAAACTATTTTCCAGCTACCCATGCACTACCACATTTTGTGTTTAGCTGTCTAACACTGTCTATGATGTAGTAGCAGAGTCTTTAATGGGATACATAAATGGATACAAAATGGTTTTCGGGAACCCAAGATCTTAATGTCCAAATTGTGCATCCCATCAGTACCTTCGCAGCTGATCTCCAGTATGGGTCAAACCACAGAGTGCACTTATCACTTCATCTAAGCGTCATATTCTGTCTTTCAACAGATGCCGACTTCTCGCTGCACTGATCTTAATCTTTCCTGAGTCATAACTCAGGAAAAGTGCAACTTAGCAGAAGGGTTTCCAGGCATCCAATTCTTGCCTTCCCACGTGTGCTTTCATTAGTTATTCCCAGTGCTTATTTGTAAAGACCAGCCCTTACTTATACAATTGGACAAGGGGCATGCACTCCCTACAGGACCTAAGATTTTTAGGACAAATATAAATGTTGCTTCGCATTGCTGATACTGGTAGGCAAGATGACGAGGGACTCATCCTGAGTTGGACGGTATCCCGGCGGTAATTGTGGCAGGATACCACCCAATGCTTTTAGCGTTACTGCAACTCGGTCCAGTGCAATTTGCACCGGATCCCGAATTGCGGTGGGGAGGTAAATCCCCATTCCCATTGGGTCCATTGGACCCAATGGATGTTTCTTGGTACTATTAGCGCCAGCGCAATTAGCAAAACAGGCAGAAAGGGGAGCTTTTCACCTCAGCAAAAAACTTGAGATAGAACTCCCACTTTCCCCCCAACTCGAGATTGGGCGGAGCGGTAAATGCAGTGGCAGTAGCAATACTGCAGCATTTTACCACTCCGTTCAACTCATGATGAGGCCCTTATGTAAACTTGCTGATGGAAAACAAAAGAAAATGCATCCTATTTTTGAGGAGCCATTAGGGATGTAATTCAGCGTTTCCAACACATATTTATCTTTACAAAAAATATATATACATCTATTGTGAACTATATATCATATGTGAAGCACATACAACATATAGAAAATTGCATTTATCATGATTACTTACTGAACAGACTATATAGAGCCCTAAATGTGGCTGCCAGACTCCTTTTGAGACTTGCAAAACAAAGGGGGTCTGGGAGTCTCTCTACCAGCACGAACACAGCCCATTGACCTGTTCTTGGATGGATTGCCTCTGGGAGAGTCTCAGCCAAGTCTTTAGCTCACTGTCCCTTTCACAGAGAAGAAATGTCCCTGCATATCAGTCTTTGTCCTGGCTTTTGAGACTTGAAAGACTCAAACACATCACCTCAGCCGCACAGAGACTCGACTTAAGACACACCTTTCTGTCTGCTTTTTGGAACTGTGGTCCACATAACAGGAGTGACATGCACCCATGCTACCACAAAACATTCTTCCAGTGCTTCATCCCTCCCTCCCTTCTTACATAGCATCTATTCCTCTTTTCCCCATCCTCTTATCCTCCCCCTGTACATTTTCCTTTTGCATACACTGGCACACTCAGACTACTAAACCAGTGATTTGGCATGATATAAAAAGCCTATTATCTAACATACACCACTGAGGACATAGCTCTGTGAAGAATGAGATACACATGGTGTCAGATAAGGTGAGCCACAACATTAAGGGTGCAATTGCCAAGATGCTGGAGCTCGGGATGTGTGAGTCTTCCTCTAGTTGGTGTTCCAGGCCAGTGGTAAGGCAAACCCCCAAAGGGTGCACACTCAAAAGAGGTTCTGTGTAGATTATGCACTGTAATGTAATATAAATAAAGTGGTTATATTTAACATTCTTCTGCCTCTTGTAGTGTCCTTGCTGCCCATGGCTCTGTAAGGAAAGAGTCGGGTCATTAGGATAGTGAGAGAGGCAGGTGCAAAACCTGTGTTGTTGTTATGATATGTTATGAGAATATATAGAGCGCAATGTTTGCCCAAGGGCATTGACACCAGCAGCAGACAGGTAGAGGGAAACAAAGAGGCGGAGCAAAGAGAAATTAAAACAAATGAACCTGTAAAGACCTACTAAATAAACGATGATACCCCATAGAACGAAGTACAAAGGAGGGAAAGGGACATCATTTGGGGGCTGCCAGGGGTCGCAACTGTGACCTCTGAGGTCTCCCTTGCTACCTCTAAAAAAAGAAAAAAACATTTTTTAAATTGAAGCTCCTCGTCTGTGGCCAGTGCCATGTGTCTCTTTGTTTCTGGAGTGGCTGGTTTTCTCGGTCAGGAATCTTTAAAAAAAAACAGGGGGTTCTACAAGGCTAACACTGAGCAGTGACCCTAAATAAGAAAGAATAGGAATAACAAATCATTTGTCTTTCTGGAATTCTATACAATAATTACTAGACTGATTAAAGGTTTATTTTAGTCACACTTCAGGGGGTGAGTCGCTGATTTAGTCTGTTGTTAAACACCTAAAATTCACAATGCTGTCACAAACTAATAAAAAACATTTAGAGTAGAATAGGCATCCGTTTCGGACTATGGGCCTCATTACACGGATGGCGGTAGGGATTTACCGGTACCGGTAAATCCCTACCACCTTACTACGAGGTCCCTTTGCGGGTTGGGGGATTTAACGCCTGCTTTTTGCAGGCGTTAAAATCCAACCCGCTAAGGGACCTCGGAGCTAATTACGGCACCGCAAAATTGCGGTGCCGTAATTAGCGCCTTCCCCATTCCCATAGAGCCCTATGGGGCAGAAATGGGAATGGGGAAGGGCAATGGCGGAAGGGGATTTACCGCCCCTCCAACCTTGGAATGGGGCGGTAAATCCCCTCTCCGCCAAGGCGGTGCCGGCATTTTACCGGCATGAGCCATGGCGCTAATAGCGCCATGGCTCACCGCCTACCGGGTAATGAGGCCCCATGTATTTTGCTTTTCACAAGCTGCAATTATAGCATGTTTTTTCTGCCGTTGTCTCTGTTACGTTCATCAGAAGACATTCCATCTCGGTGTCCTCGGTCACTTGTCAAAATCCTTGTGCCTTAAAGCTTGTGTGCAGTGTAGAAATGTTTGCCCATAGCACATAGGGCCTCATTACGACCCAGGCGGTAAGGGGTTAACGGCAGCGTTAACAGCGCCGACCCTTACCGCCTGAGTACGAGGTCCCTTAGCGCCATGGCGCTTTTAACACCTGCTTTTAGCAGGTGTTAAAATCCATGGCGCTAAGGGACCATGGAGTTAATTACGCCACCGTAATTTACGGTGGCGTAATTAACGCCTTCCCCACTCCCATTATACCCTATGGGGCAAAAATGGGAATGGGGAAGGGTAAATGGGGATTGGGGACTTACCGCCCCGCCAAGGTCGGAATGGGGCGGTAAGTCCGCCAACCACCATGGCGTAAACGTAGTTTACGCCATGGTGGTAAAGTCACGGCCCAGGCGGTAACTTACCGCCTGGGTCGTAATGAGGCCCATAGAGTGGCCCCTGATTTCATTGTGCCACAATTAATGCTTTGTTGTAATGTGTCTATCTTTCCTATCTCCATGGCATGCTGTTCGGGTTTTTTGCATGTATGAGTTAACGAGGGTCCAGCGTACGGGTTGCCAGCGCTACTCTAACTTTAATGCACAGTTATGAACCCTCCCAATCGTATGTATTTTTCCAACCTCTGAAGCATGTAAATTAGATCCGTTCAGCGGTGACATGTGGCTAACTTTGCACCAGCCCTGCAGATGAACTGGCCTGATGTTAAATCTCAGTTACCAGTTTAATGGTATCCGCTACAGAGTGTAATTTGCTTTCTGACTTTGAGAACATTCAGACATGCAATTGCTCATTTTACTATAGCCGTTAAGAATAGCTATAGCCGGTAAATTAGCTCAGTGGGTTGAGTGCTTGCTGCTGCATTGTGTCTGTGATCTGCAGATTGCAGGTTCTAATCCCAGCAAGGCCAACTCAGCCTTTCATCCTTAGAGGTTGATAAATGAGCACCAACAGAAGCTGGGTGATAGTGCATGTATATTTGTTCTATATAAACTAAAGTGCTAAATAATGACACATCATTATCATTTGGCCTTGGACGTCTGCTTGCATTCACAGTAATTTGGTAAAATGGGCCAATACACACTGATATTAATGATACATATGGTGATCCATTCTTGTATGCAATGTGTCACATTGCAGTGATATTGTAACCGTATTTTTCGTAGTGTACTTTGGAACAATGCTATGTGATGCCACTTCCAGTTTTGTCAAGGAGTGAAAGGTCCTGTTCCATCACTTCATGTGATGTCACTTCAGGGGTGGGGGTCAAATGACATCACTTCCGGTGGTGTCATCAGAGGTCAAGAGTCGTATGATGTCACTTCCACTACCCCAGGCATTTTGGTGAAATGATGTCCCTGGAGAGAGTTCCAAAGTTTGGCAGTGGCAGTAAAAAGAAAAGACCTCCAATACATGAATATTTGTTAGCTGCGGATTGGCAGTACTCACTTCTTATTTGTCAATCTGCTCTTTATAGGTTGGGCGGAAAGAATTGGTAGTATGTAATCCAAAGGAAAGAGTTCAAGAACGGATAGACTTCAGCGCTTTGTGTCTGGTTAACTACTGAAATGGCAGAATGTGACAAGGCTAAAGGCGAGAGCTTAGTCATGGCTCCATCAGTGTTGATGTGTGTGAGGAAATGCCTGCTGCTCTGCAGGAGTAAGGGATGAGTAGTGACTGAATCACCTACTGAGGCCATAGTACTACTAAACAAGGAATGATCATAGTCATGAAGAGGAAACAGGCAGAACCCTCCAGGTATAGCTCCTTCGTCTCTTTTGTTAGCCCAGGCAGAGGGCAGACTATATCTTCAGGAGAGGTGTGATCTGTTAACTATAGGAACCCAAACTGCTTCAGTAGAATGTTTCCAAAATAAATGAATGTGCAATCAATATTCTATAGAAATTAAGGAACTTTAATAAAACAATCAATGAAACTAACTAAAAACACTACAAACACACTCATCTAAAAGAAACACATAGAATGCTGGTTTTAGTGTGGCAAGGCACCTTGGGTTTATCATCAGGGTTGTTCCAACAAGAGACTTGGCAACAATATCAATAGTTTAAGGATATGTTTTTGTAGAAAAAAGGTAGAGAAGAGGAGCTTAAACATCTCCATGGGTTCTAAGAGTGAACCAGGGGGACATTACATTTGGTTTGTTGTCTTTGGGACTTAAACATCGTTGAGCCAGGCTTCTAAGCGCTTCCGTGGGCAGTGATTCGGCATCGGGTTGGTGAGCTGGTCGACTGGGTCCAACACTTGTGTGGTCCAAGCAGCAACGGCACGTGACATAAAAAAGATTGGGACAGGCAGGCAATGTCGGGGTCGCTGTAGCTCACAAGGGTTTCAATATGGGAATCTGGGTCCAGATGTGCTTCTTTTTTTTAAAACTTTTTTTTATTTGACTTGACAACACACCAGAAACAGATGGAGCAACATGGCACCCGCAGTAAATAACCACATAATATACATATTCAGCAGTATACCATGAGTCATCTGGAGCAGGCAGGGGGATGAGGTAGTAGATAAAGTATTAACAGCTGTATCAAGGGGCACAACGTTCACAGAGCGACCATGTTACGGGGAACAACCAGGGGAGGACGAAACAGAGTTTGACGGCGAAGCCATGGTGGACATGTAATCCCGGAACTTCCGCCAGATATCTCTTTGGCCTTGAATGTGGGTGTTGCATTGCGCTCCAGGCCTCCTCAGTGTAATGAGCCCATGTAACTGTCCTAAGCCACTGTGCGTTAAGTAAGTAGGAGCCCTAGGGCAGAGCCAACACATCAATATGCAGCGGACTGTCAACAGCATGCAAAGACCTGCTAGTTTCTTAGAGTCGCGGGCGAACTGGGGGAGGTCATGGAAAAGGCAGTGCAGTGGGGTGGGGACAATAGTGTGCTCTAGTGTGTCCGATAATGTGGAACAGATATCAGACCAAAATTGGGTCAGGTGAGGGCAATACCATAGCATATGGATGTAAGATGCTTGATCCGTGCCACACCTGGGGCAATTGGAACACTACAGAACAGAGCATTGGTGTATGATGGTATCTATGTAGCACCTTGAGTTGAATTAATTTAAATTTAGAGTTATACGTCGTGGGTGCGAGCACACATTCGGGACCATCTCCCGTCAGTGATCTCGACCTCGAGATCCTCCTCCCATCTGCGTTTCAGCTTGGCGAAGGAGGGGGTTGCTCTAGTCTGCAATAAGGAGTAAAGCCTCGACACCTTCCCTTTGAAGGAGTAAAAGGAACAGAGTTCCGCAACTATGGGTTCATCAGGTGGTAGGGTGGGCATCGGGGTATCTGGATTTGAGATTCTTTCGGAGTGAGGAGTATTGGAGCCACACTGAGGGCCGGCGTTTGAGGGAGAGAGGGAGTTCAGGCCACTCAATGAAGTTGCCCTGTCCATAGGCATCACGGAGTGCCAGAAAGCCGGCATCCGTCCAGCGAGATACTACAGATTGTGGAATATGTGGGACATCAGGGAAGAAGTTCCATAGTGGCAGGTCCCTGTGGAATGGGTGAGGTGTGTCGACCATTGCCCAGAGTTTTGTCAATGCTAAGGATGTACTAGCCACGGCGGGGTCTGCAGAATCTGGGTTAGGGGGGATAGGTTTGAGGATCAGGGAGCCAATCACTTGGTCACAGACCGTTAGTTTCTCCAGCCGAACATGCAGGGGGGATCAATGGTGTTAAACCAATGAGAGGAGAACTGAGATTGGGCTACCACCCAGTATCTGGTGAAATCTGGGGTGCTGAACCCGCCCAATTCCTTGGGGGTGGTCAGCGTAGACAGTTTGAGGCGGACTGCACCTGAATGCCAAAGGAAGGTGTTGCTTATACGGCGTAGTGATTTGAAGAATGCGTCCCCAGGCCACACAGGCAGAGGTGAATCGATAAGAAGTTGAGGTAATACTACCATTTTAAGTATTCCAATTCTACCTGCTACTGAAATGGGAAGTCTGGTCCAGCTGGAAGTTTTTGTAGCCAGGTTAGTTAGATAATTCTGGTAATTGTCCTCGCACAGCTTCGCCGTGTGACGGGAGACCACCACCCTCAGGTAAGTGATGCTAGATTGAGACCAGATGAATCCACATAAATCCAAGGGGTGTTGTGTGGAGTCTGTGAGTGGGAATAATGTAGATTTAGAACAGTTTACTTTCAATCCAGATATGTCTCCAAAATGGGCAACATCTGCTAGTATAGGGGCGAGGTTGGTTTCAGGGGAGCGGATGTACAGAAGGGCGTCATAGGCGTAGAGGGAGACTATATCGAATTGGCCGGCTGTGCGCAATCCCCTATGCGAGTGTGACTGGCGAATCATGTCAGCGAAGGGTTCCATGGCTATGGCGAAAATGAGCGGGGAGAAAGGGCATCCCTGTCGCGTCCCTCTGGATATCTGGAATGGAGTGGAGCACCTGTTCTCAGTATGGACTCTGACCGACAGAGCGGTGTAGAGTGCCTTACCCAGGTTCGGAAGTGAGGGCCGAACTTGAATTCTCGAGAACTCGCCATAGGTATTTCCACGAGACCGAGTCAAATGCCTTCTGCATGTCTAGAGTGGCTGCAACCGCCTGTGTGGCCGGGCTGATACTGCTGATCACATTGAAGAGCCTTCTTAAATTCAGGGATGTGGACCTACCCGGGACAAATTCCCGCCTGGTCGGGGTGGATGATGTGGGGCATGTATGGGGCTAAGCGGTTGGCCATTAGTTTAGCGTATATTTTAACATCACTGTTAATCAACGAGAGTGGGCGGTATGAGCCGCACTGAGTAGGGGGCTTACCAGGTTTGAGGAGCACTGTTATCAGTGCCTCCCGGAGAGATGGGGGAAGTATACCCCTATCGCATGATTCTTCCCATAGGGCCAGTAAGTGTGGGGCCAGTTGAGATTTGTATTGTTTATAAAAATCCATGGGGAGTCCATCCGGGCCAGGGGCCTTTCCCGATGCCAGTGACTCAATGGCCTCAATGAGTTCCTCGGGGGAGAAAGGCCTCTCCAGGAAGATGCTGGCATCAGCGGACAGAACTGAAGGGGGAGATTCTCTAAATAGGAGTCAATTTCTGGTAAATGGGGACCGTCGACTTCGGAATACAGGGAGGTGTAGAACGATAGAAACTCAGAGTTGATATCCTGTGGGGAAGTGGCGGGTGAGCCGTCGGGCCTCACTATGGCCGGAATATTGGGAGCTCCGAATTCACGACACAGCAGCCTAGCCAGCATTCGTCCTGGTCGCTCTCCCTCGCCGTATTTCCTTACCGACTGGGGGGAGTCCAGGAATTTAACCTCACGTTCAGCAAGGCTGTGGAACCTGTCCAGCTCCAAGCCCATGCCGCCAGGGTGGTTGGGGTTGATCTTGAGCATATTGGGACTCGAGGTTAGCCAGGGCTGATTCGCTAACGGCAATGTCTGCACTGATTCCCTTCAGGATGCCGCAACCCTTGGAGATGGCAATTCCCCTCGTGAACGCTTTGAAGGATTCCCAGAGGACAGCTTGCATTGATACAGAGTTTGTATTGATCTCGAAGAATTCTTCAATGGAGGATTCGAGTTTGGTCGCGAAGACCTGATCGAGAAGTGAATGAGGGCTCATCCTCCACTGCCTAGTTTTATCAGCGTCCAGACCCCAGTTTAACGAAATGAGTACCGGTGAATGGTCTGATAACGTCCTGGGGAGGATAGTCAGGTGAGACAGGCATCTGACCAGCATGTCCGTTATGAGCCATCTGTCTATTCTAGAGTGTGAATCGTGAACTGAGGAATAAAAGGAGTACGTGCGAGAATCAGGGTTCATTAGTCGTCAGGCATCCGCTAGTGCCAGACGAGGGAGCGTTGGAAGGATGGTATAGGCTGCTCTGGAGAGCTGGCGAGGCCTAGAGCCCGACCTATATAGGGTGACATCCAGTATTGTGTTGAAATCGCCTCCCCACAAAATCAGGATCAGGGGGTAGCCTTCCAGGATGGAGGCTAGGTGTAGGTAGAAGTCGGGGTCGTCGACATTGGGGCCATATATGTTGAAGATGGCTACCTCCTGGTGTTGCAGTTTGCCAATGATCAATACATATCTGCCAAGGGGATCTATGTGCAAGTGGTGACATGTGAACTTCAGGCTCTTGTGTATTAAAGTAAGAGTGCCACGGCTTTGAGTGGAATAGTTGGTATAGTACCTCTGGGGTCCCCACTGCTTAGCGAATCGTTCACATTGCTCAGAGCAAGCATGGGTTTCTTGTAAGCATAAAATCTTAACCCTGTGGTGTTCAGTATGCAGCTGTATCTGCCGCATCTTTTTGTGATTACCCAACCCCCGGATATTCCAGCTCATAAAGGTCAGGTCGGTATTAGCCATTCATGTGAGGGTATTGATTGTATTTCTGTAAAGGGGTTACCAGCGAAAGGGAGTTGGTCGATCTGGATGCATGTGGACCCCTATCTATGTGTTCATGATGTACTGCTATGGCGCATGCGCCGCCTCCGGTGGCTGTCAAGACTTTTTTAACCATAACGTCCCATCCCCCCCACCCTGAACCCTCCCCCAATCAGAGGGACGAAACCCAAACAGAACCATAACAACCACAAACTTCTTGGCATCTACGCCTGGGGGTCTGTTAGCTAGCCTGGCGATGGCGCACCGGACTGGGGAGAGTGTGAGGAGATCATGCAATACAACAGCATTAACCAGAGTGTCCAATATAGGCATGAGGTGCGGAGGGGTCATGGCCAAAGAGGGAGAGGGCGAGTGGAACCAAAGGGAAGTAGCCATGGATCTTGGAGCACCACCTCAGGAACGTGATGTAGACCCAGAGTGGCTGAGGGTGGGCCCAGGATCCCGAGATCTAACTGCCGGGGGCCTGGAAGTAGGATAGTTACCAAACTGGGGACTTATCAGGACGTCATACGTTGCTAAACATAATGAGTCTGTGTGGCGAACAAGGCCACATTTGCGGAGGATTGATGGAGCAACAAGAACAAAACTAGCAACTAACGCACTTCATTTGAAGAGTGGACATCATAGGGGGCTCACCTACGGTGGTCCCATATATGGCTTAGGTATGAACAATAACAACAGTGGACGTAGATCTCGTAGCAACGATGAGTGCATCAACCTGGGAAGTGTTCGTCTATAAATTTCGAGGCCTCTTCTGGAATAGTGAAGAAGAATGTTTGGTTGGAATGTTTGATCCTTAACTTTGCGGGAAAGAGCATGGAGTATTTAACTCCTAAGTCTCGGAGTCTCTTTTTTACCGCCAGGAAGGTTTTGCGCTCTTGTTGCACAGCAACGGAAAAATCGGGGTACAGGTGCATCCTTGCCGACCCCAGAAGTAGCTCCCCTTTGGCTCTGGCCACCCGCAGAAGGGCATCTCAGTCACGGAAATTTAGGATTCTGGCTATGATGGGAGGAGGCGGTGCCCCAGGTCTGGGTTTTGCGGTCAGGGAGCAGTGTGCCCTTTCTACTGCAAATTGTGCGGAAAGCTTGGGGGTATCTAGGAGTGTTAAAAGGATGCGTTCCACGTAATCCTCCATGGGCTCCTTGATGTTGTCCTCGTGTACGCCGACAATGCGCAGGTTATTCCGTCTAGAGCGAGATTCGAGGTCGTCGTTTTTTTTAATCCACTGCCGAGACTTGACTGGTGAAAGTGGATACAGCGGCGCGAAGGGAACCAAGGTCCTCCTCAGCAGTGCCAACCCTTGTTTCGATCTCGGCAACCCGGCTGTCCATTCTTTCGATATGAGCTTTTCTAGATGAGATGGTGCCATTCATATCGTCCAATTTAGTATGCAGCGTGGTGAAGCTTTCGCGCATGTACTCCAGCATTTTCTGCGAGTCATCAGGGGTTAAGGATATGGAGGCGGTAGGTGATTCCTCTGGGAGCTCGGTCGGCGGTCTGGAAGGTTTTTTGGTGGACATGTTTAGTGAGCTTTGCTTCTTCCCAGCCCCAGCTCCCGTGGTCATGGTGACGGCCAGAGTATGGTTCCAGGGACCCCAGAGAGAACCAGCGGTAAGGGTTATCAAGTTCCCGCATTGACGAATGCCCTGGGAGGGGCTGGCAGGAGGATGGTGGTGAGGTACGCTGGGTGCAGCGTTAGCGTGACCACTTCCAGTCAATCAAAGCCCACGGCGTGCCCCCCGCGGCCGTAGGGGCGCTTCGTTGTGCTGGTGCCACCGGTCAGTTGCTCCACTAGAATGGTACAGGAGGGAATGGCTCGGAGCGATGACAGTGGGGGTCCCTGAGGATTGGCCCAGTGAGGCACAAGGTATGGTCAACTCGATCCCTGTGGGCAGTTATGAGCAGGGTAATACAGATGGTCAAAGGAGGACTCCGCCTCCAGGCAGGAACGTGTGGATCGCTTAAATAGTACAGTGCAACTGAAGGGCTGCGGGGTTGACACAGCGGATTTTATCAGGCCCAGTGAGGCTGCAGGAACCCACAGGATCCTATCTCTGCACGTTATTGCCATTAGTTTTAGTGACCGGTGAGGCCCCACAAGTTAGTCCAGTCGTATCACTGCTCAGTGGCGAGAGCAAGGAAGGCCAAATGCCTATAGCCCAGGGATGGAGGTGTGCAGTGGGGGTGTTCACAAGTGCGCTGCCCAGCACTGGCCCCGAGAGCCCACAGCAACTGTTCAGGGGAATGGGCCACCAGCAGTAGGGGCAATGGTGCCGCATGGCTCAGGCACGATTGCAGTAGGTGCCCCCAAACACCACGGGTGGAGAGCAGTGCTGCCGCAGATCTTTATCCCCAGGGCACCAGCGCCAGCCTGCGCTGCCCCGATCAGGCCGAGGCGCCCCGGTCACAACAGGTATGGAGGATGGCGGGCCGTGAAGCGCGCAAGGGCAGGAGGGGTCGGCTGCACAGGACCGCAGGAGCCGGTCACACCTGCCCCCCCGTACCCCCTACCTTGTAGCCGACTGGGTCCAGTGTTCTCTGGGAAGGGGGGTGGCAGGGGGGGGAGGCAGATGGTGTGTAGACGGGGGGTGTCCGCAGCGATGGCTCCGTCCCACGCGGTGTTCAGGCAAGCAGCGTGGGGAATCCGGCGCCCCTGGATGTCCTCGTGGTCAGTGAGAGGAGGCAGCAGCAGTACCGGGAAGGGGCCAGAAGCCCAAGGCAACTCGCAGAAGAGTGGCGAGGGGAGCGCAGGGTGATCCTGTCGGCCACAGCAGCCCGGCACGTTCCGGGGGCTCGGACACCCTTCCCCCACAGCGGCCCGCAGCGCTGCGCCCTCAGGTGGTGGGGAGAGCCGCAGTCTCCGGAGCCACGGCGTGGGGAGAGCCAAGCACCAGCCCCAGCTCAAACGGGAGGCACAACTCAGCTCCCAGGACACGTTTAGCTCCGAAAGTCCACAGGAGTGCAGCGGAGAGGTTCCCAAAGAGGTGCCGTTGGTGCTATCAGGATTAGCTGGAGCTGAAGGGATAAATTCAAGGTTTATTCGCTCTCACTGTCCAGAGCACAGCACTTAGGCGCCCATCTTGCTTCGGCGCAACAGCGCCTCTCCCAGATGTGCTTCTTGACATCTGGGTTACAGGGAGGCCCAATCCAAGGTCTCCAGGGACAGGAGGAGTCCTTAGTTCTGCACTTCCACTCCAGGAGGTTTTCTGGCACCTACATGGGGTCCTTCAGCTCCAGTGAGAAGGATCCTTGTTCCAGTTCACAGCCAACAGAGAGGCCTTGGTTCAGCAGCCCTGGCACCCCCACGGTTTCCTTGGGATGGTTAGGGGAAGAGATTTCCTCTACCTTGGAAGTTTCTGTCTTCACATCCATGGCAAAGGGCTTTGGAAAAAAATGTATCCCCACAGAGTTCCAGATGAGTTCATACCACAGGAGATTGGCTCAAATCAAACCTACTGTAAGGGATCTTTTTCAGGCTGATGTGGCAAGTGCCCTTTGTCTTTTGGCATACACTCAGTGCCTTGTCCTGCAGGAAATGGGTCAAGGGCATGATGTTCTAGAGATCCCTAACAGAAACCAAGAAGGGGGAACCTTTGTCTCAGCCCACCTCTCCCTTCTGGTTTCTCTAACTCTGCCCCCTTCCTAGGTCACCTGACTTCAATGGGATTCCAGTGGTCAGGAACCTTGGTGTGAGTTCTGGTGAGGGTGCATGTGTCTTCGGAGCGTTGCCTTTCCTGCAGGAGGATTCAAAGGCAGCAGTCTGGCTATTGTCCCACATAGCAGCTGTGAAGACAGTCAGAATAGACACTAATACATATCAGTCCTGTCATGCTGGGCCCTGATCACTGAGCTGACACTAGTGGGATATTAAATCGCTGTATAACTGTATGCTCATAGTAGCCACAATAACACAAACTGGTATGGCTAATATTTAAAAATGTCGGTTCTCCAGAGTAAATCATTATTAAGTTTGGAAACAGAGGTGCAGAAGTTTAAAAAGCCACCCATGTCTGCAGGAACGTTGTGTTCTAGCAGCAGTGTGAAATGGAAATGTGACCTTGGAACAGGACAGCCATGAGGGGCATAGGCAGAGGGCGCAAACTTACCCAGGCCTTGCACTTGGGAGGGGCCTCGTGGCACCCTCCCCTCACCTGAGTGGAAGGCAGCACTGTCCACCCATGTTCATTATTCACACAGGGAACAGTGCTGCCTGCCTCTCAGCAGGGTCCTGTCCCCTGCAAAGTTTTTTGTTTGCTTGTATGCGTTGCCATTTGGATCTGCAACAAACTGCAAGATGAGGGAAGGCGTGGCTCAGAAGTGAGCTCTGCCGACTCTCAGTACTGTGCTGACAGCGTAGTCACGCTGAATGACAGGAGAGGAGGCCTCTCCTGGCAGTCAGCTTGTTCACGCTGCGCAGTCCCGCAACATGAAGACGTGATCTCCTGTCAGGCATCGTGTCTAAGTGCCGGAGAGAGGGAGGGCCATACGGTCCTCCTATGGCTGTGCGGGCTCATATGAATGGTGCATGGACGTAAGGAAAGTGTTTTGCTTTAAAATTTAATGTGTGTGTGTGTATATACATATATATGTGTGTGTATATATATTTATATATTTATATATATATATATATATATATATATATATATATATATATATATATATATATATATATATATATATATTCAGTGAAAAAACATTAAAGGGACGCTATGCTTAAGTTGCACTAATAAAAACCTATCAAATTCAGAGTGAAAAAACTTTGTTCAAGGGACGTTATGGTTACAAGTAAAATCGGAGAAAAGAAAACAAGAAATTCACCAGTTTGGTAAGCTATGCAACCATAACTTGTGCCGCCACCATTCATTGCTAACACCGAGGACATCACTTATGACCTCACTTATGACCTCACACATAACATCAATTCTGATGAAAAGTCCCTACAAGGGGATCTGTTTAGAAACAAAAGAAGGGCAATCGGGAGACCTCTCATGAACTACTCAATGTATCACAAAATGTACCTATTGAAACAGAAATGTTCTATTGAAGTGTTGGTAATACAGCAATCTAATAATACATAATCATAGGCAATGGCTGCAGCATGGACCATTGAAGTAGAGTATTGTTAATCTAGTAATATTGGCCAGTAGTATCATAAATCCAAGTCTATCAGAATCTTGACTAACGTTAAACTTGGAATTAAGTGCTAAAAATACAAGAATTACTACGGACATGTGTCAAAAAATGCATATGGAGACCATCAATGCATACACATCTGAGAACAGGGAAACTCTAGCTAGGAGGAAAGAAACAGCAAAGCCAGAAAATGTATACAAATGAATTGTCTGTCTGGGGCCTGCTTGTTGTTCCAGGTATGTGCACTATGGTACGACGTCCTTTCATTGCCTGCTTTTACATCGCCAGGCTTTTAAACGTGCGCATTACATCGAATGTGCTCATCGAATTTTTTAGGGGGGGTGGGAAAGGGCAAATAAGGGTTTGGGCGGGTGGGCAATAGTAAAAAATAAGTATGGGTGGGGGGTTTGGGGGGAACTCCCCCCCCCCACCAAAAAAACAAAAAAAAAACGATGAGCACATTCGATGGAATGTGCACGTTTAAAAGCATGGCGATGTAAAAGCAGGCCATGAAATCATATGGAACCGTGCACTATGAGCTCAGGCCAAACCCCAAGGAAAGTTACTTAAGAGCATAGCACAAGGTGAAAGTCAACTTACACAGCACCTTTAGAGTGTGTGGATCATGTGGTCAATGGAGTATAACCAGATTAAGTCATCTGCTTAAAATTCTCACTGTCGCTCAACAAAATTAAGCACCCTGGATATGTGATGTCAACAGTGATGTCATCTTTGATGACAGTGTTAGCTGTGCATGGTGGTGGTGCAGGTGCAGGGTATGGTTGCATAGCTTACCATAACTGGCAAATGTCTTGTTTTATTTTTATTTTATTTGTAACCATAACGTCCCTTTTAAAATGTTTTTTCACTCAATTTGATAGGTTTTTATTAGCGCAACTTAACCATAACTTCCCGTTAATGTGTTTTCACTGAATTGCATAAGTTTTTACTAGTGCACTCTAATCTTTACTAACTTATTACATTTAAAAAACACTTTACATCAAAAAATCATTCTGCACAGTATGCAACAGTTCCAAAGTCCACGGACAATATCGTCCATCCGCGGATGTACTAAGGAGAAGGTGGCATTAACCCAACCCAAAAACACAGGGGACAAAAACATGTCATGTTTTCCTTTTCACAGAAACAATATATATAGATCAACATTCCTAACAATTAATACAACCAAAATGTACGTCTATACACACTTATATCTTTCCTAATATAAAAAAATATTATTTTACACATTACACAATATTAAGCATTATACCACACACGGAACATATGCTTACACCTTATGTAAACAATGCACTTTACCTCTTACAAGCTGAAGCACAATAAGGTAGCACACACAAAAAGTCTCTCTTAACTTAGTAAGTAAAAATTCTCTTCTCTTTTATTGGAAATGTTTACCGTAGGAAGATAATAAACTTACAATAATGTTTTAATAACTGAAAATAGTCATATATTTCTACAGAAAGGGCAAGCACAATTCAGATTTTCCACACATACGTTACAGAAAGTCATAATTCTATTAAAGGCACAGAGGCGAAGCATTATGCTTTTCTTTCTTTACTCAAACTAGAGCAGCATACAGTATAACAGTTTAACTAATCAAAGAATAACACATCCAAAAAACGACATTTCCCATAAAGTCTTTTGTGTGTAGTTGATTCTTTTGTTCTTTTCCTCATGTTTCCATAAACAATTGGCCTCATGATCCATTAGATGTATTCTCCATCATAGAACCTGAAACACAAACCATATTGCAGACTACTGTCCCAAGGGTGGGTAATCGACATGAACACTTTCCCATATATATTTTGACAACAAAACCATCTTTGACATTATTATCATCACAGAATGCAACACACTCACATTTACAACATCAATTATTGGGTGGGATAATCCTTCAGCTCAGTGTCTTTAATAGAATTATGATTTTCTGTAATGTGTGAATCTGAATTCTATGTCAAGACACGGAAGCTTGTATTATGCTTGTTTAAAGCTTACTTACCACCAATGTAGCTATTTTTTCGACTGGCTTAAAATAAAAGGTTTTAAACGTCAATTCTTTCGACCAGTCTGCTGTGTTCATGATGTCTTCTAGTTTGGCCCCTGCGAGGAAAGCCTTCGAGGCCATTGCTCCTCTCACTGAGTGAGCCCCATAGGAATCTGTGTCTACTCCGGCCTGTGTAATCACCCATCTAATCCATCTCGCTAGCTTTGCTGTCGCTACTGCCCCAAACAGTTTCCTTATGGCTATGAATACCTGATTTACCCCTGGGGCTCTCCTTCCGTTAGTCATGGACTCATATGCTGTAATACATCTCACTGGACATAATTATGGTTGTTCTGGGAATGCTTGATAAGATATTGATCTCAACCACGTTTTGGTCCTCTTCACTATATCAAAGGTTATACCCTGAGGAGATAGCGACTTCCTATTGATCCCTAAAGCCTTTACATCTGATACCCTCTTGCATGGTGGTAAACATAATAGCATAGCTAGCTTGGCTGATAATGCTTTCCTAATTAGTTTGTCATTGTCTGCCCATGATAGGAACATTCTCAAGACTTTGTCTACATCCCATACCTGTTCATATGTATGCTTTGGAGGTCTAATTATTCTAACCCCTTTCAACAGTTTGCAAACTAAAGGGTGTTCTCCCACGGTTAACCCCTCAATTCTCGGGTGTCCCACAGAAATAGCTGAGAGGGCTGTATTAATCGTCCTATACGCTTTGTCCTGGGCTGCTAACTGTGCCAAATAATTTACTACACATACTACATCTGTTCTAGTGGGATGTATGTCCCTTTCCACACACCAACTGTGCCAACCTGTCCAGGCTGTTCTATATGCCTTCTTGGTCCCAGGTGCCCAAGCCTCATCGATAATCTGTTCAGCTTCTTCCGATAATCCTGGCCTAGTCCAGGCTCCCCTGAAATTGCCCCGGCAATGTAGCTGAGGCTGCCTGTCCTCACTAGTGGGTGACCTTCTCCTGTTGGGTCCCTCACTATGAGGTCTAATCTCGACAATGCTATCGGATTGTCGTAGGTCATCTCTAGCAGGTCTGGGAACCATGCTTGAACCCTCCTATCTAGCGTAATCAGTACCATGGATACATGCTGTCTCCTCATCTGCGCTAGAGTCCTCGCAATCATTTGCGAACCGAGAGAAAGCGTATTCTTTGCTCCGACCCCATTGTTGCAGAAAAGAGTCTATCGCTTCCGCCGCCAGGTCCGGTCTCCAGCTGAACAACCGAGCAGGTTGCTTGTTCAACCTCGATGCAAAGAGAACTGTCCTGCATGGATCCCATCTCTCCATCAGTGCCTGGAAAACACTCTCGTCCAGCTTCCAATCGCTGGCATCCCTGAGGAATCTGGAGTTCCAGTCTGCTACCTCGTTCTGACGGCCTGGCAGGTATTCTGCCGTCACTGATATCCCTCTCAGTTGGCACAGATGCCAGAATTCTTTCACTAGCACTGCTAACATCCTTGACCTCGTGCCTCCCAGTCTGTTTATATAAGAACTGCTGAAATGTGTCCATCTTGAGGAGTATGCAACATTGCGCCCTCTCCTGTGCCCAGCATTTCACTGCAAAGGATCCTGCTAGAAGCTCTAGGCAATTTATGTCTCCTGACCATCTGCCCCCTGTCAACAGATCTCAGCATCTGGCTTCCCATCCCCACCTGCTGGCATCAGATTCTATCACTAGGTCTGGGGATGAGCCAAATATTGCCCTTCCATTCCAGGCATCCGTGTGCTGCAACCACCATTCCAGTTCATCTTTTGCCTCTATAGATAGGGGTATCCTTTGTTCGTAGGATGCTACCCTCCTGAGGTGTTTGATTTTCAGTCCCTGGAGGGCCCTGTAATGTAGATGTCCCCGTAATATCGCCTGTATTGACAAAGCTAGGCGTCCCACTATTCTAGCTAGCTCTCTCGGGGATATTGTCTCCAATGTTAATCTGTTCTGCATCTCTTTCTTTATGCCATTCACCTTGCTCAGAGGGAGATTTAATGTTCCCTGCACTGTGTCTAATCTGAAGCCCAGAAATTCCATGTTCTGGTCTGCCTGCAGGCCTGACTTCTCCCAGTTTATCAGGAAGCCCGGTTGTTGTAACAGATCTATAGTAAGTTCCATATGTTACCTAATCAGCAATCCCTACAGTAGTTCCCGGACCGGCAGACTCGTAATGAGGCCCATTGTCCAGTCACGAACGATGTGTCATCATGTGACCGCGCATGTGCTCTGTAATGATGTAGCCACGATCGATGTGCATGTTCCATGGACACCCTAAAATCCAATTTTCTGCCAAACTATGGATAATAAAGTTGAAACTTTGCCCTTCCCCACATCCTACTAACATTCTTAGTGCTTCTATAAACTTTGTACGCACTTTCTCTATACCAGAAGTCTGCCGTCTTGTTACGGTGTCGTGGACGTCCCCAGACATCATGAAATGACTGCGCCCATGCAGCGTGATGACATGTCTGCGATCGGTGTACATGCTCCGTGGACATCTTTAAATCCAATTTGCGGCCACCATAGGGACATTCAAGTTAAAACGGTGCCCTTCCACAGCTCCTACTATCATTCTTACTTGGTCTCTAAAGCTTTCACAACTCTTCAAGGCCTTATTCAGGACGATAGTCCGCATAAGGTTCCTCCAAGGGGACCCACCCATTTATTTAATCATTCTTAATCTGGCAGATCAGCAGAGAGGACGTTCTTGATTTGGGGGCAGAGACATCTCAAATTAATGTGATGTCTCTGTGGGAATGCTGCTCAAGCTCCTATAGCAAGCAATCAAAGCACCTAGGGGAATTACCATGATTCAGGTTCCCGCTCCTTTCATACCATCTCCAGAACCTGACTCCACTAGATCGCTCAACTCAGGCCTGGGAAGGTACACCCTATGGTCCTGTGGAGGGCCATCACAGGGCCAGTAACCCTGGGTGGAGCGCCAGCCAGCCCACCTACTCACCTCTGAATCTGCCCACCGCCAACAATGAATCCTCCTGATGTGGTGGTACACTGGCACAAATTGGATGCTACTACCACTGATATGCCAGTGCCTGCTGGATTTGTAAACTGTTGTTACCATCTCTTCATTCTCTTTGTCCTGATGGTCACTGTAAGCTTGTGGCCCTGGTATTTTGGATATTTCTAGCTTGAACTTTGAATAGGGGGTACACTGGTACAGACACACAAACTGAACTGTGGAAATGTTTTGCTCAACACCTGGTCCAGGTTGAAACTCTTTTGGAACATTGACATTTGTCCTGTTGCAGAATTGTCAATTGTCATGCCCTGAACTGAAGAGATCTTGCGGACTGCACCGGGCATCCAGCCTTCACATAGGAACTGAACTCTATACCTCTGCAGTGACCTTAGATATTGCAGTACAAGCCAGATTCCCTGGATTTCAGCATTTGGGCTCAGCCCTTAATACACACAATGGCCCTCATTATGAGGTTGGTGGTAACCCACCGACGCTACTGGCGGGTTCCCGCCAACCCCGTAACACCGATTCTGCCGCCTGATATCCTGGTGCCATTGGGATATCACAAGTGGCGGCAGAACGGTAAATCCCCATTCCAATGGAGTCCCATAGCTAACAGTGCCGGTGCTTCAATGAGAGACATGCCGATAGGAGCCTGATTTCCTGACAGGTCAGGCCTGCCAAGGGATCCGCTGCCCCGACCAGCATTCTCGGAGTATGGCGGTCTGGAAAGGGGGCTGGTACATTGCTACCGGCAACCTTGCTTCTGGACCGCCAAACCTCGTAATGAGGCCCAATGTCTGGTTATGTTACTACTATTGTCTTTATTGTCAGTTTATTGATTTGTTATCGTCTCACTGTGACTGCTGCTTTTAAAACCACATGCCATGATCAAGATGGACCCTCTGCTCAACCTTGGTTTCACAGTGAGTACACATATCTGCACCTCACCTGGCAATATGCCTGCATCTTCAATGTCACTGATTGATGGGCTTGTGCACACTTACCACATGACTTGTTCTTCAAGTTCCCCTTAGCCTCTATTCCCTTCAACTGGGGGATGTCTGCCTGGATCTCAAACTGGGAACATCATCCCGAGGCACTGGACCCTGTAATAATTCATATTCCCAGAATGGGTTTACTGGTCCTCCAAATTTCCCCACCCCAGACCAGGTACTCAGGACGCAAGCAGCACTTCCCCTTTCCTCTCAGGCTACTGGCCAGGTGTGTAATGTCAACAAGGGTACACTATTCATGGGAATCCGCAAGTGACAATGTTATCTTTCATCCAAACAAATCCAGGGTAGTCATCAATAATGTCACATTTGACTTTGATCCAGATTTTCACTATACCCAATCCGGGTACGGCACTTATTCTGGGCCCTATTTCATCTGAGGGGACAAAGCTTGTCCATGGTTTCCCATAAACTGGAGAGGAAGCTGTTACATGGGATATGTCTGACCTGCTCTCTGGCCTACCCGCACTGTCCCTATGCAACCTTGCATGAAAAGAAGCATAGTTTGGGAAGGGTTTACTGCTGGAATGGGTTATCTCAGTCCTGGCCCTGGGGTTAAGTTGAAACCGAGAATGCCTGACTTCATTATCATGTCTGATTGAGGATATTGCAAATGCCACTGAATCCGCCCTAACCCTACTGTCTCATGAGCAAATAGCCATTCAAACTATGGTTCTCCAGAATCGCATGGCTCTGAACACCCTCATAGCCTCACAAGAAGGCGTTTGTGCAACAGTGAAAAGCAAGAGCTGTTTGTTCGTAGCCACTTATACCATCAACATCTCAGACACCTCATTACGGGTTTGGTGGTATCTGGCTGATAAATTTGCCCAGATACCATCAAATTGTACTACCGTTACCGGCACTCGGTCCGGCTGTATTACCGCTGGATTATGAGTGCTGGCAACGGCTGTAAATCCACATTCCATGGAGATTTGCCAGTTTTACTGGCGACGGTATGTCCGGTGCCGGCAATACCAGCAACTATTGCCGGTAAGGCACTTGATTTAGCTGGAGGTAAATCAGCTGCCCCACTGTCAAACTTGTACTTTGCTGGTGCGGTAAGGTAACTGGTAAACAGAATTACCGCCACAATATCAACGCACTGGCAAAGTCGTAATTATTGTCTCACACATCTTTAATACAATAAGTGCCTCCAAATCAGCCCTGAGTCCACATGGACCTTCAGTTCCTGGGTATTCAGTATTTATTCTGGACCACTTGGTGCATCCATCAGCCATATCCTGCTCATAATCCTGGTTCTCGTCCTGAGTCTGTTCTGTCTAGTGATAAATCGCAAATGTCTCCATTATCGTGTATGTGCCTGTAGCACCGAGGCTCCCCAGATCACTCAGGTGTTCTACTGTCATACTACAGAATTAGTAAACTGTCATGACTTGCCAGAATGTGATGGTTGTACCCACAAAGCTGTAGTGGATGGGACTGGAGTGAATGTTTCCTAGGAGTGGTTATGGGGGGAAAACCGGGTTCTCAAAAACTTTTATGAGCTCCTCGCTTATGTTGCTGCAGTATAATAATGCTCAGCTAATTCTAACTGCCATGTTTAACAAGTGCATTATTGCCTATTCTGTGTGAGCCCCATGTTCTAATTCGCATGTTCTAACTTTGAAGGCCTTACCGTCTAGTACCTAGAAGTGCCCGCGACCACAGTTCGCGCCCCTGACGTGTTTCCCTTTTGGCATATAGAAGCTTGTTTTAGAGTACCACTTTCCCAGGCAAGGCGGGCTGAGCAGACAGAAGTTGTCATATAGTGAGCCGGCTTGCAAGCACAGAGCTGTATATGAACTGTAGAAGTAGCTTGCACAAAAAGACCCTAAATGTATCTGTTTGCTTTCCATCCTGATTATGCCTTCCTGCGTGATATTGCAGGATCTGCCTAAGACTTGTATGCTGAGACACTGTTCAATCATTTGAAAAATTGTTGCTTACAGATATTATGCCTTGTCTGGAACCTCCACCCCATTGAAATGCAGATGTGATCTTCTGTATAAAGGCGAGTGTCTGGAGGCGAGGCGGGTTGCTGCACAGAGTCTCCTTTGTTGTTGGGTTGCTGTTTGTTCTGTGTACATTGCCTTTGCTGATTGCCATTAAAGGTTGTTCAGCAATCCAACGAATCCACTGGAAGAGTCTGTGGTTATTTTTCCACAAAAATTGCATAACTTATATTGTGATTTTCCAGATGGAATGTCTTAAGTGTTCATCGTACGACTATAAGTCTCTGTCCCTCCAGGCATGTCTTATATGAACAACCAAAGTTGGTGATGGCCAACAGAAAGTTTCAACATATTATTTACAATTGCTATTGTTTCAAAGCAACCCTAAGCTACATCAAGAGTTCTCCCCATTTTGCTAACCTATGTGTTCATGGCCTATTCTTTTATTCTAAAAATCAAACAGACATCAGATGCCTTCTTGGGCAGTCCATTTCAGAGCAGGTTCTGCCTTCCGCAGGGTCCCAGGTCAACATAGGTTCTTTAGGCCTCTTGTTTCTCTTTGCACAAAAATGGTTGTAGATCTCTCCACAATCTCTGATTCTCTCAGAGTTCTGTTTGATCTCTCCACTAGCTTTAGCTCTCAGACTTCATTTAGGTCCCTCCACGACCTTTAGCTATCTCAGAATTATCTCCGGTTTCGTCACAGACTTTGGTTTTCTAAGCTCAACACTCTTCACAATAAATCATGGTCCACCTTAGCCAAATACTAATCTTACCCTCTTGCCAGGGGTTGTTCTTCCTGGGTTTTTCAAGGAAGCACCCTGTCCTCGGGGCTGCCTCCTTGCGTCTAGTTTGGTGGGTACGACCAGTCACTAGGGCCTCTTTTCAAAGTATGCCTATCTCTTGAGGTAGACCCTTGGGCATACCTTTGCCAAAGTAACTGCTGCACAACTAACAGGGAGTGAGCTGCCTCTCTCCAGATAGCAGTCTCCTAGTGTATAAAGGGAGCGGATGAAAGCATGGCTCCTTCCTTCGAGTCTTTGCCCCTTACTGACATTTTCTGGCCCTTTTTATAGATGTGGGTCAGTGGCTGATTCTCTAAGACGTCTCAGGATTATTTGTTCCATTGCATTGGGTTGTGTTAGGTTTCCCGATTGTTTTTTCCTCTTATGATATTTCGTTTGAAACACAGTTTTATTCTTTGTACTCTTTTGGCATTGGTCCTACCTTACATAAGTTGCATGTTGCTTAACGGTCAGCTCTGGGCCTTTAAATCTGGGCCTGGGTCATCAGTGCCATTTTAACTGTCACATTTGTGTGAGTGCGGTTCTGCGATGCTCTGTGCTGTTAGGCTCTCTGGAAGTGCGCAAGGTTTGCTGTTCTAGTTGTCTGAGAGCAGTCTGCTCCACATTTCAAAGGCACAGTGTTTCACTAGCACTCTTGCTGATTAATTCCCTTCCACACTAGGAGTTCTATGAACACCTCCAGTTCGCCTTTCCTTTGGTATTCTGCTGTTTGAAAGGCCTGTGGTTGGATTTATATTTGCAGCAGCGGTCTCTATACCAGCTCCTCTTAACATTATTCTAGACTTAGGGCCTCATTACACGGAAGGCGGTAAAGCATGGTGCTATTAACACCATGGTTGCCGCCGGTACCATACCGGTACCACCATGGAGAAAAGGGGAATTACCACCCCATTCCAAGGTTGGCGGTAATTCCCCCTTTCTCCATGGCCCTTCCCCATTCCCAATTTTGCCCCATAGGGCATAATGGGAATGGCGAAGGAGCTAATTATGGTACCGCAAATTGCGGTACCGTAATTAGCACCAAGATCCCTTGCGGGACCCAACTTTAACGGCTGGTCTACACCAGGCGTTAAGGTCGGGTCCCGCAAAGGGACCTTGTAGTAAGGCGGTAAGGGTTAACGGTCACCGGTACCCTTACCGGTGACCGTTAACCCTTACCGCCTTCCGTGTAATGAGGCACTTACACTTTAGGAAACAGTCACAGTTGACATTGTCCATATTATTAGAATCTGACCATTCTGGGGAATGCCTGGACCGGTGTTTCTGAAACAACTTTTCAGGAAAAGACATATCCTTATGCTTTCAGAAAATACAGCAACTGCAAGGTGCGGGCAAGCTGAGGGAATCCCACTGCATCCATCCACTGGGACAAAAATCGGGTAGTGACCGTACCAAACCAGTCCCCTTAGGTTCACCCTCTCCTATAAAAGGATGCAGAGTTTTTCCAACTCAACACCTAATGCCCACAGTAGCTTTGCTTCACTGTGATTCCCTCATGGGATCCTCACTGTTGTCTATTCTGGGATGTGTGCTTCCATTATATTACTCCACTGTCCTCCGCAACACTGCTAGATACTTTGACGTATTACCCACTGGTGTCTCACTCCATTGTGACTTGGTGCCCACTGCTGTCCGCCTTGAGGGTGTGCCTTTCTTTTGATCATTTGATTCCCGTGATTTGGTTCCCTCGTGGGGATCTCACACTGCTGTCTGCTCCTGGATGTCTTCCTCTGTCTTTCTCCCCTGTAGTGCAGAGGCAGGTGCCAAACGCTGTCCGTTGCCAGGAAAATATTCTTGCTTGATTGTGGGATTTCCCCATTTAATGACCCTAAGACGTCAGCACGGCTACACTGGATATATGCTCCAAATGCCCACAGGGATCCTCACTGACAATCCCCTGTAGTAACACACTCAAATTCTACTATCCAACCAACAAAACGCACATCAACTTGGCCTCCTACACATGGCAATTTATTTTTATTTATTTATTTTTTGAATTTGTAAAGCGCACTGCAGGGATCGAGGCGCTGTTGCAAGCAAATGACTTAGCTACAGTTTCGTGGAGGATCGCTCAAGAGTTACAGAGAGAAAAACATGTCATAGTGAGCATGAGAACAGTTACAGATGTACAAGAAAAACAATGAACAACATACACAGTAATGTAGCCGTATAAACAAGCCAGTTGAAGAGGCCAGGCGGCTAACCACAACAAGGGCCTTTTACACAAAAAGCCAGGTTTTGACAGCCTTCCTGAAGGCTGTGTGTGACTCAATGTTCCTTATGTTTGTAGGAAGGTAGTTCCATTGAGAGGTGGTGACGAAGGGGAAGCTCGAGCCACCTGCGCAAGACCTGGAGATTTTAGGAACAGTGACCATATTAGAGTAGGCCATTCTAGTAGGTCTGTCAGAGATGGGTTTAGAAAATCTCTGGGCAAGGTACAGCGGTGCATTGTTGTTCAGACATTTGTGTGAGATGGTGAGAATTTTGAATGTGATACGTTCCTTTATGGGAAGCCTGTGGACTTGGTTCCTGGTGGCAGAGATATGTTCCCTTTTTGATATGCCAGTGGCCGCTCGGAGGGCGTTATTCTGTATGGTCTGAAGTTTTCTGATGTTTTTGCCAGAGGTGCCATCCAGGAGGGCATTCCAGTAATCTAGCCTTGATCCAATTATAGCCCTTGCTATACTAAGGCAGTTCTCTTTGGACAGGAAGGGTCTCGCTGCATTGATTAATTTATGACGCTGTGGATGCAATTGCATTAACTTGTCTGTTCATGGTGAGATTCGAGTCTAAGTAAACCCCTAATGTTTTTACGGCCTACAGCACCGGGATAGGCATGCTGGCAATGGAGAAGGAGTTGTATCTTTCGTCTAGTTTTTTTTAGAGATGCCAGGCCCCAATAAGAAGCAGTTCTGTTTTTTCCCCGTTGAGGCAAAGCCAATTTTCTGCCATCCATGTTTGAATTTTGGAGTAAATGGAGTTTAGTTGTTCCAAGTCAGTGTCGTAGTCGCCGGTGAGAGGGGGGAGCATCTGCGAGTCATCCGCGTAGTTGGTATATGATGTACCTAGCTCATCCAAATACTTGAATAGGGGCTTGATGAAAAGGTTGTAGCGGATGGAAGAGATGCAGGAGCCTTGCGGAACGCCTCATTTGATAACATCTGGGTTGGCGTGTGCTTGCTCCGAAAAAACGTTAATGGCTCTGCCCTTGAGAAATGAGGCAATCCATTCAGTGGCCTTGCAGGAGAAGTTAGCTGAGGATGATAGGAGGCAGCAAAAGGTGCTATGATCGAACAGATCAAGTGCTGCCGATAGGTCTAGAAGTAAGAGGAGAGCTGGTTTGCCAGCATCTCTGAGGTTATCAATTTGATTTTTAAGGTCTAGGAGTGCAGTTTCCATCCCATGTCTTGGGCAGAAGTCTGGCTGGCGTAGGCCAAGGAGATTATTGGTCTCCAGGAAGTTTTGAACTTGAAGATAAGCAGCCTTGTCTAGTACTTTTAGAAGGAAAGGGACTGTGGTAATGGGTCCATAATTCCCAGGGACCGTAAGGTCAAGTGACGGTTTCTTCAGGAGCGGGCGTATCCAGGCTTCCTTAAGACATGATGGGACAAGCCCTGTAGAAAAGGAGGTGCTGATGAAAGCTGTCAAGAATGAGGCCAGCGCGGAAGAACATTCTTTGATGAGCTGTGAAGGACAGACGTCCCCTTTACAGTTGGATGGTTTAATAGTTTTGAGTAGGACAATGACTTCCTGTTTGTTCATTCCTTTGAAGGAAAATGGAGGGGATTTGTGGGGGGTCCTGCGGTGTAAGTCATTGATATGTTTGCTCAAAGCCTGTTGATGTGCAATAATCTTAGTTTGAAGTAGACAGTAGAACAAGGTGGTCCAAAAGGCCACTAAGAACGACCAGCGCTAATGCCAATAGTTATGAATATAAAAGGCAGCGTTCAACATGAATTTTTGAGGGTACCTAGACCAAGTGTAAGAAACAAGGTGAATATAATCAGTGAACTGCGCCAATTTACAAATAATACATCAAACAGTTGAGTTATATTTTTAATTCCATTCCACAGCCTGACACGTGTTTCGAGCAGAGCTCTTCTTCAAAGGCTGTGCATCAAATTACAATTTAAAACCATTAACATGTTGACCATTGTATACGCATCATACCAATTGGGCAAACACATAGGGGTCGAAAAGGGGGAATTGGCCAAAACCATGAATGTGTGATACATAACAGCATTGTTTAAATCATTACAGTGTTACATAATCAGTAAGATTGGATAACCATAAATGAGAAAATAAAAATTGGTTAATAAATTACTGTTTCCAAAAGACATCCATCCGGTTCCGAAACCAATAAGAAGGATGACAAAACAACATGATAAGAAAATAAGTGCGGTGAGGTGACTAAGCAACCCTGGATGATATAATTGGCTGAATTACCAATAATAATTCTAAAATAAACCTAAATTGGCAGTCGAACCTACACACAATTACAATTACAAATTGTGTGTAGGTTCGACTGCCAATTTAGGTTTATTAGTCTGTCTCCATTGAGAGTTGATTGGCAGCCAGTGGTTTCCTCACCCAACATGGCTGCCGCTGGTTGGTTCATTACGGTCTTGCTCTCGTGACCTAGATTTTTTGTTTAACCACACTAGCTGCATCTCGCGCGCGTGCACTCTCCCTTGGATACAGTTGTTGCCGGAAGGCTGGTAAGTGAGATGCTGCTCCTTCGACACGGTCCCTGACACTTAATTATGTTCGTTCTCTATTCATTCACCTAACTCTGTGCTTCGGCTCCCTGTCTTTTTCTGCTAATTGCTCAATTGTCAACTGACACCGGACCATCGTGGCTACTTTGAATTGGCTGATATATTGTATCTTCGTGGGCAACATTCCCCCCTCCATCGTGGATCTTTGCGGTCTACTATCATTAGTCATTGCAATTGCAATTTATATTAAGGTAATTCTTTTACTTCCATTAAATAATGTGTTGCGAAAAATTAAAAACTTTTCGAATGGGCTAATTGCTCTAACACTTATTGGTATATTTAATTTAATCCCGTTTAGTTCTGGAATTGTTCCCTAGAATTAACCGCACTATTGGTAAGTGCAAATCATTGTTAATCTTGGTTTTCGGTTTTTGTCACATTAATTTTGGAAACAATCATGGCAATTTGCAATAATTGTGACTTTTGACATTAATTCTTGTTGCACAGATTATTCGTCTTCGACAAGCATCAACGGTAATTATACCTTGATATTTTAGAATTATTATTAGTTTGAAGTAGGTTAAGACCTACTTCTATATTGTAAGATCTACAATTGAAGACCCCTCCCAGCACACATCCAACATCAGAAAACTACACCTCTCCAATCAACTTATATATTACAGTCCTGGACAGCAAATCCTTGCAATATGGGCAACCGAGGATACCCTCGGCATACAGATACCTGAGGTGCTCTCAACAAAAACCACATAGAAACAGACCTGAACACAGTACCCAGAGACTTCCAATTAGCACGTATCAACACAACAGCAAGGTTATCTTGCATTGTCCCTCTTTCTCCACACACCAAACTCAGCCCAACTCTTTTTCAAGGCCCATGGAGACAAGAGACCATGAAAAAAGTGAGTGGAGAGAGCTATCACCCTCAATAACATAACAAATGACACAAAGAAATAGCACCAACACAGTAGCCCAACTACATTTCCCTTAGAAACAAAACAAGGGTTCACTATGACTACACAAATGAACTGACCCCTTAGACCTAGGGGAGGGGGAGATAACTCTGACACATTTCTGAAGCCATACTTGAACATAGGTTGGACCGAAGAAGCAGGTTGTAGGACCTTTTAAACACTGACGAATCGACCCAAAGGATACTGAAAGTACTGATGGCAGCTCAAAGTCTGTATTTGGAGACCTTGTGCATATCCACTGCATTGGCTGTAGGAAGCTCGCGAGACGCAGCACTGCCTTTGTCTCGTGAGACCCTCCACGGGATGCACGCTTAGCTGAGCAAAGCTGCAAAAGCAGAGTACACGGCGCCAGAGACACGGAGCAGACGTGCTCCTGGTGCTCCTCCGTATTGAGGAATTTAAGACTGCTACCAGGCCCCCAGAACAGCCTTGGGGCTCCAGGCACCACACCCCTACCCCAAGTAGCCCATGGACATTATAAGAACTCAGTAGTGTTACCTGTAACTATTGCTTTTAAAACAAATAAAGCTGTTCTTACAATCTACTGATGACCTGAATATTTTACAACAATGACTATACCTGTGGAAGATAACTCCCCAAGGTGGGATTTCAAAATGTAAACAAATATTTATAACGGCACTTGAGAAATTAAATATATGCAAAATAAGTATAACTTGCTTTAAGGCTCTGCCCTCTGTGCTGGAACCACTAGGGGGAGAGCCATGAGAGACTGTCTAGATATACAAACTCAGCAGCTCCGGCCAAGCACTCCTTATATGCCAGCGTGAGCAACCTTAGATTAGAAACACCTCAGGCAAAAAAGCAACGTCAGGAACAGATAATGGCCGACATTAAGCGGATCGATGTTTAGCAGACGCCGTTTTAATCCAGGATGAAACTAAAGCTGAATACATTGAAAAACATGACTGAAACAGAATTGTACCAAAGCTGAGTTGCAATAATTTAAGTAACATCGAATCCGCTCGTAAAAACGGCCAAGCCTCGTCTGGTCACCTGTCAGCTGGCGTCTTGGATACAATGCTCACTGATGTAAGAGACGTGAAAGAGGAGTTAACATACATTGCAGCCCCATGTCGGCAGCATCGGTGGCAGTGTGACAAGAGCGACATTTGCGAACGAAACGATATGGCAGTATCAAACTACTAGTCAGTCCATGCAAAGTCTGGCCTAGCAAAGTCGGGGCTGGGAAGATAGCTCAGTGGCAATGCGCTCGCCTTGAAAGTAAAACAATGCAGAATGACACTGGTTCGATAACACCGCACTTAGCAAACCTCTCGTATTAAGCTATGTATATATATACATAAAGAGCTTTGTGAAAATAGGAAACTGGCAAATATCTGAAATTGAATTGCCAAACCACTCAGCTGTCGGGTCAACAAACCATGGTTTTCCCAACTTACAAAGGTACTCCGAAGCCCAGCTACTGTGGCAAACATCTAATGGCCAAAGAAGGAAGCACAGGATGCAATATTAAACCATTAGCTGCTACAAGGGGAAAAGTCAACGACAAAAATATTGTTAAAGCTAGTGTGTGTGGTCCACGAAATATAAAATGACAAATGTTAAAATTAGAGGCTTAACTGAAAGTTTGAAAGCATCGAGAAATGAAACCTTTTATCATTTGTCCACAAAACTAACTGGTACAGGTGATGGTAAAAAAAAATAAAAAATAAAGATCACCCTAAGTTTTCCAATGGAATACAAATACCTGAATGGTCAATTAACAAAGTTTGGTTGGTGGTGGAATGTGCAAACAGTCATTGATTGTGTTTATAAGGAAATCTTTCTCTTTGGCCAGTCCCCTATCTGATGTATAATACCTGCCCCATCTGAAGGACCCTACATGTGGGATTTCGAGATAACACTTTACCACACTGCTGGAAGCATCTCAGTCAATTAAACATTTACTGCGGGGAAGCACCAAGAGATCCAACAATATAAGGCCAAACTCTTAGGTAGACTCTAAAATAAACCAGCATTGGCAAAGGCAAGGGTTTGGGTTTTTGTATATGTCCATTGCATTTCACATTCATAGGTGCACATTTGTATTGGCCCAATAAAGAATGGGCTTTGCTAAAACCAAATTGCAAGCTGAATGGTGGGCATCAAATCACTATTTTTCATGTGAGCTGTTAGCCTCTGCTGGCTGTTTAAATACTTGTAACATTTTAAAGTGACAGCGGAGGCACAAAGCCTGCAGCTTGCACAGCCTTCTACAAAGGTCCATAAAATCCTCTCTTACCGTCAATGTTCCAACATGCCTCCAATTACCCAGGGCCGCTGTCTCCTAGCGGCACAGCATATCCCAAACAATCGGTTTACTAGAGGGACACAAATTAGGACTTGCCCACTCTAAAATAGAATACAGATGTATTTGATGAACTGGATCATGTGTAGGAGGGTAGGTACTGCTTTATAACTACTATTTACCAAATTAGAAAATATTCTACTGTACCACAATCCAGTACAAGTTTACCAGCCACGCTCATTCAAAGGGGACGTCAATGTTCATGTCAAAATGCTGGTTATAACTGATGTAAGAACTGTCTGACAGCATGAAGGCCATATGTTAATTTCAGGCTGAGAAATATTTGAGACCCATTCATGCATAGCCATTTACTTCTGGGACAACAGATGCAGCTGCTCTACACAGTGCTTGCCTGCAGGTGTCATGCTTAATAAAAGAGCCTAGTTCATTGCATACCTCAAACCCACCAACCAAGGTAGGCACACAGTTGGGAAATGCAGAAATACTACATGAAGATCCAAATGCAGGATTAGGGGATGGCTGTTTCAGCACAACCGAGACATTCTCATAAATTACATCACATTTTGTGTTTTCAACGTTGAGCCCCATTACAAACTCTCAACGCAGCCTGTAAATTCTTTGTTGGATTTCACTTGTGTCATTTCCAACCCGGCCGAAAACTAAACTCCAAATTAAGAGGATGAGAAAGAGAGAGCAGGCAAGAGAGAAAGAGAGACAAAGAGGTTGCATGAAGGTGGAAAGAAGAAAATATAGTTGAAGTGATATAGAGGGAGAGGAGTGGGAGATGGTGTGAGAGAAAGACAGAGAGAGAAAGACTGTTAGTGAAAGAAACACTGTCTGAATAGGAGGAAGGTCTAGGATGAAGGCCCACAAGGACAATGTAACATTACATATAAGGAATAAAATGAAGCACTACGATAAAGGAGAAGGATTAGCACTAAAGACCAGGATGAAGAAGAAGGACTCGGATGAAGGACTAGGATAAAGAACTAGGACAAAGGAGTAGGAAGAATGAAAAGGACTAGGATGAAGGATGAAGAACTAGGGAGCAAAGATGAAGGGCGAGGGTGAAGAAGAAGTAATTGGACGAAGGACCAGGATGAAGAATGAAGTATTAGAATGTAGGATAAAGGGGAAGTCTAGTACAGGAGCAAAGGACTAGAAAGAAGGAAAAGGAATAGATCCAGGGCAAAGGACTAGGATGAAGGAGAATGAGTAGGATGAAGGAGAAGGACTAAGGCAAAGTAGATGCACTAGGGTGAAGGAAAAGGAATAGGAGCGAGGGCGAGGTTGATGGAGAAGAAATAGGATGAAGGAGAAGTACTCAGGCAAAACTGAAGGGCTATAACAAAAGACTATGACAAACGAGATATATTATGACGAGGAAGGAATGTGTTGAAGTTAATGATGCATGAAAATGCTAGAACAATGGATTATGATGAATGCCTATATTGGACTGTGACAAAGAACTATGACTATGAACCATGACGAAGGACTATGGGAAGTACTAGGACAAAGGACTGTGATAAAAGAGGAGGACTAGGATGCAGGACTATGAAAAAATAAAAGTACTAGGGTGAGGGCCAATGATGAAGAAGGAACAGAAAAAAAGGAGAAGGACAAAAGGGAAAGGCTATAACTAAGGACTATGACAAAGGAGAAGGACGAGGATGAAAGACTTTGATGAAGGAGAAGGCCTACAAAACAAGAAAAGGAGTAGGGCAAAGAACTGCAAAGAAGAACTGTGATTTTGGAGAATGAATATGATGGACTATGATGGACTATGATGAAAGAATATGAGAAATATATACTGTGACAAAGGACAAAAATGTAAACTAGGACAAAGGATTATGTCAAACGATAAGGACAAGGATGAAGGACTATGACGAAGGAGAAGGACAATAATGAGGAACTATGATGAAGAGAAAAGACTAGGACAAAGGACTATGTTGAAGGAGAAGGATTTTTATCAAAAGGACTATGAGGAAGGCGAAGGACCAGGAGAAATGATAAATATTATGACTACGGACTATGATGAAGGACTATTACAAAGGACTAGGTAGAAGGACTATGTTGAAGGAGAAATACTAGGGTGAAGGACTATGATAAAAGACAAGGACTCAGACAAAGGACTACAATGTAGGAGAAGGATTTGGACAAAGGAGTATTTTGAAGGAGATGGACTAACACAAAGGACTATGATGAAGAAGGACTATGATGAGGAACTATGGCAAAGGATTATGATGAAAGAGAAGAGCCAAGACAAAGTATAAGCACTATGATAACGTACTATGACAAAGAATAACAATGAAGAAGGACTATGACAGAAGGGAAGGACTCTGATGAAGAAGAACTTTGATGAAAGAGAAGGACTATGACAAAGGAGGTTTATGATGAAGAAGGTATGTGATGAAATACTATGACAAAGACTCCTACAAAAGAGAAGAGTGAAGAAGGACTGTGACAAAGGAGAACTTTGACAAAGGCGAAGCACTATGTGTGATGAAGGACTGTGATGTAGGAGAAGGAATATGAAAAAGAAGGACAAATCAGAGTACTGTGACAAAGGAGAACAATCACGAAAGAGAAACATTATGACAAGGAGCTAAAAGAAAGAGTAGTGGGCAGGACACAGAAATATTAATCTGTGATACAAGCAATGCAAGTCAATAGCATAGTCAATTGCAATACCAACCAAATATTCTACTTCTCATTTTAGCTCCCTTTCTTTCTTTTTTCATCTCTCAGTCGTAGTTTTTGTCAAGAAGTGGTGGTAAACTGGCACTATATATTTAAAATCTAAAAACGACTTGCCATCAGAATCCTTAAAAGCGGATACAGAAAGAAACAAGTGGGGTACGGCCATATCCATATGATTTTTCCCGCAGACCAGTTTCCTGCGTCTGACTTTTGGGCTGCAGGGAATCACTTTGCTGGGCCCGCCACTACCCTTTTCTCATGTGGGGGATGCCCCCTCATCCCGATCCCCCAAGGTGCACTGCCCTCCTTCCCCCACCCAACTCCAACTTCTCCTGCAGGGGACACCCTGCAACCACATGTCTCCAGACTGCCCTGCTCCCTAGATTCCCTTCACTCCGCACACCTCCACCCTATATCCCTCTCCCCAACCATCCTTTTCTCCCACCACCAATCTTCAGACACTCCCCCGCGTTACCCTCGTCCCGCCCAGCATTCTCCTTACTTTGTCCACCTGCTGTTTCCGGATCTCCCTGTGGCCTCTGAGTCTCCCAGAGCGTATATGCCTATTTGCACATGCACTTATCCCGACAAGCCGCCATTTGCAAAAGGTGGCGTGGCAAGTTTAATATGTTGAAAAAGATGGATGGTAGCATTTCAAAAATATCTGAACGCAGTGAGCAAAAACGGGGAAATAAAGGGATTGCACATACCAGCAAGTTTACAACAGTTAGGAAATAGGTATGGACTAGTGCTAAATCAGCAATCAGACCAGGTCAACTTCAGACAACCGAAGCCAAAGCACTAGAAAATACCAGAAGCACTGCAAATTGCGTCACAAACCTGGACCAGGGCTGAATAAGGATGAAGTCCGCTATTTTTTAAAAATGTCTTTATTAAGTGCTTATAGTTTAATTAAAACTTTGCACCATAAAATCAATCTTGCAAATTTGATTACAACAATTAAATACATAACAATTAATTACTACACCATTAAAATGTCATTAAACTATTTCATATGTCACATAATCATATTACATCATTAAACTATTTCTTACATCACATTAACTATTTGCATTTATTTATTTATTTAAATGTATAAAGCGCACAACAGCCCTGGGGCATCATGGCGCTGTTACAGTACATTCACTTAGATACAGCTTAAAACATACTCTTCAGAAATGTTGAAGGGGTTCAAACAGTAATACAGTAGAAGTGTTCCATGGTTACAGGCGAACATCATTCAGGTAAGTCTAGTTGAAGAGCTTAGTTTTTAGTGCCTTTCTGAACGCCATGAGAGAGTTTTCCTTTCTTAGTGTGAGTGGAAGGGTGTTCCAGGCTTTTGGAGCTAACACTTCAAAGCTGGTGCCGCCGGCTTTGGCTCTGTTGAACGCAGGGACTGAGAGTAGGTGAGAGTATTGGTCTCGTTTTGGTCTGAGGGAGGGCACCTGATGTATTCGTTCCACTAGTGAAGAGGGGGCAGACTGAGAGAGGCATCTGTGTGTGATGGTGAGAGCCTTGAACAGTATGCGCTCTTTGATCGGGAGCCAGTGGACATCTTTTCTAGCCTGAGAGATATGCTCTCTCCTAGGGATACTTAGTGCCACTCTGAGAGCATTATTTTGCGTGATTTGCAGTTTGTTAATGTTATTGACGGATGTACCTAAGAGTAGGATGTTGCAGTAATCCAACTCTGCGCCAAGGGTGGCTCTCACAATGTTGATGCAGTTTTTTGGCGATAGATGAGAATTCAGTGTATTCATGATTTTTGTTGTGAGGGCAGCAGATGATGAAATGGTGTTGACTTGTCTTTCCATTGATAAGGTGGAGTCCAAGTATACGCTGAGGGGTTTTACTGCAGCAGAGACTTTAATTACAGTGTTCTCAATGCTTAAGGAGCTGTATTTGTTGTCTAATTTATTTAGGGACTCTTTGGGGCCTACCAATAGAATTTCAGTGTTTTCCCCATTGAGACATAGGCCTTTGGCTGCCATCCAGGCCTGGATGAGGGCATATGTCTTCTGGAGGGTGTCGAGATCTTGCTCCTAGTCACCTGATAGTGGGAGAAGAATTTGTGTATCATCAGCATAGTTTGTAAAAGCTATGCCGAACTCTTCTAGGTCGTTAAACCGTTAAACAGGGGTAGAGTGAAGAGATTATAGAGGGTAGGAGATGTGCAGGATCCTAGTGGGACTCCACACCCAATGGGGGATGGAGTGGCTGATGCCTGATCAGAGAAGAGCCTCATGGCTCGGCCCTCCAAGAAGGATGTGATCCAGGAAGTGCCTTCTTGGGGAAAATATGCAGTATCCAGAAGGTGTTTGCACAGGATCTTGTGGTCGACCAAGTCGAAGGCAGCCGAGAGGTCGAGGAGTAGGAGGAGCAAGGACTTGCCTTTGTCCATGGATTTAAGTACCTGATTCTTAAGAACAAGCAGAGCTGACTCTGTGCTGTGACAAGGACGAAAGCCAGATTGTCTTTTACCGAGAATGTCGTGTGCTTTCAGGTAAGACTGGATCTGCAGATACGGAGCCTTATCCAGAATTATTAACAGGAACGGAACGGTAGTGATTGGTCGGTCGTTGTTGGGGGAATCTGGGTGAAGGATAGGTTTCTTTAGCAGTGGATGAACCCAGGCTTCCTTGAGGGAGGGTGGGATGATACCCAAAGCAAAGGAGGCATTAATAAAGGCGGTGACAAAAGGGGCCAGTGCTACCACACAGTTTTTGACTAGGCTGGCTGGACAGATATCACCCTTACAGAGTGATGGTTTAATATGCTTCTTAATCAACAGGACTTCAGGTATGGTTACCTCTCTGAAGGAAAAGGGTTTTGGTTTGTTTGTTCAATGTGAGCCACCTGAGGCTGGCTTGGTGGCAGAGGGCTTTGAATTAGGTGACGCGACCTTGGGCAGTTGTTGAATTGTGTCTTGATTTTTTTCCTGGAGTGTTTTGATTTTTTCCAACATGGCATGTTGTATGTTATTACACCATGTTTCGTCTTTCTCTATTGGTTGTGTAGAGGTGGGGGGATGAACAATTCATTAAAGATAGCAAACAGCTCTTTTGACTGGGAGTTAGCTTTCTCAATTCTTTGGCTGTAGAAATGGCCTTTTTGTATTGTTTAGCAACTGTCAAGTAGGTATCTCGTGTAGACACAGAGGGGCTTAATTGCCAAGCGGTCAGTGCTACCCGTTTGGCAACTCGTATATCTAGGAGTTCTTGGGTGAACCATGAGTTGGCATGTAGAATATGCTTAGCTCTTTTTTTCCAATGGGGCCACAGCTTCTACTTCTTCTTTAAGAGTGGCATTGTAGAGCTCTACTAGTTCTGTAAGATCTTTTGAAATTGGATGTGCTAGAGCAGAGGCTTCAAGGAAAGAGAGAATTATGTCTTTGGTGAGTAGTTTTTTTGACCTAACCATAGCAACGGGCACAGATGGGCTGTGTTTACCTCTAATTTTAGAGGGTATAAGGAAGTGCAGAAGATGGTGGTCGGTCCAGGGACGTGGCTTGTAAGAGCTGATGTCAGCAGCACAATTGTGATAAGCTATCCAATCCAATATGCGACCTTTGGTGTGAGTCGGGACAGTGTAAAAGATCGACAGGACAGTGTATTTAATACATCCAAAGTAATTCTATTACAGCTACTGTTTTTCTAAATGTCGACAACACCTCTTTACACACATATGCTGCAGCACCACTGATCACCACCGAGGTTGTCCTCCATTAGGTACGTTACTATTAATTGGCCTCAGTACGTTTTTATAAATTGCCTCTGACTGAAGACGAAGGCAAAACTATGAGAGGTCTGCAAGCTATCCAGCCATTTTACAGAAAAAAATTCTGAGTGGTAAGTTTTACTGAAGTAAAAAATGCAGAAAGAATACAGAACATTTTAAATAAATATATATATGGTAGTGTGGTAAGGGGTTAAAATGGGTGGAGATGGGGTTAAAAGGGCAGGAAATGGGGGCAATGAGGGGGAGGACCCATCAAATAAAAGAATTCCATTTTTTTATTTTTTTACCTCAGTAACACTTACCACTCTGAATTTTACTTTGGTAAAATCGCATATATGTTGCAGAGTTGAAGTCTCCTGAGAGGTGATGGAGATACTCATTTAGACCACTACCTCGAGGCAGATATCACACAGCTAAGCAAAAGCAAAATGAGACTAAATATTGTACATGCACGCAGCAGCCAGCATGGGACTTTGGAGCCCTCCTAGAGGAAATTAGGCAAGACATGACTGACCCAGAGTCATCAGACCACTATTTTAAATCACTCGGAGGACCTGTTAATGCAATGAATAGGGGAATAGGGAACCTTGTCGGAGTAGAATTAAAAAATGGAAGAAACACCAACAATCCCAAGTGTTACTATTAATTCTGAGCCTCATCTATTCATATGCTGTACTGTTTATTTGGAACTCTGTACAGCGCGTTGGCGAATTTGCTTTATAAATGTCAATAAAATACAAAATACAAATACACTGCCCTGCACCACATGGTGATTCCTTATAGCTGTTATCCGGTAATAATGTCCACATACATATGGTTGCCATACATAATATTGCTGGGAAAAGGTTGTGGCGACATTATATTTGGTGACCATATTTAGGGGAGGTCAAGGGGAGCTGGAGTTGCGGGGGTGTCCCCTGCACCCTTTGACAATAAAAAAAAGTTTTGGAGGTTGCAGAGGTCCCCCCCCACTTCGCATGTTCAATGTAATAATGTCCCTGCAAAAGCCAGACATTTTTTGGCGACTTTTTTGCCAGGCAACCTTTTTGCAGGGACATTATTACATGGAACCATATAGCTTTGGTTAGCCATTATTACATTTCTCGTGCGCAGAGGAAGTATTACAATGTATGATGTGCTTTTGCGAGGAGGGATACATTGCCTCATAGCGCAGTGTATTATTAGACAATATTATAGCACAAATGAAACAGGCTTTGCCTGTAAATATCAGATTTTCTTCATAACGGGATGAATACAGACAGCCAAAGAGATCATGCACCAAAAGGGCCATAGTAAGCAATTTGTTGGAAACTATGATTACAAGGGCCTCGATGATCGCAACAATTCATCTTCTTAGGTAGAGGGCGGACTCTCTAATGATTCCTTGTCAGAGAGAAGGGTCATCAACAGACATGGAGCGGAACAAGCTGCGCAGGTGCAATTAGGATTAGAATTCTTTCTGCGGAGCTAATGACAGGACCAGCCCTTTGACTGTCACTCCAGATCGCGGCGCGCTACTTGGGGATAGGGCTGGGCGGTTCCTTTGTTGCATGGATTGGTTTTGAACACTCCAGGGATGGGCATACCTGGGAGCAATTTTGCTCCTGCTTGTAGCCTAGCTGAGCCGGGTTAGTTGGATACCAACAGCTGCTAGAAGCTACTTTTTACTCCACGTGCCAATTGTTGCCATACACACATATCTATGTGACATGGTCACAGTGTGTTTGGCAAATGCATGAAGGTGCACCTTAAGCTAATATCTGAGCCCTAAGATGTCTGATTGTAAAAGTGGGAATCTTTTTAGTCTGAGCTTGGCCATTGTTAGGGAGAATTCTCTTGTAAGGCTAATTTCCCAAACCTAGTGAGTCCCCCAGCAGCTTTGCTGGATTTTTGGGGTTTGTTTTTTTTCTCCTGCTAAGAGTGAGACTCTTTTCCTCCCACTCTTAGGTATGATTTGAGGTATGTCTTTGACTTTTTGTGTGCTTATGGGCTATGGTTTTTTTTCTCCATAGGGTATCATCTGTTTTTGTGTATGTGTGACACAGCACCCTCAGTGCAGTAGCACAGGGGTGTCATAGTGACCCCCAAACATAGACTCCATACCCTGGGACTGACTACTGTCTCCCAGGGCATGTAAAGTCACCATTGACTTTACTAGTCCAAAATTGTGAACAGAACCAGTACAAACCATCATATTGTGGAAGTACTGGAAGGGGTTAATTCGATTGCCCCTGGGTCTGTTTCCAAGGGGGCACTGTCCAGTCCCCCCTTTTCGAGTTTCTGGCTGGTGGCAGTGGTTACCACGCAAACTATTCCACCGGAATATTTCCTATGGGATTTTCCCATTGATTTTAAACGCACCACTTTTTGGTGCAATGTTAAAGATACCGCTGGTTTATTTATTTAATATTAAATCAATGTTAACGGTTGCGTCTTTTTGCCAGAACTCTTTTCTCAAATGGCGTTTGTGTCCGACTCTGTAACTCTAACCAAAGTCGAGTTCTTTGTTCCACTTTTTGGCAGGCTTCTCCACAGAAGCCCTCCAAATGGTGCCACTCTGTCTGGGTTCCACAGGATGTGTGGGAAGGGGAATTGGCACCCTTGACTGCGTTGCCTTAGCAACCCAAGTCGCACTCTATTCTGATTGGCCCAGTGGTGAGCCGCCCGGTCACCACTTACCATGTTTGAGTGACAGCTAGACTGTTGAATGGGGTTTTTTTTGCATAAAAGCAGGGCCTTTGGGACTGGAACTTCAGAAAATGCCACAGGACCTAAGAATCCAAAGAGGGAAGAAGCTGAGCCATCTGCAACGACGACATCACCGGTGGAGGCCTGCTGCAACAAACTCACCACTTTCCCAACGACAAGGGAAGATCTTCTGCTGGACGAGTCTTCTTCCTTTGAGCTGGTGGGATCAACCAGTTCGCCCCTTTCACCTTCTAAAGATGACTATTGGTCGAATCGCCCGTGCCAAGCACCCCGGCGGCCGGATAGCCAAGCTTCACCACTTTGACCGCAAATAAGAGGAACGCACCTTTTAACCAACAAACTCTGCGGCTGGTTTCATCCCTGTGCAGTGCATCGACTCCAAGTTTCCTTCTCGACGAGATCCTCTCTTCGCCTGGTCGAAACAACAAACTGCAACCACTGCCAGAAACAACTGCCACCACTGGAGCTTCCTCTCTCTCTAAGGTACTGTGTTCTGCCTGGCCTCCCTTTCTACGGATTGCTAAAGGTGACCCTTAAATCCTTGGCTCTCCAACTGGGTTGGCCCCAGACCTTCTAACCTTACTTCTTGAATCACCCCAACCTCTTTTGAACATTCTGCAAAGACTTTTAGTGCATTTTAAACTGTGTGATCTTGGGCACATTTTGCTTTGCGGGCCTGGCCTATGAACTTTGGCTCTACAGTTTATACTGCCTTTATTCCCTTGCTTTGAACTTCTAAAAGTGTTGGGAACTGTTTTATTTTTATGCTCTTCCTTTTTCTCTCCCTTTCACTTAACTATTTGAGTGCCATCAAGGTTACGCGCTCACATCTGTTTTAACAAGTAGTGGTGTTTTAACTCTGACTTGTCTAATAATTATCAAGGGAGGTGTGTATACTTTACCTGACTGTGTTTTAACTTGCTTTTGATTTAGAGTGCTAGTGTATTCCCTAAAGTGTGTTTTAATAAATAATGATATACTTTTGATACAAAGCTCTGGTCAGTGTTTGTTTGCTCTACTGTGTTTTTAGCCCCATTGTGTATACTCTACAAACTGCCCTACTCTTCTTGAGAGAAGTCTGACTGCTCAGCCACAGCTACCAGGTAAATCTGGGTGGTACAGACTGCTTCCAATTGGCTTTACTGCATACTCCTGTAGTCTTAATCTTCTTGCAGTGGTCCCCAAGGGAACTGCACAGGATTCTGCCTAACAGCCATTTATAATACCTCAAAATGAAGTGATAAAGGCATTCTAGAGGAGAGCTAGGCATTCATATACCTTGTTTAAACTGTTGATAATTTTAGAAATTGGATTAACAAACGTATTTCACCATACATCAGTCAACCTCTAGAAGACATTTAATGCATATTCCATCATATGCAATCAGGCTCGGACTGGCCCATAGGTCAATAGGCCCATGGCCGAACCAAAAACACAACATGCTGGAGTGGGGCAGTTTATTTGGTCAAAGTGGGCCATTGTTTTGTCCAATGTGGGCCAGTTTGAGGAGTTACTTCAAAGTGAGGCTAATCGTTCTGACCAGTGTTGCTGAATAAATATTCTTTAAAATGCACAATTTGCATACATTTTTTGTCAAACTCCCCCTTGGGTACTATTCAAATATCGTCACAAAAGGAATTAATTCCCATTTTCCTCTCAGCAGACAACCTGATCCAAGGGTCTGGACGCCACATAGATAGCCACCTCTTTTTCAAAACACACATAATCAGACATCTCAGACAGCATGTGGTCAGCCATCCCTCGTGAAGAAAATCTTGCTCTTCCTATTAGACACCAACTTCAGACCCCCTCGTAGACACCTTCGTCTTATCTCACCAGGTCGGAGGAAACACTCAGCGGCCTAGCATCTATGCAAAGCACCCTCCATGATGCTAGCCGGCACACGAAAGATCTCTGCAAAGATAGCCGCCTAATGCCCACATCCATCAACCTTCATTGTCCACACCTGCACACATGCTTCATCTTCAAAGCGAGATGATTGATAAACAAAGTTGTCACAGTGAAAGCATCTTTCTACCTGCAGAGCTAAATTCATCATCTCTGGTGGTCAGAGCATCACCAGAGATCAGGACCTTACCAGACTATCGCAGCAGACGTGCAATGTAGAAAGAACTAGTAAATGAGCATTTGCAGTTTACATCCGCAGACTGCAGTTGCTCATAGTCGAAACCATCAAGTTACACCAACCCACACGCAATTCCGATGTTAAGAGGTTCATTCATCGCCAGGTTTGTTTTCGCTGAGATTTTTGCTGCCGATTTTTGGCCGAACAAACTCATTGAAAAATATGGGGTGTGGGTAAAGGGATATGAGGGTTAAGGGGGGTGGGGGGGCTAAGGCAGTAAATAACTGGGAAGAGGTATTTGGGGAGGAACCCCCAAATAAAAAAAAGGTATTCAACAAATTATTTTAGACAATAATAGGCAGGAAAAACATCAAGCGAAAAAAAAATCTGCTAATGGAATAGAACCATTCATATAAAAAATCAAGTCCTTCTCTTCAAGGTGCACCTTCCTCACACATCCCGAGATGCACACATCGACCCACCCACTCCAGTATCCCGCTTGATGACCCAACAACCAACCTCACTATTGAACCCACATACCCCCTTTGCCACGGTAAATGTTCACCATTAACTGTAAATGTTAACTTTTTCCTGCCACCTTAAATGTTATACCGGCTGTAAATGCGGGACTGTCACCCCCCCCCCTCTAACCATCTTATGGATACCTATAACCAAAGCTTTAAGTGGGCAATGCTACACTGGGCAGAGTGTTGGCAGGGAAGGAGACTTGTAATTGCTCGAGTATTAGGATATGGGTTTGTTTGACCAAGGTCAATATATTTGCGGTGGAATTGACTGTAGTCGATTTTGCCACAAATATATTTGACCATCAGTCAACCAACCCAAATCCCTGTCCTGCCAGAAGCCCTATATCAATCACCCATCACCTAGGTATCTTTGTCGCCAGTTTCTGGCTGCCAGCGCCTTTGCTGTACCCATGCCGCATCAGTTCCATCCCTCCAACGCCGGTCACACTGATGCCACAGGGTCCCTCTTTTCTTTTTTTTTGTTTTTGTTTTTGAGTCCCCTGCTTCCAATGTCCTGGAAGCAGGAGACACCCCTGCAACCACCGAATCCCGTAATACCAAACATGGAGGGCGGGGGACAACCACACAACCGCCGCTCCCCATTGGCCAATACCAAGTATTAACAAGCTGTGAAAGGAAAATGTGAAGGGAAGCAAGAAGCAGTCTCAAGCAAGACAGCCAATGCCTCATGCCCAAAGGCTGAGGCTATACAAATGAGTAAATATGACACATAGTTTGCACACGCCTAACTATCAAGGTGGCATCACAAAAGAAATCAGCAAAAAGACCACTGTGCATTATGAGCTTCAGACATATTTGTCACATATAAAAATGTGTCGCCATTCTTATGCTCCCAAAAAGCACTTTACTTTTACACACAGTAGCCAGAGACTAAACAAGGAATTACTTTTAGAGTGACTGCGCCTCCTTAATACACACATTCAGTAATTTAGAAGAAGAAGAAGAGATACTTGTTGTTTAAGATATAAGTGTAATCTCTTAATTTGCAACATGAATAATAATTGTTGGGTGCTGAGCCGACACGTGTTTCAAGCAAAGCTCTTCCTCAGGACTCTTGAGGCATACATTTTTAAATGAATGGCGATGAAAAGATCATGGCCCTCATTAGGACCCAGGCGGTAAGGGGTTTACGCCGGCGTAAACCATGGCGCACCTTACCGCCTGAGTACGAGTTCCCTTAGCGCCATGGTGATTTTAACGCCTGCTTTTAGCAGGCGTTAAAATCCATGGCGCTAAGGGACCTTGTTGTTAATTACGCCACCGTAATTTACGGTGGCGTAATTAACGCCTTCCCCACTCCCATTATGCCCTATGGGGCCAGAAATGGGAATGGGGAAGGGTAAATGGGGATTGGGGACTTACCGCCCCGCCAACCTCGGAATGGGGCGGTAAGTCCGCCAACCCCCATGGCGGAGTTGGCAGCTTAGCGCCATGGACCATGGTGCAAATAGCGCCATGGTCCTCCGCCAAGGTCCTAATGAGGGCCCATGTAATTTACGTAATTATCTGCTTCATAAGTAATGGTATTCTTGTAATGAGTAAGTTGAGAGAGTTCAGAATTTTATATGCGCTGGGTCTTTGCTGTTTTAAAAAACACTGGGCAATTGATTGCAATGATATCCCATTTGTTAGCAGGTTGTGGTCCTCTGTCTGGTCCTTCGCTTGGCGTTTTCGCGTGAGACTACGTTTGTGCTGTTTGTCTCCATCCTCTTGCTATACGTGATATTATGGCCAGGCTGAAGACGCATGGCAGATGGTGGGAGCCCATTTCAAAATACTGTTGGGGATATCACTTATTCGTCCCCCACTCCCTCCTGTCCTCCAAGCCATCTGAGGCAGCTGTGTGGCGAATAGTTTATAATGAAGGCTTCCGGTTTTATGGCATTTATTTTTCTGCCATTTCCATCTGTATTTATCCATATTTATTTTGGTGCCTTTTTTGTTCTGTATTTATCCACATTTATTTTTTGTCATATGAAAATATAATTCGCAACCAGTATTTTTCTGCATTTATTCTAATAAAAACTGCATTTATTAAAGCACACATGCAGACACATAGGAAAGAAACGCTAGCTAAATGTTTTCCATAACAAACGGTTGCTCCTGTTACTGCTGCTGCCTTAAGATATATGCCATCAGCAATTTGAAAAACGTATAACTCTATTCTTATACAACTCCATGCTGCCAATCTGCAATGTTATTGGTCTGTGATGTATTAGTGACATCATAGAGAACCAGACAGAAAGACCTGTTTTTCATTTTTACCCATTTTTATAAATAAATACAGACAGAAAGCAGATTGATTTCCGTCCGTATTTATGTGTATAAATGAGTAAAAACAGAAAACTGGAAGCCTTAATTATAATGGAGGTGTTTCTGTGTACCCTTTCCAGTGCACCAAACATTGAAGCACACCTTTTCTGTATCTGGAGTCCACGAGGTGAGAGACCTCATATTCTTCCTCTTTAGTTGGATCCGACATTCCTGGTTTGGGTATGGTCCGTTTGTACCGGTCTGGTTGGTATTTCTTCAATAAAGAGGTGTGGAACACAGGTGTATCCTCTTCATCACTGACGGAAGTCGCAAACTATAAGCCACCGGATTGATTTGAGCTTGGATAGTAAAAGGACCAATGTAACGGGGAGCAGACTTTCCTCTTGTGACCCATCGAGGTAGAAATCTGGTTGAAAGCCAGACTCGGGTTCCAACTCCCCAGGTCGGATTTGGTAGTCGAGTCTGGTCAGCTCTTTGTTTATAGTACTTTCTACTCTCCCCCAGTGCCTCTATAGCTTGGATATGGGTCTCCTTGATGGTTTCAATAATTTGTTCAATGGCTGGTACTTTAGTGGGTGTAGACAATTGTAAAGGTACGTGTCTGGGATGATAACCATAAGTACACAGAAAGGGACTCATATCTATTGTGATGTGAACCGTATTATTATAGGTAAATTCTGCCATATAGAGATATCTACCCCACTCGTGTTGTCTATGACATCAAAAACACAGCAAGTACTTTTCTAAAGTGGCGTTTAGTCTTTCTGTCTGTCCATTACTTTGGGGATGGAACCCAGAAGAAAGGGCACACTGAATACCCATCTGTTGACATAAGGCTGACCAGAAGGAAGAAGTAAATTGGGATCCTCTATCGGACACAATAGTGGTAGGGAGCCCATGCAAACGGACTATATCCTTCAGGAATATTGTAGCTGTCTGTGGAGCAGAATGCAAAGCTGGGAGCGGAGAGAAATGGGCCAATTTAGAAAAGGTATCCACCGTTACCATGATAGCGGTAAACCCTTCTGACTTGGGGAGTTCCAAGAGGAAATCCGTAGAAATGTGAGCCCAAGGCTGAGAAGGCAGTCTTTTGTGTTGTAACAATCCAATGGGCTTCTGTGTAGAGTGTTTGCCCATGGCACATGAAGGACATGCAGAAACATAGACAGCGGCATCCTCTCATAGGCCACCAGAAGTACCGGGAGAGAAGCTTTGTAGTCGCCTTCTGACCTTTATAGCCAGCAGATGGAAGATCGTGACACCACGCTAAGGCTTGTTCTTGTAGTTTCTTTGCCTATAGATACAACGCTTGTCCTTTCAAGTAGAGTCCTTCTTTGAGTAGAAGAGTGGACTGGAGAGAAGGGGGGTAGGACCCCTTGAGTCGTACTATTCTGTACGTCTTGAAGGAAAGTATTGACCATAGCGATGAATTCCTTGCCAGCTAGTAGCTTTTCCTCTCTGGAAAAAGGCTCAAGTTTGTTGTCCATGCCACGAGACAGAGCATCAGCCAAGGTGTTATCTCTTCTGGGTATGTATGTAAGGATGAAGTCGAAGTGCAAAAAGAAGCTAGCCCAACGGGCATGTCAGGCATTTCGACCCCCCATCTGTTGTAATACTTTGAGGTTCCGGTGATCTGTTCTAACTGTAAAAGGATGCACGGCTCCCTGTAGCAAATGCCTCCACTCTTTGCAGGCCTGACGGAAGGCAAGCAGTTCTTTTTCTATTACGGAATAGTTTGATTCGCTGGTGTTCAAAGTTCGAGAATGGTAGGCTATGGGATGTTCAAGGTCATCTTTCCTTTCTGAAGGAGAACTGCTCCAGTAGCTCCATCCGAAGCATCTGTCTCCACTATAAAAGGAAGGCTTTGATCGGGTTGCACTAAGATGGGTGCAGTGGTGAAGGCTTGCTTGAGTCGGGTAAAGGCTTGTTCCATCTCCGGACTCCAGAAAAACGGTACTCCCTTCTTAAGAAGCACAATGAGAGCCAAAACATTGTCAGAAAAATCAGGGATAAAAATTTGCCAGGCCCAGGAAGCATTGTATGTCTTTTACTGTCTTGGGGGCTGGTCAATTTAAGATTGCCTTAATCTTTTCAGGATCCATTTGGACCCCACTGGCTGAGAGGATGTAACCAAGGTAGGAAATGGAAGGTACCTCAAACTGACATTTTTCAGGTTTCGCATAAAGATGGTTCTCTTGAAGACGTGTTAAGACCTAACGTACATGCCTTCGGTGTTCAGATTTAGAAGCAGAATACACCAGTATGTCGTCGAGATACACCACCACATTAACATGCAATATATCAGGGAAAACCTTGTCCATGAACCTCTGAAAAACGACAGGAGCGTTCACCAGCCCAAAGGGCATCACTGTATATTCAGAATGTCCCAGGGGAGTTCTGAAAGCAGTCTTCCATTCATCGCCAGCTCTTATTCTTACCAAATGATAGGCTCCCCTGAGATCTAGCTTGGTGAAAATAATAGCACCTTGTACTCTTTCTAGGATTTCCTTGATTAGAGGCATTGGATAACGATCCTTGATTGTGTGTTGATTGAGCCCCCTGTAGTCGATACATGGCCTAAGCTCGCTAGATCCCTTCTTTGGGATAAAAAAGAGAGATGCGCCAGCTGGGGACTTAGATTCACTGATAAGTCCATGCTTGAGATTCGTCTCTAGGTATTCCTTTAGAGCTCTGCATTCAGGGATGGACAATGGGAACATCCTTCCGAAAGAAATGGAGGCTCCTGGTGTGGTTTCGATGGTGCAGTCTTCAGCTCTAGGAGGAGGAAGGAGGTGGTGGACTTTATCTTCAAAGACCTTGCGGAAGTCCTGGTTATGTACTGGTACTGCATTGACTAAGACAGAGGAAACTTCATTACTCTCCCCTTCTACCAGTCTTGGCCTTGTGGGATTTGAACAGTTCAAATGACAGAAAGATTAATTGAATGTGACAGTATTGGCTGTCCAATCGATAAACAGATTGTGGTGACGTAACCATGGCATATCCAGAATGATGGGACAATGCGCTGCCTTAATAAGATCAAACACCAACACTTCGTGATGCTGGAAAACCGTAGCTTAAATGGATGGGTTTCCTGGTTGATCAGGCCTGAAGAAAGGGGTGAACCATCCACTCCTTCCACTGGAATGGCTCTGGGCTTTGAACAGATGGGCAGGCAGTTTTCTGTTGCCCAGGATATGTCCATGAAATTTCCAGCCGCTCCACGATCCACCATGGTCAAGGTTTCCCAATTCTGAGAAGCAGAAGACAATTTAACCTTCAATACCATGAGAGGACCATCCTCCTCCACCTTCCGTACTCTGGAAAAACTACAGGGACTGATAGCAACCACCCCCGACCTATCCCTGTTTAGGTCCAGGGAGCGGCGTTTCCCGGTCGACGGTGAGGTTCCTCTGGGCAGTTTTTAACCAAATGCTTCTGCGAGTCACAGTACATACATAAGCCAAGCTCTCTCCCTCTCTTCCGTTCTTCTTGGGTCAAAGGACCACAAGCTGCTCCAATCTGCATTAGCTCTTCTCCTGAGGTGTTGGCAGTACGTTCCCCAGATGGGGAACACAGCAAGGGCTGTTGAACGATCCGACTACACCTCCTTTCTAGTCTTCTTTCTCCCAGCCTAAACTCCACCTGTAGTGCCAAGGTAACGAGTTCCTGGAAAGACTGAGGTCGAGCTGTTCTGGCTAGCTCATCTTTGATGTCGTTGTGAAGCCCTCGATGAAACAATGAGCCTCATTACGACCCTGGCGGTCCGGAAATAATGGTGGCGGTAAACCCGCCGCCACCGTTGTTTCCAGACCGCCTGATCCCGACCCCTGCAGGCGGGAGGTGATGTTCCCGCCAAGTCTGACCTGGTGGGTTTAACACCTCCCGCATGTAGGTGGACAAGGAAACACCGGCAGCATTACCTGATGCTGCCGGTGTTTCCATGATCCGGATTCCCATTGAGTCCCATAGGACTCAATGGGAATGGGGATTTACACCATTCCGCCTCCGTGATTCCCGGAAAACCGGGGTTGTAATGCCCCGGTAATTCCGGGAATCACGGAGGCGGAATGGTAATACGAGTCCGGCGGTAACCAGGCGGTTTTACCGCCGCGGTTACCGCCGGACTCGTAATGAGGCCCAATGTCTAATGGGCTGAATCTGGCCAGCCAGCATTCACCGCCAAACGTTGAAAGGCTGAGACATAAGTTTGAACATCGTGTGATCCCTGCTGTAAGTCCAATATAGCTTTGTAGGACGAATACTGAACTTCATGTCTCTCAAATCGGGTTCTGAATTGTTGAGTGAAGGCAGCATAGTCATTGATGACTGGATCCGACTGGGTTATCAAAGGCGTAGCCCATGCCAAGGCATTGCCTACCAGATTGGAGACTAGGAAGCCAACACTGGCCTTGCTTGATTCATAAGCCTGAGGTTGGAATGTAAAATACATGAGACAGGCATCAGGGAATTCCTTTAGGGTCTTTGGATTACCATCATACTTCCCAAATGGCAATGGCAGAGGAGGTAAATCACCACGATTTCATTCATCTCGGACGGCGATCTGTTGCCTTAAGGCCACATTATCATTTCGAAGGGTCTGCACTTCTGCAGTCAAGCCTCGGATGGCTGTAACCATTTCTTGATACTGTTCCAGGGAAACCATGGTATCCTTTTAGCATTGCACACTGTCAGAATCTGGGGAAACCTCCCTCCCTTCCTCCTCACCTTCACCTTCAAAGGAGTTCTCCTCCAGATCCTTCCTCCTTCTGCGAGATGTTGTAAGTTGAATGTTCACTTTCTTCTCTTTCTTTTGCAGCAAATAAGGTCTTTCTCAGCAGGAAGCCACACTGTCGGTAGGAAGGACACTAACAGCCTGATTCCCCAGAAGCGAGCCTCCTTAAACAGGGAAAAGCCTCCTGGCTGAAAAATGCTGAAATCCCTCGAAGGTTCAAATGGCTTGTTGAGGAATTGGCTCAGATGACGTGAAGAGGACTGTGAACTGCAGGTGATTCTGAGATAATGCTGAAGCAGGACTGCAACATACTGCACGATGAAGAGGTGGAGTGCAGTACAGAGTGACGACGAGTCGACCGTGAAAGGATGCAGCCAGCAGAAGGGAGGAGCAAGACCTCCGGAGCAAGCGGTCGTAAGAATGGACCTGGAATGCATCGGAAGAACCCGACTAGACAGAATGGAGCACAAAGAAAAACACGAAAGAGATGAAAAAACGAAAAGGGAAAGAAACAGGGACCGCGAAATGAAGGGATGAAAAATTACAGCAAGAAAGGGCAGTACAAGAGTTAGAGTGCCGATCTACAGAGTAGGATGGCAAGGAGCACTGGGTGGGTGCCCGAGTAAAAACGGGTAGAGCAGCTGACCAGAGAATCAGCAACTGGAGCAAAACGCACAGAGAAACTAAGGTGCAATGCACCGCATCACAGACTCTGTGAGCCTAAATCCGGCTGGCGGTGGCCATCTTGGGACAACAACTAGACCGGTTACAACAACCGGCAAAAAATGTGATGGAACTAAAAATGGAAATAACAAGCCATATCTTGGCTTTCAAGAGGCTCGTAAATCACAAGAAATGCTTCACAGTAGACATCCACGGAGCAGAGCAACAGGCACGGAGGTACTTCACAGTACTTAATCCAGTGCACACGCGCTGGTGCACGCGCACAGCAACTTTTGAAGCTTCGTGCCCAAAGAGGCGTGGTTTATTAAAAATGGAAATAACAAGCCGTATATTGGCTTTCAAGAGGCTTGTAAATCACAAGAAATGCTTCACAGTAGACATCCGCGGAACATAGCGACAGGCAAAGAGGTACTTTACGGTACTTCACAGTCTTTTCAAGCACACCCAATACTATTGCACGTGGAACCGTCTGTGCCCCGCCTCAGAACACCACAACTCTGTCGCACCTTCTCGTACTAACAAGTAATGTACAAAAACCTCACTGGTGATGTCACCTCTACAATGCATAAGTGAACTAAATAAACCTCTAACAGAACTCACAACACCTTTGCCCAATGACACCACTATTCTCACAAACACAACCAACATACCCCCATGGCCTTCGTCCAGCCTCCTAACAGGGGATACCAATATTTCATGTGCTCAATCTGTACCTACAGAGTCGCCTTGTAGGAAAAACGTCTCAGCGAGACTCAAACAGAATAACACCTTCCGCGGTTCAAGTAGCTTCATTTCCTGAGCCCTATAAATGGGAATACCATCATCCATGACCCGAGCTACAACTCCCAACCCACAGGGAATCCAATGCTTAAATAACTTCCGCCATCCGTACACTTCAGTCAATAGTCTAGGCAAACTTCCTCGACCTTTTACCTCAAAATGGAATGTTCCCTAAGATCATCAATAACCCATTCTGCATTACACAACACCACTCAACAGTACTTAACAACACTTTACAATATTGAATACCACCCCTCACCCAGCAGCTTTTTATCACCTCCCTCAATTGCCACATGGCAGAGTCAATACTGATTCGCTGATGCTGCTCTGCCATCGGCTGTCCTCAAAGCAGCCACCCTGCCTTTCTAGTCTGCTGGGCTTCTCACGTACATAGGCATGGGGTGTACCTCTGTGTGGCTCTTGCGCTTTGTGGGACACCTCATAGTCCTCCAGGCATTGCAACAGAAGAGGTGGCTTTGTGCCGAACGAATGCAGCAAACTGTCCTCTGCAACCAATTTGTAAACGTATGCCAGCAGACCATGGTTCGTGCTACACAGTCACCATTCAGCAGAGTGCCCCAGGCCCAACAAACCCTCCCCCGGCAATGATGGAGAACTCAGCCAAGGGAAAATTAGAACTGTCTTTTATTTTCCATAACAGATAGGGATCATACATGAAACCAAAATCTCCAGCAATCACAGCTCCTGAGCCTGTGTCACAAGTTTTTATTACACAATGGTGTCACAAAAGCTAACCTTTCCCCAAAAACCTAAAAGCCCATTCTATTGGTCACTCAGGTGGTGTTACTTATAGAAGTCGCCTATATGAGTGGCCTAACTGGTCCTTCCATGTCAGGTGGCCTCGCCTGAGACTTCCCCAAAAATGGTCTATTACATTGTTGCAGGGTCGCAAGACTATCATTTGCCCTTGCCCGTTACACGCCACCACAGGATCTGGGCTCCCTGATTGGCTGGAGTGGGTCACCCCAGGCCTGGGACCCTGCTCTGTTCACAGCGCTCAGTGTACCTTCTCAAGGTAATGAGAAAGACTGTGTGTCCCAATTGTTGCCACTGTTATAGCCACCTAGCCTGAGGGAGTGCCTGCGGATTACAATGTTTGTTGGGCAACACATGTATCAGTTCTTGTCTGCTTTGCTGGGAACCGCTCATCTTCCCACAATGGGTAAATGGCTATTGTTCGGCTTGGCCGAGTCACATCTGTGAGGACCGTAAAACAGAGCTTTTTGGTCTGCAATTAGTGAGGATATATTCTGTTATTTTGCAGGTGGCTCCAAACCCCTGGAGTTAGGAATGTTCCACCCGTCCTTGTCCTTGGCTGCGAGCTCTGGCCCTTAGCTTTGTGCTGCAGAATTGTATCTTTTTGTTCCTTATTCTGAGGTATGTGGCTTTGTGCAATTTCACTACAGTCATTCTATGATTTCTCTCTCTCTCTCTCTCTCTCTCTATGTACATTTATATACATATATAGACAAAAAAGAAAGAAGAGAGGGGCGCACTCCAGTTCCCTGCTTGGTAAACCTTCTCAGCCACTAGTGTTCTCCTCCTACTGGTTTCTGAGAAGGTGTCCAGTAAAATCCCTAGATATGCCAGTACCGGCTCGGCCGAGGGTCCGTGTTTCAAGGCTAAAATGTCACATAAGACTCCTGACTCCCCTGAGGAGACCGTTGCCTAACTTTCTCCTGGAACGCAGTTCAACTCAGATGTCGACAAAATGGCGGCTGAACCTCGGCTGTCTACAGCGGCCATTTTGACTACCTCTCTTACACCAATGTTCAATACGGCTGCCTCTGGGGGGGATTCCTTTTGGGGCTGAGCAGTTCTTTCCACACCATGTGGATAACAAAAACCCGTTCTGCCCTTCAGTCGATTGGTTTGCTCAGGCACCACTGCCTCGTACAGTCTCGCTCCCTCCTGGTTCTGCACCCCTGATATATGTGGACCCAACTGGTTGTGGACCTTCTTGGCAACCATCCTCATTGCGTTCATGGGGGTATGCCCCTCCCGAGCGGACTCTGCCCACTCCAGTGCATAGACCTTCATCAGAGGATGCGTTTTTTGGGAAATTTCAGACACTCATGCACTTTGATCCCATGAGAGTGTACTTTAAGGGTCCTTTTAGGGAAATGTATCCTGGACCTCCTGTTCCGCCTCCTGCTCTGGCTGATCCTATGCAGGCCCCGGTGGTGCCACCTCCTCCACCTCTTCCTGCTGCACCTCCTCCACCACTTCCTCCTCTGCCTCGGCTTTCTCTTATAGAACGAAACGTTGGGTGCTCCGCTAGACACCACTTTAAGACCTGAGGCGCCACGTGCAGTGGATCAGCCTTCTGCCCCTGCTTCAATGTATGAGGGCCAGGTCAGATCAGAACAGCGATGAACAGCCACGTTCTATTAGAGCATTTCATGAACGGGTGCTGGATATGATGGCCTTGCTTGACATTCCAGTTCACGAGGCCCCCGCTCCACAGGATGGGGTGCTTTCTGGAGCCTTTACTCTAATCACCTCAGGAGCGCACTGGCCTGTTCCTCCAGAAGGACATCTTGGCTGAGGCCCGCCAGGTCTGGGAAAAACACCATTTCCGGGCAGCATCTCAACAAGAGGATTGACACTCGTTACAAGCTTCATGCCTCAGAATATACAGCCTTGTCAGCTTGTCCACTCCCATCGTCTACGGTAGTGGCAGCAGCCACTCTCCAGTCCAAGACGGCCTCTACATCCTCCACTGCAGCAGCCCAAATCCTCTCCAAGGAAAACAAACTTCTCGACGCCATTGGCAAGAAAGTCTTTTCCAATTTGGCGATCCAACTTCGTCAAGCTAACACCAAGCTTATCCTGGCGGCGGCCAATGTCAAGCTGTGGAGGGAGCTAGCCGACTTCTAGGAATGTATTCCCGCAGATAGGCTAGAAGATTTCAAAGCCGGTTTGTTGGATGCCAGAGTGTTGACGCAGGATCCAATGGAGGCTGCTGCACATCACGTAGATACCTCAGCTCGAGGCATTATGGTCAGGGTTGACATCTCCCCTCAAGCGTGGCTCCATGCTACGAAGTTCTCAAAGGAAGTGCAGGACAAAGTGCTGGACCTTCCTTTTGATTGTAAGGAGTTGTTCCATTCCTCCACAGATGAGGAACTCACGAAGACTAAGGGGAGTACTCAAACAGCCAAGTAATTATTGGACCTGGCTCCAGCTCTAGCTAAGGCCCCTTATACACAGAGGTCAGGGTCCCAACCTCAGTCCTTCTATGGGTTCAGGGGTTTTCAGGATCGTTGTGTGCGCCGATCTGAAGCTCTGGTTGGTGGGCCCCGACGTAAACAACAGCAAGGTGGCTGATTTTTCTCTCGGCCAGCAGCCTCCTCTCCAGGGACAGGTCTCCCTGCCGATAAATCATCCAAATTATATTTTTTGTCGGTCGCACGAGATTCTGGTGGGAGGACGAATCTCGTCACATCTGGAGGTGTGGCAGACCATCACCGTTTTGTCGATCACTCGGGCGGGCTTCCGCTTGCCCCTCCCCCCTATCCCACCCTTCAACCCTCCCTTCCAGCAGACTGGGTCACCCTCCCTCAGAGCCGAGGTGCAGAAACTTCTAGAACTCACAGCGGTGGAGCCTGTTCCCCTCAGGGAGCAAGCGGAGGGCTACTACTCCCATCTGTTCACAGTGCCCAAACCCCACCAGGCTGGCCTGCACACTATCCTCAATATTTCCCAGTTCAATCTATCTCTTCCCCAAGAGAAATTCAAGATGATCACACCTTGCCAGATAAGGTCCTCTCTTCAGGTGGGCGATTAGCTCAGCGTGTTAGACCTCCAGGATGCATACATGCACATTCTGATTTGGAGCCTGCATCGGAAATATCTGCAGTTCTCTGTGGGAGCCGAACACTTCCAGTTTCGTGTACTCTCTTTTGGTCTCAGCTCAGCACCGCATTTCTTTACGAAGATGTCGGTCATCACAGCTTTCATCAGACTGCAGGGCGTTCATGTGTATCCATACTTGGACGGTTTGCTCCTGCGCAGTCCTTGCCCACAAACGGCCTTGACCAATCTTCAGTCTCTCCTTCAGCTCCTGTTCCATCTTGGGCTGTCTGTGAATTGGCAGAAATCATCCATGACAGTCTCTCAAGACCTGTTTTTCCTGGGTTCCCGTTGGAACACAGTCAGTACCAAGGTGTTCCTATTTATTTTTACATCTCTTTATTGGCATTTATGATAAATACAACAGCAGTGTGGCAAAGGAGTGCCCACTTCAACGTAAGGTAAAATTGTCAAAATTTGCTGATTATTCCATAGACAAAAAACAAAACACAATTATAACTAAAAACTTGTTAACGGTAACAATAAACGTCTCCAAGTGGTCTATCTAGAGCCTTATTGTGAAATTAGACCCAGAGAGGGAAGAAAGAGCGCAGAAAAAGAAGGAAAGAAAGAGAGGAGCCATCAAGGGAGAGAGAGGGTGGCCCAGGCACCTCAAGGCTGTGGTATATACAAAAGTCCTGCAATATGTAGGTTAGTATACCTGCGGGTAGGTTGTTCAAGGGGGTTTGTCATCATTGGAAGGGTAGAAGAGTTCCCATGTGAGGGCCCTCCAGGCTTCGAGAGCCTGGCTCGCATCATCAGGGGAATTGGCAATGCCCTCCTCCCAGGCCGCAGTTTCTGCCCCCACCCAGCGTTCCATTTCACCATGCCATACATGGTAACATGGTCCATCCGGTCGCTTCCAAGCCATGGCTATAGTTCTTTTGGTGAGGATGCAGGCCAAGTCCATTAGCTTCACAGTGTGCTTCATTTTAGCGAGCCTGGGATACGTTCCCAAAAGGCATTCCCCTGGAGTCCAACCATACCTAGTCATACCAGCTCTCCTGCAGGTCTGCTCGACCGCGGCCCAGAGTTGGCGGACCTTAGTGCACCCCCAAAGCATATGTATAAGATCTGCATCATCTCTGTTGCACCAAGGGCATGTTCGTTGGGATTGCTTATAGATCTGTGCTAGTTTGTGCGGCGTTAAGTACGAGCGATACACTACATTGAGCTGAATCAGTCTAAACCTGGAGTTCCTGGAAACCTCCTTAGGGAACGCCAATGCTCTCTCCCACTCCCCGTCTGACATCTCTTGGCCCAGGTCCATGTTCCATTTAAGTCTTAGATCAGGGCTATGGGGGGTTAGGCTTATCGGTGAGGTGGCTGTATATTTGAGACACTGGTCTCTGCCCTTCTCCCAGGTTATATAGAAGTGTCACAAAGGGGTTGGTTTCGGGCTCCTCAGGCCAAACGACCCAATTAGTTTGGGCTCGTTTCCGGATCCTTAGGTACCAGAGGAATTGGCCGACAGGAATTCCATCCTGCATTCGTAAGGAGGAGAAGTCCTGGAAAGAGCCCTCGTCATACAGGTCCCCCCAGGTGTACACTCCCAGCCGTTCCCAATTTCTAATGGCTGCCAGATAAACACTGTTGTGGCACAAGTCTGAGATGAGCGAAATGTCTGGAGTATACGTGTGCTGCAGGTGGTTGAGCGACTTTGTTCTGTGCCATATCTGCCTTCCCAGGGTAGCCAGATAAGGAATTTCGGCCATGAGGAACTGGGGAGCCCAAATATGTTCTTTCCGACGAATCGGGGCGATTGAGTGTTGCAGCACGTCCGTTTCCAGAGTGGCATCGTCGGCCAACCACTTGGCAATGAAGCTGAGCTGGGCCGCCAAATAGTACCCCCCGAAGTCGGGGAGCTGGATGCCGCCTTGACGGTACGGGAGGACTAACGTGGAGAATGCCAATTTGTGTCTGCCCCTCCCCCACAGAAATTCCTTAAGCAACTTCTCCAATAACCGGTAAAAGGGGGCCCTGATGTAGTAATAAACATTCTGAAACCGATAGAAAAATCTGGGGAGAAAGATCATTTTGATGACAGAAGCCCTCCCCATCATGGACAAGGGGAGTTGTGACCAGAACCCTATTGACTTACGGAGAGGAGGAAGTGCCGCTGCTGTGTTATTCTCATGCATGAGTTCTGGCGTGTGGTAGACATTGATTCCTAGGTAACGGAACGTGTTGGGGTGCCAACCAAGGTGTTCCTAACGGCGGAAGGATTGCAGACCTATCGACCACGTGTCAGCTCTTCCTCCAGTCCTCGCACATGACGGCCTGGTGGTTCCAAAGGCTTCTTGGTCTCATGACCTCTTGCGTGCTAGCTCTAACTCTTGCACGTCTGAAGATGAGGAGCACTCAGCTAGCTCTTCTGAGCTGCTGGTCTCAGACATCTGATCCGGACTCCAAGATAATTCCAGTTCCATCCTGCATGACAGTGGATCTACAATGGTGGTCCTCAACCAACATCCTTTCTTAGGGGGCCTCCATACAGGAGCCCTGCCCACAAGTGACGGTTACCACAGACTCCTCCCTTCTGGGGTGGGAGGCGACGCTGCATCACCTCTAAGTATTCGACGTGTGGACGCCTCAGGACAGGCAGTTTAATATCAATTATCTGGAACTTCTGGCTATGTTCCTGGCGATCAAAGATTTTCCACCGTCTGTCACCAGCAGGGTAGTCCTTATTCGCACAGACAATTCTGTGGAGATGTTTTACATCAACAAGCAGAGCAGCACCAAGTCACCTCTCCTTGTGGATCTTGCCATACAAATTTGGGTCTGGGCCATTCAGCACAAGGTCTGGCTCCAGGCTGTACAGATATCGGGTCATATCAATGTAACTGCAGACTCACACAGCCGTCAGTCGGCAGCCAGTTACGAGTGGGAAATTAATAGCGATGTCCTCTCCAACATTTTCCACCAATGGGGTACTCCAGAGGTGGACCTCTTTGCAACTTCTACAAACAGGAAACTTCCTCTTTAGCATCCAGGGACAGACTCGGAGTGTCCTCCCTGGGAGACGCATTTGAGATTCTGTGGGATAACATTAAGGCTTATGTCTTCCCTGAATAGGCACTGATTCATTGTCACTCTGCAAGCTCAGGACTGCATCGAACTGCACTCTCCTGTTCATAGCTCCTTGGTTGCCAGCCAGATTCTGGTTTTCGGAACTTCAGCATCTGTCGATTCTTCCCCCGATTAGAATGTCGCTGATACCCAACCTTCATCACCAGCTTTGGCACCCCTCCCCTCAATCATTCAGCTTGGCGGCCTGAAGCCTGAGTTCAGATCTTTAGCGCAGTTTAATCTGTCCGAAGACAATATGCGCATTATCCAAGTGGCTAGGAAGCCTTCTACGATGGCCCGATATAGGAGCAAATGGCTCTGTTTTTTCCACTAGTGCTAAGCTAAACAGCTCGACCCCAGGTATGCTACGGTCAACACTGTTCTATCCTTTTTGTCTCACCTGGCAGCTTCTGGCATTCATGTTCTGTCTTGCAGAACTTACTTATCTGCCATTTCGGCCTACCTGTCCATGCACAGCTGTTCCTTCTCATTGACTAATCCTGTCATTAAAAGGCATTTTGCGGGACTCTTTCATCTCTTCCCGCCAGTACGCACTCCTCATCCCAAATGGGATTTAAATTTGGTCCTCACCGCTTTATTCCATAAGCCGTTTGAACCCATGGCCACTACTGATCGTAAGTACCTTTCTTGGAAGGTTGCTTTTCTGATTGCCATATCAACCGCAAGGCGAGAAAGCGAACTCCAAGTGCTTTCTGTGGAACATCCGTTCCTCACTTTCCACAAGGATAAAGTTGTGCTTTGCACCCATCCTTCCTTCCTAAGGTAGTTACTTACTTTCATTTGAATCAGTCTATCTCCTTAGCAGTCTACTTCCTGAACCCGGCATCTGATGCCGACAATTTGGACGTCAGGCGAGCTCTCAGGTTTTACCTCGATAGAACTGGGAAACTCAAAAGCTCCTCACAACTCTTTGTTACGTTCGGTGATCCTAGAAGGAAACCAGCTTTCAACGCATCGATTTCCCGTTGGATTGCTTCATGCATTTCAGAGGCCTATAAGATCCAAGGCCTTCAACTACCTAAGGGCATCCATGCTCATCTAGTCCACGGCAAAGCGGCTGCTGTTGCCTTCCAAAAGTATGTTCCTTGGGAGTCCATCACCAAGGCGGCTACGTGGGCCTCCCCATCAGCTTTCTGCAAGCATAACTGCTTAGACCTGAGCTCCAGGGCTGATGCCCAATTTGGCCAGGATGTCTTAAAGAAGGGATTTTCCATCCACCCTTACTACCTTTGGTTGTGCTTGGAAATCTCCCACAAGTATGCCGGAAAGGGGATGGGGCGTTGGAGTATAACAAAGTTACTCACTGTGGTGACCATCTTACTCCTAGTCCATAGTCGCCTTTCCTCCATACGCCCGCCCGCTGTCCCCTCTAAAAAGTATCCGCTATTATTGCTTAAATTGTCTCAGACCTGGTAATAGAAAAGGACTGAAGGGCGATGGCCTTGGTAAAATTGCTCCTGCTGTGAGCTTTATCTTTACTGCCCCTATCCCTTTCAGTAGCCCCACATCATAGGGACCCGTGGTCCAGAAGACACTGGGTACCCTCCCCAAGTCTTCCTCAAAATGGTGGCGGTGCTTTCTGCAAAATAGCCATTCTCTGTGGCACTTCCATATAGTGTATTCTCACCCAATATGTAATGCTGATGTCAAACACCACTTCGTGATCTGATTGATTGTCCTGGAACAGTTTCTCATCAGCCACATCCGTCAACCTGTACCCCTCCCCCACTGCAATCACTGTCCTCCAAGATCGTCCGGTATCATCTGTCCCATGTAATGTTATCCTGTCGCCCCCCACTATTATGCCTCAAGTTCAATTGGAACCACTTTCCCTTCAGGCTCATCTAATGGAAATTCTGGCCTGAATATAAACTCATTAGGTAATCGCCATAGCTTTCCCTGAATCCCTGGAAGTCATGCTATCAATACCTCCACTCCATATTGGAACAGTTCAATGTCTGCTGCCACCCCCCTCTGTACTGTTTTCCCACAATATGCCTGGATAATCTCCCTCACATTCATGTAATGAATTTCTAGTGTTAAAAACACTATCCCCTGGCCTGTAAATAAGATGCTCATATTGAGCTTACTCATTATGTCCCTTCCCATTATGTTCACTGATGTCTGTCTGGCAAAGCTAAGTCATGCCCCCTATAGAGAGTGACAGTTCATCTGTAAAAGGAACCAAGTCCGTCACCCCAGGGAATCCCTGCACATTCATGGCATTGCCTGACATTGGGTAGCTTATTTCCCTGATACAGAATCTAGTTCAGGAGAAAGGAAAATGTATTGTCACGTATCGTCATCCCTATATGTGGTTCCTCTGCTGGGTTGGGTGTAACCGATAGGTTTGAACACATAAGGTCCACTTGTGGGCTGTCCTATTGTAGGTATAATGAAATCCTTGTCCCCATGAACAGGTGGCCCCCCCACAACAGTCACCCCCTAACTTCCTAATGGGTGTTGATCGCATGGAGTCTGTGAGTGTCCGTGTGCTAGCATCCTGCTGTGCTGCTTGTGGTGACTGCATGTGTCTCTGCATTTGTGGTGCAGGTGGTGCATGTGGATATGGCTGTACGGCTCCCAGCATTTATAGTGCCTGTGTCATAGGCTGATATGTTTGCATGTGCGCGTCTTAAATCTGCGCCTGTCGCTGTGTTTGGTCCTGGGTATAATAGTCAGTCTGTTCTGCCTGGTATGTGGGTTGGTGCGGCATTCCCCTATTAGGTTGTGTCCCACCTCTGCTTCTACATAATTGAGAAATGTGCCCCATCTGTCCACTCAACCAACATTGTGGTGGTCCTCACATCGGTCTCTGATAGCCCCCCAAAACCCCTCCGGTCCTTGCTGCATTTGATATCCATACCCTCTTCCCCTTGGTGCGTCTCCTCTCCCTCTAAACCCTTGGTGCATGTCTTCCTGCACCACAAAGTCTCCCCCCGCTGGTGGCCACCTGTACTGCACATGCTGCACACCGGCTCCTTCCCCACTGGTTAACATCGCTCCTTCCATTGTATACTTTGATAACTTTTTCAGCACTAGTTTTGCTTCCTCCTGTTTTCTGTCCTCACGATTCTTTCTTGCATTCTCTTGCATTAGCCGACAATAGTGTACTATAGTCAGCTGAATTTCTGACGACGGTTGGGCTTCCATCCCCAATAGTTTCTTAAGCTGCTTTTGCAACTCGTCGGTTAATCCCTGACATAATATATGATAAAATAATCCCATTGTTTTGTCGCACAGTTCACACGTTCCCAACCTCCATTTCTCTTGTATAGTTTGAATATATTGAAGTTGATCCTCATCCTCCCTCCTTTTGCGTGCCATAATCGTGCTAATGTCTGAGGTATCTGGATACTGTACCCTTAGAGTGTACACCCGGCCACTCATCAATTATTGAATGGCACACCATTGTGTGCCGTGTTGTGTACCGTTACTCCGGGGTAACCAGATCTTTTCCGTACATCATCTGCAACCTCCCTGAATTTTGCTGAAAGCAAACTTTTCATGTCACCCACCACCAATGTTGTCCCTGCTGTCAATCTCTCTAGCTCATAGATCCATTTGCCAGCCCGAGCAGTCAATAACAGTAATTTACATCTTAAATTGTCTTTGTCCATCTGCTGCCATAGTATGCATTGAGGTCGCCCTATTCGGTTCTCTAACAGTGAACTCTGTGTCAGTCCTATCCCTCCGCTTTGTCTCCCAATGGCATTGGTGGTGGCACACACCCTTGTCATTTCTCCTTTCCTCCACGTCGGCAGATCCCTAAGCCTCTGCGCATATTGGGTAATATTGCCTGTTCTGCACGATATACCTTTAGAACGCTGCAGCCGTTCCCCTGTCTTCCCTTAGTCTGTCCATGTCTTTGTCGTCTCCCCATACTGTGTCTCTATCTGGGCTTGTCCCTCAGGAGCGGAGGGAGGGCCTCTCCTCTTCATCGTCTTCGCTCCCCAATACTGTGTCTCCATGCTGCTTTCCACCTGATTGGCCTGTACTTCCACGTTGAGGAATAGACCTTGGGTCTGTCTATCCGTAGGGTAGTCCTGCTACTTTTCCCACTTCTGTCTCGTTCTTTCCTCCTCTGTGTCTCCTCTTCCTTGTTATCCCTTATGCCTGCTAAATCCCACTTAATTTCGGCTACCCTTAGAGAGTGTCCCTCTTCTCTACGCTGTCGCTCCCTGAGGAGTAATTAGACTTCTACCTTCCTTTTGGCCTTCTCTATTTGCACTTGCATTTCCCTCTCTTCTTCTGTCTTTCTTTTTGCTATATCCTCAAGCTCTCTCTGTCTTCTCGTTTCCCTTTCCTCTGGGTCTTCTTTTTTCTGTTTCTCTCTGCGCACCCTTCAACCTTTCATTTTCTTCCCTCTCTTCCCTTTCCCTTATTTCTACTTCCCCCATTATTTCTGCCCATTCTCTCGCCTCTTCTGTGTCCGTGTTGATTGCCACTTCCCTGTTTACCCACCCTGCCTATCCTGCAACCTTCCCATCCAGTTTAAGCAATATCTGTCCACCTACCCATTCATTCGGGACTATTGGCTTTTGCCCCTCAATGCTTCCCCTTTTCCCCAGGTCATTTTCTATAAACCTCACCTGGATCTTGCGGCGCTCCTCGCATGTGCCGCCTGCGTTCTGTGCTCCCTTAGTTTTGCCTTGCCCCTCCTTCAGCTATAGGCTGGGGGTGCAAATGTGGGATTGGTGTATCCTGCCGCTGATTTTAACTCCCTTGCTGGGTATAATCCCTAGGTTCCCGCTGCTGCTCCTTCGCTCTCTATTTGAGGAGAAGGGAGAGCCGAGGGCGAGACACTTTCTGCCACTCGTTGGCTAAGCATCCATTGTTGCCGTGCCAGGTCCCCTTCCTCGTCCTGAAACATTTTCCACAACTCTAATATGGCCATTCATTTGCTTAACTTTTTCCCCTAGTAGGCTTTGTGTAATTGTTGCTGCACACATTTGGAAAAGCTACCCTCTTTGGGCCAGGGCTTTGCCAATTTGCCCTCCGTACCGCAAGTCCATTCATGTTATATTTACAGATTGTGTCCTTATATGGTGGTAGGGACCTGCACATATGCTGTAGGGGTGTGGCCCTCATGTTTTTACCTGAATACATCATATATCAATACTTACTTGACTCAAATCAGGATTTTGACACATCCACCTTTTAAAGTACACTTCATTTTTTCCACCTCGATATCATGTAACAAATACCACGTATGACCAATAAATTACCACATTAACCTCAGTCTCTCCGGCTCTCGACTAATGCCACGGGTGTGCTCCATGTACCGCCCTTCTACAGCTCTCCTCCCCAAAGGCTCAACTGACAACTCTGCTCATGCGCTTTCCATGCTCCACCCCAAAGGTGCAACCACTGTTTCGAAACTCAATTGTAGTTTTTATCCACCTGAAAGCTGTGCAACTCAAGTCCTAAACAACAACTTTGTTGGTGACATCACCTCTACAATGAGGAATACATTGCTGACACCTGCCCCTTTAATCTGTCTGCTTACACATTCCCCGAACACAATGACAAACCTGACAAAACATATATAACATATACGCGGCCGCCTTCCTGCCTAACCAACAGGGAAAATCAATAATTCTGTGGTCCTGTATCTATAGCGTCGCCTTATAGATAAAACATTTCTGCAAGACTTAACCAGGAGAGCACCTTCCGTGATACAAGCTAGCTTCACCTGCTAAGCCCCATAAAAAGGTATACCATCATCCATGGCCCAAGGTAGTATGCGTAACCCACAGGAAATCCAATATTTACACACCTTTTGTCATCCGAAACCCTTAAGTCAATTATCAAGGCTGACTGTCCAAACTGATTGCCCCAAGAACGAATGTTCCCTAGCCAAGAACAAGAGTTCAACAACAATACCCCTTACCAAACCAGAACTCCGACACAAACATTAAGCTCAACCTTTACATACCCTCCCCTTTTTGCCATATAGTTGAGTCTATACTTACACTCTGTGGTCCGCTGATGTCGTTCGCTCTCAGACTTTCCCCCAACCTGCCACTCTGCCTTATTATGGTCTGATGAGCATCCCACGGAAAGCAGGCAGGAATTTCTCCAGGGCGGTTCCTGACTACCTCTTCACAGTGTGCCCTTGCTGTGTCTCCCTCAGTTTCCACGGGTTACCTCACAACCTTCCAGGCATGCAGCGGGTCGAGACAGCCTTTTGCTGATCGAATGTAGCGGCCATCCTCTGCTGCCAGCTGTTAAGCACTTGCGGATGGGACCGCACAGCATTCGTCCAGATACTTAGCAGAGAAGCTTGGGCCCATCAAAGACTGCGCCGCAAGAATGAAAACTCAGCCATGGGCAGGGATCGAAATTGCCAGGAGCTGGGAGCTATTTAGCTGCTGGTTATAGCCCAGGGGACCCTGCTTAGGTTCACAGCAACAGCTACCAGGAACTAATTTTCACTCCTGTGGCAAGTGGTGTCATATAATCCTAGCTATGTAATATTAACTGTGTATGTTTGGGAATGTATATTAGGGATAACAAAGAACACACCTAAGGGACATCTAGAGAATACTGGATAATATAAAATGGACACAAAGTTAGAGTTTACATCTTGGGCAAAGTTAGATTTGCTGCACACTACCTACTAGCTCCTGGTTCCCCAAAGGAAGCTCCTGCCGAACTGCTTATGGCTGATACCGGGAGCTGCTTTTTGCTCCTGGTGAACAAATCCCAATTTTGATCCCTGCATGGGGGATACTGCAGAATATACTGTCTTTACTGTCCAATACAGACACTGATCACACAGGAAGAAACAATTCTCCGGCATTCTCAGGTCCTGAGCACGTGTCACATGGTTTTGTTTGCATGTAACGTCACAAAAGTCCACCCCAAAAACCTTATTTGTCAGTTTGGGTTAACTACTTATACACAACCTATACATTAGTATAGTTATTGGCTCCCCATATCAGGTGGCTCTGCCTGAGACTGCCCCTAAATGTTACAAACTACACTGTTGCAGGGTTGCGGAAGACCATTGGCCTGTGCAACATTTTATACCACCTCTGAAATGGAGATTCTGGATTGGCTAGAGCGGGTCCTACGGGCATGGGACCCTGTCTGGTCACAGAGTTGAGTGTACCTTTTCAAGGTAATGGGAAAGAACATGGAGGGCTGTGTGTTCCATATTGTTACCACTGTCTGATAACCTAAGCCTGAGGGAGTGCCTGAAGGTTGCAGTTTTGGTGGACACTCCGTCTCGCTGGGAACAGCTTCTCTTCCCACCACGGGTAGATGAGCATTGTCCTGTTCTGCTAGATCACAGACTGTGAAAGGGCTATAAAATGAGGCTGTTCTGTTTGAAATTATGAGGATTTTATTCTGAATTCTTGCAGGTGACTTGCTACCTTGGGAGCCAGGAATTCTCCACCCTGCCCCTGTCTGTGAACAACAGCTCTGCGCCTCGTGCTGCAGAGTTCATGTCTCCCCTTCCATGTATCTGAGGCCTGTCTTTCCAACCTGATTTACTCCAGTCACCGTATAGGTACCCTATGTGTTTTCATGGTTTCTTATGGTTAGTTGCAATAAAGCATATGCAAGCTTGGTCCCCGTATATTCTGCATCTTGCAGTTTCGTTTTGGCGAAAGAAAGAAAAGGTTCTTAGCATTATGTGAACATATCCGTCCTCTACCTACAGGAGTTATAAGCATGCTTTTCACGTCTACAAGCAATAAAGTAGTGAATGTTTGTGTAGCTTCATGAATAGATGCATATTTGCTTCGTGGCTAACGTAGCCAGGTCATGATGCCCCTAACGACGTCATTGATGCTTGGCTTTATTGTCAGTTGACCTGGTCCATTGAGGAGACCTCTTTCTCCTCAAAACCATCAACTGGATATGGTTTGAATGGCAGTCTGAGAGAATCTCTCTTCTCATATCTGAGAGACATTGGTGCAGTCAGTGACTGGCCAAACAGCGAGTTACACCTTTCATTCTTCATTCCGCGGGTTGACAGTCACATAGGGGTTATAAGGGCCATTCCTGGGACCCTCTCTTCAACTTGGTACAGTCTGTGCACTATGTTCCTTCCTGTCAAGGAGCTGGGGGTTTATGTTTAATTTATCATTTGGACGCACCGATATGACCAATTTATGATTTCTTTCTCACTGGATATATCTGTTATATTTCATGGTCACATAATGTTAAATATATAAAAAGGCATACATTGAAAGAAACAAAAGTATTAAATCCGGGTGTGGCTCGGTTGGCTAATAAATCCACGACAGGCAGGGTTGTACTGGCCTACAGGGAACTCTGGAGTTATCCCAGTAGGCCGCTACACCATGGGGCTCTATTATGTGGGTACGCTCGCGTTCTACTCCTCTTACCCTGTCTCCCCCATGCAACCGGACCCTTTCCTTCGATCTCTCCGCCACTTCCCCTGATCCCCTGCCAAATGTCCTTGATGGAAAACCATTTCAAGCCCAGCACTGTGTGTAATATGGGGCCACTTTAAAAAACATTTCCAGGGCCACTTTTGGTGCCAGTCCACCCCTGTGTTTCACCTCCTGCACACAGGTTCAAATCCAGGCAGGTCCACTCAGCCCTTTATCCTTCTGAGTTTACTGAAAGGGGTACCACTGAATTGGTTAACAACATCTGTTAGTGAAAGAGCGCCCCCCCTTTCCTCCCCAGCAGAGAAGAGGGTGGAAGTGAACTCTGCAAAGGCACATGTTAAGTTATGCTGCTTCATGTAATGTCATTTTCTACAATATTAAGGCGCCATGAACGTCTTTTGTGGTCAAGGCCTCATAAATCCCAGGACCAGAGGTGTAGCCAGGATTGTCTAGCAAGTGGGGCCTGAAGCTAATGTAGTTGGGCCCACCACAGTGACATTAACATCTGTAAATGACCACACAGCGCTGTTGGGTGGGCATTTACACATTTTGGGTCGACCTTGCCCACTCAGGTCCTACCCCGTCTACGCATCTGCCCAGGATTCTGGGTTATCATAAAACTCGGCCCACAAGTAGCTAAAAACCATCATTTGCCTCTGTGGGGTGCTAGGCAGACAGCAAAGGCAGGCACTGACAGTCCAAGTTGGAAAAGCAGGATAGTAATGCCCTATTGTCATTATGCATTCATTGCAGAATACAACTCTCCTTAATGTGTTCATTTATTTTAAATACCTTTTAAACAAAGGATGCTGTATTATTGTGATCTACAGATCAGACAATCGATTTGTACCAGGATAAAGCTGATAGATAACCAGAGAGAAAAACTCTTGCTTGTAATGAGCACTCACTAAAGAGATGCGTGGACTGCTGGTCACAGATCAGAATGACGAAGGACTGACTCCACTGGTTCTCGCTAAAAATAAAAATCACATTATTAAGCACCATATTTTTGAGATCAAGAGAATGTTTGAAAATTCGATACTTCAATTTATATTATTCTTTTTTAGCATTCTACCTCAAGCCACAACGGAGCTATTTCAGAACACCCCAAGATCAAGGATTTGCCGACTTGCATTCAGGCTCGGACTGGCCTAGAGGACAATAGGCCAATGCCCGAAGCAAAAACGACAAAAATGATGGTGTGTGCCAGGCTTTTTTGCTCAAAGTTGGCCACTTTTTTGGCACATGTGGGCCAGTTTGAGATGTAACTTCACCATGCGGCTAGTAGTTCTGACCATTGTTGCTGAATAAATATTCTTTAAATTGTACAAATTGGCATTACATTTTATCCAAAAAAAAACTCCCCCATGGGTACTACTGAAACAGTCTGTCAGAAAAGGAATGAATTGCCATTTGCAACTGTGGGTCACTGTTATGTTGGGGTCCGAGACAATGTTATGCCCCTGTCCGCCCCTGTGTGCATGCAGAACTGGAGAACGAGCTCTGATTTGGGCTCGGAGAGGAAGGCACCTTCTTGTGATATATTTCCGAAGAAAGCATTCCTGCAACTCATTAACACATCAGCGCAACTTAACAGCCGGGCTGATTTATGGGACAGGAGAGCAGTTATTGCACATCAAGGGAGCCCGCTGCACCTTGGGCTGCTCGTGCACCTTTGGATGTTTTGTCAAATACTTCACTGCACATTGGGTTAACTTTTGGAAAAAGTAAGATGAAAATCCAAAACATCAAGAAAGTAAAAAAAAAAAAGCTTTGTGGATGGCACATGCGTCGACGTTTCTGGGATTGCATTCGCTAAAATGCGGCCTTCAGGAGTACGCTGTGGAAAAGCGACCATCTCATTACCTCCTCACCTGAGGCAGGTAATAAAAAAGAAGTATGGGGATGTCAGGGAGGATAACCACGTGGTAAAATAAAGTACTCCGGACGCGCTTTTCTCTCAGAGGGCTGGCTTTGCTCTGAGGGTGTGTCTGCTAAATTATGGGAGTTGCTGGGCCAGAAAGTGCTTTAAAACAGCTCCCCAGCCCCCGAAGAACCCGCAGCAGCAGCAGCAGCAGCACCATGCCGAGAACGCCAACAGCCCCCGCAGCCAGGAGCTCGACGGAGTCCGACTACTCGGAAGACGAGCAGGATGGGCTCCTCAGGATGGACTCCAAGGACAGCGAGACATCCAACGGCCCAAGCGACGGCGAAGACCCCCAGGTGAAGAAGAGAGCCAGGCCGGTTAGGTCAAAGGCCAGGAGGGTGGCGGCGAACGTGCGGGAACGCAAACGCATCCTGGACTACAACCAGGCCTTCAACGCCCTGCGCATGACCCTGAAGCACGACCTGAGCGGCAAGAGACTCTCCAAAATCGCCACGCTGAGGCGGGCCATCAACCGCATCTCCACGCTGACCATGTCCCTGCACTCCAGCCCCGCCGCCGGGCCCAAGTGGTCGTCTTGCAGTCACGCAGAGTGCCGCCTCCCCGCGTACGAGCGCGGCGCGCCCCCTGTGGCCGAGGGCAGCAAGGCGCAGGCGTTCCAGATACCACAGGGCAGTCACCTCCTGCCCTTGGCTTCCGGCTACAGCGACGTCGGCCATTTCCAGGCGTGCCCGTCCCCGCCTCTCTACACGCGGTTCTCGCCGGAGAACCCCCCGCCTTTTCAGTCGCACTATGGGAGCCCCAAAGAAGGTCAACAACAGGTGGCGCCCAGCCCGCCCTACTACCCCAGTGCGAACTATCATGCGGGCGTCAGAGGCACGTGCCACCAAAACCACGCGGACAACTTCACGGAGCCTTCCCCCGGACATTTTCAGTGGCAGTTTGGGTACTTGCCACGGGCGGGTTACCAACATTCACTGCCCATCCACTGACACAAAAAAAAGTGCAGACTTTGGGGGCCTGAGCACGAGTTGTGGACGAGGGACTAACACTACTTCCACAATGAACAAAACTGCGTGTGTGGTGCATTTTAAACTTAGACTTCTTAAGTAACGCGCCCGGCAGCTCTGTGCCACTCAAACTGGTTATATATTGCTGCAATCGTTTCTTAAACATGCACCAGTTACCGATGCGAATTGCACGCCCAAACAACCGGGAAACAACTAGAAGCCCAGGCCGCAGAATGACAGCTGCAGAAAGGTATTGTGGAAATATTATTTTCCCGATGAGCAACATTTGCACAATCACGGGTGACTGTATAGCGCTGCAAGTGCACCTGCAACAACAAGAGAGTGTATTAAAAAAAAATAAGACTGATAACGAGGTGGCGTGGACCTCCTTGACCACCTCACCAAACAACCAGGAATGTCGCAGGACAGGCCAACCGGTGCTGTTGAGCCAAGCCCGCCTGTGGAAGGGGACACTGGATATTGGCGTGCCCTCACCCGACCGTCCCTGGTCTGACAGAATTTCGGACCTGCGCTTTTCCCTCGTCTCTGCAAAATGGCGCATGCGCACCACTGACATTGCTGGGAGCAACAGACATGCGAGGGTGTGATAAATATGTACAGCTGTGAAACAGGCAGGATTCCGGTTATTTTAATAAAATGCGAAAGTAAACATGTTGCCCAATACAAAAACATGCTTCAATGTGTCAGCTGTGTATGATTTTACCGAACTGGTCGGGGTTTTCTGTCTAGGATATTTAACTCTTTGCTGTCAGCATATTAAAATGCCAGTGTTGACTTGCAAATTAACTCTTTAAGAGTAATATATGTTATGATATTGTTATACTCATGAACTCTTATCCCTCCACCCCCTCAAGATCTGAAAGAGGGGAGGTGGGAAATTGCCAGGTAACTCTTGCATTGATTCATATGATATGATAGGGTATTTATAATGCGCTGGATATCTAGAGGTTTCTAAGCGGGGACCCGTGGATCGGGTGGTGCTCCGTGTCGTCTTGCTTCTAAGGCGAGCACAGTTGCCCCTGAGCTATCCTTCCGAGCACATTGTTATCGAGTAACCGGGCAGTGTGTGGATGCTTGTATATAGTTCTTATGTTGTGGCAATGGTATGATTGTTTCCAAAATAGGAGACTTTTGTGAGAGTTGAGCTAGGATGCATTGGCCAGGACTATAGATTCGGACTGGCCTACGGGGCAATGCCTAAAGGGCAGGCCCAACATGCCAACGTGGGACAGTGTGTTTGCTTAAGGTGGGCCAGTTTGTGTTACTCCACTAAGCAGCTGGTGGTTTTGACAAATGCTACTGATCTAACTGCGTTAAAATGCACCATTTCCAACAGATTTCACCCAAAACACCTAAACCAACTTCTTTACCAAGAACAATCGATCAAGCAAAGTAATGAACTCGTTTATCTGCAACTGGGGTCCACTTTTCAATTTGTCTCCCAGTGGATTTTATGTCCCAGTCTGACAGCGAGGGCCTATATATGTAGGATGGGTGGAGAGCTGGAGATTTCTGATGTTCAGTGACTGTGGAGAGGGGCATTTGACTGCTTCTGTGAGGGGCTCAGTTGCGATATATATGTTGGGTTGGAATAAGGTTTCAGAACGTTAGTGTGTTTTGGTGGGGGGGGTGGTGGAGAGAGGGGTTAGTGGGGCTCCTAAGGGGCAACGTGGAGTATCCACCCGGTGTGGCCCTGGTGCTATCTTAGAAAGTAAAGTCAATTCACGCTCAGCAGACGGCAAACCTATCAAACTACTGGGTCTACAAGAAAGTCATATACAAGGTCCCATTAACGTTAACATATTTTGGAGGGTGTTGGAGATATGCTGCAAGGGTGATCCTGTACTGGAGGCTTTCAGGGTGCTGGGAGAGGGGCCTGCGAAGCAAGCATACCTTCTGGCTCGTCTATTTCATTGGGCAAACGATTGCCTACTCAGATCTGACATTTCGCCTCAATCCTAAAATTCGGCGAATCCTGCAATGACAGCAGAGACCAGTCCCACCACACTGTCCTGCCTGTCCGTTCAAATACTTGAATCCTGGCCTGATGGCCTGGGAGGATAGCTCAGCAGCAACGTGCTCTCCTTGGAAGCAGAATGACACAAAGCAACACAGGTTCAATCCCCTGGTCTACGCTTAGAAACCTCTGGTTATTAAGCGTGTTATAAATACGCAACAGCGCCTCAGTGCCCCTGGGCTTTAAAAAAAAAATGCAAATAAAAATAGTCTAGAACTGCTAGCCCCATGCATAGCTCTGCCAAAGCACCTCAATGTAACCTTTCAGCACTATTTATGTTACCCAAGCGTTTTATAAAGCACTACAAATGAAATCTTTGGGCCATCTCAGAAGACTTCATTGCAAATATAAAACGGCAAATGTACAGAAATGGACAGGGCCAGGGGTTTCAGTCGGGGGTATAGTTGGAGCGATCCGTGGAAATAGTGAGTGGTCCACTTATGCAGTGAGGGGGTGATATAGTCGGAGGCAGATCCAGGCGTGAGGTTCACAGAAAACAGATCGCCTGCTCTTTAACTAAAGAAGCACATAACACTTAGTTCAGCCAATTAGCCGCGTTTGCAGTGGGAGGGGTGCACTGATGTTGCAGCAAGCACCAGTCTTAAGACTTGACGCACGATTCTCCAAATACACCGCATTTCGACCTGTAATAGCACATATCAGTATAGTTATGTTAATCGGTATTTGCCAAAGGCCAGTTGCATAGTTGCTTTGCAATGTCACAGAAGCGTGGCGTTAGTACTGAAGGAGTGGAAGCTTGCCTTCAAGTGCGCCTCCCTCCACACTGCTCTGCCAATGCTGCCCACATCTGCCAAGATACAGGCATTGATTGTAAGGCTCAGCTCCATCGGGAGTGCGGAGCGATCGGTCACCAGAGGGGGGCGGTCGCGTGGAGGGGTTACCACTACCAGACATGGTCACAGGGCCGCGGAGGCCTGAGTGATCCAATGTCACTCACGGGATGTCTATTAGACACGGTGCCGATATCATGTTGCACAATTATTACGCGAGTGTAAGATGTGATACCAGCACCGCTTTAAAAAAAATAAGTGTCAGCGCGCAGTCGCTGAAGTGTGTGAAACAAGTGCTAAGGGACAAGATGCCGGCGACAGAAGTGTTGGAAGTATTTCACTATGGGAATGGAACGCTGACTGATTGGAGCATGTGCGTGTAGCGACTACCTGCACATTAGGAGTAAAGTTTAACATATGATGGATGCCGTAAACGACCATGACATGTGCTGAAAGTGTCGAGCGCTCGTAAGAATTGATGGAACTGCTGCTGGGTGATTGTAACGTGATTGGGGCAATGAGTGATATAAGGATGGATCGGAGCGCTGAGTGATCCCTTGTGCACTACTGAGCTTTTCCCCGCGCCCCCCCTGCTCTCACAATGCTGACAGATTCGTCAGCCCCCGGAAGCAAAGGCTGTGAAGCCCCCAGGTCCCCAGGTGAGCGAACACCACCTCCCGGAAGGATACAGGCTAGCCGGAGTCTGAGCCAGGCAGGCGTTCATCCCACGAGCATGTCAGACGCGACCACAAACGGCTTCCTGCGTGCAAGCTAATACCTGTGTCTATATAGGAGGACTGCCACATTTCAAGTGGAAGGTTTGTTTTCCAAGCCCGTTTAAACCCACCATAATGTAGCTGGTATATTTAGCGTGTGTTTGGGCCTATGCTGAAAAATGAGGACGCTCTATCGGGATTTGCGCCCACTAATTCAGCAACCTAAAAGGCTCCGGAGAGGAAACCTATTGGCACACCCCTTATCACACAATCTGCGAATACTAGGGCCAGGGGGCAGTTTTTCTATTGACCCTAAGCAAGGCCCACAGGGCTGTGATGAACATACACTGTCAAAAGAGCATGGCCATGGCAGAAACCCACCTGCCTGAAATAAAGACACTATTCCTTGGTGGGTAGCCACCGAGAAGTCACGCTTTATTCATTAAGCATCTCCAAACGGTTAAATAAAAACACTTCATATGGCCTTGCATGGGTAGTCCTTAGATACCTTTATATGAATTCATAGATATACATGTAAGTAGCGCTAATTCATCAATAGTGAGCAGGTGACCTCTGGGCCTAAACATGGATTTAATAAATAACTTACTAAGTAAAAAGCATACCTGTTGGGACAATGGGTTATTGGAATTAGTATTGCACAGTCTTGAATTAATGAATAAGTAAATAAATAAATAGCATCAAAGCTGAACACTGACTGGTTGGCATTTGTGTTACCCATACTTGAATTAATAAATAAATAAATAGCATCAATGCTAAACACTGACTGATTGGCATTTGAGTTCCCAAGACTCGAATAAATAAATAAATAAATAGCCTCAATACATAGGCAATATATGGGTGTCATTAATATCTTAGAGATTAATAAATAATAAATAGGACACACCACCATGGCGTGGCTGTGTGCATTGTAGGGATTAATAATACACTCTGCACATACAACTCTAACATAAGTAGCCTCCTAATTCATACATTGATTTATGACCATGGTAAATGGAGGTTGAAACTGCAATACATATAACAATAGCGCATACATACGTAACCAGATAGGCCCTGTTAACAGATGCTGTGAAGAATAAATATGGGTTAGTGGGTTCATACATTAAACATACATTTACATGAATAGACAATGGGGCATGTGCCAGACACCAATCAACAGCTTTAAATAACTTTTCTACTCCCTTACATATGGGTAAATAGCAGCAACCCTACCCCTCAGTTGACTGTACAGAGGCTCTGGCGTATATATGCACAATCAAATGTTTTATACAGGCCTTGCAAAGGTGCCAACATCACTCTCTAGTTCCCAAGAATGATTCACTCATGAGGTGAAAACTAACTGTACCACTTTCCTAGTGGCAGCTGCAGTCTACCACACACCAACGCAGACAGACAGATAAATGGCCCCCAGTGATGCGCACTGAGGCACCCAATCCCTGTGTCGCTACTCATGTGCTTGGAGTGTTTAACTGAGTGCCATACAAAAAGGAACGATACACGCAATTAACCGACCCTGCTAAACACCGGTTAAACCGGTGCCCTACCGGTAATACCTAGGAGGGATAGAATGCAACCCAATGCCTTGTATGTAACATGTAGTAGCCAGGACTAGGGGACTCCTAGCTGATCCACCTGTGGCTCCCCTTTAATAAACAGCAAAGGGGACTTTTGCGACACCCTGAATCCGACGCTCGCGTTATTTCAGTACATCCAGGGCGAGGAGTATGAGAGAAAGAAAAACCTAACAAGGTATACACCGGGCCCTAATGGAGGGAGCCCTCCGAAGGGGGATGCTATCAAACTAGCGGGCCAACGGCTCACGGCCTGCCTGAACTATAAGTAACACATAAACATTGAGCGCATGCACTGATCAGACTCTAATAAAGGTAACAGTAAAAGTATCCCGGAACGGGGACCTTTATATAATAGCTTACCTTACCTGGGGAATCACGCAATCCCCTCCTCCAGGCTTACCACCTTTTGGCCAGCAAGGGAGTACAAGGCTGTCCGTGCCGCCCCGCCTCTCAGCAGACTAGTGTTTACTGACACCGGACGGCAACGCTCTCAGCCTGCTACAGAAATAGGCTACATATATCTCGCCCTGCACCTAGGCGAACCAACCTGTAGGAGGGGCAGGATAACCCCTAAACCTCTCGAGCACCACAGGTGCGCTATTTCCCCAGGCCGGGTCACACCAGATCCACTTCCCCTAAAGCAGGGGCTCCCAGGGAATAATGGCGCATTACAATGAAACTCCAGTCCAACCTGCAAGAGTTACTGGTAGGAGACACCGAAAAGGTGTCCGCGCTCTTAGCGGGAACATCCCACAGCCGTGCCTCTCCAAACACACCGGCACTCTTGTCTCATTCATGCCCCGCCTAAATCCCCCCTCCACACAAGACCTCCAGGAGATTGCCTGGAATAAAGAGGCAAGACCAGTTTTCAAGGAGGCAATCAAAATGCTGCAGCAAGCTTTATTGCATATTACAGGAGATCCGTTTCTCCACCACACCGCAGGATATTCTACGCCGAGTGTGGCTTCTGAGGACCATGCCGGGTTAGCCCGTCCCTCCCTAAACATTGCCCTCTCTACCCATGGGCATTTCTTAGTTTTCTTTTCACAGTCCACTTTCCCCAGACACTTTTTTCAGTGCCTTTACTCACAGTACACATTTCCCTGACATGTTTTGTCAGTGCCTTTCTTCACAGTACACATTGTCTTCTACTCTTGACTACCGTTCCCAATTTCACGTTCCTTCTTTCATTCTAAATTCCTATTCCCTTGTTCCACCCGTCAACCATTCTACGTTTTTTGCGCTTAGTGTTCACTACTTCCATTCTATCTACTATTCCCATGGTCTGTTTAGTATGCTACTATTCAAGTTCAATTCCGTGTTGTTGCTTTCCCTCCTTACCCCTGGCTTCATTGATCTGACACCCGGTGTAATTACAAACATATTCTCTCTTCCCCCACCCACCCAGGCCCCTTCCTCCCTGTCTAACACCCCCACCCTTCGTTCCTGAGTCTCTTCCTCCCCCTTTCATTTTCTTCCATTTCCCTCGCCCCCTGCCTCCATGTTCTGTACTAACTTCCCCAAGTTACCTGCCCCTTCCCCCCCGGTTCTTGCCATCCTCCCCCAGCAAGTTACTTCCCCAAACCGCTTAATCCTTTCCCTGCCCTGCCATCCTTAACCCCCCTCCCAGAGCCCTTCCAGTCCCCACTCTTCCTTTTCCTTAGGTACTTTCCATTGCCTAATTTCTTCGTTATCCAGTCCCCTACTTATTATTTTCCCAAACCTTATTGTGACACCTTCTTCTCATTACCCACAACTTCCCTTCTTCCCATTTTCATTCTCCCTTTTCCCCAGACTCTGCCCCCCGCATTTGGGGTTAGAATGACTTCCAAGCCCCCTAACCCCTCCACTTTCCAGGGGCCTCCCCTGAGTCTAGTACTCCTGGGCGCTGTTAATTCGAAGTTATTGGCTGCGCAGCCCCCTATGGGATCGGTTTAGGTCGAAATTACCCTAAAAAAATGGTCGCATTGACCAAAAGTTCTAAAATGCTACCACCAAAGGTTCGAACACCAAAAGTTTGAACCTTTGGTGGTAGCACTGAAAAAAAAAGCGGGGGCTGCTGGGGTGTCCCCCGCATCGCCCCGCTCCCTATAAAGTGAGTGGAGGTTGCGGGGGACACCCCCGCAGCCTTCCGTTTAAAAAAAATTACATTTTTTTTAAAAACAGCAGCTGCGGGGTGTCCCCCGCATCGCCCTGCTCACTATACCTTATGGTATAGTGAGCAGGGGCTGAGGGGACACCCCCGCAGCCTTCTGTTACAAAAAAAAAAGAAAAGTAAAGGACCCTGCAGCGCCAGTTCCCGATCACGGAAGTGAAAGGGAACTGGCGCTGCAGGAACCCAGTGTGAAGATGAAGGTAAGTGGGGTTTGTTTATGTTGGGGGTGTGTTATGGGTGTGTTGTGGGTGTGTTGTGTGTGTGTGTAGGTGTGAGAATGTATGTGTGTTCTTATGAGAAAGGTGCAAACCTTTGGTAGTTCGCACCTTTCTCATGCAAACTATTTGCCTGCGGTACTTTCAGCTGCAGGCAAATCACTCAGATTCTACGGGATCTGCCAGTGCTTTCTAGTGGATCGACGTGTGACACCGCCAAGACTCTCTGCTGGTTGCTGGCGGCAGAGAGATCCCCCAGACAACAGGTCGTAGCTCGCCCAGGGACAAGGAACTACCCCATTGTTCCTGATTACCCGCTCGCATTCGCACTCATCTGACCCTTCATGGACATTCCCTGCTAGCCTTCACACGCTTCCGGACCTTCAATGACATTTAAGTGGGGCCCTGTGGGCATCCAGTGGCTTGCATGCACGCTCACTCATTCTAATATTGGATGCTTTGGAGAAGCCCTCCAGACAAGTCTGGCGGCGTGTCGTCTTTGGAGCTTTGTACATGCTTGCCTAACCTTGTACCGTAGATTACCCACTTTCTACTGAGACTAAGGCGGATGCTACCCATACTGCTAGCCTGCAATCAAGGTGGGGTGGGGGTTACCCCCCCACACCCCCGAGAGCCAATAAGTGTTCACCTGAGTCATCCTACCTGCCTCGCTGCCCCCCGTGACCGGATGTCCCCCCTGCCCTTTTGTGCTTTCATACGCATCCCGAGAGACGATCCTACCTCTGACAAGTGAGTCTTATCAATCCCAAAATACCCCAGTACTTTCAATGTGATCAATGGATGTCTGATCCATCCCATTCACTTGCTTTTTAAATATGCCCCCATGCTGGAGTTCAACTTCCTTCTTGCGGTTTCTATCACCCTGTGACACAATGCCCCACGCCATTCTTGTTTGGTGATTATTTCGGACCAAATTACCTCTGTGCCCCGAAACTCCCTTCCCACCTGTGTAAAGATGCTTTGCATGGCGGCCGTCAGGTTCTTTCTCCCCCTTACAACCAGATCGTTGCCCCCCATGTGCAGCACTAGCATGTCAGGTGGGTTGTGTTGTCCTGAAGCCCACTCCAGTGCACCCCATAATTGATCCCAACACAAACCTCCTTTCACAATCCAACGAATTTGAGTGTGCTGGAAACCCATGTTGCCACCCCCCTCACCTTGTTCGTACTCTCTGCTGCTCTGGCCACAAACGAATGGCCAACGACCCATACTGAGGTAACATCTGTGAAGAAATGAATGCAAATTACCCTTCGCAAAGCTCATTATTTTGCCACCCCACCTCCTCACCGCCCCCATATCTCCCCGCCAACACCCCTTCAAACCCCTTGACCCCGATGGCCCGTCTTCAGATCTGATGTAAAGGTTAAATTTGTCCAAATCGCATCTATCTATTCTTTTAATCAAGTCAACCCCCAGTCCTTCCCTGTGTGCTGTTGTGGCCGCCCCTATCGAAAATGAGTGTAGGGAATACAAATCTGGATCGAGACCTGCCTTTTCTAGTGTTGTGGTTAGAACCCTCTGAAATTTTAACTGCGTAAGAGGCGATCCATCCTCATGCATGAACAGGTAAGCCGACCCCTCTACCCTTGCCCCTAAGAATGCAGACATGGCCACTACTGGGCAAAAGCCGTCCTGTCCAAATTTCCCCAACACCACAACCCTTCCTTTCGCCAACTGATCCGATTTGGATAACCTGATGTTGACAAGCAATGCTTCCCCCCCCTTATGGCCATGTCCTCTGCCAGTAAAGCCCTTTGGTCGCGATCCGTCTTAGCCCTGGCCACCAACTCGCGGATCCGCAATGCCCCAAAGAAAGCCAACGCAAAGCACGCTTTGAACAATGTGTGTTCATACCAGGAGTAGCACACCGCTCCTAATGCTGACATAATCTTTTTTAGAAGGTTAAAATGAATGGGCCTCCTCTCGTCTTTGCTAGGCAGTGCCACCCTGTCCCACTCTTTCAGGGCCACCCTTACCAGAAAGCCCTTGGTTGGGTCCTCCCTCACTGCCAATTGGCTGTGAAATGCTACTGCGCTGAGATGTGCCGCCACATAGGACTTTGCCTTCTTTGTGTCCCTGGCCCATAGCACAAAACGTTGCACTTTGAGTTCCCAGTTGCCCAACCCTGTGTCTTTGGTGACTTTCAAAAAGGTGCTAAAATTGCTGGTGTATCTGTCTCTTGTGCGTCTGGCCAAAGCCCTTGCTGCTGACTGCCTCATGCCTTCTCCCAACTCACTAAGCTCCATAGGTGATTGCTGAATGGTGTCATGGTTGCCTGGGCCTCTGGGTGAACCTTCCGAAAACGTGCCATCATTCTGTCTTATCGCGCCTGCCTTGACCGCCATGTGAGCCCTTTGCGGATCTCTTCTAGTTGCCCCAGAAATACTGCCACCTTTTCGCACTCGAACGGTCACCCTGGACATCTCGCTGCCTCGTTTGCCTGGATTGATAATTGCAAGCTGCTGTACCTCTTTTCTTCCACTCTATTGCGACACGACCACTCTGACTGGAACCAAACCCTCCTTTTAGAACAATGAAACTCCTGCCACCCGAACGCTGGAAACTCCTCCGAACTCCCCGGAATGGCACCACCACAATTTCCCTCTTCTGTGAGGAGGGGGCTGGGGACCAAGAGAGTGTACCCCGAGCGACAGGGCTTTATATAGCCAGCCACTCTCATGGTCCAGCCCCCCCTCCCCCTTTTTGTCACCACCTTGTGACGTGCTACAGCCCCCCCAACTCTGGGTCAAAGTTGGCCCTCGTTGTTTTCTTGGGTTCGCTGGTTGGGAGCCCCACTAAGGGGCGGCGCCCGCCATTTGCTTCCGTGGTCTGCGCTTTCGCCCGCCATATCTCTCACCCTCTCTGTCCCTCACGAAATCCTGCCTGCCTTTTTTCACCCTTGGACTTACCCACTTCAATGCCTGCAGGGGCGCTGTGTCAACGTGTAATGATTCATCACCTCAGAGGCGCACCTACTCTCCCTGCCAGCGTGTGAGACCATTGACCACCATTTCGCAGCAACCAGAAAGAACGTCAGCACGAAATGGGGAATATGGGCTCTGTTTGACGTAAGAGGAAATGAACATAACACGCAGAAACCACAGAAATAGACCAAGCACATTTTCGTAACATGCAAAACACAGCATATTTGTAATATATGTCTTCACTGAACTCATTTTTTACTTAAATTTTTACATTTTTTTATTATCACTTATTATAGTCAGGGTTACACGTATGTTGATTATTACCAACGTGTGGTACTCAATTTATCACCTGATGCCCTGCCAGGTATCAAACCCATGACACAAGGACTGCATGTTGATCTTTGATACCTGGTCCCTCGAATCCCCCAGCAGTGTTGTTAGTAAGGTTAATGGATTGTGGTCACTCTCAAATCTCGCGTTTACTTTAAAATCAATAATGGTGGACAAAGCCTCCAGATTCACTAATATATAATTTATCAGACTTCAGCGATTTAGAGGCTGATAGGTTTTCTTTGCTCTCGAATCCCCCCGATAACCTGCCATTGCAAGCCCTCATGTTACTTGCCAGTATTAAGGCAGCAACATTTTCAGAATTTTTGTACTTTCTCTAGGGTGGTGGGCCAACTAGCTCACTGATGCCCCAAACTCTATCTCCGTCTTCTGTTAGGCCGGCCATGATCTCCATTGGATGATATTGTAGAATAAAATCGGCATGACACATTTTTGAGGATTAACCATGTATAGATCTCAATTTTTCTATGGAGGCCTCTTGGTAGATGAATATAGTAGTCCTTCCAGAACCTGCCGCTAGATTGTAGAGATTAATTAATAGTATATATGTCCCGTCCAATCCCAATATGTGAAGCTCAAGCAGGTCCCTTGGGGCTGCTTCCATACATGTATACTTGTGTAGATCAATGAACGGATAAACAGGAGTACAGCCCCACTTGATCTGCCCCCCCTACCCTGTGTTGCTGGTTTTGAGAATATTGTATAGGCCTGTATATTCAGGGCTATCAGTACCCATGGCTCCTGAAACCCGACATTATCGTGGCTCCAGATAAAGGACATCCATACCTCATCCTCCATATGACAATTTAGCCCAGCCACGTTCCAAGAAAGAACTTGCACCTCCACCGTCGGGGTCGCGATCCCCTCGTCTCGTGTCAGAATATCTGCCATAGGGATTTGTTTTATCCTAGAAAGGTACGGTGGCAAGGCCGAGGTTGGGTGGGGCCAAGGATGGTTTATCCACCCCACAGGTATTACCGTTTTCCCCAACTTGGGTAACTTCCATTAGATTTGCTGCCAAGCAGATTTTTGGTTCTTTTTCCATGGCAGATATCAAGGGGTTAATGGGCAATGGGCACAGATCCTGGGGCCCAGATGGCAGAAGAAAAGTTCCAGCGTGGTAAGGCAATAGGGCCTTGGGTGAAGTTGCCCTTCAACTGGGGACTTTTGGTTGCTTCCCTACTTGGGTGGGAGGACCCTTCTCGTAGTCGCATGGGAGATCAATTGGTCAATCCTAGGGCATAAAACTCTCTGCTCCATTGCAAAGAGACCCTCCCACAGGATGCCTGATGTAAGATGTACCTCTATATAATCTCTGCCCAGACCACTTGACTTTCCCTCCCACCCGAGGATATCCTCTCTAATAATAGACTAGCAACACTGCTTTGATCTAATCCAATGAGTCACTTTGTTGATTGGACTGTCTCTTGGTTCAACGTGACCGGGGCTTACCCTGGGTACATTAGGCAGGAAGACTGTAGAGACGTTTTCTTGCACCACTTGTGCCTCGGCTCAGGGGGTTAGATGTTAATAATATGCAGATTATTAGTAATTATTTTTGGTGGATGGTTAAGTTCATGGTCTTTAACTACCTGTACTAAATTGTTAATGCTGCCCTCCCAGTGTTCCGGAGATCACTGGGGCCAGCATTTGTACAGGCGTTTGAGTTTCTGCCTGCTTGGCATTAGATATCATCTTCACATTTTCTTCAATCAACCTCTGCCCCTCTGTCAGTGTCTTCACAACACTTATTAGATTCTTAAAGTCATTTAGCAATGCCCAAAGACCTCCTGGAGCCCCTTAATTATAGATTCCAACTGGTTACAATTCAAACACTCGTGGACCTGGGAATGGCCACACTTGGTAAGAGTCTGTTCCCTTCCTAGTGGTCCCAGAGGCGTACCCCTGGGGGCTTTCCAGAGCTCCACCGAGGGACTAGCCAGATCAATAAGGGGACTGAGCCTATTGTAAATTGGAACATTTAGATATATGACAGAAGGGACAGGTGAGAAAGTTACCAAATCTCCACAGTCTACCCAGTCTGGTAGCTCAACAGAGATCACACTATCAGATTTATCCCATCGTTCCTTGGGGGGCATTTAATTCTACAGGAATGTTATACCTCTTCCCTCTGGGCTATGGGATTTGGAACCTCATACCCTGGGAGTACCTTGCCCAGCGCCACAAGTGCAGGCAAGGATATGAACGTACCATTCAGGCTCTCGTGGGCCAGTTTCTGCATAATCTCTAATGGCACTGGGGCCCTCGAGTTTGTCCCCATTGTCAGGTTTTCACCATGAATGGGGGGTTCAGAAGGAGCCCCTATTTGTGTACACTCTCCCTCTTCATGGATGACACAGTTGTTGGGTCGCCTGGGGCCACCCACCCTCCCAAGTGTCTCCTTAGGCTGGGAAACCTACTCTCTAGGAGCTGGTCTTACTTTTGTTGTGTGTCTATTGGACAAGACCAGCTCCGTAATGACCCTGGGCTCTTCCGATTCCTTCATCACCATTGCTCACCAAACCCTGTAACCCGTCTTGCCCCTCTACCCCTCTCTCAGGAGTAACTACACAATCCCTGTTCCCTTCAGTTCTTCTCAATCCATGGGGCGGGTATACCTCAACTATCCCACCTGGTTACTGGTCCACCGCCCCCACTCCTGTGGCTGATATTAGGAAGTTCCTCCCTCACCTTTCTCCCTCTTTTCCTTCCTTTTTTTCAATTTCTGAACTGTGATGGTATCTATAAACCCCAGATCCCCTACATCCAAAACACAATTCAACTTAAATTTGCTAGGGGCAGCTTTTATTTTGCTACTACCCCCATTGCTGCCCCCACCAATGTCATAAATACATATTTTATATCTGTAATTAAGACGTTGACGTCTTTAATAGGTTTCAAGATTTTTGAACAACTTCTTATGCCCTTCCTTAGGCGAAATTGAGGAGTTTGCCTTCATTTTGGACATTTCTATACCAGATAGATTTCCAAATATAACACGATATTATTGGATGTAATGTGCAAAAGAACCACAAGGTGCACAATTTAGATAGAGGTAGGGCTGTAAATAAGATGCTTAGTGCAGTGCAAACATGCTTAAGTTCTGAAATGCTTAACAACATTTCCAAGGTGCATTAGTGGCTTAATCCACATTCAATTAACAATATATGCAATGTTGGTCCACATAAAATTAGTGATAACGACGAGACCACCAGGGGGCACGGACCATGATGGTCGTATAAAGTTGTCGCTCCGCCACATGTCGTAGGGAGAGTGATCCTAGCTCTCCCCCTCGTGAAGTTGGTGACAAGTGAAGACACCCGAGCTTGAGTGATCTAAGGGGGGGCCGCCTGGCCTGTCCCGCAGTCCCCGACGAGCTCCGGTAAGCAAAGTGAGAAAGCGGCCTTCATTGGAGGCATGGATGGGGCCTCGCCACAACACCGACTGAGGATACTGGAGCCCCCTGGTTGGAAGGAGGGAGGGCATGCGTAGACATCCAGGGGTGTGGAACATTTGGTGGAGTAGGCCTGCCCCCTCCCCGTGGCCTAATACTGTCTCCGGAGCCTCCCCATCGTGAAAGGGGTGGCATGTGCCTGAGGTCTGGGTCGGGACCGCCTGCCGAAGGGTGCCTGCTCTCTTCCCCGCGGCCCCGGGGAGTCACTGGAGCGTCCCCACCATACGGGAGCTGTGCACCTGCAGCCGGGGGCCGGAGCAGCTGAATCCACGTGATCCGACCGCGGTTGAATTTACCGCAGCCGGAATGTTCGCATGAGAAAGGTGTGAACTACCAAAAGTTTGCATCTTTCTCATGCGAACAAACGTACATACCCACACCCACAACACACCCATGACACACCCCACACACCCCCCACCATAAACAAACCCGACTTACCTTCTCTTCACGCTGGGTCCCTGCGGCGCCAGTTCCCTTTCACTTCCGTGATCGGGAACTGGCGCTACAGGGTCCTTTTCTTTTTTTTTATTTTACAGGGGGCTGCAGGGGTTTCCCCCGCAACCCCCGCTCACTATACTATTAAGTATAGTGAGCGGGACGTTGCAGGGGAAACCCCCGCAGCCTGCGTTTTTTGTATTTGTTTTTTACTCGCAGGTGTGCTGCGGGGGTGTCCCCCGCAACACCCCGGTCACTAATATAGTGAGCGGGGTGTTGCGGGGGACACTCCCGTATTTTTTTTTTTTTTAAACTTACCTGCAATGCTAGCACCAAAAGTTCATGGTTCTCGTACGAGGATTGATTATTGATACATATGTCAGAGGGATGCTAGTGGGATCTCTACCAGTGATCACTCCCCGATTAGTTGGTCTGGCAACCACATGGTCACTATTGGCATAGCGCTGATGGGTTTGCAGCCACGGCACTCGCTCTGGTGGTGCAAAGACGTCCTTTTGAAGGACGTTATCTTTGCTAGGGAAATGAAAGAGGCAATTGAATAGTTATTTCGCTTTAACGATACATGGGAGGTGGAGCCGGGCATAACATGGGACACAGCTAAGACGACCTGGAGGGGCCTCCTCATTCGGGAGGGTGCCTCCAAGAAGAGAGCTAGAACCCTGCTGACAGAGAAACTTAGGGGGGAGATCCGTACACTAGAGAAGTTGGAAGGCAAGGGCGCAGGAAAGAGGGAGGAGTACCTGAAGCAAGCAAGAGAGAAGCATCAAGAGTTGAGGGATCTAGAAGTAGGGAAGGTGATTGCCAGCCTGCAGTTCCTGAAACAGAAATATTATGAGAAGGGAGATAAGCCCGACTCCATGTTGGCGGCCAGGCTTCGGGGGCAGCGGGCAGAGAGGTGGGTGTTGGGAGTCAGGGATGTGGATGGGCATTTACGCTCCTCAGCTGGAGAGGTGGTACAGGAATTTGCCACCTTTAACGAACATCTCTACTGGTCGGAGGTAGAGAGGGGGACGACGATGACTTACACAGATACATGAGGGAGGAGAAACATCAATTCTCTGAGAATAGTGCACTGGAGAAGCAAATTACCCTGGAAGAAGTGCTGAAGGCGATTGGTGGGTTAAGATCGGGGAAGGCACCAGGTGATGATGGGTATACGGTGGGGTTTTACAAACCTTTGCGGGATCTCTTGCCCAACATTTGGCAACATTATTTAACAACATCTTGGATACAGGGAAGGCCCCCCCTCATTTGGAAGGGCATTAATAACGGCTATACCAAAGGCAGGTAGGGATCGAGAAAGCTGCAAGTTGTATCGCCCCATTTCCTTGCTCAATATGGACGCTAAAATGTTTACCAGGGTACTGGCCACATGCATGGAGGGACCTATGCCGAAACTGATCCATTCGGACCAAGTAGGGTTTATCCAGGGTAGTCAGGGGGCGATATCCTACGTAAAACATTACATCTAATGGAATCCATGACGGAAAGGGAGGATGACCCAGTCTGGGTGGCCCTTGATGCCAAGAAGGCTTTTGATCAGGTAGATTGGAGATTTTCTATGGGGTGCTATAGAAATTTGGATTCAGTAACCGGTTCCTGAAAGGGATAAGGGCTCTATTTGCATCCTCGGTGGCCAGGGTGATGGTTAATGGGTGACTGTCAGGATCTTTTCCTTTACAGAGGGGGACAAGGTAGGGCTGCCCCCTCTCACTCCTCCTATTTGCGCTAACAATAGAGGTCCTAGCAGACCGACTGTGAGTGGCCCCACGGGTTGAGGGCATTAAGGTGGGCGGGAGGGAATTCAAATTGGGTCTCTATGATGACACTGTGCTGTTGCACCTGGTGAACCCGTCCAGCTCTGTCCCCGCAGTTATGTCAATAAGTGAGGAGTATGGTCGGTTTTCGGACTTCAGGGTTAATACGGCAAAGTCTGTGCTTTTTAGAGCAGCACAACTGAGAGCAATACTCGGGGTTCACTGGGGTTCACTGGGAGGTGTTGAGCATGGGTGGGAAGGCGGGTGGGATCACCACGTGGTCATCCCTGATGAGTCATATTTGGGCCCCTACAGTAAGGGACAGTATATCGGAGGTGGCAAGGTACCAGTCGTTGTTCGAGGGGGGGCTTGCCAGAGTGGGTCAATTGTGGAAGGGAGGAGAATTTATAAGCATCCAGGACTTGGAGGAGGCCCGGGGAATAGGTAAATTATCATCAGTGCTTCTGTATCTCAGGCTAAAGGGAATTTTTACTGGGGGAAGGTGAAGGAACTAATACAGAGGGACCTCATGCCAGTGGAAAAAGTCCTGGATAGGCACATGGTAGCGAAAGGCCTCATCTGCCGTCTGTACAGAGCATTGTTGGAACCAAAGGGGGAGGTGGTATAGGGCCTTAGCCATAGGTGGGAGAGGGACCTCGGAATGGAATTGAACGAACATCTATGGCAGCAGATGTGCTGGAGGGCTTTTAAGACATCCATATAATTTCAATACAAGCTCCACAGTGTGAAGTTATTGCATCGCTGGCAGTAAGACCCGACACGCCTCTCTAAGATGTTTCCCTCAGTGAGCCCCCAATGCTGGCACAGGTGTGGTAACATTGCAAACTACTAGCATATGTGGTGGAATTGTCCCAGGGTACAGGTATACTGGGCCAAGGTCTTGGGCTGGATTAGGGATGCTGGGGGGGGCTTCAGACTCGACCCCAAGTTGGTTCTATTTGGCTTGGAGAGACGGGGGATCAGTGGCACACCTCCTCTCGTCTGGTGCACTTTCTTCTTTTGGCGGCTCATGCCTGCCAGGCTAGGTATTGGAAGAGGACAGCCCTCCCACTTTCAGAGAATAGTACAATACAGCTAAGGAGATATATTTAATGGAAAACATTACAGCAGCGATTCACTAGGGAGGAGTGTCCATAGAGGTCGAATGGCAACAATTTTGTAACGCTTTTAGGTGAGGTGGGAGAGGGCGAGGGATTATACAATAAGGCTTGGCCCGCAATAAGGCTTGGCCCGGCCCGGATGGTGAATGAATGCAAGGCACACATCATGGGCTGTAGTGAGGTGGACTTAGAGACCCTGTGACCACTCAGATATGGAGTCTAATTGTGCACCGTTCGAAATTATTGACACAAGGACTTGGATTCACTCAGGGGTGGAGGTGGGGGAGGGGAAGGGGGTTTGAAGGAAAAGTTGTGACAACATAACTGTCTGTAGATGGTTTTGCCCTCATGTTGATTGGAGTTATTGAAATGTATTGGTTGGGTTGAAAATCAATAAAATTCGATTTACAAAAAAAGAATTAGTGATAACTGCAATATTAAAAATGAGTTTGTAAAATCTTAAAACCACACACTAAAACCTAAAACATGTGTAACTGTAGACTTTCAAATTACAGTCAATCACGGGAGCAGGGAACGCCCGACTGGCTCGATAGGCACCAAAGGTCCGCCTCCCACCCCTTGCTCCCTGTGGTTCATGTGCCTTGTGTCGTGGTTCAGCATGTAAAGCATTTGGAGTGTGCGCAATGAGCACTGTATCATCGGCATAGGCCAATAATGGGAGTGCTCTGTCGCGCACCCTAGGATAATCTGCCTCGGTGTTCACCAGAGCCTCACACAAACCTTTGGTGTACGGCGTGAAGAGGACCGCAGGCAAAATACAACCCTGATGAACTCCCAGGTTCACATCAAGAAATTCTGTACATTGTCCTGCATTCCCATAGCGCACACCAGCCTTATTCTCCCTGTCAATAGCCTGGAGTTTGGGCAAAATCTCCCTATGGCAATTAATGGACCCGAACACGCCCCACGGTTTCTCCCTGTTTACTTTATCAAAGGCTGTGCTCGGGTCCATGAAGGCCAAGAAGATGGCTTCTCCCTTAACAAAAACTGAGTGTGCAGCAATTAAATAAAGATTAAGGGCCTGATCAGTGGTACCCGCCCCCGGCAGGGGTTAAATGTACTGCCAGGTACTCCAGGTATTTGCAGGTGCATTGGAAGGGGCACTTCTGCTCTATTCCATTCATTAACCTATGCGGTACGGAGACATTAAGGCCCAACGGTTTGGAATTATTGATTTTGACTCCGGAGGCTCTTTTCAAAGTCTGTTAATTCGGACATCAGTGCAGGGTGATAACAACGTACCTCGGTCAAACTCAACATGATGTCGTTGGCATAATGAAATCTTATTTGCGTTCCTCTGGAATCCCCGAATGTCCACGTTAGTCCTGACTTTCTGTGCAAAGGGCTCCATCAAGAGAGCAGAAAGAAGCAGAGACAATGGACATCCCTGTCGAGTGCCTCAGGTTATGGTTGGCTAGGAAGCTGTTTGGCATCAGGGCTTTATTACTGAGGTGGAAGGAAATGGCTGAATTTCTTAATTGTGATGGGATGTTCGGAGTCAGGTTGCTCTTGGTCTGTTCATTTGTAGAGGGTAATACTGCACAAGTATTCCTCCTGAAGAGGGTGGTACAGGGATCCCCCAAACATAAATTATGTACAAAGGTAAGTCAGCAGAGACAATTTTTCTTTTTCCGTATAACATAATTGTCATGTCACCTTTAAGAGCTGTTATTGTTCTCTTGGATCCAGCTGCTTTGAGTTTGCCTGCTACACGATGGGGTTCCTTGTTCTGCCTGACATAGTAGTACTGTCTCATTTAGGTTTTATAAGCCAAGTGGGCTTGTAACTTGTTTCTAGCTATGTTGAAGTCCCTAAAGGTCTTACAGGAGTTGGATATTTTGCGTTGATGTTCCTTTATGCAGAGGTGTGCTTACAGCTGCAACCTCAGCTGCTTTCATTGTAAAGTATAAGGCTGACTGGCTAATAAGTTTGCCCCTTATTAGAGCCTTAAAACCGTCCCAGAGGGTTGCCATATTCATTTCCGGATCAAATAGTGGGAGATTGCTACTGCAATTTTATTCATCATCCATGCGAACCTGGTCCCAGATGATTGGATTGTAATGTCCCAGGGGGTTGTTACTGGGCTGAAGATCTAATTATTCTAATCGTAGCTGTGAAATTACTCGCAGCTCTATCGTGACTTTGGAAAGTAACCGAATTAGCTTTGTAGAGAGTAAAGTCAAGTCGAATCCGCAATGACTTTTATATTCATTCGAGTAATGCAGGAAGTTATTTTCTCTGGGGTGAGAGAACCTCCAAGAATCTACTAATGCCAGCTAGTGCAAAAACCATTTGCTAGTGCCAATGTATTTTTCAAGTCTACAGAGGTGGAAGGGGAGGGTTGTCAACGGAGGGATCTGGGAACACAATTAAAATGACCTCCACCCATCAAATCACCTACCGTGAAAGCTGCAATTTAGGGAGTAAGTCCAGCAGGAATTTATGTTGATTCTCATTGGGGATATACAGGAAACCATCAAAATGGAGTGTCCAAATAAGCCCCCTTCTATCTTCCTTTGGGATCTCTCATGACTCCCCTGGATTTTAGCGGGATGGTTTTGTCTACCAAGGTGGCAACTCCTGCTTTTATGCCCACTGGAGGCAAAGTATTGTGTGAAATTGCTTTGGTATGAAATGGAACTCATCCTTAGGCAAAATGTGCTTCATAGAGAAGAACGATGGAAGTACCAAGGTCTTGAAGCCTTTTTAAGGTTGATGGCCGAAATGAGACCCTGGATATTTAGTGTTAATGTTGAAGGTTGACTCTATTTATTTTTTTTTTTTATTGCATTTGTTGGCAGATGGACTCTAGATGGTTTAGAAAAGGGTTATACGCTGGACGAGAGCCACCACTCGAGTTACAAGAACTCCAATTTCTTTTACTTGAGCGCACTCCAAATAACTTTTTTTTATACTTGTAGCTTCCTTGATAACCCCCGGCATCCAATCAGATTAGAGTATGTGTGCCACCACATAGCGAGGGGCCCATTCAGGCAGATCCGGGGAGTTCTACCCACCCCCCCCCCCCACACCTACCAACTAGATCCCAACACCAGGAACCGGCAGTCAAATGGAACATTGAAGGTGAATGAAATACAGAACATGCAAAATGACTGCTGATTGTCCAACTCCTGCCCCATTTGAGGATGAATAGCGAGTTCCCAAAAATGAATGGAGAAGTGGGCCATGACCCGAGTCAGAGGACCTGGCATTCAATTCCAAATAATGGGTCCAGAATGGGAGGAAACTGTGGAAGTCACATGCTGGCCATTCCCAAGACTTTTTGATCGTTTTCACTTAATCTCCAGATGGCCTGTGGGGCCCGCCTCGCCCTCTCTTCCTACCGCCCTGTCTTCCGACTATGATCCATCTCCCAGGGCGAGGTTCCGAAGTCTTCCAAATTGAATCATCCTCTGCATTGGCAAATGGACCAACCTGGTCATCCAGTGGAGGAGGGGGGGACTTCCTCCAGCAATGAGACTGACCCTCGCTTCACCCCCCAAAGCACAATTGATGGAGAAAGGGAACCCACACCTGCTTCTGACTTGCTTGGATCGAAGCCAGTTGGTCAAGACTCATGGAGCCCTTCTACTCTGAAGTGTACCAGCTGAAATATCTTGTAATACTTGGAATACTTTGATTTGAGCATCCCTGAACTTGATTTCAGATTGTTGCCTCACTGCTGTAGAAGTAAACCCTAGTAAGGACGTCTGGGGACCAGCCATCCCTCCGTGAGTTGGGCATTTGGATCCGATGCATTCAGCCTAGTTCGGCTTCAGCCTTGTCGGGAGAAAAGGTTCCCGATCTGCATTGGTTCAATGTCTTAAAATCGCAGCAAAAAATGGCTGTGAATACAAAATATTGCAGCAGAAATGCTGTGGTTTTGCTGCCACAATCATGTAAAGGATGCAGGGACACCCCTGCAACCCCCGCACCCATTATACCATTTAAGGGGTGCGGGGGACACCCCTGCAACCACCACTCCCCTTAAATGATATAATGGGGTACACCTTTACCGGGTCAAACCACAGCATTTTCGCCGCAATTTATTTTACCGGCAACATTTTTGCTGTGATTTTATTACCTGATAGCTCTGCATTTGAGACATGTGGTGGCATTCCCAAAATCAGATGGTGTTACTTACTTCATGCCCTATTTTCCTGATCTTCTTTCTGTTTCTGTAAACCCGGGAACCCTGACCTCTGTCACAAAGCACGTCCTTGCTGTTCGGGATGCACTTTTCTATAGAGAGGACTTACCTGTGTAGGTGGTGACTTTCTGAGACAGTTCTGCAATATTTCCTTCTAGACCTGGCACCATTTTGTTTTTTCCAGCTTTTCCGCACATAAGAGAGCGCACGCTGAAACCACTCTTGCAGCGCCAGGGATTTCGCTGCTATGAGCCTTCACTGTGTTACCTTCTATGGGCGGATTCAGTTAGTGGGGGCTGGGCTTTATTGTCATTTATAAAGAATGCACTATCTGTGAGGGCATTTCTATTTAAATCATCTTGAGATGTTTTCCTTTTTGGTGTTTTTGCAATGTTTTTATGGTTTTAATTTTGTTCAAATCTTATTTTTCTGGTTTGTAATCATGTCAGTATGCAGTTGTTTTTTATGAATATGTTTTGTAGTCCCGAAATAAACTTTTATACTACTAATATTTCCTTGTATCTCTTTTTTGATTTCTGAAAGTAGATGGTGAAGAGTTTTGTTGCCAGGCTTGGTGGAGCTCAGCGGTATAGTGTGCGTCTGTGCTGTCATCACGATCTCTTCGCACGGGGGGGGGCTTGTTGGCCATGCCTGTTTTGCCCAAGTTAATGCCCCTTCTTTTCGAGACGCTAGTTGGACTGTTTAGGTTCAGAGTGGCTGCTCGCTGACCATACAGGGCAAGTTTGAATGTGCTGGGAGCATTAAGTCACTAGGCCTTTTAATTTAGGAGCTGTAGCCTTGAAGCAGGAAATGGGGCTTCGGGGATCTGAGCAGGATGGCGAAAACCGCCCAGATGGAGGAGGGCCAATTACCCAGCTTGAGCCGAGCCCCTCACTTAATGTCACAGTTGAGCAGAGTGGGGCACAGCAGCTGGGGTGACACCTCCAACCCCCAGAGAAAGAGCTGAGAGCAGCCGGAGTCCGCCCTAACCTCGGGGTATGGGGAAGTGCCCTTCCTGCTGGAAACCTTTGCAATGCTGCTTCCCAGCTCACACCACTCAACAGCGCAAGCAGGGATCTTGGGTACCCTGGATCAGCAGCCCTTCCACATAGCAGCAGCAGCCAACACTTGGCCCAGTTGGCCCATCTGAAACTAGCACCTGAACACTTCCATCTGAGCTCCCGCCCTAGAAGCTTGACCCCCCACCCCTTTGTGCATTATCTTGCCATCAATAACAGGACACACACATTTTTGTGGGTAGGAAAGGCAGCAGCTGCTTTATTAGGCAGGAGGTAACTTACAGGTGATCCGTTTGTACCACACATACTCAGAGCTCTACACTGAGCATAGGTTCCTTACAATGACCACACCCTAGGTTACCTGCATTTCTGCCTGGTTTGCCCCCTCCCTCCCTTTCCCAGGTCACCGGTCCTGCTAGTTTCCCAGATCTCCCACCCCCTAACGATCTTACACAGTTTTCCCCACTGCATCCCCACCTCTTCGTCCTGTTACGCCATACGCAGTTACCTAAGCCTCCCAGCCTCTTACACACAATTAGGTTTCCGAGCTCTCTGACCCTCTTACATAAGTCCTTGGTTTCTGATCTCATGTCCCCTTATCTTCCATTACTTAGTTTTCCAGGTCTCTTGACCTCTCACACCTTCACTTGGTTTCCTCGACCTCATTGGCGGTCTACTCGTTTTCTCAACCGCTTAAGTTTACTACCAATTTCTATTTTCCCAGCCCCTCTGACCTCCTCCCTCCCGAACTTCCCTCCCTGTTCCCTTTTCTTCGTTTTCTAGATTTCCTCTTCTCCAATTTGTTTTCCCTGTTGTTCACCCCAGGCCCAACACCCCATAATCCTTGTTTTCCCTGCTTTACTTGCCCCCACCCTGCTAGTGCTACTATCTTTCCAAACCCTCCTTTTGTCCTTTCCGTATGCCCCGTGGCTTCCAGAGGATGAGCCCCCAGACCGTTGCTTTAACGTCATGACTGCACAGTCCCTTGTGGTCCCTGGTAGCACTTCCGGCCTGGACACACCATGTACCTCCACTGTGACGGCTCTGTAAATGTATGACAAAACAGAGCAGCATTATTGCAGACATTATAATCTCACTTCAACTCTGTTCCTGGTGTGGGCGGGCGGGTTTCATTCATCTCAGCATTATACCCGCGAAAAGAGGATCAGTTGCTGCAGTAAACCCAATATAGCCCTACCTAGCCCTCCCCTTTCCTTGTCACCCCTGCTTCCCCCGAAACATCCCATTTCCTGCCCTGTGGCTCCACCCCTCCCATTGCAACGCATTTGCTGTTGGCCCCGGGGCATCCCCATGTCCTCTGAACAGGACCCCAGTGGCGGTGTGCATCGCTGCTAACGCGGTGTACACCAAAGCTGCTCAGCGCATCCACTGGCATAGCAGCAACAGCCCACACTTAGCTCCCGCACTAGGAGCTTGCAACCCGCCTTCCCCTCTGTGCATTATCTTGCAATCAATAACAGGACATACACATTTTCGTGAGTAGGAAAGCCGGCAGCTGCTTTATGAGGAAGGAGGTAACTTACAGGTCATTCGTTTGTACCACGCATACTCAAGAGTTCTACACTGAGCATGGGGTCTGAGCAGCCTCTTACACACAAATTACACACAACTCGGTTTCTGATGTCTCTGGCCCTTTTACCTAAGTCCTTGGTTTCTGATATCATGTGCCCTTATCTTCCATTACTTAATTTCCCAGGTCTCCGGACCTCTCACACTCTCACTTGGTTTCCTCGACCTCATTGGCGGTCTGCTCATTTCCGAACCACTTAAGTCACCAATTTCTGTTTTCCCAGCCCCTCTGACCTCCACCATCTCCAACTTCTGTCCCCATGCCCTTTCCGTCGTTTTCTAAATTTCCTGCCCTGTTCTCCAATTTGTTTTCACTGTTGTTCACCCCAGGCCCAAATCCACATAATCCTTGTTTTCCCTGCTTACTTGCCCCACCCCGCCATGACTCTCTGGCGGCTACCGATGTCAGGGAGTTCCTCCCGCTTCCTCTAGGGGCCTGAAGGTGGGGAGTTTAATACCTTGGTGCTCCTCCTTTAAGTTTTTTTTTTCTCTCGCCCGGACCCCTTTCCTTTTATATTCTTTTCCCAGGTTCATTTACTACCCATGCACGGTTCCTTTCCTCATCCGCAGTTACCTAATTAACCTTCCTGTTACTGGTCACCTTACAGTAATTTATCACAAGGTGCATTGACCTTTTACGCAGTTGTTCACACTTCTTTCCCCAGGTGACTTGACCCTGCCTCTACTCCTTACTCCCGGATATTATCTTTTCCACGTGGCAGTCATGATCCTCTTATGATTGGCGAACATTAAGCCCTTAGTGTGCGTGCCCTGCTTGCCCCAAGTCAACCCCCCCTTGTGGTGGTGTTTACACCAATCATTCTTAACCTCTTGCCCAATTCTGCGTTGCTCAGGTGTCCTGACTTCCTTCCCCTCTTACTCATGTCCCCAGGTGCCTTGACCTTACTCATTTACTAGGTCGCATTGACCTTTTTACACTATTCTCTGCTTCCCAGGTGCTTTGACCCCTTACACATTTCCCAGGTCTCTTGACCTCTTACACCATTTCCTGTTTCCCAGGTGCTTTGACCTCTTACACAGTTATTCTTTTCCCCCGGGTACCTTGACCTCTTACTCCTATCATCATTTTCTCTGGTCCCTTACTTCTTACACCATTCTCTTCTCCCCAGAACTTTGACCCTTACTCAGTCCCTTATTGTGGACTCTTTCAGTTCCCTATTTGCCTCAAGCCCCTGTGATGGCGTTCCTTCAGTACATTTGTTTTAACATTCCATGGAGTCCATAATCATCCCTTTGTTAGCACATTACCCCATTTGTTTCATCCTTCTAATCCCCTGCTCTTAGGAGAAGATTGTGCATCTGGTGCACCCTACCTGCTTACCCCCAGCCATGCCGAGCTGTTTGCCCCAAGCCGATCACCCCTGTGATGGCGTTCCTCAGATCATTTGTTTTACATAACACATGGAGTCCATAATGACCCCCTTGTTAGCGTATTTCCCCATTTGTGTCATCCTTCTGACACTCTGCTCTTAGGAGAACATCGGGCAACTAGTATGCCCTACCTGCTTGCCCTGAGTAAGCCACACCATGTGGCAGTGAACCCTCCTATCCTTACTTGTTTCACTCCTACCGGAAAGTCCCTAATCTCGCTGCGAAGCCAACACTACTTCCTACCATTGTTGTGTACCATTGACTATCCCCCCGCACTTTTGTTCACCCTTCCTCTCATCCTCTGTACGTTCTGACCCAGTACCAACCTAGCGCTGCTAATCTTTCTAATTCTCGCATATTGATCCCCTTTCCCCCAGTTCCACCGGCCAGACCACCCCAGTCCCCCGCAAATACTTGCCTTGGGGAGAAAGGATACAGCATCCGCGCCCTTCACTAAAAACTGTATAACCAGACATTGTATGTTTTGGGCATTGTGTGAGGTGGCAAACATGCTTGCTGCCTTTTCTGCTCCCCTACAATAAACAGCCGCAGCACATACATGCTCAGTTTGGTGGACACTACCGCTGAGCCATCTGTACTGCAAACCTCTTCTAAAATTATGCTACATGCACTTTTTTTTTTTTTTTTTTTTTTTGCTCGACTGCCATAAAGTGAGTCTTGCCCTGACCCGGACCTCAAACCCCTGGTCTCACCCATTCACTTCTCCCTTTGCCCATTTCCTTGTTTCCAACCTCTATGTCGTCTACAACCTCCCCCCAGCTGACGTACCATTTTGCCGTGCCTTTTTGCCCCTGCCCCTTTCCAAACAAACTTTTTTTCTTGCGCACTTCTACTGTTTTGCTTGCTGGCCCCTTCCGCCCCTGATTTAATCCCACGACTTTACCCTTCTGCTTAATTCCCTCTACTCCCCTTCACTTCCCTTCCACTTTTCTTCCACTTCCTTTTCACTTTCGCTTTACTTTATTTTTTTTTAAAAAATGATTTACCCCTCCAGCCACCACTTGTCCCGTGGCACCTCAGAGGTTACGCCGCTGCTGCTGTTACATTTCAGTGACTGCACAGTCGTTTATCCTGAATGGCAAACTACAATTCCGCCATAATGCACGGCAATACCAACCATGAAAACCTACTCAAGCCCCTGCACTTCCAGCGATCCAATACACACACAAAAGGAGCTGTGCAATAAACTCAGATAGCCACTGGGATTCTGTCACAAACACTCCAGCTCGCTGTCACTCACGATGACAAAACACTTGACCAAGGACGTCATTTCACCAAAATGCCAGGGGTAGCGGACGTGACATCACACGACCCTGGACCCCCTGGTGACATCACAGGAAGTGATGTCATTTGACCCCACCCTGAAGTGATACCGCGGGATGCGATGGAACGCAACCTTTCAACCGTTGAAAAAACAGGGAGTGCTATCACATAGCATTGTACACTACAAAAAATATTATGATATCGCTATAATGTGATGTACATTTCATATAAGAATGGATCGCCATATGTATCGTTAAGATCAGTGTATATAGGCCCATGTTACCAAATTACTGTAAATGCAAGCAGAAGTCCATGACCAAATGATAATGATGTGTTATTATATAGCACTTACGCTTAAGCGCTTTATATAGAAAAAATATACACCCAATATCACCCAACCTGTGTTGGTACTCATTTATCGACCTCATAAGTATGAAAGGCTGAGTTGAGGCGTTTCAGAACAGACTAAATCAGTGACTCACACCTTGAAGTGTGCCTGAAATAAACCTTTAATGAGTCTAGCAATTATTGAATAGAATTCCAGAAAGACACATTATTTGGTATTCCTATTTCTTATATTTCTTTCTTATTTAGGGTGAGTGCTGAAAGTGTTAGACTTGTGGCACTCCTGTTCTTATTTTTCTTCTTTTTTAAGGGGCTTTAACAAGAAAGCCAGCCACTCCAGAACTAAAGAGCCACATGGTGCTGGCCACAGCCCATGAGCTTACATTACAAAAAAAACCAACCTTTTTTTTCTCTTTTTTTCTTTTTTTTCTAGAGGTCGCAAGGGTGACCACAGAGGTCGCAAGGGAGACCTCAGAGGTCGCAGTTGCGACCTCTGGTGACCCCCAAATGACATCCCTGCACTTGACCCGTGACACAAAACGTTGGCCCACCAAGCTGACTTATTTCATTATTCCCAAATGGTCTTGGCAACTATACCGGTTTCGGTCACATAGTTCACATGCATGCAGCCCAAAATGAATGCGTGGGACTGTGACCCACTTTGAGCTTCAGCAAACGGAGCAATAACTCAAGGCCAGCGGAACACTCTGGTTCCACCTATAAAGTACCTCTATCGGTACACCACTCTAAGCAGGGTAGCGATAACGCGATCTCTCCTGCTGACCCGCAATCGTCATATACAGACCGCACAGTGCATTCGCTCAGATGCCGTCCTCCGACCGAACTCCGCTTCCGTGTCCCACATTGCAGACCTCTATTCAGACCTGCCGAGTGCTGCCATTCTGGCTTTTTGATCCGGCTAGTGATCGGGCCAAACTGCCCCACCGATAGGTTGAGAGGAGGGAGGGAGAGCCCCGTGGCTTTACAACCCTCGCAAATGGGCGGATTGAGCTCCACCTTGCCACACTGCAGCCAGACAAACAGGACCCGACAGTAACCAGAGCTGCCTTGTACCACAACCAGCTGTTACCAATAAGAATGTCATTGTTAACGATCAGCCCCGTTTCTTGGCGCGGGCTGAGCGGGCGACGGGCCGTGGCGCAGAGCTAAAGAGTTTAGCAGGGGGCGCAGTAAGGGGCCCACCCAGAAAGGTGTATCCGACCTTGCCGGACAACAGATGAAGCAGCCTGCTGTGCCGGTGTGTGCTCCTCTGTGGTGTGCGGCTGGCTGCTCTCTGTCGACAGTGATGCGTTGGTATATGCAAACAAAGGAATGCATATTCCAACCGCAGCATGTGAGATGCTATGGAGTCACATATCCTGTGCCCCACATTCTTTGTGCTGACAGCCTTTGGTCTAACCCTAAGCCACCACTCACCTGTACTGTATACTTGTGCACCATCATGGAAACTGTTCCTCAAACAAGAAATGAGGATGATACTTACCTGTATTTCCACTGAAAAAGAAATATCTGTCCTAAAAACGTTTGTGCTTAGCGAAAGTCTTGTAAATGTTTAAATATATTCATCTGTGCAAAATCGTTTTGAAGGCAAAATAAAATAGCTTCAAAACTTGATAGTTTGTCTGAGGATCTCTCACCCTGATTGAAAGTTTTTTACACACAGCCTTTCAAGTGGGGCAATTTATAAGTGAGGGGCTCACTTAATGAGCCATTGTTTTTACAAAGTGTGCGCTCAAAATTTTAGTATTAAGAATTGAACATGTAATTTCCAAGATGGCCGCCGGGGTGAGGAGTCGCACTTGAGCTGCGCTCCGCACGGACCGCCAAACAATTTAGCACTGTAAAAAAGCAGCTGACGGACAATCAAGGTGGATTGAGTACATTGTGGCTACAGCCCCCCCCCAGCGACAGCAGAACCCACCCGACCCGGCACGTGGAGAAACAACGGCGCGGAGACACATCGGGAGTGGCCCCTCCCCCACGTCGGGAAACAGAACCGGCGAGGAGAGTACGGGGACGCCGGGGGTGAGCGTGGAAGCCCCGAGCGGGGTGCTTGGACTGCCCCCCCCCCACAGCACGAGATTCAGCGAGCCCTATGATCCGGGGACAGCGCGGGCTCCGGCGCCTAAGCGCGCCACTCCCTCACAGCTCCCCCGGCGATGAGCGCTGGATAGGAGCCGCTCGGCAGGAGGAGAGGAGTGTTGACCGCCCGATCTGGAGGCCGGGGAGCGAGGGCCCGCGCAGAAGGAGACGCCGGCTAAGGGGATAGGCAGCAGCTGACGACGGCGGCGGGGCGGACCGCTTGGATCCTCGAGCGGGGGCCGCCCTGCAGCCACTTCAAGCACACACGGAAGAGGTGAGTCGGGTCTGGTGGAGTCCTGGTGCCGGCCCGGCGGTGGTGGTGGAGGAGGGGTGAAAAGAACGGGTGAGGCGGGCCAACGCACCCAAGCGATACTGAGAAACCCCCGAGGGGGGGGAATCCCTCGAGTGGACTTAAGGAGGGTAAAGGAAACACAATAAAGAGGGAAGGTGTGGCATTGGGCCATAATTAAAGGGAAAGAACAATAAGATGGGAACTTGTGGATAATAGATGAAGTCTGGCAAATTGGGCCAAGTAGCTGCATAAGACTTTCAAGGAAGGCAGCCCAGGTGGGGCGGTAATCAGACGCACAGGAGCAGAGAGAAGAGTGGGGGTTTTCTCTCCCACTTGGACGGCACGCGCTGATATCAGTCAATCCACCCCATCTACGCATCAGGCACAGAGGAACCCCGGAGCAGGGGGGACCCCCCGCACCCACTCACCCAACGCACTTCATAACAGCAGGTGAGGAGGTCCCCGACAGGGGGCAAAGAGGAACAAAAAAAGGTGACGGGGGTTCAAACTGAATGTAGCGCAGAATCCTATTGGGGAAAGGAAGGAAGGAGCAGCCCAGCGTCTGCATGTTAAATGACAAGAGAAGACAAGGTGAAGACCGATAGGTCAGAATTTGCAACCTGGAACTCCTAAGGGGTTAGGAATGAACACCTAGCTCAGGGGAATAATAGAGCGGACACATAAGAAGTACCCACAGGCCAGCAGAAGGACAGGAAAACCAAGGGTCGCCCCAGAAAGGCAGTGAACAATGTCAAGAGCCAAGGGGAAAAACAACATCACGCAACAAACACAACAGTCCATAAAACAGGACGCAAATATCCTACAAATGTGGTCGACGGATGGAGCGGCACAATACAAAGGAAGAGCACAAGAAGACTCACAAAGAGAGGGCGATGAGCCCACCCATCACCAGCAGCCTCCAACAAGAGAGGATATGCAGACATGGTTTCAGGACCTACAGGAAAAGTTCATGTGCACGGTACAAGAACAATTTACAACGATGAAGAATGAAATGAAGCAGGCGGTGCAGGATATCAAAATAGATATGGCCAAGCTAGAGGAAAGATCGGACATAGTTGAGAGAACAATTCAGCAGGTCGAGGAAGAGCCACTACAGGCAAGTGAAACACAAGAACACCTAGTGAGACTCACCCACAATCTGGAAATTCAATGTGAAGATCTAGAAAACCGCTCCCGGTGGTCGAACATTCGCATTAAAAACATGGCGGAATCCGTTCTGGATAAGGACCTGAAGCAGGCAGTGAAGGAAGTCTTCAGAGATGTCCTGGGTGCCCAGGAAATGGAGGAAATTGGGATTGATAGAGTTCAAAGGGTAGGTCCTAAAAGAACAGGAGCACCGGGAAAAAGACCAAGGAACGTCCTGGCGGCTCTTTTCCTCATATCCACAGAAAGAACAGATTCTGAGCAGGGCAAGAGGAATGGAACACATCAGAATGAATGGATATGATATACAACTCTATCAAGACCTGGCACTGGTGACCTTACAAAAGAGGAGAGCTATGGCCCCGCTGGTCAAAGCCCTGGTGGCGAAACAAATCCGCTATAAAGGGACCTTCCCATTTGGGCTGCTGTTCACCTGGGAAGGAAACCAGAGAAGGGTTACCACGTGGGAAGAAGGTCTCAGAACAATGGGACTACAAGAAGAGGAAGAGGACTCGGAGAATGTGAATACAAGAGGGGACCAATCGAGAAAGCCGAGAGGCTGGGAAACGGTCAGACAGAGAAGAACAAAAGCAGGAAGGGAAGCTCGTACAAACCAGCGATGACGGAATAGAAATATGAAGGACCTGATTGGACAATAAACCACATGAGGTCAATTCACACAGCCTGTAGAGGGCATGGAGAGAGATACAGAACAGCAGCATACGACTTGGTGATGGTGTTCCGGTAGGGACACACCATCTTGGAGTTGAGAAAGAAAAGATTGTATTGTGGGGTTTAGGATTCCCTACAATCTCTTCCCCCGAGGGTAAGATGGGCATGGAGCGATGGGTGCAACGTCCTAGCGACAATAGGAACCCTCGCCCAACTCGGGGGCAAGTTGTTTGGTTTTAAGTTCTTAATGTTTTTGGTTGGGGGGACAGTTAAAGGGGATGGGAGGGAGGTATAGGGGCAGGAACCATACATGCCGGGCAGCAAGGGGGACCCGAAAGCAGTGCCCGAACACGTAAAAAAAATGGGAAAGGTACGCATACTGAGCTATAACATAAGGGGCATGAACCATCCGACGAAAAGGGTGAAGCTGGAGAAGCAGCTTAAAAGAGAGAAGGCAGATTTACTATTACTTCAAGAAACCCATATTAGGACAAGGGACAAACAGAAGACACGCATCAGAGGGTATAAAATATGGGCACAGGCAACCTCAACAGAGAAAAAAGGGGGGTCCTGATAGCGATACGGTAGGGGATTGGGGCCAGCCTGCTGGAGACTTGTACTGATAAAGAAGGGAGATATACATTTGCCAATGCGGAGGTAGAGGGTTATCGCATTGCCTTCGCATCGATATATGCACCTAATCTGGGACAAGACGGCTTCCTCAGGGACGCTCTGGGGAAACTTGAAAACTTTGCCAAGGGGGAGGTGATGCTGGAAGGAGATCTCAACCTGGCTTGGAATCCAGTACTAGACAGAAGTGCAGGCAATGCCCAGGGCCAGGGTGCGCCGTCTAAACGCCTCAAACAACAGATGGACCACATGGCCCTCAATGATGTGTGGAGGAAACTGAAAGGGGAACAAAAGGGTTATACTTACTTCTCACACGTTCATAATTTTATGTCGAGAATAGATTATTTCTGGCCATCCGTGGGCCTGATGGGAAAGATCCAAGGGATAGAACTGGGAGCGATAGAACTGTCAGACCATGCACCGCTATGGCTTGATCGAACCCTACCGGGGAAAAGGAACAATCTATGGTGGTGGAGATTACCACTGGACGTAATCCAAGACCCGATTACAGGGGAGACCATAAAAGAAATGATAGAAGAATATTTTACACAGAATGATACCGGGGAGGTCTCCATGGCCACGATATGGGATGCATTTAAGGCTGTCATGAGAGGGAAGATCATTGCATTAAAAATCACGAAGGAAAAACAAAGATACATGTGGGAAAAAGAATTGGAAAAGTCTATAACTGAGCTGCACGAGAAAATCTTGGCCCACCCTACTAAAGCATTAAAAAAGCGCTGAAACACACACAGGGCCAATTGGAGCTATTGCGCACAAAAGGAGCAGAAAGGAACTTACTCTACCTCAGGCAGCGATACTACATAAAAGCAAATAAAGCGGACAGACTCCTAGTGAGAAAACTCTGCTCAAAGCAGAAAGATACAACGATTAAGGCGATGCGAAACTCAGAAGGGGAATTACAGACGGGCACACGAGAGATGGGGGAGTCATTTAGAGAATACTATCAAAAACTATACACTTTGGGCCTCCCAGAGGTAGAAGCACATGCCACATATTTAAATGCCATCCCCATCCCGCGAACCTCAGAGGAAGATAAACAGACCCTAGAGAACCCAATAACGGAAGAAGAAGTTAAAAAAGCAATCACAGAACTCCCCGTAAATAAAGCACCCGGCCCAGACGGTTTTACAGCCCCTTTCTATAAAAAGTACGCAGATCGATAATCCCAACTTTCACCAGGCTTCTAAATTCGTTCAAAGATAGTGGCAACGTAACCCCCACAATGAATGAGGCAAAGGTCTTAGTCTTCCATAAAGCAGGGAAGGACCCGACACTCCCGGAGGCATATAGGCCTATTTCCCTGATCAATTTGGATGCAAAAATATATACAAAGATCCTAGCAGCAAGGCTATCCCCGCTCCTCCCAAAGCTAATTCACATGGATCAATCAGGCTTCATCCCGGAAAGACAAACCCACAACAATCTTAGAAGACTCATCCACTTAGTGGAAAAAATTGGCATAACACACACACCGGCACCATTACTCTCAGAGGACACCGAGAAAGCGTTTGACAGGGTAGAATGGTCAATGCTATTTAAAGTCCTATCCTGCATGGGTTTTGGGGAACATTATATAGCCAGGATCAGGGCGGACTATAACACACCCTCTAGTATGGTGGCCATCAATGGAGAAATCACAGACAAGATAACAATCTCCAGGGGTACGAAACAGGGCTGCCCACTCTCCCCTCTTTTGTATGCTATCTTTTTAGAACCCTTTTTAATAAAAATGAGGGAGGCTACCCACATCAAGGGGATCAAAATGGCAGGCACACAGCACAAAGTAATAGCGTACGCAGACGATATGCTGATAACCCTGGAAAACCCGGAGTCAACTCTACCGACAGTGGTTAGGGAATTAGAAGAGTTTGGGAACATATCAGGACTGAAAATTAATAGAAAAAAATCAGAAATTCTAATCCTAGGTATCAACACTCTATTCATTTATAAACTCACAAGAGGAGGAAATAAAGTGGTTGTACATGATTAGATGGGGCAGAACGCTGGGGGTGGAACCTACAAAATCCCAATGGGAGGACCTATGGAAATTGATCCCCAAGATGACACGCTCTGCACAGACTAGAGAAATGTGGACCAAAATAGTGGTTCAGTGGCACTACACTCCAGAAAGACTGCGAACCATGTTTCCCAAAACGTCTAACAAATGCTGGAGAGGATGTGAGGAGGTGGGATCTTGGAGGCATATATGGTGGGACTATAAAATGATAAAACCTTTCTGGGAAGAGGTAAAGGGAGAGATGGGAAAGATGCTGCCGAATGTATCGCTGTTGGGTGAGGGGGTGTGGCTGTGCGGCATGAGAGACCATATAGCAAAAAAATTCAAAAAATCACAGTGGAGAGGCTTCATGGGGCTCTTAACAACTGCGTCGGCAACCATCGCCCAGAACTGGAAAAATAAGGACACTCCATTGACTTTCACATGGTTGCAAAAGGTCTGGGCCCAAATAACGATGGAAAATGTCACCCACACGATTCAGGGCACGAGAGACATATTCACCAAGGAATGGGATAGGATATTGGAATATCTTCAGTCGGTATCTCATGGAACAATGATGTCCCCACAACGTAAAAGTATCTGATATCTTCAATGCATAAAGCCCCCCAAAAAAATGGACATAAGTGCCCCGATGGGGAGGAGGGAGGGAGGGAAGGGGGGGGGGGATTTCAGTTTGTTTTTGTTGATGTTTGACATGGAAATCTAATAAAAACAAGTTTAAAAAATAGAATTGAACATGGGGCATTTTTTATTCAGTAGGGCAGCACAAGCATCAGATAGCTGACCAAAACTAACATTCTTCAAAGATAATTTACATTTACATTTTAAAACTATTTTCATGTGTCTTTATTTGACACAACAAACGTTTATTTTGTAATTACTTTTTTGTTCCATATGGCACATCCCTGGGAAGGTTAACTGTCATGTTCTTGCATAAGTATTCTGATGGCTGCTTTGGGACATGGACTAAATGCGTCCGCTCAGCATAAAAGGTCTTAATTTTCTAAACAAGCCACTGCCTAGCACGCAAACCAGATGGCAGTGCAATGTCAATTGGCCGCTTGATTAGGAAGGCAGGGTTTATTGCGTCACTGTGCAGACGATAGACAGCGGGAAATCAATGCAGTGATTTGTTTGCAGCAATGATGTGTGCTACACCAGTCGCCACCCTGTTGGTTAATGGTGTCTATGTGGTGCTCCCTTATGTAAGAGAACATATACCTGTTGTTGTCTGATGTGCCCAATGTCCATACAAGAGCACACTGGGATGTTTTGTGTATGTGGCTCTGACGAGCATGCCATACTGTGCCCACACTTAAACACATAAAGGAATCAAAGAAGTTGCCTCAAATTACATCCACTAGACCAACCGCCCTTTCTACACTGCCACACTATGATTGTCGCTAGCTGCAGGCCAGCACTAATGAGACATGCTAATGCCAGCTCTGCTAGATAAAGCTTGGGCCTGCTCTTTTTTTTGCTGAAATAACGCCTGAGGCCTGTGCAACAGTGAGGAGGTAGTAGCTGAGGAACTGTGGACCCTTTACCATACATTAGAAGCCGGTTTTATTTCAAACGCTTCATCAGCTTATTACTGGTCAGGCTCAAGTTTGTAAGAGGTACAATCCTTTCTGTGTAGCCTTTTTGTGCATTGTTTATTGGGTCTCTCTTGTTCCGTATCCTGTCCTGTCTGTAGATATAATTCCCTAAAGATGTTTCTGTATTGGGGTTGGGCATGCCCACAGTGAGACCCAGCCCTTCCTCGTCTAAAATGCTTCAGAAACAAGAAGCAAAAGAGCCCTTGTACCCCATTTGAGTGGCTGATGTTGCAGCCATTTAATACTCACATCCAAAAATGTAAGCTGTCCAAATGAGCATTCATGGTTCATGATTACAACAATGTTAACGTTAGGGTGAGTATTGTGAACCGTGATGTGAGCACCAAGCCATGCATCGGTTATGCATTTAGAGATTCACACATACAATCCTTTTATCGCAGACTTGTTTATCAAATGTAGAGATCTCTGAATGCTGTTATAGTCCTGAAATGCTCTGTGATTTAATGCAAAGCATACAGGAATCCTCATTGGTGCTATTCGTCCCCTTTCGCATTCTGGGCATTTTGAAAGAGTAAAATAAGAGTGCACCAGACAGTCCATCTTGGAATGATAACCTTCTATCAGAAAATAATTGATATGGTTAGTCTACTATTGCCCCTTGTGAAATACAAGTGAGTTCGTATGAACAGAACACCTGCAACACAGGGCCAGTGAGCCCTCAGGCCTCCGTAGGCTGATCACACCGCAGTGTGCTAGTACTGACAGTTTGAAACTGCATTAAGGCAATGCCTTCCCTCAGAGCAGGTGACAGAAAAAACATGTACTTGGGCAGCAACAGCTGTGATTTCACATTAGATTTCTTCTGTGATGTTTTTGAATTACAATGTAATGAAACGTCTATATAGCAATTATGTATTGATATTGAGGAGGGGTTTTGTTGCACGACAGAGGTCTAGTTTGGGAGTGATGTGAGCTAGTGGGGGGGGGCGCATTCTGATCTTTTGCCCTGGGCACCGAGTTGGCTATAAACTGCCCTGCTAACGATGTCCTTTCTGCGACCCTTTCTGTCCAGGGAGGCCGCCACACGTCCGTGTTCACCGATGTGGAAACTAACTTGTTTCCCAGTACCATGTTACTTCGCTGCTTGCTCAAAAACATCCCCCAGACAAACCATCCCCGTCACGTGCAATCATGTTTACCTGACCAAAGCACACTGCGACAAGATACAGTGAACCGCATCCCCATCGTAATCAATCGGCGCCCCTGCGCCCGCTGGACAACACAATACTTCCCCATACCTAGAACCGCGGCTTCTGCTATTACCATCCGTACTCATAAAAAAGCCGGGTCGCGTGCGGTATCCAAAGCCTTGGTAGGTGATATGAGTATATGAACAGTGCAAAACTCTTCCGTGTAAGCGCTAAATAAAACAACATTCCTTCCCAATTCAAATTCTGTATATCAGCCCTGCTTTTCCTATCCTCGCACTGACATTCCAGCGTTTTTGTTCTCACTGTGTTGGTGACATGGTAACAGGCGGTAAGGCTTCAACACTTCTGCGAACCCAAGTAACGCTTTTTTTGCCCAGGATCACACAATGCAGGGGAGTTGAGATTAAAGCACCAAATTCCTAATCTGTGAACCCAGGGGGGAGGGGGGTCCTTGCCCTCTTGCGCTCTCCCCCGATCCACAGCCCCTTTTCAACCCGATTTCGCCAAAACTCTCGCCCATTTCCTCTTCCCCTTCCAGGGCCCCACCAACAGCTTAGGCCTGCTTGAAAAACCCCTAACCCTGAGCCCCTCCCTAGCCTGGACGTTCATAATGTCGGCCTCCCACTTGGCTAGTGGCAACCCAATTCACGCAGCATAAGCCCGGTCCCCGAGGGCGAGTGGGGGGGCCTTAAGTCCTCCGTATAAATCAGACGCAGCGACTGAGGCCAGGGTCGGACTGGGCCATGAAATGGGCTCGGGCATCAATGATGAGTGGCCCACAGTTACTAATGATCATTCTTTTTGTTACAAACTATGAGTAGTGCCAAAGGGGGAATTGTCTGATAAATGGTGATCCACAGTGTGCATTTTGAAACCATAACCATTCAGTTTCATGGTCAAAGCTACGAGCTCTTACTTTTTAAGCGTTTCATGTCTTGGTGTAGACTTCTATGTGCTTTAGGTAGGCACAATCGTTATTACAAAATATGGAGGGGACAACCACTACATCCCTTGGCCAAGGGAACTCGGTACAACCCAGCCCTATCGTCGTCTGTATAAAACATGGGAGTCCTGATGGACAGCAAGCTTACTCTAGAGCCACAAGTAAACGCTCTACTCAACGAATGCTTCTTTCTCCTGCGAGCGGTAAAAAGGATCCTACCATTCCTGTCATTCGCCAACAAAACATCTGCCATCTCCCTCGTCATGCCCAGAGTAGATTCCTCCAATAGCCTGTACATGGATATGCCCGCGCGACTTCTAAAAAAAAACTACAACGCATACAAAATGCAGCAGCCTCATTACTCCTCAAACTACCCAGAAGAGAACACATCCCACCAGTGCTAAAAACACTACATTGGCTACCAATAAAACAGCAAATCAAATTCAAATCAATGTGCATCACGCACAGAGCAATCCACGACCAAGGCTCAGAGTTCCTGAGAGACAAATTACACCAACATCAACCAACAAGGACGCTCAGATCAAGCAACGACGTCCGCTTGAAACCGAAACCCTACAACAAAAGAAAACTCAGAGGATCTTCTTTCTCTCACCAAGCACCAAAAACTTGGAACGACTTACCAAATAACATACGTAACACAAGAAATCACCTAATATTCAGAAAACTCCATAAATTCTTGCTTTCACAGCATAACTAGAAGAGCGCCCACGCAGCATATACATAGTTGAAACAATGAGGAGTGAAGAAACCGATCCCAGACCCCACTGAGCAGTCAACTACAAACAGAATCTAAGGAGGACACCTTACGACATACCAAACTCACCCATTGATAAATCGCTATGACAGGACGAAACTAAAGACTAAAAACACAGCTAGACCAGGACGGACGACATGGACGATTATCAATAGCACCCTGGCCCGAATTACACACAAGCTCAAACAGACCACCAACAGTAATAGACAGCAATGGAGTAGGGAACTGCTAATCAACAGCACCAACACCTGGGGGGGGTGGGGACTAAATACACCCCTTCCCATTACACCAAGTTCAAATACAACCTAGCTGGGAACGCACCGCGCCATCACTCACAACAATCAGATGGACAAGAAAGGAAAGTGGCAATTAAGATTTCCTACAGGAAGGCAAGTTAAATAGAACAAGACCTGCAATGGCCTAGGATATATAACCTACTAACCCAAGCTCAAATCTCTACAAATCTCCCGAAAATCCACACAACCATCTTTCACCCAGCAAACCGGATTCACACTGCAATAACAACCAACAAACAACACATGAACCGCAACAACAGCACACGAGGTCTCGCAGCGGTCTGATACTCACACCAAAGCTCACTGCGCGGTGAAAACTGAAATGAAGCCACCAACAGCACACCAGTTCTCTCACTTTACTACTCCCACTTCACCCGACTAACCCCACCCTGCCTTCTTGTTTACAGATCTGCCTGAGCGCCTGGGGACCAATTCCGTTGGTGACAGTGCGCGGTATAAAAACCTTTAACATTACCAAAGGAAATTGGTACTCATGTTATCGACCTGGAAGGCTATAGCTGAGTTGACCCTGGGTGGGAATCGAACTCTGCGCAGAGTACTCGAGCTAGATTACACTGAGCCCCCCTCTCCCCCTCTCAATCCCCTTCCCCCTCTCTCTCCCCCTCCCATTCTCCCTCTCACTCTCCCTCTATGGTCCGGGTTTCCCCTCCTCCAGAAAGCGAGAAGGATGTCGGGCGCCACCTGACGCCACCACTCCACTGTGTGACACACTGCACTCACCAGCACTGCGACGCCTCACATCAGCGTGCCTGATGATTGCACTTGTGAAACGCAATTGGCGAAGAAGCGTTTTTTTTCTTCTTTTTTAGGATACAGCACCATACTGCCACCGTATCCATAAACTCTCCGGTCCCTGCAAGATGCAAAGCGGACTTAATCCCCCTTGCCGACCGTGCCAGACCCAACATTTGGTAATCATTTGGTTTACACCGCTCTTACATCTTCGACCCGTACTTACTGACGCTTCATGTCCCTAATGGAAAGTTCTCGACGGAGCCCGTCCAGTGGAATATTTACCCCACAGAAACACTAAACATGTCAATTCCCCCGTACCAGGAAGTAACACGGGAAAATACTGCTAACAGAAGAGCACTGTGTTTCCGATTTAAAACTGACACAACTTATTTATTAGGCGTGTGAAACTGGCATGTCCTGCCCTACCGTGACACCGTTGACAGAAACCACAGCAAATATGGGGGTGGGGAGAACCAACCAAAAGGAGGGTGGCTGCGCTGCATACCGACTGGGCAGGACAGGCTTGCGGATGTTGTGTATTGCCCATTTTAACTGTGGGCGTATTGCCCCTTTAAGAAGGCGAGTCATGACTTGTACCAATGGCACGCGAGCTGCACTGTAGCAGAGACCCAGGAAGTGGCAACTCTGAGTCCATGTCTTCTTGGGTCTTTGCTCTGCCATGTGATCACGGCCCGTGTTGTAGCCAAGGCCTGGGTGCCCTCACAGCCTGAGCCAAGGCCTGTGTCAGCTTGGGTGCGCCCCCAGAAATGTGTCTGAGTCCGGTAATCCTGACTCTGCAGGGTGCTCCCTGCGGTCCGCCTGCTGCATGGTTGCAGCTCCATATTTGCCAACCCTACTGATTTAGGCGGCAGGATACTGCTTTTTAAGCAGTCCTACCGCCTACCGATTTAGTGGCAACAAATACCGATTTAAAAAAAAAAAAAAAAAAACATTGGTTTTTTTTGGGCCTGGCTGCCTGAGGCCCGGCACAGCATGATCAGCATCCTCTGGTGCAGAGCTGGCCTTGGGGGGGGCGAGCCAGGCGACCGCCTGGGGTGCACGCCCCGCAGGGCGCCATTAGCCCCTGCCACGCCAGCTCAGGGGAGTCTTTCAAGGGCTCCCCCGAGCTGGCGTAGCGGGAGAAGGCGCGGCATGCAGGCTTTTGATGTAAAAGGTGTGCACGGCAGCAGGCTAAATGCGCCCCTCCACCGCGGATGCCTTTGACAAAAGGTGCCATTATCCCCCCACCACGCCAGCTCGGGGGAGTCTTTCAACGGCTCCCCGAGCTGGCTTGGTGGCAGAAGGCGTGGCAGGCACCTCATTGTCATTGAATTCACCCACGGCGGCGGCGGGCTCATTCAATGACAATGGGCTGCTGACGCGCCCTATTGCTATCATTACCTCCTCACTGGACTATTTTTTAAACTTTAAGATTCCTACATATTTTTGGTCACAGAATGTTGGCATGTATGCAGCTCTATTGTTGTACTGGGTGCCCCCTGTGTCCCATGTGACCTGCTCAGGTGCCCTGGAGCGGGCCGCCACAGCCTAGTGTGTGGGTGGAGGAGGTTAACGCTGCAACTGGATTGGGGGGAGGTTAAGGCCATGGAAAGAAGGGGAAGGCTGGGCACACAGGGCCCAGCCTGCTGTGGCATGCGGGCCAAAACATGCCACACGAGGAGAGGTGCTCCCCACCCCCCTTCCATACTCACTGTGTCACTTAATAATTCACTTTTCCTTATCCTTGTACTGGTGTGTGACTGCGAGTACGTCGGTTGCTATGAAAAGCATTCACGTCCCCATTTACGTGTAGGAACAGTGCGCCGGGACCGGAGTTTGGATTTCAAAATCGGGTCCCGGCAAAAACCGGGACCGTAGCCAGCCAGCCTTCCAATCCCACGATGGGGATTGGAAAATGAAAAAACTCCAGGGACACCGGGCGATTTTCCCGGACTGTCCCAGGAAAACCGGGACGTCTGGTCACAATCATTTTGGTGATACCAAGGCCACGGTGTGGCCTCTGCAGTGGCTAACACATGTGAAAGATTGTATTTTCGTTAGGATCCATGCCATGTTGGAATAGGCTGTAATTCTCTTAGGTTAAGCGAACAGCTTGACATAGCAGACAAACAGAAGGCCACGGTTAATTGGCAACTTAGTTTCATGTTGCTCATTCCTCGGGTGCAACATCGCATTTGCACTGTGTTGTGTGAACCCAAGTCAGGATCCCATAGACTTTGAAGGCGGAATGGGTAGTGCGCAATACCAGGAAAGGCCCACACCACCGCATTGCCAATACAGATTTGCCTTGGCAAGTCTTCACCATAACATAATCGACTGCCTCCAGAGAATGGCAAGCTTGAGTTGGTGTCTTCGGAAGGGACTATTTCACCTTTTCGTGGACAGAGCTAATGGAGCAGATTAGAGACTTTAGATACCCAATCAAGTTATCTGACAGATAGCTATAAGTATATGCCATTTAAAGGGGGGAGGGGAGATGAAAGCAGCCTTATCAGTCTTCCAAAAAGTATCTTGTGGGGGCTCCACTGCTCTTGATGACTGTGGATGGTGCAGAGAGTAGCGATTACGCTGTACACTGAGAGCTGCAAGGAGTTCTTTTACTATGCAATTCACAGAGTGAGCCCCATGCCACTGTTTATTGTGGTAGGGACTCCAAACCTTGGTATAAAATTCTTAGTGAGCGTCCACCCAGACTGATATAACATTTAGTATAAACAGGGCATATTAAATTATTGCAGTGGGGAAACTGAAGAAAAAACAGACTGACGAATGGGCTATAAGGTGGCGGATGATGCTCTTGGTGTGGCTGGGAGCGCTTTCCCTACATTGTTCTGGCGGTATATAACACACCTTCAAGAAAAGTTTCGAGCTAGGGCAGGAAACTCAGAGGGGGGGGGGTGGAACCAATGTTTTACCAGAGCGGAGACCATTCCAATTTCCTCCACCTATTCGGTTCATGTAATAAAGTTGCAGTGAAAATGGCCGCTTTAAAAAGAATTTCTGGCAAAAAGGCTGTGGTGTGGCCCCTGCAATCAATGTAATAGAGTTGGGGGACATCCCTGCAACCCCTGGACTCTTTATACCACACAAGAGGAGCGGGAGACACCCCCACAACCATCGCTCCCCTTGCGTGGTATAATGGAAACACTTTTACCGGGTCACACCACTACCTTTTTGCTGCGAGTTCCTGTAAAAACATGCATTTTACGGCAACCATATTACTGGACGGCACATATTCCTGTCTGCGATACAGTCTGAGTGTGACAATAGAACCTTTGGGCCATTAACAGACATTGGGGGTCATTACGAGGTGGGCGGTAAGGGGTTAGCAGCACCGGTAAAGACACCGGTGCCGGTAATCCCTTACCGCCCGATTCCGAGGTCCCTTAGCGGGTCACTCCAGTAACGGCTGGTCTGACCAGCCATTCTGGACAGGACCCATTAAGGGACGGCAGAGCGAATAACGGTACTGCAATTTGCGGTACCATTATTAGAACCTTCTCCATTCCCATTAAGCCCTATGGGGGCTCAATGGGAATGGAGAATGGTTTGTTCAATGGGTACTTACCGGTCCCTCCAGGGTCGGAATGGATTGGTAAGTCCCCATTGAATGAGACCAGAGTCGGTACCGGTATGGGAGGCAGCCATGGAGCTAATTGCTCCATGGCTACCACCTTACTCGGAATGAACCCCATTGTTCATTCCTCCAAAGAGAGTTAGTGTGGAGTCTACACCCTTTGCCTGCATTGTCACTCTTACTGGCCTTGTGCTAGTTCTTCATGAGTCCTAGAAGGAGGTGGCTCAGGGACCTTTTGCACTGGGAGTGCATGTTCATCACGAGAGTCAGTTATTGCTGCTAGATTGGCAGTGGAATCATCAAAGTCATTCCCACAATTTATCTCATTGTCTAGAGGCTGGTGGGCTGCACATTTTATTATAGCCATTTGTTTAGGGAGCATTATAGCCTCCAGAAGTTCTTTAACATAATAATTATTCTTAACAGGTGAGCCTGATGGAGTTGGGAAGTCTTGCTGTTTCCACAACTTTCCAAAATCATGGGCCAACCCAAAGGCATACCTGTAATCGACATATATGTTAACAGTTTGCTGCAGAGCCCATTTGCATGCTCTAGTGAGTGCCACAAGCTCTGCCACTTGTGCTGAAGTAACCTGGGGTAATTTCCCACTTTCCACAACTTCCCCTGGGGCACACCACCAATTTACCATTTTGATCTCAATAAAAACACCCATCCATTAAGTAAATTAAGTCTACATTTTGTAAGGGAGTGTGTAAGGGAGTGTTTGATGAATCGAAATATGGGTTTCTAAATCATCAGTCAGCCCCACACCTCTAATACACCAGAATGGATCCGAACAGATTGGATTAAACAAGCATACAATTAAAATGATAAACCTCCATGTCCAATTTTGATAAGTGGATAGAACGACAGGCTTATCTCCTCTAAAGGTCGTGGATCGTTGGTTAATTGCAAAACTACGAAAATACAATGATTACCAACGATAAATGGAGTGTCCAGTCAAGGTTGTATAAAAATATCTACTGTATTATTATCACCACAGACAATCTAATAACACTACTAAATACAACCCACCCTGTAAAGGAATGCAGAGAACAGACAGTTTCTAGGAAGGAAACGAGATTCCCTCTGGATACTGACAGGAGGGTAGTTGGTATGGTTAATAACCACAAGCGTTTTTTTAAAGTTTTCTTGGCTTCAGCAAACAGGGAAAAGGGGGCCTTCAAAGGCCTCTAGGGGCCTTGTGGGAAGGACCAGGGGGACACAACCACAGTGTACCTCTTGCTGTAGTTGTTCTTGGTGTTTGACAGCATTGAATCGGCTTTAGGATGTTCGAGACGGGAGTCAGCGCCGGGTATCAGGCAGCAAGACAATTCCATGAGCAAAGTTTATCGTACGGCTGCAGTCTGGCCTTCATGGTGACACGGAATCGGGCATCAGTGTCTCATTGCTGATCAGCGCTTCTGTAGCGCTGGTCGAGGCGTCTTAGGTTCCTTCAGTGACTGCGGCTTGACACAGTAACTTGAGGCTTAACAGCGGTCAGCGTTACAGGCGGTTGCAGAACGAGGAATGTCCTTTGAGATGGACAGTGGCAGGTGCTTGTAGTTGCACTTCTCCCCACCTCCTCAATGGGCTTGAGTTGTCCTTTAAAGTGGATAGCCCAGGCCTAAGGAGTGTGTTGAAGGCAGCTGCCTTGTCCTTGGTCTCGGGTTCACAGGCCTTCTGGCTCTCCCTGGTCAGGTAGCTTGCTTTAGACCTAGCAGGGTACGCTGCGCGCTGGCTGGGTACTGGTTCTGAAGCTGCTGGAGGGTCTTCCAAGTTCTTTTCTCCCTCTGTTCCCTGGGAGAAGTTAAGGGGAGGGATCTTGCTTCCCTCTTTGGATGTTTCTGGCCTTTCTTCACTGGCGGAAGCTGTAAGGCAGACTGTACCTTCAGCCAGGGTCCAAGGCTTAGTTCTTCATGCTTCTAGTGAAGCCTTCAGATGATCTGCTTTAAAGATGGGTTCCAGCCCTCTCAAAGCCAAGTGGTCCGCAGGGATCGGTGAAGGCTGAGCCTACATTAGTGAGCCAATCCTGGGTTCCCTACCAACAATTCTTTGTATGTGTGAGGTCATAACAGAGTGCTTTGCAACAGGAAAAGGTAAGGGGGTCCCAGACCTAATATGGCTGAACCCATCTCTCCACAGAAAGAATTCTGGGCTCACTCCTCTGTGATACTAGGTCCCACCCACCTTTTTGTCTGCTGTGATTGAAGAGTCTCTCTGGTTAATGGTTCTCCCTGTGTCTTTCCTTTTCAAAGTGACAGATCTCCCTTGAAGATGCTGCGAGACCAGACTATCTAGCTTCTGCAAACCACATTCTTTTTTCTTATGAATGGGACCTGCCTATCGGGGATTGTCTACTGCAACAATAGACTCAGACATGTCAGTTCACTGTTATTGATACTGAGAGGTGGGAGCTGGCTTTAGGTTGACAGAGTTACATATGAATGTTTGTTGGGTTTCCTGTCTCCTTTGTTATCCTCTGAAGCCAGGCCCCATGGGGGCGTGTTTGGAGTACCCTCTATTGGTATGTTAATCGCAGCCACCAGCTGCTGGGCTAACAAAGGAGCAGGGTGGTTACATGGAGCCCTTGTCAGTTAATCAGGCTGTCTATGTCAGGGGGAATCTCCCCCTCCTTGGGATGAAATTGTCCTGTCATATTCCAACTAAATCTGACAGGGGGCAGACTGTACCTGTAGGCTGCGTCCATGCCGGAGCACACAGGTGTATGCGTTTGTTGTGGTGTGAGCATAGGAAAATGTCAGTAGATTAGCCCAACACATTTTCCTGAGGCAGGTCTACCATCCTCCATTTACTTACAAATTTTTAAAAAGCCCAGGTGAGCCCATGCCCACTATGCAGATGGTCGAATTCCTCACATAGTGTCTGTCAACTCATCTTGGGGCATTAAAAGAGAGTCTATAATAGCAATACAGTCATGGGGTTCTGTTTTGTTTGGCTCCCCATCCTTTGGAGTGTGGAGCATGGGCACTGGGTTTAGCACTGGCCATCAGGTCAGGGTAACAATAGAAAAATTCAATAACAGTCCTTTATACTTGTTGGCTCATACCGACAAAGTGCTTGCGAGTGCTCCATGCGAAATCGCTCTACTGTACGTTTCTGCACCTCATCTTCCAATCTATCCATGGCCTTGCCCTCTTTACCTCACCGGCTGCATCTCACTCTACTCTCTCAAGCTACACATTTCTCCTCACTCCATAGATTACCTTTGTGCCTCCTTCTACTTCCATTTCTTATCCATGGTCACCCCACGAGAGTAAGGGCTCTCAATACAAAAGGAAGATCCTAGGAATGCACCAGTACTTTAGGGGGAATGAGAGGAATGAAGCCCTTCCTCAACCTGGGAACAAAACCCTCCAGCGATGTCCTAATGAATGATTAGCCAATCATTGTACCCTCAAGGTTGCTACTGCTGCTGCTAAACACACCCCTAATATTTGGACTAAGACTTGCTAGTGGAGGGTCTTCTAGATCTATCTATCATCTATGCTGACTCTAGAAACAAATCTACCTTTTGAAAGCCCTGCCCTTCCATAACTAACAGCTTCTGCTGAGCTAATCTCTTGCTCGATAACGTAGGGATCCTGACAGGAGGGAGAGTCAACTCTAGAACAATAGCCCGAGTCACTGACATTTTACAGCTATGCACCTATGCATGTCTTTCACTTCCCTCCTGATTTAGACAACACCATGGGTTTCAACGGAAATGGGGGAAGCAATAAGCAAGATACTGGCCCACTTCAGGAGCAGCACATCTACCCAAGCACGGCCACCTGGATATATGGAGCAAACCATGGCATTTCTATGAGACACTGGGCAATGGTCTGGCAAAACGTGGCTGTCCATGCCACCACCCACTCCCCTAACCCACCCCCTTCTTTCCCAAAACTCCACCATTCCTTAAGCACGCATTATTCGTGACCCAACAAAGCCCACCCAGTAACCACAGCAGGAGCACTAACAAAAAGCCTATCAAAACAATCAAACCCAACATTACAGCTAAGACTATTATCACCAAGAGTACCCCCTGCACTGGATTACACCGCAGAACACAGCTGTGCTCCAGATTGCCTGTACTCACCACAATGTCTATGAACCCTATATCAGCGAACGCTAGAAACACAAGACTAGCCTCACGCTTCATCCACAGTCTTGCCATGTCCACCACCTTTCTAAAAGCCCATAACCTACCAGAACAGAGGACACAAAAACGTACACAACCCCAGATGGACCCTCCAGAATCTGAGTAGGAGCCTGTCCCTATTCTAACGGGTGCACTCCTCAATGAACGCCCTCTAGGAACACACGCCACCAAAGTCCACAACACCATCACAGACCAAGACCTTGACCTCCTCATTGTCACTGTGACTTGGCTGCATCAAGCTTCTGGACTACTACTAAAGTTAGCCATCCCCCCGACTGTAACATAATTAGGGCTGACCGCCAGAACTCAACAGGAGGAGGCATAGCTATTATTGCAAAATCCAATCTTCATCTCAGACCCTGCCCATTGGACACCCTGGAAGGATGTGAAATGCTCCTCATTAAAATGACAACTGACCCTCAAACCACCACCAACCTGCTCATTATATATAGAGAACCTAATCATAACCACCAACCAAAACATGACATCCCTCTCCTTATCACACCATTCATTACGCCTAAGACGAAATTCATCATTCTGGGAGACCTTAATCTAGGCTTCAATGACTCACAAGACCACAAAGCCAGTGCCCTCTATACAGCTATGACAGAAAGGAACTTCACACAGCTAGTAAACACACCCACCCACGAAAAAGGTAGAATACTAGACTGGACATTGACACTGAATGTCCACATCACTATAGATTCCATTTCACCAATCACCTGGTCAGATCATCATCTGATCAGCTTTAAACTCAGCACCCAAGACAAACTCACCACCCACCCTACTAAGCTTAACCCTATAGAAATAAGAAATACCTGTAACCTCACAGCCGAAAGTTTCACTCCAGTATTAATAAAGTCTCTTGCTGCCCAATCCTACACTAACCCTTCCCCAACCAGCCTAGCCAAGATCTACCCCAACTGCCCCAAAACCACCAATGACCTCTTAGCTCAGCTCAAAACAAAATCCCAAAATCGCCCAAGCGATCTAATTTCTGGTTCAAGGAAGAACTTGTAGCACTTCGGCGCAACAAAAGATCCCTAGAACACTTGCATAGAAAATCCCCCACCGTTGAATCAGCCAACGCTATGCTAGCTGCAATCAAACTCTATAAATCAACTATCATAGCGCATAAAGCCAATGCCTTCAATACTTGAATACTCAATGCTACCTCAAACTCCAAAGAACCTTTTACCTTAGCCTCCAAAATAACCATGCTCAAAGATAAAATCGCAGTTAAGAGATCACTGCTAGAGGGCAAAAGCTCACCCCCACCATTCATGAACAATGTGCAGGAAAACTCAGCATCACAATTCAAATTCTCACCGGTCAGCCAGGACCAGGTGCTAGACACCATAGCCAAACTAAAACAGTCAAACTGCGAAGGTGACGGCTTCCCCAGCCACCTAATCAAGCTCTGCGCACCAACTCTAACGCCTATCATACCGACTTCGTCGACACTTCTTTTCTCACCAATACGGCCCCCTCCAACATCAAAGAAGCGTGGGTCACCCCGCTTCTAAAAATTACATCACTGGACCCCACTGTGCCTACCAATTACCAGCCCATAATGACTGTCCCATTTTTATTGAAAATAATTGACAAAATCGCTTATACCCAAATACAAAATCACTTAGAACAAAACCAACTCCAAGGCGCCAGACAATCTGGATTCTGGCCCAGCCACAGCACCGAAACAGCACTACTAGATCTTAACATCCAAATGGATTCAATAAGGGATTCTGGAAACATGTGTGTCCTACTATTATTGGATCTTTCCGCCGCCTTCGATTTGGTCGACCATGACAAATTACGCAACACCCAATCTAATAATTTAAGAATTCTCTCAGGAAGCCACACAATGGGTCAAATCCTTCCTCTCTGAACGGACCTCAAGAGTGGCCATAGGTAAGGAAGTAGCTGGCCCCATCCTGGCCCCATCCATAGGCGCACCACAAGGGTCCTGTTTTTCTCCAACCCTATACAATGCCTATACCAAACTGTTATTTGCTGTGCTGGATGCCATGGGTGTCATCTACACGAACTTTGCGGATGACACACAGATTTTAATCCCAATCACCAGCAACTATGACCAGGACACGATGAATGTGAACACAATCTATGCAATAATCCAGAACTGGATGGCCAACAATAATCTGTGGGCCTCATTACGACTTTGGAGGCAGCCATGGTGCTATTAGCACCATGGCTGCCTCCAAAGTTGTGTCTGGGTCCGGGTTCTCAGAATGGGTACATACCGGGCCATTCCAACCTTGGAGGACCCGGTAAGTCCCCATTCTGAAAACCATTCCCCATTCCCATTTGAGCACCCATAGGGCTCAATGGGAATGGGGAAGGAGCTAATAACGGGCCCGCAAATAGAGGGCCCGTTATTAGCTCCCTGGTCCCTTAGCGGCTGCCGCTAAGGGTGGCTGGTAAAACCAGCCGGCCTTAGATGGGACCCGCTAAGGGACCTCGGAATGCGGCGGTAAGGGGTTAACAGCACCGGTATCCTTACCGGTGCCGTTAACCCCGTACCGCCGCACTCGTAATGAGACCCTATGTCTTAATGACGAAAAGACAGAGATTCTCATAGTGGGTTCTACAGCCAAAATAAAATCTCTACCTCCAGACTATGCTTCCATCACCATCGATGGCTGGCCAAACCCCATCCTTAAACAGGTCAAAACATTGGGTGTCTACTTAGACACCAACCTTACAATGGATAAACATGTCAATGCACTAGCATCAGCCACTTCACATACTTCTAAACTCATCGCGCTCAGCCGCCAATTCCTGACCCACAGAACTCTACCATGTTGGCACGCGCACTTGTCCTGTCCAAGTTGGATTACTGTAATGTACTGTTGTTAGGCTCCTCTAACACCAACTTGGTCAAACTCCAACTCATGCAAAAAAAGCGCTGCGAGCTGCTCTAGGTATAATACAATTCAACCATATCTCTAGGACTAGATTGGAAGTGCACTGGCTCCCCAACAAAGCCAGAATCATCTTTAAAACCCTCAGCATCACCCACAAATACACCAGAGCTCCAACCTACCTCAACAAAGCTATCAGCCACAACAAAACTATGAGAAATCTTAAATCTAACAATAGCTCCCAACTCTTCATCCCACGCTTCAAGTTCATAAGAGCAAGAGGGACAGCTTCCCAGTAATGGCACCCAAAATCTGGAACTCCCTCCCCCACACCACCAGGAACGAGCCCTCCCACCAGAAGTTCAAAAAGTCTTTGAAAACTTGGTTCTTTAACAAATACCAATTCAGGACACAGAACCATGACAGTTTAATACCTGTAGAATGCAACCTAGGACTCGATGCTATTCTGAAACTATTGACTCAGCAAGTAATGCCGGCATACCTATGCGAAAAGTGACATGTAACTTTAACCTGTAACCTTTACCTATCTGTAACCAGACTGAAAGTATACTGTAACCTACGCCCTGATACCCCCGGGGTTGGGTGTATAACACATGTAATAATAAATAAAGATTTAAAGAGGTCTATCTGGGGGTTATTTGGTGAAATCCGTTCACTGACAGACAAAGCTCCAGGACAGACAATGGCGCCCACAAAATCACTGCAGAGTTAGAGAGATGGTTGTCCTCTGCACAAGAATCACATCTGTTCTGCTACAGCTGAAATGGATCTGCCTTTGCTCTCCTCCTGCCATTTTATATAGCTTGTGTCCACTATATATTGAATGCAGAGATCAACACCCGCACCCCCTGGAGGAAACAGGAGAACATCACGAGTGCCTGAATACAACATGCAGTTTCACCTAATTTGAGGATCATGAATGTTCTGCAGGTGTCACATCCCCCGGGCACAATATCTCCAAGTCGCCCCCACCCTAAGAGGCCAGCATCAGCTGGTATAACCTCAGAGTTAGGGGGTAAGAGGGTCCAGTTGCACGCCCCTAGATAGATGGTCCAGGACCAACCACCACTCGGATATCTGAATAATCACCTTGAAAGTCCCTCACCACTCATCCTAGCATTCATTGTTGACTAAGTGGTTCAAGTAGAAATGGACTGAAGTGGCAGGAATATACATTACAGTCAGTTTCATGAACCCTGAGCCATTCTCTTGCCAATACCTGATGTTCAGATAGCATTCCCTGTAAACAAGCTCTTAGCTTCTGTGACATGACCAGACAGAGATACCAGAATGTTGTCTGTGGCAAAACTGGCCCCAATAAAGTCCATCCCCCATAAGTGATAAAGGCGTGACTTCTTCCAGTCGATTACAAACCCCAGCGGATGTTCCAGTTGGGCCATTGAAACATATTCTTGATAGCCTTTTCCAGATTTGGGGCCTAAGATCAACCAGGGATCTAAATATGGACGAAGACAAATGCCCTGCCCTTGCACAACTTCCACCTTTGCAAACTTTCTCAGAGCAGTCGTCTTGTTGGATGGGCAAGAGGGTGTATTGATAATGCCAGCCATGTAAGCCAAAGCAGAGACCTCTGGTGACAAGCACCCGGCATATCTATTGATGACATGCATAATTCCGAGTTTATCCGGGGAATTATCTTGTAAAGAATTTTCATCATGAAGGTAAGTAGCACAATCCACTGGTTACATTTATGTTAGATTCCAAACAAGTCAGGAATCCCCAGAAGGGTTTGGTACCAGAAAGACATGGGGCTAAACCCCAACTCCATTTCTCTTGGACAGAATGCTATACTGTTCTTTGTTTGCAGTAGGCCCGTACAGATGTATCCCTGGAGCACATGACTATAATGGGCACTCGGTCTGTGTGCAGACCAACGTGTCGTCCAGAGGGAGCACTGACGTATCCTTCATAATCAGGGCCGGGAGGATAGCTCAGGGGCAACATGCTTCCTTGGAAGCAAGGCGACGCAGCAACACAAGTTCGATCCCTGGTCCGCACTTACAAACCTCTGGGTATTAAGCACATTATAAATAACCAATTACAATTACAATTTTCCAGATAAGACAGAATGCTTGTAAACAACCCCCAGAAAGTAGACAGGGCCTCATCACTGTATTTGCGTTACCGCCCACCCATCTGGGGGTATTACCGCCGGATCATGGGTTGAGCAGTAAATGTAATGGGTCCAATGGGGAATTTTTGGCGCCATTACCACCACCGGTATTACCGCATGGTAATTGCGATAAAAATCAGCATTTTTCCGCCGTGTTTACCCCCAGCTCTGAGCTGGGGGTAAACACACCATTCTCATGTTTAGTGGACCCTTAAATGCGACGGTAATAGCGTTATTGCCACATTTAAGGGCTACCGCCCATCTCGTGATGGGGCCCACTCTAAATAGTCTGTACAGGTATTCACTCTGCGGTTTACTGAAGAACATTGCTGGCGGATCGCTGGGAATTCACTTCTGACCTGGTGCAGGTTTATAGGGAGTGGAATAGTATGTTTCATCGTCATAAGACATCTTTACCTCTTCATCAAGTTTCGGCTCTAATAACGTAACTTGAAGGTGGCTTATGTTTCATGACTTTTCTGGCTGGCATCAGTTTTCAAGTCAGGAATGTAGAGATTTCTCATAGCTGCTGTAGTTGTGCTGCCAGTCAATGCTGCGCCCATGATGGCATCCATTGCTGTATCTGAAATTAAGTGTACCTGCTGCTTCATCCTTAACAGTACATTTCACCTTGGCTGTGAATCCCCTTCTCGTCCTCCCCCGACCCGCTGCTCTCCAATTCCTCCTCACCTGTATCACTGGTGTCGGGACTGCTTTGTCAAGCGCTGTCTCGAACAATAGTCCTTATCCTTTTTGTGAAGGTAGGTTCTGGGCCGAGAGGAAGTCACAGTGGCCGCCTGTGAACTGCAGCCCTGTGGCCCCTCTCCCGAAGAAGGCCAAACACGGCGAAAAGGCCTGGGAGGCACAAAAAATACGGGTAAAGGAGATGACTTGTGGCTGCGACGTCCGCCTTGTCTTCAGCACTGGCAGTACGATGTACACCAAATGGTAAGTCCACAACTGTGTAGAAGGACCAGCGGTAGTTCTGGTAGTGTGGATTGTAGCAGTCCGGAGTGGCCCACTGCGGTGTAAAGATGGTGATGGCACCGAGGATATCGAAGGAAGGCAGGCTCAAGTCTGGGAGCAAAAGGGAGAGCCAACAGCGCGAGGGTAGGAGGGTCCTCTACGCGGCCACAGAAATGGTAAGAACACGTCACCAAGGGAGACGAGAACAGTAAGAGAGAATACAACTGGAATGGATAACCCCGAAGGAATGGGCGAGTGTGAGGCAGAGGAGCACCCCGCGATAAATAGAAAAACAGGGAAGGCCAAAAGGAAAGCGAGAGACAGGAGAGACCAGGGGAGAGCTCCCAAGGGAAAGTGAAACAGAAGAGAGAGAGGAACCAACGGGGGAGGAGACCCGCGGAACAAGGTAGCCGGAAAGGAGGCCGGCACAGCCAGGAATAGCTGGGAGAAAGGAAAGGGTGTTCTGTGGGAGGAACAAAGATGAAAAACTCACTAGCGTATCACTGCAAAGAAGAGCACAGATGCGAAGCAGTTGCAACGTGCCGGCTGCCAGGAGTTCGAAGGCTAAGAACCTCCCGGCAGCGGCCATGAGAGGGAAAAGACTAGACCGTCACTAAGAGAGCGCAAAAAGCGTGATGGAACAATTCAATGGCGACCCAATCTCCACTTGTGCCATATGCGTCAATGCCCTGGGCGCATGACAGTAGCCCCCTTCTTTTATTCTGTCATACATAACCTGTAGATCTTTCAGGATAGATTTCGCCAAGCACCACAGGATCTCTCTAAATTCCATATCCTCTGCAGGTATCAATGCTTTTCCTGATAAATTGAGGACCGCTGAGTCCAAATGTATGCACCCCACAAGTTATGCATCTCCCCCATTTACAGGATAGCTTTGTGACAAGGCGTTTGGTAAAGTAGAATTTTCTGGATCCTGTCATTCACATTTTAGGATGTCATTAATAGATTTCAGAATAGGAACACACAATGAGTTTAGCACATCATACCTGCGAAAGCAGTCTCCCTTCTCCTCAGCGATTATCTCCAGTACAGGGAAATTGCAAATTACTAAAAAAATGAGGCAGTACTTGCTTGGAATATCTCCATTTTACACGTAGATCCACTAAATAAGAGCCCTTATTTTCAATCGCAGAGTCGTCATTCGCTGTTTGAAGCCATATACACTCCTGGACCAAGGCACTGTCTGTGGCAGTGTTCTGCATTTCCTGTAACCCCTGTATTGATTAAGGCCAGTCTGGAGACAAGATTATGTTCTTTTTGAAGCCCCCTGAATTTCCACAGCACACTATTTCCCTTGTATCACTGTCTTGCTATTGCTCATGGCAGTGCAGATTCCCAAAGGAAGAGAAGTCATGATGAGGGCTATGAGTCCACAATGAGGACCTCCTACAGTATTTAGAGAAGGGGGCTCTGGAAGGCCGACATCAAGAACGTCTGCACTAGTCAGATTTGCAGAATCCCTTTCCCACATTGCATGACTGTCTTCCAGGCAGGTCCTCCTCCTTAGGAGCACGCCAAAAACATGGCCCGCTACAGCCGCCTCTCCGTGGCTGCTGCTGGCAAAATGCTATCAAAATCTAAACACTCTGCAGAGGATCTAATTCTAAACCCTGCAAAGATCCACTGGCACGCATTGGCCTCCTAAACCACATGAACACCTTCATTTGCCAAGACACCAAAAGGCCAGAATCTTGACCATGCCCTACTACAGGTGCTTCTGTTGTCCGTCAAAAGGGATAGAAAAAAAAACAGGATGTCCAGCTGTGTGCGATCTCTGATAGTGATCCAATTAAAGGGATTTGGACCTAAAAGGAGGGGCTCGGGAACTCAATGAGCACATGTTTTTCTTTGCTATCTAATTAAGGTGGGATGAATTACCATAATTTGTGGTCATGTAACCATAACAATACTGGCGGTGACCATATTCCACCCGCGGTGTGGTACTAAGAAAGCAGATCATGAACTATGCTAGTCTTCAGACGAAGCTCAAAAGTCAGACAAAGTAAATCTTTAGGGAAAGGATGCCAGTGTGTGAACATTCCTTCCAACAGAGCCAATTACGAATGAATCAGCAACTGGATTAAAAAAAGAGTTTGAGCCGCAGAGCAATAAGCATAGTGAAAAAGCAAAGAAAGAGCTGGAGACTAAATAGAATGTACACTATTGAAGCAGGCCAAGATGTGAGTACCCCAGAGGAGCCTGCCAGTCTTCATTTGCCAGCAGTAGCTCAGTGATGGCAAGGTCTTTAGTTGGGTATTGCATGAAATGGTTCAAACTCTCCAACGAGTTGCAGACATTTATGGAGTTCCAACGCAGAATATTCTACCTAAGGGAAGTGGGCACTGGGACCTTATGGGCAAGTTTCTTTCTTAGTTATGATCTGTCACGAGGTCGGTGATGCCTCGAGTAATGTGAAGAAGGTGACAAGGCAAGGATGAGGTATTTAAAATCCTGCCGAGGATGGCTCCCTCTAAAAGAGTATATTCAAGGAAATATGTAATTATGAAGACAAAAGTAAACAGAGTTGCTCTAAGCATTGATGGTGGTTGCAAAGGAGTTCCTTGTTTATTAACATCTAAACTCTAATTAAAGCAATATTTACAAAACAATGAATACAACTTGAAGCCAATACTGTCATGACTGTGTGACTGGAGCACCAATGTACACCCATTGTGGACTATCACCATAATCCTCCCCGGAGAATACCTATTCATAATTTTGTCTTTACTTTACTTTTGCAAGACTTTGATAGTTCCTTATTAAATTTCACAAACTACATATCCCATAATGCACCTTGTGGCCGTTCTCATTCCCAGGCTATTTTTGTTTAGCAGTCTTAGAACTACAATCCTCAGAAGCCTTAGAGATCAGTGCTGCTTTCACTTTCCCAGGACCAGAGTGGGTTTAGGCAGATTACCTTCAGCCGTGGTGCTCCAGGTGCTGCTAATGAGCCTGCTTCAGGACAGGGCAGGTCAGTATTTACAGCAGCTGCCTGCAGGAGCACAGGGCTCTTGCACTGAGTTCACTCCCAGCGCCTTGCGCTCTGATCTTCGGATTTCTGCTGTGTCCTGTTGCTCCCAGAACCTGATCCCTGTTCCAGTGCCCTGTGCACCCTGCCTTGCAGCCCTGCTTCTCAGCCTGCCCTCTCTCGCACCTATGTGCTCCCTGCCTTGCAGCCCTGCTACTCTGCCTGCACTCCCCTGCTCTGCAAACCGCTCCCCTGCTTGCAGTCCTCTGTTCCCTGTCTGCAGCCTCTTGCTCTCTACCACCAATTATCTTGCTCCCTGCCTGCAGTTCCTTGTTCAGGGTCCATAATCTGTGTTATCGGGCTATAGCTTCCGGGATTCCAGTCCTTATTTTCCTTGTTATCTTTCTGCAGTCCTGCCTTGTTATTCCAGTCCATAGTTAGATTTCCTTGCTTCCAGTTTGGCGTTCAGTCCTTGGGTTTTCTCGTTCCTGGTCTATAGTTCAGTCCGCTTTTCCTTGATTCCAGTCCTTAATGACTAGTCTGCAGTTCCAGTCTCCTGTAGCCTTGCGCTAAGATTCTTGCCTTCATGCTTTTCCACTTTCTTCCAGTTCTCTGTCTTGAACCTTGCTCACTTTGACTTCCTATTCTTCCCCTGGACACTTCTGTTACTCTTCTAGTCCTCATTTGTGCTTGTGTAACTCTTTTGTTCAGAGTTTGGTTGCTGGGTTACCAGCAGGCAATCGCTGCCCCTTCACTTTGTCACGTTTCAGTATTGTAGCTTGTGCCATATTGTTAACAGTGGGCCGGTTCCTGTATCAGATGGCAGTCACTGTTCAGTTCCTGCTGGACCCGTACAGGCTTCAGTCTTGTACGTACTGTTTCCTTGTTCGTGACTTAGGGTCCAGACACAGACAACCACTCCTGCTGCTCCTTTCGGTGAGCATTCAGAGTGGAGCCCTATCATAGTAACCAGCTCAGAAGGCTAGAGCTTCCCCTGACGCTGTGGGAAACCCTTCCCCCAGTTTGTGTACACCACAATTGGGAACCTAGCGTGTTTGTCTGTCTTGTACTCCCCGCCCCTGACACATAGCAAGTATCTCACCTTGTTTGAAGGTTGCTCCATTGAATGACATCAGGCATTGCTTGGTTACCCTTACTTCGCAAGCTCAGCGAAAAGTCTTTTGGAATTCAGGTTGGGTATTCTGACGCTTCTAGACCACCCTGCAACCTTTAGCCCGCCAGATGTTTTGTACTCTAACCCGCATTGGACCTAGCCGTCATATTCAACAGTGAGGATCGTAGGAGTGGTAGTCCAGAACATCTGGAGAGCCGCAAATTGCAAACCCCTGGCCTAGACGAATATTCACAGCTCAAGTAGGCAATGTAGGTCTAGTGCACTGAAAATGAGAAATGGGTGTGAAAAGGTGAGGACAGAACAGAGGTCATTAGGTGACGCTCATAGTCTGCACTGCGCTAAACATGGATATACTCCAGCGCAATACGTAGTGACAGGGCTCTTTTTTGCTCGTTTTTTTAAACTCTTGATATCCAAGTGTAAAATGTGTTTTTAAAAAGGTTGTCAATGGATGCATGCATGCATTTTTTATGTAGGCATTCATTCCCCAAATGTTTAAAAACACGTAGGGCCTTATTCACAGAGCATTTTCCTATGGGATTGCGCCATTATAAAATGATTCTGTGAATTAGGCCCATAATGTGGGTCGATAATCAACTGCGGATATGCGTGGTGGATTCCGTGAGTAGTTCTGCGCTAGAATGTATGATACTTGTATGATTTTCAGTTTTGGAATGATCAGGGCTCAAGTCGAGGGTACACATGGGAGGACGGAGTCCACCCACTTTTTTCAGAGGGTGGACACAGCCCCTTCCCCCCACAGCTAAAATGTAATACATTGAGGCCCTGATTCATGGAATTATTGGCGCGTAAAACGCACATTTGCGCGCCATTCTGCCCAAAAATCCCCATACCTCAAACAGCAATTTTCGGGCAGAATGGCACGCAAATGTGCATTTTATGTGCAAATAATTACATGAATCAGGGTGTGAATGTCCTCTTTGAATTTATGAATTAAAGCTGACTACGGGGATCGAACCGGCAGTCTCAGGTTTGCAGGATCACCTCTGCACTATATGTATATAACTTGATGAAAAATAACAAACAACAAAAGGTGACATGCCTCGTTTCGGTACTGCAAGTTCCAGGGAAAACATGTGTATTGGGTCTTGGAGTTTAAAACATGCACACCTTTTAAGGTTTTCAAAAACACTATTGGAAGAAAATATCCTGTCTTGGTTTTGTGCGTGTTGATTTTTTGAAAGCCAAATTCCATTCATCCTGTGCAATTTGGTTGGTTATGCAAAGCCAATTTAATTAAAGGTGCACATTTCACATTGATATCTTAATTGATGGTGATGTCACATCCCATTACGTTTGTTGATGAGTCCCCCTACTTTTATTTTTAGGACTTGACACCTGGGAATAATGATTATATCATTCTTAAATAATCTGAAACAGACTATGATGATGGCTTCTTAACTCTTTACAAACCCGTTAGGGTGAGGGTTTCTTCAGCGTATAGTCAGCACTTTTAAAAGATAACTCAATAAGTGTTCTTTCGATTTCCATTGCTTTGCCATTAGATAGTCTCAGAAAAAAAAGCATTATGACTGAGAGAGAACACCTTGCCGAATTTTAACAACGAATCGTATAGGACACTAGAGGGCGCTGCTGCCTATCTGTACGCGTTTTTGTCGTGGTTTTCTTCTCATTCTAACTCCAGTGGTCCGTTTTCAAAATGGCAGCCATCTGCTTGTACAAGGCGCAGTTTTGCCCATACGTGCCAACATTCTGTGACCAAAAAGATGTAGGATTTTTCTAGTTTCAAAAATAATAATTCGCATAACAATGACATCACAGGAAAATACATAACATACATTGTTGGCACCATTGAAGCATTCTAAAATGCACCAGCCATCAAACAGCACAAGATGTTCAAATGTTAAAAATGATGATTCTGAATGGTAAGTTAACACCAAATTCAATTACCTAACTTCACAGAAGGTAATCACACAGAGCTGGTAGGCAACGTTTGCAGCAGCCTGGGCAATACATATGTATTCCTGCAGTGCAAGTTGAACACTGAATGACATGGAGACTGATACCCCCGTCAGTCTGATAGGCAGATGGTGGTATGCTCTGCCACTTACCTTCACTGGTGGTTCACCTAAGGGTTGTACCAGCAAGAGTGCAGGACAGAGTCACTTAGCTGTGAGGTCAGTGGATTGGTCTGAGCCCAATCTAAGTAATCACGTACCAGCCCACTGTACAGACAGACTAATGTGTTACATGTTTTGTCCTGCAGCCTGCCTTAGAGTCACATACATTACCTTCCACTGTAAAAGCAGTAGGATCTGTCACCCAAATCCATACCTCTCAACCATTTGTGTCACAAAAGCGGGTGAAAACACCCGATTTTATTTTTGGCGGGTGAGAGGCCCATTGAAATGAATGGGCATGTAGGAGGCTTGGCGGGTGAGTCAGCTGTTTAGAAGGCGGGTGACACCCGCCAAAACCGTGTGAGTTGAGAGCTATGCCCAAATCTGTAGGCGGTAGGGCTGCTTAAAAAGCAGTAGCCTACTGCCTAAATCTGTAGAGTTGGCAAGTATGTTTGCACTACGCAGCTCGGCTTTGTTAAATGTGGTGTGTTTGCACCCACAACATGAAATCCTTCCCCTGCAAGAGTATGTTTCATGGCCCTCTAAAAGCAGATAATTCACTGTCAGGCTAGGGGCTATAGACAGTACCAGTCCTCGAAAATTGTAATATTGTCACAGTCGTAATGTGACTAGACGTCCTGGTGTCCTGGGGTATGGTAATTAAAATTGCAATCATTTTTAGCAACACGTTCAGAATATTGGAGCTGGAGGATTGGCTTGAACCCCAACCTTTCAGGTACAAATCACAACACTTACTGACTGTGCCACAGAGACTGGCTTGGAAATGATTGTACAGCAAGCCCTGTTGTATCAATTGGAGCAAACGCAATAACTCTAAAGAATAGGTAATGCACCCCTCCAGTCTCAGCAGCGTGGCACTACAGGAAAACTGCATTGCCCACGTGCAGCGCAGGGGTGTACTGGGAAGCAAAAGAGGCCCTGGAAATAATGTTCAAAGTAGCCCCAAGCTACACATTTTCAGCAAGCCCAACCCTTTTCCTATGGGAACATTTGAAAATACCACACAACAGAGGCCCAGAGTGCAGAGGCCTGCCGGCAAATCTCCGGAGTTACCCATGGGCCTGTCCAGCCTGGCGTGCAGGGGTTTGCACGAGCAGTGTGCACGGTGACACAAGCTGATGTCTTATGCTCATCTATGCTCCTGCAGGCTTCACTCACAACATGGTAATCCAAATGAGAGCTGGGTTCGAATACCGCCCCCTCAATTGCTTTTTGAATTTGGATTTTTTTTAATGTTAATACAGAACTACATCAATACGATAAATGGATAATAAACATACATCGTTATTAAAATTGCCACTGGACTTCTTAATGTTATAACAATGTCGGTGGGAACCAGGAGGAGTCTTGCGTGTACAGCGCAATATGATCGTGACACGTGACGTTCAATGCTGCATTTCTTTTTTACAAAATGTAATATTTATGCAGGAATATAGAATTACAAATAAACCACTGCTTTATAACACTACATTCTTAATTGCATACTAGTGCCACAGCCTCTAAAACTGGAGGTGTGGCATTTCTCCTCAACGCAAACAGACTTTAAAACCTTATTTGTGATATCATTGCTGTTGGGCAAACACAACAGTGTATCTTTGACCAAGCGACAAGGAAACTGAAAATAAATTCACAGAAAACTCACCTAGAAATGGAGTAGATGTTTGCAAACGCACCTGGAAAGAGACTTTAAAACATAACGGCCCTCATTACAAGTTATGCCGGTAGCCATGCCGCAATTTGCGGCATGGCTGCCGGCAAAACCGCATCCGTGTCCTCGGAATGAGGACTTACCGGACCATTCCGAGTCTGGATGGCCCGGTAATTCCTCACTCGAGGACACGGACACGGTTCTTCCCCATTCCCATTTCAGCCCACATAGGGCTGAATGGGAATGGGAGAGGGAGTAAACAACGGGCCATTATGAGATGGCCCGTTGTTTGCTCCCTCTTTCCCTCGCGGGACCCGGTATGCACGCCTGGTTTTCCCAGGCGTGCTTACCGTGTCCCGCGAGGGGAACTTGTAATGTGGCGGAACGGGTTGAACGGCGCCGCAGCCTCCGTTCCGCCAGGGTCGTAATGAGGCCCAACATGTCATTCCAGGGCCGCATTAGGAGTGCAGGTATTTGCCACGCAACATCATTAGTGCAGGTAAGTATGTCTGTGGTGTGAGGCAGCATTGGAGGAGAAGCAATGCTCCAAGGGAGCAGGGCGCGGGGAGAGGGGATACAGTGGGTGCGGGGAAAGCGGGAGGTAAGCAGTGCACGCAGGTGGGCAGTGGAGGGGAAGGTGGCAAGACAGGAAGTGAAGCCCCCCTCCCCTCCAGGGGACAGCAGGCAGTAGCAATGGGGGACTAAGAGGGCCCCACTTCAAAGTGCAACCTTATTTTATTTATTTATTATTCATTCATTTGTAACGCGGCCAAATCCCGTAGGCAACCTTGCTGCTTGAAAGGAGGAACAGTGAGAGAACAGGTAGCTTGCCAAAGACTGCACAGGAAAGACCAGGAAGCAAAAGTCTGCAGTGAAGACATGGAAGCCTTCACAAGTCAAGCGCCTGGTGAAGATGTGATCATCTTGCACTACAGTATTGTAAATGAACATTCCAATCCATTACTTTAGGCATCTGTGCTAGATCATAGCCGAGCTGCTGCAACAAGGTGGTGAGAGGACACTTTGGCAGCTGAAGCCAATCCTGTTGCTTGCGTGATATTAGACCAATATCAGTACAGGTGTAATCTACCATGCTCGCTCGGCTTTGGGTTAGTAGTGAAGGACAGCAAGTTGTGTTACTGTACCATGCTCTTCCTCACCCTACTGTAACTCACTCCACTGACAATTTACCTCATCCTCTGTACCTCGTCCTACTCTTAATCAGGTGTCCCACTCTAACTCACACTCTTCCTCAACCCATTCACTATCTCGCTCCACTCTACACCACTCACCCACACCCTCATCAAATTCTACCTCACCCTACTCCTGAACCCATTCTACTTCAATATTCTCAAACGGCATGTACCATGCTATGGGGATCATAGACTTCTTACCATATGGATAAGATTTATGTTATACAAAAAGAAGATGTATTAACAGGTATCTCAACCATAACAGAAAACAGACAGACGGTATATCTAATACCCAAGAATGCATACATGAATATTAAAATAATTTTTATTACACATATAGAAAATATCACTCATAAAAAGATCATGTTACAAAAAACGCAATAAAAAACATATAAAACATATATCTTACAGAACACAAGAAATACAAACAAAGTGGGTTGGTTTTTCTAATAACTAGATCAGCACTCCGTGTGATGCTTCACACTGGAGTAGTTTTTCCTTCTTTTGAAATGCTATTATTGTTTCCTAAGCCCCAACTCATGCCACTCTACCTCACCTCGCTCACTCTGCCTCCACCCACTCACTCAACCTCCACCCACTCACTCTGCCTCCACCCACTCACTCTACCATGCCCACTTGGCTCTAGGGATAGATAGTTACAGCTATACACAGTGCACGCTCTACCTTTTAGTGCAGAGTATCTTTATAAGTTGTCCAGATCTTATATTCCAATTCAGTTCTCATGCCGGCAATCTCTTCTTCACTGGCACAGCAAAACACAAAGCACCCAAGACATGAAAACAGCAAAAAATAATGTTAGTGTACTAGTGATCTCTGTCATTCCTGCATTCAAAAGTGTGAGAGTAAGCTACCCCATCTTCATTTTTCCTTCACATTTATAGAAGCTACGATTAGCCTATAGTTAGTAACTATAGTATGCCTACCGGGGCCGCTGCAGGTCAAACCTGCTGGGCGTTACAGCCATGGCAGACAAACTCGTAGTGTGGCGGTCCGGAAACAAGGGTGCAAATACTCGTAATGAGGCCCAATGTACACTGTATAAGATTAGTTTATTATTACCTGCTAGTTCATTATCTTGTGTATGTTCTTTTTAAGGCACTTCTATAAACAAAGCCTTAATAAATATTGACATCAACTAAACCTGGGAAGGTATGTGGTCAACTGCTTAAATTGCCCACATCACGTTTTCACCCCCTAACCAAAGTGTGTGATCCTGGGCAAATCATGTAATCTCACTATTTCATTTCTGGAGTCCCTGGAAGTGTTTCAGTTCATAGGTTATGTTATTATATTATTATTTTACTATAGTTAATATAAAATAAATCCTCACTCCAGGTTTAATGATGATCGAGTTGCTATAAATAGTGTCATTCATGTATTTCACAAGGTTATTTGCCACTCACATTACTCATGGCAACTTCAAGTGACGTCTCTTCCCATGGTGACTCTAAGTATGGAAGAGGGATGATGTTTCTTGCTGTGCCCTTTCTGTGAAGTCACTTATGTTGATGTCGACACATATACAAATTACGACATTTGCACATATGTTGCCCCATAGTGCCTGGTCAGAGCTCTAACAGATGAGTGTCCTGCATATACAACGGTCCTACAGTTTCGTTATTTTTTGTGTGCTTTTTATGTCTCAAAATCCCACCTGCCACTATTGTTCCCAAAGAAGGGGATCGCAGAGGGGGTGCAAATGACACCATATAAACCGTGAGCACTGTGGGCCGCTTCTGATGCGCTACCCGCGCGCTACCCGTGCGCCCCTTGTTAATACGGCGGTGGGGAAGTCTGAGGCAATTCGTTTTCACTCCCATGATTTTCCTATTGTTATGAAATGCGCCCCTGCTGGAAAGCCCAGCACCAGCACAAGAGCAGACACATTTAAATTTCAGTGGGTTTTGTTTCTTGTTCGGCATAGTGTGTGTCGTTTGTGCTGGTTTTTAAGTTTTTGCTTCATTAGAGGTATGAGTAGGTTGTGTTCTCTGTTTGAGGGTGAGTATGCAGAATTGTAGAGAGTTTTTAGTAGGGTTATTGGAAAGTTGCCTCAAAAATTCAGCCGACTTCAATTTTATTTATTTATTTCATTTTTTACATTTACAAAGAGCACAAGGCGGCCCTGGGGCATCGTGGCGCTGTTGCATAGGGCTTACATATTTACATGAAACAAGATAGTAGAAAGATAACAGGCAATGCAAAGATTACAGAATTAAAGTGATATTTACAAGAAAAGCCGCTTCCAACTTGGTGGTTCCGAGGTTACAGTGGAACAGATTGAAGCTCGTGGTAAGTATCTCTGGCAGGGAGATTTAGTTGAAGAGCTTGGTTTTCAGAGCTTTGCGGAAAGCAGCGTAGGAGGTCTCATTCCTGAGCGTTGTGGGCAGGGCATTCCAGTTTTTTGGAGCTAGAAAGAGGAAGTTGGAGCCTCCAGCTTTGGCTCTTTTGAAGGTCGGGACGGTGAGCTGGTTGGAGTGGTGGGACCTCTTCAGTATAATAGAGGTGGCTCTGACTATTTTTTCTGAGAGATACAGAGGGGCCGTGAGTGCTAGGCACTTGTGTGGGATTGCTAGAGTTTTAAACAGTATGCACTCTTTAACTGGGAGCCAGTGGGCATCTCTTCTTGCCTGGGAGATGTGATCCCATTTTGGAATGCTTAGCGCAGCTCTGAGGGCATTGTTTTGGGTGATTTGAAGCCTGTTGAGGTTTTTGGCTGACGTGCCCACAAACAATACGTCACAGTAATCCAATTTAGCTCCAATGGTGAGGCAGTTTCTGGACGATAGGTAGGGTTTGACAGCATTAAGGATTTTGGTGGTGAGTGCTGCCGAGAAGGCAATGGCACTGACTTGGCGGGTCATGGAAAGAGAGGAATCGATGTAAACTCCTAGGGTTTTAACTGCTGGTGAGACAGCGATATGGGTATTCTCAATGTTGAAGGAGCTGTATTAAGTGTCCAACTTGTTGAGAATTTCTTTGGGCCCAACCAGGAGGATTTGTGTTTTGGCCCTATTGAGACACAGTCCAATAGCCGCCATCTAGACCTGGATGGAGGCATACATTTTGCAAAGTGTGGTTGCATCCTGTTCGTAGGAGCCAGTGAGTGGGAGGAGGACTTGAGTGTCATCGGCATAGTGCAGGGCTATGCCGCTATTATCCAGGTCATTCAAGAAAGGTAGAGTGAACATATTATACAATAGGCCTCATTATGAGTCAGCCGGTCCGGAAACAACAGTGGCAGTAAATCCGCTGCCACCGTTGTTTCCGGACCGGCTGATTCCGAGTCCTGCATGTGGGAGGTGTCACTCCCGCCAGGTCTGACCTGGCGGAAGTAACACCACCCGCCTGCAGGCAGACATGGAAACACCGGCTCTGTCATAGACGGAACCAGTGTTTCCATGGTCTACATCCCCATGGAGTGCTATTGGACTCCATGGGAATGGGGATTTACAGAATTCTGCCTCCGGAATTACCGGGTCACCAGGGTTGTAATGCCCCAGTGATTCCGGCAATCATGGAGGTGGAATGGTATTAACGGTCCAGCGGCAGCCTGCCGGGTTTTCAGGCACATCTACCGCCGGACTCGTAATGAGGCCCAATGTGGGTGATGTGCAGGAGCCATGTGGGACTCTGCAGTGAATGGTGGTTGGTGGGGCGCTGGCTTGATCCGAGAACACTCTCATGAGTCTTCCTTCAAGGAAGAAGATAATCAAGGTTGTGGCTTCCGGGGAGAAGTGCGCTGCATTTTCGAGTTGTCTGCAGAGTGTCTTGTGGTCAACAAGATCAAACGCTGCCAACAGATAGAGGAGCAGGAGCAGTACCGGCTTGCCTTCAACCATTTTTTCCCCTAATTGGATCTTGAGATCGAATAGGGCCGACTCTGTACCGTGGCCTGGGCGGAATTGTTAACAGATAAGGAACAGTAATGATGGGTCTGTGGTTATTGAGTGAATCTGGGTCTAAGTTGGGGTTTTTCAGAAGGAGGCGGAACCATGCCTCTTTAAGACAAGAGGGGACGATGCCAGAGGCGAACGATACATTAATAAAGGCTGTCAGAAATGGGGCTAGTGTGTTGCGCAGTCTTTTATAAGATTGGCTGGGCAGATATCACCCTTACAGTTGGAGGGTTTGGTTTGTTTAATGATGGCTAGTACTTCAGTCTCTGTTACTACCCTAAAAGAGAAGGGTGTTTTGTCTTTGGTGTCATGGTTAGTCATGGGTGAAATGGGCATGTTGGCTCTAGGCAGGGCATTGTAGCGGGTTTTAATTTCTTCCTGCAGGAGATCTATTTTTTTGAGCATGGCATTTTGCACCCTGGTGCACGAGCCCTCATCTTTCACAAGTTCTTGTGTGTAGGTGGCAGGTATGGCCAATTTTTTGAAAATGGCAAAAAACTCTTTCGACTCGGATTTGGCATTCGGAATTCTGGAATTAAAGGCTGTTGACTTTGCTATGGTGATGGCTTTTTTGTACTGGGCGGCAATTAGTTTGTAAGCCTCTAGCATGGAGTTTTGTGTTTGTGGGTCAGCTTGTCATTTGGAGAGCACAGTGCACTTGTGGGAGCGTAGTTCTTGGAGATCTGTAGTGAACCAAGAGTTTGTGTGTTTTTTCCTTTTAGCTTTCTTGCTCTCTAAAGGGGAAATGGCACCTACCGTTGTTTTGATTGTGTTGTTATAGAGTTCTACTAGCTTCTGGGGGTCGATGGAGAACGAAGGCTTGAGTGCCTGAAGATCAAGAAATTGTACGATCCTGTCCATGGTAAGGTTACGTGAGCATCTAGCTAATGCTGGTGGGGGCGTGCGAGTTACGTTTGGGGATTTTAGTAGTGGTAGGGATGGAGAAATGGATCAGGTGGTGGTCTGTCCAGTGGCAAGGAGTGTTTGAACTGATGTCTGCTGTACACTTATGGTCCGCTACCCAGTCCAGGATACGTCCTTCAATGCAGTGGCTATACTCAAAATTCAGCTACATTCAGTACAGTGGCTATACGCACAAATTCGGCCCAATGCAATACAGTGGCTATATTCAGAATTCAGCTAACTTCAGTGGCTATGCTGAAAATTCAGCTAACTTAATTGCAGTGGTTATCCTTAGAAATTCAGTACAGTGGCTATACTCAAATTCAGCTAAATTCAGTACAGTGGGTATACTCAGAAAATCAGCTGAATTCAGTACAGTGGTTAAAGTAAAAATTCAGCTAACTTCAATACAGTGGCTATACTCAAAATGTGTCTAACTTCAATACTGTGGCTATACTCAAAATTCAGCTAACTTCAATACCGTGGCTATGATAAAAATGCAGCTACATTCAGTACAGTGACTATACTCAAATAAGATCCTACATTTAACCCACTGGCCATACTTAAGGTGCACCTAAATTCAATGCTGTGGATAACTTTAGAACGCAGCAAGAGTCAACATGGTGGTAAGAGTCGAATGGTAGTAATAAAGTACTGGCTGGATTTTCACTGGCTGTGCTCCCTATTCTTAATATGTTACCTGGCTGTTGCAGTACACGGCTTTGTAGTGTGCCCAGTGCAAACAGGTGCTAAAAGGGGATGGAGTTGCCCTGGGAGGTGCCCTTTGACATGGCCCTTAGCCAGCTGTCCAAGCAAGACTACCCTGGGGAGTTTTCGTATGAACTAGGTTTTGGTTCTTGTCAGCGGTGCAGAGCCAATCCATGCTGAGGAGGGCAGGCAGAGGGAGGTGCTGGGGAATGAAGTAACTGATGTCTAGGCAAGTAGAATATTAATACTTGCTTTATTAAGTAGATCAATCTTAATGACCAGACGGACAACACTCCATCTCACCAGCAGGATAACAACTGCTTTTCCAACCGCTCTCACAGAACACTCCCATACAACCTTCCATGTTCTGATTCCATATTCTACATGGAATCAACATGTTATAATACAACGCTAGACATCCACCCTAATAACAAAAGAAAACTTAAACCAGAACACACAAAAAACAAAGTGCATAACAATATATACAAATTATAACTAATACAATTCACAATTATCATATTGCCGTATGGACTGGTACTAGTCCAAATTCCAACGTAATAATCACATAATTTTTTGATAACCCACTTATTCTTGAAATTCGTTTGGCATCTTCTGAATTCTCTTCTTACACCTTCACCCTCTCTCTCTGGACCACTTATGGCACTATCCACATCTCTCCTCTCTCCATCCATTGTTCTATCTCCGCCATTGTTCTCTTCCACATCCTTCAACATGGAATAATCCCAATGATCCCAAACATTCTTATTTTCCATAACCACATTCCGATGTGTACACTTCATCACTCTATTCAAATTCCACACCGTACCATTCTCCTCCCTCACAACACACTTAAAACATTCTATCACATTTATAGGATCAGAGAATTTAGATACTCCTTCTTCCCTTCTTTTACTTCACCATCTCACTTTCACCATATTCCCAATCAGACATTTCTCCATTGCTTTATGAATACTTCTCTTAAATTTATTGTCATGGTACTCCTTGTTTTTCAGCTTGGTTTGAAACATCTTATCAGTAACACAATCTTCAGTTACAATCTTGATCCCTAACCTCTCATTCACCCATGAAGGAGAACATTTACTGTTTTGCTCTCTACCGCTCATCAATCGAAACGGCGAAACACCAGTAGCACTATGTGTTGTTATTCTGATACTCCACAATAAATCAAACACACTTTCTTTCCAATTGATACCATTGGCCAAAGCTAACTGCACACATTCGCCTACCACCCTATTTACTCTCTCCACCATGCCATTCATTTCCGGGTGATAGACAGATTAATATTTCTATTGAAAACCCATGTTCACAGTACATTCCTTGATCTCCTTTGATTTAAATTGAGGACCATAGTCACTAGAACAACTTCTGCAATGCCTTCTCTCCAAAATATCTTCTCCAAAAACTCAATTGCCTTCTTTGAAGTCACTCTATCTACTACAGCCACTTCTGGCCACCGTGTATACCTATCCACCATCACCAACAAAAACCTATTTCCTTGTCCCAATCCTTCATAATGACCCATAATGCCAATACCTAATTCCATCTATGGTCCCTTCGCACCTGGAGTGGGAGTCAAACGTAAAGTCATCATTGGGGCGTGGCAAGCAGCCATGGAGTAAGCAGCAAGTCTCTGGTGCTCCTGCCATATCTGTAATCGTTAAGCCTCTAAAGTGTGGATATAGGCACGTCTGAGCCAGGAATGTGACACGAATAAGCTGAGGCTGCAGTGCTCAGGAAACGCAGATGGATTAGCCGAAAACGCGGCCATAAAAAACCAGGCCATAAACTGGCAAAATGGTGGCGACCGCCTAAGAAGCCCTGACTGAGCTCGAATGAAGCAACGGAGAGCAGCCGGAGCAACACTCAATGTGGCGACCCTCCCTCTGCTGGCTGCCTTCACTTGCAGAGGGTGAAGTGGGTGAAGGACGAAGCCCTGCTGTGGCAGATGGCGCTGCCATGCCGATGTAAGAAGCGGCAACACCGACGCGTGGAGGCAGCTGTGAAGCTACGGGATGCGCCTGAGGAACATAGGGCTACTGGCCCCACAAAGAGGAGCGCTAAACTGCAATCGGCCGGGGGCCCAGCTCGGACTGAGAGGTGAGCCATTGGGATTCCCGTAGAGGCCTGGGCTGCGGCGGTGTGTGGGCTGGTGGAGAGTGGCATAGGAAGCTGGACTGCCAGGCCTGCTCCTGGGGAGAGCAGGACAGGGAAAGAACTCTTTGAGAGCCCTGCGGATGTGTGGAGGAGGAGCGGGGGCACCCAAACCGCACACTCATAGAGGTGCATGAGGCAAGAATGACACGGTGCACCGCCCGCGGAATATAGACTTTGGCGGGGGCAGGCACAGGCAAAGCCAGGGGGACCACCCTCAAGTGCACCCGCTGTGAAGCGAGGCAAAACAGTGCCCCCAACAATGGGGGACTCCAGGAAGGAAGCCTTGTGAGCGGAGAGTGCCTGAGGGGTGGAATTGGTTGCTGTATTACGGCCCCCTGAGCGTACTGTGGGGGCATGACAGGCTGGAGACGACCCTCTCCACCCTGCATGCACTAAATCGACTGGAGTCGATATAAGGAGCCCCCACCTCACTGTGGATATAACAAATAGAGGACTGCTGAAATGGATTGCATGGGGGACCAGTGGGATAAGGAGTAGATCTGGCAGCCAGCAAGGCAACGGGAGTCAGTGACGACCTTGAGAAGAGGCCGGGACTTAAGAGGGAGCCGCAGTGGGAAGAAAACGAGCAACAGGAACCATTAACCCTAAGACGCTGACACTTCTATGACACAGAGATCCCAGCCCTGACACAGTGTGAGTTAAGGCCGGGGCATAGTGGAGGGAAGAGACTGCAGGGCAACGAACCACAGGCGGCAGACCCCGACTTGGTCCCTTCATAAGCAGGCAGACTGAAGGAAGGGCACATTACCCACCCGCACTGCGGGCACCAGCTGAAGAAACAAGAACTATTACCCAGGCGGCCACACAGAGGAAGAGGGCCACGCACAGGGTTAGGGAAAGAGCTGAAATGAGCACAGTGCTCGCTCTGTGTAGCATTATAGTTGTTCAGAAGCGGGTAATGGCAGCCAGCACACACCAGAACAAGGATTACCTTCTCCATTGGTGTCCGAGGTGGAAATGAGCTCAGGTGCTCTGAAGTTGCAGGGGGATATTCGAGGGTTCCCCCCTCTGCTTTATTCCATGTCTAGGCACCAGTGCAGCGCCAATCCCTGCTGAGGAGGGCGGGCTCAGAGATGTGCTGGGGGGGGCTGGAGGGAGGGGAGGGGAGGAGAAAGGGCTGCAACGAGCTCAGTGCTCACTCTGTGTGGCTTTAAAGTTGTTCAGGAGTAGGTAATGGCGGCCATCACACACCAGAGCAAGACTTGCCTTCTCTATTTGTGTGCAAGGTGGAAAAGAGCTCCAGTGCTATAAAGAGAGGTATCTCATTGCAAAGAAAAAGCACCTAATTTACAAAAAAGCGCTAAGTCTGTGCAAAGTAGTCAGCGCGAACATTGAGATGCCCAAATGTACAGCGCTGGGAGCTGATTGATGGAATTAAATGCGTGCAGAAACAACCTGAAGCACACAGAGAAATGAGGAGCATCTACCATGTCCACAACACGCCCCCATGGCAAAATAAACACAGCGCTGTTGAGCATCTTTTGTGCCAGACCCATGGGACCCATGTGCCAGACCCATGGGAAAGATGTAATCAAGGATTACTTAGCAGCAATCACTATTACTCCCACTCCTCTTCTGCAACCAACTAGTCCATGTCCCAGTACCTCCACTTCAGAGGGAGGCACAGGGTCGTGCTGGGGAGCCTGGGAAGACACCAGGACCTGCAGGCGCTGTCCTGCCTCCTGCCTCACTTGCAGCATGCGTGCACCTTCTTGCCACCTCATGGTAGCTATGCCATCAAGGATTTTCCTCCTTGCTAACATCTCCCGCTGCCTGGCAAGGTGTCTGCAGTGCAGGTACTCCCTCTAACTGTATGGCACTCTGCACCAGGGGAGTACAGCACCTGCACTGCCATCAATTGCCCGGTGTTCCTTCACAGGCTGTTCCCCTGTTGGTTCCTGGGCAGGCTTGGTGACCACCTCATCTGCCACAGACGTCCATCTGTCTACCTTTACATCTTCCACGCTCATACATGTCTGGCTGTATGTATGGTCACCTACTCCTCCAACCCGTGGCTTGATACATCACCCAATGTGCCCCGCCAAGATTGCACAGAGCATTTATTGTTAGCCACCAGTACATTCCACTGTACAGAATGCCCAGTTTTCAATGTCTGATGCATGTGTGCTAAGCCCTTTTGAATCTGTATGCAACTGATTTTGAATATGCATGTTCAAGTGGATAGGTGGGCCTCTGAATATTGTTGTCTGACTTTGTGCTGGTGATAATGCGGCAGAGGAGGTGGAAGATGAGGCACAACCATCCACCAGTGCAGCCTGTGGTGCTGCGTCTGGTGAGACGCTCCTCCTGTTGCAGGCCATCATCAGCAAGCCTGCTGACTCGTCTTCTGATGATGCTGCCGTATCAGATGTGGAAGGCATATTAAGGGGCATGGATGAGGGGCCAGCAATGAGTAGTCTGGATGCAATGGAGCTCCTTCAGTTCTAGAGGCTGCTGAGTGTGAGGAGGAGAGCAAAGAGACCCTGGGACTGGCAGTTCAGAAGCCTGCTTCAATGGTGGATTCTGTATTTGCAACTTTGCCTCCTACCATCATGGAGTCAGCAGCAGAGTGTGATGTCAGTGGGAGGGTTGTAGACTGCCAGCCTATGACAGTTCACACTCTCCGACAGGCCTGGGCTCCGGAATCCAAGCTTGGTAGGCCACGCACACGTGGTGGATGCGTGCCTGGCCTGCCTGACACTTGGGTGAGGTCATACTGCCGAACTACGTCTATTGTGGCAGCAGAGGATAGAGGAGAGGACCTACATCACCAGAGCCAGGTGACTTCTACCTTGAGGCAATCCCTGTGTGATGTGTTTTTGTCCTCAAGGGCCACCCTGCGGCAAGAGATGGCTCTGCTCGATGCAAACCCTCAGTACAGAGCTGTTGGCCTCAAGGGAATTCTGCCATCAAGACATGGATTCTTTGAGTCAATCTCCACATGAGGAGTTTTTGGCCTCAAGGGCCCTCCACCGCCAAGAGATGCTGCCTTGAGGCAACATCAACATGCAGTTTGAGATGTCAAGGATCTGACTCTTTGGCCATGCACGATAGCCATCATCTGGACCTTGTTGCAATTGCGGCCCTCGTCCACGCATCCCTCTCGTGAGTCGCCGTAGCCAATGAGGACCAGGCTTTGGCATTGAGTGGTCAGAGTGCACCATCACTGCTCCACCACAGGATGGGGCTCCAACTGAACAACGCAGGTGATGCCATTGGCCATGGCCCCACGCACTCCTATCCTCTTGCCACCACAACCCCTTGTTCATGCACCCCGGTGTCCAGAAGCACATGGATGGATGTTAAGATGGATTTCTCAAATCTGGCCTAGTAGACAGATTTTAGGAGGCAACCCTAGTTAAAGTGAACAGGGGAACTCCGAGAGGTTAACCAAATCCAATCAAGGTAAGCATGGAGAGTGGTCAAGCATTAGTGTAAGCAGAGGTGAGTGGGGTCAAGGGTCCACAATGAGTCCACACAGTGAAATACACAATGATTCTTGTTAGATAGGCAAGTATAAAATACTATATTCATTATAGGCACACAAACACACTATAAAAATGAATCAAGCAGGTAATATTATCACACAACACTCTAAATATAAAATATATATACAGTCACCGTTGCTTATAGAAATGCACACACATTACATATACACCTGAAAGGAAGGTAATAGGAAAACCAGAACAGAGGAATAGAAGCCCTGACTTTATGAGTTCATTCCCTAAATTCAATGGAGTCTTGTGCCCAAAAGTCACAAATTTCCTTTATAAGAGTGGACAAAGTTAGGAAATGTTCCTGTGTGGTGAAAAATGTTGCAGAAGACTGCAGGGCTTTTACAGTTAAGTAAGGTACTTTTTCTATCTTTTAGAACAGCCTTTCAAGTAAACGATTAAAAAGCAAGAGAATTGAATAAATAAAAGTTCTTCACATACTTTGAGAATGGAGGATATATGGGCAGCTGTAGGTATTGCAACTACTCCCCTCCCGTGCTCAGATTTTCCAAAGTGACTTAGCAGGTCAACTGGGAGTCACTGGGAGGTAGGGTTTCCCGCTGTAATATCCAGTAGAAGATGCCCTGGAGCTGCGGGTGCAAGGAAGATTCTGGTCTGATCTAGGAGCTGAGTGCAACCCTTTCCAAAGAAAAAATGCAGCAGGCACCAATGCAGGCCTCTTCAGGACACTCTACCAGACAGAGGAGAGCAGGTTCCAGTGACAATCACCACACACAGGGGACAGCAGGCGTCTCTCTGCTCATAAACAAAGACGGTCTTCAAGGACTTAATACTAGGAAGCTGAAGCGTGTCAGGAAGGTGACTTGTAGGATGGGCTAATGACTACCGAAGTTCCAGGCAAAAACACGCAACAGCAATGCTTCTCTTCTGGCATGGTACCCCAATTCAGAGCTGGTCAGTCTACCGGGTGGTCCAAAGACACTTCTGAAGACTCAAAGCTGCAGGAACATGAGAAGACATCAGGAATGGTTGGTCCCCCTAGTACAAGAGTCAAAGAAGCAACAAGTGCATTCTCTGACCAGGTAGTCCAGTAGGGCTTCATCGGGACAGTGCAAGGAAAGGTCACCAGGCCTCTTCACGAGTCGTCCACGCGTCTTCAGTCAGCTGCACAGCTACACAGGATAATTGTCTTTGTTGCTAATCTCCTGGATTGGCTGCAGGACGACTCTTCCTATCCTAACTTCAGGTGAGTGATCTAACGCAGCCCTCCGATAGCAAGGATCTGCACGACTCACTCAGCCAGCAGTGGCCCAACCCGGCACCACTGTGGGATTCTTTCATACATGCACACTAGACTTTCTGACACCAGTTTGTGGCTTGGGATAAGACAGTCCCAACCCACTTCCTGGGTCCACACACAAATGGCATGCACTTGCCCTCAAAAGCAGAAGCTTTCCCGGCCAAATGCATGACCATATTAGGGATTTCCTGACCTGAGAAGGCAGAGAGAAGTCCAAGAAACAATATCTACTTGATCAGCTATGCATGTGCTTTGTGTTACTTGTTTGCTGTAGCTTATTTCTATTGTGGCATTAAATTGACACTCCTGCCATGTCAGCCTTGCATTCCATCTCCTGACACATGCCATGTCAAGTAGCCACTCCATGATGCATGTGCATACACACACCTGACTCCCACAATCGATGTAAGAGGATGATCCAGATGACAAGTATATATGTGGATGATGTGTGAAGTATGCTGTGCATTGCTGGTGAGGTGTGGATGTCAGAGGCCTAAATGTCTTTCTCATGTCACATGTTTAATGTTACTGCTCTGTTCACATTAATGTGTATAGGAACTGTTGATTGAGAGAGGTGTGTGGCTTTGCATCATTAATCCACATTTGTGTATTCTGTAACTACATGGCTTTGCGGAATATTTTGAGAACATCTTCATGATTGGACAAGGGGCATGTTGAGGGTATCCGAGAGATGCATGAGGAGGGAGTGGGGTGGGCAGTGTATGGCCATGGAGTTGCGCAATACCAACTAGGGGAGGTAGCCGGGTATGCAGATCACATTGCCTCAGTTAGGGTTAGGGTGGTGGATATAAAGTGTTTAGAAGCAGCAGGTGTTATGGCATTTCTTTACCTTACAGAGGAGGGTCAAATGCTCCTTCAGGAACTGTGACAGTGAGTGTAAAGTCCACTGTTGTCGGGAGGAAGTATAAGTATTTTCTCAAATTGGCTAAGTGAGCCTATCTGCAGGATCTCTCATTAATGTAGCAGCAGAGTAGTCTACACTTGTCCTCCTTTCAGTTGTGGTATGGGCCCACAGATATGCCGACTATGTGGTTGAAAAAATCTGATTGACTGCAGCCGAACAGCCTTGTTTACTGGTAGAACACAAGGAAATTGCAACCTGTCTGCCTGTTGTCCTTTCTGACTTAGGTCTTACCTGCTATATCCATCTGCTTGTGTGGCCATCCATTGATACTTGCTTGTAGGCATTGAAGGTGAGCAATGTGGCACAGCCAATGTGTACGTCTTGCATAGCATCTGACAATGATGGTAGAATACACCTGAGACACGTTAGGCAAGGCACCTCATACGATACATACCTGTATTGACTTAGACATCCACAAACACTGGACAAGTGTTAGGATACATGCACCTGATATCCATCCATCGTTGCAGGAGGAGTGGCCGTCCTCACATTGTAAGAGTACTGTTGTAAATCATCTTAAGTTGTATCCTCTATTGTACATACCATGCTACCAATGGTAGAGGTGGCCCCATCGATTTGTTATGTACTGGGACAGGAAGACGGCCAAGGGGGTAACTGGACTGGGAGCCAGTAGATGAAAGGTTCATTGTGTAGTGCAGACAATGGTTCTAGTTTTCCTTAAGGCATTCTTGCAGATGGATGAAGGAGTGATGGAAAATGCTGCCCACGAGTTGTCATTTGTGTCTGAAGAGATGGGGTAAACAAAGGGATTCTCAGCAGACTTGTCTGTTGATTATTGTGTGTATCTGTTGTTGCTTGCAGTGTAAGTGTGTCTGATCCATGTCCCTAAGAGGTTCTGGATGTGTTGAAGAAATCCACATCCAGGGGTATTTGAAGTGGTTCTCATGAGTTGTCTTTCGCTACGGATGGCCTGTGTACGATTGTCTTTTGGCAAATGTGTGACTTCATACACAGAGTTTAGCCCTGTAGCAGTGAATTTTGAACACAGCAATTGGGTGGTGATTGCCACACACCAGCAGGGAGGTTGTAGTGCACCTGCCTCTACACATTTTGGCTATACTGTCATTGGTGTATGGTCTAGCAATGGTGTTGGTATGGATTTCACAGGGCAGACAACACCCTTCGTCATTTGTGTTTGGCACAACATGATGTACATGTACGTTCCATTTGGCAGTGATCTGTTGAGTCAATGTGTGGATGTGCTGATGTGTGTGCTGGTGTGTGCCTGCTGTGCACAGTGGGTCCTGGAGGGCATGCAGTGCACTTTGTCATTCATGGACATTTGGACAGTGCACAAGAGCCAGGGACAGCAGGATGTGGTGTGGCCGAGCACCCATGGGACATATAAACTGGGCCAACAAGGTTTTGTGTACTGTTCAGGCAGGGCTGCATTACCTGTTGGACATAGCTTTGCATGCACATGCTTGACATGATTCCATGTGGATGTACCTGGGGAGCTGCGGTACTCTGCTTTTGCGGCTGTGCTCCAGCAACCTGTTATAGTGCAGGCCCAGCCATGACAAGAGGGGCAGGCGATGTAGGCAAGTATGGCCGGGTGCATGGGATTGGGGTTGGGGGCAGGTGTCAATGTTGCCCTTTCCCAGGGAGCAGCGGACAGCCCCTGGATCTGTATTTGGCAGGGAGAGCCAAAGAGAGAGTGACTGTAGGTGTTGGTATAATTGGGGCAAGTGTCATAGGGTGGTTAACATCCAGGTGTGAATAGCTTGTGTTCATTGATGGTATTTTGCAAGGATACCTTTGCCTACATGGACCTATGACAGTAGTTGCCTGAGCCAGTGGTCAGGGGTGCATAGCAATGGAATTGGAGGTGGCCCTCAAGAGAGGCACAGAGTGTGCCTTTGTCTCATTAGTAAGGCATGTATGTGGCTGAGTTGGTGTCAGCCAGGACAGGTCAGTTGGGGGCATAAGGGGGATGCCTCAGAGGTGGCTTCACTGACACAGGGAGTGCCAAAGTGGTAGGATTTCAGACCAGATGCATGGTGCAGGGTGCAGACACATGGATAGAGGGCAAGGTAATGGGAATGTGGGGAGGAGGGGGATTTGACATGGAGATTGGTGCTGATGAGGACCTTGATAGGGTGCCGATGGGGGTTGTCGGTCCTGTGTTGATGGGGCATGCGGGCAGGAGGACACACAGGGAGAGGTAGGGGTTGAGGTTGGCAGAGGTGATGGTTTATGAAGGACATGGTAAGGGGTTGTTGACACATGTGCCACAACTGTTTATGGATAGGGCACTGGGTCGCGCTTGGGGGAGCAGGAGGGAGAGTAGGCGTATGGGCATGGCTCCACCAACAAACATAACCACAGATGACAGGCAAAGTGGTCGGACCATGCCAGGGGTGGTGACAGGTCAACAGAGGTGGAGTGGGGGTACACCGTGGTTGTAGACAGAGGCATGGTCATCAGGTGTTATAGCCACACATGCCACACATGCCATGTTCATCAGGGTATTAGGTAGGCCAGTACCCACTGTGAAGAATCGGGTGGAGTTGTTGGGTGTTCTGACCCACGTTTGGACTATTATGCTACAACATTTGGTGCTGTGGGCTTAGGAAATCCAAGATGGCCGAAGAAGCCCACATGTGCGCCAGAATCTATGAAAACCGCGCAGTTTGTGCGCACACCAAAATGGTCGCCTGACTTGCCACCCCCCGGTGCGGGTGTGCTGGGTTAGAAGAGCCATGAGTGAAATGGGGTGCCAAAGAGAAAAACAGCAGTGCCTGTTCGCTAGAAAGCACTTTAAAAATCACCCTTTGTTTCTCTGAAGGCAAGCTCAGAATGCCCATTTCAAACATTGCAGAATATCCAACAATCTCACTGAACACCAGCAGACATTTGACAGAATAAAGTCTTGTGGGCATACAAAATCTGGAAAGAGGATGAGCCTAAAATAATGTTCATAGCAAAACTGGCTGAGCTGTGGATTTCAGCAGTTTAAGTAAATTTGGACTGAAAGACACTAAAAATCTAAATGTTTAAAAGAAATGAGTGACCTACTTTTGAGTGTCACATAGGTTTCAATTGTTTAAATGTCATAGTTTTAAACTTAGAATCAGCATTCTAGCTGCATGTGTAAGAATTGTTAGTTTATTTGAATGCAGAAAACTGGGTAACTAGAAGTGACATTAGCTGGGGCCTGGCTTAAGGAACTGAATTCTGCCTGACATCTACCCCCACAGGAGTTAAAACCTGCTCAGCCACTCTTCCCCTTGCCAAAAGGAGTTGTCACCTCTCTGATTAGATTAGGGGTGGAGGAGCTACAGGGAGTTGAACAAAGGCCTGTCCTGGGCCCAGGCAGATGGTTTATTACGGTAGTCGTAAATGGCTTCCTTTTGAACAATGGGCCTTCCAGATCCAGGCAGATGGTTTATTAGGGGGACCGTAAAATAGCTTCCTCTTGGCAGAAGCTGGGAGGGGCAGGGTCTCTGAGCTTGGCAGAAACTGTATAAACTGGTTTCTACACCATGTGAGCTGGGAAACCACACCCCTTTGGGGCCAGAACATAAATCTAAAAAGATGGATCATTCATAGAGCGGACTTGTGAAAATTTTATAAGTGATATCATTATTCTTGTGATTTTTCTGTGCACATTTGAAGATGTGTTAGGACCCGGTGGTATGTTCAGGGGGGTTTTTAGCGGAAAAGAGGATATTACTCTAAATGTATGTATGTTAAAAATCTGACACTCCACCACCTAATGCCCACATGCTTTGCGAAAATTTGTGTAAATGCGGGGACAAATCCAATATTGGTAACCCGACCAAAAAGTGAAATATGTTGCCATTTTTGAACCCAAGCCCCCAGGAAGAGCAGAGTTTGAACAGGGTATACCTCATGTGATATGTGATGGGTGCATGTAATTTCAAACCATTGTGTATCTATGAAATATGTCTTTAGGTCAAATATAGATTGTGTGTAATTTGACAGGGGAGTGTCCTTTCTGCAAGCCATTAAATGACATTGCTCTGACACTCCACTTCTTTTCCCCAATCAAGAGAGAAAGGAAAGCTTGACCAATGGGCAGTTGAGAGAGGGGCTGGCTAGTGATGCTGCACACACACCCACTTTCAAAAGACATAAAAAGAGCCACTGGAAGCTAGAGAGGGGATTCTATTCCACCTGCTGCGGGACGCTCTGCCGGGAAAATCCATACTTTACCTCCATCAACCTCCAGAGAGCCAACATAGAGACTTCAATCTATCCACCTTCAGAGACCAAGACTTTACTTCAGAATTTGTAGCAGAGAGGTCAACTACAAGCTAAATCCCTCTTTAGCAGGCCTCAAATCATTGCCACTATTCACAGCCAGGCGAGCTGTTTGAATTCTTTGCAAGAACTCTTGCCATTTGCCAGAGAGCAGTGTTGTATCCAGAGAGAGACCAGCTGAACCGGAGACCGCTGTATCCGGACCCACAGACCTGATCAGAACCAGAGACCCAGACCAGACCAGCAGAGTAGAGCTGACCCAGACGCTGTGCGCAGAAACCGTCTGTGGCGAGTGAAGAAAACCTGTTGACCAGATCCGTGGCGAGGCCCATTCCTTTTAAAATTATATTGTGAGTACCTAGCAGAACTGTGCAGAACCAATCTCTTAGTTAAAATAATATAATTCAATCTATTTTAATCTAACCAGAACTGCCTCCTAACTGTCACCTGTCATTTGCAAAGCTGTCACTTGTCATTTTCTAGCTGCAAGCTGTAACCTGTCGCTTTGAACTTTTAAAATTTCAAATCCGAAAAACTACCTTTATTTAATCGTCTGTATCTCTGGAACCGTTTGGGCTAGGAACTTGGTTTAACTTTCCTCTGAAAGCTTCCTACTCCTCATACTTTTGTCGTAATCACGATTCTCGCACTCGCGAATTTTACCGCGATTTGCAATTTGGTTAAAAATCCAGCCACGTGTGAAAACAGCAGCTTCATTGCTTTCCTTTGCCAAAAATTCATTTAACCTGCTAGTTACTCCTAGATCCTTGCTAAAGTGAGCCTGAACTCATCCCAAGTATATTTCACTCACCCTGAACCTCCTAAAGGGAATTAAAACCATTTTCAGCATATTTCTCACTGCATTGTCACCATATTCAAAGCATTTTGCCTTTGTTTCAAAACTCCTATCTGTTGTATAAGCTGCTGGGGGGGAATTGAACTGAATTCTATTTGATTGCATTCCTAAGAACTGTGTCATCTTCATCTCCTTACAGTGCATAAAAGGGGGGGGGGTGAATTGTCCAAGAAAGTGATTACATTATCTTTTGCTGAAATCCTATCAAGTTATTTTCTGTACTGCATTTCATTCCACATTGCATCCATTTGAAACCATAAAAATATTGTTGCTATCGTATCCATCCTATAACCACTCATCATTGATTATAAAGAAGTGTGCTAGTGCCGGACTATCCATTATCGATTACTGCTCAGATTAAGTGTGATATTCAATTATTAATTTATTATAAAGTGTGATATATATATATATATATATATATTGTTTAAATTATTAAATAAACCATTTAAACTTGCAAAACAGAACTACTTCGTGGCTCAGTGGGGTCAGGGGGATTCCAAGAGAGGGGTGTTATATAGGGGTAGTCATCCAGAACGCATGAACTGGACGCAAAGATATATCAATAAGGATTTCCATTCAGTATCCCAGACTAGGCATTGATTTAGCTGTAGTGTTGAATTGAATCCTCTTACAAATTGGGGGCTCGAGCCGGACATTTGGGTTAGATCTATCACTTGTGCAGATTAATACAGCGTGCCAGTTGACCACATACACATATCCGGTCGGATCACCACGCTGTGTTACGCTGTAATGCACTCCTCAAAGGAACGCTCTAAGGAAAAGGTCTGTTTTCCAAAAATAAAATACAAACTTCTGTAAGTCAGGACAGAGACCAATCTCTAGAATGACGACCTTGGTAGATATGAAAATAGCCAGAGAACACTTCTTACATAAGCTATTTGTGAGAGGTGAGTGGACTCATCAGGACCAAACGGTCTGGTTGCAGGCAATCGCGCAACAGGTCACTGAAACAGGGTCAGATATATGGGGAGATCAGGGTCCCCTACATGTGGCCCTGAGTGAACTATACATGGCCCCGAAGGCCAAGGATGAGCACCACGAGATTGCCAGGGTAGCGGCATATTTATATTTACATATGGGAGCCATGCAGGACAAATGTGCTGAAGGCCAAGATCTGGCGAGTAGGCAACTGCTGGCCTTACAGAAGGCCCAATCTGATCTGGACTCTTCTGAGCAGAGGCTGCTCAGGAGCCAGAAGTCAGAAAATGACAGCAGACGGTACATCACTAAAATAAAGGAGGATATGGATGTGCTGCAACAGGAAAAGGCGGACCAGGATACCAGATTTCTGGCCTTGCAGAAGGAGCACCAAGAAGGTTTGGACTCCCTACTGCAGAGCCAGAAAAAGCTGGAGCAACAGTTAGACTTCAATAGGGCATGTGCTGAGCAGGTAGTCACCCTGCAAAGCCACCTAGATAGGGAGAAGGCAGAGAGTAATAAACTGATTTTGAAAGACCTGGACACTCAGGCAGAGTTTGACCAGGAGCGCCAGAAAACTGGTGCCTTCCAAAGGCAAAGGGACGACCTGGCGGCACAGATGCAGGCTCTTAGTCAGGAAAGGGATACCTTAGGCCAGGAAGTCTGCCACTTAAAAAGGAAAATGGAAGAAAATCACCTGGCCCTCCAGGGACTGGGTGACCTCCAAAAAGAACACCAGAACTTGTTAGAGTACACCAGGAAGGTGGAGGATGCTCTGGCAAGAAAGGAGCAGGCCAATAGGGACACAGCTCAGGAGGTAACCCTCCTGCAGCAAAGACTGGCCCAGTGCTCCAGGACCAATCAGGAAACACAGAGAGAGTATGAGGCTCTCTGCCAGCACAATGATAGGCTCCAACAACAGGTAGAGATGCAGGAGAGACTGATAGAGTCTAGTAAGGCCTTAACTGAGGAACTGAAGGCGCAGGCTCTTGCATTGCAGCAGGGAGCAGGGGCGGATAGAGACCAGGTTCGCTGGGAAAGGGAAACTCTTGAGCATAACCTCAGGAGCCCTAGTACCAGAGGCATTTATCTCTCTCAGTCCCTGGACTCTGCCACCCCCCTGTCCCCTGGCGCACATGAGCACCGGGCCACAGGGATGGCAGATTACCATCCAGCCAGAAGCATGGGGCTCATAGGCCAGTACCTCCCAGGAATGGATGGGCGGGCATCCAGGTATGGGCACCCAAGCACAGTGCAATTTAGTAGGGAACCCCAGGAGAATAGGCCCATTAAGGGCATCCTGAAAACTTCTGCCCAGTTAGGTCAGTGGGGGGGGTACCCATCAAATCCTGGCAGCAAGGAGGAATCTGAAGACTCCTCTGAACGGCGCAGGACACAGGAGACCAGGTCCCCACATTCTGCCAGCCATTCCCAGGCTCGCAGAATCCGGGAAAACCTGGAAGATCAGACAGGAACCTCTGGGAGCAGTGCCTCTGAGTTAGAGGATGAATGGACAAGGGTTACCCGAACTAAAAAGGCCAACAAGGCAAAAAGGGCCTTGCTTAAGGACCCATTGAAACAGATTAAGGCAATCAGGAGTGTCATCACGCCTTATCATAAGAACGCCAAGTACTCTGTTTGGGAAAACTTGGAGCTCTATGAGCAAATGATGGAGACTTTCCATTTGAAGGACAGCAGTAGCTGCATCCAGTACGTCAAATGGACATTCTCCCCAGAATACTCCAGTTTCTTTGCGGGGCTGGAGGACCAAAATCATTTAAGATGGTCCGCCTATAAGGCGGCCATCTTGAAACATTTTTCTGTTCACAGAAATCCTCAAGAGGCTCGCAAGGCAGCCTGCAATTTGCAATGTGGGGAGGATCAGGCCCCACAAGAATTCGTGCAAGAACTGAAACGTGCCTTTGCGCAGACCACCAGAAGGGTGCGCACAGACAGCAGAGAATTTGTCAATACATTTTTCCATGCCTTGCCCAAATATATAATGACCCAGCTTGTGAGAGATTTTCATGAGAAAAGATCTTTAGACTGGGTCATTGAACAGCCTACCCGGATCTATGAGGTGCAGAAGCCCATAGAAAATAAAAGCAATACCCAGAAAAATCCCAAAACCAACAGCACCCCTGCTGCTGCCAAGGTGGCAGAGGTAAAGGTCACCCCCGTTTTGGATTTGGAGATGGGGGGGGCCTAAAAACCTACCTGCACCTAATAATGCTAGGCCCAGAAGGTCCTCGGGCCAGTCACAGACAGGGAGTGAAAGAGGTAGTCCCACAAATGAGGTCCCTCGCTCTCCTGACTATGTAAGTCCCCGTTACAAGGGAAACAGACCAATCTTGGGTTATGTGTGGACTCCTCCAGCCCAAGGGGGGGGGTCCAGCCAAGCACCTGACCCGGGGAACTTCCCTCCTAACTTCCCCAATGAGGGCAGAAATTCTCCAAATCCTGGGCAGAACTTTTTCCCCAGGTATCCACCCAATTTCCAGCCCCAAAATCATCCATCCTTCTTTCCCCAATTCCCTGAGCCCAGACAACCTAATCCGGGAGAGGGGAGGCCAAGGGTGGAGGGGTACCAAAATCTTCCCAACCAGGGGTACTACCAGAGAAGGGATAGCTACCCTTCCCGGGATCAGCCCAGGGGAGAAAATAGAGCCCCGTATCAGCCTGAGCGGGTTTCCCAGTTAGAGCGCCAGGTCCAAAATATGGCACGGGATCTGGGTCACATACTGAGGGCTCAACAGAACCCTCAGATGAGCATGCCGCCGCAGAATGCCCCAAACTCTGGACCTGGTGCTCCAGAACAATGACGGGGGCAGCACCCCGATAACACACCGGTTCCCAGGGAGGAGGCACAAGGGGAAGGGGGTTGTAAAGCCTTGGAGGAAGCTTCCTTCCCAACTTGTAAACAGCCCCTGGAAAACCAGGAACCGGAAACAAAATCTCCTGCCCCTGAAAGCCCGCCTCCCAAGGAGCAGAGGGGGGGTAGGAGAAACAAAGGACCCAAACAGACCCACTTTGTGGAGGAGGTACAGGTCTTCCAATTTGAGGGAGAGGGATCCTCAGAGGATCCTGGGGAAAGGACCTTCTCCTTCAGAGATGGGGGAAATCCTCCCAAGGAAAAATGGGTCCCAAGGGATGCCAATTCAGACTGGGGAGATATGGAGACTGAGCTACCGCCGCCCATCATCTCATCCCAGAACCCACAATACCAAAATCCCCTGGTTCAAACCCATCCTGATGACTGCCTCCAAAAAGGGGGGGCGACCCAGAACCGGAACCAGGGGAACCCACAATGGCTCTGATCTCCAGTTGCCAACTTTTTCTTTCAGATTCCCAAGGCTCTCCACAGAATTTTGCCAAATTTCTTCTCTTGCAATGTCCAAAACCAGAAAGTTAGCCCACCAGTTGTCCAAAAATGTGCATTATCTGTGTCCCTTTGAGGAGAAGGAGGGAAGATATTATGCCCCGGTACAAGTACAGGGGCAGGGTACGATTTCAGCGCTTGTGGACACGGGATCTCAAGCTACCCTTCTGTCCAGAAGGGCCTTTGATGAACTGAATGCAGGAAGGGGAGGGAATTACCAAATTCCTCTCACCTCACTTCCTGGACAACTCCAGAACTTTGACGGGAAGGAAATTCCCGTTGAGGGGACGGCAGATTTGGACATTAAAATTGGGCGACACAAGTTGAAACACCCAGTCATAGTTGTGACTCCAGAGGGCACCCCTTGTTTACTAGGGAATGACCTCCTGAGAAGGTTGTCACCCCTAATAGATTGCGTAAACAAGGTCTTCTGGACCCAGACTAGCCGACCCATAAAATTAAATCAGAGTGTCAACCATGTTAGTTTAAACGGCACATGCCACATGGTTGAACAAAAATCTGACCAAGTAGAATTCCACTTCCAGAATAACCAAATTCCAGACGTGACAGTAATAGCAGTAGGACAACAGACTGGTGATGGGGGGTCCTCTCTATTTCTGAAAATCAACCTCCCTTCCAGTTTAAGGTGGTATTCCACACTGGAAGGAAACACCCTGAAATTCTTTACTAATCCACAATCAGAAACTCCCACTCCTATAGTCCAGAAAGATGTGAAATCAGCTCAGAGCCTGGCTGATATTCAGCAAATTGGAGAGCAGTTGTTCATCCCTGTTCAGTTAAATGATGGGAAGGACTCTGTTCTCGTTCGAGTGTGTGTAAACAACGGTAAGAGCTTCATCAGCGAAGCCATGTTCCGCCAACTCCCAAAAGATCCAGCCATTCCCACATTCAAACTGATAGACAAATGGGAAATGGACCTGGAAGCACCCAATTCCAAACATCTCCTGCCAAGCAGGTGTATGCTCAAAATCTCCATTGGCAACAAGAGCATAGTCCACAATTGTTGGGTCGTGCGAGACGTCACTGCCGCTTTTTACTTAGGCAGTGACATTCTCAATCGCTTTGCCATTAGTTTGGACCTAATAAACTTCAAAGCTTGGTCCCGATTAGCGGATAATCCCATGGGCTTTGATGATCCAGAAAAAGCATTTAGGTCAGCTCAATTGCTACCTTATGCAGTTGAGATTCAGATCAAAGAGGAAGTCACCATCCCAGAAAGGACCCGACAATTCTCCCTGGAAGTGAAAGTTAAAAGAGGACAACATTTGAAAAACCCTGATGCTTGTATACACCTAAATGCTTCTCTGCAACAGCAAGGGTTGGGGGTAAACCCAACTTCATTAGTCAACATAGAACATGACACCATTCTAATAGAGGTGGATAACAGCGACTTAAAGATTATTACTCTAGCCGCAGGCACCATTATTGGAATGGCGGTTGATGACTGACATTTTTCCATCGATTTAGGAAATTAACTGTTAGGACCAATCCCCAAGGACTGTTTTGACAGTGACAGTGAGGACAATACAACACCAGAAAGGATTTTTACCCGCCATGGGGGGAACTTCCTGGTTTACACTTCTTGCCCTTATGGTAAGGAAGATGTGACTTGTGACTTCAGGAGGGATGAGGTGATTTTCCAGGTCCATGAGGGCTGCCTTTCCCACCTGAAGCCTCCAGTCCAAATCAGCACTCTGACCAGGGACTTCTCCACCCAGCTGGAGGAGGCCGCTGAGATAGCCAAACCAGAAGTCTTTCCAGGCTTCAGGCAGATGGTGGAAGAGAGAGTCAACCTAGCTGATGCCTGTGTGACTCTTGGACAGAAGAAAAAGTTGAAACAAGTCTTCTTGGATTTCCAAGATCTCTTTGCGGTAGACTCATATGACTGTGGTCGCACCGACATCCACACAACAACAATCCCCACGGATCCTGGCATGACTCCAGTATTTGTGAAGCAATATCGCTTGCCTCTCGCATCAATGGAGTCCCTTACTGAAATAATTAAGAACCTGGAGTCCAGGGGAATAATCTGTCCCGTCCACAGCACCTTCAATAATCCGGTGCTGGGAATATTAAAGCCAAACGGCCAGTGGAGACTCTGCGCTGACCTTAGGGAGCTCAACAAACGGGTCCATACTTCCCGATGGCCTCTTCCCTACATTGACCAAGGGCTGGCCCAGATTCAGGGGTCACATGTATTCACTGCAATAGACCTGACCAATGGATACTGGACCGTGCCGGTCAGTAGGGAGGACCAATACAAGCTGGCTTTTACCTTTGGGGGCCAGCAGTATACATGGACCCGGACTCCCTTCGGATACCTCAACTCCGGCAATGAATTCAACATTTTCCTACATAAGGCCATGCCCGACCTGGGTGCGAGGGGTAACCTGGCTTATGTAGATGATGTCCTCATCAAAAGTTCATCTGTGGAGGAACACATAGCGGAGATCCGTTATGTTCTGACCCAGTTGAGGGCCGCCGGAGCAAAACTTTCCTTTCAGAAAGCACAGTGGTATAGAACCCGTGTTAATTTCTTGGGGCATGAGATTACTCCTCAGGGTCTCTGTCCCCAGGAAAAGAAAGTGGAAGCACTTCAGAAACTGAAAGACCCCGCAACTCTGCGGGAACTAAGGAGCCTCCTTGGACTGACTAATTACAGCAGAAAGTTCATTGAGGGCTACGCAGAGATCACCAGACCCCTGATTCATCTCCTGAAGGGGGGGGGCAAGTGGGAATGGGGTCCAGAACAAGCCGAGGTGGTAAAACAACTCAAGAGAAGCCTCTCACAAGCGCCTTGCCTAGCTTACCCTGTCAGAAACAAGGAGTTCTTCCTGGAGACGGGGTTCTCTAATACATGCTTGACGGCAGTATTATACCAAAAGCATGACAAGGTCAATAAAGTAATCTCCTATGCGAGCAAAACTTTATCCTCTGTGGAGGAAAAATTCAACGATTGTGAGAAGGCACTCCTGGCAACGGTGTGGGCATTGAATAATTACTGCCCGTTTATCCATGGGGAACACATCATAGTGGAGACTCCACACCAGCCTCTGCAATATCTCCAAAGTGACAGAATCCGGGCCGGAAATGTGAGTAATTCCCGAATTACTTCCTGGATTCTGTCAATGCAAGGCTTTCCTGTGGAGGTCAGATATGGCCAAAACAAGAAGAGTCCCCTTGCGCAAGGTCTGGCTGACTTGCATGATTGTGCCAGAGAAAACTGTCTCGAGGACGAAAGTCTAAAAATCAAGGACAACACGGAGGCATACCTTAATTCCCCACACAAAGTCTTTGAAGAGGACAAGTGTGAGGGAATGCCCACTGTCTATGTGGATGGATGCTCGTACCATGTTGACAACGACGGGGAGAAAGAACTGGTGGCTGGCGTAGGGAATGCATGGGTGAAGGAGTTCCCAGAACCCTCCGCTGGATACAAAATTGGTCCCCGAAGTAGTCAGGTGGCAGAATTGATGGCTGTGCATCAGGCCATCCTCACTGCTGTCCAGCATCAACTCCACGAACTGGTCATAATCACAGATTCGGATTATGTACGGAACGGGTTCGTGGAGCACCTGGTTAATTGGAAAACCAGAGGCATGTTATGTGCTAATAACAAACCCTTGAAACATGGGAAGTTGATCCAAAACATTGATGATCTGGTCGCCTCGAATGAGATGACCATCTATTGGAAAAAGATCAAGGGTCATTCCAAAGTAGAGGGACCAGACAAAACTGGAAATGACTTAGCTGATCAGCTGGCCAAAACCGGGGCCATCCAAGGGGATCTAATAGAAATAGAGTCCGTGTTGGGGGAAATCCAGGTCACTGCTATCACTAGGTCCCAGACAAATGCTCACAATGATCTGTCAACTGCCCATTGGAGCAAGGAGACCCCTAATGCTGATTTGATTACCGCTCAGAAGGGGGATCCAATAATTGGTAAATTTTACCAACACATTGAGGACCCTGAGAACTTTCCCTTGACGGATACCGATTACAACGGGAAAGAGGACCTTAGAGTGTTGATGAAATGTCCAAAAATGTTCTGGATCCAAGACGGTTTGTTGGTAAGGAAATCCAAAGCTGGCCACGATCAGTGGGTGGTTCCTACCTCATTCCGAAGCCTGATGTTAAGTCACGCCCATGATGCGGCCACCGCCGGTCATAGGGGGTTTCACACAACACTGGAAATCTTAAGAGAGGTTGCATACTGGCCACACATGGGCCAGGACCTCAACCAATACTTGAAGGGTTGTCTTGTGTGTGCACAATTTCAGCCAACATCCCTCACACACCGGGCGCCTCCCCAAAAGAGGGGGATGACACTGCCATGGTCAGATTTACAAATCGACTTCGTAGGCCCTGTGATTCGCTCGTCTAGAGGAAATAAGTACATGTTGACTGTGACATGCTTGTTTACCAAGTGGGTGGAATGTCTCCCAGCCCCAAATTGCAAGGCAGAAACAGCAGCTGCCCTGATGATTAACCACATCTTTTCCCGTTTTGGTCTACCTCAAAGGATTGAGTCAGACAGAGGTAGCCACTTCACCAGTGAAGTAATGACAAAGATGTGGGAGATACTGGGGGTCAAGAGAAAGCTACACATTGCTTACAGGCCAGCTTCTTCTGGAGCAGTAGAGAGATACAACCGAACCATTGTGAGCATATTAAAGAAGTTTGTGGCAGATTCTGGGCCAAGTTGGGATATCCGATTACCTATGGTCCTAATGGCCATCAGATCTACCCCTTCATCTGCAACCAAAATGTCACCATTTGAGTTGATGACTGGACGCAAGATGGTGCTTCCTCAGCATTTGCTCTACAGAACCCAAGAGCAAACGTTGATAAATGCCTCCACAACTCATGAGTATGTGGAGAATTTAAGGAAACACCTTCAGCATGCTTTTGCCTATGCTCAGCGGAATCTAGAAAGATCAGCTGAGAGTATGAAGACCCACTATGACCTGAAAACTTCCAGGAAGGAATATCAGGTGGGGGACCGGGTCTATCTATACAATTTCCAAAGGAACCAGGCCAAGCAGCGAAAGTTTTTGCCTACATGGAAGGGACCCTATGAGATTATAGACAAGATCTCCCCTGTGGCCTACAAGATCCGCATCCCCAAAGGCGGTTTGGCAGAGGGGGAAGACAAGTGGGTCCACATAAACCAGTTGAAGTGTTGCCATCCCAGGCACACTTTGCAGCAACTGGAGGAGTCCTCTGTAATCCCAGAGGGTACCGCTCCAGAGTAATTCAATTCCAACCCTAAAAGATCCTACCTATAGCCTATCAAATTCTGTGTTTCTCAAGTTTATGTGTTCCTGTCTCTTAATTTAAAAAAAATGTGCATGTTCATATCTGTTGAGTTCTAAAATATATATGCCACCCCACTATATCAATGGTGGGGGAGAAATGTCCACGAATTGGTATTGCCACTCTTCCTTTGTTGTCCTAGGAGAAAGAAATCTGGAGACTGGCCAAGGAGGACGATCCGGAGACCGGGAGCAGAGACGCAAGGGGCCCAGTGTACCGCCCAATACTCCCATCAGGACCGGCAAGGAGAACCGACTGATCCACCCCTGATGGAGGAAAGGATGCTGAACTTTGTCATCTGCGGAATTGAAAGAAGATGATGCGGACCTCCGAGCACGTGGGTCAACATCCTTAGCATCCGACATCCCCTCGACTCAATCCAAGTGCAGTCAGGCTGGGGGGTTTGTTGGGTGTTCTGACCCACGTTTGGACTATTATGCTACAACATTTGGTGCTGTGGGCTTAGGAAATCCAAGATGGCCGAAAAAGCCCACATGTGCGCCAGAATCTATGAAAACCGCGCAGTTTGTGCGCACACCAAAATGGTCGCCTTACTTGCAACCCCCCGGTGCGGGTGTGCTGGGTCAGAAGAGCCATGAGTGAAATGGGGTGCCAAAGAGAAAAACAGCAGTGCCTGTTTGCTAGAAAGCACTTTAAAAATCACCCTTTGTTTCTCTGAAGGCAAGCTCAGAATGCCCATTTCAAACATTGCAGAATATCCAACAATCTCACTGAACACCAGCAGACATTTGACAGAATAAAGTCTTGTGGGCATACAAAATCTGGAAAGAGGATGAGCCTAAAATAATGTTCATAGCAAAACTGGCTGAGCTGTGGATTTCAGCAGTTTAAGTAAATTTGGACTGAAAGACACTAAAAATCTAAATGTTTAAAAGAAATGAGTGACCTACTTTTGAGTGTCACATAGGTTTCAATTGTTTAAATGTCATAGTTTTAAACTTAGAATCAGCATTCTAGCTGCATGTGTAAAAATTGTTAGTTTATTTGAATGCAGAAAACTGGTTAACTAGAAGTGACATTAGCTGGGGCCTGGCTTAAGGAACTGAATTCTGCCTGACATCTACCCCCACAGGAGTTAAAACCTGCTCAGCCACTCGTCCCCTTGCCAAAAGGAGTTGTCACCTCTCTGATTAGATTAGGGGTGGAGGAGCTACAGGGAGTTGAACAAAGGCCTGTCCTGGGCCCAGGCAGATGGTTTATTACGGTAGTCGTAAATGGCTTCCTTTTGAACAATGGGCCTTCCAGGGCCCAGGCAGATGGTTTATTAGGGGGACCGTAAAATAGCTTCCTCTTGGCAGAAGCTGGGAGGGGCAGGGTCTCTGAGCTTGGCAGAAACTGGATAAACTGGTTTCTACACCATGTGACCTGGGAAACCACACCCCTTTGGGGCCAGAACATGAATCTAAAAAGATGGATCATTCATAGAGCAGACTTGTGAAAATTTTATAAGTGATATCATTATTCTTGTGATTTTTCTGTGCACATTTGAAGACGTGTTAGGACCCGGTGGTATGTTCAGGGGGGGTTTTAGCGGAAAAGAGGATATTACTCTAAATGTATGTATGTTAAAAATCTGACACTCCACCACCTAATGCCCACATGCTTTGCGAACATTTGTGTAAATGCGGGGACAAATCCAATATTGGTAACCCGACCAAAAAGTGAAATATGTTGCCATTTTTTAACCCAAGCCCCCAGAAAGAGCAGAGTTTGAACAGGGTATACCTCATGTGATATGTGATGGGTGCATGTAATTTCAAACCATTGTGTATCTATGAAATATGTCGTTAGCTCAAATATAGATTGTGTGTAATTTGACAGGGGAGTGTCCTTTCTGCAAGCCATTAAATGACATTGCTCTGACACTCCACTTCTTTTCCCCAATCAAGAGAGAAAGGAAAGCTTGACCAATGGGCAGTTGAGAGAGGGGCTGGCTAGTGATGCTGCACACACACCCACTTTCAAAAGACATAAAAAGAGCCACTGGAAGCTAGAGAGGGGATTCTATTCCACCTGCTGCGGGACGCTCTGCCGGGAAAATCCATACTTTACCTCCATCAACCTCCAGAGAGCCAACATAGAGACTTCAATCTATCCACCTTCAGAGACCAAGACTTTACTTCAGAGTTTGCAGCAGAGAGGTCAACTACAAGCTAAATCCCTCTTTAGCAGGCCTCAAATCATTGCCACTATTTACAGCCAGGTGAGCTGTTTGAATTCTTTGCAAGAACTCTTGCCATTTGCCAGAGAGCAGTGTTGTATCCAGAGAGAGACCAGCTGAACCGGACACCGCTGTATCCGGACCCACAGACCTGAGCAGAACCAGAGACCCAGACCAGACCAGCAGAGTAGAGCTGACCCAGACGCTGTCCGCAGAAACCGTCTGTGGCGAGTGAAGAAAACCTGTTGACCAGATCCGTGGCGAGGCCCATTCCTTTTAAAATTATATTGTGAGTACCTAGCAGAACTGTGCAGAACCAATCTCTTAGTTAAAATAATATAATTCAATCTATTTTAATCTAACCAGAACTGCCTCCTAACTGTCACCTGTCATTTGCAAAGCTGTCACTTGTCATTTTCTAGCTGCAAGCTGTAACCTGTCGCTTTGAACTTTTAAAATTTCAAATCTGAAAAACTACCTTTATTTAATCGTCCGTATCTCTGGAACCATTTGGGCTAGGAACTTGGTTTAACTTTCCTCTGAAAGCTTAGAATCTCGGCTTTTCAACAAGCCTAGAACCGACTTCCTCCTCATACTTTTGCCGTACTTGCGAACTTTACCACGATTTGCAATTTGGTTAAAAATCCAGCCACGTGTGAAAACAGCAGCTTCATTGCTTTCCTTTGCCAAAAATTCGTTTAACCTGCTAGTTACTCCTAGATCTTTGCTAAAGTGAGCCTGAACTCATCCCAAGTATATTTCACTCACCCTGAACCTCCTAAAGGGAATTAAAACCATTTTCAGCATATTTCTCACTGCATTGTCACCATATTCAAAGCATTTTGCCTGTGTTTCTAAACTCCTATCTGTTGTATAAGCTGCTGGGGGGGAATTGAACTGAATTCTATTTGATTGCATTCCTAAGAACTGTGTCATCTTCATCTCCTTACAGTGCATAAAAGGGGGGGGGGGTGAATTGTCCAAGAAAGTAATTACATTGGCCCTCATTACGACCCTGGCGGAGAGGGGTTTACGCCAGCGTAATGCATGGCGTACCTCTCCGCCAGATTAGGGTTTTTCCGTAGCGCCATGGTGATTTTTACGCCCGGATTTTCCGGGCGGAAAAATCCATGGCGCTACGGGTCCCCTCGTTAATTACGCCACCGTATTCTACGGTGGCGTAATTAACGCCTTCCCCACTCCCATTATACCCTATGGGGCAAAAATGGGAATGGGGAAGGGTAAATGGGGATTGGGGACTTACCGCCCCGCCAAGGTCGGAATGGGGCGGTAAATCCGCCAACCCCCATGGCGGAGTTGGCAGCTCTGCGCCATGGTCCATGGTGCAAATTGCACCATGGACCTCCGCCAGGGTCGTAATGAGGGCCATTGTCTTTTGCTGAAATCCTATCAAGTTATTTTCTGTACTGCATTTCATTCCACATTGCATCCATTTGAAACCATAAAAGTATTGTTGCTATCGTATCCATCCTATAACCACTCATCATTGATTATAAAGTAGTGTGCTAGTGCCGGACTATCCATTATTGATTACTGCTCAGATTAAGTGTGATATTCAATTATTAATTTATTATAAAGTGTGATATATATATATATATATATATATATTGTTTAAATTATCAAATAAACCGTTTAAACTTGCAAAACAGAACTACTTCGTGGCTCAGTGGGGTCAGGGGGATTCCAAGAGAGGGGTGTTATATAGGGGTAGTCATCCAGAACGCATGAACTGGACGTAAAGATATATCAATAAGGGTTTCCATTCAGTATCCCAGACTAGGCATTGACTTAGCTGTAGTGTTGAATTGAATCCTCTTACAGAGTCATCACTAACTCCCCGGCAGTGACCCCCTCCCATGTGGCCAGGGACAGCAGCCACTATCTGATCCTGACCCTGGGGGTAGATATATGAGGGAGGATCACATGGGAGGGGACAGCTGTCAGGGGGAGGTGGTGACTCCATCAGATGAGACACAGTATTCTCCCCTTTCTCCTCAAGAGGACCTGATAATACCCAAGTTTGTGATGGCTTCCCGTCATCCCACAAATCCTGCTTATTGTAAAAACCATAAACCCCTTCCTTTAGGTCACTCTAGACAAAATTCCATTTATACCTCAAACATACACAACGCACATATAAAATCTCCTATTTCTGATGTTTCTCCGTATTAAACTTTTAAACAACATCATTTTAGAAATCCAATAACATCTATGGACTTCAGCTCCCATAAAGCCTCAAGTATTGAGACGAAGCAGAGGAAGAAGGAGTTGATGCAGACTAAGAGAAATCTGAAACCTAATGTGCAGACTAATTATTTGGCTGAACCTAAAGAGCGCAGGACATTTAAAATTGGCATCAACACTCAAAGCAGCAGAATTGAGAGAACCATGCCAGAGAAAGTCGAGAGAAAGACAACGGGCACATCCATGCGGCGGCTCGCAAACGCGAGTAAACATACCAGCGTGGCGTGAAGAAAGGAGAGACGCAGCAGGCACGCCTGAAAGACCATGTAAGGGTTTGGGGCCGCAGCGGAGCTCCTGGTGGTACAGTCGTGCTGAGAAGCAGCATTCTCCAGTTCAGCCCACAGAGAGAAGCCGGCAGGTGAATGCAGAGCTGCAGGAAATGCTAGAGAAACGTCTGCATCGTATAAGAAGCCGTCCCAGGGAGGAAGCTTCACGGCAGAGGGACGCCATAAGTAGGAGATGCTGAGAACTACCAGCGAGTCTGCCCAGAGCCATTGGGGACCCCGGGTGTATGGACATGCATGCTATCAAGTGAATGAATTAAGTGAGTCTGCTATTACGGACAATGCTCAACGGTGGTTTAAATACAGAAAAAAAACAATGTTAAAGCAATGTCCAAAAGGAAGAATATTTGAATACTGGCAAGGTAATTTTCAGCAGCAAAACATGAACAAATACCTATGCATAAAATGACAATGTAGGGGAACGCTGGAGCAAGTGTTACCCTAAGTAAACATGCTGAAACACAACAACGTTTATACAGCTGTGGCATAGGGAAAAAGACAGTGAGAGCAATAAGAAGTCTTCATAAAAGGAATACACCAGGCAGTTGACATTTGGTGAAAGATACCTGGCAGGGACATAAACCAGGGGATCTGCAGGGCCCCAGAGAAGGATTCCTAGCAGGTGAGTATACCAGGCAATCCACCAAAGTTGTATAAAGTCTCTAAGATTGTAGCAAGATACCTGGCATGGTAGGGATTTGAAGAGCCCATAAGCGGATTCCTGGCAGATAGGTATACCAGGAGATCCACCAAAGTTGGAGAGGAAAATTTAACAATGTTAAAAAAATACCTGGCAGGGAAGTATACGAGAGAATTTGAGAAGCACATGAAAGAAGTCCTAGTAGCTAGATACACCATACACTTGGAGCTGTACAAAGACTTTCAACACTGTGTCAAGATACCTGGCAGGGGAGTATACCAGGAGATCTGAAGAAATCACAAGAGGATTCTTGGTAAAGGAGTATAACAGGCAATCTGCTAACATTCAAGAGAAGTTGAAGAAAGCCTGTTGTGAAATGTATTACATGAATAAGAACTTTGTTAATCCAGTAATTTTGTGAATGCAGTACAAAGAAACCAAGGAAATGGTGAATGTCATGGCATGTATTGTCTGACCAAGACCTTCCTTAATTTAGTATAAAGAATCAAAGGAACTGTTGGACAAAGCCACTTTAGTGCTACCAAGAATCTGCTGTACAAAAGGGACACTTTTGCCATCCTACCTAAATATCCAGGGGAAGGGTACTACCCTGAACACTTTCTGATGGATTGTTCTTTATATTTTGGTTATAAACACTTTTTACTAAGCATAAGTCAGAGACATTCTCTTGCACCCCTTAGTTGTTTGTTTCTAGTGTGAGGATCAGATTAGAATGTTTTGGACACAAGTACGCTTTCTATGTTTATGATAACTTGACACAGACTTATCTTTAGTTTTAGTTTCCGAGGCAGGGGAACTCTTTTGTTTTGGGTGGGGTTAGGGAGGTGTATATCCAACCCATTTCTGTTTAATAAAAATGTCTGACAATGAGAATATTCCAACTTTGTGTCTGCTTCTCATTTCTGACCCCTCACGTCACCCAGGTAGTAGCAGAGCTGTGTGTGGGTTTCAGCCCACCTTGGTGAGATGTGGAGGAAACAATAGGAAGATGGAGGTATAGGGGTGCGCAGTGGTGCGGGCTGCTACAGGAGTCATGAGGGGCATTGGTGGATTCATTTGAGGACATGATGATGACCCGAGGGAGGAACAGAGAAATGAAGCGAGATACATGGTGGGGATGGGATAAGTAGATATAGGTGGCATGGGTAGCGATGGTATTGGGGGAAGTGGGGAGAGGGAGATGTAGGTAAACAGGTGCAGTGGCTGGGCAGCTGAAGATTCTGCCCATTGCAGGAGCACTTACATGGGAGAGGTGAGTGGAGGTGAGCAGGACCAACAGCAATGGTGCAGAGGGACACAGCATCAAGATGGCAGTCAGGTGATACATGTTTGTTTCACTTGATACATGCGACTCAGGGGAGCACTTGTGGTAGATCATGCATTTTGGGTGTGTGACATGGATCATTTTCCTCCGACTTGACATGAGTCTGGACATGTTTTGTGCACTTTATGTTAAGGATGTGAATGAGTTGGCAATGTTATGGGGCACACAGTGTTTGCCAATGCAAGAGACACATTCTCAGGGTGTTATGGTCAAGCTGGATCAGCCCGATTGCATCATTGAAGGCCATCACGGATGCGGCTTTACTGTGTGTTCCACTGGGGCTGTAATTCAGACGAAGTAGATTTGTACTACCTGTTGTGTGTGTCCATTCGCTGTGGCCTTTGGCCTGCTAAGGGAATGGGTTGTGCCTTCGGATGAGGGCGGAATCCCTCCTGCACCTCTACTACTCTGCTATGATGTGTGGCAATATTATGCAGAACACAACATGCCACAATGATTTTGCATACTGCGGGGGGTGCATATAGCAATATGATATGATATGATATGATATATGTAATTTATAACATGCCTGCATACAAGTGTTTCTACGTGCAACAAGACAAGGGAGGGAAGACATAGGGATGACAAGACAAACAATCTTACTAGGCCTTGTGTCATTCAGATCGTGCAAGTACTACGACGTAAAGTGCAGGTGGAAGTGAGTAGGCAGAGTTCCAGAGAGAGGGAAGGGAGGAAGTGCAGTCAGGGCAGCATTGCTCTGAGTAAGTGCATGGAAGCAGGGGACTGTGGGTAATAGTTACAGCCTCTACGTGTGTGTGGTGGGGGAGACTGATCATGGAGGAACCTGGTACCCAGTGGACACTGAGGGGTAGCCAAGCAACTGGTTGGTGCGGGAGACAGGTGGGTCAGCAGTGGAGAGAGAGATAGAGAGAAAGCAGAGGAGAAGATGAAGGTCTTGAACCACTTCTGGAACTTCAGGTGGTCTGGCTCATGTTTGAGTGGGGCAGGGAGGCCATGCCAGAGGGAGGCACCTGCAGAGGAGAGAGATCTACCCCCACTCTCAGCCTGGAGAAGCGTATGACCCTCAAAGAGTTGGAGGTAGCTGAGCGAAGGGCTCAATAAGGAAGGTATTTTGGAAGAGAAGGTTGGATGTAGTGCATGCCCCAGCCCCAGAAAGCCTCGTGGATGGTGCAGAGGGTCTTGAACTTGATTCTTGCAGCCACCAGGAGCCAGTGGAGAGATGTCAGGGTGCAGAGATAGAGTCCCTGGGCTTCAGGCCAAGGACAAGTCTCGCAGTCCAGTTCTGGATTAGTTGCAGAGGGCGGAGAGTAGAGGAAGGCAGATTGAGAAAGAGGCTGTTGAACTAGTCCAGCCTAGGGAGAACCAGGGCTCTGGGGATTGTGAGCTTCTGGGGGAAGGTGAGAAAAGGAAGGATAACTCTGAGGAGGTGCAGCTGGTACTGGGTCTTCTTGGCAAGGTCTGTGATGTGAGGATAGGAGAGAGTGTAGTCGACATTACACCAAGGTGTTTGGCCTCTCAGGAAGGCAAAGGAAGAGGGCCCAAGGAGGGAGGCCACAGTGAGAGTGGGAAGCGGGAGCAGGTGTCCCAGTGAGATGGATCTCCTTCTTACTGGCATTAATGCACAGGTAATTGGAAGCGCACCAATCCAGAATCGCGGATAGACAGGAAAGAGCGAGAGAGTACAGGAGGTTGAGGGAGCCTGAAAAAGTGCTGAGAATCATCCAGATAACACTGAAAGTTAGAGCAGAAGGTAGAGATCAGGTGGCCAACGGGCCAAGTGGATATTGAAAAGCCAGGCTGAAAGGTTAGAGCCCTGGGGAACACCACATGTGGAGAGAGAGGTGGTGGAGAGAAAGAACCCAAGTTGGATCTGGGAGGGTCGGTCTAGGAGGAAGGAGGTCAACCACTTAATGATTCCCAGGTTATTACATATGCCACCTGAGTTTTCAAGGGAGCGGAAGCGTGGCTTCAGTACTGCAAAGGTGAGCACCACTTTGCCCCTAGTGGCGATGTGTTCTGTATTGTAGCAAGCCTCACCTGGGTGGCTGGATTCCTGATCGGTGTCAAGAGAAATGCTGACAGCGGGTGGGAACTGTCCTCTGCAAAGGAGAACATGATTACTGATGGGATTATGTATGTATATGTGTTTCACCCCTCTTTGCCATCAGGCCATCCGTACCATTGCCACTCATCACCAAACACGAAGCTCACCAGCAACATCATGGATACAAGAGACAGCAGCCATCACCACATTAACATACACCACATCACCACTCCAGCATCCACCACTACTTGAAAACTGATGTTCGCCAATGTCCACTGAGCATTCAGCCATGCAGTTGAAATCACCAACCCCATCAACACACATGACTTTGATGACATCTTTATTACTGAGACATGGATGACATCCACCTTCACCTACATACTAGATGTCTGCAACCACAATGGCCACACATTAGCACTACTAGACAGAAGCCTCACTCACAAGTCAGCATGGCCATGCACCCAACAGGACAGCACCACCATTGGCTCTTTTGGGAAATGATTATGCCACTTCTTGCGGTCCCCAGCGGACATAGTCCCTTTTCACCTCATCTATAGACCACTCAAGTCCAACACCTCCTTCATCGAATACTTCAAGGGCTTGATCAACACCATATCTCTCCCGCATGCCAACAACATCTTCCTCTGATACCTCAACATCCCTGCCAGTCCAGATGTCTCCCCTGTCTCCTGGACACACTGAACATCACACAGCACATGAAAGTCCAAACTTACAGGATGGGTAATATTCTCAACCCCATCATCACTGCCATGCACACCCTCCATCACAGCTCCCCTATTCTACTCGACTGTATAGCCCAGGACTGCAACTCGCTTCTCCAAGAAATCAACACCACCCTTACAAACATCAACCACCATACCCCCAGTGAACCTGCGCACCGGGAAGCCCAAACCTTCTACACCCTGGTACACTCAAGTGCTCAACATCAACAAAGAAATCATCACTGAACAAGTATCTAATTGGCAGATTATGTGGCTGCACATCCGACCTCGGCATGCTCAAGGAACTCAGCATTAAACACAGACAGTTGATTGACCCTGCTAAGGTTGACTACCACCAAAACACCATGTTGAAACACATTGTGTATAGGTGCATTATAAAAACCCAATAAATAAATAAATGGCCACGGCCAGAAATATAACCAGTGCCCTCTTCTAAGCAATCAGGCACTGCATCAACCCTTTGCGCAACCCACCACCATCAATTCTTTCTTCGTCAAAAAGGTCAACATGATCCGCCAACACAGACACCAACACCACAACTGACAGCACACTACACATCCTATCTTGCAAAACCACAACTACCTGGACAACTTTCAAGCCACTAACTATGGAAGCTCTCACTGACACATTGACATCCCTCAAGACCATATCGTTTTCCGACAACATCCTCGTTTCCTATGTACTTCCAACTTTAGCACTCCACCCTTACCGGACAAGAATCAACTGCTCCCTAAGTCAAGACACCTTCCAATTGACACCTCAAGACCAGGCAAATCCTCCCACATCTTGAGGAAACAAGGGATCCTGACAATCTCAGCAAGCAGCGCCTCATCACCCATCTTTTCTTCCTAGGAAGGATCCTTGAGAAAACAGTAACCACGCAACTCCTCCAAACACATGAAAGTCAATTACCTCCTTCAGTGCCACCAACCTGGCTTCAGATCACTATGCAGCAGGTTTTTATGTGGTTTTGTGTCAGGACTTTCGAATAGTCTGAAAGGTAATTTAGCTTTTCAATTGTTTCTAGATATCTACATAGAGTTCAATGCCGGCCACGGGAAATTGCCAGATTAGTGTGACCTCATTCATTTTGCCTATTCCATCACTATTTCTGATCTGATGGATTGGAAGTGATATATGGTATGTTGGAGAATGCAAAAATGTGTTTCCATTTGTGTTTTTTTTAATAATTATTAGTTTGAGAGGGAGTTTTGGGTTGTTGTTTTTGAGTTATGGGGCAGTAGTGTTAATTAATTTTTATTTATTTTTGGTTTGTAGTTCTCTATGCAATCTGGTTACAACTCATATGTTAAGAAAACTGGTGTTTGTGGATAGAGGAACTCTAAATCAGGGGACTATAGATGACATCTTCACATGGTGGCTTATTTCTGATCATGAGAGTAAAACAATAACTTTCCATAGCCCCCGATGGAGATCGCTTTAGGTACCTGGAGGAAGGTCCAACAATTAGCATATATGGGACCGAAACATGTAGGATCAGAACAATATGATTGGGGTATTGGTTAAATATGTCAGGGTTGATTTTCTAAAACAGTTACATTTGGATGTAAATACCCACATATTCAGTGGGACAAAGGGTGCACTACCGAATTTCCACCTGGTCCTTTATTTTCATTTCATGTATCTTCTGTTTTCATTTATGTTTTGTACTTTAATTTTGTACAATAATACCAATGTGTGGTAGTCCATTTTCTCCCTAGTGTTCTCCCTTTTGGAGTCCAGCACTGAAATTGCTGCCATCAAGGTGATCAACGGTGCCCTTAAAATCCACATTAATGGCCATCCTTGCCACCTGTTTCCTCTTGACCTCTCAAAGGCATTGCACACAGTAGACCACCAGACACACACTGACATTGTACGTAGCCGCATAGTGATCAGAGAGATCGCCCTCAGCTGCTTCAAATCCTACATTGCGAATCGACAACAGTTCATACAAATGGATTCTTCAACATCACCAACTCTACCCATCTTCTGTGGAGTCCCACAAGTATCCATCCTGTAGCCTGTGACCTTCAATCTTTACATGGAGCCACTCTGTATACACCTCGCTCCATACTGCATGCACCTACACCAATACGCAGTTGACACGCAAATATACCTGTGGCTATCTGCCATCAAAGAGATCCACAGATTCAAGACCTGCCTCACATTGATCCAGTCTTGGATGTCCAGAGCGTGCCTGATGCTCAACCCCTTAAAGACAGAATTCCTAAAGACAACCAAAACCAAAAACATCAAACACCCTGACATCAGACCCGTCTCTCTGGTATGTACCTCAAGGGCTTCACACCACATCTGGACACCTGTGCCAAGTATCTTGAGTGAAACATCACCATACAACTCACATTCAAACAGCGCATAGCCAGTGAGCCAAAAACGTCTTGGTAGGTACTTTGTCTCATGTCTAAAATGAAGGTCTTACTCCCAGAAAACAACTTCAGGTTCGCTGTCCAAGTCTTGGTCCGCTCCCACCCGGTTGGTGGCAATGCACTTTTGGAAGGGCTTCCTTCAACTACACTGGCACTCCTGAGATATGTCTTGCATGCTGCAGGAAGACTCAATGGACTCCACAAATTCATCTGCATCACCCCAACCCTCATCGAGCTGCAGTGGCTCACGCTTCAGGCCCACATCGTGTTCACAGCCTGTTGCATCGTCTACAAGGCTGTCATGCTGAGGTCCCCAAGTTGCCTCACTGATAAACTCAACATCTCCAGAGACCTGAAATCCACCAGAGGTAAGGTAATGTGCAGATTCAAACTCCGACGGTGAAGGAAAGAAAGAACCAGTGAACAGCCCTTCTCTCTCTAGGCTCCAAGACTCTGGAACCTCCTCCCCATCAAAATCAGACTTGCCCCATCGCTTTGAGAGTTCTGGATAGAGCTCACAACTTTCCTCTTCAAAGACTTTCCCCCCCCTAACATGTAGGGCCACACACCCTGCCCCCCATGCCCTACCTGGGATCCTGATCTGTTACCCACAGTTTCCTCCCCTGGTTGCTTGTCACTCCATTGCTGCCATTTGCCCAACCTTGCACTCCCGTGTTTGCTCCCAGCTCCCCTTTTCTCTGCTTTACTCATTGTGTTGTCCCCCCACTATGATTCTAAGACATTCCGTTGCTTCCCGAACCTAGGTTCATGCTCAAATGATGCCCGTATGACAATTATTAAGATGATGTTGATTGATTACATGTAGTGTAGTTTCCTGTGTTTGTGTATCATGTGACTGCTTGTGCGTGTGTGATACTTGATATTCACTGATGAGCCGGTTGTAAGAGGATTCAATTCAACACTACAGCTAAGTCAATGCCTAGTCTGTGATCCTGAATGGAAACCCTTATGGATATATCTTTACGTCCAGTTCATGAGTTCTGGATGACTACCCCCATATAACACTCCTCTCTTGGAATCCCCCTGACCCCACTGAGCCAAGAAGTAGTTCTGTTTTGCAAGTTTAAACGGTGTATTTGATAATTTAAACAATATATATATATATCACACTTTATAATAAATTAATAATTGAATATCACACTTAATCTGAGCAGTAATCAATAATGGATAGTCCGGCATCAGCACACTTCTTTATAATCAATGATGAGTGGTTATAGGATGGATACGATAGAAACAATACTTTTATGGTTTCAAATGGATGCAATGTGGAATGAAATGCAGTACAGAAAATAACTTGATAGGATTTCAGCAAAAGACAATGTAATCACTTTCTTGGACAATTCACCCCCCCCCCCCCTTAATGCAATGTAAGGAGATGAATAGAATGGGACTCAGTTCTTAGGAATGCAATCAAATAGAATTCAGTTCAATTCCCCCCCAGCAGCTTATACAACAGATAGGAGTTTTGAAACACAGACCCAAGTGCTTTGAATATGGTGACAATGCAGGGAGAAATATGCTGAAAATGCTTTTAATTCCTTTCAGGAGGTTCAGGGTGAGTGGTATCTAGTTAATATTAGTCCAGGTTCACTCTAGCAATGATTCAGGGATGGTTCTTAAGAGGCAAACGAAATTTAGTAGTTCAGGCAAAAGCAGCTATCTTTTTTACAAGTAAAGAAATCGGGCCAAATCGCAAATCGCGGCAAAATTCGCGGGTGCGAGAATCGTGATTACAGAGAAAGTATAAGTCGGTTCTAGGCTCGTTGAAAAGCTGAGATTCTAGGCTTTCAGAGGAAAGTTAAACCAAGTTCCTAGCCCAAACGGTTCCAGAGATACGGACGATTAAATAAAGGTAGTTTTTCGGATTTGAAATTTTAAAAGTTCAAAGCGACAGGTTACAGCTTGCAGCTAGAAAATGACAGGTGACAGCTTTGCAAATGACAGGTGACAACTTCTAGGAGGCAGTTCTGGTTAGATTAAAATAGATTGAATTATATTATTCTAACTAAGAGAATGGTTCTGCACAGTTCTGCTAGGTACTCACAATATATTTAGAAATAGGCCTCGCCACGGATCTGGTCAGGTTTTCGGACTGGACTCCGGTTCTGGTCTCGGCACTTCACAGTGATCTGGGTCAGCTCTCTGGTTCTGCTAACAGCGGTCTGGGTCACTCTGGATCTCTGACCTCTGGTTCTGGATACTGCTCTGCTTTCTCTGGGTACAGCACTGCTTCTGGATCTTTCTGCACAGCTTTCTCTGGATACAACACTGCTTTCTGGCAAATGGCAAGAGTTCTTGCAAAGAATTCAAACAGCTCGCCTGGCTGTGAATAGTTTACAATGATTTGAGGCCTGCAAAAGAGGGATTTAGCTTGTAGTTGACCTCTCTGCTACCAATTCTGAAGTAAAGTCTTGGTCTCTGAAGGTGGATAAATTGGGGTCTCTGTGTTGGCTCTCTGGAGGTTGATGGAGGTAAAGTATGGATTTTCCCGGCAGAGCGTCCCGCAGCAGATGGAATAGAATGTCTCTATCTGTCCTGACTGTCTGCTTTTATGTGTTTTGAAAGTGGGTGGAGAGGCTAGCTTTCTAGGCCCTACCCCTCTCCACTTGTCATTGGCCACTTCCTCCTCTTCCCCTTGATTGGGGGAATGAAATGAAGTGTCATCATGATGAGGTCTGTTTATGATACAGAGAACCCACCCCTGTCAACTTTACACCCAAATCTATATCTGATCCAAATACATACTTCCCCGATAGACAGTTGTTTGGCATTGCATACACACATCATGCATTTACTGATGGTAGCCCCTGTTCCAATTCTGTCATTTCTAGGAGCTTGGGTTCAAAAATGGCAACATATTTCACTTTTTGGTCGGGTTACCAATATTGGATTTGTCCCCGCATTTACACAAATGTTCGCAAAGCATGTGGGCATTAGATGGTGGAGTGTCAGATTTTTAACATGCATACATTTAGAGTAATATCCTCTTTTCCGCTAAACCCCCCCCCCCTGAACATACCACCGGGTCCTAACACGTCTTCAAATGTGCACAGAAAAATCACAAGAATAATGATATCACTTATAAAATTTTCACAAGTCCGCTCTATGAATGATCCATCTTTTTAGATTTATGTTCTGGCCCCAAAGGGGTGTGGTTCCCCCCAGCACAAGGTTGAATTTCTGGTTTTTCCAGTTCTGCCAAGCCAGCTTGCTCTCACAGGCAGTGCTCCTCCCCTTTCCTTCCAGGAGGAAGCCACTTTTACGACCCCCCAATAAAACATTTGCCTGAGTCAGGACATGGCTTTGTTCAATTTCCTGCAGAGCCCAGGTAATTCAATCAGAGAAGTGTCATATCCCTTTTGGTGGGAACAGCAAAAGGCAGCTAGGCCTGGGAACACAGCTGTTGTGCAAGTCTCAACTCCTGTTGGGGGTAGCTGGTGGGCAAAATTCCCTCTCTTTTTAAGCCAGGCCTCAGCTAAATGTCTCTTTGGCTGCCAGTTTTCCTGTCCAAATCAAACTTCCAATTTTTACGCATGCAGATAGAATGCTGATTCTAAGTTTAAAACTATGACATTTAAACAATTGCAACCTATGTGACACTCAAAAGTAGGTCACTCATTTCTTTTAAACATTTAGATTTTTAGTGTCTTTCAGTCCAAATTTACTTAAACTGCTGAAATCCACAGCTCAGCCAGTTTTGCTATGAACATTATTTTAGGCTCATCCTCTTTCCAGATTTTGTATGCCCACAAGACTTTATTCTGTCAAATGTCTGCTGGTGTTCAGTGAGATTGTTGGATATTCTGCAATGTTTGAAATGGGCATTCTGAGCTTGCCTTCAGAGAAACAAAGGGTGATTTTTAAAGTGCTTTCTAGCGAACAGGCACTGCTGTTTTTCTCTTTGGCACCCCATTTCACTCATGGCTCTTCTGACCCAGCACACCCGCACCGGGGGGTGGCAAGTCAGGCGACCATTTTGGTGTGCGCACAAACTGCGCGGTTTTCATAGATTCTGGCGCACATGTGGGCTTTTTCGGCCATCTTGGATTTCCTAAGCCCACAGCACCAAATGTTGTAGCATAATAGTCCAAACGTGGGTCAGTACACCCAACACGGTGTTGCCAAAGGTTCCCGATACCAGGGCCTGCTGTATATGGGAATGCTGCAAGATGTAGCTATCATGCGTGCATCCAGGGTAATTGACATTTACATGCATGGTGTTTCCCTTGGCATCACAGATCACCTGCACATTTATGGAATGCCAATGTTGCCTGTTGCAATATATGTTCTCTCTCCCTCGGGGGAGAGGGTGTGCAGCACTACATGGGATCAGCCGCTGGCTCCCAGGACCCGGGGAAAGTGTGCAACTGCATAGAATTCCTGGCACACTATCACATGCCACGCACACTGCAGGCAAGGCAGAATGTGCCTATGCACACGAGGCGTTGTTAGGGTGGCCTGAGGGGGCTATAGCCTCAGGTCTTTTCGTTGTTGCCCCGGATGGAAGCTCAGGGGTTACAACCAAAAGGCTAGCTAGCCACGAGTCCCAACAGTCCTGGCATTAGCGTTACCCTGGATCTTTTCTTTTTTAGACCTAGCAACACCCCTGCTATGCACACGTGCTAGGATGCAGTGCAAAACCTGGTAGAGGCACATTGATTGTTTTGGCTGTGTTATGTCCCCAACAATGGCTGTTGCATGCTGGACCAGGAAATGTAAGGCTGATAGCACTATGACCAGTGGTGTAATAGGCTGTGAACAAAACGGTGGGTGAAAACAAGGCCATTCTCCCACTCCCTGACCATGTCTAGGATGACATGGGGAAGGAAGCGGTATCTTCCATGCACCTCCTCATCTGGCAGCCCAAATATTGTTGTTCGTGGATGGAAGAGTCTGGACCACCACCTCCTCGTTCCATGTAGTAATATTATGGCTAGCAATGCAGGATCTGGCATTTTGGCAATTGTTTGTTCGTTGGAATTGCATTGCGCTTTTAATGCGTGGCCTTGCATTCCGCTTTGTGATGGGTGGTGGTGAGATCATTCTCCTTTGGAGCCAGAAACGTAGCGTGATTGCTTCTGTGGATAGGGTTTACTTAGCGCTTGATGCGGCGTGTTGGTTATTTGCATGGTACCTCACTCCCCACAACCATGTTATTCCTCATTCTCGTCCTTTAATGAGGATTTTTTGTATCCCGCCCCTTTTTACTCTTTGCGCTGCCCCTTCCCGTGTGCTGCTTTCCATCACGCGCAAAGCGTTTGCGCAAGGCACAAAGTGGGTAGGGCCAGTGAAAAGTCTGATGTGTGAATCGGCAATAGGCGTTTAGCGAGCCGCAAAGTGTAATTTTAAACTTTTTGTATATTAGGACCAAAGCCTCTAGGCATCATTAGGCTACATCCTTTTTGCTCAGTGGGTTACATAGTTTTAGTTTTAGCAGATCACGGGCCGCGGATCCAGATGGGATCTGTAATGGCGTCTTGAAATCTTTCCCTGAATTGTGGGCAAATGCCCTCCTTGTTCTATTTAAAGACATTTGCAAAAGAGGTAATCTACCTTCTACCTGGCGAGAGAGCCATATTGTAGCTATTCACAAGGAAGGGCCTCGTAATAATCCTACCAACTATCGTATGCTTGCGATGTTAGATGTACCGGCTAAGGTGTTCGCTCGTGTGCTCCTTGCAGAACTTAACACTTGGATTGACAATAATAACATCTTGAGCCCTTACCAAACTGGTTTTCGTATGAAATTCTCGACTAGTCATAACATCCTAACACTAATATTGGCAATTGAATACTCTAAAGTTGAACGTGAATCTGCAGTATACTGTGCTTTGATCGACTTTCGTGCTGCTTTTGATTTGATTTCTAGAAGTTGCCTATTGCCTAAACGTATTCAGCTTAAGATTCCATCCGGCCTTCTTAGGATGCTAATGTTACTTCCAGAGGCGTTGCTGGGGGGGGGCGCTGAGGGGGATATAGCCCCGGATCTTTTGGTTGTAGCCGCGGATAGAAGCTCAGGAGCTACAACCAAAAGACTAGCTTGCCCGAGTCTTGACAGTCCTGACATTAGTATAGCCCCGGATCCTTTCCAGACCTAGCAACACCCCTGGTTACTTCACAATGACACTAACGTGAAGATCCGTTTAGATGGTCAAGGCAAGCTATACAGATCGGTGTGCTCAAACCGTTGTGTTAAACAAGGCTCATTCTTGCCGCAACCTTGTTTAACCTTTATTTATCTGATTTGTACAAAGAATGTATGCACATATCCCATTACCCGGTAAAAGTAGGAAGCGATCGGGTTTGTTGGCTTGCCTATGCGGATATCTTGATCTTGCTCAATCTTACTCCTAAAGGCCTTCAAGCCATGATTTCCGCACTAGGCACCTTTGCAGATCAGAATTGCCTACGCGTGAACATTTCAAAAAGCAAGACAATTGTCTTTCCGCCCAAAGAAATTATGAAATGTAACCTTGTATGGGAACTGGATGGCATTCCCTTAGAAAGTGTTAATTGTTGTAAGTAGCTTGGCCTAAATGTTGACTCACTATTGAAATGGAATGTACATTGGTCTGAAACTAAAGCGAAATGTATGATCATAGCCAACGCACTAAGTAACTTTATAGGAAGAAATGCTGGGATATCAGTGCAAACCGTTCTTCTGCTATACACTGCCAAAATTGCACCTGTTCTAGAATACGGAGTTGACATATGAGGTCATACCTTTGGAATAGAGCCAGTTAAGATTGAAGCAAAATTGCTATGCAAACTTCTTTGTATGCCATCTGCATTATCGATTGAGTTCCTATACCTGGAATTCGAACTTACAGGAATATCATCTATTTTTTATCCAAAAAACATGCATGAATTGGGTGAAATTGCTTAGACTTGCAAATAGAACCTGTATAGTTAATTACATACGGTCATTTTTTACGAATGGATAATCATAAGAAATTAGGCAAAATTGTCAACATTATTCAAGTGTATGAAACTGACTCAATATCCTTCAATGTCTCCCTCTGTCTCATCCACTAAATTCAAGTTGAAACAGAAACTGTATGCCTTTTTCTGTGAGAGTAGAATAGTTTGCCTAGCATCTAATAGCAATACTGCCTGTTTTATTGGTATCTAGTCATAGCATTGAACGCCAAAGCATCGAATACCTTACCATCTAAAAAAAGCATTGAAAAAAAAGCATCTAATGCTTTTTTTTAGGTAAAGGGTTTATTTTAAATGTATTGGGTTTTTAAAGGTTAAAAAAGGGGGGCTGGAGAAGAAATGCATTCGATGCTTTTTTTTCGATGCCTTTTTTTAGATAGTAAGGCATTCCATGCTTTGGCATTCGATGCAGTTACTATAAACCGTTTTATTGAATATATCCGGACGTGAATATATCCAACCGCGGCCACATAGACCTGGTGATATTGCTGTTTATCCCAATAGCTGAATTTTACGACAATACCTTCTGTTAAAGTTCTATATCTGCGAGTCACTAGAAGCGATGGGTGGGCAAATGGGTATATCCAGTGATAATCGCAACTGTCGCTTATGCTGTGCCGCAGTAACTGAACGTTTAAAACATATTTTGACACCATGCGAAGCACCATGCACACTGAGAAATAATCCAATGGAAATGTACAATAAGCAATTAGACTGCACTGATCTTTTACATTTGTGGCCAACTTTTATGGAAGGTAATGACGAAAACCGGATTCATTTTATGACCATATTTTATTGGAGGTTTTCTGAAATGTTAAGGATATGACTGCTTTTTGTAATGGCTTATGTAATGCCCTTCTGCTCTTGCATGGAATGTTTATGTGTCGAGCTGTGGTGATATAAAATGTGATGTACTGTTGTTTCATGTGTGTGCATTGTATGATATTATAATGTGCTTTAAATGCATTTGCATTGTTTGACATATTTATCCTTTAATCCTTATTGTTTTAATTCATTTATTTTAATCTATTTTAATCTGTGTATTTCACATATTGTTACTGTCTTTTGTTGTACATACAAGGCTATACAGCCGTGTGTATATTATTCAAATACATAAATAAACGTATTTAAAAAAAGGGTAGCAGGCGCTCCTCTCCAGAAAGAACATGGCATGATAACCTGTTCTGAGGTGAGAGTTTGCAGCCATCTGCTTTTTGCTCACTGTACCTTTCACAGATGGGAAATATCCATTTGCATATCAGTCTTTGTCCCGCCCACATGGGCAGTCCAGCACCGAAATGCTGGCAATTCCTCTCTGAACAAGAGTACAAATGGCAATCCCATACACGTGTTTCAGCCTTGTTGGGCCTCATCAGTGAGGTGAAGCTGTGCCTCTCTGAGCACAGTGAGCAGGGAGTCCGCGTCTGTTTGCCCCCAGGTAACTCAAGGTGACCAACCCCAAGTTCCTTGCAAATATTTCAAAAAAGGTAGCAGGCGCTCCTCTCCAGAAAGAGCATGGCATGATGACCTGTTCTGAGATGAGAGTTTGCAGCACACGCTTTTTGCTCACTGTACCTTTCACAGATGGGAAATATCCATGGGTTTGTTGTTGGTACTCTTGTTCAGAGAGGAATTGCTGCATTTCGGGGCTGGACTGCCCCAGGGCAGGACAAAGACTGATATGCAAATGCAAATTTCCCATCTGTGAAAGGCACAGTGAGCAAAAAGCGTGTGCTGCAAACTCTCGTCTCAGAACAGGTCATCATGAAAGTTCTTTCTGGAGAGGAGCGCCTGCTACCTTTTTTGAAAGAAAAAAACTTAGTTGTGGTTTATAGGTGACACATTAGCGCCACCTAGTGAGGCAAAATAGTCTTTTAGCTCATAAGAGACTCTGAGGTACTCGTTAGTGGGGCTACTTGCGTTGTACACCAAAACGCCACTTTCTGGACTTCTGAGTTGCCCTTTAGCACCAGAGGAAGCACCGGCTATTGCTTTAGGTGTGTGGGATGCAGGCAACATACATGGCACACTGAAATGTAGTGCGTCTTGGGAGGCGAGCAGGACTAGGAGGCGTGCGGGGCCAGAAGCAAGTGTAGTGGCCCTGCACTCTCCTCCCCTGTGGAGGTGCCCCTTGGGCCATGCGTCCACACCACTGTTCCCTCTGCCTGAGGCGGGTGCACCCGAAAGCGTTTCCTTGGTAATGGGAAGCTGTTGGTTTTGCCATAAAGATGTTTTTAAAAGGGTGCAGTACTCAGCAGTCGATTAGCTCCTGCTCCCTGCTGCGTAACTGAAGGCCAACATTTAATGCAGGCCCGACTGGCCCATCCCATTCTCACATGGACAGACTGCTGCTCTAATGCGGTCCCAGCCATAGTTGCCAACATGACCCATTCCAATCTGTAGGTGCTTATCCAGGCCTGTTTTTTTCTTTTGCATTCTGGGACTTGTAGTTCCACGTTTCCCATTATAAAACGCAGACTACAAGTCCCAGAATGCAACTAAAAAACAGGATTGGCTAAGCACCTACATATTGGAATAGGTCAGGTAGCCAACTATGGGACCCCCAGCAATGTGTAGCGTGGGGTGCACTATATTTTAGTATGAGGCAGGATTCTAGTGCAAACACCTCTATAAAAAAAATGAAGAAAGAAATATGAACACACGAAAAAAATAACCCTAAGGGAAGACACACTCAGGCTACATTACGGTGGCTTGAGATTGCCCCCCCCCCCCCAAACTAAAGAAAACAGCTCGAAAGGGGAGAAGGACCTGTACCGGAATGAGAGATGAAGAAAGCGGCCACGCTGGAGGCGCGTACAATGCCCACTGCCAGGCTCCGTACTGCATCGCACGCCCCCTAGCGGTCCTCGCCCAGCCTCCCGCGTCCGCCTGAGTTATTCAGGGTGTCAGGGTACATGTGTGCTTCTCGAAATGCAAAGCTTCCCAAACGTGCAATGCGTTTCCTGTTCCGTAAAATAAGAACTTAGCGGCCCGGATCAATGGGGTATGCATTTCTAACAGCGCCCTGACTTCGCTCACAGATCTCCGATTCCAGCAAAAGTGCATTTTGTGCAGAAACTAGGAAGGGTTTGGGAGTGGTGGGCGGGTGGGGGAGGGGGCGAGGGGGTCTCTACTTGTTCTACACGCACAGTCCCTCTATAAACACTTCATTGTATAGGCTGAAATCCTGCTGCATTAAAAAAAAACATCCTGGACGTGGATGCCAAGAAACCCGGCCATCCATCCTGGAGATCCAGGAGTCATTCGCCAGACCTGTGCCTCTGGGGGGCGTAAGCCTCTGGAGAAAGGTCCGGGTGCTTGAGGTAACGCACAGAGACACCCCAGCAGCAGCGCCAGCAATACAGGTCCTTTCAGACAGGGGAACCCCTAGCAGCGGCGGTGGGGGATGGGCGAGGGGGAGGTGTCGGGCTTGCCTCACGCGAGCATTTCAGCAGCAGAAGCTGCCAGGACTGTTCCACTCGGCTTCCTCTAGCGGCGCTGACGGGGCTTCGCTGACGGGGATTTGGGGGGAGCAGCGTTTTGGCAGCAATCACGCACACGCGCTTCAGCTGGAGGAGAAGAAACGTACTTAACAGGAACTCTCTCTCTCCCCCTTTGGTCCTTCGCCCCGCAGGAAGCAAGGAATTGTCTGAGTTTTTCTTCTAATGGGCAAACTATCTACAGCGTCCCCGAGCACGCTGCAGATTTAAGGCGCCTGCCCTCCACTTCCTTACGCACTCGCTGGCCCCGGGATGGAAAACTAGCACTCGGCTTGAGCGCTTATTTCTTAAAAAGCCCTGCCAGGCCTCACTTCCATCGAAACCCAGAATGGCTATCAACACCGATGCCCACTTTGACAAGGCGCTGAGCGAGTGCGCCAACGCGCAGCCGGCCGACTCGCAAGAGACCGAGAAACTGCTGACCAGCACCGTGAGCAAGGAGGAGAACGGCCTGAAGAAATCCTTCTCGGTCACCATGTCCAGCGAGAAGTCCATGGACATGGACCAGAACGGCCACGGCATGCCGTACAAGTCGGTGTCGGCCGGGCAGCTCGAGTCGGCGCCGCTCTCACCCTCCAGGATCAGTCTGGCCAGGGCGTCCTCCACGGCCACCACCAACGCCCAGGAGCAGGGGAGACCCACGGATTACCTCATTCTGGCCATCTTCTCCTGCTTCTGCCCAGTCTGGCCCGTGAACATTGTGGCTCTAGTCTTTTCCATTATGGTAAGTAACAAGACAAGGACTTACCCTCCTCACCTTATTAAAGCCACAGCATGATGAAAACCTTTTAAAAATAAAATCACCTATGTGTCCCACACCACATCCCACAGCGGATAATAAGGGCGTCCTTTATGTTTAGTTTAAAAGCCTATTCATCAGTTGCTGCTTTTGAATAAAAGGTGTGAACTTTTTATTGTGCACACAGAACGCATTATGTTAATTCCCCTTTTGCGACTCTGTGTATGCTGGCACGTGCTGATGGAGGCAGTTTTCAAAGGCGAAACAGTGAGGCAGTGTGATGTTGTTTGTTTGAGCTGGAAACTACTTCCAGAAATGCACACTGCAATGTAGTAAGGCATTGAATATACAGCTGCAACTCACCCTAGCGGGAGCTTTTAAATGGCTCGGCTTTTTTGACTGCTGCATGAAAGTGAATCTCGGTTGCCAGCTGTTCTGCTGTGCAAGCAGCCCCCAAACCTAGCGGCGTTTCAGACAGCGGCGTCCTCTGACGCGTAGAGTGGCGATTTATCCTGGGTGTAGGCGAAGTCCAATATCCCCAGTTTCCCTCTCCACCACTCCTGCAATCGGAGCAATGTGGAGGCTGGGGTGGGAATCAGAACATCGCATGCGGTGCGCACATGTGCCAAATTCCCATACTGTTGGGAGGAGAAATGCATTCCTTCACCAACGATGTTCTGGGGGCGTTGCCCCCTAGCATGAGTCTTCGATTCAGTGCTGGTCCGTGGGGTGTACGTTAACTTGACCCTTTGATGGAAGCCCGATTCTCCGCTCGTCTTTTGACATTTCACGAGCCGGGCGCAGACAGAGCCCAATTCGAACTCCGCTCCATGGCGCTGGCTTCAGAGCTGTCCATGGTGCTGAAGTCCGAAACCCGTTGCAGAGAGTGCGAAAAGACCGAGGTGGGTCCAGCAAAAAGCCGACTCGGCGGGCGAGAGGCTCAAAAAGGCAACGGGCTGCTGAAAAAGGGAGGGTTTTCGAGATTTGCAGGGGGCGGGTGGGGCAGACCCCACCCTCTCCTGACAGGATACGGCCGCCTCTGCAGCAGCAGGGCTCACCCTTCAATGCATCGAGGCATTCAAACACAACAGAAGCCAATTCAAAGCACAAACACACCTCCCTGGTTGCTGCAGAGTGGTGCCAGAAGGGGATAGGGGCGGAGGGGGGTGGGGGGAGGGGTGGTGCTAGGGGGGCTCTCTACCTATCTAAGGGAAGAGGTTTTCCAAATGTTGTGCCAGCAGCACATTAGGGAGCACAACGTTGTGGTCCAGAAGAGGCTCGATGTAGCGAGACCGCAGCTGTTCCTTTGGTTGTGCAAGGAGTCCTGCTGCAGGGGGCAGACCGATCCCTTTGAGCCATCTTCCTGGGATGGGAAATTGTGAACTGCATGGTACAAGCATATCCCTGCAGCAGGCACCTTAACATCAGGAGCTACCTTACTTGGATTGGTATCTGACATGGTATATACTTTCGGGGGATGACATAACATGTAACACACCTTTTTTGATAGACATCTCTTCCTTCCATTATTACTAATATTATTATCATTCTTAGGGTATTTATAGAGAGCCGACCTGGCTTTGGGGAGCAACTGAGCGTTTTATAATCATAGGGGGAAGAACATGGCTAGGGAAGCAGAAGAACTAGGGACTGGGGATCCCACAACAGGGGCGGGCGGGCAATTTGTCAGCAATGGATCTACAGACATCCAGGGGAGGAACCAGTGGGGATCAGATCCCTCAGGGTGGGGAGTCGAGGGTGTGCGGGCCTAGGTGTTAGGAGGGTCTGGGGCTCCTTCCTGACCTCCGGGAAGGAGCCAGGTATATTTGGAGATCAGTGGAAAGCTTGACCAGCCTGTTAGGGCGCTCCTCTAGTTACCAAGATCACACCTCTTTGAAATGTTGCTTCTGCTTCCTAGGCCGCCACCAGCCTCTGATATGGCGCAGCCCTCAGATATTGATTCGGGGCTCTTTAGCCCCGCCTCTCCGCCCTTGTTCTTCCGGCTTAATGCACTGGTTATCAATTCGGGGGTGGGCGGGGAGTTGCAAGGGGACAATGAATGCAGAATCTAAATGGTCGAGAGGGGGGTCTCAAAATCAGTCTCAAAAAATATAAAATGTCCTTTTTGAAAGCATCGCATAACATTCATCTGGAGTATTTATTTTTTTATTTTTGGATGTATAGAGCGCACTACAGCCCACAGGCATCGAGGCGCTATGAACACATATTGCGTGTAGTGTCGCAGGGGCTTCTCCCGCCGCAGGTGTTGTCGACAGGACGGCAGTTTTACATATGAGACCAGATTACATATATCAGCCTTATATGAGGGTGCGACCATGCAACGGGGACATACAACGCCGCAGCTTTTATTTAACACATTTACAACACGCATATTTACAAATGCAGGCACAGGGAGAGCACGTGATTTCTATGGAGCTACATGACTCATCACATGTTGAGACCCGAAGAACCACTCGTGCATTTCTCAATCTGCCGATTTCATGTGCATTTCCTCTTTACGGTTTTCACAAAGCGCCCCGAAGTATGTGAATTGTGACATGGCGCCTCTGTACCAATCGCTTAAAGATAAACACGCGCAAAAAAAACAATAATGGAGAGACCACGCGAGGCTGTGAATCTACCCCCTTAACGGTCGCGTGCCGCCACAGCAGCGCCACACCCACCCACGGTGCACTTAGCTAATCATTTGTGGGCATTTTTTGGAAAGTGCACGAATGATGGTCAGTTTGACTTGGTGCTGCGGGCGGAAGCACTATGCACACTGAAAGGTTACCACAAAGGGGGCCAGCCTTGTACTGCATTTAGACATCCAAGGAAATAGCATTTGGGAAACCCCCCTGCAGCATTTGGGGAGACCCGCCCGGCCCCCCATTCAGTGTCCAGGGCAGACAGAGCAGTACACGCACTCCCCCAGGAATGCCGCCTGCTAAGGGGGCAGGCTGGAGGGGTGGGCGGGAGATCGATACGCGCCTGCGGTTATTCACCGAGTGGAGCTGTGGCGGAGATGGATGGCCCCATTAAATGCCTCGCTGAGAGTTTTCGGAAGACTCTGTTCGGACTAATTACGCTAGAAGCTTTTGTGCTGCACTGGCCCAGGCCAGCATCGCAGGAGAATAGAGTGCATGAGGTTTTTGCGGGGCTGTTTGAATCCACCCGTCTCTGGAATTAAGGGGTTATGGGAGGATGAGACTCAAGTGACATGAAGACAGAGCCGGCCCCGAGGCATGGGCAGTCTGTGCGGCAGCCCAGGGCCCCGCTGTCAGAGGGCCGGCTGAGGCATGGGCAGTCTGTGCAGTGGCCCAGGGCCCCGCTGTCAGAGGGCCGCCCCAGAGGCATGGGCAGTCTGTGCAGTGGCCCAGGGCCCCGCTGTCAGAGGGCCGCCCCGAGGCATGGGCAGTCTGTGCAGTGGCCCAGGGCCCCGCTGTCAGAGGGCCGGCTGAGGCATGGGCAGTCTGTGCAGTGGGCCAGGGCCCTGCTGTCAGAGGGCCGCCCCAGAGGCATGGGCAGTCTGTGCGGTGGCCCAGGGCACTGCTGTCAGGGGGCCGCCCCCGAGGCATGGGCAGTCTGTGCGGTGGCTCAGGGCACTGCTGTCAGGGGGCCGCCCCCGAGGCATGGGCAGTCTGTGCGGTGGCCCAGGGCCCCGCTGTCAGAGGGCCGCCCCGAGGCATGGGCTGTCTGTGCGGTGGTCCAGAGCACTGCTGTCAGGGGGCTGCCCCCGAGGCATGGGCAGTCTGTGCGGTGGCCCAGGGCCCCGCTGTCAGAGGGCCGCCCCCGAGGCATGGGCAGTCTGTGTGGTGGCCCAGGGCACTGCTGTCAGGTGGTCGCCGCTGAGGCATGGGCAGTCTGTGCGGTGGCCCAGGGCCCAGCTGTCAGAGGGCCGCCCGAGGCATGGGCAGTCTGTGCGGTAGCCCAGGGCCCCGCTGTCAGAGGGCCAGCTGAGGCATGGGCAGTCTGTGCAGTGGCCCAGGGCCCCGCTGTCAGAGGGCCGCCCCCCAAGCATGGGCAGTCTGTGCGGTAGCCTAGGGAACTGCTGTCAGGGGGCCACCCCCGAGGCATGGGCAGTCTGTGCGGTGGCCCAGTGCCCCGCTGTCAGAGGGGCACCCCCCAGGCATGGGCAGTCTGTGCGGTGGCCCAGGTCACTGCTGTCAGGGTGCCGCTCCGAGGCATGGGCAGTCTGTGAGGTGGGCCAGGGCCCCGCTGTCAGAGGGCCGTCCCAGAGGCATGGGCAGTCTGTGCAGTGGCCCAGGGCCCCGGTGTCAGAGGGCCGCCCCCCAAGCATGGGCAGTCTGTGCGGTAGCCCAGGGCACTGCTGTCAGGGGGCCACCCCCGAGGCATGGGCAGTCTGTGCGGTGGCCCAATGCCCCGCTGTCAGAGGGCCACCCCCCAGGCATGGGCAGTCTGTGCGGTGGCCCAGGTCACAGCTGTTAGGGTGCCGCCCAGAGGCATGGGCAGTCTGTGCGGTGGGCCAGGGCCCCGCTGTCAGAGGGCCGTCCCAGAGGCATGGGCAGTCTGTGCAGTGGCCCAGGGCACCGCTGTCAGGGGGCCGCCCACAGGCTCCATTGCCTGCCTCAACTTTAACAAGAATATTGTTTTAATGGGGGCTCTGCGGCTTCCATGTACTAAGGTCGCGTGAGGCCACAGTGTCGCCTCCCAACCCCCTGTGGCTCTCTAGAGACCAACACCCACTCCCAGAGGCTCATCAGACGCTGCAGGCTCCTTAATGACTACTTAACACTTTCTTTCTTCAAGCAGCACATTAAAGTGGGGGCAATTTCCATGTGCTAGCCCATTTTAGAGGCCATTGTTTTGGAGGAGATATTTGTAACGTTTTTGTGCTAAGAAATGCAAATAGGCCTTTTCATTCTGAAAGTACCACAGTTAGCTGCCTAAATCTACGCTCTCCTCCAGATCAATTACAACATATCAAACAAAACAGTTTTAAATTAGCTACATTATATTCAGATGTTCATATTTAATGCACCAAAAATAGTTTATTTTTGGTAGCTTGTGACATTTGCCTCACATTATATATGAACCCTGCATTTGCCAAACAATGAAACACAAACAGGTAACCTTTTCACACAATACATGTTGGTATACGTCTTGAAAAGACAAAGGACATATTTTGCCTTTTGATGAATTGCATTCTAGTATTTGCAGTCTCCCAGTCAAGATGGCGTATAAGCCATGATGGTACACTTTTTGCTTAACATATTTGTGTCAGTATTTATATATTTGAGTGGGTGCCTTATTATGGAATGTGTACTTTTCAAGTCATCTTCATAAAGCAGGGTATTGTTGAAAGCCAGACATTGGGTTGAGGAGGGGAAATGATGAGAGAGCAAGTGAGTCCTGAATATTTGCACAGGATGTGCAAAGAGAGGTTGCAATACTGGAGACCGGTGCAGTTAGTTTCTCTGATTGTGGGCATGTGCTGCTTTTCAGGGCACAAGTAAAGGATACATGTGAGCGGACAGTAACATTTTTCAGAGGGCAGGCGCAACCCCCTTTGGTGTATTTGAGGTCAGCAAGCTTGCTCAAGCATCTGGCTACCAGGATTTCACCCACGTTGCAGTGGCGTAACACAACATTTTAGGCCCCCCCCTGTTTGCCATGCTGAGGCGGACCCCACCCCACCAACCCGGCAACAAATCACGCCACACTCTGGGCCGGCCTAGATTACCACCCTTGCGCAATACGCACAAACGTGCTGCTGCAGGGGTACGCCGCACGCTGCACTAGGAGAAAGATGTACATATGTGCTTTAATGCAGTATATAGCACACTTTCTGAGAAAAATTGGTTAAAATGCCACAGCATTTGCAATTGTTTTGTAGGATAACACCAATCCAAAAATCCAATACATCGCAAGTCACCAACAATACACAGGAACATTAATGCTTTAATTAATATAATGCTTTGCTATTAAAAATGCCATGCCTCCATTTAGACATACCTAGACTGGCAGCACCCAAATGCCCCAAACTAGCCAGGTAATTACACTTAGCAGGACTGCTTTATCAGAGATGCCCAGTTGAAAAAAGTCCTGCCAAACTGAGGAATGGCTAGACTGCCTGCACCAAAATGCCTCTCTAGCCACTAATACCACATATCATGCCTGCTTAGCCTGGACATGAATGACATTATGATTTATCGCACAATCCCCGTCCCACCCCAGATCCCACACATCCCCTCTCCCTCCCAGCACCTGTCCCAACCCCAAAATCAGTTTCTCAGCCCAGATTTACCTCCACGTCCAGTACTGGGGCGAGGAAGAATAGGGATATGAGTAATAAAGATTACCAATAGTAACCACCAAGGGATTAAACTCAAGTAGTGGCCCAACACCATTGAGCTGACAGGGCTTCAGCCCCCCTTGAACTCCCCCATGACATTTTGGGCTATTTTGACTCGACCTGGCTAACCTACAGAGCCGTTGCCGGACAGAACAGGACACAGATGTTAAACAGCACCTGGGCTTCCCTGTTAACAAAGGCCCAGCAATTACGAACGTAAATCATTTCACTGTTAGTACCTGCATCCAAATGTATAATTTGTCAGGCAAATTGAATTCTTGATGTGGGTTTAGTACTTGCATGCCACAGAAGTGATTGGAAGGATAGGGAGGGGACAGGAGACCACTTATTCCCACAGAAGTCCATATGTGGGTGTTTTCAGACTTAAAGGAGGGAGTTAACTGCTTGTAACATTGAAGCTGCACTAGAATAGTCTCATTAGAAGGCATAAAGAAGTTAGATGCCTCACACAAATAAGTTTGCCCCTCCCCACCGCTCGTGAATTTAGCACCTCTCGCAACATTTGAAGGGTTAGCCTCCTGAAATGTAGGTTTTGTTGTGCCCCTGAACACAAACACACACCATTCACCATACGCACACACACCCAGCCACCCATACATTTAAGTGCACACCCTTTCACCATACAGGCACACCCAGGCAGCCACCCATACATTTAAGTGTGCACCCTTTCATCATACAGGCACACAGGCAGCCACCCATACATTTAAGTGCACACCCTTTCACCATACAGGCACACCCAGGCAGCCACCCATACATTTAAGTGTGCACCCTTTCATCATACAGGCACACAGGCAGCCACCTATACATTTACGTGTGCACCCTTTCACCATACACTCACACAGGCAGCCGCCTATACATTTTAGTGGGCACCCTTTCATCATTCAGGTACACCCAGGCAGCCACCCATACATTTAAATGTGCACCCTTTCACCATACACTTGGCACGCAGACCCAGCCACCCATACATGTAATTGTGTACCCTTTCACCATACACTCACACAGGCAGCGACCCATACATTTAAATGTGCACCCTTTCACCATACACTTGGCACGCAGACCCAGCCACCCATACATGTAAATGTGCACCCTTTCACCATACACTTGGCACGCAGACCCAGCCACCCATACATGTAATTGTGTACCCTTTCACCATACACTCACACAGGCAGCCACCTATACATTTAGGTGTGCACCCTTTCACCATACACTCACACACACACACCTCATGGGGTTGAGGGGAGCCCTATTACTTCAAAAATAAATTGTTTCTTTTTGAAGTCACTCCGACTTCATAAAGAAATTATTTCCGTTAAGGACCAAACCATAATGGAAATAATTTCTTTATGAAGGCAGAGTGACTTCAAAAAGAAACTTTTTCTTTTTGAAGTCATAGAGCTCCACCCACCGCATGACATTGAGGCCTCCAGCCTAGCGACTTCCATGTCATGGGGTGTTGGGAGCCCTCAGACTTCAAAAATAAATACTTTCCTTTTGTAGTCACTCTGCCTTCATAAAGAAATTATTTCTTTATGAAGGCAGAGTGAATATAAAAATAAAATAAAAAAGTGTTACCTTTTTTAAGTTACACCAGTGCCAGTCAGGTTGTCATGTTTCCAGTGCAGACACATAAAATTATCATGAAAGCACATGCTCGTATTGGGATTTTGTTTTCCCGGGAATATTTCATTACATATTGCTGGGTTTAAAAGGTGAGCATCTTTTTTACTTTGCCAATGTATTTATTGGAACATTTCCTTTCTCAGGTTATTTTTCTGTTGTTGATGACTTTTTTGAAAGGCCAGTGCTCTTTCGTCTATTGCACTTTCTTCTAAGGGGAAAGGTCAATCTTTCACTTTAAGATATGTTGACTTACTGTGCATATATTCTTGGGTGCCAGCTTTTGATTTTTTCGATATGGGGGTAAAAGTTCCCACTCTGATTGAAGTGGAGGGAGCTGTTCTCATCTCCATGTCAAAACACCACATTCTACAGCACATGTTGCCGCAGGAATAGGAAAGAAGACATATGATTTACAGGAGGGTCTAAATGTATAACATCTCAGCAACACTCTCCTAACCCGCTCAGTTGCCTTTGCAACTTTCTGCTATAGGATCCCCTGCTATTCTACAACGGCATACAGTTTTGGCCTGCTCACCCTCTCCATTCAAGGCTCAGGGGGTACATTAATAAGGCTCAATTCTCATTTTGTAATGAGCAGCCCCTGATAAACATAGGGCCTCATTACACGGATGGCAGAGAACCATGGCGCTAATAGCGCCATGGTTCATGCCGGTAAAATACCGGCACCGCCTTGGCGGAAAGGGGAATTACCGCCCCATTCCAAGGTTGGCGGGGCGGTAATTCCCCCTTCCACCATTGCCCTTCCCCAGTCCCATTTTTGCCCCATAGGGCATAATGGGAATGGGGAAGGCGCTAATTACGGTACCACAAATTGTTTGATTTTTACCACCTGCAAAAAGCAGACGTTAAATTCCCCAACCCGCAAAGGGACCTCGTAGTAAGGCGGTAAGGATTTACCAGTACCGGTAAAATACCGGTACCGGTAAACCCTTACCGCCATCCGTGTAATGAGGCCCATAGTTATTATTTGCTTTTTTTTTACAGTCAAAATAATCCTTATCTGTAGCTTCTGATATGAAAGCATATTGCTAATTGGGACAATGTTTATCAATCGTTTATTTTTACATTTGTAAAGCGCACTAAGCCTGTAGGCATCTAGGCGCTAGTATTGTCCAGATATACAGAAAATAAAAATAAAAACAATCGTAAAACATCTGCAAAAACAACAGATTTTTTGGTTAGCAAAACACAATCACCATATTTTTGTAATGCCTTCCACAGATAGTGTTTTCTAACCAAAGTTTCAAAAAGACCTTTTGCAAACACCAATTCTACCAATTACATCTGGGGAGAGATGTGTTCAAGTTAACTGAATTGCAGACTGCTCACAAATCCCGGCTTCGTCATTTAACCAAAGTGTGTGCTCCCGAGCAAATCCTTTTATCACATTATGCCTTATCTGCCAACATTAGAAGTCTGTACAAGGTATTCAGCTGTCGGCTACTTCAAAAAAGTGCCATTGCCTCATAGGTCTATAATATGAACAATTCATATACTAGACGTCACAGTGTATTTGTCTACTAGTTTAAGCATGGCAACATGTTTCTAATTTAACTTTCCATGATACCTTTGCGTACTAAAGACTCATTCTGTGATATCACTGATATCACTATTTATTCCACTTTGGGGCCCACACATCTTTTGCCACCCAGGGCCCTGCAACTCCTAGGGCCGGCCTGCATGAAGAAACTGTGTTGATACCATATGTCAGTGAGCTAAGCACTGCCTATTAATGTGTATCCAAGCTTCAAGTGACACCTTCAAATACCAGCTGCCCTGAGATAGTCTTTCAAACGTCATTACTTTCATAAAATGATTACTCTTAAACTGGAAAATATAATATCATCAGATATTGATACCAACACCCCTGGCCTGTCTACTTCCATGTGCAAAAACATCAGAGTCCTAGTTTAGTGCCCAGCGTTGGCCCTTGCTGTCATAATACAACCAGTCCCCTGTGTGAAGCAGGGCTTGGCGACCTGGGATGTCTCATACCCCTGACTTGTCTGCAACTGTCTTGCTGCTAGGCCGCCTGGTCAGTTCATCATGCATTGTGCAGTTTCTCCGTGCATTGCAGTTTCTCTGTTTCTCAACCCCCTTTCCAACACTCTTCTCTCTCCCTCCATGGTGCTCTCCATCTCTCCTATTTACTCTAACTGCTACTCTATGACTTATCCTACATCTCGAAGTCTGTAAGGAAACATTTAAAAAAAAGATCTCCTAGTCTCTAATCCAGGCCTGCTCATCGCTGACACCTACATCAATGCTTCTTCCAGGCAGACTGACACAGACATCCTCTTTGCTTCTCCCTCTCCGGACCTATGGACTCCCCACATTGTCTCTGTCCTCTCCCCTTTCTCTTTGTCACCCATTAATGGTGGCACCAGATGGGAAGTATTCTTGGCTGGCTTCTCATCCTCTAGGTGCATCATTAATGTCTATCAGAATGGCACTGTCATGGCCCAGGGTGCTCAGCCCAACCTCCTCCTTCTTGATAGGCGTCTTCTGTCTCTCATCAACTTCCTCCCTTCTCCTGCCACACTTCTGCCTACCTCCCCACTTGCCCCTTCCCCACCAGCGACAGACATATCACATCCCCTGTACCACTCCTCGGAAGACCTTCAAAGGTGGCAACCAGCTTCACCTAGCTACCATCCACTCTCGCTCTGCTGTTAAATACTCCTCTCATATCTATCTCCTTCTTGAAGACAGTGACCTTGATGTTTTCAATGGTTCATTGCCAGCACTGTCATTGCTTTTGACACTCTCTCCCTGAGGGCTACAAGATCCTCTCTATGCCGAGGCCAAACAGGTCTGGAGGCGTAGTGGCATTGATCTTCCCTGAATGGGTCCCTGCTACTATCATTGCCAGTCCTACTCTTCCTTCGAATGCTCTTTCTGCAGGCTTGGTGTCTCTCCAACCCTCTTGTTGGCTCTCGTCACCATCTATAGGACCCCTGTTCTGGTCTCCCTCTTCCTCTCGGAGTGATCTGACCTCACCTCTTCTCTTCTTGCCTCCACCTCCAAACTTCTCCTCAGCGACTTCAATATCCACCTTGACTCTCCTGATTTGGCCACTGGACTCTTCCACAGCCTCCGTGACTGTCTTTTCCCTAGCATTCATCCCTCCGGTCCAACATACTCAGCTGGACATACCTTGGATGCTCTCATCTCAGCAGACATCCCCATCTCCAACCCTCTCACTACACCACTCTCCTTGTCTGACCATGCTCTCCTGTCCTCTCACCTTGATCTCTTAGGTCCCACAGCTAAACCTTTGACTGCACAGCCAGTCTCCTTCTCCATCATTTGACCGATGAAGCGAGTGTCAGTTGCTGCCTTTGCCGCCACTTGCATTCCCCCTCCCACTCCTGCCATGGACTGGCACACTGACTCTGCCCTTGCTAATATTCACCTCACTATCACCAACACCTTGGAATTCCTTGCCCCTGTCATGGGGATTGGCATGACGCCTGCCTCCAAGCGTAATGCGTGGTATGACTCTGACCTAGCCTCTCTAAAACGCAAGTGAAGAGTTGCTGAGCGGAAGTGGTGGGTATCAGGCACATCCTCTGACAGACTCGCTTGCCACCTGCTCCACAGGCAATACAGACTCCCCATCCACTTGAAGAAGAGGGCCCATACCCATGCCCGCATCTTTGGGGCCAGTACCAACACGGGCGAATTGTTTAAAATCTGCAAAGAACTCGCCAATCCTACTACAGTCTCCACTTCTCCCGTGCCATCCCTGGCCCTCTGTACTTCACTGCCCTCCCACTTCTTAATCAAAACTCAGGACATCCTGTCCTCACTCTCCTCTACTCCCCTTCCTCATTCACCCCCCAGCTCTCATGCCTCCCTTGGCCACCCTCGCCCCTTCCCTCCTACTGTCCTCTTTCTCACTCATAGCACCAGATGAGGTCTCTAGACAAGTCCTCTCTATGAAAGTTTCCTCCAAACAGGTGCTCACCTGATTCTCCAGAACTGTCAAGGACAACATTCCCTCCCTTGCGCCAACCTTGGTCGACTTCTATAATCGCTCCTTGGCCACTGGCTCTTTCCCGCTACCCCTAAGCACTCCCTTCTGCATCCTCTCCTCAAAAAGCCCTCTGCTAACCCCTCATGCCTGGCTAACCACCACCCTATCTCCATTACCCCCTTCCAGGGCACACTCCTAGAGAAGCTGGCCATCTCCCAACTGATCCAAAACTCTGCATCTGTTGGTTGTCTCCACGACCACCAGTCTGGCTTCATCAGAGCAGCCAGAGGCATGGAAACTGCTCTACTGAAAACCCATGAAGACTTGCTCTCAAATCTTGATTCCAACTCTCCATCAATTCTTTTCCTTCTGGATCTTTCCTCTGCCTTCGACACAGTCAATCATGGCACCCTGACAAATCGACTCCATGACACCCTTGGCATCACAGGCCTGGCACTGGACTGGTTGACCTCCTTCCTCTTTGACCGACCTTCCCAGGTTCAACTTGGCCCTTCTCGCTCCCCTATCTCACTCTCCACCTGTGGCGTCCCTCAAGGCTATGTCCTCTCACCATGGCTCTTCAACATCTACCTTGCCTTTCTGGGCCCACCTGATCTCCTCCTTCTCTCCTCACTTCCAGTGTTATGCAGACGACACGCAGCTCTCATTTAAGCTTCCCTCCACTGCCTCCGCTTCCTCCTCTCTCATCCCTGACTGTCTGTCTGCTATTCAGGCATCTATGCTTCCAATGATCTCTGCCTTAATGCCAGTATGACTGAGATCCTTCTCATTGGGACCCACGCTCCCTCCTTCCCTCCTACCCACTGGCCGCCCTCTGTGGGCCACTTCCCTCACCCTCTTGTGAGGCAAAAAACCTTGGTGTCATCTTTGACTCCTCTCTCCTTCTCCCTTCACATCCCAGACCTTGCGAAGAAGGCCCATTATCAGCTGTACTTCCTCAGAGGCAATATTCCTTTTGTCACCTTCCTTAGAAGCTCAATGTCTCTAGAGCTCTGGCACTCTCTTGGCTGGACTTCTGCAACATCCTCTTCCTCAATCTTCCTTTATCCTCCCTTCGCCCCCTTCAACTAATCCAGAATAGGACCGAGCGACATCCTCCGCCTCAAGCCCAGGAACTGCAGCACTAAAATCTCTCCACTGGCTCCTGGTTGCTGCTAGGATCAAGTTCAAGACCCTCTGCATCATCCACAAGGCTTTCTGGGGCCTGAGACCCCGCTACATCCAACTCACTCTCTTCCTAAATACCTCCCTGCTAGAGCCCTTGAGTCTTTTAGTTCCAACTCTCTGTAGATCAGACGCTTCTCTAAGCAGAGGATGGGGGTAAATCACTCTCTTCCTCAGGAGTCTTTCTCTGGAATGGTCTCCCTGACCCGCTCAGACTTGAGCCAGATCTCCTAAATCCCAGAAGCTCCTCAATACCCTCTTTTTCTCTTCTTCCTTCCCTCACCCCTCCCCTGCTAACACCCCTGTCTGCTGCAGTGACTGGCTGCTTGGTTCCCTCTGAGTTCTGTATGGCACCAGGCCCCCCACCCAGCCCATCCCCCTTCCTCACACTTAGCTTGTGGACCTACACCCCATGAAATTCCCAGCACTTGCCCTCCTGGCCTCCCGTTAGCACCCACCTAGCCCCTGTGGCCCTCTTACCCCCCCTTTCTCCACCCCCATTTTTCTCTTGCACTCTCTCGTCTTTTTCCCCTGCACTTCCCTTCCCACCCTTGCACCTCGCATTTGGCGCAGGCCGGCACTGTCCCCAATTCCCCTCTTCCTCGCAATTCTTGTTACTGCACTTGCACGATCTGAATGTCACAAGGCCTAGTAGGACCGTTATTGTTCTCTTGCTCCTTTGTTGGCCCCTTTTTTTGTCTTGCAGCGCCTTGAAGCACCCTTTGTCGTATAGGCACCTCAGAAATATCCGATAAAATAAAGATAAAATAAATACCCCTTGCAGTGGAACACGCTCCACTCTCATTCATTTGCGCACATGCCACGCAACATCCCGCACACAAGCATTCTACTGCCAGAACATTGCCCCCAAGTTTTTTCTTCTGATTAAGTCACTGGTCTCATCACCCACACGCAATGGCATTTAAGTGTAACCATCAGACCGTCTGTACATATCTGCCTTTTTGCTGCTCTTGGGTTTGAAATGAGAAATCAGACACGTGGATCCGTTTCCCTTATTAGGGCACCGTGTGAGCCTGGGCAGATTAGATTCTCTGATAGAGAGCACTTCGCGAGAGGAATTGGTATGATGCGGATGATACCCAGCTCATTTTCAGGCTACCCTCGGCCTCCTCTTCTCCTTCCCTCATCTCTGACTGTCTTTCTGCTATCCAGGAATGGTGTGCCACCAACAACCTCTGCCTTAATGCCAGTAAGACTGAGATTCTACTCATCGGCACTCCCACTCCCTCCTTCCCTGATGCTCTCTGGCCGGCCTCTCTGGGCCCTCTTCCTGCTCCTACCTGCAAGGCAAAAAACCTTGGGGTCATCTTCGACTCCACACTCTCCTTCTCTCTTCACATATCCGACGTATCTAAGAAGTCACACTACCAGCTACACCTCCTCAGAGGTATCCTTCCTTTCCTCTCCTTCCCCCAGAAGCTCACTGTCTCTAGAACCCTGGTTCTCTCTAAGCTGGACTACTGTAACAGCCTCTATCTAAATCTGCCCGCCTCTACTCTCCGCCCTTGGCAACTCATCCAGAACAGGACTGCAAGACTTGTCCTTGGCCTCAAGCCCAGGGACCGTATCTCTCCAGGACTGAAACCACTACACTGGCTCCCAGTGACTGCGAGGATCAAGTTCAAAACCCTCTGCATTGTCCACAAGGCCGTCTGGGGCCTTGGGCCAAAATACCTTCAACTCTCTCTTCCTAAATATCTTCCTTCTCGAGCTCTTCGCTCATCCGCCTCCAACTCCCTCAGGGTCAGCCGCTTCTCCAAACAACGAGTTGGGGGCAGATCTCTTTCCACTGCAGGGGCCTCCCTCTGGAACAGCTTTCCTGCCTCCCTGAAACTTGAGGAGAATCACCTCCGGTTCCAGAAGCACCTCAAAACCTTCCTCTTTGCCTCCGCTTTCTCTCCCCCTCTCCCCTGCTAATACTACTGAAACTGCACTGAATCTGCAACTGGGCCATTCACCGTTCTCGGCCCAGCCACTCTCCCCTGCACTGCCTCCACGGCAACCCCTGCACTACGGGACTGTGTCTGTATCCATACAGCCCCCCTTCCCAGCACTTGTCTGCACTTACCTCGCACTTGCCACCAGCTGGCCCTTGTTATTTATCCTGTATGCTGTATGCTAATAACCCTGTACTGCACTTTCCCCTCTCCCTTCCCCCATGCACTTTTCCCTTCCCCTCTACCCTTGCACTTGCGCGATCTGAATGACACCTGGCCTAGTAAGATCGTTGTCTGTCTCCCCTTGGTACCCCCCCTGCCTCGTCGCGCCTTGAAACACTTGTGTATAGGCGCGTTACAAATGCCTTATCATATCATATCATATCATGCGCGGGGATGGGCTTTTTCTTTTGGAGAGGGATAGAAACGAAGTGAGCAGTGTCTTTCCTTTCCTCACTCGACCAGCCGTCCTTTTATTTTAGTCAAAGCAGATGTGGGCGCTTCCTAAGCAGTGTTTGCACACACGCATTAAGATCACACGATGAACACGGACGGACATGCGGAATTCAAATGACAGAGAACTTCGATACAGGGAAAGCAGTGTTGCGGGGAGACGTGTGGTGTGTGGCACACACGTTACAGTAGATCCACCTGCCGCGCCGTTTTCCAAGGCAGAGTGAAACCTGTCCCAAATCTGAGGATGTTATTCAAGCCTTTCCTGCTAGAGGCAGCCCCATGCCATTGGAAGTGCGGGTCCAAGCACCATGGTGCGATCTGCATTTCTCTTATCCCTCGGAATCATACGGTCTGTTCACAAAAGCTCCCGTGACTAGCACGCCTCCATCTTGCCTTTAGTTGGAATAGCGAATTCTACAGAGAGTAGAAATAAACCCGCGCTGTGTACATGTCCGACTCCTCTCCCTTCTTTAACAGCGGACACACGTCCTCAGCTGTGTGAGAACTCACGATGAGGTCTCGAGTTTGAGGCCTCACGTTGTGAAATGAGCTTTCACTGACCATCAGACATTTTCACCATAGCAACGCCTTTCCACCAATGAGTCCTTCTGACTCCGGTACTCTCAGCAGCAGATGGTCCACACCCATGGGCAGTGTGTTCTTTTCATATGGGAGAACATATTTATTTATTTGTTTGTTTGTTTGTTGTGCATTTGGAGGGCCCCTTACTGTAGCTTGTAAAGTTCCTTACTGTAAATTACAGGGATATCAAAAGTCACAGTAGAGTTCAGGGGAAATATAGAAGCAGGGAGCATAAGACTGACTGATCCTTCGGCTAGTATAATACACACATCCTTCCCCATTTTACAATCTGCCCCCCACCCAATACTTGCTGTCAATGTCAAATAGTGTTTTTCTAATTTGCACCAAACAAATATTTGTAAGACCTTTGAGTCAAGTCGCCTTCAAATCCGGCTGACTGACAATACAATTTGTGGTTGTGTGAAGCCAACGATTGCTTCCATCCTGAATTGTTCTTAACTGACCCACTAAATAAACAGAGGACCATAAAAGCCTACTTTATCACACTCAGTGCTCTGTCCATTCTCGCATTTAACTTGGCAATCCCTCACTGTAGTCTGTATTACTGTCAAGTTTCCCCGTTCCACATGCGACACGTCGAGCCTGTCCTGGGCATTTTCCATTGCATTCCAGGACTCGTAGGCCCTTACTTACAATGGGAAAAACAAAACTACATGTCCCTGCATGCAATGGGAAAGTCAGGACTGGCTCGGGGTATCACACATGGAACTGGAAAACTTGTCATCTATGAGCGTCAGGTTACTGTAACACCTAAAGGAAAAACAAGACTCCATGCTTCCCAGGTACACTTGAGCACATCTCAAGTACATCACACAACCCCTTACTGGCTCATTTGAGTATCCTCTTATAAGTACTAGAAACTGTCCACACCAGTATACACGTGTTCTTATAAACAAAGCATTGGTTTTGATTGCTCTGCAAGGACTCTGGAAGCATGCACACTTTCTGGAAGTCCACCTCAATCCCTGATTTCTGTTATTACCTCTACACCTTTCTCAAGTGTCACTCTTCCTCTTTAACCTTCCTTTCCTCTGCTGCATTCTTCTATGTTCTTGTAGGCCAAGGTCTTGGGCTCCCCAACTCCAGGCCTCGAGGGCCGGAATCCTGAAGGGTTTTCAGGATATCCCTCATGAATATTTATGAGGAAAAATATGCATACATTTAGAATCATTGTATGCAAATATCTTTCATGAATATTAACGAGGGGCATCCTGAAAACCCAGCATGGATCGAGCCATCGAGTTGGACAACCCTGGTCTAGATATCCCTGGCATTGGCGCAATACGCCACTTTGCAGACAAGTCTTGGAAAGTCTAGAGGGGGGACTGCCACTGTGTAAAACACTTAAAAGAACATAACAGAAAGGGGGGAAAAGGGACCCATCTGAAAACTTGTGCAGCAAAACATGTTTAAGTCTAACAAAAGCAATAGGGCCTCATTACACGGAAGGCGGTGAGCCATGGCGCTATTAGCGCCATGGCTCATGCCGGTAAAATACCGGCACCGCCTTGGCGGAAAGGGGATTTACCGCCCCATTCCAAGGTTGGAGGGGCGGTAAATCCCCCTTCCGCCATTGCCCTTCCCCATTCCCATTTCTGCCCCATAGGGCTCTATGGGAATGGGGAAGGCGCTAATTACGGCACCGCAATTTTGCGGTGCCGTAATTAGCTCCGAGGTCCCTTAGCGGGTTGGTTTTTAACGCCTGCAAAAAGCAGGCGTTAAAGCACCAACCCGCTAAGGGACCTCGTAGTAAGGCGGTAATGGTTAACGGTCACCGTTACCATTAACGGTGGCCGTTAACCATTACCGCCTTCCGTGTAAGGAGATTGTTTTTTCCCATCAAAAAAGTGCAAGTGAGCAAAGCATTCCTGCACTTTTCATAGTGTGGATTTTGTTTTATTTTGGTTTACTTCTTTACATGGTCCAAATAAGAAACTACACTTTGACACTGATGCTAAATGGCAAATCAATGAAACTGATCTTTACGATATGCCAATTTCTTCAAGAAATTCTAGAGTTGGACAAAGTTAACAAACATTAGAAATACACATAGACAAAAATCATTCTGAAATGCTATAAATGAAAAGTTTAAAATTAAAATAAACCATTTTAAATAATTTAAAAAAAGAAACTACATATTTTGCAGGCTCTGCAGCATAATGCAAAATCAAGACACAGGTCAAAATAAAACAGCAGGAATTAAAACATGCATGTTCATCCCCCCCATCTAAAATCAGAGGTTCTGCTTTGTGAAAGGATATGGCACGGTGTTCCAGAATCGAAGAGCCATGAGCAAGAAACACTGAGCACCTCTGGCCGCACAAGAAATGAGGCAAACTATCCCCTTCCCTTGAGCCTGGTCAATGTGTACAGAACACTGTCGTAACAGGGGCCTCCGCAGCTCTGGACCCCGCAACCCCCGCTAGCACATGTTCTGGGAGGGGGGCTCCACTTGAAGAAAAAGAAAGCAACATTCCCCACCACCCCCACAAAAGTTTCTTTTTGAATTCACTGTGCATTCATGAAGAAATTATTTCTGTAACAGAAATCATTTTTTTATTTTTTATGAAGGAATAGTGACTACACAAAGAAACTTGCTTTTTGAAGTCTGAGGGCTCCACCCACCCCATGACATGGAAGAGCCTAGGCTGGAGGCCTCCATTTTAGGGGGTGGGAGGGAGCCCTATGACTTCAAAAAGAAAGTTTATTTTTGAAGTCACTCTGCCTTCGTAAAGACATTATTTCCGTTATGGTTCGGTCCTTAACAGAAATAATTTCTTAATGAAGTCAGAGTGACTACAAAAAGAAACAATTTCTTTTTGAATTAATAGGGCTCCCCTCAACCCCATGACATGCGCATGTGTGAGTGCATGGTGAAAAGGTGCACACTTAAATGTATAGGTGGCTGCCTGTGTGAGTGTATGGTGAAAGGGTGCACACAATATAATGGGTGGCAGTGTGTGCATGTACAGTGAAAGGGTGCACACTTAAATTTATGGGTGGCTGCCTGTGTGAGTGTATGTTGAAAGGGTGCACACTTAAATGTGTGGGTGGGTGCCTGGGTGTGTGTGTGTGCCTGTATGGTGAAAGGGTGCACACTTAAATGTACATGTGGCTGCCTGAGTGTGCCTGTATGGTGAAAGGGTGCACACTTAAATGTACAGGTGGCTGCCTGAGTGTGCCCGTATGGTGAAGGGGTGCACACATAAATGTACAGGTGGTTGCCTGGGTGTGCCTGTATGGTGAAAGAGTGCACACATGTATGGATGGCTGGGTATGCGTGCGTGTATATGGTGAATGGTGTGTGTGTTTGTGTTCAGCGATGCAACAAAACATATATTTCGGGGGCTAACCCTTCAAATGTTGGGAGAGGCGCTAACTTCATGGGTGGTGAGGGAGGGACAGACTTATTTGCGTGGGGGCATCTAACTTCTTTACGCATTTTAATGAGATTATGCTAGTGCAGATTCAATGTTACAAGCAGTTAACTCTCTACTTTAAGTCTGAAAGCACCCACCTATGGACTGCTGTGAGAATGAGTGGTCTCCTGTTCCCACTCTACCCTTCCAATCACTCCCCTGGCATGCAGGTACTAAACCCACATCAAAATTTCAATTGGCTAAAAAATGTGGCATTTGAATGCAGGTACTAACAGTGAAATGGTGTACGTTGGTAATTGCTGGGCCCTTGTTAACAGCGGAACCCAGGTGCCGTTTAACATCTGTGTCCTGTTCTGTCAGGCAACTGCTGTAAAGGTCAGCCAGGTTGAGTCAACATAGCCCAAAATTTCAGGGGGTGGGGGGTGCTGAAGCCCAGTCAACTCAATGGTGTTGTGCCACTTCTTGTGTTTAATGTCTTGATTACTTATTGGTAATCTTCATTACTCCTAGCCCTATTATTCGTTGTCCCAGTACTTATGTTTGAGGCAGTACTTGTGTATGAGGCACTCTGCCTCATATACAACTACTGTGATGAGGTAGAGGTACATGGTGGTAATGCCTGACTTAGCTACCTGTAATCGTCATTACTCCTAGTCCCACTCTTTCTCATCGCAGTACTTACCTATGAGGCAAGGAGCCTCAACCGTAAGCTCCGGGACAAGGAAGAGGGACGTGGAGGTAATTCTGGGCCAACGAACTGATTTTGGAGGTTGGGGTAGGGGGTCAGAGGGAGAGGGGGCATGTGTGGGGGGCGGTATGGCACGATTAATCATAATGGCTGTCCATGTCCAGGCTAAGCAGGCATGATATGTGGTATTAGTGGCTAGGGAGGAATTTTGATGCAGCCAATGTAGTCATTCCTCAATTTGGTATGACTTTCTTTTAACTGGGCATTTCTGATAAAGCAGTCCTGCTAAGTGTAATTACCTGGCTAGATTGGCATTTGGGTGCTGCCAGTCTAACCATTTCACACTGCGGCATTGTATATTTTTCTGGGCATCTGTGATAAAATGAAGTAATTTAAAACGTGCCTGTACACTAGTGTTTCTAGGCGCGTCAAGACAAGGGAGGGAAGATAGAGGGAGGACAAGACAAACAATCTTACTAGGCCTTGTGTCATTCACATCGTGCAAGTGCGAGAACAAGAAGTGCGGAAAGGGAGGGGGAAGTGCAAGGGAGAGAGGAGGGGAAAACAGGGCAGCAATGCTCTGAGTAAGTGCAGCCAGGGCAGTGAAGCTTTGGATAATGCAGGGAGAACAAGGGACTGCAGGGTTACAGTTACAGCCCCTAAGTGCACGGTAGGCTTGGAGGCAGTGCAAGGGTGACCGATCAGGAAAGAGCCTGAACTCAGAGAGACTCTGAGGGTAGCCAAGCAACCAGTCAGTACAGCAGACAGGTAGGTCAGCAGGGAGGGAGAGAAAAAGCAGAGGAGAAGAGGAAAGTTTTTAGCTGCTTGTTAAACTTCAGGTGCTCTGGCTCAAGTTTGAGAGGGGCAGGAAGGCCATTCCAGAGGGAGGCACCTGCAGAGGAGAGAGATCTACCCCCCACCCCCATCTCTGCCTAGCGAAGCATCTAACCCTTAGAGAGTTGGAGGTAGCTGAGCGAACGGCTCGAGAAGGAAGGTATTTTGGAAGAGAGCGTTGAATGTAATGTGTGCTCCAGACCCAAAAGCCTTGTGGACAATGCACAGGGTCTTGAACTTGATCCTTCCAGTCACCGGGAGCCAGTGGAGAGATTTCAGGGCTGGAGAGATACCATCCCTGGGCTTGAGGCCAAGGATACATCTTCCAGTCCTATTCTGGATTAGTTTCAGGGGGTGGAGAGTACAGGAAGGCAGATTGAGAAAGGGGATGTTGCAGTAGTCTAGCTTAGAGAGTACCAGGGCTCTGGAGACAGTGAGCATCTGAGGGAAGGTGAGAAAGGGAAGAGTTCCTTTAAGGAGGAGCTGCTGGTAGTGGGACCTCTTGGCAATGTCTGGGATGTGAGGAGAGAAAGAGAGAGTGGAGTCGAAGATGACACCAATGTTTTTTGCCTCGCAGGAAGGCGAAGGAAGAGGGCCCAAGGGAGACGGCCATAGTGAGAGAGGGAAAGCAGGGGCAGGGGTCCCAATGAGAAGGATCTCCGTCTTACTGGCATTAAGGCAGAGATCGTTGGAGGCGCCCCAATCCTGATTCCTGGATAAACAGTCAGGAATGAGAGGAGAGGAGGTAGAGGGGAGCCTGAAGGAAAGCCGAGTCATCCGCACAACACTGAAAGTTAGAGGAGAAGGTAGAGATCAGGTGGGCCAAAGGGGCCAAGTAGTGGTTGAAAAACCAGGGTGAGCGGATAGAGCCCTGGGGAATGCCACAGTTAGAGAGAGAGGTGGTGGAGAGAAAGGGACCATGTTGGACCTGGGAGGGGAGTGACGGTCCAAGAGGAAGGAGGTAATTCACTCCAGGGCATGATCCGTGATGCCCAGGTTCTCACAGAGTCGATTGATCAGGATGGCGTGGCTGACAGTGTCTAAAGCAGAGGAAAAAAGGAGGACGAGGACAGAAGGAATGCTGGAATCAAGGTTAGAGAGCAAATCTTCACGGGTGTTCAGGAGAGCAGTTTCCGTGCCTCTGGCAGCTCTGAAGCCAGACTGATGGTTATGGAGACAACCAACAGATTCAGTGTGGGGAGAAAGCTGGGAGATGGCAAGCTTTTCCAAGAGTTTACCGAGGAAAGGGGTGAAGGAGATTGGGCGATAGTTTGCCAGGCAGGTAGGATCGGCAGACGGCTTCTTGAGGAGTGGATGGACAAGGGAGTGTTTAAATGAAGAGGGGAACATTCTAATGGCAAAAGATGGTTCTGGAGCAGCACCTGTTTGGACGACGTTTTCATAGATCAGACTTGTCTAGAAACCTCATCGGGTGTTGTCAGAGAGAAAGAGGAAAAAGGAGGAGGAGAGGTAGAGATGGCCAAAGGGGGCTGAAAGAGGAAGAGAGAGAGGAAGAGGAGATATAAAACAGGATGTCCTGAGATTTAGCAGAGAAGTGAGAGGCCAGAGCTGTACAGAGGGTCTGGCAGGGAACAGGAGAGGTAGAGACCGCAACAGGATTGACCAGTTCTTTGCAGATTCTATAGAGTTTGGCCGTGTTGTTAGAGGCCGCAGAGACTCAGGTTTTAATGTTTGATCTCTTATTGATGAGTGTTATTGCTTTGACTGGCATTTTGGTGCAACCAGTCTAGGTATGTCTAAATGTGACCTGGCATGCTTTACTGTAATGTTATTACGTGTCTACAGTGGTCTACATTGTGCAGCCAGTTGGACATGTCATCATTGTGGCATGGCATTTTAAATAGCAAAGCATTCATGTTCCTGTGCAGTGTTGGTGACTTGCATGTATTGGATTGGTGTTACCCTACAAAACAATTGCAAACACCCTGGCTTTATAGCCCAATTTTCCCAGATAGTGTGCTGTATATTGCATTAAAACACATATTTATATCTTTCTCCTAGTGCAGTGTGCAGCATTCCCCTTCAGCAGCACGTTAGTGCGTATTGTGCAAGCGTGACAATCTAGTCCGGTTCAGAGTGTGGCGCAACCTGTGACTTGTTGCCGAGTTGGGGGGGCGGCTCAGCATGGCTCTCAGGGGGCTCCCCACATTTGGTGTTACGCCACTGGTACAGAAATCTAACAATGACCCTAACTGTACTTTACAGTGGAGTTAGTCCAAGGAAAAGTATGCATGGTGTGCTGCCTAGATAGACAACCCTATGTGAACAACATCTAAAATGGAACCGATCCTTAACTACATGCAACTAATGTTCAACACTTCACATCATTTTTTAAGATCAGCATTCATAACTCTGCCAAACAATTGAAAACAGTGCTAGACATTTTGTTATAAAATTCCAGCCCTTTGTACCCATGTTAAAAAAAAAGCATTATTTTAAAGAAGTGTTACATTGGAGCAGCGGCCCAAGAAATAACTTCCATTCCTACTGTGTTTGTAATCACCAGTTTCGGTTGTCCTTCCAATCGCCAGCCTTCATCAGGATATAAAACTCAATGTACATTTCAGCATCCAAACCATTAATGAAAGTATGAAGATGGCTTTCAGTTTCTCAGTTCCCACTAGTCACTGTTGCGGGTTCTGCACACCAAATAGGTAAACAGGCAGCCATCTTGATATCTTATGTATAACATTTGTATACTCTTTCCAGAATTTAACAACCAGTTGTCTACCTTATCAGAACTGTTATAATATGCACCCACGTCGTTATTTGTATTGATTATCACTTTCTGTGTTTACTGTCATGTGTTTCTCCTAAGCATATGACAGAAAAAACTCAAAGTATGTTTTTCATGTTGTACATATAGGGCTACAAAAAGAAGCTGTATTACAAAGTGTCTAAACCCAAGGGTGAAATGAGAAATGGCATATCTAATACCCACATTTCAAACATGAAAATAGTCAATTTTATTAAAAATATAGAATTATAACACTCATGAAATTATCACATTACATAAAACTGGATAACAAACATATAAAACATATATCTCACAGAACACACCTGGATTTAGAGAAGAACAACACATATTTCTAAATCAGAAAAATAATTCCAGTGTGAAGCTTCACACAGAGTTTTGATTTAGATATTAGAAAAATCAACCCACATCTTTGTATTCCTTGTGTTCTGTGAGATATATGTTTTATATGTTTTTTATCCAGTTTTATGTAATGTGATCATTTTATGAGTGTTATTAGAGACCTTGAAACCCCGAGCTGGAGTGGCGGGGGGCTAATGGCGCCCCGGCCGGTCACCTGGTCCATCCTTTCCTAAGGCTGGGCCTGGCTGCACCCTGCGGCAAAGCACGACCACTGCTACGACGTCTTCCCCATGGCTGCTTCACATCGGGCTGTGGTGCTACTCCGGCGGCGGCTGGGTCCTAGGTGGGAGGGGGTCTGCCTTCATTCTGGCACAGAGGTAGGGTGTTGCAGGACAGGGGAATCCTACTTTGCTGGTCATTCGCCACCAACACATTATTCAGCTTGTCGCTGTAGTGTTCAGAGCTAGGGGACCGCCACACAGTGCCATTCCACTCTCTGTGAATAAGGCCCACTGAAGACATCCCCACGTGAAACATCTTTTGTTTTGTAAGAAAGAGTTGTTGGCCCATCCTCCCCTTTTTTGCCAATCTGACTTGTTCTATTGCCGCCCATGCATTTCATCGGGCTGTGTCCTTCTGCAAAGTAATGGTTTACCAAGGGTGCTGCTATTTCTTACACTCGAATAAAATGCACATATCCGTGCTTTTACAACACTGGTCTTCATAACGAAACATTTTAGGTGGCATAGGCATTAAATCAGGTAGATCATTTTGTTACTCGTACATAGCCCCATATTGTATTGTGGATTTCTAAATTGATGATATACTGATTATTTGGGAGGTTTTTACACATCAGGCGTAATTATTCAACAGTGGGAAAAAATGACTTTCAGCCAGTCAAATGACAACAACATATTGTGGAATGGGGTTATTGTTAAAAACAAAAAACCTGTGAAGAGGGTGTGTAAGAGAGTGGGATTCATTCCTAGGGAGACCACACTAAAGAGACATACACTCGGAAAGAGTGAAACAGTGACCTGTGTTTTCACATTCAATTTTAGAGATTTAGTTGAACAAATGCAGACACAATGGCACATGCTGAATGTGGATACGAAGCCCAGGGATGTCATTTGGGGGTCGCCAGGGGTCACAACTGCGACCCCTGGCGTCTCCCTTGCTAGCCCTAAAAAGAAAAAAGAAAAATATTTTAATTGTTTTACATTTTTTTTAAATGCAAGTTCCTGGGCTGTGGCCAGCGCCATGTGGCTCTTTGTTTCAGGAGTGGGTGCCTTTCTTGTTCAGCCCTCTTAAAACAACAGGGAGTTCTACAAGTGTAACACTTTGAGCAGTGACCCTAAATAAGAAAGAATCGGGATAACAAATAATTTGTCTTTCTTCAATTCTATACAATAATTGCTAAACTACTTAAAGGTTTATTTCAGGCACACTTCAGGGGGTGAGTCACTGATTTAGACTTTTCTTAAACACCTCAACGCAGCCTTTCATCCTTCTGAGGTTGATAAATGAGTACCAACACAGGTTGGGTGATATTGTATGTTTATTTGTTCTATATAAAGCACTTTAGTCATTCAAAAGAAGAAAACATTACATAAAACTAGACACAACATTTCAGTACATCAATTCAACACATTTTCTTTACATTTCCAAAGAATAATAAACAACTCACCTGTTATAAGTCTCCATCGGGGGTTTTCACCCTTTCCTTTCACCCCTTGGATCGTTCCTCTGCTCGACTTTCACTTTGCTCGTCAATCAGTCATAAAGCTTGTCTGGGATGACATCTTTTCAACTAATTGATGGACCAATTTTTATTCTGTCTATTCTCCTTTTGGGATGCAGTTCTTGTAGGTCCCAGATGATATTTTATCTACAATTTCACAGGCACCACACCAAGACAGTAGAAACATCCGCTCCTTGGTCAGATTCCTTTGAGAATTGTACAGGTAAACCTTGTCCCCCTACTTCATACTCTTTCTTGGTGGTCTTTAGATCCTAACAGGTCTTAATTCCTTCAGCCGACGTTTCTAAATAGTGCTGAACATAAGCAAAAGCGTGCAGGAGGTGCTTCCTAAAATGTTCAATGTACTCATGAGTGGTGGACGCATTTATCAGTGTCTGCTCCTGAGTTGTATAGAGCAAATGCTGAGGTAACACCATTTTTCATGCTGTTATAAGCTCAAATAGAGACATCTTTGTTGTAGAAGATGGCGTAGACCTACTGGCCATCAGGACAAGCAGTAATTGGATGTCCCAAATGGTACCGGAGTCTGTCACAAACTTCTTTAAGATACTCGCAATTGTCTTGTTGTATCCCTCTACCCCCTGCTTGAGGCAGGGTGGTAGGCAATGTGGAGTTTTCTTTTTACCCCTAGAATCATCCACATCTTTGCCATCACCTCACTGGTAAAATTACTTCCTCGATCCGACTCAATTCTTTGTGGGAGGCTGAAACAGGAGAAGATGTGGTTGATCATTAGTGCAGCAGCTGTCTCTGCCTTACAATTCAGGGCTGGAAGACATTCTACCCACTTTGTGAACAAGCATGCCAAAGTCAACACATACTTATTTCCTCTAGAGGAGCGAATCACTGGCCCGATGAAATTGGCTTGCAAATATGACCAAGGCAGTGTCATTCTCCTTTTTTGTAGGGGAGCTCTGTGTGTGAGTGAACTGGGTTGGAATTAAGCACACCAAGACACCCATTTAGGTAAATGTTGAGGTCCTGGCCCATGTGTGGTCAGTAGGCAACCTTGTGCAAGATTTCCAGTGTTGTATGAAACCCCCATTGACCGGCAGTGGCCGTGTTATGGGTGTGGTTCAACATCAGGCTTCAGAATGCGGTAGGTGCCACCCACTAGTCACAGCCAGATAGGGCTCTCCTTACCAACAAACTGTCTTGGATACAGGACATCTTGGAAAACTTCAATACCCAGAGATCCTCTTTACTGGTATAATCTGACTCTGTTAGAGGAAAATTCACAGGGTCTTCCATTTGTCGATATAATTTTCCAATGATCGGGTCCTCTTTCTGTGCAGTGATCAAATCTGCATCTGGGGTATCTTTACTCCACTAGGCAGTCGAGAGTTCACTATTGGCACGAGTTTTTGAACTAGTGACAGCAGCAACTTGGATGTTCATCAGCAGGGATTCAGTTTCTATGAAATCCCCCCGCAAAGCTCTGGTTTTAGGCAGCTGGTCAGCCAGGTAATTCCCAGCCTTATCTGGCCCCTCCACTTTGGGATGACCCCTTGTTTTCTTCCAATAGATGGTCATCTCATTGGAGGTCACTCGATCGCCAATTGACTGGATTAGTTTGCCATGCTTTAATGGCTTGTTGTTGGCACAAAGCATGCCTCGATTCTTCCAGTTTATCAGGTGCTCGACGAACATATTCCTTACATAATCAGAGTCAGTGGTTATGACCAGTTCTTTGAGTTGGTGGTGCACTGCAGTGAGGATGGCTGATGAACGGCCATCAACTCTGCAACCGGACTACTTCGGGGTCCTATTTTGTAACCTGCAGAGGGTTCCGTGGTATCATTAACCCAGGCATTGCCAAAGCCAGCCACTAGTTATTTCTCCCTGTTGTTATCAACATAGTAGGAGCACCCACCCACACCAACTGTGGGTATCCCCTGACACGTGTCTTCTTCATAGACCTTGTGTGGGGAAGTTAAGTACGCTTCCATGTTGTTGTTGGTCATTAGACTTTCATCCTCGAAAGGCTTCTTTTCAGTTGTTTAACTTTTAAACAGTTGTTCCGGACCCCTTTCCCTCTTGACTCTAGCCTTTAATAAATGGACCAAGGGAGTGCGCATGCGCGCCCGACGCATGCGGACCTAACTATCTCGGCTCCCGGCAGCCGCTACAATTATCCTCCAAGAACTCCCGTTAAAGAGTACTATTCCCACCCCAGCTGCGCCCCGTGGGTAGCGGATGCAGCAGAAAACCAGTGCCCGCAACCCCGAAGAAAATCAGAGTAGGAGACACGAGATCCTCCCCGAAGTCTGCAGACGGAGGAGGTGCGGCCGCTGAGGCCCTGGCGTAGCACCCGCCCCCTCCACGACACGGTGAGCGTGGGAACCCTCCTTGAGAAGGCCTCCTCCCCCCAATCGGCGAGACAACAGCACCCGGGGTCGAGCTGCAGCAGGACAAGGAGAACCGTGTGCTGCGCCCCCCCCGTGGACCGGAGATACGCTACCAACGAACTTTATTAAGACGCAGCCAGCACGCGGACATACGTTGCTTGGACACACCCGCCTGGCACACACCATCCCTTTTCCAAACCCTACATCCACCCCTTGGGTGACTACGTGAAGCAGCCGGACCCCCACTGCACGGGGCCGATCAACCGCGACATGGGAAAGGAAAAGACCAAGCGGCAAACACTGCAAAGCAAAATGGATCTCTACACCGTGAAGGCCCCTCCACGCCGCGGACCTCGGCCCCCAGAAGACAATGGGGCTGGCGACGAGCCTCAGGACTCCCCAATCTCCTTGACGGACCTCATGAAAGCGATTGGGGACTCGAGGACATCACTGGAACTCAAAATAGGTGGCATATCCACCGAGGTGTCCCTTATACGCCAAGACCTTTGCAATCTATCGGCCAGGGTTGGTGAGGCGGAACAGAGAGTGTCGGACACAGAAGACACGGTGCACCGCTTGGAACAACAACTTGCCGTGATCACCCAAAAAATTGCCCAACTGGAATACCGTGCTGAGGACAGCGAAGGGAGAGCGCAGCGAAATAACCTCAGGATCCTCGGAATACCGGAGAAGGAGGAAGGCCCCAGCGCTGAACTTTTCCTGGAAGATTGGCTAACTTATGTCTTCGCCCCCAAAAAAATATCCAAATTCTTCTCCAAAGAAAGGGTGCACAGAGTCCCCACCGGCCCACCTACCCCGGGCACCTCGCCTAGAATGATAATCGCGTGCCTGCTGAACTACCGCGATCGAGATGCGATCCTACAAATGGCAAGGGCCTTCGGCCCGATTACATACAATGGCTATAGGGTCAGGTTCTACCCCTTCTACACCAAGGAAGTCCAAAAAGCCCACCAATCTTTTGACTCGGTCAAGAAGAAACTTCAGTCGCTTTCTATCAAATATGCTTTATTTTTCCCGGCATCGCTCAAAGTCCACTATGAGTGCACCACTCATCTATTCTACACTCCCAAAGAAGCATGGGACTGGCTGGAAACCCAAGTTCTCACGGATTCCAGAGCGAGGCGCACACCACCGGGCCCACCCGCACAGAGGCCCCGGCCAGAGCGGCCCTCGCCCCCTCGATCTCCGGCCAATGCAAACAATGACGTGACGGGGATCCCCATGGAAAAGAGGTAAGGCTCACGCAATGGGGGGACCAATCTGCAACGTAATAACATGGAAGCGCTCATCTAGCGGCCGCTGCTCTTAATGTGGCGCGGGCGATATCGCAGTCAGGGTTATCCAGAGGAAGTTTACCAAGTTATAAGTTTAATGTTTGGGCGACATGTGCTCCCAGTTGGGGGGGAAGTACAGGGTGGGGGGAGTTTTGGGGACTTAAGGAAATTGAATCATGGGACAAGAAGGCTTGAAGCCGACAAACGCAGGCAAGGAAAGCAAGCACTGTCTTTGGCCAGGACCGTGGACGCAATTATCAGCCAGTCTGCAGGCACTTCAAGGCGAGGCAACCCTCGGATGTCTCCCCTGAAAGTCATATGTCCCCGGAAAAAGTGTGACTGCCACTAATCCTCCCAGACGTCCTAACAAGAAGACTCACGCAGATAGAGTGAACTCCAACAAGGTAACCATACTGTCCTGGAATGTCAACGGCCTCGGCTCCAGCATAAAGCAAAGATTGGTGCTCCAGTACCTAAACCGACACTCGCCAGACATTGCCCTTCTAAATGAAACGCACTTGATAGGCACAAACACCAACTTTTTCAAAAGATCCAATTATTCGCATACCTACCATGCTGGATTCACGAAAGGTACCAGGGGCACGATGATACTCGTCCACAAGCGAGTTCCCCTCCAGGTCAGGAAGATCAGGACTGACCCCCGGGGCCGCTATGTACTGTTGCTAGCTGACATCTGGGGCGAGAAATGGGGCCTGGCAGCAATCTATGCCCCACCCCCCGCTGGTGAAAGAACTACTCTCCGAACTACAGAGCTTGCTCCTGGAAGAAGAGGCTGATGTGTGGGTGATTGGGGGGGGGGCTTTAATGAAGTAATGGACACCGCAGTCGACAGATCCCATAGGAGATCTGGAACCCACCCCACCTCCACACCGCTCGCCGCGTTCGCCGAGGCCTTGGGACTGATGGACACTTGGCGATAGCTTCACAACGACGAGGCTGATTTTTCCTTCTATTCGGGCATCCACAAATCGTTCTCCAGGATCGATTATGCCTTTATACCTCGCAACATAAATCACAGGCTTCTCGAAGCTCTGTATTCCTCGCAAGAGGAATTTCGGACCACTCTCCGCTCCTCCTAACTATGAAAAACTCTGTCGCCGCCCGGACCGTAACTGGTGCCTAAACATATAATCTTCATCTCCCCGAAATCGCTGAGGAGCTTGAAAAAAAGACAGCAGAATATTTCGAACTCAATGAAGGCTCCATGGACTGCCCAATCTCGATCTGGGAGGCGTACAAGACAGTCCTTTGGGGGGAAGCTATCTCAGCGGTCTCCACCTACCAACAACGTCAAGTCCAGAAGGTCAGAGAAGCAGAAACACGAGTCCTGGAGTGTTAACGGCAAGTCCTAGTACACGGCACCCAAGAGACAAAAGAGGCGATGCTCACGCGCAGGACGCCCTTAACAACCTATCTCTAGATAACGCGCGAACTGCCCACCAATTAGTCCGGAGCCAAATATACGAGCGGGGCGACAAAGCCAACAAGACTCTGCCCTGGTTAGAGAGACGCGAACAAAGCAGGGGACATGTACGGGCCATTAGGTCTCCAGATGGAACACTGCTGAAAGAAGACTCTGACATTGTTGAGGCATTCGCCGCCTACTACAAAAATCTTTATACCCCACCCACTGAGAACCCACCAGTTGAGCCCTCACGCTACCTCGACCAAATCAAGATTCCAATACTCCCACAGCACCAATCAGATCTCCTGAATGCTGACATCACCGACATCGAGGTGCAAGAAGCGCTGGCACAGCTCCAACCCGGGAAAACTCCGGGCCCCAACGGGTTCCCAACAGAAACATGGAAATGCCTCGGTGGCACACTATCTACCCACATGCACCGCATGTACTTACGCAGCAGAGAACTAGGAGCACTCCCCCCCAGACCTCAGGAAGGCATGCATAGTAGTCATACACAAGCCTGGGAAACCCCCAGAGGAATGTGCCTCCTATCGTCCGATATCCCTGATCAACGGCGAAGCCAAGGTCCTCGCCAGAACACTTGCCAAAAGACTACTGCAGGTGATTGAGACCCTCGTCCGCCCGGACCAATGTGGATTCATGCCCAATAAATCAACTCGAATGAACTTACGCATAGTCCAATTGGCGCTGAGCAGAGCAGAGGAAATACCAGCCCCACTCGCCCTCCTGGTGGTGGACTTCGAAAAGGTGTTTGACTCTGTGGGGTGGGATGCTCTGTGGGCAATCATGGCTAGGATGAACCTGGGGCAGACATTTATATCATGGGTAAAACTTCTCTATGCATCCCCGGAGGCCACGGTGAGGGTGAATGGCAGGTCCTCCAAATCATTTCCCTTGGGTAGGGGCACGAGGCAGGGATGCCCACTATCCCCACTCCTCTTCCTCCTGGCCATTGAACCGCTAGCAATTGAGCTTAGAGCTAATACCAACTGGACTGGTTTCGTATGGCCAGAAGGGGGAGAAGACCGCCTTTCGCTCTATGCGGATGACCTCCTCATATACCTCAGTAACCCGTGCATCTCATGCCCAGCTGTCTCCCTTTTTCTTAGGGAATAACAGGACTTTGCAGGCCTAAAGGTTAATGATGCCAAAACCATCTTCTTCCCGATTCAGGGTGGCGAGTCTGCGATCCCAGAGACCTGCCCATACCATGTGTCTATTAAGGAATTTAAATACCTGGGTATACAGCTTGACCCGACACTTGATGAGTTCCTCCGACTTAATCTACAACCAGTAATTGAGCGGTTCAACAGAGACATCCCCCATTGGCAATCACTTCCCCTATCGCTAATGGGTAGAGCTGCGCTATTCAAAATGATGACCCTCCCCAGACTGTTGTATGTTCTCCAGAACGCCCCATTCCTCTTCCCCCGAGAAACCTTCGCACTTATTGACAAGAACCTACGCACACTGCTATGGGGTGGGAAACAACCCAGGATCGCCCTCGACACGCTCCAGAGATCAGTATGGGAGGGAGGCATCAGTTTACCCTGCATACACACCTATTACCTAGTGACACAGATAGGAGTGGTAAATGACTAGATGCACGCAGATCCCACACTGCCACACACCGTATCGAACTGGAGAGCTTGGCCCCGCTAACACTGCTGCAAATCCTGTATGCCACCCACGACCAACTCCCGGCGCTGCCCAAAATGACCCACCATATCCGTAGCGCCTGGCGAGACGCACACAAACTAGACGGCTGGAAAGAACAGCCAACACTATCACAACCCATATGGCACAATGCGCTCCTCCCGGAAATAGTGAAAATGGGCTCCTTTGGTCACTGGCATGCAAAAGGAATACACACATTAGCACATGTGATACAAGGGGGTCACCTCCTGGGCTTTGAGACCATCCGAGAAAAATTCGACCTGGCACCCATGGACCGGTTCTGGCATGCGCAGCTGACCCATGCCATCCGTACACAATTCCCTGACATGACAATCATACCCCCCCTGCTCCCCCATCGAGACCAATATCCTCCCGCAACGCATCTCCTGTAAGGTCATCTCCACTCTCTACCAAGCCCTTAACTCCTTCAGGGCTACACAGCTAGACGGGCTCAAAGCAAAGTGGGAAAGGGATGTAGGTCACCTGGAACCTGAAGATTGGGTTGATGCATTAATGTCTCCCAGAGAAATTGGAATAGAATCCAAGCTTAGGCTAATACAGTTGAGAATCCTTCATCGCTCATACCACTCACGTGCTGTAATGGCCAGATGGGGTGGACTAGAAGACGGGACATGCGTCCGATGCAAAAATGCACCTGCCACCTTCTACCATATGATATGGGACTGTCGGGTGTTACGGGCCTTCTGGGAGGACTGTATTAGTTCAATCTCTGCTGCCCTGGCGACACCAATCCCCAGGGATCCCAAAATGGTACTTTTAGGCATCTGGGGTGAAGTAGACCTGTCACAATATGAGAAAATGTTTCTGGCAATAGTGTTGGGGGCAGGCAAAAGACTTATTGCACTAACTGGGGATCTGCCGACCCACTGTGCCTAAACCGTTGGAGTAACGAGCTGGACAGGTGCGCAGCTTCAGAGCGCCGGATTTATAATGCACGGGGCTGCCCCCGTAAATTCGAAAAAATATGGGGTAAATGGCTAGATGCCCACTGAGATCCGCTGGTGGGGGTGGATCAATATCACTGTTCGCATTGGATGCCTGTTTTGTCTTATTACTGTTTTACGGTCCTTCGCCGTGTGGGCCCCTTCTGGCTGTTATTAATGCTATGCTACCTTCATACTATGTATGCCGATGATCCATGTTTGTTTCTCCATGTTGTGTTGTTCAAACTCAATAAACAGAGTTATAAAAAAGAAAAATGGACCAAGGGTCGAGTGCCCTCTGCATAGTCTTCAATTAACTTTTGACTATAATTAGTAAGTCCAAGAAGGTTTCTTAATTCTCGCAGAGTAGTAGGGTCTTTCAATTTCATTAAGGCTTCCACCTTCTCCGCCTGGGGATTATGATCTTCAGGGAAGATCTCGTGCCCTAAGAAGTTCACTCGGGTCTTACACCACTGTGCCTTCTGAAAGGAGACAGCTTTGCTCTGGCTTTCTGCAACTGGGTTAGAACATAGCAGATCTCTGATATATGTTGCTCCACAGTTGAGCTCTTGATCAAAGCATCATCTAGATAGGCTAGGTTTCCCCCTTTGCCCAAGTCGGGCATGGCCTTGTGTAGAAAGATGTATGATCTTGCTGCCATAGTTGATGTATCCAAAGGGGGGGTTGGATCCATGTGTACTGCTGCCCCGGAAGGTAAAGGCAAGTTTCCTTACTCGGGGGTACTGTGCAGTAGCCGTTGGTCAGGTCAATGGCAGTGTACACCTTTGACCCTTCGATCTGTGCCAACCCCTGACTGATGTAGGGAAGAGGCCATCTTGACATGTGGACCCATATGTTCAAATCCCTCAAGTCTGCACATAGTCTCCATTGGACGTTTGGTTTGAGTGTTCCCAGAACCAGGTTGTTGAAGATACTCTGGATCAGACAAACTATCCCATGGGATTCTAAGTTCTTAATAATCTCTGTGAGGGACTCCATGGACGCGAGAGGTAACCGGTATTGTTTCACAATTATTGGAACCATCTCGGGATCAGTGGGTATGGTGGTAGGATGAATAGAGGTGCGTCCATGGTCGTATGAGTCCACTGAAAATATATCTTGGAATTCCAGGAAGACCTGCTTCAGCTTTTGTCTTTGCTCCTCGGTCTCACAGGCATCAGCAAGATTGATCCTTTCCTCGACCATCTGCTTGAAACCTGGAAAGACCTTGGGCATGGCAATTTCAGCAGTATCCTCCAGTTGGGTGGAGAGAATTTGCCTGAAGCTATTGGTAGATAAGGATGGCTAGACCATTACACATCATTACAACCTGAGAATTTAACTGCAGTTCCGATAAGATGAGTGATAGTAGAGAAAGGATGCACTGACCCCTACAGAGGTAGAAGATGCTCTGGCTTCTTTGGCAGATGAAATTCCGAATGAACTATTTAAATAAGAGGTAAAGATCTGGTCTGCAGTTTTCGCTGCAACATTCACTGCATGCTTTGTCTATGAGTCTTTCTATACAGTTGGTAGAAAGCAATTAGTGCCCATTTTTTTATTTAAAAAATGGGAGATGACTGACTCCAATTGCTACCACCAAGTCCATTCCTTAATTTCTTTGTAAAGTGGTTTGGCAGGGTTTTGCATGCTAGAATAACAGAGTGGGCAACAGAGAATAAAGTATCATCAAATGTTCAATGTGGAATCTGCACGGTTAGGGGGACTGTGGAGCAAATTCCTATTTCAAAATTGATCCAAGACAATGATGTGCACAGCTATAACTCAAGGTTATGGCTGGGTTTCATGGCCCTTTCCTATGCTTTTGACTGTCAATTGGATCATGTTATGGGGCACCCTGCTAGACATGGGAATGGCCAGATTCCTTACCAGTAATATTCATTACTCCGAGTCGGGTTCTTCCTCGTCACCGTCCTTATTCTATGATGTCAAGGACTATGAAGAGAAAGACAGACAAGGAGGTAATGGCCTGATTAATTACCAGTAATCTTCATTACTCAGAGTCCAGGTCTTACTTGTCAGTCCTTGGCATCATAGAATAAGGGCTGTGATGAGGAAGATGGGTGAGGAAGTACTGCCCCCTCCTTGCTGTTACCCTAATGGAACTACACAATGGTCTCTCAGCAGAGCCCAATATGCCTTCAGGGGAGCTTACCCCAACATTTACATCCACAATGGGGGTAAGACAGGGCTTTGTTTTGGGCCCCAATGCTCTTTATTGTAACGTTAGCAAATTGACAAACGATACACCAAGAATGGGCGGGGGGAACAAAGCATGTGTTCCCTTGCATATGTGGACATATGGTCCTAATTGCTAGGACATATAAAGCTGTACACATCCTTGTGAAAGGTTACGTGGAGTACATGAATGAGAGGGATCTCAAGTTAAACATGACAAAATCTAAAGTAATGTCTGGGGCAAGCATGGGGACTGGTGAGTGGTAAGCACCTTTTGCTATTTAGGAGTAACCATCAGCCAGGGCTTAAATTGTCTCACAAACATCAGAAAGCATGCCATGAAAATGGCTCAGGTAAGCAGGGCTATTGTTAGAGTCAGAAATAAAATAGGCAGTGTGCCGGAAGATTATGCAATCAGAATTTATAAGGCCAAATCTATGTTGCTATGTTTATTTATTTTCAAAGTCATCAAGTGATATAATAGTTTATCAAGCAATATATTATGCGATAACATTAGGAGGTAACCTGGATTGGGTGCGCTATTTCTCCTAAACTATGTATATGTCATCTGCAGCAGTATCAGCATTGGGGGGTACCTCTTGTCCTCCCAAGATTATCAAAAGTAAAGTACGGTGCTGACAAACAGCACTATGACAATGTTCATCTATGTCCTAGATTATCTCTCAAAAGAAAGAATGCCTAAAACATCGCAAAGTGCAATCCAGTTTTAATGCTGGTGTCTGTCACAGCCGACAGGTGTATCGACCTCTGGTCGTCCTCAAGGCAACTTCTTTCAACAGTTAATTTCCCTACTATTAGTAATTGCTGTAAATTCCCAGTATTAACTTCAGCTTCCTGTCATTTTTCTATAATAATTATCACCTGTCTTGCAAATCTATTTACAAGTGATATTATTCCTCCCCAATGGGCATAGTTGTGTGGTCAACTTGTGGATCGTTTACTTCAATGGATCAATTTGTGGTTTTCCAAATTTTAAAGGTTAGTCATTCTGCTGTCCCATGGCGTTCCTTCTGTCTTAATACTCGTAGGTCCCAATACCTATGTATCAAAGTTCCAGTCCTCACGCTATATCCTGCGTGGCTGCAGGTTAATTAGCTTACTTATCTAAGGTGGCAAATTCAAGTGGAGGAGTTTAACTAAACACGTGTTACTAGGCACATGTATTTTATCAATCAATTTTAGTCTATCTTTACTAGGTACCTCAAATTAACATCAAATCTTAAACACTGTAGATTTGTCATTAAATAATCAGCCAGTTCATTGTACACATAAACAAAATCATATAATAAACCTATGCATCACTTCCAAGTGAGTTAGTTAATTACATACATCATTTGAACTACATCAGATTTATTACAGAAAATCATATTATAAAACAAATAATATAAAAAAGCATTAAGTTAGTGGTTTTGATTTAAGCCTCATTCTATGTCTCTAGAAAAAGAAAAAACATTTTTTCTTTTTTCTGGTGCGGTACATTTTCAGAGTCCCCTCGTCGCCCTGACAAGTCATTTCCTCAATACCTGTAAACAAAGAAGCCTTACATCTTCTCCTTAAAGTCTTGTGTGCCACTGGACTAAAGTGGACTTCTCTGGTTCACCAATGATAATTGATCTTGAGTGTTCCTATATTCTTATTTTCAGCTGTCTAATTGTACTACCCACAATCATTTATTACAAATACATTTGATGATGTAGACCACAAATGCACTTTTACAGTTAATCAATTCTTGTATTTCATACATTTGTTATATGCCTGTAATTGTGGATTTTGTGTTCACTGCATAGTTACAAATAGTACATCTGCCACATTTGAAAAATCCTTTCATTAATTTCCTAACCAACTGGTCATCTTTATGGGTGCTGTTTCTTTAATAATGTTTTTAAGCTTTTTATTTGTTTTACTATCCCTGGTTTATTATCTAGATATTGTGTTAGATACAGATCAATGAATAAGCTATTGCAATGTTTATTTAAAACTCTGCAAATAGTATAACTATTACAACTATATGTGGATATAAATACTACTTTCTCGTGTTAGATTAGTTATTTTACGTGATCTCATTTGTGTGTGAAATCCATACAATGAGTGTTCAATATTGCCAGTTCTATATTTTTCAATTGGTATCCTCTTTTTAGAAATCTTGGTTTAAGAAGACTATGCTCTATTTTATAATCTGCATTGTTGCTTCATTTTCCTCTTGCTTATGTCATTTCTCCTGATTGTATATTCTTAATTGTGCTTTACTTATGACAACTACTTACTAGCATTTTGAGTTAGCCTTGATCTACGTCTTGGTATTAATTTGATTGTCAGTAACAAAAATATTGAGATCCAAAAATGTAACAGATGGTTATTTGGATGTCGTGGTGAATTCAAAATTAAACTAATTACTGTTCATAGATTTTACAAAATTCTAATAATTATGTTTCATTGTCAATGCAAGTGATACACATATCACCCATGTCTCTTGCCCAGACAATTATTTTGCTTCCCTCTCTTATTTCAATGAAAATTCATCCAGCCAGCCCATTAACAAATTTCCCACTAAAGCGCAACATTTTAAGCTCATTTCTACTCCTCGTACCTGCTTATATAGTGTACAATTGAACAGAAATATATTATTGTCGCAGATAAATTGTAATATAGCTTTTATCATTAATAATTCTTTGTTAGCTGACCTTTTTTATAGAAAAATTCACCTGCATCAATGTTTACATTGTGTTTAACTGATGTATACATTGCTATTATATCTAGAGAGACCAGTATGTAGGATCATTGGCATTGCATTTCTCTCAGCATTTGAATTATATGCATGCTCTGTCTGGCAAAAAAAGGTCAATTCCAGTCTAACGAATTCAAAAATCCATTAATGAATTTGGAGATACTTTCTGTATTAGAAGCAATTCCATTAATAATCGGTCGAACTGATGGCAGGTCTTTAAATGTCTTATGTATTTTATTAATAAAACCCATAGTTGATACAGAAGAATGCTTTGAACAAGCTGGTTTTTCAATTTCTTCATTGGCATACCTTCGGTTTACCACCAATTAATGTTTCTTTTAATTTGATCTGTTTCAACAGTGCCTCATGATCAGTCTTCATATGGTAACTCTTGCCCTCTTAATTCTCTAATGCTTCCAAACTTTGCCTTTATTGCGTTTTAGGCTCAAATCCTTCCTGCACTCTTCCCCGTCTTAAATTGTTCCTGATCAGTTATTGTTTCACATTATTGTATGGTTGTTATTGTTATCTGGTCATGCGCATAGGTGCTGTATAAACAAACAAACACAAAATACAAATACAAAATAGAAATCCAGAAATATTCAGACGTAATGCTCCCATTTTATTAAAATCAATTCTATTTAGTAAAACAGTAGTCCCTCTTCATCCGATTGCTTTCTAATGAGGTTTTTATCTTTCATTAACAAAGTAGTTCTTTTTTCGTATGTCAATTGTATGTAATAAAGGGTATTTTCTTTTCCCATTTGCCGCCTAATCGAAACATTTCTTGTAATGCTTGAAAAACAGCAGTACAACATTATCATTCATAGTTGGAGCGATACATTTTGATTTCTGTTTGAGTACTATGTTTTATGATGTTCCCGTCTATGGTTTAATTCTCCAATTATGTTTCTACATCGATTTCCATAACTTCTTTTAGTAACAAAAGAAGATGGAATTAACATTGACTGTATATAAATTTATTGATTTTGCCCTGCTAATAAGCAGCACACTTAACTGTTATATGCATCTAAGCTTTTTAGATTTGGGTTTTACTGGTTAATGGAAACTTGATGTAATTTGTAATATGTACAGTTTTATTGAAAATTAAATGTTTTGTTTCAGATTTTAGTATTTATGTGTTGTTGTACCTTTATGGAAATGGCTTTGTGTCTGAAATAAGGCAATAAACAAAGACACATTGAACAAATACTTGAATAAGCAGGAATGGTTCTTTAAGTAATGACAGAACATGTATATCCAGACAACATAATAGAAGACTTTCATGAGCTATTTTCATGTAAATATTCCCTTTGAGAGAGTAAAACAATAGAGCAACCAGTTACATCCTTAGAATAGAAGTTATAAAAGAAGCCATTCTAAAGTGGCTCCCATTATTGTACCATACGTGATCACGCATGGGATGCATGTGACCTGCAAACAAAAGTGCACTCACGTACAACTGCCTTCTGGGAAGACAGTTCATTGTTTATTTGGAATTACCATTTGTTGTGTGGCAACATGCCAAATGATGCGTTGGTCAGAAACGGTGTGCAAAGTCGGATGTACCTAAACTCTGCTTTAGAGGGTATGTGGAGTCTTCAGAAAACACACATTTCATATACAGGTAGAAGCCTCATTCGTTAGAATGGCCTGTTCTCTGACATTCGTTGATTCCATGCTAAGCTTTTATTAAAGTCATAGCAGGTGAAACCTGTGGCTATACGTTTTATCAGAGATGCCGGCACTGTACCAGCTAGCAAGATTGCGGTCTTATTTCTTGCAAGTTACAGGATGTGGTGCCCCCAAAATATTTTAGGGGTTATGTGGTGGGGGATACGAATGAAAATATATTCCTGGTCTTAACAAACAATATTAAACATGATCGTCCTAAACATACCATGAACAACAACCCTGAATTAGCTTTTTTCATGCACAGGGTCAGCTCAATGGGAAGATACACATAACAGAAAACACAAAGTGTTTTTCTATACACATAACAGCCCTAAGTAAGTACTCAGCAGGTTGTTCCATTCTTGAAATAGTATACAAACACGATGAGTAAAATAACACTTTAAATAATGGTCTGTAGGGTCACGTCTACATACAGTTTAATATCCTGATGAAGGCTGGCAATTTAAGGATACCTGAAACTGGTAGATAAAAATACCAAAGCACCCAAGTACATTATTCTAGGTGGATGCCCTGGTATAAATCAGTTTTAAAATGTGTCTTTGGCATGGGCACAGAGAGGTGTCATATTTTTCAAAACAACATGAGTGGTAATGACCTTCAATAGCATTGTTTGCGGAGGTAGAAATACTGATCACAAAAGATATCCGAGTCCTAATCATGTGACACTATGATAATGAGTAGCATGCATGCTTATTTAATAAGATAGGTTCCATTTCAGATGATGTACACCTAAGGTCTATAGGCTGCACACCACGTTCACAGTTCTAGGGTTAACTCCTCTTTAAAGTACAGTTAAGGTTAGTAATCGATTTGTGTACACATTGACAGGACCGGAGGGCAAGAGGACGTTTTGCCTCTCAGGTTTTGAGTTCAGAGAGGTTGACCAGTGATGAGACATTCTGTGGAACCCTCTAGAGATTTGTTTTACCTATGGTAGCAACTCCAGTCTCTTGGCATGTGTAAGAAGAATGCATCACCTCATGCAAACATTTAGGGGTGTGACTTTGGATCTTTCTGTATATTTATAAAGATGACATTATGTGCAGACACTTTGATATCAGATAAAGGCTCCTAATACTCAGGATCTGCTGCACCAGCATCGAATAGAAGTTTTTTGCAGTGGTAATGGTGATTTGTTTTGATCCAACTGCAAACGCTTCAGTTGGTATGCAGACAATGTTGAATAATGTAATGTAATGTACGTGGTCTTGAATAGCGCCCTTCTGCCACTATTGGTAGCCTTGCTGCGCTTGGCTCAGTATGAAAAAAAGGGGGGTTCATCAGTGGAAGGGGCCGATTCGAAACCTGTGGTGCTGATGAGTGCAGGTCGGAAATACCCATTTCCTGTCTGACAAATCTGCATTCTATGGTTTTTGTGTAGAAACCTGGGAATATGTTAGTCACAGGGAACAGCCCTGATCTGATACACTACAGAACTTTGAGTTTGGTTAGCTGCTGATATGGAAGCGTGTGATAGGGCTAAAGAGGAGAGCTGTATTATTGTTTGGTTAGTGTTAATGTTCTAAGGCAAGGCCTGTGGTGGCCCTCTGTGGGGAGTATCTGTGCGGCATCTAAGGTGATAGGAGGTCATAGAGGGGAGTTGGTTAGTCAAGGGAATGTGAGAGTAGGCCAAACCAGGCAAAACTTGCAACCCTGCACTCCCACCACTGGCCTCTTTCAGACAGTCCCCTGTCATTCAGTGTGTCTCTCTCTCTCTCTCTCTCTCTCTCTCTCTCTCTCTCTCTCTCTCTCTCTCTCTCTCTCTCTCTCTCTCTCTCTCTCTCTCTCTCTCTCTCTCTCTCTCTCTCTCTCTCTCTCTCTCTCTCTCTCTCTCTCTCTCTCTCTCTCTCTCTCTCTCTCTCTCTCTCTCTCTCTCTCTCTCTCTCTCTCTCTCTCTCTCTCTCTCTCTCTCTCTCTCTCTCTCTCTCTCTCTCTCTCTCTCTCTCTCTCTCACTCTCTCTCTCTCTCTCTCTCTCTCTCTCATATATTGTATCCCATGTGCAACAAAACAAACATCTCGAGTTGGCCGATGAGGAGGAAGGGGCAATCTGGAAACTCCACTCAATTACCATAATCTGCAGCTAAAGGTAATGGGAGACAAGAACCTTGGGTTTAGAGAAAGAGCTACTTGAAATGTGGTACCATGGCCACCTAATTTGCCTCGTTTAGTGTACTGGCTGGCAGGCTGAGTGATGCCTCAAAGCTCACTCTAGCTTTCTCAGGTGCTGTGCTCCGTGGCCTGCTGGGAATTCCGCCTATCAAGAGCAGGGCCATGTTGGGCATGGCAGGAAGGCGTTTGTCAGGTGCTGGTCGGAGCAGGTGCCAGAAACCCTGCACGGCTTCCTCCTGGGGGTCTACAGTGTTGTCTCCTACAACTCTTCCCACACAGGCCAAAATGAAAGTCGCTGTACTCCCAACATCCACAATGTTCCAAGTTTTGGGGCAACACTGGGATTTAGGTATCAGAAGGATGCTGCACCCCTGCAGAGGGTTCTTCAAGATGCAACGAGGAGCAGAAAAGATAAAAAGATGGAGTGCAAAGTCCTTGAAAGTGCAGTAAATGGAGTGTGTATGCACAATACATTACAAATGAAAACAGTTCAGTTCCCCTCCACCACAGCATGATACTAACAAGGCATCGAGGTGAGGATACCACGTGGCAAATTTAGTTTTAAAAAAACACAATGTCACTTGAACTACTACTTGTGAGTTTCAATTGAAGTCACCAACCATTAAACGCCAAGGTTTTTCACTGCTTTTCTCACTATTAGCATAGACCCAAAATGTGAGCAGAGCAGGGACGTCATTTCACCATAATGCCAGGGATAGTGGAAGTGACATCATACAACCCTTGACCTCTGATGACATCACAGAAAGTGGTGTCATTTGACCCAGCCCCAAGTGTCATCACAGGAAGTGATGGCACATGACCTTTCACCCCTTGACAAAACAGGAAGTGGCATCACATACCATTGTTCCTCTTTAAACTAAGAAAAATATGGTTCCGATATCACTGTAATATGATATATGTTTTATACAAGAATGGATCACCATATGTAGTGTTAATATCAGTGTGTATAGGCCCATATTACCAAATTACTGTGACTGAATGCATTTTCACTTACCTTGGCTTGCCTGCAGATACGGCCATAGGATTCAAACCTATAATGAGCATAATACATGTGGACCCCAGAAGTAAGCACTTAACCCACTGAGCTATCTTACCAGCTATTTATCCTTAAATGTGCACACAACAGTATTTGGCAATGTGTTGGCTATTGGGTTACATTTCTTATTAACATAACACTTATTATTACAGTGCTTAGAAGCCGCCGGGATATGTCATGGTGCACTAGTAAAGCTGATAATTGTAGCGCTATATTTATTTTTAAAGGACTCGTGAGGTTGGAGGGTAGATATCGTCATAAATGTTTCTTTTTAATGGAACAATTGATTCTAGAGCATATTGTGTCACAGTTGGATAGCTCAGATAGTTTAAATCATACATTTTTTATCTATTCCGGATGCAAAATCTGTTCTTTTGACCTGGCGATAGGTACAGTTCCCTTGGGTCACTTAGTGTGGGAATCTCTGCCCCAATACCAAAAATCAAAAGCTGCCATCCATATATATAGCAAGCCACAGGAGTGTGGCGAAACGCGTCAGCAAGCCTCCTTTTCCTTGGGAAGCCTTCCGTTTTTATAACCGTGAATTTGTGAATAAAATTACATTTTTCTACGCAACTGTGCAGAGCGGTTCTTTACGGAAATCCAAAGTTTTGCAGGCGGCCATCGAAGCTGCGGCTCGGCATGATTGCAGCAGAAGGGAGTGCAGCTCCAACTAAGAAAGGCTTCACCGCCTCACTTTTAGAAAATATATATATATATATATATATATATTTGTGAATAATATGTGAACATTAAACGGCCTGCAGTAGCGGCCGTGTAGTTATGGCTAAATTGCTAAACTTTGCAAAAAAATATATGGCCTGCTCTGAATTTTAATGGCAAGTTGGTGAGGTTTCCTCAAGGGGGGGCAAAGTCATAGGGGGGTCGCAACCTTTTTTTTTTCCATAGACATAATGAAAAATAAATGTGCTCACGCCTACAGCCCGAACCACTGGACGGATTTTCACCAAATTTGCGCCAGGAGCAGTGGCTTGGTCCCGAAAGCGTGCTTTTGTAATTTGGTGTAAATCCGACCAGTAGCTTATTTTAAAACGACCAAAAAGCAGGCAAAAAAATGTGTGATATCTGGCTTCCGCTTCGCTGACCCATTTCCCTGTTCGGTCCATGGACAGGCATCCGATTGGCCTAGAGGGTGCCGTGATGTCCGCGGACATTGGACACGTCCACTGATTGGATGGTGAAAAGCATGAAGTGCGCCATGTTGGATTCGCAGACATTACACTGAGATAGACAAATATTAAAAAACACAACATTGCACTTATCAAACTTATCAAACAATCTCTGGGGAGGTGAGGGGTGATGAGGATGGGGTGGGATATGGCAGTAAGAAGCCAAAAAACGGGTGTTCTTCACCCCGAAAGTCCGCGAACAGTGCAGATGTTCGGGGGCAGCCCTGTGATGTTCGTGAAAACTTCAGATGTTTGGGGACATCTATGCCAATATCCCCATTACAGGGTTGGTGAAAAGCAGTTCTTGGATGGCTTATAACTTTGGCGCCACTCAAAGAAACTGCATGAAAGTTTGGAATTTTATTCTAGACTTGATTCTGAATGGTTTCGGAAAGTGGGAACAAATTTAGAGGGGGGCTCCCAAAATATTGTAATGGCTTATAAATGTGGTTCCATTTGGCAAATCTACACAAAAGTTTGTAAAACAATTTTCAATCTAGATATACATGTTTTTGTAAAGTTTGGTGGGATTTTCTCAAAAGGGGGCTCCATTAAAGGGGGGTCTCAACATTTTTAGATGGCTTATAACTTTGTTGCCGTTTGACAAATGTAGACAAATGTTTTCAGAAAAATTATAGACCCAACCTTCAATGTTTGTGTAAAGACTGAATGGATTTTGTCAAGTGGTGGCTAAGTTAGATGACTATTGCATCTACTTACATTTGGACACTTTTGAAAAAATAAAACATGGGCGGATTTCAAGCAAACTTGTGCAAGGATCATTGGCAAGGACCTTAAAGCATGGTTTTGCAAACATGCCCGTGTTTCATCAAGTGTCATAATGTGGGTACAAAAAATAGTGATATACCTTTGGTGACTGAGGTATACCTTGTGGCCATGGGCAGTGGTCAGATTGTCCGGGTGATGGTATAAGGTCATGACCTGGACAATCTGGCTACTGGCCATGTCCGCGTGGGACGATAAATTGTGTTAAAGTGGCCATCTCCACCTGGGACCAGCTATGTGGTAAAGTTATTTGAAAGTAGGATAGGTTTGAAAGGGAAAAAAATGTGCTCGTGGTAATATGGTCATAAGGTTCTGACTTTGCCTTCTGCAGGCTGCCATGGAAAGGGAAGATGGGCTCTGTACAGAGCTCCGCCTTCTATTTCCATGGTGGCCATCTTGGAAAAGGATTTTCCTTCCTACAGCGGGATGCAAAGGCATCCCGCTTTATGAAGAGAAATCTATTTTTTAGCACCCCGGGTTCCCGCTTTGGGAACCAGGGGTGCTAATGACCTTTATCCCCCATTGCAGGGGCTACAATGGAGGATAATGGTCCGGAGCCCTCATTATTTATTTATTCATAACACACCAAAGCCTGCAGGCATCAGGGCGCACACAGACACACCTCGCTTGGGCCGATAACTTGGGCTTCCGGGCCGTTATCTCCCATTCCGGTCCCTGGAACAGGGGATGAACGTCACATTTCTTCATTAGCATAACACAAAATGCTAATGGAAATGTTGGAAAAACGTATTGAGTCTATGTACTTTACTGAGAAATGTAAAGTAGATGGAGTCTATAAGATTTCTTTTTAGTTCCATTTTTTAACTTGGAAAGGTGGTTCCTAAAGGAACCTTTCTTTTGTTGTTTAAAAAAAAAAAATATTTGCAGGAGAGGTTAGAATGTAAGGTGAGGAGGGAAATGAGGGAAGAGGCACCAAGCACTAATATGGAGGGGCAGGTGGAGAGGAGAAGATGTTGCATGTGTGTTATTGTTATTTCTAAGGTAGTGGGCAGTGTTTCACATGATCCTTGATTACAGCTTCAAACGCACATCGAAATTGCTTTTGTAGTGTGTTGCAGTATATACAAAGGACTGTTGTCTTCCAAAGATATGGATCAACAGCCTCTTTTACTGCGTGCAAGGTAGCTGCTGGGAATTTGTGTCCCACAGAAGTAGGCTGTGTGGTTACGGTTATGGTGGAGGAAGATGATGTGGAGGAAGACAGCCTACTACTTGCTAAGAAAGGAACAATCTTTCTGAGAGCATTGCCGTAGTTGGATTTGGTGTGGCGGCGCATGGAGGTGGTCCTGTAGGAGTAATGTCCAGGTAGTCTGCGACTGAGTACAAAGTTGCACTCAGTGCATTTTACTTTTTTAGCTTTAGCCTTTGATACATTCCCAACAGTGGTAAAGAACTGCCACACCCATGATTCTCTCTGGATGGTAGAGGTAGTCACTTCCTCTTCCTTATCTTCTTGGTCCTCTTCATTGTCTTTGGAATACTACACTTTTTGTTGTTGTGTGGGCCCTCCAGCTGGTGGTACTACATTGTTAATGGATAATGAGTAAGAATAGTTTTAGGAGCTGTGCATGGGTACATTTTGAGCTTGAAAGTTCCTAGATCAGTAGAAAATGCAGTTCTGAACTATCCTCGAAGCAAGGACCCGAACGCGAAGTGCAAACGCGTTCATGGACTCGTCATCATGCCAAGCTCAAGCGAATGGTCACGTGGCACTGACTGGAAGGTCCACAATGATGTCAGACATTTGCGGGCGTCGATAGAAGCAAAAACAGTGGAAAAAAATATAGAAGTGTTAAAAATGATGCTAGAAGGTGGGAAATGGTAGAGTTTTAAGGTGAAACGTGGTAAATTGGACAAAAACATTGCTATATTGGCATAAGTATGATATTAGTAAGTTGTAGGAAAATAGCATGCACTGGTAAAAACCCATGGAATTCTCTGAAAAAAAGTTGTTAAAGAGACGTTATGGTTAAGTTGCACCAATACAAACCTATACAATTCAATGAAAACACTTTGTTAAAGGAACATTTTGGTTAAGCTGCACCAATAAAAACCTATAAAATTCACTGAAAAATGTTGTTAAAAGGGACATTATGGTTAAGTTGCACTAATATAAACCTATAAAATTCATTGAAAATTGAAAAAACTTTGCTAAAGGGACATTTTGGTTAAGTTGCACTAAGAAAAACCTATAAAATTCACTGAAAAAACATTGTTAAAGGGTCGTAGTGGTTAAGTTGCACTAATAAAAACCTCAGAAATTCAATGAAAAACGTTGTTAAAGGGACGTTATGGTTACAAGTAAAACCGAAAAACCTCAGAAATTTGCCATTTATGGTAAGCTATGCAACTATAACTCGTGCCACCACCGTGCACTGCTAAGACTAACACCCAGGACATCAAAGATGACATCACAAATCAAGAGTGTTCTGAAAGCTTCAGAAAATGCACTGCAGCGTGAAAGCACGCCAAAAGGATAAAGCCTACAGTCACGAGGGTAGGGGTGGGAAAAAGGCTTCTGTGGCATGACTAGTAACCAGCCTTTCTGGACTCACACTAAGCCTAGTTACTTGCAGACTCGACATTTCTTACCCTCGTCCTGCCTTACGTACTTATATTTCGCACTGTAGTATATTCTTGACGTATGCAAAATACTGGCCATGTTAACTTGCCCTTGCAGTGTCGAGTCCTGCCAGGGAGAGGGGGAGCGGACTGACCTTGGCTGGAATGTTCTTTAGCTGAGGCAATGGCCCAGTGCAGGAGAGACACCTGTTGCCAGCCCGGCTCCTGCAGGATGGGGCTTAGGCGCCATTGCAAGCCCACCTGCCCCACCCCCTACAACCTTGTAAGATGTATTCCATGCTTGAAGTCCTGCTTGTGTGGTATTACTTTGCTGTATGCCATATGCTACCTGCCTGCAGCTTGGGTGTGTGGGAGGATAGCTCAGGGGCAGAGTGCTCACCTTGGAAACAAGACATCCCGAGGACCACGGGTTCGATCCCCGGGTGCGGCAAGGAAACCTCTGGTATTAAGCGCTTATAAATAACCTATCACCTATCATATCCCACACACCGCGGATACTCGGGGGTCCCACTGTGAAGGCTATTCCTAATCTAAATACATGCTCACAAGTCACCCCCCCACCGTTTAGGGGTCGTAGCTGGGGCCGGGGCAGGATGTGGCTAAACTATACTCCTGTTTGTGTTGATGATCGCCTCAGGTTGTTCATCTAAATGTGGCACGTGCCTGCTGCATGTTATTCTTGTCGTTGGTGTGAGGAAAGATTTCAGGTGCCTTCTCACCTGTTATAATTAGACAGCCCAATTACCAGCACCGCGCGCGTGACGAGGGAGCACAGATGGGTACTGAAATCCCCTGACAAAAGAGACGGGGGTAAGGGACGAGAACAGCAGGTGAGCGCATCCAACACAGACACTGTTATTTACTGAAAGCGGCGGCCGTGAAATGTGCCAGACTCTGTGCCCAGGATATGGAGGGTGTCTGGGAAAGTGCTGTCATTTCCTCGCCGTGCCCCTATCCTGCCGCCTGACATGACACGTGCAACGGTGCCCCTTCAAGCCACTGACAAGGTGGCCCAAGTCCCCCTCGACCAGCCCAAATCATGACCACCCCGGCGCCCCTCCAAGAAGTACAGAGTGAGGGCATCGCGCTGCGCCCCTTCTTACTTCGCCCAGATGCTGAAGTGGGACATGTTAGTGGGCCCCTCTGCCAGCTACTGATAAGGGTTATCCGTGTGCCCCTTCTCCCAGACATTCACTGCACCTTTGCCACACTGGGACCAGTGGCATCTACCTGTGCCAAGCTACTCTTAATAACAGTAGGCTCCCTTATTCCATATGCCATGCTTGCTGACATTCAGAGGGGACCCTTGTGTCACATTTGCCTGCCTCTTGCATACCTTCAGTGCCATTCGCCTTCTTCACGCCACTCTTACTGACAGGGTAATGCCCGATGATATACCGCGCCAATCTTACCAACAGGGGTCTCTGGTGACCCACTTGCTTCCGTGCCACTCCTGCTGATAGTGGACAACTCATGACCTCATGTCATTGGTGATTTAACCGGACCACCCGGTGACTCTCTGCATGCCCTGTGCACTCTGGGACCTGACCATGCCACTCACAATGACAGGGGACTGCCACATTCCATTATTGCGGCCTGCCTGCTCTGCTTCTCCTCCTGCCCAGGGTCCATCGCTTCAGCACCTTTCCCTCTCTCCTGTCTCCTCCTGACTTCCCGCTAACCGAACTGAAATGACTCCCGAAACCACATCAATGGGGGCAATGAGGACCATCACACACTTGCGAGAGCAGTGGGCTGCGAGGGGTGCAAAGGAGAGGGCCTCATGTTCTGCTCTTCCAGAGCTCTGTAACTTTTTGTGGTTGCTAAGCAAACTCTGAAAGCAGCACGAGACCCAGTGGTGCCTGCCGCTGTAGCGCAGCCAAGGAAGCCACTTATATTGAAAACAACGGAAGCACCGGGCTTCTGTTTTTTTCAATATAGGTAGGGGTCACAAACGCCAAGGCAGGGGTTGCAAGGGAGACTGTTGTGATATGATATGTTATTTATAACGCGCTTAATACCGAGAGGTTTCTAAGCGCAGCTCCGTGATGTCTTGCTTCCAAGGTTCCAAGGCTGCCACGTTGCCACTGTGCTATCCAGCCAAGACCCCTCACGACCCCCAAATGCCATCCCTGGAGGGGAGGATTCAACGTTTGAACTTTTGATTGTTTGTTAGTGGGGTAAAATCAATATTTAATTCCTCTTACCCTTCAAATTCTAAAGCTGGCATTAATTTTACTAACAGTGAACAACTACTGGCACACACAAGCAATGCACAGAGGGTCTCATTAAAAGGCTGATGGGGTGGTAAAAAAAAGGGGTTGCAATAGGATTGCCTCTACTTTTAAAAGCACATGGAGGGTGCTATTGTAGAGTTACTTGGTGTCCTTTAGGGTATGAGGTCGAGTTTGAGAGTTAGATGTTAGCGACAAATCACAGTTGCATACCTTTCATAAAACATTGTCGCAGTCATCAGTCTATAGTAATGCTGGCGTCTAAATCACAAATCAGCCAGCTGCAGAATAATGGGCATAATGGCGCTGCCTGGCCATGCTGTTTAATTGCGCGAAAATAAGAATCGAAGTATTGAATAGTTATTATCAGGCACGCTAGGCTCAGTCAAGATCTGAAAGTATAATTCGCGTGAAACCTAGCGCTACAAAGGTTGAAACTATCTTGAAACAAGCATTGGGCTTTTGTGCAGGCATGGGAAAGGCGCTTGCTAGGCACTGCCATAAAGGTCTTTATTGGCCATTGATGGTGGCAGGTGCACAGTTGTATGAGTACCTGGGCATCTAATGGCAGTGCCTGGCAAATGCCTAATACTTAGCCAAAAGCCAAAACTGTTGACTTTGCCAGTGCTTGTTGGTTTTAGCTCATTTGGTGACACAGCTGCCAAAATATCGGCAACGCCATTGCTACAGAGGAGAGAATAAAAGGGGGCCAGAAAACAGACTTTGTGGTTGGCATGACAACTGGAAATGCTGTTGCATAATCCACCAATGATATGATATTTATAACGCACTTAATACCCAGAGGTTTCTAAGGTGGACCCGGGATCGAACCTGTGTTGCTCCGTGTCGTCTTGCTTCTAAGGGGGGGTCACGTTGCCCCTGAGCTATCCTCCAGAGACAATTCCTAAATATTATTTCTTGTTTCCTTATACCCATCTAATCCAATAATGGCTTGTTTAATTTATTTTCTCCCAATCAGGAGTACTGTAACACGTCACGTTTGTGTGTTAATTTCAAAGCGGGAGCCGCGTAGTGATCTGTCTTTTCAGCGTTGGAGTGAGTTGGACTATATTTGGGCTACTCTCCTGGCTCGTTGGGCTACAGGTAGGTTTTCCCTTCTGGGTAGTGTTACAATACAAACATTATATTTCGAAGAGGTGCAGTACAACATACAGAGGTCTGCCTAAGAAATCTGAGAAGGCTTCTGTATGTTGTCACTAGTACTGCACAACTCTAAAAACGAATGCTTGTAATACAATTAATGGAAGCATTCTTTTTTGTAGAGGTGCAGTACCAATGGCAACATGCAGAGGTCGTCATAAGAAATCTGAGAGAACCTCTGTATGATGTCTTTGGTACTGCACCTCTGCAAAAAACAAATGCTTGTAATGAAATGTAATGCAAGCATTATTGTTTGTAGAGGTACAGTACCAATAACAACATACAGAGGTCCTCATTAGAAATATGAGTGAACCTCTCTGTATGTTGTCTGTGGTACTGCACCTCTGCAAAAAAATATGCCATACAGAGATCCTCATAAGAAATCTGAGGTTTCTTATGAGGACCTCTGTATGTAGTCAGTGGTACTGCACCTCTCCAAAAATGCGTATAATGCAATGTAATGCCCAGATCCACGGGTTATCTGCCTTACGTTTTCATTGTTGGAAAAACAATTGTGCTCTGAGTGTGTTGTGAATGTCTTTCACGCATGTCTACCTCTGTTGCAGGGATGAATGACCTGGATATGCATTGTTCATTCCCCTGCTCCCGATCTAAACAATTCATGTGCATTTCAAAGCACATCCGGTTTCCGAATATGGGATGCACTTCGAAATGGGTATGTGTCAATATGAAAGCTGGGTCCCGTAGTTATCTTTCATTTCTGAGGAGCCAGAGGGAGTTGGGCGATATTTGGATTACAGCCCTGCTGGACTACAAGTATGTTTCCCTTTCTGGAAACTGTTCCAACACAATAATTATTTTGAGAGGTGCAGTATCACTGACAACATACATATTTTTGACCTTATTTTTAATGAAAATCCTGATATACTTTTCACCACAGAAACATGGCTCACCAATGACTATGGACCCTTCACACATGAGGCTTTCCCACTGGGCTACTCCCTGATCGTACAAAACAGGCCTAGCAGAGCAGGTGGACTAGACATTCTCCACAAACAACACCTCTCAGTCATCTCCACTGAGACTCTAGCCTGTAACTCTGATTCCAAATCATTACTAGTAAAGATCCGCCTCATCCCCACCCTCACTCACAGCTTCCTACTCACATACAAGCCTCCAGGCTATAATAAGAAATGTACAGTCTTCCTGGGTGACTACCTATCACCCAGCATAATCGTGAAACCATCCTTCACTATATTAGGAGATTTTTCAACATCTGGTTTGACATTCCCACCAACCCGATGACCCGTTCGCTAACTAACGACTTGGAAGCTCTCCACTTCACTCAGCTGATCTCCCACCCAACTCACACTCACACCACAGGGCACACCCTTGGCACCCTTTACAGTACAACAGACATACTGTCCATCCTCCTGCCTCGCCTACTAATCTGGACTGATCACTATCCTATATTTTTCTCCCTTTTGAACCCTTTTCTCAGCCCCACCCCGCCAACTCCACCACTGTCCCACGCCCCACAGTACCCCTCTGGAATAAAGTTGTCATAAACCCTGATCTAGCCAATTCCAATTCCCTTATAACCACCCTTCCAGGCCCCCCACCGCAAGGTGGATACCCGTCCATCGACCTTTTCGATCCTTGGCTCACAAGTGCCCTGATCCCCCTCATGCTGACCAGACACACCTCTCGGAGATCAGTCCCCATACGGAAGTGGTACACACACTCCCTCAAATCCCCAGGCACACATATGCTAAACAAACACACCTATGTGAATTTAACTGGGTGCATTTGGGACAATCGAAAGATAAACATTAGGACACATCAATAGACCATTGAAATCATAAAGGGTTATAAACAATGGAAATAATTAAATGTTTGCATATAATGTGGAAGTAATATTGGTGAGCGCTATGTACTAGCTCCTCGTTCCCGAGTGGTAGCTCCTGCTCATTCAGTCTTAATTTCGAGCCATGAAATGTGTTACACTTAGATGGATTGTTTGTGGTAGGAAAGGTCTCAGGCTCAGCTGTATTGGGGATTGGAAATGTGTATTTTCGAGCCATGAAATGTGTTACACTTAGATGGATTTTCGGGATAGGAAAGGGGTCGCACTAAGATGGATTGTGGGGGGTAGGAATTGTATTACACTTAGATCGGCTGTAGGTCATAGGAATCGTGATACACTTAGATGGACTGTTGGGGGTAGGAAATGCATCACACTTAGTTGGATTGTTGGGCTAGGCAATGTATTACTCTTTGATGGTTTGTGAGGGACGGGAAATGTATTACACTTAGAGGGGCTGTCTGGGGGGGCGTGGCTTGCCACTGTTCTGTGAGGAGGCACTAATGGAAGCTCCCGTGGCAATTCCTTCAATGATCCTTTGTACCAGCGCCCAATAGCTGCTTTTCGGTGACAAGGTGTGTCAGGGTCTTCTGTGTGACCTGGCTGACTCCTGGGTCAGTTGGTCATGTAGAGCGGCAGATATTGGTCGACATTGAGTGCTGCACCACAACCAAGATGGTGGCCACCGCTGACTCCCAGCCGGCCTGAAGTGCATCGACGTGGCTGTTGTCGTTGCAGAGGCTGGCACAGAGGAGTTGATGTGATTTGTGTCCTGTACATTTTCCAAAGAACTGCTATGGTGCATGGGTGATGCGCATTATCCCGGATGTGGAGCTGGGGAGAAGTGCAGTGGCTTCCGACTTGCCGATCCAAGCTGTGCTGCATTTGCTGGCCAGAGACACTTTGAGAAGCCGATAATACCACGGCGAGGGTTTGCAGTGGCAGTCACTGGGCACTTCCTGCTACCACGGGCTCCTGGATGAACTGTAGTGGCTGCCCTGGCATCGTACGCAGGTCAGCTGCATCTCATTACCTAAGCACCGGGAGCATTTTAACAGAGCCAGAAGACATATTGTGAAGGACATCCCGGGAGGCCCATGATCCTGTGGGGAGAAACCAAGGTACCATGCAGGGCATGGGGTGAGTAAGCGGGTCTCTTCACCCCGACTCCACAGTTGCTCGGTTGAAGTGGGAATGAGTGTTGATGGCTTGTAGCCCCTGGATTATGGTGGGGCTACACTGTGTAAGCTGTGCTCTGTGCTTCTACCTTGGGAGGAGGAAGGGGGAACACCTTGTCTGTGAACCTTGCTGCAATACTTGGACTGATTGGACTGGCCCAATGTGGATGCCGTACAGCTGGAACCTCTGTGGTCCCCTCCTTGAAATGGGCGATGTAGACAATTCGCTTTAAATACATATCTATACTATAGAGCCTTATTGATGTGCTGCAAGCTCTGGCGGTGCATATTGGGTGAACCCGAGTACCTGGGAGGGGTGAGACAGTTCCCCTCTGACTGCTCTGGTTGGCAAGTGGAGGGTGCTGGACAGAGCGGCCTTATTCAGGTGGAGGCATAGTGCTGGTGGGCGGAGTGCGTTTGGCAGGGGCTGGAGACTATAGCGCTACAGAGGGGTGCCTGAGCCTTATACCTGAGGCGCATAGCCGATGAACCAGAATCCAGTAGGCCTATGTGGATGCAGGGGTCCCCTTTTGCCCCAGATTTGATCTTATGCTCTGGAGTGAGGGCACTGCCTGAGGTGTTTGGACGTGCCCAGGCGTGCCCGCTGGGGTACCCTTGTTGGAGTGTAACTACTGTATTCTACTGTGCTCATGATCCTTGTTTTGACAGCGAAGGACCTCTACCTGTCTGCGCCTGCCATCTCAGCCCACCTGCTGTCCCCTGGCTGGAAGATCCCTTGTTCCATTGATTAAGTGCCCTCGCATTACCATCTAGGTGCATTACTGAATTGATATTGCCCTGACGAGCTGATTAAGTGCCAGGGTTTGCTGCCTGCATATCATTATTGGATCTTGTTGGTTGGAGGGTGGTGACCCCATTAGGTCCTGCATTGCTGGTGCCCGGTGGCATTGCCTTTACTTGATATGCCGGTGTCCAAACACAAAGGTAATCAGAGGAAGACAATCATAGATGCCGTTGGCCACAATGACACCCAAAAAGGTCCCCCCCCGGGACCTGATGACACATTTCAGGCTGGTGGCCTTCGGCCGCAGGACCAGGAAAACAAGGTTCTTGCGACCATTGCAGCGTTGCACACCTCCGTTCAATATAAAATGTACGCAATTAAGATTGATGTGAACCTTTTGGGAGCAACACTAACCCAGAAAAAGGGAGACACAGAACATGTAGGGGCATTCACATCCAAAGCAGTGTCAGAAGCTGGACAAATTTACACCGTCGAGAAAGAAATGCTAGCGTGCGCATGGGCTGTGGAATATTTCAGGACATAAGTGTGGGCCATGACGTTCCAAGTGATTACCGATCACAAACCTTTAATACACATGCAGTGCCCTGGCGGGACAAAAATGTCCACATCCAGATTGGCACGAATTACAGAAAGAATACATGGATCCACCTACGAGTGCACATAGCTGTGTGCAAGAACGCTCAAGCGGATTGCATGTCATGATTGCCTGAACAAAGGAAGGTGACAACCACGTTCTTAAAAAATGAGTATGTATGGCCTCGATGGGGGATTTGAGTATTAAAGAGTTCCTAGAAATGAGGGGAAAACATTGGGGGGAAGAATCGACTACATTTGCCACAATCATGAAGTTAACTGAACGGGTTAAGAAAGGTTGGCCCAGTGAAACGACAATACTAGAAGGTTTGAGTCCGTACTGGAAAGTAGCAGAAGAAATATAAGAACTAGAGGGATTGTTAATCCGAGGCAATCAGGTCATCCCGCCCCTGGGTATGAGGGAAATAATTCTGTACAGAGCCCACGCGGGACATCTAGGAAGTAAATTAACAAGAAGTTGAGTGAAGGAGTCCTACTGGTGGCCGGGCATGGATCAAGATATTCGAGTCATGATGGAGAGATACCATGAATGCATCTATAGCGACAAAGGCTGAAAGTGAGACAAGCACCCTTAATACCTACTGAGATTCCGGCACAAACTGGGGTCAGACTTCATTAGACCCTTAGAATCCATGTCGCCTAAACACTGGTATGGAGTGGTCATGATCGATTACTTATCCAAGTGGGTTGAAGGAGAGTTCATACCTGAAATCACCACAGCAACGGTTACTGATGTGTTCACAGCAGCGTTCCAGCGAGAGGATCTGCTGAAAGAGATTGTAATGGACAATGGGGTTCAATTAGTCTCCTGGGAAATGGAAAAATGTCTGCAAGACAGCAATTTCATACAGATCAAAGCTTTGTTATATCATCCGCAGCCAATGGTCTTGTCGAAGGAACTAATAGGTTCATCAAAGAGACCCGGCAACTCGCATTAGCGTGAGGCATGGATCCTCATAAATCCGTAAAAGAAGCTGTGGCTGCTCACAGTCTCACCCCAAATGAAACAACCAATGTATCACCATTCCACATGCTAATAGGAAGAAGAGCAGCATCCACACTAGTACCTACACGGTTAACAAAAGTAAGGTAAAGTGATGCCAGAGGATGGAGGATGTGGTGTGGAGAATAAGGAAGCCATGGAAAGGTGGAGTGACGGGCGAAGGGCAGTGCAAAGGACAGAGCTGCACTAAGGGGATCTGGAAAATTGTGCTTTCTGCACAAGGATAATCCCACAGGATCCAAGTTCAGCAGACCTATCGAAGTAATGCAAAGAAGCACCAATCATATACGCATGCAAGACGGTAAGCGGTGGAACCTGAACAGAGTTGCCATGTATGAAAAGAGATCAAGTGAAAATAGAGAATCCACAGCAAGAGAACAGACAATGCAACTGAAAGCATGGCTGATGGGACAAACTCCATGGGAAGATAACTCATTTGAACTTATAGATGAGACCGATGGTGTGAGAACCAGCTTGAGAGAAGAGAGAGTGCTACAAAGTGAAGGGGACATCGTGGATACAATTAGTGGTGGTGAAGGAATATCAAGAACAACATCCTTCTGCGAAGTGGGAGGAAGTAGTAATCCCCAGCGTGAACGATGCAAGCCAGGCAAGTTTAAGGACTTTGTGATGGAACAGGACCACGCTGCTCAACGAAAGGAGGTGTGTGGAGATGGTGTCTCGTTGCTGTATCCGTCGCTGCACTAGCGTGAGATTCCACAACACATTTGCGAGATTTCGGAGAGTGAGAGCAGACAGTCAGAGCACAGGCAGTGAAGCAAAGGGACGCAGCCCGGAGCGCCTCCTAATCCTAAAGAGTAACAAGGCTTGCACCAGACACTATGGAGTGTAGGAGTGAGAAGAGCTAATGGACAATGAAGCCGGTCAAGTAACTACTTTATGTACATAGTTGCATATGCTGTCGGGTGAATAAAGCTGTTACCAACGAGACCGTGTGGAGTCTTATACCAGGCCACAACACAGACCATGACATTCCAAATATATAACTACCCATATAACTTAACTATTTTAAGGCTGCAGCGTTGTCCCTCCCTGTGCTTGGTTATTAGTGTTTTCTGCGGGTTGGGAGGGGGTGTTTTGGCAGCATGACCTGTTCTGATGATAATGGAGGGCACTAACTTGCACTGTGTAAGGAAGGTATGATATCAAAGCAAGACAGAGAGACGTGATCACAGTTCAAGGGTGTTTATTAAACTGTAAAAATGGGTGAAATAAATGCATAATCTAAACTTAAATCTAAGATGGGAGCAAGCTACGATTATCAAATAATAATAATACAGTCCAAGTCGAGTCTAGTCAAATAAAAAGGGCCTATCCTAAATAAAAACGATTGCCAATCCTTACAGCTATGCTACAAAATAGTGTGCGGTAATGTTCACAAGAAAAGAAAGAAGTGTTCACAAAATGATAAGTCAGGATGTTATGGCCAGGGTCTCCCTTCCCCACGTTTGTAGCACAGCACAAGGTGGGACTCTTGAGCACAGCACACTCCTGGGCTTCACCGCCACAAGCTTGCAGTTCCTTTTCTCTATATCAGGGCCTTCTGTGCCAAGTCTCTTCTCATGCAAAGTCTCTTGCTTCAGAGGGCCCGATATGCCAAAACCAACAAAACAATCAGTTCCTTCTGGTAACCTTCGCGTCGGGTGATTACTCTTCATCCTAGAATCCCCCTCAGCCGGGCTCCGATCCTTCTTTCAGTGTTAGCCTCTCAAAGCACTTGACAATTTAGACAGAGGCTTCCGAAGGGCGATCACGTCTCGCTGGGTCACTCTGTTATTCTATGGCAAGTGCATGCTTCACAATATCACAGTTCGCACAGCGTTTCCCTCAGCCGGGTGCAAACGCCAGTTTCACAATTCCCTCAGTCAGGTTCACACTTTCCACAGTTCACAATTTCTAAATCTCATCAGAAAGGGGGGGTTCCGTTCCCCTAGCTTTCTTTTGGCATCCCTCCATCGGGTTAACATTTGCCAATTTTCACATTTGAACAAAAAGTCATTCTAGACCCCTTAGGCTCTTCCTTTTACCTAAGTCCTGGTCTCAGCCCCCAGTCAGGTTTTCTCTAAAGCCCCCAGTCAGGCTTCGCACAGTTTATTCATCACAATGTTCTAGGGTGTGTTAGGGTTAACCCCAATTCCCAGGTATCCCTCAGTCGGGTTCACTTCTGTCTCCGCAACGCGTCAAAGACTTTCGACTATACAAGGGGTTTGGTTTGACCCTCGTATGACCACCTTGACACCTCACGCCGGCCTCCCTTAAGGCCTCTTGGTACCTGTTGTTTCTTCTTGTTCGGGAGAGGGGAGACCAGCCAGAGACCTTCGAATGAGCGGCCACGTGGCACAGGACCACTCTATCTCTGTTGCCAGTTTCTCTCACAAATGTTCACACGGTCTCCCTCTACCGAGATTGACTGCTCCCACAAAGTTCACAAGTGTCTCCCTCTGCCGTGCTCGGACCCCTCTCACAAAGTTCACACGGTTTTCCCGCTGTCGGGCTCGGACCACTCTCACAAAGTTCACAAGCTTCAAAAGTATGGTTTTGGACTCCTAGTCCCAGAATGCACTTGCAGAAAGTTTGCTCCCACTTCACAGCTCCCCAAAAAGGCATTCCATATTTTGGGAGCTGTAGGAGCCACAAGAGGGATGTTTCAATGAGGTCAGGGTCTTACCTCCTGCCCCTCATGTACATGGGTTCGCCTGTCTGGCCCCAGGGGAGGAGTTCTGTTGTAGGTGTCGCCAGGCAACCCCAGCTACCCCTGGTCTTTCCTTCTGGAAATACAGCTCCCTCCTCCACACTGCAGTCTCCTCTCAAATAGAAGGGCCAGTGTTTTGGCGGTTGTCTCCTCCTTCAGGTCTTCCAGGCCTTCTGCAGCCAGGGTCAGATTGGCCCCTCAGCCTTTCGGCCCGTGGCCGGGCAAAAATCGTCCCTGGGGAGTGGGGGCCGGTTTCTGGCCATTCCTGGGCCAGTTTGGAAGAAAATAAAATTATTTTTTTTGTTCTATTTTTTCATTTTTTTTTTCTTTTCAAAAAGCCTTTCATCCTTCTTAGGTTAATAAATGAGGACCACAGGTTGGGTGATATTGTATGCATATTTGTTCAACAAAAAAAAGCTAAGTGTAAATGCTATACAATAATATATCACTTGGCCTTGGACGTCTGCTTGGATTCACAGTAATTTGGGGGTGAAAGGTCATGTTTCATTGCTTCCCGGGATGTCAATTTGGGGTGGGGGTCAAATGACATCACTTCCGGTGATGTCATCAGAGGTCAAGGGTCGTGAGGCAAGGGGTGAGCCACTTTTTTTTGGGTGACCGGGCCTATTTCTTGTCCCAGTCCGACCCTGTCTGCAGCTCACTAGAACTTTCTCCTTCTCTCCGGCAACTTCCAGCATCTCAGACTCGCTGAAAGTGTGATTTCCTGCACCGCCTTTTATGCTGCCTGGGAGAGACTAGTAGAGTCAGGTGCAAGTAATTAAAGAGGGAGGCCTGACTTAGCCTGGCCTCATTAATGGGACAGTCTACTGTAGAAAGGGGAGAGTCTGTTTTCTGTGTCTGTGGTTCCCTGTTGGTAATCTTCATCCTCCAATCGCTCTACTCCTTGTCTCTGTGACTTTAGAAAAGAACAGAGGGGAGGAATTATGGGGATTGTAGTTTTCACTATTAAGTTTAAGAAAATCTGGAAAACTACTGTGGAGAAAGGGGGTCTAGTCCTGTTGTCGCTCACTGTGAGTTGTCCGTGAGAAAGTGTCCGTGTCAGGAAAAGGGGTATTGAGTTCCTAAATATTCTATCTAGTAGGATAGGGAAAAGGTGTTATAGGGAAGGGGGTACCGCGTCTCACTTTTCGGTGTCCCACTTCCCCTCCCCGAGGACCCCTCATCAAAATGATTCTCCCACACTGGTCCACCCCCAGGAACTGGATCCAACAGTGTTGGCTGTGTCCTGGCCACCTGGCCAACAGATCCCTGGGGCCTAAAGGGTGAGGCGTCTTCAGGTTTTTCACAACAGGTGCAAAAGAGTGCACAACAGTCGAGTGAAGGCATGTGAAAAGCTCTCACCTGGTAGAATCGTTTAGATTGGAGAGGGGAAGAAAGGATGCATTTATGGATGTTCTGGGAAAGGCAGGTCCGAATGCTAGCAATCAATTCTTCTCTTCCTACGTTCACGTCACTTCCAAACCTCGTCCTGCTCTTCACCCCTGTGCTGTACTTCACCATTCTCAACACACCAAGCAGGACCAATTTAATCACAGATGTCCCTCAAAACACACCCAAATTTAGGGTGGACAACTTTACAAAATGCTTTTGCAGGCACTTTGGACATGGTAGAGCATCAGAAGCATCCCGCAGTGCACTATTCCATATGGTATCATTCCACCCACTCCAATAAACGTTTTTGGTAACATTAGTTGCAGATAGCATTTTAACACAAGGCCGAATTGACATGGTGGGTCCGGCCACCAGCAGACGCCCTCACAGGCAGCCCAAAGCAAAAGCGGTACTTTTGCTGTCCTGCTGAGGGGGACTGCAGATGACGGGACCCAATCTGCCGACAGTCCCGCAAAATACAGGACAGTTGGCCTCCTTACTCAAATAACCCCACTACAGAATGTATTTTCAATTATAGTGGACCTGCCACATACATTTGTTATGGAGAAGATGATGACTTCGGTGTCCAGTCATAATGTCGAATGAAATTAGTCGAATTACAAAAAAGTCGAATCCAAAAAGTCGAAAACAAAAATGTCGAATTTTTGATTTTTTTATTTATATATCTTTTTTTGGGTTCCGGTGGTAAAAAAATGGGGTAAAACAAAAAAAAATGTAAAAAAGGGGGCTTGGGGGGGTTTGGGGGGGAACCCCCCCCATTTCGAAAAAAAAGCAACCAAAACAAAAAATTAGACATTTTTGTTTTCGACTTTTTGGATTCGACTTTTTGACTTTCGAAATTATTGAATTCGACATTATGACTATGAACCGATGACTTCAGTGCTCGGGTTACTTTAATTCCTGAAAAACATACTGGTAAAGTTAATTACTCCAAGTCTTGCTCTTCCTCGTCACAGTACTAACAAAAGTGGTGATCCCACCTCCCAGGCAGGTCATACAGTAAACAAGTAACCATATATGACCCTGTCTAAATGTAGGAGGCTGCTCCCCTTCACCATGTGATTGGATAGGAAGAACCTCCTTCCCCTCACCCACCTGTACTACCCAAGTCATTGACCAGGCCCAACCCTTCAAGAGGGTTGGTTGTGAAGTAGGACTGGGACGAGGAAAAGTGTGATTCCGAGTAATGAAAATTATGGGTAAGTAATCTGGGTTTTATACCCTCATCTCTCTTTCTCGTCATAGTCCTAACAAAAGAAGATATGGCAAGCAGGTGCTGGTCACTCCCAAAAATAGAATAAAGTCACCAGACCCGGATTCTGCACACCAATCACTTTGATCCGTGGATATCTGCACAATTCCTCTATCGATGTGCTTTCAGGATTGAATGATGATGCTTCCTTAGAGAGAGACAGTATGTCCAACAATTGTGACCGGGGTGGCCCAAGTGGCTGCCTGGCAAATTACAGATATGAAAATCTGCTAAAAGGCATCCCAAGAGGCAGCAATCCCCCTGGTAGATCTGCCCTGAACACCAGCAGTGGATACAACTTCATCCAGTTCGAAGCACACAGAAATAGCTTAATCCAATGGCTAATTGTGGCCCCCAAAGGCTTCCTGCTGGTACGGTCAGCATCAAAGGTGTCCAGGAGAGTCACAAGCCCTCATGGAATCCATCTTCTCTTGGAAAGTCCTGACTGGCATGTATATTTCCAAAGACTCAGGGAGCCCTCTGATTCAACCGTCCACTGCTCTAAGGGGGTAGGAAGGACTAGGTCCTCACATGGGGTAAAGCAGAGACAACCCTAGGGGCGAAACTTTGGAGAAGTGAGCAGGACCAGACACTCTGGAAGTAAGCAAAGCAAAGGACTGACAGAAATTAGTGAACCCAACGTGCATAGGCATCTAGCTGAGGCGATGGCTAGTAAAAAGTCAGTCTTAAGAATTAGATGCCTCATCAGGAGTTGGACGGGTAGCGCTTAAAATCGGCAGTAACAATATTATCGCTGCATATAAGGGACCGCCCAATCCGGAGTATGGCCACATTTACCTCAAGCTCAAATGCGCCAGATGAATAGGCATTTTCTGCGTTATTAGCGCCAGCTCTAATAGCGCTCCCAGGCCCATTGGGTCCAATGGATCCAATGGGGAATGGGCAATAACCGTTAACCAGCTACCCTGTTACCCCGCTACTCTTGATCCGCAAATAGCGCCTGACCAAGTAGCAGTAACGCTATTTGCACTGGCAGGATACCGCCAGACCATGATCAGGCCCTTAATGGGGATCTCAGCTATAGATTCAAAAGGAGACATGTAAAGATGGGAGAGAACCAATGGAAGACCTCAGGCTAGACAAAGAGGTCTAATAGGAATCAGGGCCAGTGTGAACCTCCATAGTAAACAGGCTGCTGTCTTCTGCTTCCCCGATCCCTCCCCAATTATCCTGAAAGGCCTTATTGGCTGCTAACTGAGCCCTAAAAGTGGACACTGCTGGGCCCAATTTAAACCTCTTCTTGAGAAACTGAAGAATGAGCAGAAGAGTGCAGGTCAGAAGATCGAGGCCGAGGAGTGACCACTAGGTATTCAAGGACTGCCAAGGCTTCTGATGAGATTTTAGGGTTGATGGTTTGTGACAACCCTGTAAACCACTAAGGGGAAATTCCTTCAAAATTACGCCTCATTTCGGTATACAGACCTTCCTGTTAAATATACACTGAGGTATCACTTACAGACATAGACAGGTGCAGATCACAATTTCTTACAGTTTTCAACCCAATCAATGTCTTCCCTAACGCTATCACTAACCAGAAGCACACCCTATCCCTGTAGAGTGTGCTGTCCTTAGGCCTGAGGTGGTGCACCGCTTATCTAATAGGATAGGAGAAGAGAGAAGCTATCCCTACCACTACAATGAGTATTGAAAACCTACTAAAAATTAGCTGGGATCCTGTCCAATAGCTAAAGGCACGGCTGGACAGTTCACGTGTAAATATTCAGGGAGTGGCATAATACCATGATGATATTCACCCTGCGTGAAGTATGTTCATCCTGTGCATGAGAACCTAGAATCTCTTTGTTCATTGTTTCTCATAATATGAGTTGGATTAGGTCTTCCTCTTAATAAAAATGTGAATATCATTGCATTTCTACAACTAATGAAAACATAACCAATCACGTATCATCTAGACACTGGGCATTTACAGGTGATACTTATACTCTGTCTCTCAAAGTTAACTCAGAGATATCACCAACATTTCGTGGTTGACCGGTTTCGATGACGTTTTTGCTTTAGTCATCTTCTTCAGGATGAATTTCTTTTTCCAAAATGCAGCCAGTCATCTACCCATCAGATGAGGTGGGACATCCAATCCAGCCTGGGAAATAAAATCAGAAGTGACCAGTTTTTACCCAGGTTTCGCGTCATGAACTAATTTTCAAACAAGCACTATATGCTGGTGTAACTGTTCAAAGAAAATTAATTTGGCTTCTGCTCCAACATGCTGGGCTCATATCAGACGGGTGGACTCCCTCCCCACTCTCTTTACAGAGGGATAAATCATTACACTCCCCCAGAAGGTCCCCAATTTCTATATCTTATATATTGAGCCCTCCGGGTAACAACACATTTTCAAAGAAGGCATATTTGGTTACTAAACTATCACTACCAAATAATGACCATATCTGCCATCCAGGGTTTTATGTGGGCATTTTGCACAGGTGGTCATGGCGGTTCCTTTTGCAGACGTGTCTTTTTTGGCTTGATGTAGTTACAGGAATACATCCCCACATAGAAGGAAATGAATAATGTATATTTTAGTATGTCAGAGTTCTCCATTTTTAGTGCTAAAATGTGCCATTGTTGGTAACCAATTCATATGTCCCAAAATACGGTTTTGTGAATACGCAAAGCTCTGTGATAGTCTAACATGTGCCCTATCATCTAAAAGGCTTTCTAGAATTTGGAGGGTTTGAGCAGCATTGACGCTAACTTTCCATCACATTTTCGCTGTATAACGTATGACCGTCTAGCGGTCTCTGTCCCATTCGCATCATTTAAAACGCCCAAGTGCGGCACCCCAATTTGGTGTATGTGTATGGTATCACTGCATATAGCCCTGGTTCATAGTCTCATACTTGCTTTTAATGCATAACTCTTATTACCTTGTAGCTGTTCTCTCGGGACGTGTATAATGCAGCGAGGGTCTGATAGGAATCTCACGTGTACACCGCACAAAGGGTTACCCTAGCAACCGATTTACGTATTTATCGTGTCGTAGCTCGTATGTGACTTGAAGTTGCTCAAGTACCTCCATGGCGGCAATCTTACGGCGGGGCATTCTAGTATTCTATATTGCAAAACACTGAAGGGTCTTTCATCGATCGGTATGACATTCCATGAACACCATTGGGGCTAGTTGTAAACTTTCATGATTATTTCAACTAATCTCATTACTACTTAGTTTTCATAGGGAGTTAGTCTCTTAACAGTCATTTGTAATACCGTCAGTCTGTGGGATGTACTCTGCAACGCTAATATACGCAGAGCGCTTCCACACTAGGATGCAGATGTGTATGTAGGTTCATTATGCTGTTTTTTGATGTTTCATGGGCCAAGACACGCAATATCTACCTTAATCAATGGAATTCTACCAAAATGGCTCATATATACAAAAAATACATGCAAATTACTGCCGTCTCTTGTTCTGCATTTTTTATTGTTATTTTGCACGACCCATCTGTTATTTAAAAAGACGGGAAGACGCATCTGCTGCTTCCTTAGTGACCCAAGCCAGGTCCTAAGGTTGTAGATGTAGTATACTCCATAGTTTGTGGGAATACCAAAAGCGAGTGACTAATTTTCTTCTCAATTCTGGCCTTTTGACACAGTTGCCCAATAGATAAAGATCCATGGACCATAGGTGGGGATTGTGGAATTACTTCCAATGTCCCCTATTCTCAGCAATACGTACATAACGGAAGTTGCTAAATCACAGTCACTTCATCAGAGCTAAATCATTTCACTGTATTTCTTTGTTCAACCCCTTGTTCACAATATCTAAATGAAACAAATCCAATGTTGTTCCCTTTTTAAGAGGAGGTTATGGTAATTACCTCCTCTGCGAGGTGGAATCATTTTTTCAAGAATTGTCCATTTCAATTGTTCTGCTGTATGTCCCAATTATTTCAAATGGGCTACCAAAGACGCAGTCACTCTCAGGGTCCTAATGCATGACTTGTTCTCTATCAGCCTCTTTTGTATGGGTCGAGATGTCATCCCCACATACTTGAGGTTGCATGGACAGGTAATCAGATAGACAACCCTCTTGTTGTTACAATTGGTTAGCTTGCGTTGCTGCTATGGGGTCTTCCATCCAATATCTATACTTGTGCTTCTAGTGGTCTGCATGCACATCACGCAGCTACCACATGGAGTATGGCCAAGGGGTACATTAAAACCCCAGATGGTGTTGGGGTACCGTTCATCAGTCGCATCTTTTAAAGTATGGACCAGTTGGTCTCGGATGTTCTGCCTCTGTTTTATTGCGAAGGACAGATGGGCTAACACATTGTTACCAGTGTTGAGGATCGGCCAGAGTTTTTTAATCTCCCGTTTAAGGGTATTAAACATAGGTGAGTAACTAAGCACTGCTGTGATGTTGGCTTCTTCTTTGTGTATTGTTGAAGTGTGATATGCCACAGGATTTTCCTAGCTCGCTTGCATGTACTATTTACGATTCGATTGGGATAGCCTCTACACAGGAGTTGTTCCTTCAGCCCAGATGCATGTGTGTTGAAATCCAGGATATTCGTACATGTCCGTCTCTGTACCTTAAGAATTGCCCAAAGGGCAAGTTATCTCGCAGGGCACGTAAGTGATAACTAGTATATGTCAGAAGGGCATTTCGATTGGCGCTCTTTTTATAAACTTTCGAGACCAATACTCCATCAGGTACTGTAAGGTGGAGGTCCAAGAAATGTGTTTCTTTCTTGCTTGATTCAATGGTGAATTTTAAATATGGATTGCAACCATTCACCCAATGATGAAAACACTCAAGATCTCCTCTGGTTCCCTCGAAATCATGAAAATATCATCTAAATACTTACGCCATACTTTAATCCAGTGTAGATGTGGATTAGTAGGGAAGTATATATATTTGATTTCAAAATGTTCGACATAGAGGTTAGCGAGGCTCAGGGCGAACGTAGCAGCCATTGCTGTTCCTGAGATTTGTTGATAGAAGGAATTGTCACATTAAAAAATAGTTTTTACTGAGGGCAATTTCTGCTAGTTCTGTGATAATGGCAGCATGACCGCCCACCAACTTGAAATCTGCCTCTAATCGTCTGCGTACCATTTCGATGGTTTCTTGTTGGGGAATACGCATATAGAGTCCCTCCAATTCCATGGTGACTATCCATTGCGTTTCAGTATCAAATTGAAGCGTACCAAGAGTGTTAAAGATCGCAGTTGAATCCTTCACAAAAGATTTAATCTTCGGAATTTCGTCTTGAATGACAACTTCCACATATTGCAAGAGGGGCTCCCAGATCGATTGTATCCCTGACACTATAGGTATACCCAATATAGGCACCACCCCTTTATGCACCTTTGGCAGGGCATAGAATGCCAGAAATCCAGGGAAAGGGGGCATTAGGAATGCTGCTTCTTGCTCATTCACATACCCCTCAGATAAAGCTTCTTCAACTATCGGAGCTATCAGCGACCTAATGGATGCTGTCGGGTCCGCAGGTAGTAGTTTATAGAATTGTTCATCTTGTACTAGACAGTTAACCATCTCATTATAATCGGATAGATTGATAATAACCATCGCACCCCCTTTATCGCCGGGTTTTATGACGATCGTGTCATTCTGTGCCAAAGAGTTGAGCGCTTTTAGTTGTTCTTTCATGCAATTATTAAGTGTGAAAGGAAGCCTCTCTTCCAAATTCTCGTGCTTCTTCAGTAGTGCCTGTTCAAAAATCACAGATTCTGCTGTATTACTCTGTGTTGGTGGAAGAAACTGCCCCGGTGGATGCAGGCCAGTTTCCTGCTGCTATTGTTTCAACTGGTTTTTCTGCAAAAAACTATTTTAACCTAATTTTTCGCATGAGTTGTGTTATTTCAATTCTTGTCTGGAACAGGTTGTATCTGGCAGTTGGAAAAAAAGACAGGCACTTCTGTAGGATCTGCCTCTCAGAATCAGACAAACAGTATTGTGAGAAATTAATTATCAAGGAAAGATTGGTTAAGGTAGACCCTGTCCCCTGCTGCGTCTGATCCTGGGGGGAGAACGTCTGCCATCTGGGTCTGCCTCTGTTGTTGCTAAAAGAGGCTGCAGATTGAAGGTGCGGAGTAGAAAAGATGCATACATGGTATATTTCGACAGGTGGATTATAAACACTGGCAAATAACAAAACAAGTTAGTGGAGCCAAGAGAGTGGTTACTGCACGCCGCCGGCCCAGAGAGGTAGAAAGCAGTGTGAGCTTTTACAGTTATTTATACACTCACCCAGATACTGCCAAAGACCCCCTACAGTAGGAAAGGAGGAGTTTTTGGAGGAACAGGTTCTTGGAATGAGATAGTGATTCAAGAACTGCAGAATATGAATAGTGACCAAAAGAACATCTCCTGAAGAATGTTCAGCATAGGAGGGTTAATGAACAGAAACATGTTGAGCAGAATGAGAGAGAGAGGATAGATTATTAATTCAACAGTCCCCACCCTATCTTGAAATACAGATTGATGTTTTTGACTGTATGAGGAATTTTTGATAGGGAATTGAAAAAGTCACTGTAGCACTTTAGCAGCTTTTTAAGGTGTTTTGCATCTGTTTTATGTGTTGTTTTTATCAAGGTTTATGTAGTATGAATTATAATCTAGTTGTATGTAAGTATTGAGTAAAATTAACTATTTTTAAACACATAGCGGGTGATGTGATTATGTGTGTCTTCCTCCTGTTATACTTTGCTAAGTTTGTCCTCAAATCCTCCTTATTACTGAAAAGAAGAGACGGATAAGAGTCCAACCTTTGGTTAATTATACTTTTAATCCCATCCGGTTATAGGCCGGATGCAGCACACCTCCTTAGTTGAGGGTGTGATCCAGAATCTCTCTGCGTTAAGTGGATGATTGTTGGTACCTGGTTCCAGACTGAAAAGATAAGGAAGAGGACCTCTGCAAGGTGTTTGCCTTGTTATAGCCTCTGTACCTTGAGGATGAGCCCCAAAAGGAGCGATAAGGATGCTGGTCCTTATCTTTATCCTTTAGCGAGCTAATGGCCCTGGCCGTGTCTGTGTCGGTCTTCATCCCTTTTGGATGGTCGTCCACTTTCTTGTTGAATAGTTCCCGTTCGTCAAAACGGTATATCCAAAATTTGGTCCTTAACCTCTGGCCTGAAATTAGTTGCTTTCATCAAAGTCTGCCTTCTCAGGACAGTGTTGTGGGCCATCTGTATGAAACAAAAGTCAGCTACATCTACAGCCGTGTCAATCATGTGCTCCAAAGTGGCTTCACCATCTGAAATTATTGACTTAGCCTCTTCTTGAAACTCCAGAGCGAGATGTTTAGCGATCTTGGACACCTTGTGCTAAAGTTCCCTGCTGTACCTTGCCGACATTGCCATAGCGTTTGCTGCTCTTTTTGAGAGAGACGCTGCCGTTAACACCTTTCTGCTGATAGCCTCTTGCTTCCTTCCCTCTTCATCCGGCAGAGTCATTAGCGGTGATGCTGGGTTTGCCAGCTTCTTCCTTGCTGCTACTATAATGAGAAAATCGGTCTTGGGATCCCCCCGCAAATATAAAGGCATGCTGTCAGGGGAATTATACTTCTTTTCAGGCCGAGCAGCAAAGGTGGGGCTGGACAGCGGGTTTGCCAGTATTTTTTCCCCAGCCTCCCAGATAGTGTCCAGGATCCTGATGGTCGTAACCGCCCTCCTCTGCTTGTCCCCGTGTTCATATAACACAGAGCTTTTCTCCTCACCTGACACCTGTAGGTTAAACAATTCAGCCGCTTTTGCCATGATAGTGTGTAAAGACGCTACATTGTCAGGTGGTGAGGAGCCCCTGGGGGAGTCAATTCTCAGCTGTTTCTCAATGACGTACTCGTCCCATTCATCCACCTGACGTGTTGGTGAATCTTGAGGAAGTTCCCCCTCCTCAGGCACATACTACTGGGCATCAGTATCTGTGAAATTCCTGTATCAATCGTCCACAGGATCCTGACTGTAAGGGTCCTCTTACCAATCTGACAAGGACAAGATGGAAGGGGCTCTGGTGTCCCTAGACAAAAGACGTGGTGGAGCAGAGCGTCTTCTCAATAGAGACGTGCTTCTGGGTGAGATGCTATGTTTCTGCCATGGGTACATGCTCCTGGGACAGCTGCTTGGTCCTGATGGGGAGAGATACTCCTTCGCCTCTTAGATAATGTCTCCTGTTCTGTGGTAGTTGGGCTGAAGGCGTCCCGCGCTGCTAGGCGTGCTCTCTGTCTTTGCTGGAACTCATCCATAATATTTCTAATGGACTTCATCAGCTCTGGGTGGAAAGGAACAGTGTCCTCTGTAGAGGAGTGCCAAGGTGGCCTGTGTTTCTTGGGTGATGACCGTGGCACCTCTAAAATGTCCAAAACAAATCAGCTACCCGCCTACACACGTGCCAGGTGTATCTAGTTGCACAACGTGCTACCTTTCATGTCGGTCAATTATTTGCGACAGAAAACATAGAGAAATACATATTTTAATTCATGGATACAAAACACTTCGAAAAATGTATATTAAAACAAGAGGGACAAAAATGCATTTTGTTTACACATAACATTCCATAAAAGAACCTATACTGAAAAACAATTGTCTTGACCAGTTGGTTTTAACTGAACACATTCGTCAGATACTGGTGATGTAGTGAGGTTAGTGAACAAAAAAGGTGACATCCTATTATTAAATGAAACCTTGATACAATTCACTATCCTTGACTTTGTCAATTTTTCTGTACTTGACTTTGTCGACACCAAAGAGTGTGTTTCTGGGTCCTGGCAAAAGATGGTTAAACAGGCTCAGAAGCTGGTTATTTAATGCTATCAGGCATGCGTCGGACCCGTCTTCAGGACTTGATTTATATAGATCTCCCAAATTGGAATTTCAGAAATAGTTCATTGGTAAATTTCCTAAAAACCAAACGAAAAACCGTGTTGGTGACAAGATAAAAACAAAGTGTAGTGTCTCTATGTGTGTGCACATGCAACTGGTTCAACTAACCTTTTCGTAGTTTATTTGGAGTGTGTGGCCTTGATTTTAGAACAAATGCGGACAGGATTTTTTGTCTTATATTACTTTTGTCTTATAGATTTACATTAGTCCTTTGCCACACAGCCCCCTAAAAAAGAGGACTCCGCAGCTCTAACTGCTTTATTTCACCTCTAAAATGTCCTCCACGTCAGAGAATTCTTTGTGGAGCATGATATCCGATAGTTCTACCATTTATCCCTGTTCCCTGGATTACGTGTATATTCCATTCACCGCGTTCCATGGCGGGCCTCTTTATTTTTCTTCATTTTTCAGTTTGCAAGTAAAATAAAGACACTATTAACTATGTATTGTTAACATATTATCCATTAGGATTTGTGTATTATTTTATGTAAAGTATGAATTTTGTACTTGTGAAAAACCGAATTTCGTTTGTAACAGAATAAAAAATAAAAATAAAGACACTATTGGTACGCTAGTCCAGTGTGCCGGGGTACTAATAGCAATACGCCCATCTCCGGGGGGGGCATTACTGCATCAGGTAATGACCCAGGGCCCTCGTTAAGGCCCTCACCTCACTCGGGCCTGTAACTATGGGGCCGAGGCATTACCTGACACAGTAATGCGCTTGATTAGAAAGATACTATTGGCAACATGCACAACTTATATGAATTCCATTATCTTATCTAATGGGTATTCACAATGAATAACGATCACCTAGACTGCTCAAAAATGCTATAAAACACCTGCACCATAATCCTGTGATATTAGAACACTCACTAATGTTAAAATGTGTGGTAGTTTCAAACAATCATTTGGTTACTCAATTCACCAGCATTATCCATATACTAACCTGTCTCACATTTCTTAATACCCTATTGGGAAGGCAAAAATTGTTTTTGCAAAAAGTCCTATTTTTGAGATGTATACATTTTTAAATCATTAATACGCTCTCTGATCATTGTATTTCAAATACTTGTTCAAAAATGTATGTTCACAGTTGTGCAATATTAATTTGGTATTAAACAGTACATTTTTGGTAGTAAGTTTAAAAATAGTTTTAAATTACTCAAAGAAAAAAAAGATCGATTTGGAAAAACTGCTCTGTGACCATACAGAGAGGTCTTTCTAAAGGTTTATATTGATAGCATCGAATGCAAAAGCATCGAACAAAATGAATAAAAAAAAGAAAAATGTTTAATGGTGTTGTCCCCGCAACCCCTGCTTGTTTACCCCTTAAAACCCATTATACTAAAAATAAAACCTTTACCTATGAAAAAATTATTTTCGATGCTTTTGCATTCGATGCTTTGTATACGATGGAATGACTGGATACCCTTTCTAAATCGAACTGTCAAGCCACTGCCGCACATGAGTGCCCACAAGGGCTGACAGGCACGGGCAAGAGAGGAAAGCAGCATCCTGTGAGTTAAGTGTTTAATGTTTTGTTTGTGTGCATGGATAGGTGTGTGTATGTGTGTGTTTTGGGAGTGAGTGTGTTTTGGGCAGGGTTGGGGTTGTTAGGTTGAGATATGGGGGGGTTTGTGTGGCTAACCCCTCAACCCCCGATTTAATAGAAAGCCAGCAGGAGAGAGTGGGGGTGGGGAGGAGCTCGGCTTCTGAGGGCGGGGAGGAGGGAAGGGCCGGAATAGGGTATTTTGGCATTTTACTGGCCACGCAAAACCGGCTGAAAAGAATCAGTCAATTTTGTGTTTGTCCTTTAAAATTAGGAAATATCACATGGAACCCAATTTTCACGCAAGTCAAAAAGCACAGAGATGCAGTCTTATGACCACATCAAGGAAACTGCAGCTTTAGTTCACTCATTGCCACGCGGCGGCTTGAGAGGGGCATTTTTAACTGTAATACAACCTTTTATCATAAAAACTCCAGATCACTTAGGTGATTTACCAAATGTGCTGGATCTATACGTGCAGCAGCGCCTGGCTCTAATAACCGACCTGGTAGAAAAAACAATGGCGATGCAGTGACAAGATACTGGAGAAACAGCAGCACAAAATACAGAGGAATTGGAGGAGGAACATCAGGCAGCATTATCCCTGGAGACGCGGGCCGATGTCCCTTTGTCAGCTTCTACCCGGATTCGACCGTAACCTCTTTAGACTCTTCTGTATCATTTGTTCAGCCAGCCCCCAGAAGAAATCCAGGAACAATGTTGTTTGACTTACAAGCTACAGCGACTTCAGTTGCAACACTAATATTTGCACTGATTACATTAGTACAATTATAAGAGTCTCTTAAATACCAAAATATAGAACCATGTCTCATTTCTGACAATGCTAAATACAAAGATGTCCTTTATTGAGGGATATATTACAGCCTGTAAAACATTATCCCCACGTAGTGAATACTTAGTATATGGAGAACAAACAGACAGAAACGGAAAATGGGGATAATTTTGTTGTGCAAGGTGCTGGTGTATCGGATATGCAAGAAGAAAGGCTAGAGGAGCTGGATGGTCTGACTGGACAACAACATCCTAATTATTCACTCATTGTTATGGCGGAGAGCTCCCAGATGGCACAAGGCATCCAGCTATTGTCACCAACGGCTCCATTGGTTGTAGATCTGGAGCATCAACACAATTAATTATACAATCTTTCAGCAAAGGAGGAAACCCAAGTCCAAAACTAAGAAAAATAATCAATCTAAGCAGTCTAAAAACCAAAAAAACAGCCCTTAGACACTCTAATGCGCTTCTCGAACATTTGTCCCACCATTAGCAGGGACGACAGAAGAGCCGGCCCCGATTGTGGTGCATGTGAACGGGACTAAAAATAAGAAAATGAAAATGTATTTTTTAAATAGCTCAATCGAAGTTCTTAGCCCAAATTGTGAAATTCAGCAGACGGAAAATTCAAATGATCTAGCAATTATGGAGGAGTTGCTAAATATCTCTACACACTCTATAAGAGTCAGAAAACATTACAGCACTTTTAGGGGTAGGTGGTGGGATAAACTTCCTGGAACCTAAGGAATCTAACCATCCTCCACAAACCAGCTGACCGCTGGAACCGGTAAAGGAGCCAAATTGTAATCAGGCTCCTATTTTCTACACGCTTGAACAAAGACCTTCACTTATTGCTCAGAGAACTTGGTCTCAGCCGGATGTGGCATTAAATCAACCTATTAGGCAATATCATTTAACTCAGTAGAGTTGTCTTTTGTTAGAAAGTCTCTTGGTCTCTTCAAACTGTACTGTTTTGAATCGATCAAACGTCTTGAAACATTTTGACACTGTCCCCACTTTGCGTTCGATACAATCTAGGGATATTGTGCAAGTGGAATTTATTAGTGATTCTCTGCGAGAACATGTGCTATTGAATATGGGGTCTAGGCTTGTAAGACCTATGAGTTATGATATAGGAGAGATAAATAGATTGGATTTTCTGAGGTCAACAAAAAAAAACAACGTTTAGAAATTGGAAGAAAGAGAAAACATTACTTCTTTTTAGGGGTGTACCGAACTTCGGCTTTGAGTAAGTATTCGGCCGAATTACGGCTGAAAAAAAGCTATTCGTCTCCGGCCAAATTGTTTTTTGCAATTCGGCTCTTGCGAATACTTTGACATTCTCATTTGAATACAGTGCAACAAGAACTCAGAAAGGCAAACATGGACTTTGTTGCAGGAGCCTGCCCATTTAAGGCAGCTCGTAGTGAAACAGAACGTCACATGGGAAGTGATGTTCGAGTCGGGGATTTGAGGGAGGAAGGGAGGAGGAGTCCGTTTCGTTGTAGAGAGTGAATAAAGAAGACGTCCATTACATCCGCTGGTTCCCGTGTGTTTATTTGTAGCGGCCTCCACCGCTAACAACTGGCAACGAGGATAGTACATGCCAGCAGTCCTCCTTATGGCGCGTCAGTGATCCCACCACGCGGCCGCTGCACAGGATGCAGTGATCTCGCTGTCTTGTGGTCCTCCTTCCACAGCCTCCAGAGTGATCGAAGGCCGACACCCATCTGCGGCCCCACCTACAACCACGTGCCGTCAACAGCAATCGCACCGCCAAGCGGTCCTCCTTAATCAGCCTCCTGCAACCGCCCGCGGCTCTGCCCACGAATGCCCGCCAACTGCCGCGTGATCCTGCTGCGGCCCCCGCCACCTCCAGCGGGCCGCCAAAAAAACCAAAAAAAGAGCACGAAGGCCAAACGGGATGCACGGTCCGGCTACGCACCTAACCTAACGACACACAAAGGCAACCCCGCCACCCAGACAGAAACCAGGACAGACACCGACATCAGCATGGCTGTCGCCACGTCCTAGGCTCCATAGTCAAGAACCAACGCCCTACATGTGGGTCACCCCTCAGATGCAATGACACCAAGCACGCTCACTCACCCAGTGAAGGTACAAGTGAAGGCACAAAGCATCACCTGCACAAAGAAACCAAGCAGTATACACCCCGAAGAAGACCAGGTTTCTACCCAAGGCCAACATGAGTACATCAGTCGACCAAGCAGGCCAAAGCACACCACCAGTTGCACCAGCCACGAGGTCAACCGCCACCAAGACAAGTCTTCTACTCAGCGTTGCAAGGCTACCCAGACTACGAAGGGGACCAATATGACCCACACACACAAGATGAGTTCGTGAATCTCATAATGGATGAGGAAGTGGCATGGGAAGCACCCAGGATACAGGTAGATATCTGCAACCAACAATTCTGTTTCCTAATTGACTCCGGGCTGACAGTCAACGTCATGCGTGAAAAGGAATTCCAACTACTCCAAAGTAAACCTGCACTAACTCTGACAACTTCCAACATATATCAATGGGGTGCAGACGCCCCTCTGTATAGTGTAGGATCATTCAAAAGACGTCTCAAGTTCGGCGACAAATTTACTACCACCGTCATTCATGTTATCAGAAGACCCACCAAAGGACGCTGTCTACTGAGCTACAAAACTGCCTCATACCTAGGCCTAATCAACATACTTGTGCAAGACGGCTACCTCATCAGCTTGGCCGAACCCCAAACTCTGAAGCCAGCCGCGTGCGCTAAAATCCATATCCGCGCACAGCGTATTCATGGATTTTAGCTACCAAAACCAGCCGTGGCGCACAGTGGCACAGCGACCCTGCAGCAGCGCCAGTTACGCCCCCAAGAACGCCCCTCGCGCAGGGAAAAGCCATCAAAATCCCCAATCCAGCGCAAAGGGCTGCGCTAACCCTGTACCAGCACGGCAAGCAGGGTACGTGTATTACTGGTGTTCGCGTGAAGTTTCACATGCGATTTCAGCAGGGTACGTGTATTTCGGGGGTGCGCGGGAAGTTTCACACGCGATTTCAGCAGGGTATGTGTATTTCAGGGGTGCGCGGGAAGTTTTATACGCGATTGGCCTGGGTACGTGTATGTCAGGGGTGCGTGGGAAGTTTCACACGCGATTTCAGCAGGGTATGTATATTTCAGCGGTGCGCGGGAAGTTTTACACGCGATTGGCCTGGGTATGTGTATTTCAGGGGTGCGCGGGAAGTTTCACACGCGATTGGCCCTGTGCGAGCAGGGTACATGTATTACTGGGGTTCGTGTGAAGTTTCACACGCGATTTCAGCAGGGTATGTGTATTTCAGGGGTGCGCGGGAAGTTTCACACGTGATTTCAGCAGGGCACGTGTATTTCAGGGGTGCGCGGGAAGTTTTACACGCGATTGGCCTGGGTATGTGCATTTCTGAGGTGCGCGGGAAGTGTTACACGCGATTGGCCTGGGTACGTGTATTTCAGGGGTGCGCGGAAGTTTTACACGCGATTGGCCTGGGTACGTGTATTTCAGGGGTGCGCGGGAAGTTTTACACGCGATTTTGCTGTCAGAGCGGGGAACGCATATTTCAGGGGTGCGCGGGTAGTCCTACATGTGAATTGGCAGTGTGGGTCCTCCCAGGTGTCCCCTCTACCCCCTCCACGGCCCCTGCAGGCAGCCCACACCACAGGGGACTACCCTGCACCCCTGGTCATGTCCCCCAGCACCCCCAGCACCCCAGCAGTGAGGGGCACCTGCCAGCAGGCCCCCACTCATGTCCCCCTGCACCCCCACCCCCCAGCATTGACAGGCACCTGCCAGCAGGCCCCGACACATGTCCACCAGCACCCCCACCCCCGCAGCAGTGAGGGGCACCTGGCAGCAGGCCTCCACTCATGTCCCCCTGCACCCCCACCCCCCCAGCATTGACAGGCACCTGCCAGCAGGCCCCGACACATGTCCCCCAGCACCCCCACCCCCCAGCAGTGAGGGGCACCTGCCAACAGGCCCCCACTCATGTGCCCCTGCACCCCCACGCCCCGAGCATTGACAGGCACCTGCCAGAAGGCCCTGACACATGTCCCCCAGCACCCCCACCCCCCAGCAGTGAGGGGCACCTGCCAGCAGGCCCCCACTCATGTCCCCCTGCACCCCCCCATCATTGACAGGCACCTGCCAGCAGGCCCCGACACATGTCCCCCAGCCAACAGGTCATCACAATCTAGATCCCTGGCTCTTATGGCCACCCAAATCCCACCCCACGCCACCCCAGTCCAAACACCCAACCAAGCTTTACATCCACACCAAATTGAAATCCCCATTACATGATAGATCATAAATAAGCAGTATGCGCATGAGTACAAGTCTGTCAGACCCACACAATGGCAACACATGACTGAGAAAACCCACATTGTGACATGCATGAAACCAATGAGAGAAGACCACACATTGAAGTAAGAAACAAAAATGTATTAAAGTCAAAATGAAGGGAATGAAATGAAAACACACAATAATGCCAATAATAATCAAAATGCAGCATGTCCCAAAAAATGATAAATAAATAAAATGAGAATCCAAATTAATCCAAATTAAAATGTGTCCAAAGTCACCGTCCAACAAAGCAAATCCAAAGGGAAAGAAAAGCATAATATCCATTGCTCCATGGTGAGGAAAAAGAAAAGATGAAGGAGAAAAATCCACTGTAAAACTATGTACAAATAGCAAATCCAGGGTCCATGAGCCCAACGACATAAATGAAACCTACAATGAAACCTACCTAATTACTAACTATATACAAAAATGTGGGGCATTGTCCATGCGCCCCAAATGAAAGAAAAAAGAAATGAAACTTAACACTAATGAACTATATGCAATGGCGGCGGGCAAGTCCAACAGCTCACTTGTTGATGTCATGGGCCAGGGCATCATCGAACTCCTGTTCAATGTCTTGGAGGCGGGCCTGTTCTCTGGCCCTGAGGTCTTGCAGGGATAACCCCATGTCCACCTCCAACTCCCTGCGAATTCCCTCGAGGCACTCAGCCCGCCTCAGCGTCCTGCGCATGGAGTTCTCCGCCCTGACCATTGTGAGCCGTGCCTCCTCCGCCCGCTGCCTCTCCGCACCTATCTGCTGGCCCAACCGCTACCACACAGAAGACACTCCCATTCCAGGGTCCTCCTGCCCTCCGGCCGATGCCTGCCCCTCTGATGTAGATGGTCCCGAGCCATGATGCCTCCCACGTTGAGCCTGCCGCTTCCTCCGACGCAACTGCCTCTGCAGGCACGACGGCATCCAGGCTGATGGAATCCACTGACACCGTCGTGCACGTGCCCTGCCCAATGATGCCGGCACATCCTCCATCTGCTGGGGTGCAGTTGCTGTGGTGTCCACCCCTGCTGGACCCCGACTCCCGACTGTGGCAGGGATGGGATCCCCACCGAGCTGGCTGCGTTGGTCAGGGCAGGTCCACAGGGGGCCCTGGTGGCATCTTGGCCGGAAGACGGCATGGAGAATGACTGGCGCATAGTCTCCACAGAGGAGGAGAGGGCCGCCAGAGAGGCCGACACATGTACAAAACCCCCGACCATGGACACTCCCAACTGGGCCACGTTGGCACGCTGCTCTTGGTGATGACGTGCGTGCTCCCCCCGGGAAGCACGCACGTCATCACGAATGTCACGCGTGCGCAACGCGACACCAATCAGGACCTTCTCCATACGGCCAGGGGTCCCCTCGTCCGCAGGTAGAGGAGTGTCAGATGACATGGACATCCCCCCTACCTGCGGACGGGCCTGGGATGGGGCATCCCTGCTGGTGCATGGTGGTGCTGTCACAGTGTCAGGGACAGTGACATGCACAGGCCCCTCCACACCGACCTGTGCTGCCTCCTGCCCCTGCCCCTGGACTGCACCACTTGCACCAGTGGTTCCACCCCCCCCAGGCCCCATGTGCGGCTCAGTAGCGGCCTCCTCCTCCTCTGTGGAAACCACCAACCTGGATGGCTCCACACCGTCATCCGCCATTGCAAGCCCCTGTGGGGGCTCACCCACCCCTTCCGCTGCAGCCATAGTGGCAGACGCAGCACCAGTCCCCTCACTCCCGGACAATGGTAAATTCTGGGAGGGTGACTGGGCCTTGCGTCACCGGCCGGTGGGGGCATCCCCGCCGCTTTGCTCCACAGCGCCGTCTCCGCCCTCTTCATCACTTGCCGCTGTGTAGAGGGAGACATAGAACACAAGCATCAGGGTACTGTACAATGGTCCCCTAGACAGGAAGCAATAGCAGATGAGTGGCACTGTCAAACATCACTTCCATGATGTCCCTCCACAACACATGGGTCAGTGCAGGCAAAACACATGCAGTAACAGGCATGGCGCATGCAATGAACATTAGCATACATGTCCAAGAGACTCTTGAAACCTACAATGCTGGTTTGAAACTCACATGCATGATGGGTCATGCCTATCACATGCACACACTTCACCGTAGTTTCATCCATCTGGCCTCGTACACCCCAGACCCAGTGGATACAAGGATGAGTAGGCTGCATCAGTGAATCTGAACATTGTCACAGACATGTGTCATGCATCCATGGCATTTAGAAGTCACAGACACGCAAGTCAGACACACAGACATGGACACCATACATGTCCATGACCGCAGCACCCATCTCTCACACCCCATCCATGTCCAATAACAGAGACAGGCATGCATTAATGTGTGCATTTCGCATGCTGCTCCGCATGTTGCATTGTAACACATGCACCTACCATGTGGTTCACACATTACTGGTCTCACATGCATGACCATGATGTCCCTGCACACACACATACGTACATGGCCTATGTCACACATACAGGCAAGTATCAGACAACCAGCACCCTGCAACATGCCCTGTCTCACACAGCAATGTTTGGCCACTTACCGCTCAACTCCAGACGGATTTGCCTCTGAAGGATCTGGGCGTGGGGCACTGGGCCTACGCATTCCAGAACCCTCATCTGGATGGCCCCCCTCCACGAGGCGCTGGGCCTTTATGAGGGTCCTGGACCTCAAGTCCTCCCAGCGCTTCTTGACTTGCTTGATGTTGCGGGTTGCCACCCCCTCCGCGTTGATGGCAACCACAAAGTCGTCCCAGATCCTATCCCGTCCTTCCTTGTTGGCGCGTGATGTTCCGAAGAGGGCATCATAATGCCCCAGGACATGCTCCAACAGGACACCAACTTCCTTCTGACTGAAGCTGGTGGCCCTCTGCCCCTCTGGCTGGGGGTCGCCAGTGGTCTCAGATGGTGTTTGCCCCGACATGGTGACCCCCGAGGCAGGCGTGTGTGGGCAACTGGGTCCTGGGGCTGGGCTGTGGAGCGATGGTATCCCAGTCGGGAGTCTTCTGATGTGCAGGCACCAAATAGCAGGGCACGTGGGCAGCAGGCAGTCAGGCAGCAGCAGATGGCAGGTGGGAGCATGCTCGGGGCTCTGGGGGGCAGGAAAATGGCCTTCAGGGCAGGAGCTTGGTCTTCCGTGTGTTTTCGCGTGGCCAGCTTGATACGGAGTGATTTGGCACGTGAAAAAATTGCACGTCAGCATGTAATTCGAGGAAAGGCCTTTAGCGCGTAAGCATGTCAGCACACGTACCTGATTTCATTGGACCAAAGGCCCTTAGCGCGTAAGCGCATCTGTGACGTATCGCGCACGGGCTTTGCCCTTTCGCGTGTAAAACTTCCCGCGAACCCCAGGTATACACATACCCTGTTGAAATCGCATGTGAAACTTCCCGCACACCCCTGAAATACACGTACCCAGGCCAATCGTGTGTGAAACTTCCCGCGCACCTCTGAAATACACGTACTCTGCTGAAATCGCGTGTGAAACTTCCCGCACACCCCTGAAATACACGTACCCTGCTGAAATCGCGTGTAAAACTTCCTGCGAACCCCAGGGATACACGTACCCAGGCCAATCGTGTGTGAAACTTCCCACGCACCCCTGAAATACACGTACCCTGCTGGAATCACGTGTGAAACTTCCCGCGCACCCCTGAAATACACGTACCCAGGCCAATCGTGTGTGAAACTTCACGCGCACCCCTGAAATACACGTACCCTGCTGAAATCGCGTGTAAAACTTCCCGCGCACCCCTGAAATACACGTACCCCATTCAGAATATGCATGCTTTTTATTTTTGCACACTTTTGTAATGCGCAGGGACGCTACCGCCTGCCTTCGTGTGGCGGACGTGTTTAGGCCTGTTTGTGTGTTTGCCCATGCGCGGGTTTGCCCTATTCAATTCCATGAATACGTGTGGTTTACGTGCGTGAGGGCGTTCCGTGTACTTCCCAGCAGTACTTTCCCCGTTACGCCTTCTTTTTCACGTGTTATTCCCCATTCCGCGTGTTACGCCCCCTGTTCCGCCTACTTTTGTTGTGTGCGCTGCGCTATGTGCGCTTTCGCTGTGCGCTTAGCGCACGCTGTTTGGAGACGTGTGTGCCAGCCATGCACGGATTTTGCGCACAACCAGTGGGAAAGTAGCGCAGCGCCTTCCTTGAATCGCACGCGTGCGGGTGCGCTTGCTTTCTCACACTTGCGCCTCCTTGCGCCTGCTTGCGCTGGGATTTTCAGCGCAAGTTTGTTCCATGAATCGGCCCCTAAATATGCTATTCGGCATAGCCCTACTTCTTTTATGCCTTTGAAGGTGACATGCTCACTAATAAATGTAAACCAGGTTAGGTTGGCAGAGTTGGTAAAACCATTAGACCATGTGGATGAATCAGAGAATTGGTCTTGGTTTCCAGGGGCTCTAATGAGGGGAAGAAATCGCAACAAACTAGAGCGGGCCAATGCAGATCTGGAGCTATTGATAGGATCATGGAATACACAGGGTTGTAAACACTTATTGCAAGGTGAAGGTAACTTTTTAGTAACACTGGATGTATTCATGCTAAAAGAAACCTGGTTGACCTTTATTCCAGTTATGGAAGGCTACTCTCTGAAGTTTCACTAGCCAAAAAAGTACAAAGGGGAGGACATGTTCGGTTTTGATAACAGCCATTCATAAAGGCTGTGGTTTGACTGAAGAGGAATGGGTAGCTCCAAATCTCTTTGTGCAAGCCTCTCAATTAGTTTTGGATAAGCAGTGTTTTGGAGACATGGGGGTGTTTGCTATAATTAATCTGTGCTGGAATCCAGCATGAACTGCAGTGGAGGAATTCCTTGGCACGATAGCAGATATTTCAGAATCCTCCAGACAAGCATCCAATAAATCTGCTATCGTTCTTGCACGAGATTTAAACATCACATGAGGTTCTAGATAACTCCTTCCCCCACGCAAATGAAGGGCCGACTCAATTCTAGAAAGCGAGGGGATAGATGGCTTGCTCTGATGAGATCAAGGGGGTTGTATAGGGTGAAAGGTAGTATTAAAGGAGATAATCCCCTAACCCCATGGCTGAGTTGAAAGTTGTGTCAACTGTCGGGGTAATTTCTGGGAGGTCGACAGGGCCGTCTGCGGACCTCCGGGTTTTGGGGAGGCCCCAACTCCTCCCACGTCCCAAAGGATTATGAGGCACACCCAAGAGCAAAGAGTTACTGCTGTTTATTGCACAAAACAGACAGGGACAGGTTCCTCGGAGCATAGGTTCCCAAGGAACATCTCTCAGTGGTGATGGGCTTGCAGGCCCTTTTTCTAACTGGATGATGTAACTACGTGCGTCACCTGGGAAAACTAGCCCCTAAACCTAACGCTATCTTGGGTTGGCTCACCGAGTGGTGGGGTCAGTATAGACCCGTATAGAAGGAAATGTTATTGGTAGAGAAGGGCTCAGGTGGTACGCTTGGGTCGTCCCTAAGAGTTGCTACATGAAAATAGTTCCATGGGGAAAGTTAGTGATTGGTTGAACTATAGTGTTGTCAGTGGTTAGCCCCTCGTATTCTGATTGGTTAATCCGCGAGCCCCCAAGCCTGGGACCGTCGCTGTTCCCAGCTCGCGATGTACCTGGTGTTGGCAACAATGTGTGACTATGTGTCAGTGGCGGACAATGGAGAGGACTTACTACTGGCTGTTGAGTGTCCCTTTCCCATTGCTGCCGGTGTCCAACTTGTAACTTTGTTGTTGCAGTCTGAGTCCAAGACATTAGACCCCAGAGCTTCTCTGGTCCTTGGAGCTTGGCATTGTACAAGGTCGGCCTAGTCATATGTTGGGAGACTGTGGCTGAAGCAAAATTACGGGTATTTGATTTGTATTTCGGCTCCGAGGAGTGTTTAGCAGTGGCAGGTGTAACCTTGGAGCAGGCAGCGTGGCGTGTGATTGCAATTTCGTGGCCTTGGCTGTGAGGCTCTCATCAGGGTTTGTTCTGCATGATCAGCACCTTGCAGCTCTGTCTGAGCTGCTCTGGGCCTGGGGACTCTGGTTTGCAGCCTACCTTGGCCTAGTTTATGGGTGGCGGCATACAGTCCATAACACGGGGGTCGCGAGGGGAAACTTGAATCCTTGTACATTAGTTCATCTACAGGGTGACATCTTTATGGTTTTAGTAGCAAAGAAGTGTCTACAAGAATATACACAAGCTCTTCTGGCGTCTTGTGTTTCTGTGGTGCAGTAGTTAGCCTATGTGAAAAATAACAATGATGCATGTCTGTGAGCGTGAGCGGTCCTCTACGTCATAGCACTGAGTATGTTCTTCGTGTGGGCTGGTGTGTGTCTGATCCAGGAGCTTGCTGCACGTGTGTTCTTGTGCGTTGGCTATGTCGGCATGTCATCTCTAATGATGGCGACATTGGTGGGTGACGTGTAATCGAGTTGGTCCATATGGTCGGTCTCAGCTCCACCCGGGGTCCCACCACGTGCTTTGGGTGACGCGCAGCTGGCCTGGGTGTGCAGGGTGTGGCTATGGTGGATCTTGACATCCAGGGCAGCAGTCAGAGGGCTGAACTCATCCCGCGGTGGGTGCTTAGGTCGTGACGTCATAGGCCATGGTCTGGACGGGAATCGGGGGAAGGGATCGTCCCATTTTCCCTCTTCACAACGAACACAAGTGACCATGGATTATTGAAAACGATATGGGCAATTCCATCAACGGTATGGCAAAGAGATTTGTACACAGAGAAATAATGCGATATGTCCAGTTGGAGTTCATGGGGAGATGCTGAATTTATTTGTACTAAAACAGACGGTACATAAATAAAACATTTTATGCATAAGCACACCTTTGACATGATTATCCAGAAACAAAAAAGAAATGTGAGGGCAGAATTTAGGAAGCTTTCTGGCTTTGAACTTTGAGTTCGTGGTTGTATGTCTAAGAAGCTAAAGCTTAAATATAAACATTGGCTGCATGTCCATCAAAGTATAATGATGCAAAGAGATGCTGAAGATATGCTGGCAGCTTAGGCTTCTAAGAACCCCTCCCAGACCTGGAAACTTATCAAAGCTGATGGCACTTTGTATATAGCCTTGCAGGCAAACCCAGTATCAGAGGAATCCTCGGTTGATTATTTTTCAAAATTAATTGAAGATACTCCGACTGCTGAAATGTCTGTGCGGGATGTTTCAGATGAGGGCTGGAAGTTGTCATTCGACAAAGAGGACATCATTGGATTGATTTTAAAAAGTTGTACATTCTGAGGCCCTCGGCCCGTATGGGCTTTCAGATTTTGTGCTTAAGGTTCACCCAGTTAGCTGGGCTAGTGTGCTGTTCACACCACACACCCAGCTGTTAAGGAACAAGTAGATTTTGCCCTCATGGAAGAGGTCAGTTATAACCCCGATCTTCAAGAAGGGGGATCGGACGTTGTCAAAGAATTACCATCCGATCGCCCTTCTTGATGCGCCTGGCAACATGTTTGCAATGTTTGCAATTGGCTGAGTTGATTCAGTGGGTGAAGGTTAGTAACTGCTCTGTCCCGAACCAGTCAGGATTTGTTATGTGTTGGGCTCCTCTGTAAATGGATTCATGCTTGGTCTTTTGAAAAAAAGGGTTCTACAGAGAGGAGTGCCGATGTATTTGACTTTTATAGACTTACAATTGGCCTTTGGCTGTATTGATAGACATCTTCTATGGCAAAAGCTAACATCATGGGGTTGCCTAGAGCATCTCCTTGAGATGATGATAAGGGAATTATATGCCAACACTGCTGTGCAACTTCGATTAAATCTGTCAAGGAAACTAAACAAGATCTATCCCAACCTATCAAGGTCTAAAGTAGGGCTGTATTTTAGCCCCTGCTTTATTTAATCTCTTTATTTTGGATCTGAAACAGACTCTGGAACAAGCACATGCCTTCCCGCCAGGGTTAAAGGGCCACCCAATTCAATGGCTGCTTTACGCTGATGATCTGGTCCTACTGGACCAAACACCAGTGGGTTTACAAAGACAGCTCGCAGCCGTAGAAAGATACGTTGTTACCAATAGATTAAAGATTAACGTTGCAAAAACTAACATATTTAGCCTGAGACCCGGCAGAATGCACAGAAAGATGGACTTTAGATGGTGTTTATATGGCTCCTCAGTGGCCGCGGTGGATGAATATCGATACTTGGGTATTTGTGCGAATAATTGCCCCGAAGACACACCTTATAACGCAGCTCCGGCTGAAGGCAGAGGCCTTAGCAGCCCCAGGGTTTGCACTGCATTTGAGGTTTGGTCGCTACCTGATATGCCTGGTTTTGATGTTTTACAATCAAAAAGTGGTTCCAACAATGGTTTATGGAGCAGAGAATAAGTTAAATGTCTTACTTGATCTGGAATCTTATTGAAGGCATCTTTTGGAAAAGAGTGCTCCATCTTCCACAGAGCACTCCAATACAATTGGTAAGCTTTGAATTGGGGTTGCTTTCGCTGCAAGCTACAATTAATTGGAAAGCAAGGACCCTTTTAACAAAATGAATATTGGCTCAATCAAATTCTCTAATTCCGTGGTAAAAGGATTCTTTGTGTGTGTGTTCGGAGAGTACTTTGTCTTTGTGGGAAAAGGATTGCTTTGAAATCATGGGAAAAGCATAGCTAAACTTGGAAATGTTGATTAGCAATCCAGGTAAGGCTAAGAACAAACTGTGAATTATGGACTGGCTGGAGACTCAGACGCAATGTAAGAAGTATAAAGCCTTTGCATATTTTAAAGAAAAAATTAAAACTTTTAATTACCTTCCAAAATATCAGGGAAAAATTCCTAAGTGCAATATATAGAAATACATTTTTTAGATTTCATCTCAATTTATTGGCGACCAATGAAATACTGGGTATTACGGGAAAGCTGAATAAAGATGTCTGGCGTTTTAGATTTTTTAAGGTAATTGACAAGCCAGAGACATTAAAGCACCTTTTACTAGATTGCCCCGTTTTGATTGATGTAGAAATATAGTATTTTGAAAAATGTTATAAACGATATATTTTGATAACGTAGGAAGCTTGTTCGATCGTGTTGTTTAGTGGTCAATCTGTAAATGTCCTTTTAGCGGTACTTCGATTCATGAAACACTTGGGTTTATGGACTTCATTTTGCTTTTTAAAGATGCATGAAATTATGATTTGTAATTGATTTTTATTTTAGAAGTGGTTTTATTGGTTATGTTAACAAACCATATTGTTCTGATACATTTTTATTGTGGGTTTTAATCAAAGATTTTAATGAATTGTTACTTAACTTTTTTAATGTTACATTTGATATTTAATTGATGCTATAAACTGGTGTCTATTGTAAAAGTTGAACTATGTTTAACTATATACAATTAATTAAAAATGTAATTTAAAATAGCACATTTGACATACAGGAATTCGCATTTGCAGGCTTGCTAGCAACTTTGAGAAATGACCGTAGTGCAAAACACGTATAGGCAATGGTAACTTGACTTGTGCGCCAATGTGCTAAAATATGAGTTACATTATGGTAATTTAATTTGATATGTGCGCCAAAGTGACAGGCAAATTTATTTTGAGGAGTATGCCAGCACGATTAATGGAGACAAGCACTCAGCAATTTAATTTGATTTGTGCACCAACATGGTAGATGAAATGTTGTGTTTGTGATATAACAAAATGGGCTTACCTAGCACACAGTCTTCCATTTTGTTGGGGCTCTTGGTGCACGGCTCTGGAAGAGAGGAGGTAGGGTTTGAAGTGTTAGCAGGAGGCTAGTGTGAAGCAGGTCGGAATCCTGAGGTGTTGCGTGCAGGCCGGAAGTACCCGGTTAATTTAATAAGCATCAGATATATTTCTAAGAGGTTAGCTGTGGTGACATGTGTGTTATGCCTACCCATATGGGACAACCCAAGTTTGATACCAGCACAGGTACCATGAGAGGTGCTGGTCTGGAAGTGTGCATTTGTGGGAGTGGGAGGTCGGGCAGAGCCAAGGGCGAGAGAGCTTCCTATGTATTTAGTGCAGTTAGGTAGCGAGGGAGGGTGCTATTAGGTGTTAAACTGCAGCGTGCTTGGAGATCCATGGACGGAGTGAAAAGTAGGAGGCGGCGGGGGCAGTAGGGTAGTGGGAGCAAAAAGAGACCTGTACCAGTGGTTTTTGTCAGAACACGCAATTCTGACTGCCCTTGGTTTTGCTCATGTGTTGGTAGGTTAGTAGTAGTTTGGGTGTGTTCCAATTTTCTTTTCCTGTCTGGTAAGCGCTTGTGGAGTGGTCTTGAAGTTCCTTGTCCATGGTTGGTCACGGAGACCGATCAGAGGGCATTTGGGTCAATGGTCAGCAGTAATACATTTGTTATATTATTATAAGGGAGAGACATTGAAATCCTGTGTTCGATGTGTAGAGTTCTTGTCTCAGAGCGAGACAATTGTAATGGTTTCTGTGTTATGGCTGTCCTAAGCCCGGCCTGGCTTTGCCCACGAAGGGTGGTGTTGATTTCTCAGATCGGTCATGCGTGTGAGTGAGTCTGACTCGGTTAAGTCTGGACCTTGGAACACTTGTGTTTGCGCCGTTGTATGCAAGGGAAATTGGGCCCGGTCTTTGGGATGTGTATATCTGGGCTAATTTGTTGATATTTGACTGGTGAATCATTAGGTTAAGTGATTTTCTCACATGGTCTTACGCGGTGCAGCAGTGTTTCGGTACAGTGTTCTATAGTTTGATTGCCAGGATTGAGAAGGAGGAGCTTCCTTGGCATTTCCGGTTAAAGTGCGGGATTGATACTAGAAACGCATTGCTGGATCAAACGGTTTTGGGCGGCAAATATCCCATAAACTTCTTTGAGATGTGTTCTGAGCCCTTGCAATTAAATGCATAGTGGATGATACACAGGGTCTTTAACTAGACTCTGCGTTTGACGGGCAGTCAGTGGAGTGCCTGCAGAGTTGGGTTGATGTTTTCCTGTTGAAGGCCTAAATCATGGAACGTTTAGCGCGGTGCAAAGTGACTTTGCACTGCCAACAAACACGTTGAAGCGGGCTTGATCCACAGAGCAGTGCAAAGTGCATTTTTGCAGTGCAAATTCACTTCGCACTGCAAAAGTACCCTTTGCACCGTGAAATAGGACCATTTAGTGCAGTGCAGAGTACTTTTGCAGTGCAAAGTGAGTTTGCAGTGCAAAAATACACTTTTCACCTCGCTGAACGTTCCATGAATTAGGCCCTGAGTCTTGCTGTAGAGCTGTGCACTCTTTGGGGCAGATTCACCAAAAAAAGCGCAAATCAAAGCGCAGAGAATGCGTCCATTTCATTGGCTTTATTTTTAGAAAAGCGCAGGTCACATTCTCAAAGGTGACCATCGCAATTCTGGAGGGGCTGGACAGTGGGGCCAAGATATGCTGTCTAGCCACTTCGCATACACTAGTGTCTGGAGCTCCCTGGCGACACTCACGTATGACAGGCTACCAGCAACCACGTGGGTGCTGGGCTGTTGGCGGAGCCGTCTCAGTGAAATGACAAAAAAGGGAAAGCCGGTTTAACTCGCGGCTGTCACACTTCAAAAACAAATCACGGCTGGTTCAGAAATGACCTTGTCATGATTTGCTCTTTTCCATGCGCAAGGGGATGACTGTCGTTTCTGTGTATTTTAAAGCGCTTCCTGTTTGAGAATTCGAGATGCGCTTTAAAATGGTCAGAAGCACCGCATTCTCTGCACAAAAGGGCATCTGAATGAGCGCATCTAAGAAGCGCTCCTTCAGACGCCCTTTGAGAATTGCGCAGCCACTTTTTTGGGCGGAAATTAAGAGATACGTGTGCACCTGTGTATTTCTTCACTTGCGGCAAAAAAAGTTTGGTGAATCTAGCCTTTTATGTAAGGTTTGCCAGACATTCTGCTCGGCCTAGGTAAAGGCTGTTGGCATAATTCAGTTATGGGTCCAGTTATGAGTACACTAGGGTCAATGGGGGTCATTACGAGTCTGGAGGTAGCCATGGTGCTATTAGCGCCATGGCTACCGCCATAACGCATACCAGGTCCGGGTTCCCTGAATGGGGAAATACCGGCCCATTCCAACCTTGGAGGACCCGGTAATTCCCCATTCAGGGAACCCATCCCCATTCCCATTCGAGCCCCCATAGGGCTCAATGGGAATGGGGAGGGAGCTAATAACGGGCCTGTTAATAACGGCCCGTTGTTAGCTCCCTGGTCTGCTAGCGGGACCCGCAAAGGGCGCCTGGTTTTACCAGGCGCCCTTTGCGGGTCCCGCGAGCGGACCTCGTAATAGGGCGGTAAGGGGTTCATGTCGCCGGCATCATTACCGGCGCCGTTAACCCCTTACCACCACGGTCGGAATGACCCCCAATGACTGCCCAGGTTCCTACGGGAAATTCAGGTACGGCATGATTTATTGGATGATCTTAGTTGAAAGAGACAGCTTCTCATTATAGCTTTAAATTGGGGTTTTAGAGTGCCTATGGGAGGTTTTGGACATTCGGGGGGGTAGGGGCTGGAGGCAGGTGTAACGCTCACCTGATTCCCGTAGAGGCGCCGGTCTTTGGGCTGGACCTCTGTGCACTGTATGTCTGACTCGAAGGGTAAGATGTCTGCAGATAGAAAATATGGGATTAATGAACTGGGTTATTGAATGTCTCTCTCTTCTTCCCTTTCTCTTCTCCTGTAGAACCCCAAAGGTTAACGTTCTCACCTTAGGTAAGTGAACGCCGTGCTCTCCATCTGCCTCGGGGCAGGGTGCTGTAACCAGTTTCTTCACTGGATAAGGGGAGCAGGCCTCTTCACTTCAGAGGACTGCTATCCGTCGTTTACTGCACGAACGGTAAGTTTCGAGTAATTCTAATGTCTTTAAAAGTCTTTAGTAATGATGTCTCTTGTTTTTGCAGGGTTCCGGCGATGGCGGATGACGGGCTGAAGTGAGTTGAAGATGGAGCCCGTGTGATGAATGGAAGCGCCTGGAAGCACGTAAGTAAGCGCTCGTTGCCTGCTTCACGATGCGCTCTAACTGTCTTTTTATTTTGCAGGTACAAGTTCGGAGCGGCTGCAGGGTGCCGGAATACCCACTGGGTTAGATGTGGAAAGGAGTAATGGCAGGTGAGTATTAAAGTTCTCCAATGTCTTTAAACGCACCTTGTTTTGTCTTTCAGATGCGGGATGCAGCGCCGAAGGCCTCCGGAGCGTGCGAAGAGCTGGTAAGCTTTTGTCTTTCAGATGCCGGAATGCAGTGCGAAGACCTCCGGAGCGCACGAAGAGTAGGTAAGCCTTTGTCTTTCAGATGCCGGAATGCAGCGCGAGGCGTTGGTGACAGCCGATGGACCAGGTAAGTGAAGCGCTGTCACTGAAGACCGTAATGCTAACCTGTTCTTTCTTGTCTTTATAGGTGTTGCTGAAGACTGGATTCAGGATGGTAAGCCTTTTTCCTTAGGCCCAGGATCAGATGCAGAAGACACGATGAGCGTTCTGCTGCAGAGGATGCAGAATAACGCAAAGCAAGATTCATCCATCGGGTGTGGTTTAAAAAGCCTCCTGTAGTGCTTAGGTGTCTCCTTCCACAGCCACGCCTAGGTAAGAAAAGAGTTCCTGCTTTCCAGAAGAGTTCCAGTGTTCTGAACCTAGGGAGTGGCTCCTGCCCCACCCAGCAGGAAACGTAGTTCCAAACAGAAGAGGATCAGAGGCTCAACTGGCAGGCAAGTAAGCAGCATGGTCTGCTGCAGGTAAGTCCACCCAAGCATTATGAGCCCGGCGCTTCCAGCGCTGGGACTGGGCATATTTATGAGCCTGGTGCCACTGGCGCCAGGACTGGGTCCAAAAGGTCCCAATTGGGACTGGTTGGCACTCGGAACCTGGGTTATGGATCTGCTTCCAAGGGAGTTGGGAAAACCCTGACCTTTTGGAAGCAGAGATCATGACAGCAGGTTGCTATTTCCTATGGCCAAGGAAAGTTTGTGTGATGGGTTGTTTTGGAGCAGCAGGTCATATGATTGGTTTCAGTTGGGCCATTATCTATCTGACTATATGCGAGAGGCAATTGACACGGCCCAGTAGATTATGAGTGGTGTGAGGGGTCAGAAATGAGAGGCGGACACAAAGTTGTAATGTTTTCAACATTAGACATCTTTGTTAAAATAAAGGGGTTGGACTATCATAAAGAGAGTTTCCCTGCCTAGGAAACTAAAACTAAAGATCTGTCCGTGTCTCGTTGTCAGAATTATGTAAACTAGTCTTGTGTCCAAAACATATCTGACCTCACAATAAAAATGAGCAAACAAAAAATGCAAGGAAAAATGTCTCTGATCTAGGTTTAGCAAAAAGTGTTCACATGTAAAGCAAATAGATACATCCAAGAAATTTTTTTTTCCCAAAGAGAAGTCCTGGGATCCAGAGGTTGGCTGTCTTCCCCTGGATTATTTCAGGAAGTCTGGTGAAAGTTTCTTTTAAAAAAAAAACATTCCTGAAGGATGGCAGGAATGTCTCTTCCATACAACAACTTCTCAAGGCTGTCAAAAAGTGTCGCTTTTATACAACAACTTCAGAAATGACAAAAGTGTCTCTTCTTTACAATAACCTCTTAAGAATGACTTCCTGATATATTCCCGTGGCAGGAATCCTGCCGCAGATTCTTTCGGTCCCCTGGTATACTCTCCTGCCAGGTATCTTTACACAATGTCTTTTTCATTCATATACATTAAATAGATTACCTGGTTACACCCCTGCCAGGAATCCCCTTCTGGGCTGTGTAGATCCCCTGGTATACTCTCCTGCCAGGTATCTTTTCACAATGTATTTTACTTTCATATACTTTAAATGGATTAACTGGTGTACTTCCCAGCCAGGAATTCCCTTCTGGGTTTTGAAGATCCCCTGCTAAACTCTCCTGCCAGGTATCTTTCTCCCAAAGGCTCACTGTCTGATGTATTTCGTTTACCAGGACTTCTTGTAATGTTCTCTCTATCTCTCAGTATAGCACAGTTCTATTCCTGCAATGTCTATACTTCATTGGCTTTAGGTAATACTTGTTCCAACTTTCCCCATATTGACATCTCATAAAAGGAGACTTGTTCAAGTTCTGTTTTTTAACTTCTTCACCAATATTCATTTGCTTCTGGCAACACTTGCTCCACCTTTCCCCATATTTACATCTCAGATATGGAGGCTTCTGCAAATTCTGTCTTCTAACTTCTTCATTAACATTCATCTGCTTGTGATAACATGTGTTACAACTTTTCCCGCATTGACATCTCATGCATGAAGATCTGTGCAAATTCTGTCTTTCTATTTTACTTGGTTGATTTTCAAAATGAGTTCTTAATTGTTCATATGCCTGTCGGTATGCCAGGGGGTCCCCACCATCACTGGTCAGACTCACAGGTGTCTTATAGCGTTTCTGACCTGTGGCACGTTGCTGCAGCAAAGTATTCACTCATACATGGCATCTCCCGCTCTGCAGACCTTCTTTCAGCTCTCCCGCCGGCTCCGCATTCACTTGCCGGTGAAGCTGTTGCTGTTTGGCGCGACTGTGTCCTCGCCAGCTTCGCTGCTGTGCTGATTGCTCAGCGGCTATTCCGCGGTGCCTGCTGTGCTTTCCTGTGTCTTCCAGCCCTCCGGTAGGTAATGCTTACAAGCGGCAGCTTGAAAGCACCTGCCTTATTAAGCACAGTCCATTCTGTGCGTTTGCCTTCACCTGCAGGTCTGCTTCGCCCGCTCTGCTTCTCTCTTCTCCGACTCCCAATTGAAGGCGTGAACCCTTTTCAAATGTCCGACGCAGCTGAGCTTCATTGTAACAACTAGTCTGCGTGTTTAGCTTTGGGATCCTTTCAATCCATATTAACCCCTGCCTCTTCCTCATTTCAGTACTTGAGACATTATGGGAGTTGGTGTCCATAAGATTTTTGTTGAAGAACAAAAACATCAGAGAAAAAGGATGTTAAATGTGTGTTATGTGTATATGTGGTATGAATGGTATTCTGACCAGAGTGTTTTGCAGAAAGGGGTCTTTGGGTCCTACAATGGGAGGGATTTGTAAAGTGACAATCAGCCATCAAAAATTCAGGAATTATTCGGTCTTCCTCTCTGGGAAGGGAAGAATAATGTGTCTCTCTCCTGATGGGGTCACCACCTTTCCCCGACAGCCATCTCCTCCCATGTGAGCCTCCCACCTAGTACCACCCCCAGGGATAGGATCAGGGAGCGACTGACATCCCCATGCCACATGGGAGGAGATCTCTGGCTGGGGATCAGTGATGACACCGCTGGATTCATCACAGTGGATGCTGGCATAGATCTGTAGAAAAAGTGTGTTTTGTCCATGTAATTCTCGTCAGTTAGACCAGAGTTGCTGATGATTTCCAAAAGTGAGGTCATGTATATTTTGAATGACACTGGTGATAGGCTGGACCCTTGCGGTTGCCCAAAGGTGATGCTTTGAGTGGTGATTTGGGAGATGGGGCTGGAGAGGAGCAAGACCATCCAGCAGAGCACTTTTTGCCTCAGTATGATGTTCACAAGTCTTTTCGGAGGATTATTTAGGATGTAGTCCAAAGTCGTCAAGATATTCACAAGGATGAGTGTAACTGGAGTGCCGGTTGATGACATTATCCTATAGTGCATTCCAGAAATATAAGAGTAGATTCTGGTCACCTCATTGGTCTCAATCTATGTTACGAAATGTGCATGATTTTGTTAGTCGCCATGTGAACCCCCAGTTGTTAGTGGATGTACTCGCTAGGATTTTTGCTGTGAAAAAGTGCTGGATATAGGGTGGTAGCTCACACGGGCATCAGGGTTTTCTTTGTTTTTTAAATAGAAGCTTGACATATGCAGATTTGAAGGCTTGCAGAATGGTACTTTCTTCTATTGAAGATTTGATGGGGGATTAGAAGATCGGATCTTGTAACGGTTGTTGTGTTATGGCTTTGTAGATTTAGTTAGTATTGTGACGTGGTCGCCCATCACAAAGAACCAAGCTAACTCAAATGGTAGGTCCAAGAGAGTTTTTTTGATACTTAACACTCACTTTTGGCCAGGGATTCTCCGGTACTTCTCAAGGCTTAATGTGCTCTTGGGGCTTGGTGCTAGGGTCGTCCCAGTCTATCTGAACTTCCCTGGCCTTTGCCACTTCCCTAGCCCAGGCTCTCATACCAGGATTGAAGTAACTTGTCAAAGGTGTCACCTATCTCTCAGATGTTCTGACTAAAGCCTATGGTAATACAGAGGCAAGCTACACCTCCCTAGGGGTCTTCTCGGCTTTCCATGACCTATCTGCTTTTTTGGCTTGGGGAGTCAGGGATGGTACCTTCTTTCACCCAGTGTCACTCTTCTGACTCTCACACCCATTCTCTCCTGACCATCTCCTCCCCCCGTACTACTGTCCCTCCGATCTCTTACTTCGCCCTTCCACCACCAATCTTTGATCTTACTTCTTTTATTACTCCTGTTCTTACCATCAGTATTAGCTCCAACTAGCCCTCTACCTCCGTTACCTTTGCTTCCAACCTTCCTCCCCCTTTACTTCTTTGCCTCTTGCTATTTTGCTTGTTATCTCTCGCTCTCTCTCTCCTACCACTACTCCTATTCCCCCACTCCCTGTTGCTCTTCCTGCTCTCCCTCATATGCTTATCCTACTCTGTTATGAACACTATCTCTTTACTAGCTTTACTTCCTTTCACTACTATTGTTGTCACTTTACTGATGTTCCTACTTGTTAATATTCGCTTTCGCCCTTTACCGCCAACTCCCCATCTACTACCTATTCCATTTCCAAATGTATCCTTCATGCCCACTACTTCTCCCTCACTCACTACTCTGATGCTCCCACTACCACTATCTCTACTCCTGAAGACTCCTACTCCACACACTCCTTACTTTCACACACAACTACTCCACAGAGCCCCTCTCTCCAATAGCCCCCTTACTCCTGTCGCTCTGGCCTCCATTAGTCTCTCGCATGTCCTCCACAACCTCCTGTCCTCACCCAACTAACCCACACTCAAGCATTCACACACACACCTCTGCGAATATGAATACCCCACCCCGTCCACGGATCGGTCAACTTACCTTACCAACGACTTACCTTAATTGAGGGTGTGTGTCATTGGAAGGGCATAGAGGCTTCAAAAGAGTTTATAAACCCCACCCCTTCTTCCAGCTAGACCAAAGTGTTTCGTAGGGTACATTCTTGGTGATGATCCAGTTTTTCAAGTCTTTCCTGAATTTATAGAAGGGCAGGTCAGCTCGGAGAGTCGTGGGGAGCATGTTCCACAGTTGGGCCGCCCGGACGGGAAAACAGTTGCATCGTTATTCACGCTATGAAATTAATTGTATCTAGGTGCAGATATGAGAACAGAACTCTGGGGCAGATTTTTATTAAGTAACAGGGAAGATAAAGAGAGAAACATTTTAGGACTTCTAAACTAAGACAGGGTGAAACAGGAACATATTGGTATGATGAGGGAGACACCATTTAAAAAAAATGTATAATTGCAAATTGTGAAGTGTTCTCCAAATGGTGGATGGGGTTGCCCTGGGAACCAGCTGATGCATCTCCATGAGGGCAGTTGAGGTGGGATTCACTGGGACGCTAACCCTCTGGAGATGCGGTAAACCCTACGAGGGCAGACAAAAAGAGAAGGAGAAATTAAGGGACTACAGATCGCAGTAGGTCCGAGTATCATGAGGGTGTCAATGCAAACAGTATCCAGAAAAATGCAAACCCAGAGCACTTTGGAAACCTCTCAGACAGACACGGATTGGGCCAAGCCATGAATCCACAACATACATGACAGAATGGACGCAGACTGAAAACCATGTGTCGGATACCCAGATCCAGAAGAATGCCAGGACGGATGAGCTCTGAGAGACGTGGACCTGCGCGAATGTAGCTACCACAATTGAGTAAGATCCAAGATGCCACCAGACTACTGTGTTTCCTTCAAAACCTTTGCAGTCCCTCAGTAGAGAAGGGAGTGAGGGCCATCAAACAATTGTTTTATTTTATTATAACACAGCTAAATATTCAGCTTTTTACATTGCCATAACAGCCTAAGGACAAGGTTCTCCTTATCATATTACATGTGATTTTATTCTTTGTTCAAAGGTATGACTCTTTTAGAGATCGACTGATTGATGTCACTGGGTAAAAAACCTCTTATTGCTAACTGGCCCCCTAGTCCAATATCACTCAGTAAAGTTTTGAAATGCCCATATAGCTTGGTCAAGTGATAGATTCATGGACTTTCTTTGCCCTCCAAGAAGCGCTGTCACAGCGTATTGTGGCAAATCCCTTTATGTTGTCACTTCTTCCCAAGGGGGGACCTCTCCCATGGGGCCACGGAGGTGAGGCTACTAGCATATAGGTCCTCTGGAGGTGGGGCTCAGCAGCAGGGTCCTATGGGAGGTGACTCCCTCTTTGGGAGAAGGGAGGACTATCTAGGGAGAATGTGATATATCTACCACCATTCTGCCCTACATGATTTACTACACAACACAGATAGAGCCCAAGCACCTCCATCCTCTATGTCTCCTCTTTCTGCTGGTGGTTACTTCAGGGCGAGAGAGCGCCTCAAACAAACCTGAGGAGAGAGAAGGCTCTGGGACCCGTTTATTGAGAGAATTGGAGAATTGTATATGCAAGACAATGCCTGGCAGTTTAGTGAACCAGGCCTTATTAAGAGACATTATAAACCTGAGAAAAGGGTCAGGGACCCACATAATGAGAAGAGAAAACCAGGGGGAAGAAAGATATATCCATTGGCAAAAGTCAAGAGAATACCGGGCGAAAAGAGAAATATCCTTTGGTAACAGTGAAGAGACGACCAGGGGGAGAAAGATATATCCTTTCGCAAAAGTCAACAGAAGACCAGAAGAGTAAAAAGCTATCCTCTGGTAAAAACAAAGACATCATTGAGACTATTGAAGGAGAGCCCAAGAAAGCCCTGGGGAAGGGACACTACCCTCCCCCTTTTTATGGAACTATACTTAAAAGCCTAGTGAAGGTCAGGGGAAGGAAGATATTACCCCATCATTTACAAACTGCCTAAAGTACCATCCAGAAGGTGAGATCCATCCTTCTGGGATCAGGGTGTTACCAATTCTATAGTTTTCTTTTGAGTGTCAGGGACGAAAATAGGTTTGGGTCACTGGACAGTGCACTATTTTATTTTGACAGACATTTCTGACATCATCCTTAGTTTTGTTTGAGGCAGTGAAACCCCTCTTAGTTATGGGGACACATCTGGTTCTTGTTTATTTTTCTGTTAAATAAAGGTTTATGCCAACAAGCATGTCACCTTTGTGTCCCACGTCTACTTCTGCATCCTTACAGTATCCATGCAGTAAGTGTCCGTTTTTCCTGCCGCAAGTAGGGCTCTGTGTCTGAGTTGGAGATATGCCTGGCATGCACAAAGCAAATGATTTGCACTTTCAATTCCGTTGGACTTACAGAATCTGCACGTGCGGTTTGCTTTTATCATCACCAATCTGGGTCTAATTCTGTCTAGGGTTTCTTCCAGATTAAACGTCAGTCTCAGGTTATCGGTACGAAGAAATGAGTAGGGGAATTATCTAAGGTACAGACCCAGTATCAACACCGTCAGCTGACCATTTATATAGTCTTTACTTGAAGATTTTGTGGCTAAATTGACTCATGTCTTCAAGATCAGCGCCAGCACACTTGTGGGATGTCATCCCCTGCTGCTCTGAACAGGGCACCAATGCTTCTGGATTCAACCACGCCAGTTTTCTGCAGGACTCCACATGATTTGGTCCACCTGGACAAAGTGATCCATCAAGTAACCCAGGACCAAACTTTCTTGTGTGGGTAATCACTGTACACCTAACAGCGTGAGCGACTTGTGTTCTACTTGGGATTGCCTCATCTGAACCCCAACAATCACCACTTACCTCAAGATCTGCACCAGCGCACTCGTGGGAAGTCATCCCTGCTGCTCTTAACCAGGTCCACCGTTTCTGGACTCAACCACAATCATTTTTGAAGGACTTCACTGGATCGGGTCAGCCTATCCCACATGACCTGTTATGTGAATGTAGAAACAAGCTTTTGTCTGTGGGTAATCATTGCAAAATCAACACTGACTGGTGTGTGTACTACTCAGGAGTTGTCCCATCGGTCCCTCAACAAGCGCTGCTTACCTCAAGATCAGCATTAGTATTCATGTGGAAGTCATTCACTGCTGCTCTCAGCAGGGCACCTCTGCTTCTGAATTCAACCTTCCCCATGTTCCACATGGTTTAGTTGGAATGATACTGCCTAGCCCACATGATCTAGCACATGATCGATGTGCAGGCTTTCTCTTGTGGGTAATCATTGTACACCTAATACTGTAACTGACTCATGTACTACTCAGGTTTGTCTCATCCAAATCACAATGTGCAGCGCGTGCCTCAAGATCAGCACCAGCGCCACTTGTGAAAAGTCACCCCTGCTGCTCTCAGGTTGGTACAGCCACTTGTGGTCTCTACCGTGGCCCTATTCTGCAGGGCTTCGCTAAGTTGATTCTTCTTGGCCAACGTGATCTATCGCCTGACTGGAGGAGAAAGCCTTCTTCTGTGGGCCATCATTGCACATCTACCATTGTGAGCGACTTGTGTGCTACTAGGGGTTGTTTCACCAGCCACACAACAAAAAGAGCTTACTTCAAGATCAGCACAAGTGGCTCATGGGAGGTAATTTGCCACTACTCACTGCGGGGCATTACTGCTTCGAAACTAAAACACGCCCCTTTTCTGCAGGGCTTTGCTGGATTGGTTCCACCTTGCCCACGTGATCTATCCTGTGATGGAAGAAGCAAGCTTTCATCTGCCTGTAATGTGAAGGGTTAGGAATGAAATTCGGACTCAGTGGATTTATATTTTCGTCTATAGCCTTTAATTAAATAAAATGGGTTGGAAAAATGTCTCTCTGTCTCTGAACTAAGAAGTATATTCCCAACCGAAAGAAAAACGAATGGGTCAGAATGTCCAAAACAATAAGTCCTTTGTCCAAAGTGCTATTCAGACACTCACATTCTAAAATCAACTCTAAAGTGAAAGGGAAATGTCTTTGGCCTTGGAAAATAAATGTTCAAAAGAATGAATGTTAACTCCAACACAAAAGTTAAAAAATAAATATGGCTTACAATTCCATAGGATAATTCCCTTCCCCTGGATTTTTCATCGCTTAATAGCAGTTCTATGAGTTCCTTTATAGCAATGGAATGAGTATACAAAGTAATGACTGGTGTACTCTCCTGCCTGGCTTCCTCTTACTCCGGGATATGTTATATTCACACTCCTTGCTAATCACTTGATATCTTTGTCAGGATTCTTTCAGAGAACATTGTCCAATTTGACCTTGCCTGGAAAGTCCTCGGGATTGCCTTTTACACAAACACCTCTTACTTGCATATGCCTGGTACACTCTTCTTCCAGGCCTTTACACTTCTTTTCATATACTTGTATTTTGAAATGCCTGGCATGCTCTCCTGCCAGGGCTTCTTTTACTTGTGAATTCTAATGCATGTTATACTGTCCTGACAATACTTTCTTTTCACGTAGACCACCTGTTATCATATTCTCAAACACTTGTAATTTGCAATGCCTGGTATACTCTCCTGCAATGACTTTCTTTCAGATGCACACTTCTGTCCATTAGGGCTGCTTGGTATACTCCCCTGCCAGGACTTCTTAAACTCGTACTGTGCACAGTTGTAAACTTGACAATCTCTTGTCATAACACTGTTTGGTTTCTTTAAGTATTATGGCACCTTTCATTACGTCTCATTCAGCTTTTTTGCTTCATTTTTCTTTCGGCAGCGTTGTTTCAATAAATGAGCATATTTACAACTTTAACAGTCTCTTGTTATTATCACGTTCAACTTCTTTAAATTATGTTATACCTTCCTTTCTGTTTCATTAATTCATCATATGTTCGCATGCCCCGGTGTCCCCTCTTCCCTTGGGCGGACTCACCGGGTTGTTTCAATGGCAATAGCCTCTCTCACAGTAAACCGCCAATGGTCTGCGTGCGTCCCGGTACCTTATCTGGGGCTCACAGCTTCTGCCGTACAGTTCTCATCCTTCTCGTGTGTCTCGCTCATCTGCTGTTCACCTTCCAGGACTCCAGTAGCACAGAGGCTGCTCTCTGGTACAGCTGCACATCGGGACCCTGTCTTCCTCACTCCAGGGTTCCCACAGCTTTCCGGACTGGCCAGTGTCCCTCCTGCGGTTCCTCTCCTGAGCCAACTGGGTCCACACATCTTGCCTCTGGCTGACAGTCAGTCCCTCGGTCAACAGTGAGTGGATAGACATCCACACTGCAGGACACCTTACAGAGCTGATCTCTCTGTTAAAATGTCCTGACTGCAATCAGCCGCGCGCAACAACTAGAATGCACCAGGTGCCCCTGGCCTTTCGTGATCTTCATTACTCGGCTCATCTTCCTCGTGACACAGGTTTCAGAGTTAGAAAAAGGAGTCAACTGGTATTATTTTTACAGGTAGAGTTTGAGGATGCCTTAAGGGAGTCTTATGGGCAAGTTTATCCTATGTGTAGGAGTTGAAGTGATGTTTCCACTAATTTTAGAAGGAACCTTTGGCAAGTTAAAGCCTTTCCAATATTCGTAGATAGCAAATCAGGTTTTAAAGAACTTGGGGGGATGAATATTGGGTTACCTGGGGAATAATCATCATTATCCTCTGCCTCTTCCTCATTCCAATGGCCCAAATAGTCTCCCTACTGGGATCTTGATGGCCAGACACGCAATCTCTACACTGAGATGAAAATTGAGGTTAACAACATGTTATTATGGTCTGGGGCACTGGGAAATCCCCTTTTAAGGGAAAGGGAGGATATGTGCGGTTCTCTGTTAATGTCATCGAGTTTTCCTGAGAGCTAGCTCGCCCCAGGTGGTCCTCCCTCATATAGCCACCCACAGGGTCAGGATCAGGTAGCAGCTGCCGTCCCCTGGCCCCATAGGAAGGGGCTTTCCCAGGGAAAGAAGTGATGACATCCATGAATTAATCACAGTAGTAATTAATGTATTTATTGGTGATTTGTAAGGCACCAACTACAACATTGTCATTTCACAGCACCCACTGAACACCTAACACTGTGACTGACTTGTGTGCTACTTGAGTGTGTGAGAATGGGCATGTGTTGAGGGCAGCATAGCTCAAGCTTTTTTGATTTGTATTAATATAAAATGATGCAGGTATTTCTGTTTCTGAAAGGGAGCTCTACTAATTATAAAGCCCTTTAATAAATGTTCCATACCAAAATTATAGAGTGAAAACATGATACTCCTTTGCTGAGATAGCCCATAGGTGGCCTCAGCCCCAGCTCTGCAGTTGCACAGGACAGGCTCAAGTGTCACATGTACATTCTGGACAGCGGCTAACATGCAAAGGGCCTAAAGGCAGAGTTGGCTTTTTTAATTTTCTGCACCCATTTTCAAAACTGATAACTGAATGCCTTGGTCAGTTTGGTAGTTTTGTAAATCTTCAAATATAAGCCATGCTTAGTTGTGGCATGGTGACTACTAAAACCAACCAATTATGCTGCTGCAGCCATTTCTTATCCTACCAGGGTCAGTTCTGTGAGCAGGACTGTAGCTATGACAGAGGGCTGATGTGCATCAATGTCCTGCATGTATGTCTCCACTACAGCCATTTGGGATACCACTTCCTGCTCCCACTCGCTCTTTTCCTGCAGGGCAAGGCACTCTGGGAATTTATGTCAGAAGGTAAAGAGCACACATTACAACCACCTGGATTGGACCCCTTACATCAGGCTTGCTTTAGACCAATCACCTGTGACACATTGCCTTTATAATTGAATTCAAGGTGGTAACAGCCTGCCAGACAATGTTTTGGTAGGCCCGGGGGAAGTGAGGGCCTTGGCAGGGGCTCAGCTGAGGGCATGCAGCAGCAGGTAAGCAACAGGAGGCAGCAGCAGGTAAGTAGGGGGAATTGGTATTGGTTGGGAAAGAGGGGGAAGTGGGAGGTTTGCAGGTGGGTGGTGAAACTGTGGGCAAGTCCATTCCAGTGAAGTGAAAATAGAAGGCTCTATCCCCTAACCATACCCAGGACACATCCGGGTGAACTGCTGCTGGACTAATGTCTCTCTGCTGGCTGTACTGGAACCAGGCTCCTGTTCGCTGAAGGTGAAGGTTCCACTATAGGTGCTAGCCAAGCTCCCCAGAGTAGCACAAAACGGAAGGACTCACCTTGTCTGGGAGCCCCTTTGGGACACCATGCAAACCAGAAGCAGCTGGAATACTGTTCCACTGCCTTGAGAGGTCTTCGAGCCTGATCGATCATGCACGCTGCCTTCAAGCCTCTGAAGGACCTGCGTCGCTGCTTTTGGCACTCTAATCGAACCTCAAACTGCTTGCTATATCTCGAACAATCCAGACACCTGCCCGACCCATTGCAGTGGACAGACTCATCTCAAACCGATCACATGCTTGACCTTGTGGAAGCAACTCGCCCAATTCCTGCCTATGCTGGAAGCCATCAAACTCACCCGCCTCGAACGTCGACTCACTCTGGCAGAGCCATCGTCTTGACCACTGCCCCAAACCGATTGGAAGCCATCGTCTTGTCATCTTGAGCCATTGTCTCAACTTCCAGAACACTGACTTGACTCATTGGGGAACCGTACATTCAAAATGTCTCGTGGCCAAATGCCAGTGGGATGGTATCAACCCGAAAGCTAGCGCAACCATGGCAAAAGTGCCTAGAAATCCAACCTGACCTCGTTGAGTACCAAAGACAAGAGTAAAGGTAGTTTGAGGCCCTGTCTCCCTTGTCTACATTTGGGACTATGGTGCTTTTAAGCTCCGCCTATGCCTTTTACTTCAAGAACATGACTTTGAACATTGACACTGTTGCTCAATCAAATTGAAAGAACACCCCTCAAATGTTATGTGATGCTTTAGCATCCTTTTCTACTAACAAATTATGCAAAATATGTGCAAGCATTGCTTCGAGAACTATTTGGTAGACCTCTATTTACATCTTCGAACTTGGCTTCAAAGTCATTTAAAAATGTTGAGTTCCTTACAGGTACTTAGGTAGCTTGCTGAGTAAACCTTTAAAACGCTCCGCCTACTAACCTTATCCAGACAATTTGCTTAGTGAACACAGGGATTGTTGCTGATTTGCCATCTGCAATGAAGCATCGTTCAATGTGGTATGAAAGATGCATGGCTAGTGCCTTTGCTGAGGAGGCCTACATTAGATCCCTCCAAACCTTAAAATTATAGTTCTCTCTCGAATCTTCCCTTTATTGAGAATGTTAGGAAAGTTGAAGTTACCTGTCAACGATCAAACTATCTGGAGGGGGAAGATGACCCGGAAGAATCTCAGTCTGGTTTACAGCCTTTAAAAAGTACAGAAACCACTGTGTTATTAACATGGGCCAAACGACTGGACTTGGGGGGCAGAGGGTGGTCTGCTGCACTAATGTTATTGGATCTGCAAGCTGCATTTTAGGATCTGAGTGAAATGACCGAATGCAAAAGTGTGACTACCAAAAGTCAGACTTTTTTTCTTCTTTTTTTCCATTTTTCAGCAAATATATATATGTGGGGGGAGACCCTCCAAAATCCCCCACCTTACCCCTATACATTTATATTAACTTTACCCCCCCCAAATATATATCTGCAGAAAAATGGGGGTCGGGCTTTTGGGGGTCGGACTTTTTGCATTCGGTGATTTCGCACAATATCACATTTTACACTGTGGTACCATGAAATCCTTCTTTACCTCGTAGCCAATGTAATCAGTGTTAAAGGCTCAGCCACTGAACAGGTACAATGTATTTTACACTGTGGTACCATGAAATCCTTCTTTACCTCGTAGCCAATGTAATCAGTGTTAAAGGCTCAGCCACTGAACAGGTACAATGTATTTTACACTGTGGTACCATGAAATCCTTCTTTACCTCGTAGCCAATGTAATCAGTGTTAAAGGCTCAGCCACTGAACAGGTACAATGTATTTTACACTGTGGTACCATGAAATCCTTCTTTACCTCGTAGCCAATGTAATCAGTGTTAAAGGCTCAGCCACTGAACAGGTACAATGTATTTTACACTGTGGTACCATGAAATCCTTCTTTACCTCGTAGCCAATGTAATCAGTGTTAAAGGCTCAGCCACTGAACAGGTACAATGTATTTTGAAGGAAAGTGCCCAAGAGGTGCAATTTGACAATGACACCTTGTCGGCTCACGTGGTTACTTGTGGGATACTCTATTCACCAATTTTATTTAACAACAATATCTTTCCATTGGTTGAAGGATTTGGTCTATGATGTTAACTGTATGCAGACGATACTCAGATCCTGCTTGATCTTCATGGAATATCTGGGGATGCGGTAGGGGTGTCAGAAGGCTGTGTACCGTTGAACGCGGGACAAATGGCTGCACATGTTAGGTGGTTGTCCATCCTTGGGTTCCCTTAATTTTCAATGACCTGCCCATCTAGGCCAGCCACCAACTCTGGTTGACAGTGTTAAAAATATGGGCTCTTTTCACAAGTCAGCTTTCCCCTCAGACAGATGCGGTCACACAGCCAGTTCATTTGCATCTTCATACAATCAGATGATTTTGTGCTTTAACTAATATTCCTTATTGGGTGGTTCTGGTGCAACCTGTGGCTATGTCTATACTGCATTACTGTCTTCCAGTCTATCTTGGAAGCTAATATCTAAGTTGCAGCCCATTCAGCAAAGGGCTACTCGCATCTTTTTAAAATCAGATCACAATTTTGTAGATCGTCAATCGTTAGGCTGTTGTCAATTGATACACTGATTCAACATTGAGTTTAGTTTTTTTTAATATGGGAAGTGTTAAATGGAAGGGCACCCACATTATTTGTCCAACTTTGATGAATGCTACTATCCTAGGCATCTCATGCACTCTGTTACTTCTATGGGTCATCCAAATTGCACCAACTACAAGTATTATGAATGCAACTCATGCAAACTATGAGTGTGTTCAAAAAGGCAATTTTATTTAACTGATCTTGAGAAGTTAAAACGTGATTCAATGGTCAAAGATTTTTGATTCCAAAACACACCATCTGTATTAAATTAAATCATTTGGTCTCTCTAATTATGCTTCAACAGTCTCTGTCTCATTTAGTTTTGGAGAACCACCATCTGTATTCTAAAGTGAAATTTGAGTGCTTTTTTGATGTTTTCTTAAATTGTGATTGGGCCGTCTCTGTCTCCTTGGGGCGGTCCTCAATGGTTTGGAATCTTTTTGGACTATATGGACATTCATTTAGCAGACAACTATTCAACAATTTAACAATTTGGGATTGCCAAATGGTTGACCTATGATTGCAATCTGTCTCTAATGTCTCGCGCACTCTGGTAAAGAAGCAAAACTAAAAGATTTGTTTTCTTCGAAAAAGCACGGATGAATGGTTAATCTTTACGAGCACTTGCTAACCAACTAAGGAACAACCTTCCAATAAATGTCAAATCTTGCATATCTATAGAGTTTTTTTGGTTTAAAAGATTTAAGTGGTTTCTTTGTAGTTACTTAGATTTTGTAATATAGTTTCTATCTGGTTTTGCATTGGCATGGTTGTATCATCCTATTTTCATTGTGCACTTCCTTAAACAAAAAACATAAAACATGGCCAGATCATGTTTTAAGCAAAACAGAAAGGTGATGGCTGAAAGGTTTTGAATTAATCATAACCACGGGCAAAGCTCTGGGCAACCGTCCACACCATCGTTTTTCAGCCTGCCAAGCCAGCCATTACAGAAGGGGAAAAAACATATGCAAATCAGGCTTGCTCCTACCCCAAAAGGGGCAGTCCAGCCCGAACTGCTAGATCACATCCCTTCTGCACGAGACCACAAGCATCCCCAGACATGTTTCAGCCTTATTGGGCGTCATCAGTGAGGAGTAGCTTGGGTCTCTAGGCCCGGCAGACTCGGGACCCATGTCTGGGCATACCCGTCCCACTCAGGGTGACTTTAGAAAAACAGAAAGGTGATGGGTGGAAGGTTTTGAATTAATCATAACCACGGGCAAAGCTCTGGGCAATCCTCCAGACCATCGTTTTTGAGCCTGCCAAGCCATTACAGAAGGGGAAAAACCATATGCAAATCAGGCTTGGTCCCACCCCAAAAGGAGCAGTCCAGCCCGAACTGCTAGGTCACATACCTTCTGCAGGAGACCACAAGCATCCCCAGACATGTTTCATCCTTGTTGGGCGTCATCAGTGAGGAGTAGCTTGGATCTCTAGGTCCGGCAGACTCGGGACCCACATCTGGGTTTGTTTTATTGTATTTTGTCATGAAATGCTTTGAAAATGGCTTTACTGATAAAGTTGTGTGCTTAATAAAATGGTACTATTCCCACTACCACTACCACTACCACCACTGCTACTGCAGCTGGAAATGTTGATTAGTGAGGGTTTCCTTCTCCCAGAGGTTTGGAACACGTACAGCAAATTACACACATATTTGCCCCTGCCTCTTCACACATTTTCAGTTTTTGAAATTGACAAATATTGTAGCTGTTCTGCAACTCCTTTGCCAGACTGACAGCGTAACAAACACGTGGTAACAATGAATAAATCACCCTATATCCAAACGTCTTTTCTGTACCAAAATGTAAAAAAAAAAACATATGCTCCCAAATGCTATCTGAAGCCCACTGAGGTGCAAGACAGCCAATTGAGACTTATAGCTTATTAAGGAAAATGTTGGCCCATTCATCGATCTGCTGGGATGCATGTGTTAGAGGAGAGGATGACAGATGTGAGCTATTCACCCTTTTTTGCACAAAAATTTTTGTAGAGACCTAGGGCCTCATTACGAGTCTGTGCCGAAATCGGCAGTAAGCATTACCGCATGAGGGCGCTAGAGGGCCGACCAAGATGGCAGCTCCCCTGTGAGCTCCCGGCTACCTCCCGCATGAATCCTGATTAATCGTGGCAATCCTGTGGCGAAACCACTAAATCTGCAAGAAAAACTCTATCCTAGCGCAGCACCTCACCCCTGTCGAAAATTCGGAGTGAATCGGACTTGCCTTCCGCGAGAAATCTGCTGCGTAGTGCGGCCTGAACAACCACGAACCGCGTGGGGCCTGGAAAACCCAACCCGCCTGTCTAAAATCCTTCGTAGACGGACAAGAGCCGCCCGCGGGACCTGCCGCGGCCACCTCCAGTGGAAAGCGGCACGGTGGGAATCGCTTGGAATCGGGACGCCGCCCCGCCGGCTCTGAGGAACGGCCCCACGGCTCACAGCCAGCAGTAGGACAGTGCCGGAGCGAACCACCCGCAGGTGAGGGGCGTAGGGCGCGCGGATGCTCACAGAAGCACGCAAAACAGGCGGGACGGTGAGACTACGCTTCGCCAAAAAACCAGGGTCACTCTGCGGTGCCCCTGCCATTTTGGCCCATAGCGACTCCCTGCATGGCTCGGTCTCAGCCCCTCGCACGGCACAAAGCAGCCAAATCTGAACGCCTCGACCACGTCTTTGCTACACCGAAAATCAGACTCTCCGACACCGTAGCCAAGTTCAAGATGGGGAAGCCGAACAAGTCCCAGAAAAGACTCAATTTTGATGCAGGCCCAGCGCCTAAAACACCCAGGCCGGAACACCGTCCAAAATCCCCGAAAAATCAGTCGGAGGTAGAGCTGCAGCAACAAACGGACATTAGGGAAATATTGATGGAACTAAAAGCTGGGATAGGTGGCCTGGACAGCAAGATAGACTCGCTCTCGTCCAAGGTGGACCTGTTGCAGCACCGGCTTGACAAACACAGCGACAGGCTCGACTCCGTCGAACAGAGAGTGTCAGATCTGGACTACGGCACATCAGCACTCACTTCCCGTGTCTCCACGCTTAAGGGCCAAATGAAAACCGTACTCGCCAAAAACGAGGACTTGGAAGGCCACTCCAGACGAAATAACATCAGGATAGTCGGAGTCAGAGAAAGACAACTACCAGTCAGAATGGAGGAACACATCTAAAAACTGTGCACGGAGCTATTCGGTCTCGCAGTCCTGTCACAAATATTCGTAGTGGAAAGAGCCCACAGAATCCCTGCAACAAGACCTGCTCTGGGAGCCCCTGCCCGCCCGATCATTGCCAAGCTCCTAAGCTGCAAGGACAGGGACTCCATCCTCAGAATGGCAAGAGAAAAGGGCAAACTACACTTCGACGGGGACGACATCCAGTTTTACCCGGACTTCTCGCCGTCAGTCCAAGCCCAAAGGAGATCATTCACCCATGTGAAACACAGACTACGCGCCAACCAGATTACGTACTCAATGCTCTTCCCGGCGAGGCTTTGCATTCAACTGGAGGGAAATACCCACTTCTTCAACTCCCCAGAAGAAGCCACATTATGCCTCGACCGGCGGGGATGTAAATCCGCAAACCAAATGCCCGGAGCCTCAAACGGAGAAAGAGCGGAGAGAGGCCCGCCGTGATAAACACCCAAACCACTGATCCAAAGCAGGAAGGAATCAAGCCATTAGGACAATCTTCGCAAACGGGAGGTTGGGGACTAAGCCTCGGAAGGCCACCCGCGCCCCGTGCACAGCACGCCTTATGTTTCAGTTGGGGGGGTACCAAACGGACAAGTTGGGGGTTGTCCGTGTAAGGAAAATTGTTTTATTGTTGTTGTCGTTCGAAATGCGCACTATGCGCCATCGCCTAACCGCGGGCCTCATCCAGAGCCCCGCCGCCGCCCCTCACGTGCCCTCCCGCTTGATGCTGCTCCCATGCAATCCAGCCGTCCCAAATGTCGGGACGCCGACTTCGGTCTTGCTGCAAACGGGTGTCATATAAATCATCACCGGTACATTCAAAGTAGCAACCTGGAACATTAGAGGGGGCAACATCCCGGCCCAGGCACGCAAGATCCTGCAATTACTCAGACGCCACAAGGTCGAGGTGGTAATGATTCAGGAAATCCACCTTTTACCGCAAAACGAGCACCAGTGGGCCCGCGGCTGGGGATGCCATTGCTACTTCTCTTCATATTCATCCTATGCCAGGGGAGTCGCAATTCTTCTCCACTCTTCACTGGGGTTTCGCCTGATCCATACAGAAAGAGACAACGAGGGAAGGGCTCTTCTGGTTCGGGGCATAATAGAGGGAGAGGAGGTGGTTTTCGTCAACTCCTACGCCTCCAACACAGACGGTGCAAACAACTTTGACTGGGTACTGTCCCGCCTCTCGCAAGTGCGAAACGCTACCATAATCTGGGGAGGCGACTTGAATACTCATCTCGACCCACAGAAAGATAAATCAAAGCTAACAACCGCGCATCCTTCCAAAGCTAGCCTACAAGTGCAAAGTGTTTGACCTATCGGACATATGGAGGATCCAGAATTGGGAAGCCAGAGTCTACACATACCACTCAAGTGTTCATAATACAAACTGCTGCATCGATTATCTGCTGGTCTCCCCTCACAGCAACTGGCAATGGGGCACATGCCAAATACTCCCAAAAACCTTCTCAGACCACGCCACGGTAATACTTGAATGCCACTTGCCGACCAGCAGACCACGACCTCCCCAATGGCGTTTCAAACCCAGATCTCTCGCCGACCCAACATTCGCCACCGAGCTAAATCAACACCTTTCTGGACATTAACCAAGGCACCGTCAACTCACCCGGAGTGCTATGGGAATCTCTCAAATGCTATGTTCGAGGCGTCTGCCTAGCCAAAGAAAACAGAATCCTGAAACTTATCAGACGCGAACTAGGGACCAGCGAAACACACCTGAAGGAATTGGAAAAGCAGCAAGCCGCTCACAACTCAGACCACATTCAGGCGAGGCTGAAAGAAGAACTTCTGAACTTTAGAAACCTGGCTGAACGGGAGATTACATTTTTGGGCCACAATCACAGAATTAGACAATACGGCGAAGGCCAAAAGCCTGGAGCTCTTCTTGCTCGTCTTATAGCGGCAGACATGAGGCCAACAAGGGTGGACAGCATCCGGACACCGCAGGGAAATATGCTGCACAAAGAAGAAGACATAGTCGAAGTATTCAGGGCATTCTACCAAGATCTATACAGCGCCGGGGGCCCAGCAGATTCCAATGCGATCCGGAATTACCTCAACGACACAGAACTGTACTGGGTGGAAGGGGAACTCTGTGAGCCATTGAACGCGCCCATAACGCTAGAAGAGATCAAAGAAGCCATCAAAAGTCTACCGCCATCCAAAGCCCCGGGGCCCGACGGCTAACTGGTGAGTTTTATAAACACTTCGCCCCTCTCATTGCCCCTCTCCTGCTAAATGTCTTCGAAGAAGCGATCGAATCCGGTATTCTCCCACAGACATTAAGAGAAGCCAACGTAATACTATTACACAAAATAGACAAGCCTCCCGAAGATTGTAAGTCCTACCGCCCCATATCACTAATTAATCTGGACAACAAAATCCTGGCCAAGATCCTCGCTAATAGGCTTCTCTCGCTAATGCCTCCACTGGTACTCGCTGACCAAGCGGGATTCGTACCTGGCCGAAACACCACATTCAGAATACGTAGAATGTTCGGGGTTCTGGCAGCACTCGACCCCGAACAGCAGGCAGTGGCGGTGCTGCTGGGTGCCGAAAAGGCGTTCGACTCTGTTGAGTGGCTTTTATATTCGCCGTGCTGCAGCAGCTCGGATTTGGGAAACAGTTTATCAAGCTGGTCTCACTCCTCTATAATCAGCCCCTATCAGCATTCACGCTCGGGTCGACTCGCTCGGCATATATCAACCTCCAGCGGGGCACTAGGCAGGGATGCCCACTATCCGCTATGATATTCGCCCTTTTGATGGAGCCCTTAGCAGCGGGCCTCGTGGATCGCCAAATCCAGAGAGGGCTTAAAATAGGGCCTCACCGTCTAATAATATCCCTCTATGCCGACAACATAGTCCTGTTCATGCAAAACCCCAGCAAAAACCTTAACCCGATTATGCGAGAAATAATTAAGTTTGGGCTGGTATCAGGGTTGAAAATTAACCAATCTAAATCAGTCGTTTTTCCCTTAAACACAAAGACCAAAATAGTTCAAGACGATTTTAACTTCCATTGGGAGAAAGCCCACGTCCGATACCTAGGAATTAGAGTGTCCCTGAACCACCAAGACATATTCAAAGACAATTACGAAAGCGCACTGAAATCATTAAGAGATAAGGTGAATAGGTGGAAATCTCTACCGCTCACCCTCTGGGGAAGAGCATCATTGGTAAAACTGGTAATCTTACCCAAACTCTTGTACCTTTTCTCCAACATCCCCATCCTGCTGTCCTGGCGCTTCCTGGGTAATCTTGAGAAGCCTAGTTCTGGACCTCATGTGGTCGGGCAAACCTGCAAGGGTGGCATACTCATCCCTCGTGCTTTCTGTCACTAAGGGTGGCCTAGCTCTACCCGATTTAGAACGGTACTACTGGGCAGCACAAGCCCAGTTTCTCAGTCACTGGTACGAACCCCAATTCGTAAGACTGCACGTACAGGTCGAACGGGCCTCACCCAACTTGCTAAGGGCCGTGATTACCAGCAATCAGGCTGTGCCACACACGACGCTGAACAAAGTGCAATCCACTTACACAATATGGCGGAAAATGGCCCAAAAGTACAAGATTCAGCTTAGATACTCTCCTCTTCTACCCGCGAAATTCATTCATCCCACTCACCGCCGAGAAAGTGTATCTGATCTGGGCGGACAAGTGCAAAATAAATACACTTGGCGACCTCTTCATACAAGACACCTTCATAACACCCCAGCAGGCGAAGGAGAAGGGTGGCACGTCCTCCCTTGATATCTTTTTGTACTTCGGAGTGCGGTACACCTTGCAGGCCCTCATCCCATCATTCCCACAACAACCTCCCACCTGGCAGCTGCTGCATGGAGCCATTCAAGCACAAGGGGAGGGCAGACCGGTCTTATCTTTTACAAAGCCCTGCTCACGGACACTCTCCCCTCGATTCCCAAAACAAAGGCAAGATGGGAAACCACGCTTCAAACCCTCATTCTAGATGAAGACTGGAGCTATATCTTACAACAGACTCAAAACGTGGCACTCAACTCCCGCTTCAAACAAATCCACTTTAACTTTCTGCACCAAACCTATTATACCCCTAAAAAGAGAAACAGACATCACCCCGGGTCTAATGCATCTTGCGACCGATGCGGGTCCCTGGATGCTGACTTCCTGGGCCTAGCGTGGAGCTGCCCACCAGTGTCTAAATTCTGGTCAGAAGTGCTCGACGAAACTGACACAATAGTCAGCGAGAGGGTGGGGCACTCCCCACTAGTGGCACTCCTCGGCCTAACGAGACCCCTGTCCTCACACGTTAGAAAACTGGCAAGCATGCTATTGGTTCTGGCACGTAGAAGAGTGGCCATGGCGTGGGGACGAAGCACACCCCCCACTCTTGCGAACTGGAGGAGAGATATTACATACTGCCAAGAAATGGAAGCAGAATTTATAAAGACACTTCCTCACCACGCAAGACCCCCAGATATTTGGGGCCCGTACATCTCGCACCTCCTCTCCAGCGCAGCACCAACCGAGACAACTGATCAGCCACCACAGACTTCACCTGTGTAAATTCAAATACGTTAACTGCTTGTTGCGTGAGGGGACTGTCGGAGGGTGGGGGGGCGCCGTGAAGGGGGCAACGGCGGCATGTTAGTAGCCCACTGTTTGGGCTTGTTGGTACACACGGTTACTAAAATGCAAAAATAAAGTTTTAAAAAAATAATTAGCATTACCGCCGTGTGGAACAGTGGAATTACCGCCGTATTCCAACCAGGCGGGTGCACGCACTGCACAATAGCGGTAACGGTAATTCCGCCGAAAACTGAGTACACTGTGGAATTTCCACAAATAATCAGGATAATTTCTGTTACTGCCATGTTGATTAGCGGAATTTCAACCAGTGGAAATTCCGCTGGTGGAAATTCGTCATCACGCTAAAAGCAAGCACATTGGTTCCCATTTTGGAAATCGCAATCCGTCAAATATCTGGACAGGGAAGTGCCATCCGAACACCCAGACAACTGCAGAAATGTCAGGAGGAAAGGGCAAGGGCAAAACCACAAAACCAGCCAACAGGGGAAAGCCACAATGTGAGCGAAGATCAGGGACAAGGTGTTGGCCGTAGCCCACATATAACGTGACATGGAGGATATGAAGAAGCGATGGGATGACCTTAAGGCCAGGATCCGGAGCCTAATATCGCTACACCACCAGTAGACAGCTGCCTCTGGAGGTGGCACAGTTGAACCACTGCAACTCACACCCTGGGAGGACATGGTTAGTGGCATCCTCCACATGGTCGGGATAGAGGGCGTGGGCACAGTCGAGATTGGAGCCAGCAGTCAGGGTGAATATGGTGAGTAGTTGAGTGAAATATGGTTACATACATGTTCATCCATGCAGGCATTAACAAACACACAGAATGCCATGCATGCATGCAACGTCAACCCCAGCAAGCATACACAATCCATGTGAGGCAGCGGGCCACAATTAAAGGAGTCAATGAAGCCATGACACCCCTTACATGATACCCAGGCAGGAAGGGGAGTGGATGACGTAGCCAAGTGTCAACATTGCAATGCAAGTTATAAGGTACAATGCACATCCACATTGCACATCAGAACCACCCCTTGCCCCCACACTGGTCCCCCATGCACAGGTAACACAGCCATCATGCAACCATTTGCCAAGCCCATGTCCATGAATGCACATCAGTGGATGTGTATATCAGACCCACAAGCCCATCAACTGCAATGCTCCATGTAGACACACATTGCCAAATCCATGCCGACATGATGTCCACCTGACTCACACACAATTAAATACTCAGCAATCACCTGACTGCACTAGCAGAAACCAAGCACCAATCGTTCCGACGCACATGTGGACAGGACACCCTGTAGGGCTTCATGTTGCAGGGTTGCACATCCGAACCAAGCAGGGCACCCTACACCTGGTGCATGGTTGCCCAGATGCAATGCATGCTACTAACACACTGCCTGACACGTGGTGCATGCTCCCCCAGGAGGCCCAACACACTGTGATGACATAGTACAAGTGACAGTGAACTTTGAATCGCCATGCACCCCAACACCAAAGTGCTAACGCACATTTCAATGTCCCACAACAGGCACCCTAGACACCCAGGAAACATCTGATGTGGCCGGACCCTCCATGAAAACAGCACCAACCAATGTCAGCAAGTAGACATGCCAAGGCAGTTCAGGGAGTGAGAGTGTGCCATGCGCACACCCACTGTTGAGAAAGACACGGCCACAAGGCATCCACAGGTCCCAATTGTGGAAGCTGTGCCACCAGCAACAAGGCCAAACACCACTACAGCTGGGGCAACCATGAAGTCACACCTGAGTGGGGACGACAGTATACCATGCCAGCAGGCCACTGCAAGCACTGCAGGTATGCTGTCCGAGTCTGCATCCCCTAAATCGAGCCAGCCACAATACCCCGTCCACCATTTCTCCCAGAATCTGACCCTCAGTGCAGCCTCTCCCCACCGCACTCACCTCCTTCCCATCGGCCATTCCGCCATACTATGCAGTATGAACATGAGTTCTCCTCCAATGAGCAGGCAGAGTATGCTTGCTGTTCTGTACACCATGATGTCCATGGAAGTGGACATTCACCACAGCCATTGCCGGGCCCCATACTGCACGCCATCTGGGATTGGCTAGACAGGATTGAACAGAGGCAGGCTGAGATGCGCACTATCACGCTAGAACAATACTGACATTCCCAGGCTATGCAGGATTGCATACAGGAGGCATCAAGACGGTTGTCCAGGTCAATAGATTTTCTGTGCAGAAGCACGGTGTGCAGCGATGCCAGCCAGTGTCTCACAAGCCAGCGGGTGAGGGAGCTGGCAGAACAGTTGTCATCCTCCCATGAAGCCATGGTCAGGGCCATTCACCTCACCAAGGACCCTCTCCGGGAAAGCGCACAGGGGAGTTTGCAGTCTGCTATCCCTACTGAGGAGTTTTTGAAGAGCACCCCACCCAGGCGCTCACAGCACCATGTTTCACATGCTGCAATGCCTGTAGACACCGGGGAAAGAGGAAGTGTTAGTGGGAGATGGCATTGGGGCTAGGGTGTGGGGTGGGTGATGATGTTGGGGCTAGGGTGTGGGATCGGTGAGGGTGTTGGGGCTAGGGTGTGGTGTGAGTGATGGGGTTGGGGTTACTGTTTTGATGATTAAAAACTGTTGAATCATGATTATTTGAACAGTTTTTATTCAATGGTGTCCATACATGTGCATTCAGTGCACGCATGGTCTGCATGTGTACCAAGTCAGAAGAAACTGTCCATGAGGTCCTGGCGGACAATTCGGCCTTCCCTTACATTCCCACGTATGCCCTGTGGTGCCCTGTATTCACCTGCAATATCTTCCTCATCTGAGCCAGTGGGGGATTGATCCGCATCTGGAGGCATTTCTATGTTCCTTTGTATGCACACGCTGTGCATCATTGCGCATATGACTACTATTTTGTCAACTTTTCCAGGACTGTATATGAAGCACCGTCTGTGTGGTGAAGGCACCTGAATCTCGCTTTCAGCAACCCAAACATGCACTCAGTGTATGTGCCTCATTACGACCCCGGCGCTAAAGCATGGTGCTATTAGCACCATGGTCCATGCCGGGGTCCGCCATGGTGAATGGCGGAATTACCGCCCCATTCCAAGGTTGGCGGGGCGGTAATTCCCCATTCACCATGGGCCCTTCCCCATTCCCATTTTTGCCCCATAGGGCTCAATGGGAATGGGGAAGGCGCTAAGTACGGTGCCGCAAATTGCGGGACCGTACTTAGCACCAAGGTCCCTTTGCGGGTTGGATTTTAACGCCTGCAAAAAGCAGGCGTTAAAATCGCCAACCCGCAAAGGGACCTCGTAATCAGGCGTTAAGGAGTTAACGGCGCCGCCACCTTTTGCGGCGCTGTTAACCCCTTAACGCCAGGGTTGTAATGAGGCCTTATGACCTGGTCCTCCTCTGGGCCTCATTGTAGGCTATTTCCTATGGTGTGCCAGGGTTCCTCACGGGTACCATCAGCCATGGTAACTGCGGATAGCCAGCGTCACCTGTAAGACGTGAATGGACTGTGTGAGACATGGCAGTGTGTGGGTTGGGTAACACGTATATGGTCCTGTTGTGTTTACCACCATGTGCACATCTAGGTGCATCTGCATGGTGCACCTTGTGTACATTGAGGTTGATGGGACTTGGCCTAGATGGTACACTTGCAGTCATTCACATTGTCGTAGTCGGCAGTCATCAAGTGTTTATCAATGCAATGTCATCATCAATGCACTTGTCACCTATGATGTGTCAGTAGGCCATGTACAGACCATGTCCATGCGTTTGACCGGTGCCTTGATTGCAATCTGCTGCCTTGCATGGCAGAATGTCCTGTGTTGTCACATGAGTTCAGTCTGTGTACTGGAGTGGGTCAGTCGGGGTTCTATACCTGTTCTGTGTGTATCTGTTTTTGCTTCATTGGTCTTGTAGTTGTTTCACGTTGCTAATCATTACGTACCCCATGTGTGTCACAGTGATTTCTGTAATCAGGTTTGCCTACTACTTACCCACAAGACAGGTGAGCTGTCCTTTGTGACTGTCCATGTACGCTGGCAGGGGGCTGTTCCTCCGTATCATGGCATCATGTGCGGCCCCAGGGTATCGGGCGCAGCAGTGGCTGATTGTGAGGTCTGCATCACATGTCATTTGTACATTCATGGAATGGTACTGTTTCCTGTTCTGGTATGCCTGTTCCACTGCCTGCGGAGGAACCAATGCCACATGTGTGCCATCCAATGCTGCTCTGGTATTGGGGAAATGGTCAGTGGTGTAGAAATGTGCCTTTGCTGCATGCACCTGCGCCTGGGTGATGGGCATGGAGATGTGCTGATGGGCATGCGTCATGAGCGCATCCATACTTGGTCCAGCACCTTGGAGAAAGTGGGCTCTGACATACGATGCTGAATCCGCCCGTACCACAGAAGTGTAAGACTGACACAAGCTTCAGCAGGGGGGTTGGCAGTTCTGATTCCAATGGCACTCTGGAGTTCAGCCTGGATCAGGGAGAGCAGTTCTCTGATGGTGGGACGGTCCAATTAATATAGGGTCACTAATTGGCTGTCCGTCAATGTCCATGGGGTTGGGGGGCACGTGGTATGGGTGCTCTCCGCAGCACACGTTTCCTGTGCCTTTGTGGTGCCTGTCTCCTTTGCTGCTGTGGTATTGCATGCTGTTGTAGCTGGATGTATAGTAGCAGGTTGTGGATCCCGTAATAGACGTCGGCTTGTGGCTGCATGTTGTTTGCATTTCTGTTGGTGGCAGGTGTGGCCCTTATATACTCCTCCGGAGTGGATCTGGTGCACCTGTGCCTTGATTTCTGACACCTGTATGCATTTTCCTCCACCTTTTTGGTGGAGGTAACTGTGCAGTGTTTTGTACTGAATTACCGCTGATTTTTGGAGGTAATGCTGTCGATTTTGGACTTGTAATGTGGCAGAAACAGGTTTTTGTTTTTTGGAGGTAATTCCACCAACGGAATTAGCCCCGGCACAAATTCTTGGAGGAACAACCACCAGAGAAAATTCCACTGGTGGTAATTCCGCCAGGGGAATAACCATCAATTTTTTTGTAGCACATAATTTGGCATAGTGGTAAAGTTAGCGGTTAGCACCAATTTTACCACTTACCGCCATACTTGTAATTAGGCCCACTAGATTAAACCAAACATTCCAGGTTATGTTTTTGTCCTAGAAGGATTTATGCTCTGATCACACCATTCAAGTAAGATCCCACCCTCACTGCAGTTCAAACTGACAGACCTGAAACTCTGTAATACATTTCACTCTCACACGGGCTGACACATGATTTAATACTTTCCTTCCAGCAGCAGGAGCACGCCTGAGTGCTTTATTCCCCTATCAAATATTCATCAATGTGCCACCGTGTAATGGATTTCTTGTGTTGGGAACGGTTCAGCCCCTGTAAAGTGAAAGGTTAAACTCCACAATCCGCATTCCATCTTTAATGGCATTGCAGACTTACTAATAAAAAAATAATAAATGCACAGAAGCACTTCCACGATTATTATGAGCTTGCCATTATGACGCAATCCTGGTTCTGACCCTGTTAAGGGGGACGCAGGACCCTATAGGTTGTGTGGGGGAGTTGAGGATGAGCCCCAACCCTGTCTCTCCGGTGTGGGTGGAGCTGTCTTTGTGCACTGCTGCCTCTTTCTTTTACCTGATACCCATCAGCCACTGTCCTGGCCAGATCTCTTCTTTTTTTAAAATTTATCTTTAAGCTGGTTTCCCAGATCCATGGAGTTCAGAGCAGCTTGTTGTACCAACACAAATCCCAGAGACTACAGTTAACAGCATGGACCAGCTTCCTCAGAAACCTGGGATGGATTGTGGATCTTGGGAAGCAGCACAATGAAAAGAAGGGATGGGACTACAAGAACTACAATGCACCTGGTATCAATAGATAAGACCCAGCCTGGAATAGGAGAAACAGACTGGGTTCTCAAATAGAAGTGGACTAGGCTTGCCCATTCAGGAGCCAAATGAGAAACTCAAAACCCATTGCACGGTCCCCAAAAACAAGATTGGGGGACATGTGGAACACCTGAAGCAAGTTGGGAAACGTACAGTAGCAGGGGAGACCAGGCGAAACTCCCAAAAATCCATTTGGACAGTGACTTACTTCATTGTGGGGGGAACGAGGAGACCATACTGCAAGCTAGAAAGAAGTGGAAAAGGAAAAGGGGTTGGGGCTAAATGCCCTTACGAAGATTTCATCGGGAAATCCCAGCCACAAGGGGAGGGGATGGGAGCAGCCAGGGATAACTTAAAAGAGATTGGCTTAGGGAAACAACTGCCTTCAGTACCCAATGGGAGCTGAGAGAAGCTTCTAGACAGGAAGGAAAGGGCTATACAAAACCAGCAGAGACAGCTGGCAGTGAGAGACATTCGTCAGAGGTCAGAGAGGAGGGGAAGAGGACCAACAGGCGAGAGAAAAGTGTGCGTGCAGTAGATGAAGGCAGACTTGGAGGAAACTGTTTGGCGTGTTGGGAGAGAGTGAAGGTAAGGTATTGGGATTGGGAGAGTGTTATCAATGTTGGCTGCTTGTATGTCTGTGTGTGACAGAGTACAGTAAGGCTTGAGTCAGGGGTGATTAGAGGTGGTAAGGAGGAAGAGGGGCTGGAGAGGGCGTTTAGTGAGCAGGGCACTGTATTCTTATGTGTGGTTTGGTTAAGGAGTTCAGTGAGCAGGGCCCTAGATTCCTGGACGTGGTTTCTTGAGCAGGGAAGTAAATACCAGGGGCCAGTAAAGCGAGCAGGACACTATATTCTGATAAGGTAAGCAGGCACCATACCCTTGGAGGTGGTTGGAGGGGGAGTAGATAGGAGTAGTCACAGTTACCCCACTAATAAAAAAACCTGGCTTGGATCCAAGAGACCCAAGCAACCTTAGGCCAATAACCAACTGTAACTTCCTGCTTAAGATCATGGACAAAGTAGCCACCGCACAATTACAGGCACACATTGAGGCCTCTGATGCCCTTCACCCACAACAATCTGGGTTCAGACCATCTCATAGCACAGAATCAGCTATGTTGGACTTACAGACAAAGATGCTCAGCATCTTAGACAAGGGAAAAACGGGACTTCTCATCCTGTTAGACCTCAGTGCCGCCTTTGATCTATTGGATCATAATCTACTCGAAGTAGCCCTAGGCAAAACGGCAAACTGCTCACAAGCGGCAAAAACATGGATAATGTCTTTTCTAAAAAAAAGGACATCTCGAGTCCATTGGGGAGACAAATTCTCCATGGAAAGGGAGATCCTCTGCGGGGTTCCTCAGGGAGCCAGCATGTCCCGACTGCTGTTCAACCTCTACATTAGATACTTGATATGATATGATATGATATGGTATTTGTAACGCGCCTATACACAGGTGTTTCAAGGCGCGACGAGGCAGGGAGGGGAGGGACAAGGGGCGACAGACAACGATCCTACTAGGCCAGGTGTCATTCAGATCGCGCAAGTGCAGGGGTGGGGGAGGGGGAAAAGTGCAAGGGGAGGGGGGGAAGTGCAGTACAAGGTAAGTGGCGTAAAGTAATAAATAAATAAATAGGGCCAGCTGGTGGCAAGTGCGAGGTAAGTGCTGGGGAAGGGGGGGGGCTGTAGGGATACAGAGACAGTCCCGCAGTGCAAAGGGGTTCCAGGGCATCAGTGCAAGTGGAGAGTGGCTGGGCCCAGGACCGAGGCCGTTTAGAGTGGTCCAGTTGCAGGATCAGTGCAGTATCAGTGAAGAATTAATTAGCTGTTCAGCAGGGGAGAGGGAGAGAGAAAGCAGAAGCAAAGAGGAAGGTTTTGAGGTGCTTCCGGAACCGGAGATGGTTCTCCTCAAGTTTCAGGGAGGCAGGAAGGCTGTTCCAGAGGGAGGCCCCTGCCGCGGAGAGAGATCTACCCCCAGCTCGTTGCTTCGAGAAGCGGCTGACCCTGAGGGAGTTGGAGGCGGATGAGCGAAGGGCTCGGGAAGGAAGATATTTGGGAAGAGAGAGTTGAAGGTATTTAGGACCCAGGCCCCAGAAGGCCTTGTGGACAATGCAGAGGGTTTTGAACTTTATCCTCGCAGCCACTGGGAGCCAGTGTAGAGATTTCAGTCCTGGAGAGATACGGTCCCTGGGCTTGAGGCCAAGGACAAGTCTCGCAGTTCTGTTCTGGATGAGTTGCAGAGGGCGGAGAGTGGAGGCAGGCAGATTAAGATAGAGGCTGTTACAGTAGTCCAGCTTCGAGAGAACCAGGGCTCGGGAGACAGTGAGCTTCTGGGGGAAGGAGAGGAAGGGAAGAATACCTCTGAGGAGGTGCAGCTGGTAGTGTGACCTCTTGGCGACGTCAGAAATATGAGGAGAGAAGGAGAGTGTGGAGTCGAAGATGACCCCAAGGTTTTTTGCCTTGCAGGTAGGAGCAGGAAGAGGGCCAAGGGAGGCAGGCCAGAGAGCTGCAGGGAAGGAGGGAGTGGGAGTACCGATGAGTAGAATCTCAGTCTTACTGGCATTAAGGCAAAGGTCATTGGCGGCACACCATTCTTGGATAGCAGACAGACCGTCAGAGATGAGGGAAGGAGAGGGGGAGGCTGAGGGCAGCCTGAAAATGAAAATACTTATGCTACATTTAATATCATGCAGATATATTCTTTACCAACTATGCAGATGATACGCAGCTGGTACTGGAACTTAGGGGGGACCATAAAACTGACAATGACCATCTAATCAGAATTTATAACATCATAGAACAATGGATGCACTCCAACTGGTTGTGTTTGAATGGCAGCAAAACTGAGTTGATGGTTTTCGGATCCACCCAAGCCAGAAACTCACTGTCCCATGACTACGCAAACTTTAAGATCAAAGGCGTCAACATCCAAGTACTCGAGAAGGTAAAAACCCTGGGCATGATGATGGAAGCATCCCTAGGAGCAGAAGCCCAGACTCAGTACATAAAAAAAAACATGCAATTATTACTTGAGACTCCTCAGAGCCATTAGACCGTACCTTTCAGAGAACAACTGCGCCACGGTGGCCAGAGCAACCGTCCTCTTTCGTTTAGACTACGGGAACACACTTATGCCAGGAGCCAACAAAAAAAAGCATACAGGCGTTCCAGATTATCCAAAATAACGCAGTTAGGATAATCAAAGGCAAATCTAAATCAGACCACATCAGTAAATCCAGGAAGGAATTACACTGGCTCAAAGTGGAGAGTAGAACCCACTTCAAGGCGCTTATAATAGCCCACAGATGCATCCACGTGAAGGCACCAGGCTATCTAAAATCTAAAACACGTCCTTATGTCCCAAGCCGCGCCTTAAGATCCTCGGATCAAAACAGGATCGCAGTGATGCCACACAAACGTAGGTCTGGACTGGGAAAATCCTTCCCAGCCATTACAGCAGGTATCTGGAACAATCTGCCAGTCCACATAAGGAAAGAACCCAACTACTTACACTTTCGTAAGTTAGTGAAAACGTATCTCTTTAATTTACCTCGCCATCCTTGACCCACTAAACCTTTGATTTCATTAGGAACTGTCTTGTCCCTTTTTTGTTTGTCTTCGTGTCCATGTTTCTGCGCCCCGAAACTCGCGAGTTACCGGTGCATTACAAATAAAAAATAAAATAAATAAAATAAATTATATATAATATGATAGGTTATGTATAACGCGCACGGACCGGGGATCGAACCTGTGGTGCTCCGTGTCGTCTTGCTTCCAAGGCGAGCATGTTGCCCCTGAGCTTACACAAAGAGAGACAGTGAGAAGATGACAGGATTAAGAGGGAGGTTGAGAGTAAAGACAGGACAAGGAAGAGGGGTGATGAGGTGAGAAGGCAGAGTGTCAGAGTGTAGAAAGGCAGAAACTGAGAGTGGTAGAGAAAGGGAGACAGAATCAGCAGAGTATAGAATAGTGGAGACAGGTGTAGTGAGCAAGGAGTGAGGTTAAAGTTTAAAAGATGGTCATCCAGAGGAAAGGTACACCAGGGCGATCAAACAGCCCCATGTAAGTCGCCTCTTAAGTCCCCTATGGATCCGGATAGATAAGCATACAGCCTTTGGGCCTGCCATGATGAGGCGAAGATTAGACAGTAGGGGTACCATGGGCAGAGTAAACCAATCTTGGGGCAAGCCATTTTTTAATAGACAGACGGGCACCCTCTTCAAGATTGAGGGAAACGATACAGGGACTACCTCTGGGATAAAACATATATACATTGTCACGTGACTCACTGAAAATCATGTCAAACATGTTACTATGTTCTGGATGAGTCTATACTGATGTAAGCTGAGTGTTTTACATTATTTTAGAGTGTTTTATCTTGACGTGTCCTCAAAGTTCACCATATGACGTCCTAGGGCAGTGCTATAGAAACTGTGTATAACACAATTAATGGCCAGAGTACAAAAACATGCAATTAAGAGTTTTGTGAAGCATGACATGCTTCCAAGTGGTTGGTGCAATGGTGTTCTATCAACCAATATTTGGTCATATTTTTTTTCCCTTTATTTGTATTTAATATGTTTAGATTTTTACAAAAACATTTTGATCCTGAAAAGAAGTATTTAGTGTTTTTACTGTGCGCTCTTGGCGTGGACCGTGAAAGACAAGTTCTGCAAGTAAAAAGACTTCAAAAAGAAGAATAGTCCAAATATCATCATCATCATCTTCTAGCTAGATTGGATATTCTTGTAGGCTACTCCCGTTAAATTTTGGGAGGCCTTCTCCAAGGCCATGTTTAGAAGTTTGGTCGTTGCTATTAGCCATCTAGTTTGGGTGTTACGCTCACCTGGTTCCCACGGGGGCGTCGACCGGAACTGGGCCGCTGTTGTTTCCACCAGCGTGACGTGTAGCGCAGAGATGACTGACTGGACTGGCCCGCTCAGCCTAGTTTGTCTGGCTCGCAGGAATATTCCTCTGCAAAGGAGAGGAGGAATTAACCACCCGTGGAATTGAGTGTCAACCCACCTTCCCCACTCCCGTTGTCTTCCCACAGATCACTCTTGATGTCCCCTCCTTAGTCTCACCTGATGGTTTGGAAGGATGAGCTCTCCATCCTGCGGCGACCACAGGGGCACGTTGATTACCAGTTACTTCACTGGCATAGAGGAATTGGTGAGTTCCAGTATTGACTCTAAAGTCCAATTGTTCATAAGAGTTCAAATGTCTGATCTTCACTCTGTCCGATTCCTTGCAGGTTGCTGATTAATCCACTCGAAGATTTCCAAATGGCAATTGGTAAGATTCAGGTAAGTCTATTGTGGTTTTCCCCTTAGTGGCCGGGGTACGGCGATGAAGCAGAGTTGACTGCGCCGACCCAAGATGAGGTGAGTACCCCCCGTGGTAAATCAGGTAAGTCCTTGGGGGTAGCTTGTATAGCCTTAGAGAGTCCCCTTGCTCACCTTGCTGTCTTTGTCGCCTTAGGTGTCGGAGGGCGGCCGCGAGATGGAGAGAGCGTGATGGAATGCTGAAGTACCGCCAAGCAGGTGAGTTCAGCGCGGCGCCGTAGGAATGCAAAGCAATGCTTCAAAGACTTCTGTCTTTCAGCTCCGTGGCGAAATGGATCAGGATTCAGGTAAGGATTAAAGTTAAAACTCCTGTTCTAACCTTTATCCTTCTTTTCTTCTTGTTTCAGTAGTCCCAGGACTGAAGCGGGCGTGGCTGAAGACTGGAGCTGCTGAAAACACGGTGAGCGTTACGCTTCAGCAAGCAAAATAACGCGAAGCACGTGTGGCTGTCCGGGCGTGGTTTAAATAGCCTTGGAAGAAGATCTAGGTAAGTATTCTTCCACAGCCCCACCGAAGTAACAAAATAGTCCCTTCAGTAAAATAGTCCCTCCTAAGCCTCATTTGGCTTGAGTCTTCATGCAGCATGGTCTGCCTCAGGTGAGTATGCAGCATGGTCTGCTTCAGGTAAGTTAACAATAATGAGCCTGGCGCCCATGGCGCCAGGACTGACTTTATCTTTATTAGCCTGGCACCATAGGTGCCAGGACTGCACCCAAACAGCCCCTAACTGGGGCTTTGGGCATGCTCCAAGTGGCATGATGCCTGCTTCTGGGGCTGCTGGGCCTGGTCTGGTCTTCCGGGGGCAGGCATCATGACAGCACTCCCCCTCAAGGCCCCTCCTAAAGTCGTTCTCCCCTTGGCCGTGGTTTGTCTGGAAATTCCCGATGGAACCTCTTCACTAAACGAGGTGCATGCACGTGGTCACTAGGTTCCCAAGACCTCTCCTGCGCACCTTAACCTTTCCAGTCAATTAGGTAAAAGAGTTTTGATCTCACTCTTTTTGAGTCCAAAATATTCTTGACTTCGAACTCGGGCTCCCCGTCTATGAGGATAGGTTCAGGTGGAGTGGTTAGCCTAGTTCCTGGTTGCACTGGCTTCAAAAGAGACACGTGGAAGACGAGATGGATTCGCATATGAGCAGGTAGGTCCAACTTAACGGCCACTGGGTTAATAATTGCCTTGACAGAAAAAGGTCCCAAATACCTGGGGTTAAAGGTCCGAGTTCCCTTGAGTGGTAAGTGCTAGTGGCTAACCATACTTGGTCCCCTATTTGGTATTGAGGAGCTTCACTTCTGTGCTGATCCGCATCCTTTTTGTATTTTTCCTTAGCCTTTTGCAAATGGATGGTTGCTTCTTTAAAGGCTTGTGTAATAACAGCGTGGAGATGGTCCACTGCGGGCATCTCTAAATGCTGGGGTGAGTCCAAATCCGAGGTTCGAGGATGGTGCCCATAAATGGTAAAAAAAGGACTTTGTCCAGTTCCTGAGTGTACGGAATTATTGTACGCATACTCTGCGATCCACAGAATGTCTTTCCAATTCCCCTCAGACTGATGTAGCATACAACAGAGGTACTGTTCAAGAGTCTGGTTGGTCCTCTCCGTTTGACCGTCGGTCTGAGGGTGGTGACTGGTCGAAAGCCTAACATCAATTTGTGCCAGTTGGCAGCATTTCCTCCAAAAATGTGAAATGAATTGACTGACCCGATCTGAAATTAACACTGAAGGAAAGCCATGCAGGCGGACAACATTTTCAAGGAATTCCTGGGCCAGGATTGAAGCTGAAGGTATCCCTTTTAAAGGAATGAAGTGGGCTATTTTAGAAAAAAGATCTACAATAACTAGAATGGTATTGTAACCTTGGTACGGGGGTAAATCCGTGATAAAGTCTAATGACAAGGTATGCCAAGGGGTAGGTGGTATGTCTAATGGTTGCAATAATCCAGCAGGTTTTTTCTTTTGCCCTTTATTTTGTGCGCAAATGCCACAAGACATGACAAATGACTTGACATCCTTTCACCAGGTGGGCCACCAAAATTGCTTCCTAATTTTAGCTTCGGTTTTTGCAATACCCGGATGCCCTTCTATTAAGGTGTCATGGTAATGGGAAATGACAAGTTCCTGTAGTTCTTTTTGCGGTAAAAATAGCCGGCCTTGGTAATAAGGTAAATCATCGATGACAGAGTACTCTGGACCTTTCTTTGCCCAGTCCTGTAGGGCAACGGAATCAAAGAGTTGGTGGATCTTGTTTTGAATGTCCTCCAGTGTCTGTATGGATGTCAGGCCAAGGATTCTCTGTTCCGGAATTATGGGTACGGGTTCTAAAGTTATTTCTGCTTCTCCCATTCCAATCCGGGACAAGGCGTCTGCTTTACCATTCTTACAACCTGGTCGATAGGTTATTACAAAATCAAACTCGGCGAAGAACAATGCCCAACGGAGTTGGCGCGAAGATTGGGCTTTGGCTGTCTTTAGGTATTGTAAGTTGCAGTGATCGGTGATGACCGTGATGGTATGTCTGGCACCCAGTAGATAGTGCCGCCAAGCCTTGAAGGCGGACTTGATGGCCAGCAGCTCCTTGCTGGTTATGGCATAGTTTAATTCGGGGGCTGAACATTTTCTTGACCAAAACACCACTGGGTGAAGCTGGTTAGTTTCGGGATCCTTTTGGGAAAGGACTGCTCCCATGGCTGAACTGGATGCATCTGTTTCCACTATGTAGGGAAGCTCGGGCGCGGGTGTCTTAATATGGGAGCAGATGTAAATTTAGCTTTTAACTCTTGGAAGGCGTTCTCGGCTTCCTCTGTCCACACAAAGCGTTTGTTTTTTCGCAATAGCGTCGTAATGGGATGTACAATGTGCGAGAAGTCTGGGATAAACCTGCGGTAGAAATTGGCAAAGCCAAGCATGCTTTGAACTCCTTTGATTGAACTTGGCGAAGGCCAATTAAGAATGGCATCCACTTTTCGTGTATCCATCCGGATTCCTCTCGGGGTCAGAATAAATCCAAGGAATTCCACTTCCGTAGTGTGGAAGATGCACTTTTCCAGTTTAGCATATAATTTATGCTGGCATAACTTCTCTAGGACTGCTCGGACGTGTTTTACATGCTCAGATTCTGATAAAGAGTATACTAAGATGTCGTTGATGTAAACGACCACACAAACGTCGATAAGCTCTCGGAGGACATCGTTCATGAAGAACTGGAAGGCTGCTGGTGCATTGCATAGTCTGAAGGGCATCACCTGGTACTCAAATAGTCCGTACTTGGTGTGAAAAGCAGTCTTCCATTCGTCACCCTCTTTGACACGTACCAGATGATATGCCCCCCGAAGGTCTAGTTTCGTGTATATACAAGCGTCCTTCACCTGGTCTAGTAGTTCTGGGATCAAAGGCAGTGGGTATTGATTCTTGATGGTTATCTGATTCAGTGCGCGGTAGTCTATACATGTTCTAAGGTCGCCTTCCTTTTTCGGTACGAAGAACAAAGCTGAAGATGCAGGGGGACTTGGACGGGCGAATGAAGCCATTAGCAAGGTACTGGTCTAGGTACTGGCGCAAATGGAGATTTTCGGGTTCCGTAAGGGCATAGATTCTGCTGCAAGGTGGTTGTGCTCCAGGTACAAGATCTATTTGACAATCATACGATCTGTGAGGTGGTAAGGTGTTTGCCTGTTCCTTTTGGAAGACATCCTGAAAGTCTTGGTATTCAACAGGTAATTGTATGGCTACTGGAATTACTGGGGCCAGGACTGAGTTTTGAGTTTTCCTTGGGTAGCAGGTGTGAGCACATTCTGGGAAGGTTAGTCTCTTCTCTCGCCAATCAATACAGGGATTATGTTTTTCCAACCAAGGTATCCCCAGTATCAGATGAAACTGTGGGGCCTTGATTAAGTCAAACACCAAAGCCTCTCGATGCCCATCTTGACTCAGCAATGTCATCTCTGCAGTGGAATGAGTTACGGGTCCAGAGGCAATTTCCGTTCCATTTACAGTGGTGACAACATCGGCCGTGGTCTTGCGGGTGAGAGATAGATTCATCCTGGTAGCCAATTCCCAGTCCAAGTAATTTCCTATGGCTCCACTGTCTACGTATGCCTTTACCGCGTGCATGCGTGATGGCTGCTCTGGATCTACAAGGACCATGGGTATGGTGAAATGCGAGGTCAGAGTGTCCTTCTTTAAGCTCGGCAAGCGGACCTCTACGCTTGCCGGGCGTGGTCGTTTCCCGAGTCAGATTTCACATGGTTTTCATCTGCTGCTCCTATAACTTTCTTGGGTGGTTTTACAGGGCAGTTCCGAAGAAAATGACCAGTAGTTCCACAATATAAACATAATTGCAGTTGCCGTCTTCTATCTCTTTCCTTCTGGGTTAAGGGTCCTTTAACCCCCCCAGATTTGCATAGGTTCTGAGACATCTACTCCCTTGGAACTTACATGGGTTTTAACCAACACCCTGTTCTATAACTTGGTTCGGTCAGCCTTCCTGGTTTGAAGTCTGTGATCGAGCTGGACCACTAGATCTATATATTCAGCACAGTCTTGAGGCGGGTTCACGATTTGGGCCAAAACATCTTTGAGTTCTCCCCGAAGTCCTCGATGGAATAATGTGATTCGCTTGGCTTCAGGCCATTCGGTTTCCACTACTAATCTATTGAAATTTGCAATGTAAGATAAAAGATCCTGGTTACCTTGACGTAGGGATAAAAGTTCGTTGTCCAAAGCCTGTCCTCGGGAATGTCGGGCGAATAGTCTTTCCATGCTTGTTCGAAAACCCTGGAAATCTCGAAGAATCGGGTCATCCTGGTTAACTAGTGGAATGGACCAATCCGCCGCACTGCCGCTGAGCTATGACAGTACAAAGGCTACCTTGGCCTGATCGTTTGGGAAAGCTCCAGGTCTACATAAAAAGTGCAAGCGGCATTGATTCATGAATGTTGCAAACCCTTTTGGGTCTCCGGCAAAGCGTTCAGGCGGAGCCAAAGGAACGGCTCCATGTAAATTTATCTGCACGAGTTACTCGATGGTACAGGAGCTGGACTTGCCCCAAGTCCTGGTAGAGGTGTTTGTCCAGCCTGGCTCTGTAATAGTTGTCTGGCCAACTCATCAGTTCGTTCTTTTGACACTATCAGTTCCCTCCTGAGGGCATTGGTTTCTTGGCGGGCGGAATGCACTTCGGCCCTTAATTCCCCTAATAATTGGTCCAACTGATCAGTTTCCGAGATCTCCATGACGCCCAGGTGGGTATTTGTGGGTAGGCCTCGCGTTCTGTTACGCTCACCTGGTTCCCAAGGGGGCGTCGACCGGAACTGGGCCGCTGTTGTTTCCACTAGCGTGACGTGTAGCGCCGAGATGACTGACTGGACTGGCCCGCTCAGCCTAGTTTGTCTGGCTCGCAGGAATATTCCTCTGCAAAGGAGAAGAGGAATTAACCACCCGTGGAATTGAGTGTCAACCCACCTTCCCCACTCCTGTTGTCTTCCCACAGATCACTCTCGATGTCCCCTCCTTAGTCTCACCTGATGGTTTGGAAGGATGAGCTCTCCATCCTGCGGCGACCACAGGGGCGTGTTGATGACCAGTTACTTCACTGGCGTAGAGGAATTGGTGAGTTCCAGTATTGACTCTAAAGTCCAATTGTTCATAAGAGTTCAAATGTCTGATCTTCACTCTGTCCGATTCCTTGCAGGTTGCCGATTAATCCACTCGAAGATTTCCAAATGGCAATTGGTAAGATTCAGGTAAGTCTATTGTGGTTTTCCCCTTAGGGGCCGGGGTACGGCGATGAAGCAGAGTTGACTGCGCCGACCCGAGATGAGGTGAGTACCCCCTGTGGTAAATCAGGTAAGTCCTTGGGGGTAGCTTGTATAGCCTAAGAGAGTCCCCTTGCTCACCTTGCTGTCTTTGTCTCCTTAGGTGTCGGAGGGCGGCCGCGAGATGGAGAGAGCGTGATGGAATGCTGATGTACCGCCAAGCAGGTGAGTTCAGCGCGGCGCCGTAGGAATGCGAAGCGTTGCTTCAAAGACTTCTGTCTTTGAGCTCCTTGGCGAAATGGATCAGGATTCAGGTAAGGATTAAAGTTAAAATTCCTGTTCTAACCTTTATCCTTCTTTTCTTCTTGTTTCAGGAGTCCCAGGACTGAAGCGGGCGTGGCTGAAGACTGGAGCTGCTGAAAACACGGTGAGCGTTACGCTGCAGCAAGCAGAATAACGCAAAGCACATGTGGCTGTCCGGGCGTGGTTTAAATAGCCTTGGAAGAAGATCCAGGTAAGTATTCTTCCACAGCCCCACCCAAGTAACAAAATAGTCCCTTCAGTAAAATAGTCCCTCCTAAGCCTCATTTGGCTTGAGTCTTCATGCAGCGTGGTCTGCCTCAGGTGAGTATGCAGCATGGTCTGCTTCAGGTAAGTTAACAATAATGAGCCTGGCGCCCATGGCGCCAGGACTGACTTTATCTTTATGAGCCTGGCGCCATAGGCACCAGGACTGCACCCAAACAGCCCCTAACTGGGGCTTTTGGGCATGCTCCAAGTGGCATGATGCCTGCTTCCGGGGCTGCTGGGCCTGGTCTGGTCTTCCGGGGGCAGGCATCATGACATTGGGCTCCTGTTTTTGTCGTCAACGTAAGAGGTTATAAACAGGGGGCCGAGGAAAGCTTTTCTTTCTTGATCTACTGTCGGGCAAACCATCAATAGGTGCCTAATTGATTCTGTAGATTGTGGGTCTTTCCAGAGTCTGCAGGCTTTTTCCTCGGACGCTGCTCGAATTGCTAAAATTTCTTGGGTCGGTAGCAGGTTTAGACAGACGTTTACTAGGATATTTTGTGCAGTAACCCATTGGTTCTTTAAGTTTGTTAAAGACCGGTGGCAGGTGGGCTAGTAATTTGTTCGACACTGCTTTCTCATTGGTTTTTATCCAGTCTAACCATTCCATTTTCGATTTTATTCTTAATAGATTTTGAATTAGTTCTACTTCAGAACAGGATATCTCTTGCAGTGTGAGCCTATGTATATTGACCCAGTTGTTTAGAAATGTGTTGTTCCCTTTGGCAATTTCCAGAGCAATCATGTGATATATTTCTAGGCTCTCTCGATTCTGTTGTTTTTTTTGGTCATATGAGTCAGCAGGCTTAACTTAAATGTGACTCGTAGAACATTTTTTGATGCAATGAAATAGGTTTGATCTTTGGTAGTTTGCAGTCCTATGCCATCTCAAGGATGGGCCTTGAGAGGAGTAAACACTTGAATAAATTCCATGATACAGTCTCTTGCTTTCTGGCCCCCCCAGCCCTTCCTCCTTTGGTCACCATATGTTTAAACATTGGACGATCATTGCGAAATTGATATTTAAATGTATGGGCCTGAACGCCACCATTTTGAAATGGTACGCTAAAGAGCCTTTGCAGACTAACTGTTCCAATTGCGTAAACGAAGTAGTGTGTTTGATGCACATTCTCATGTGTTGACGTCTATTTGCAGCTGAGCATAAGAAGTTCTTAATTTCTGTTCTCCAAGCCCTTGGTATTAGACAATGTTGGCTGTGCCTATGGCTCCTCCTCCTCCTCGTTAGTGAACAACAGTGCACATGGTCGCTACTGTAGTATACTTGAAAATCTGTCACCAAAGCATCTGAAAGAGCCCTGTCTTTTAAGGCTCTTATTTAATTTCATTCCGTTGTATTCTTTGGAATTTCGGAATGTGGCACAATTGGCCCCATCAGGAGTTGGGCGGAGCAGTCAAAATGCAGCAGCAGTAACGCTATTGCCGCCACCGCCACATTACTGTTCCGCCCAATCCCAAATTTGGGGGAACCTCTGAGCATTCACCTCCAGCTCTGAGCTGGAGGTGAATGCACCGACTTTCCCCCCATTTATGGTGCAATTACTGCCGCGCAATTACCACTGCAGTAATTGCACTGAAAATGCCCCAATGAAAGTGGGGACTTAACCCGCCACCACAACTTGTGAACTGGCGCTAATAGCGCCGGACCAAGTTGCGGTAACGCTAATTGCATTGGGCGGTATCCCGACAGATTTATTGCCGGGATACCACCCACTCGTGATGAAGCCCAATATATTTTGTGCTCTTACTATCAATTGTTTTTTCTAATGTTTTATTGTGATTGTAGATGATCAACGTTCATGGCGGTAATGCTGAAATAAAGTTTTGAAATTAAACGAACCAGCAAATTTATCTACCGACATTTGTGGTATCCTTTTAGGAGGTACTCAGACGCAGACGTGCCCATTAGATGGGTAATTCAGGTCATGGATGAAGGTCACCTTGGAGCTTTTTGTGTTTTGGTGAATATGGCTCACTCCCTCGAGGGCATTCGAGTCTCTTACTGCATTGCTAGTAAATGATGAGATGGTTTCAATATGACTGTCTTGAGGTAGTTCTTACATTTTGGGGGATCTCTTGTGATCTCTTGTGAAATTCATTTGATTCCAGAGTTTGGTCTCCATCCCTGTTCATGTTTAGTGCTCAAGTCAAAACCTGAGACTTATTACACTGCACTGATGAGCAGTGGGCTTGTGTGTACACAAGTACACTCCATAACAGAGCACCCATACATACACCCAGGCTCTGTTATATTAGCACTGTGAATCAGCTTAGATCTAACTGTTTTTACTAAAACCATGTTTGGACCCTGCTTTCCCTCTCACCACTGCAACATTATGGGTGCTTTCTGTCTGTAACCAGCCAACATAAATGAAACCTCGCCCTCAAACCAAACTAACACTGCTAAATATTTCAACCCGAATCCCCACTGCTCTAAGAACACAAATGCCCCCTCTGTATAACGTTTTGCAAATGATGATACCACACTTGAATTAAAAAGTATTAAAAAGGCGTCATTATTTTCTTGAGACACAATTATAAGACCTCTGCCCTGCCCATCTCCAAGCTTTCAAACTGCTGAGGATGTTTCCGAGGCTCTTACCCACTTCTCTTTGACCTGTTCCCATACAAGTTGGTGTTGCTGTGCCATTGTCCATGTAGCTCATTTACACAAAAGTGAACTTTAGAATCACAATTTGCAGTCTGCAGCTGGCTTCTGAAGTGTAGAATCCCACCTTCAATTCTACAATTCTTATTTTGTTCTCTTGGGTTGGCCGTCAATCGAAGTCTTAGAATCACAACTCACAATGAGCAATTCTTCTAGGGTTCAGTTTTAAGCAAGTCTTTTCCGCTACTCATAGCTTTGTCATTGCCACTGCACTGGGCTTTTGGATTGTTAGAATACAAAATACCAGAATACAATTGGTCTCTGGTTCTTTTGGCTTTGAGAGTACCACTGTGCTAAGCTAGGGAGTATTAGAACCACAACGTCTTGTGGATAGTTTGTTTCTGGTTCCCTTAGCCACTGGCAGTGTACTAGGCTTTAAAAGTGTTAGAACTACAACTCATAGTAGGCAATGCTCTTTTGTTCTTTAAGCTTTATCGTTCCTACTGTGCTGAACTTTCAGGATTACCATGATATGATAGGAAAAAAAGACCTACTGAGAAATTACCCCATTTTATTTCATCAAATTTCTTTTTGAATAATGCAGGGGGATAAACCCCCGCACCCCACCTTAACCTATCCCCTTACCCCAACCCCATCTATTTTTAATAAAAATTAACAAACATCCCTAATGAATTCGACCAAACAAATTCTATCATTTCTCATTAGGTATTTTTGCAATTGATCATTTCTGCAGATACCTGGCTTTCACATTGGTAGAAACATTCACTTCACTTCACCTTCAGTACCTCTTTTAGTTGGCTGTCCCAGTTTCCAATTCCTTAACTCCCTCCTGGTCTCTCTCAGCCACACAGCCTTCATTTGCCACTTCTCCTTGCTGGTCCTCCTTTCTAGATTCTCTCCGGGAACAGGTTCTCTCCATCACTAGTTCTCAGTGGGTTTTCTCACCACACACTTGTTCGCGAGTTCAGACAAGCTACTCTGCTTCGCCCCCTATCCCAGCATTTCTTGCAGCCTGTTTTCTCCCTGTGTCTTGGCTCACATACTCGTGCTTCCTTCTCCTTCACAGCTCCATCGCTAAAGTTGCGTGGGTCTGACCAGCCAATGTGGCCTGCTTTCCATTAGCCCTCTGGCATGGTCTGGATCTCTCAGCATCTTCGCGGAATGGGGTGTCGGCACTGCGGCATCTCATGTCTGGTTGTCTCGCCACTGAATGCTCCTTTGATTCTCTGCTGCATGTCTGCCTTCTCATTGCGATGCTTCACCAAAACAACTACTCTCCTTCGCTGGCGGTGTTCTATTTCTTGGTCCTATGGCTCTCCACAGGTGGTCACCGGGCAATAGACATGAATTAAATGATCTGTTACTACCAGACTTCAAGTGGACAATTGGGCTACGTCATCACCACCGTCTGTTTTATATTGTGACTGCCCTACAAAGGATTCTTTGTTATCTTGAAAAAGAGCACATTTTTTGATATTCGTTCAATTTTTCCTTAATTTTCCATCAACATCTTTAAAAGACGACAGCGACCCTACCTCAGTAACATTATATGAAACGTGATATATGTGCAGAAAAGGACACACATTTGTATGGATGGATAGTCTACCCTAAAAAGGAGAAATGCTTCTGCGGAGAGCAAGATTTCATAAAGACGAACAGAGTGGTATGCTTATGTATGCTGTCGATGTCACCTAATTATGTCAGACTACCGCCAAGGGAAGGACATTAAAACAGAGCTCAGCCCTAAATCTTCTGCAGGCGAAAGACCAAACCTCCTGCAGCAGTTCCAGTCACTCAGTCAAATTCTAGCCCTGACAAAGAGCACTAATAAGGGCAGAGCACATGTTCTTGACCAATCAGCGTCCCTGCCACGGGCCTCCTTCTGATTCCTAGTTTACATTTGAGAATAGCAAAATCCCTCAACCAAACTTATATTTCAAACACACCTCTCACCCAAACCTGAGATTCCATGCTTAAAATGTGGAAACTCAGTCTCAACTTGTGAGTTAGCAATCTCCATGACTACATTGTGCAAATACCGATGTATATTCATACTAAACTGTTAACTGCCATGGGTTCCCCTCTCCCCCAGTGCCAAGGCCTTTTTTGGTGATTTCGGTATTTCGCCATTCAATGCCTTCTAACGTTTTCTCTTTCATTAACCCCTTAAGTGCCAAGGACGAGGTATCTCGTCCTTGGCAACAGGGAGGTAATCCCAAGGACGAGATACCTCGCCCTTGGCACTTAAGGGTTAACGTCTAATATATATCTCACGTGTGCTTGTACCTTAACAGAGATGTTCAGTTCAAGATGGAGTGCCCACACTGGGATTACGCTTTGAAGCCCCAGGAATTTCCCGTTATTTTTAACTGAATTAAGCGCAGTTAGTGTGCCCTCAGATTTCTCTTCGGCACAAAAGAACTGAATAAAGAAACTTCAATTGCATAAACCTTTAAACTCTGCTCTAGCATACAAGTACCAACATTATAATAAAAACTAAGCAGCCCACCAAATCGCACGCAAGCACTTGTCACATTTTCTGATTGTGTGGCATGCAGATACCACTCTTAGAAAACATGATTCCTAAATAGGACTGTGTCAATCATCGTTATTTTAACATTATCCCAAAAACGACGAGAATTCGCTGTGGCCCTTATCAAAAGCCACACATTTTGATTTTGTTATAAAGACTAAGGGCCTCATTATGAATTTGGCATTTTTTTCGGCTGTAAATCTGCTGATATACTTCCAACATCAGTTACTTTTACCGTCACTTGGTCCTGCGGATTTACCAGAGGATTACAAGTGGTGGTAAGGTGGTGTAAATCCCCATTTTGGGAGTGCCCAGGACTCCACTTGGATTTTGGCAGAATTACCGCCTGCAGTAATTCCACCACTTCCTCCAAAAATCAGAATTCGGTGGTGCAGTAAAAACAGCAGTAAATCCATTACTGCCCAAAAAACACTTGTTCCGGAATTACCACCACTTTTTTACCCCACCGCTGAACTCGTAATGATGCCCTAAATAATGATCAATAAAACAGTTCATCAAGAGGAAAAGAGAGACAGAGGTCAATTGGAAGAATCGAAGATCGGAAGACCAATCATACAGTAAACACTGTTCCCAGTAGGCAGTCATTCATATACACATCATAAGGGTGCCGATACGTGTAAAAGGCGTCCTTCTGATCGCTAACGTAGCTCCGTTAGAATGTGCAACACCATCTACTCAGTCCAGTTTTCTGCCCTCGAGAGTCGGCATTCATTTCCAGTTGTGCAGGATATCAGCAACTTTTCCACTGACAAACCATAGAACGACTTCTGATTTGTGTTTTTTATTTATTTTTATTTTATTTAATGTGATATCGTTTTTTAAACAAAAAGTTTACACATAAATCAAAATCAACACATTCATACAAACACATTTCCAAATGTTATATATAATATGTTAAGAATCCCAATAATGATAAATTCACATATACATAAAACCACTTTCAATCCAACAAAATGTAAAACATTAAACAAATGAAAATAAAATAATAAATTCATCTACCTTTTTGCATATAAAAAGCTCAATTTTGCACCTCATAGCTCATTTTACACTTCATAGTAACCAATATACCATTCATAACTAAGAAAGAATAAACCAAATGAATGGCTCCCTTAGCAGACCGTGGGCCTCATTACGAGGATGGCGGTAGCCGTGCCTGTATGGTAGGCACAGCTAGCGCCATGCTCGCTACCGGCACCGCCTCCCGCGATTGGGCAATAACCCGCCCATTACGAGATGAGTGGGCCGGTAATTGCCCATTCGCAGGAGGCGGTAATGCCGGGCTCCCGATCCCCATTCTGCCCCATAGGGCACCCCCATGCTCCCCACCCCCATTCTGCCCCATAGGGCAGAATGGGGGTGGGAAGCATGGTTGCACCGGTACCATTCCTAACGGTGCCGGTGCAATCGCGAGTTCTGCTCGTGGCCAGGTAAGACCTGTCGGCCTGTCAGGGACCCGCGAGCAGAACTCGTAATGTGGCGGCCCGGTGTGAACGGTGCCGGTGCCTTACTGGTACCGTTCATACCGTGGCCGCCACTGTTATAATGAGGCCCAGTGAGTAAGTGTTGTCACTTCCATCAGTTATTAGGTTACTGATTCACTCACTGTGTTATTGAAAATGTTATCTGCAAGCAACCACACTCTATACCATGACAGATGAAGACTGGGTTTAAGGGTAATTAAACATGAGTACCAGAACCCATCATCCTTGATATAATGTAGGCTGTAAACATATCTATCATAGTGTTTTATGTAGGCAGAGACCAACTACGTACATGCCGTTAGGCAAAAGCGTTCGTTTTTAGGTAATGAACGCTCAGAGCCTGTTAACGCCAACAGAGGTAAATGATTAATGTGCATTAACAGTACGAGTTTGTGTTTTTGCATCAGATTTTCATTCCACAAAGGTCAATGAATATTATGGCCCTTGGGTCTAAACATACGGCTTGCTGTAAAATCAGCGCCATTGTCTCAACAGCAGCATTACCTTAGGGCAGTCAACAAGCGTGTGGAGGTAGCATGCTCTGGGGCCAGGCATCTCCAGCTGTCCCCCCCTCGCAGTCACATTAGGTTTAGCCATCCAGAGTGGGGTCCCATATGGGCAGAGCAAGAACCGCTGTTGGCGACAGACCGGCTACAGGCTCAGCCATGGTATGCAATGTGCTGTGTGATTGTGTTGGTCCAGACTGCTTCAGCGTTTCAAGGGTTTAGCTACGGCAGTTAAACGCTTTACAAAGGCCGCATAACATAGGATCCCACCTCCTGTTACGGAAGGTGTCTTGTTGGGGAGTCGATCTGGAAAAAGATACATTTTGACTGTTATATAATGCAATTTTGATTGCCAGGCGAATCTACAGTCCAAATCCCCATTTCCCCTGCTGCTGTAAGAGTGCATAGTCTGGAAGGCCGTTTTGGAGCAAATTGATTTGTGTTTACACAATTTAATGCAATACTTGTGTTTTTAAAGAGTTTTTTAAAAAGATTTCAAAGCCTATCTACCCATTTCCTATGTTGCAGGCGGAGTACCTAGTAACTGGGCCTATTTTGTAGCAAATGTGTGTGTTTTTTCGGGAATGGACGAAAAGATCGAATCTAAAATGCTGAATGCACGTTTAGTGTGCATTCGGCATAGTAAATTAGATCGAAGCCCATAATACCGAACAGTGGTGCAGGGTTTGTGGGCGTGTCCCCTGCTCCCCCAGTTCAGTATCATGGGCTACAGGGGTTGCAGGGCCTTCCCCTGCATACATTAAAGGCAGTGCAGGGAACAAACAGGCAAAATCCCAAAAGATTGGATTACAAAGTGCGGGCAAATGGGCTCTATAATTTTGTAATTCGATCTTTTGGGATATGTTCTTTTAACGTACATCCTGTATTTTATGATTTAAGTGCAATCCCACTCGCAGTTTTGAAGTGGCTGTGAAGGGTTTAAAAGAATATCAGATTCCCAGAACACACTTCTCTTGCCTGAAGGAAAGAGACCTTGTTTGTGAGCTGTTTTGGAGAAAATTGATTTCTGTTTCTAGTCCATCTTTTCCACTTTGATCCTGAAAACTATCCTACTTGAATCTTTCCACACACAAAGCTTTCTCTTCACCAAAACCCCTCCTTTGGATCAGCCTATTTTGCAACGGTGGCCACAGCCAAGCATGCTCACTCTCCAACTGCCATCCAGCTGAACACTCAACCATCACTCATTCAACATTCCACACCAAGGTTCCATGCATACCTCACAGATCTGCAAGCGCAAGCTTACATATTAGGCAGGCAGACTAGACCTCTCCCTCCTTACACTGGCAGATAAACCCAAAAAATCTGAAAACAAAACCATGATGACAGATTGGAGAAAAACACCAAACCACCACAGGACAGGGGCAAACTCCACTACATCAGTATCCAAACACACCACCACACGAAAACCAACACACAACATTTGGAAGGAGGCATACCCCCTGTGGATTCCAAAACAACTGGCAATCACCACCAAACAGGAGACACATACACAGGGCACCATCTGGGACAACAAGCCTAGTCAAAAGCAAATCAGCAACGAGGGTAGGCACAGCGCATGCAAGGAGAAAATGCAAAGGAAACCTGGAACCAATGTTATGTTATGTTAATAACTGTATAGAGTGTAATCTCGCCAAAGGCATCATGACGCTGGGGATACACCAGGGATATGGGGGCCCCTAAAATAGATTGGATTTAAGGATTCAGCAAAAGCTGAGGTGGTCTACTGTGGCACAGAGAAGCAGAGGAAGAGCATTCCACAGCTTGGTCGCTGCCACAGAGTTTGAACGTGCCCTCACCCGTCAAAAACAGGGGATGACAAGAATCCGGGCATCACATGGCCAAACTGCACGGCCAGGTTGGTAAGACTGCAACTTCTCCTGTAAATATTCTGCTCCCATGCCATAGTAGGCCCAGTGGACAATGCAAAGGGATTTGAAAATAATCCGTTTTTGAACCGGCAGCCAAAGGAGTGAGTGTAGAACAGAAGAGATATGGGCACCGTATGTAGTATCTGTGGCGATACAGGTTGCAAGGTTTTTCAGTAGCTGTAGGCAATGTAGAATGTAATCCGGTTGAGCTAGGAATAGAGAATTACAGTAATCTAGGCGGCTCAAAATGAGAGCAGAAACCACAAGAGGATGCAGATTAGTTGAAAGGAAAGGCAAAACATTCCGAAAGGATCCTTAACTGGCAGTAGCCAGTTTTACAGATGGAAATAACATGGCCTGCAGCCGACAGGGATTCAGAGAACATGAAACCAAAGGGACAGGTGTAGGACAGAGGCCAAGCTCTGGGGGCCACCAAATGGCCAACCAGAGTGAAGAGGAGAGTGGGGGATCGTGAGGAGTGCAGGGAGGGGAACCCACCACCAGTACCTCCATTTTGTCCCAAGTTGCTACCCGTCCAGGTACCCACCGTCGCTACACAACCCCTAAACCGAGACGCTGTGTCCGGCTGAGCAAGATCAAACCGGACGATGATTTGGGTGTCATCAGCATAGGAGCAGCAACGGAAGTCGTGAGAGCGGATGAGCAGCAAAAGCGGCTCATTATAGAAGTTAAATAATGCGGGGGACAGGCCAGTCCTTGGGGGACACCACAAGGAAATGTGCTAAGCTGAGAAAAAAAAGAGGAGAGAGAAAGAATCTATGTCCTATCCATCAGGAAGGACGATAACTAGGAGAGAACCTAGGCAGGGAGGGGAGATGAAGCAACATCGCATGGTCTACTGTATCGAACGCTGCTAATAGGTCTAACAGAATCAGTGCACCAGTCCCCCCGCCCCTCCGGTCGACTAGTTGAGTCAGGTCATCCAGGACCAACACGACTACACTTTCTGTGCCTCGGCCGGGACAAAATCCCAACTGGAAAGAATAAAAAAAAGGATGTGAGGAGGGGGGAAATCAGAGATTCCACAAGTTTCATAGAGAACAAGAGAAGTGAGATAGGGCGGAAATGAGCAAGGAGCGTGGGATCAAGAGAGGGTTACTTTAAAAGAGGGATTACACAAGACTGCTTTAATTCTGCTGGAATAGAACCTGCTGCGCAGGACCGATTGATTGCCTGCCAAACCCAAAGGGCGATATGAGGTATGATTTCCTGCAGGGTAAATAGATTTAAGATGCTTGGTGGCGCTTCTGATGTCAGCAGGTGTGAACAGAGGGAATGTCGACCACAATTCTGCATCAGCCCTCGATCATAGTAGACAACGCTGTTGCTGTGATCTGTGCTCAAATATCGCTGATCTTATTAACCAAAAAATCAGCTGGAGAGTCACAGAGTGTTTGTGAAGGGATGATGCCATCCAAGGAGCCGGTCTTGTTTTAGAGAGAGCGTACCAAGGAAAAAAGCTCCTTGGATTTGTTCAGGGCACACTCTACCTTGTGAGTCTTAAAGGTAGATTTTGCTAGGCGAATCGCCTGGTGGTAAGTATTCGAGCAGCAGCTAAATAATATTCTGTCTTCCAAAGAAGAAGGAGAGGGCCACCTACGACGCTTTTTTGGCGTCATCGATTTCAATTCCTCGCTGAACCAGGGCTCAGAGGGGCAACATCCGCAGCTTTAGTGGGGCCAAGTAGTATGCAACCGCAGTGAAAGTCTGTACTATAAAAGAGAGGTCAACTAAATTGGTGTTATAACATATAGCTTAGAGGTTAGATATAATGGATACCCTGTGCCAGCTGCGCTTTAGAAACTGTCGCGATCGACGCACCACTCGAGGAGTAGGCGTGCAAACTAGGAATGGGACCACAAGGTGGTCCGACCATAGGAAAGGAAACGGCAGAGAAACAGTAAGCAAGGATTTTGGCACAAGGACCAGATCCAAGGTGTTTCCTGGCGAATGTTTGGGACCATGGACCAGCTGCTCTAGGCCAAAGTCAGCCATAGATTGAAATCATTGGGCTGCCAATAGTGATTTAGGAGGGTTGAATTTAAAATTCAAATCACCCACAATCAGGCGATTGTGGAGTTTCACATGTAAAGTGGCGACGAGATCAAGAAATTGATGACAAAAGAGCAAGTCCGTCTCGGGGGAGGAGGCGGTAAACCGTTAAGAGGTGAATAGTTAAGGATGGAGAAACCAAGAGAACTTCCAGTTTAATGTTGTGACTTAAAGGAAGAAGAGTGGCTATTAAGGGAGCTTTGTAAATAATGGCAATGCCCACGCACGGGTGGTCTGGACGGAGCAGATCACATGTGTCTGGAAGAATTTGAATCACTGAGGATCTAGAAGAATCTTGAAGAGTTTGAATCACTGTGGGTCCAGAAGAGTCTTTTAGCCAGGTCTCCATGACACAGACAAGGACTGGGCTCAGCTCTGAGATAAGATCATAGCAGGATGCTGAATGCGAAACAAGAGAGAGTGCATTGGCCAGTAGTACTTTGTACAGTCCATCCTTAGTTTGGACTGGGGGAGAAACAGGTAAATAGGGGACGTTAAGACTGTATTCTGCGGTGCTAGGGGTACCAGGTCCTCTCAGGACCAGGTTTTGCTTAAGGTGGTAGTTGGACCGGGAGGAGTGGCCCATGTCCCGTACTGAGCACGGACAAGCAGAGACAGACTTGATTTTGGCGCGAGTTTGGCATGCATGACTTGATACCCCGACTGCTGTGCTTCTGGGACAATGTTGCATTTAAACAGATGGTATCACAGTAGCCAGGTCCTCCCACTGCAAAGGCAGTAAAGAGAGACTCTCGGTCACCAAATGCGTGAAGGAAAGAAAGTAAAACCACCCACTCGCAGGCACGAGACACTGGAAGGCAGGGGGAGGAAGCCAGGCACCTCCTTCTGGCAAGCGCAGCTACAAGGAAAGCAGTATAGAAATAAAATAATTAGTTAAATAAAAATGTGAGCATTACGTTATTAAAATGTGAAACTGAGGCGTCCAGTCAGCCGCCGAACTCGCGTAGCGAGTAATAAAGGGGAATGAGTAAAACTGAATTGATAATGATGACCAAAGTAAAGTAATGAAGCAAATATGCCAAAAACATCAAAGCCGACTGGGGCCCCAGCTGTACCTGATGACCCAATGTGCAGTGCAAGCAACCGTGGATCAACACGCTTCACCCTGGAACGGATACAGAACAGGTGACCAGCAAGATAACTGCAAGAAACAACTTTGTTTGTGTGCAGACGTGACATAGAAAATCACCCATAAACTTGTGTACAACACAGAAGAATCCAAGCGGTTCTTCCAAAACAACCACATCCCTCTCATCCGTCACACAGGACCGATCGAGCTGCATCTGGAAAAATTGCAGCTCCAACTATGATGCTTACCACAACTTGCGCTGCAGCCAACCTAGCATTGAGGCAACTACAAAAACCAACCAGAACACAAAGGTGGATGAAGTAGTCGGGCAAGCCTGGCACTGGTGATATCCACAATACAAATGCCAAGGCAAACACCTGAATGCTGCACACCAAAAGACACAGCCCCAACAAAACATGTGCAGAACTCATCCGGCCATTCCAGAGGATAGGGCACCCCAGTTACTGGAACCTGCCAACCCACACCATACCACAGAATGCAAAAACAACCAGAGTCAGGGAACCCGTCCGGCCATTTCAGAGGGCAATGCAACTCCAAACTCCTGGAACCCTCCATCCCACACCATACCACATAAGTCAGACGGTCCTTCCTGGAACGCACCAGGCATTCCAAAGACTAAGACATTCCAACACGCGCAACCCACCACTCCATACCATACCACACAAGGCAACAATGGGCATACAATTGACAACTCAGGAACCGCACCGCAAACATGGCATAGGCCCTAAAGCTGGACACCCAAGGTAAGCCTACACTGCTGTCCACAAAGAGAAGCAGCTTACCTTAATGCAGTTACTAGCGGCGTGACCTCTCTGCTCCATTGGCAGATGCTGGTATGGAGCACCCTCCAGACATAATAAAGGCCGCGGATGGTGCCTAAGAACTTAAAGGGGGTGCCCCTAACCCCCGGGCCTCCTAAATAGTCGCAAGGAATGCAACAGTTCCCCAGGGAATAATGGCCTTCCTCATCAGCCGAACCTTGCTTGTGAGTGTGGATGGGTCCTTGGTGGGTAACGGCTGTCCAGATCCTTGCTGCTCCCCTCGCCACAGCTCTTCATCTGGTCCATGTTCACAGCTGAGGACCACTTTGTCAGCAGTGAAGTGGTCTGGTTCTCCAAGAGGATGCACAACACTGTATCCTTGATTGTATAGTTTAGTTTATTTATTTATAGAGCGCGCCAAGCACGTAGGCAGCAGGGCGCTATGCTTACAAGTTACAGGACATTACAGCATTATATTACATAAGGAGTCATTACAATTTATACATTGAAAATTATAGACCAAATATTGCACATGTACATCGCACGGCGTGATAGGTTTAAGGCAAGTTTTAGAAGTTACACAGAATACAAATGGATGCAGGCAAGGATTCTAATGAAGCACAGGTATGCCTAAGCTAGCTGTGGTTAAGCAATGAGGTTCTGTTCTTGCTCTTGAAGCCATATCTTGACATTTTTTCTGAATAGGAGGAAGGACGGTTCATTTCTTAGGAAGATGGAGAGGGCATTCCAATTTTTAGCTGCCAAGACCGGGAAGCTAATTCCCCCTGCTCTTTGTTGCTTGAACCGTGGGATTCTGACGCAGAAGGTCTGGGCTGTTCTGGTTGGGCGGGTTGAGGTGTGGCAAGTGATGCTGTCAGCAAAATATTTGGGAGCCTGATTAGAGAGGCACTTGTGAGTGAGGGGCAGCGTTTTAAGTGTGATTCTTTGCTTGATATTTAGCCAGTTTAAACGATGTCTAGTTTTGGAGATATGTTGCTTCCTAGAGATATTCAAAGCTGCCCCAATGGTGTTGTTTTGCATAATATGCATTTTATTGATATTCTGTTGTGCACTGCATAATGAAAGAGCATTACAATAGTCCAGTTTGGAGAGGACTAGGGCTTTTGCTGCTGTGATACATTTAGATGGGGTCAAAAAAGGTCTACATGCAGTCATGAGTTTGCATGTGAATGTCATGCCGCCGTCTTTTGGTGGTCGCTGGCGGCTATGGAAGGCTTGGCGTTGGCGGCGCCATTAGACTGTCCTGTGTTTTTTCCTTTCACTTCCTGGTTTGACGGTCTAGTCTTTTCTCTTGTTTCCGTATTTAGCCACGCCCTTCTCTGGGCTCTGTGCGTTGCAACTTTGTTTCCTTTTGCCTTGTTGCCGTGCTACTTCTCACCTTGCTTCGTACCTGTTGTTTTTCTGCGTTTTCTCACGCGGTTTCTTCCCTCCTAGCTTTCTCCTCCTCCCTTCCCTGTTATCCCGTCCTTTCGGTTCCCGTACCGTATTGGGTCTTTCCTCTCCTTCTTTTCTCTTGGACCGCGTCCCCGGTTCCTGCCGGTGCTTCCTTTCCAGTCTTTTGCACTGCTCCTTGCTCAGTACCAGCATCTCCGCAATCCGGACTCCCCGGTTCTCTGCGGCATCGAGAAACTTACCTTCATATCTACTGCTCCTGCTCTTACCTGCAATTCCAGACGAAATTGGTCATCGCTTCCTGAACAGCATCAGTACCAGCTGCATCCGTAGAGAGGTTTTTTTTAAGCGGCTGCTTTTTTCCTCTCATATTGGTTCCTGCGGGACGGGGGTCGGCTGCTTCCCTGTTTATCAGGGAATCAGGGTGGCTTCTTCCCGCGGACGGCCGTACCTCTTCAAAAAGAAGAAAAAACCCAAGAACAAGACCTCCAGACGAGAACTCGTCTCGGAAGAGACAGGTGAGGAGAAAGGGGAGGTGGACATTGATATATCAGACATAGAAGATAGTCCGCTTGCTCCTATCAAACGTGACAGTGAAGGCCGTGGAAGATGCCATGATATTAGTCTGTTTAGTTAAGGACAAGGCGGAGTCAATGTATATGCCTAAGGTTTTTACAACCTTAGATACTTTGATTATGTTGCCGTCAATATTAAAGGAGGTGAATAGATTGTAAAGTTTGTTCAGGTTAGCAGGTGATCCTAAAAGGAGCAGCTCTGTCTTCTCATCAATAAGACAGAGCCCAGGCTTAGCCATCCATGCTTGGATAATGAGATATATGTCATTCAGAGTTCTACTGTCTATAGTGTAGTCACCGGTGATAGGGAAGAGTATCTGGGTGTCATCTGAGTAATTCATGTATGTGACACCCAGGTAGTCAAGATCATCAAATAAAGGCTTGTTGAATACATTATAGAGAGTGGGGGACAAGCCTGACAATTGGGGAACTCCACAAGTGACTGAGGTGGGTTCAGCAGAGGCTGCAGGCGCAAAGATCCTCATGGTTCTATTGTTGAGGAAGGACTGGATCCAGGCGTTAGCTCGATCTGAGAAGTGCGTGGCAGATGTTAGATGTTGGCAAAGGATTTTGTGGTTCACTAAATCGAAAGCGACTGATAAATCGAGAAGGAGAAGCACTGCCAGTTTGCCTTTGTCTTTGAGGAATTGGATTTCTGTCTTGAGGTCGATCAGCGCCGTTTCAGTCCCATGTCTGGCTCTGAAACCTGGCTGTCCAAGACCAAGCAGGTTATTAGATTCGAGGTATTGTTGTATCTGCAGATAAGCTGCTCGGTCAAGTATTTTTAGTAAAAAGGGCACTGTCGTAATAGGTCTGTAGTTAGATGGGTTGTTAGGGTCTAAAGAAGTTATTTTTTTAGAAGCGGAAGCACCCATGCGTCTTTAAGATTATTCAGTACTGTACTTGATTTGAATGGGGCATTAATAAATGATGTAATGAAAGGGGCAAGTTCCTTCACTGTCTCCTTGATAATAGGAGCAGAACATGTATCTCCCTGGTGGTTTGAAGGTTTTAGTTTCATGATGATGCTTCAACTTCTTAGATGGAGAGAGGCGCAAAGTTAAATTGGGAATGTGTGTGGCCTGAAGAAGCCGGAGGGTTCGAATTAGTAACAGGCTTGGTGATGTGAAGTTTTTTTGTTTCTGTTTTGTTTTGAAGCATGGTAATTTTATCTTGTAGTGCGTTCTGGATTTTGGTGCACCACAAAGTATCTTTATTACAAGTATCAGGTAGTTGCGCAAGTGATTCTAATTCTTTCAAGATGTTAAAGAGTTCCTTAGTGCTGGGATTAGCTTTAGTTATACGGTCATTGTAGTTATCTTTCTTAGCTTGGATAATGGCTTCTTTGCAGTTGAGGGAGGCTAGTGAGAAGTTGTCCTTGTTGGCCAAGGACTGGGAGCATTTCCACACTGTCTCTGAATTTCGTTTCAATTACCCTAAGGATTTAAGGTGAGGTGTATACCAAGCATGGAGGTGTGCAGGAGGTTTGGATTTGCGTAGTTTAAGTAGGGCTCATGTGTTGATAGCTTTAAGGATAGTATGGTTATAGAGATCGACTAGGGCCGCGGGATCGGAAAGAGTCGTGCTAGGGTTGATGATTGGTTGAAGTAGGGTAGTATTTTCTCGATGGTTAAATTGTGTTTATTTCTAGTCATCAAAGCTGGTGCCTGTTTTTGCTGGTTCGGTGAAGTGGTTTCTTTTAGGATGAATGAGATTAAGTGGTAGTCTGACCAAGCACAAGGGGTACCAGTGCACTAGATCACATAAGGTGCACTAGCCAGCTCTCTCTCAAGCTGCTATTCAGCGGAATGCTCACACAGCATTCATCCAATACTCCACACCAAGGTTCCACGCATGCCTCATAGCACTCCAAGCAAACACCTACATACCAGACAGGCAGCCTACTACACAGACCCAAAATCCAGAACATAGAATCTCCTAGATGCCAAACTCGACCAGGTCCAGATGTGTTGCTGGGAGGGGGGCTGAGGTGGCTATAGCACTGGGTCTTTTGGTTGTAGCCCCGGACATATGCTCAGGGGCTACAACCAAAAGGCTAGCTAGCCCCGAGTCCCGCCAGTCCCGACATTAGTGTAGCCCCGGATCTTTTCCAGACTTAGCAACACCCCTGACCAGGTCCATACTCTATGTGAACCAATCAAATGCCAAAGCAATTCATAAACTAGGAATGACCTACACAGTGGCTGATTGGATACTCACCGCTGTTTGATGAAGAAAAGCAAATTGGATAAGCATTCCCTTAATTACAAATCCCCTTAAGCAACCTCCAGGGCCACAAGGCTGGAATCCATGGGGGTCTTGAAAACATACACTTCTGCAGTGATTGTCAGGGATAGAAACAGCAGGGAAGTGGTAGACAATTGAGGAACCCGAGAAGACTAGAACGGGCACCCCAACAAGGCAGAACCTCCACAAAGGAGCCAAAACTCTGAAGGAGAGAAGACACTGTGGTGTCGCACCGACCCATGTCACGTGGGGCAGTGGGAAGAGGAGGGCGAGCAACGGAAACGAAAGGCAGTTCCAGTTTGAATCCTGATGAATAAAGATGTGTTGCACCCCACCTTCCGGCTCCGTCTCTTTGTGAATTAAAGCAGAGCACGGATGGGTGAGGCGGTCCACAGGAATATTACAGACGCCCTACCAAAGGCGACCATCATATCCAAAGCATACAACCAAATTAGAGATAAACAGTTTCAGGTCGGGCGAGAAAATCCGAGAGAGAGGATTCCAGAATCAGTTAGGCAAGCGACAACCAAGTGCCGCTTGCAAACAAACCGCTGTTGAGAAGTACTTTGCACAACCAACTCTTTGGTTTTACTTCCACGGTTTTCAGTTAATGAATGCACATCGCCGCTTGATTGGTGCACCGGCTATGCTTAGCACGCTGGGTGATGTAGTCTGATCGGTTTGTTACGAGCCGCAAGATGCCATGGGACTGGAGGAGGCAAGGATTTCATGACCAACTATTCTGCCTCACAGAAATGAGCATAACAACAGGTCGGTGAAAGGAGAGGCAAATAGATCGTGAGGGAAGAAATCAGGGAAGAATTAAGGAATGTGAGCGAGAAGACAGTCAGGAAGGGTGAAATGTAGTCTTCAACTAAGGAGGTTAGTTAAGGAGGTGATCAATGGCAGAGGAAGAAGAGTGTCAGGATGGAGGGGATAACATACAATGTTGACAGGGCTGTTAGTGAGGTTAAAACGGTTTAGTGGAAAATAGTGAAACAGAGAAAAATGAAACTTGGGGGTTAAAGAAAATGAAACTGAGGAGCGCAAAGCCGATAAAAGGAGAAGGGAGTTCAAAACCTGCACGAAAGATATTTTTTAAAAAAAGCCCCGGCTGTAGCAAGAGCGCTTGGGCATCAGCAACGCTCAATCACTGCCAGAATCTGCCCACGGGAGCTTCCTAATGAGATATGTAAATTACCACTGAGCCTGCCAGAGAAACAGTGGCACCCCAGGGAGCGTTTACTCTTTCTCTCCCCAGTAGAAACCAGCCGCAGACTTCACTCTCTTGCAAGGCAGTCAGTGAGAGAGCAGCAGAGTGTCCAAGTCCTCTGCATGCATACTCGGACCGGGCCATCACACTGTCTCGGGCACCAATGAAAAAGTGCCCCACAGTTGCAAACGGCAACTCATTCCTTTTGTGACAGGCTGTTTAAATAGCAGACAAGGAGGATGGGGGGGAGGGCTGTTAATCAAATGTGGTTAAAGACTATGGGCCTCATTACGAGGCAGACGGAATGGGTTTAACGGCACCGGTAATGGTGCCGGTGCCGTTAAACCCATTCCGCCCTATGGCGGCTGGTTTTACCAGGTTCCCTTAGTGGGAGCCGCTAAAGGACCAGGGAGCTAATAACGGCACAGTATTAACGGGCCCGTTGTTAGCTCCCCCCCCCCCATTCCCATTGAGCCCTATTTACCTATTACCGGGTCCTCCAAGGTTGGAATGGCCCGGTAGTTCCTCATTCAAGGAACCCAAACCCGGACCCGAGTTTGGAGGCAGCCATGCCGCAAATAGCTGCATGGCTACCTCCAAACTCGTTATGAGGCCCTATGTATTCAACAGCACTGGTCGAAAGGACAAGCTGCATAGTGAAATAACTCATCAAACTGGCCCGCATTGGCCAAAAAAGTGCTCCACTTTGACCCAAAAAATCTGGCCCACACTAGCATTTTGCGTTTTTGGTTCGGGCCTGGCTGCATGAGGAGCATTCAATATCAAGCAGTCAGACATTGGGTCTGTCTCTGACCATTGTTATTCTTGAGGATTCCTCTGTTGCTAGGAAATAACCGTACTTGTCCCTCAAAGAAAATCCACCTTTCAGAAAACCAGACTATTTTAAATAGGCTTGTCTGTTGCTCTTTCTGCGACAGGTAGTATAGCTCAGTGGCAACCCACTCATCTAGGAAGCAACTCAACACAGGTTCGAATCCCGGGTTAGGCTAAGAAACCTTTTCGTTATGAAGCACGTTATAAAAACCCAGTAATCATTATAATTCTCTTTTTCACTGTCACATTTGCAGTCAGCACCAGGTGGAAACTTTAAAGGGCTGCAGAGGTCAGGAATAGTTTTAACATATGAAAACGTTTTGTGCTGTATTTTGAGCGTTCAAATAACTAGGCACTGTTGTGTCTCTTCATTGTGTTTTTATGCAAGCGGTATCAACATTCATTGGACCTCATTACGACCCGGGAGCAAAGGGATACCGGGCACCGGTAATGACACCGGTGCTGGTAATCCCTTTGCGCCCTATTTGAGGTCCCTTTGCGGGTCCTTCCTTAACGCCTGGTTTTAGCAGGCATTAAGGACGGGACCTGCAAAGGGACTTCAGAGCTCATAACGGTACCGTAATTTACGGTACCGTTATTAGCACCCTCCCCATTCCCATTGAGCCCTATGGGGGCTCAAATGGGAATGGAGATTGACATTTTCAATGGGGATTTACCGGTCCCGCAAATGTCGGACTACACCGGTAAGTCCCCATTGAACCAGGGCGACACGGTACCGGTAATGGTGCTAGTCATGGCGCTAATAGCGCCATGACTAGCACCAACCTCGAAATGAGGCCCATTCTCTTTCAGCAAAACAGGTTTCTTTCTTCAAGCCCACTGACGTTCACGGGATTGTGGGCCTCATAATGAGTTTGGCGGTGCAGCGAAAAAAGTGAAGGTAATTTCGTTACTTTCATTTTTCCCGCACTGCCAAATTACATGTTTTGGCAGAATTACCACTGGTGGAATTTTGAGTGGCATTTCCGCCGATTTCTGTTGGAAAAGTGTAGGATGTACTTCCAGCACGATGCTGGAGATGAATCTTCTGCTTTTCCTCCCAAGAATGTGCAGAATTACTACTCGTAATTCCGCCAGTGGTAATTCCGCCAAAAATCCCAAATGGACTCCTATGGACTCCAGAAAATGGGGATTTACACTGCCTACCGCCACTTGTAATCATGGGGAAAATCCATGGGACCAAGTGGTGATAACTGTAAATCCATATGGTGGTATCTCAGAGGATTTACCTCTGAAATACCTACAGACTCGAACCGCACAGAGTCAGGGATTGAAAAAAAGATTTAATGTGCAAGGGCTAAAAGCAGCATCTGGGTATCCGGCATCACCCACTAAGGAGGAGATGGCATAGCAGAACAAGGGGCTAGTGCATAGTCTGCCGCTACGCTGACTTCCACATGAGATGCACACTATACATTTTTGTCCATTATGTTTATGTGCTCTTATATATGTAATGCCTCCTAGATATGCCCCAATGGTCCTTTATGCACATTCCCACCACAGAGTTAATGTTGCATATGTACAGTGGTCTTGCACCAGATGACCTTGGTAGTCAAAGGCAACTGTGGGTAGCTGTTGGTGTCCACTGGCGTAACAGGGACCCCCGCAGCCTCTGCGGTGCGGGGGGGCCCCGCCAGCACAAGTCCTGGGGGGGCAGCCCACTTGTAGAAAAAAAAGAAATATTAAAAATATAATAATATATTTCTTTTTGAATTCACTCTGCTAAAATATTTCTGTAACAGAAATAATTTCTTTACGAAGGCAAAGTGACTACAGAAAGAAACTTTCTTTTTGAAGTTCGAGGGCTCGCCCTCCCCATGGCACGGAAGACCCTTGGCTGGAGCCCTCCATCTCATGGGGTGGGGGGAGCTCTATGACTGCAAAAAGAAATAGTTTATTTTTGAAATCACTCTGCCTTCACAAAGTAATTATTTCCGTTATGGTTCGGTCCTTAACAGAAATAATTTCTTTATGAAGTCAGAGTGACTTCAAAAAGAAACAATGGACCTCATTATGGGTTAGGTGGTAACCGTGCTGGTGCAACCAGCAGGTTGCCGCTGGACCCGTGATGATTTACCAGCGCCTGACTTCCCAGTAACACCACGGGATTACAACCCTGGCAGTCTGGGAAGGCAGGCACCGGCAAATGGTAAGTCCCCATTTCCATAAAGTTCTATCGGACTCTATGGGAATGGGGATCACAGAAGCACTGTCACCGTTATAGTGCTTCTGTGAAAACTATGCGGTGGGTGCCGTTCTGCCCGGCAGGTCTGACCTGTCGAGCAGGATGGAAACTGCCCACAGGGCTGTAATATGCCGGCCCGGAAACAATGGTACCGGTAAGCTTACCAGCACAATTGTTTCCAGTCCAGCATAGTTGTAATGAGGCCCAATTTCTTTTTGAAGTGTTAGGGCTCTCCTCAACCCTATGATGTGTGCGTGTGTGAGTGTATGTTGAAAGGGTGCAGACTTAAAGGTATAGGTGGCTGCCTGTGCGAGTGTATGGTGAAAGGGTGCACACTTAAATGTATGGGTGGGTGCCTGGGTGTGTGCGCCTGTATGGTGAAAGGGTGCACACGTAAATGTATGGGTGGCTGCCTGCGTGTGTCTGTATGGTGAAAGGGTGCACACTTAAATGTATGGATGGCTGCCAGGGTATGCCAGTATGGTGAAAGAATGCACACTTAAATGTATGGATGGCTGGGTGTGCGTGTGTGTATATGGTGAATGGTGTGGGTGATTGCGTTGAGGGGTGCAACAAAACCTACATGTCAGGGGCTAACCCTTCAAATGTTGGGAGAGGCGGTACCTTCATGGGTGGTGGGGGAGGGGAAAACTTATTTGTTTGGGGCATCTAATTTCTTTACACATTTTAATGAGACTATTCTAGTGCAGCTTCAATTTTACAAGCAGTTAACTCCCTGCTTTAACAGTGAAAGCACCCACTTATGGACTGCTGTGAGAATGAGTGGTCTCCTGTTCCCTTTCTACCATTCCAATCACTCCCCTGGCATGCAAGTATTAAACCCACATCACAATTTCAATTGCCTAAAAAATGTGGCATTCGAATGCAGGTACTAACAGTGAAATGCTTTATGTTAGTAATTGCTGGGTTCTTGTTAACAGCGAAACCCAGCTGCCGTTAAACATCTGTGTTCTGTCTGGCAACTGCTCTGAAGGTCAACCAGGTCGAGTCAACATAGCCCAACATTTCAATGAGGGGGTGGGAGATGCTGAATCCCAGTCAACTCAATGGTGTTGCACCAATGCTTGTGTTTAATGTCTGGATTACTTATTGGTAATCTTCATTACTCCTAGCCCTATTCTTACTCGTCCCAGTGTGTATGAGACAGTACTTGTGTATAAGGCACTCTGCCTCATACACAAACACTGGGATGAGGTAGAGGTACATGGAGGTAATGCCTGACTTAGCTACCGATAATCATCATTACTCCTAGTCTCACTCTTCTTCATACCAGTACTTACCTATGAGGCAAGGAGCCTCAACCGTAAGCTCCGCGACAAGGAAGAGGGACGTGGAGGTAATTCCGGGCTAAAGAGCTGATTTTGAGGTTGGGGTGGGAGGGAGAGAGGATGTGTGGGGGGGCAGGATTGTACGATAAATCATAATGGCTGTCCATGTCCAGGCTAAGCAGGCATGATATGTGGTATTTGTGGCTAGAGAGGCATTTTGGTGCAGCCAGTCTAGTCATTCCTCAGTTTGGTATGACTTTTGTTTAACTGGGCATTTCTGATTAAGCAGTCCTGCTAAGTGAATTACCTGGCTAGACTGCCATTTGGGTGCTGCCAGTCTAGCCGTTTCTTGCTGCGGCATTGTATATTTTTCTGGGCATCTGTGATCAAATTATATGATATAAGTAATTTATAACATGCCTGCACACAGGTGTTTCTAGGTGCGACAAGACAAGGGAGGGAAGATAGAGGCAGGACAAGACAAATTATCTTATTAGGCCTCGTGTCATTCAGATCATGCAAGTGCGAGAACGAGAAGTGCAAGGGGAAAGGGAGGAGGAAGTGCAAGGGAGAGGGGAGGGAAAAACAGGGCAGCAATGCTCTGAGTAAGTGCAGCCAGGGCAGTGCGGTTCTAGGTAGTGCAAGGAGAACAAGGGACTGTAGGGTTACAGTTATAGCCCCTAAGTGCATGGTAGGCCCAGAGGCAGTGCAAGCGTGACTGATCAAGAAAGAGACTGAACTTAGTGAGACTCTTAGGGTAGCCAAGCAACCAGTCGGCACAGCAAACAGGTAGGTTAGGTAGGCCAGCAGGGGAGGGAGAGAGAGAAAGCAGAGGAGAAGAGGAAAGTTTAGAGCTGCTTCCAGAACTTCAGGTGGTCCAGCTCAAGTTTGAGAGGGGCAGGGAGGCTATTCCAGAGGGAGGCACCTGCAGAGGAGAGAGCTCTACCCCCTACTCTCTGCCTGGAGAAGCGTCTACCCCTTAGAGAGTTGTAGGTAGCTGAGCGAAGGGCTCAAGAAGGAAGATATTTTGGAAGAGAGCGTTGGATGTAGTGGGGGCCCTGGGCCCAGAAAGCATTGTAGACAATGCAAAGGGTCTTGAACTTGATACTTGCAGCAACTAGGAGCCAGTGGAGAGATTTCAGGCTGGAGAGTAGAGGACGGCAGATTGAGAAAGAGGTTGTTGCAGTAGTCCAGCCTAAAGAGAACCAGGGCTCTGGAGACAGTGAGCTTTTGGGGGAAAGTAAGAAAGGGAAGAGTCCCTTTGAGGAGGAGCAGCTGGCAGTGGGACTTCTTGGCGACGTCCGAGATGTGAGGCGAGAAAGAGAAAGTGGAGTCAAAGATGACACCAGGGTTGTTTGCCTCACAGAAAGGCAAAGGAAGAGGGCCCAAGGCGGGCAGCCAGAGTGAGAGAGGGAAAGCAGGGGCAGGAGTCCAAATGAGAAGGATCTCCATCTTGCTGACATTAAGGGAGAGATCGTTGGAGTCACACCAATCCTGAATAGCGGATAGACAGTCAGGAATGAGCGAGAGAGGAGAGGAGTCTGAGGGGAGCCTGAAGGAAAGCGGTGTGTCATCCGCATAACACTGAACGTTAGAGGAGAATGTAGAGATCAGGTGGGCCAAAGGGGCCACAGAGAGGTTGAAAAACCAGAGTGAGAGGATGGAGCGGAGAGAAAGGGACCAAGTTGGACCTGGGAGGGGCAGTCCAAGAGGAAGGAGGTCAGCCACTCGAGGGCCTGATCCATGATGCCCAGGTTCTCATGGAGTCGATTGATCAGGATTGATCAGGATGACGTGGTTAACCGTATCGAAAGCAGAAGAAAGATCAAGGAGGATGAGGAAAAAAGGAATTCTGGAATCAAGGTTTGAGAGCAGATCTTCACAGGTGTTCAGGACAGCAGTTTCCCTGCCTCTTGCAGCTCTGAAGCCAGACTGATGGTCATGGAGACAACCAACAGATTATTTTTGGAGAGTAAGCTGGGAGATGGCCAGCTTTTCCAACAGTTTGTCCAGGAAAGGGGTGATGGAGTTTTGGCGATAGTTTGCCGGGCAGGTAGGATCGTCAGACGGCTTCTTGAGGATTGGGTGCATAAGGGAGTGCTTAACGGCAGAGGGGAATGTTCCAGCGTTGAAAGAGTGATTACAGAAATCGATCAAGGCTGGAGCGAGGATGTCAATATGGTTCTTGATGGTTCTGGTGGAGCAGGAGAGCACCTGTTTGGATGACACTTTCATAGATCGGGCGTCGCTAGAAACCTTGACAGGTGTTGTCAGAGAGAAAGAGGAGAAAGGAGGAAGAGAGGTAGAGATGGCCAAAGGGGGTCCGAGAGAGGAAGGGGGAGACGAAGAGGAGATGGAGGACAGGATGTCCTGAGTTTTAGTGGAGAAGTGAGATGGCTGAGCCATACAGAGGGCCTGGGGGGGAACAGGAGAGGTAGAGACCGCAACAGGATTGAACAGTTCCTTTCAGATTTTAAAGAGTTTGTTGGAGCCCACAGAGACACAGGCTTCAATGTGTGTTCTCTTCTTGATGAGTGTGATTGCTTCGACTGGCATTTTGGTACAACCTGTCTAGGTATGTCTAAATGTGGCCTGGAAAGCTTTACTATATTATTATTATGTGTCTACACTGGTCTACATTGTGTAGCCAGTTAGACATGTTTTCATTGTGGCATGGCATTTTTAATAGCAAAGCATTAATGTTCCTGTGCACTGTTGGTGACTTGCATCTTTTGGATTGATGTTACCCTACAAAACAATTGCAAACACTCTGGCTTTCTAGCCAATTTTTCTCAGAAAGTGTGCTCTGTGTTGTATATTATATTAAATCACATATTTATATGTTTCTCCTAGTGCAGTGTGAGGCATATCCCTTCAGCAGCACGTTTGTGCGTATTGCGCAAGTGTGATAATCTAGGCAAGCCCAGAGTGTGGCGCAACCCGTGATTTGTTACTGAGTTGGGGATGGCTCGCAGGAGGGCCCGCTCATTTTGTGTTACGCCACTGTTGGCATCAAGCTTGTATCGGAGGATAGCTCAGGGACAACGTGCTTGCCTTGGAAACAAGACGACACAGAGCAACACACTTTCGATCCCCGGGTCCGCGCTTAGAAACCTTTGGGTATTAAGCGCGTTATAAATAACCAATCATATCATATCATAATATATCAAGCTATGTTAAAGGCAACTGTGGGTAGCTGTTGGCGTCAAGCTAAGTCAAAGGCAACTGTGGGTAGCTGTTGGCGTCAAGCTAAGTCAAAGGCAACTGTGGGTAGCTGTTGACGTCAACCTACGTCAAAGGCAACTGCGGGTCGCTGTTGGTGTCAAGCCAAACAGGCTCTTTCAGCCTAACCAGGCTCCACTTGCCATTAATTGAACAGTATAGCTCAAAGATATACCACTGACAACAAGACTCCCCCTCTCCCTTCCGAAACTGAATCAGCTGCTTTGTTCCACTTAGCCTTCCTCCCTCCCTTTCCACCGGCCTGACTCATGGTGTCCACCCCCTTCCTTCTCCGGCCAAGATCTAGGAACACTATTGGAGAGAAACCTGTCCATCAACCCTTAAATCAACTTGACAACACAAACTGATTTCCATCTGCACGTCGATCAATACAATGTTTTCCTACTTAACTACCTCTGCTGCTGGAGCAGAACGTTCGCATTAACCTTCTCCCTCCTACCATTACCCTCTCACCACCACTGTATCTGTAACCACATGTACACACTTGTACTATTTTGGAAACCCTATAGAATGGCTCCAATTCCTCGTAAATACCTGTGAATTACGTGTAACATTGTTGAGTTAAAGATTGTGTGGTGTGCTATTTCTGTCGTATCCTTGCATGTGTATCACATCGTTGTTATGTTGTTACGCTGTGCCCTCCCCTCCCTTTTGACGCAGTTTCCCTGCAACCCGGTGCATTACAAAACATCAAGTACATAGTTTTGTTATGCTTATAGAACATTAAAATAGATTTAAAGAGTTTAAGCACTAAATCACCGTTATTCAGCTTACACATATGTTACTGCATGCCAAGGGGTTATCAGCTATTTGACGATTTGCGAGTGTTTTAATACAATGTTGTATGTGGGAGTAACCTTTTGCCATAACTTAGAAAATAGTATGCCAAAATTGTGAAAGTACCTCTGCAGAGAATGAACAGAACAAGTGCCCTCATTACGAGTTAGGTGGTAAGTGGTAAAATGAGTGGTAACTGAGTTACCGCCAATGTTACCACACAGTCAAATTATGAGTTTGTGTTATGAGTGGAGAATTTACCTGCAGCAAAACCCTGGAGGTAAATCTGCCCACGCCATGCAAAAAAAATTGGCAGAATTGGTGGAATTACCACGGCGGTAATTCCGCAAAAAAAGTCCCACTGGCTCCAATGGGCCCAAAACTAATGGGGAAGTACACCACCACCAGCACTTGTAATCAGGCGGAAATTCCACCTGACCAAGTGGCAGCAATGGTAATTCCTCAGGGCTATTTTTGGGAGAATTTACCTCCCTAACTCGTAATGAGGCCCCATGATCTAGTAGCTTGTTCATAGTATTAGCGCGCCCGCAGCAGGGTTCTATGTTCCCGTTTTAGCTTACTGTGTCATAAGAAATATCCATTTGTATATCTGTCTAGTCCACTGTCCCCAATCCCTTCCCCCGCCCAAAAAGGACAATTCCGCACCAAAATACTGTGCCTCTCTTCTCTGTCCAGACAGCTATACAGAGATCATAGAGGCTGCCATAGAATATGTTATTTGGTCTTGTTCATTCTCAGCAGAAGGGGTCCGACATTTCTGCTAACTGCTTGCCTCCCAAGACTCTGGATGGCCCAGATAAAAAGGCCCGACTAGACATGAAAAGCTGATCAACAAGATATTAAAAACAAATTGTAAAACCTTCTCTCTCCCGCCTCCAGGTGTATCATAATAATTAAAGTTTGAGTATAATGGAGTTTTCATGGAATTAACTGAAGCTTCCTCTTCCCGCCTGAGACGTTTAATTGCTTAGCACCTGGTGGGGGTGTGGCTTAGTCCTCCCAGCCAATGAGGAGGTGCAGAACAGAGACTTTACCAGGCATCAAAGCCCCCGCTCCAAGCCTCCTCAGAGCAGGAGGCTGCATTCTCCCCCCCCAGGTGTAAGGTAAGTGATCCCTGTGCCCCCACATAGGCATACCCCCACCCCTCTTTTGTACTTATTTTTGTCCACCCAACATACCTTTCGCTTCCTTCTCCCTCGCCTGCTCTGGAAACAGTAGTTTTCCCAGCGCTTCCCCGACACGCGACTGGCCGCCATGGAAAGGGAAAAGGGACTACGTGTAGTTCCCTTTTCCCCAAACCATCATTTTGTTGCGAACCGGCGGTGATGTCGTTTCACAACTTAAACACTATTAGTACTCCAGTACAACGTGCCAGGGCACTAATAGCAAAATTACCCAATCAGTGTGGAGCTTTACCGGGCATGGTAATGCCCCCTCCCACTGTGCTCAGGTAATATTGCTTAAATGAAAACTATCCTGATGCTCACTCTGAGATGTCATGACCCTACAGCTGATGGTGCTTTGCTGCAGTTTCATTGTCAACACCTTGGCTGTATGTGAAATTAATAATTTGGAATAGATCTTTGCTATTCAGTCAAGTCTTCATCACAATGAGAAGAATGGAACATCCCACATTTGACAGCATGGAGAGACCAACTCCAAGGACTTTGTTTTTCTGTTTAAAGTTTTTTTATTCAATTAACAATTAACAGAATTAGCCATCAGCTAAATATATAAATGTTGCATCTCCAAAATATTTTCAAAATGATATGCTGTGTTGTGTTAAAAGGATACAACATAGCGTTGGCCGAGATATGAAAGTGCTATGGGGTGATAGGGGTCACTATATTAAAATAAGGTGTAACTATAAGATAAATAAAGCTTCACGCTATAGATCTGGGGAGGTCGCTCTAAGAAGAACAAATAGCTTAGATAATAGAATGCTCTATACGCGGCCTAGTTTATCAAAGAGCTACTCTGCTGTTTACGATTCCAAGGTGAGGTAAAGGTTCATACTCCATGAGATTATTTTAGTCCGATCAGTTTTATTCTGAAATGTTACATGTTTAAAAATCATGGCATCGGTCATTTGCACAGGCTCTGCACTCTGACAGTTGTGTGATTTGGGTTGGCTTTGCATTTTGGGGTTTACGTGCCAGAGTATGCTCTGCTATGATTGGGCGTCCTCGCACGGATCACTCTAGGTAAGTCTCGACCCACTTGTGCCTTGTGGCTTCTTCCCCTCAGATTTACAGGTAGCAGCAGCGTGTCAAATCTGAGCGATCTAGTTAAGGGTTTTGGATTCCCACAGAGGAGTCATGTCGTGCACCCTTCTGCAACCCTGTGTCTTGTGGCTTGTTCTGCTAAGGAGATTTTAGTTTAATTTTTGTGTCAAGTCAGAAATTCGTGTCATAGCTAGACCAATCAGATTTCAGATACCTATAGTGAAGACAGATTATGTGACCTTACTCAAACCGTTTGTAACTTGTACTATGTTCAGTTCTTTGACTTTTATATTTGTGTTTGAGTGCTTGGTGTGAATTTCAGGACAGATTTGGATATTCTGGGTTCGAGTTTCCTTAGAGTGGATTCCCATAAGGGAATGAGGTCTTCACCTAGTGTCGTCGGCCGCATTGTCAGTGCTGAGGCAGTCAGCCAGTGGTAGCAATGGTACAAGCAGTAAAAGGATATACGACAATATCATTGCAACTTGTTCACCCACATCCACTTCCTGCTGCCACCTTAATTTGGCCCTACCTCTAGCTAAAGGCCATAAGAGTCTCCTCTGGGAACAGCAAACAAGAAGAAATCGCCTCATCCCAGCAATAGAAGGGATGAATCAGAGAGACCAATCACTGATTGACTATGCGTTCAGGGGATGAGCATGTGACGTCTTATAGGAAAGGGTGAAGGCCAGCCATTGACCAGCCATTTTGCATATGAGCCTCTGCTTTTGCCTTCGTACCTGCTGTACCTGAGAGTACCCCTAACTGGACAAATACTGTGCTGCCTCTCCACACTGAGGTACGAACCTAGAAAGCATTCGCTCCTGCTGCTCCTACTCACCTCTCCTTTCTCTTTCTCCAATTATGCTACAACATACTCCTTTCCTATCCCTATACCCACCATAAAAACTTACGTCTAGAAACTTCCCACTATTCCATCTCTGTCGCATCTCCCACTTCCAACAAACAAAATCGACAAGTAAACCACACACCCCCTAAAACCGATCCACCCCTCTGAGATTGCACTTCCCTACTGCATCAACTGAACATTGCACTCTGGAATGCTCAGTCTGTATGCAAAAAAAATCCTTTATCACCGACTACTTTCATGCCAGCTCTCCTCCCCTAGACCTTCTTGCTATCACTGAAACCGGGATTTCTCCATCTGACAATGCCACCATGGCAGTCCTACATGATTCCAAATTATCCTTCATTCACTCTCCCCTAAATCACCAATGCCACATCCTCTCCTGTCTCGTTTGAATTCACTATCTATACTATTGCTCCGCCTCACTCGGCCCACATCATCTCCATCTATCGCCAGCGTAGTCCCACTAGACCATTCTTTGAAGAACTTGGGGAACTCCTTGATTCCCTTTCCACTAAACTTCTTTGGATCTCTTATTCATCCCGTCCTCTATCTTAGTCACTAATACTACTGTGACACATCCCTATTTGATCACTCCATTGCTTCAACCACCATCTTCTTTCCATCCTAAGATCTCTCCTCACCACTTTCCTCACCTATTACTATCTCTCTGACCTATAGTTCTCACTCACCTCTTTCAAACCTAGTCCCTCTTCCACTATCACTGCCTTCTCCAGCTTCCAATACCTACTATGACTCATTGGGCCTCATTATGACCTTCGCGGAATGGGTTAACGGGCTCCGCTCATGGAGGCGGACCCGTTGACCCCGTTACACAAAATTACGAGGTCCCCTCGCGGGACCCGGTATGGACGCCTGGTAAAACCAGGCGTCATTACCAGGTCCCGCAAGGGGAAGAGGGAGCTAACAACGGGCCGGTCGTAATCGGCCCGTTGTTAGCTCCCTCTCCCATTCCCATTAAGCCCTATGGGGGCTCTAATGGGAATGGGGAAGGTCTGGGCCCGGGTTCCCTGAGGGAGGAATTACCGTGCCCTCCGAAATCGGAATGGCCCGGTAATTGCCCATTCAGGGAACCCGGTACAGGAGCCTGGTTTGGCGGCCTCGTAATGAGGCCCATTATCCTCTCATTTCCCACTGCTAACCTTTACCCCCAAGACTCAGAGTCTTTAACCATGGGTCACCCCATTAATCTGAGGTCTACACACAGACATGCTTTCGGCTGCTTCGCAAATTGAGGCATACCCGCTCTACCGCTCCACCCTGAACTCTCTCAGGTCCTTTCTTGATAGAGTAAAAAGGGAATTCTACCTCACCCTCATCACCTCACACTCCATTGATCCTCCCCAGCTACAGGGGACTCTAAACTCACCCCTCCTAAACCTATGACTATCAACTCCACTCTCACAGCTAATGACATAGCTGAATTCTTCCCTGACAACACTTCCAAAATTAAAGACTCTCTCTTGACCTTCCTCACATTCCCTCCTCCTATATTCTACACTCCACCTACTCTACCACCAATCTCTGCCTCCATCTCCCATGTTAGTCACACTAATACTGAAGACATTCTAGCTCTACTGATGCAGGCTAACCTCCCTTTTGCTCCATCAGACCCTCTTGATCCTCAGCTAGTCAAACCTATTGACCCTTTAATGGCCTCTCACCTTGCTGATCTCTTCAACCTGTCCTTTGTCTCTGCTTGCTTTCTCCCCATTTTCAAAATGGCGATGGTCACCCCTCTCCTAAAAAAGCAAGGGGCTGACCCAAACCTGCCGAAGAGCTTTTGGCCTGTATCTCTCATTCCGCATTACTCCAACGTCTGCAAAGAGTTGTGTTCAACCGTCTTACCAATTTCAAATGGGAACAGAAGCGCAGACGCTGAATCAACGCGGAAACGCTTTGTTAATTTGTTGTTGCAACTGCAAAAGACAGTGGAGCCCACGATACTCTTACCACATCTGCTTACCATATTCATGGTGTTCAAACCTAAGAAAACTTCATTGCAGCCTCAGTTGAAGAGCAAGTGCTCGAAACACGTGTCAGGCTACTACAGGCTACTACAGTGCTGATTAAAATCAATATACCAACAGGGTTTTATTTACGTGTTTGTGCGCAGAGTGTTTGCAAAAAACTGTTTCTTGCTTTACTTACCTGGCGGAAGACTTGGCAAGTCCCGCCACCAGCACTCACCTGCAGCGCTTCTTCACACCATATTAAGTTTAATAGGTCCTTGTGCTGAACCTCGCTGTCCCCCCCTGCCAATCTCAGTTGTCCTATTTTGAACATTAGCTGCTTCCTCAAGACCAAACAGGTTGGAAACAGTTGTTTTGTCCTGATTTCTTGATCCAATTGATCAACAATTGTAGAGGGTGCAAGAGCTGCATGTTCAAAACGCGAAGATCATTTACTGCCTCAAACACCAGCAACTCAGAAGGGCTCACTCCGACTGCCTACTGTGAAAACATCTCGATCAATTCTTCTAATTTGTAAGACAACAATCTTTCATTTTTTATCAATATCAATTTTTTCAAACAGACGTACAAACGATTAAACAAAAAACAACTGTTTCTTTCAGCTCTTTAATCCTTTTGAGCGCAACTCTGGAAACATCGAACCAATGCTTCAAAACGGAGGCAGAGCCGAGTAAGTTTAAAGTGTTTCCCCAGTAGCACCTTCACACACAAGCCCAACACATGCAACCCCAAGAATCATGTGAAGCCATACATGCTGTCCAAGCACAAACTCATCAACTCTCAGAGCCCACGAGGCTCTGACGGCAAAGCACAGATAGTGGTGGACAGTCTCCAATGGTGAGCATCCTGTTAGGTGTTCTAACCTTGAAGTGCATTACATTTGGTGTGTGTCCGGATGGCTAGGGGAAAGGAACGTGTTATAGAGTTTGGGCTACGCTAAGTGTAGAAATGTCCCTCTATTGGAAGGCGTGAGCACAGAAGCCTGATGTGTGAGATGGCACCTTGACACTGAGGGTGTAGGATATGTTATTGGTTCAATCCTGGAGGAAGTTAGGCACATTTTGTACTGTAATTCTTACCATAAAACAGACTATATCTAGCCCTGTGAGCCCTCTTCCCAGCACACAATTATACTTTTTGGATATTGTGGATCGCACTACACGATAGGATGGGGGATTCATAGGAGGTTGCGCAATATCTACTGGAGGTTAAAAGTGTGAGGAGCTTAACCTTGCTTACTTAATGAGCTGCACTGGGAACAGGAGTGAACCCATCCAACATTAAGTTAACTTAGGTGAGCTGGTTGAGCTGACCAAGATTAGCAGGCTTGTAAGTCCTATTTGAAGGCGAGGTCCTCTTGTGTTGTACAGATGTGGAGGAGTGAGTTCCAGAGTGTGGCAGCGTGCACAGGGAGGCAAGAACCTCCAAAGCTTTTTTTGTAACAGTGGAGATCTCAAATAGGAGCGGAAGAGAGGGATCTATGCAGCCACTGTGTGTGGAATTTGATACAGTTTGTTGGTGGAATTCCAGTCCACTGCATTTCCGGAAGCTCCTCAAGACTTTCCTCTTTACCTCCTCTTGCCCCCTCCCTCCTCTGCTAATCTCACAGTTGCTTGTTTGGTGTCCAGGGCTCTTATGCATGCTCGGGGCCCTGGCCTCCCTCCCACACCAAATCGCCCCTAGATTGTGTCTATCTTCGGCACTTGCCTCAGCACACCCTCCACCCTGGAGGCTCGCACTTACCATACATTGCACTTCACCTTTTGCTCACCCATGAGCACCCCAGCACCTATCCCATTCCCCCTTCCTTCTGCACTTGCACGTTCTTAATGCTGACAAGGTATAGTAGGTTTGTCACCCACCCCCTCTCCCCGACTGTATTTAATAGTTTCTCATCCCCTTGTCCCTACCTTGTTACCCTGCGGGCACTACTTTGAAGCAGAATTTACTTACTGTATAAGCACCTAACAAGTGAACAATGCATAAATATGGAGATGCAAAGAGTTTTAAACTCGACCAAGCATTTAACTGGGTGCCAGTTTAGTGCCGTCAAGAACAGTAAGATATAATCTTTAGGGCATAGGTCTCGCAGGAGTTGACAGCCACATGCTGTACTCCCTCCAGCCTGTGTGCTAGGTAGATCGGTAGGCCCAGAAGCTAAACAATGACACAGCAAACTACACTGCAAAATAATTCTTTGTGGGTAGAAAAGGTAGGGCATTATTCAGCATAGTGTCAATAGGTAGAGGACACTTTAAGATACTAGTAACTTTCTTTGAAGCATGCCGATTATAGGTTAGTTTGGGATTTTCCCTATATTATCAGTGTGACCCTTTTACAAGCATTTCAACCGGGTTGAAGTGCCACATCTGCTGCAGAGTATACTATCTATTCTTTCTAAATTAACAAAAACATAAATAATGATCATAACATGCTAACAAAACTTGAGGGGTGGCAGGGGCGCCACTCTGGGTCCCAGCTGCAGTAAGCTCAAACAGTCCAAAGATATTCTCCTCCTAGCGCCCTTTCATGCCTCAGCAATCTTCAGGGAGGGTGATTGAATGCAGGTGTGCAGGGTTAAATCCCTCTGGTGTGTACCAGGCAGTGGCAGCAGGGAATTCTGGTAACTGTAGTGCAGAGCCAGCCAGGATCCAACTCTGCCCCATTTTCAATGTTAGCCCTCAGTGGGGAGGGGGAGGGAGTTACCATTAGTATGACACTTCAACGGTAGGCAAGAGTAGCCCAGGTGCACATGTACGTGTGCTACTTTTTTGGGGGAAGGGACCCAGAAGCACCCTACTGTGCATGTTATAATGCCAACATAAAACAGAATAATAGTGTGACATGCAATTCTTTTTGTTTTCTTAGCTACTTTTGGCTATCTATGCTTTGAGGGATTTTCCACCCCCACAATACGTAAATCTGAATTTGTAGTATTATTTTCTGTACTGTTGAATTTAAAAACGTTATGGCAAACACAGCATATGAACGACAGCAAGCAAACACGTCAAGACACATTGTCATAGTGATGTGCAAGCAGTGGCAAGTCCACCGTAGTAACCTTCAGCAATGTAGCGGTCACCATTGTGCACCATCAGTGATGCTGGCCAGCTGTCAGGTAACCATAGACCTCATGACAAGTCTGGCGGTAAGCGTGCCGGTAAAATGGGCAGGTTGCAGCTGGACTTGCAAATTTTACTGGCGGCTGGCTTGCCGGAAACACTGGGGGATTACAACCACGGCGTTCTGGGAAATCAGGCACAGGTAGGACTCAATGGGAATGGGGACCACGTAAGCACCGGCACTGTTAATACCGGTGCCAGTGCTTCCCTGTAACTCTGCGAGCAGGTGCCGTTCCGCCCGCAAGGTCTGACCCTGGAGGGCAGGACTGCCCCCGCCTGCAGACTCATAATGTTCCGGTCCGGTAACAATGGTGCCGGAAGGCTTACCGGCACCATTGTTACCGGACCGGCACACTCGTGATCTATCTCACTGATTGCCTCGAACTGTGGGGAACGCTTTTAAAATGGATGCCATGAGGAATGTCTAAGACAGATTTGTCAGGGCGCACAATAAAACCGGGTTTAAGCTATTCACACTTGGGCAAGGCAGGAACATGTGCATTTATGTGTGCATGTGAGGCTGTACTGTGAATGGAAAGGAACAGTGTCCTTCCATTATCGATATGGCATTGCTCGCCGACTTGCAGCGCACAGATATGGAAGAATATGAGACCCAGCGTAGGGTTTGTTTTTTCACCCGTAACTGCCATTCAATGTCGGCAAAGCCACGCTGGGCCTGCCAGAAAGCAACCACAATATTTGTAAAAGAAATGAGTACTCGCAAAGACAATTCTAATCTTGTAGACCAAAAAAGTCAGCAAAGACAAAGCTTGCATGACAGTTGAATAGCAGAGAATGAAAGGGCTGGGTAGGGATACCCTTCAATGATCCTCCGTACTGACTACCGACTGCGTTCCATGTGTATATACGCATTTTATAAGTCCCAAGGATGGCATCCATCAATAAAACATCATTTGAATGTTTTAACTATTTATACCGTGCAGCCTGGCGGAATGAACTGCATCTGGGCGCAGATGGTAGTAGACGAAGTTCATAAACAACCAAAGCCAGCTGGCTGCGATCTAAGAAGGGGCCCTAAACCAAGTACATGTTTTTAACAGAAACGTTTTTAGAGATTTCCGAAATTGTAGGAACATCACAACACTCTGGAACCATAAACCACATAACGCCTGCTCCCCCCACCCCCCACCCACAGAAACACATCTAGAAGCTGAAATCCCCAGAAGAAGCTTGTCGGAGGACTGGAGTGCTCATCTTAGTCCATACAACGACAGTATATCTGCGAGGCATTTGGATACAAGATTGTGATTGCACCTAAACACCATATAGAGGATCCTACGGTTGATCTTCTCCTTAACGGGGAGCCAATGAAGAGCTCTACGGATGGGTGAGATCGCCATGGGCATAATTTTAGGGGGGCACAAGGGTGTTTGTCCTCCCCAAACTTTTGCAGTATACCATTTTGTCCCACTCATTTGGCAGGGATCCCTTGCATTTGGATGTCATGTCCCCCCCCCCCCAACATTTTCAGCAAAGTTATTCCACTGGAGATCGCCGCTGATACACAACCTCTATGTAGACAAGCTAAACGTTTGGAGGGCAAATGTGATTTTCTCAGGAATGTAGTGAAATGACAGCAATGTATTTGAAAAGAGGCAGGAATGTTGCTAGGTCTGGAAAAGATCTGGGGCTACGCTAATTTTGGGACTGGGGGCTAGCTACACTTTTTGGTTGTAACCCCTGAGCCTCTATCCAGGGCTACAACCAAAAGACCTGGGGCTATAGCCCCCACGTCTCCCCCTAGCAACGCCTCTGACGAGCAATGTTGGATGTTCCCTTCATGATAAGACATGGGTGCCCTTTGGGACAGCCCTCGTGCGTTTCAAAGATCAAAGAGGTGGTTATTTTACTCCTTGGATAAACTCAAGCACATTCAACTGATAGACCCATTCTGCTGAGGCCAAAAATGCAAAACAGCAGTTATTGGAAAGAGGGGATGGGAGAGCCAAGGAGAGAGGCAGAGACGAAGGTGTCGTGCTTTAAGGCTTACATCCCACCATGAAGCTCTGGCTACATCTGACTGTGATGTTACTCGTCTGCAGGGGCACTAGACAGGAGGAAAACACGTTCCTGCTGTACCATACACAAACACAGAAAGTCCCTATAATGCCCCCAAAATGCATTCTGGGAAGCCAGAGTGAAACACATCAATGGCCAAACCAACGGTTTTGACTTTTGGGTAGGCTTGGGATAGGCATTTGCTAGGCACTGGCATAACGATACAGCCTGTCCATAAGTTAGCAACAGAAAAATGGTGCGAGTACCGGGACATATAATAGCAGTGTCTGTCATTGCCTATCTACTCGCTATATACAAGCCAGAACTGTTGGCTTTGCCAATACCTGTTTTTAACAGGACTTCAGTGCAACCATAAGATGCATGCTTTGTGAGCCCTAGCGCCTAATAAAAGAGTCATGCTTGAAACATTTATTTAATGGTGGACTGTCAACTATCAGCCAACTGGTGACAGGCAACTGGAACCTGCTATTTTCCCTGCTACTTAGTCTTGCACAACTACTTCTTGTACTAAGCAAAGGCTCTGAACACCTTTGCACATTCCCGCTCGGTTACTCCCATTCCTTAATATGGCGTTCAATGCCAAGGTAGCAAGCGCATGGCCACTGCAAACTTTGATTGGGTAGACACGTGGGCACTGTGAGACATCGTGCGGTTCATTTGATTTGATTTTGAATCATTTGTATAGCGCACCTAAACTAACCAAATCGTTTCTGGGCACAGGTGGAATCAGTATAGACTCAAGTGATAATATGGGAAAAGCATATAAACCACATTCCAGACCCTAACACTAAAAAGTCCTTGATAGCCATCCTGCCACAGTTACTTAAACAGGTGGGTCTTTAGAGCTTTACGGAAACGGCTGAGGGGTCTTATGGCCTGAATTTCCAGTGGGAGTTTATTCTAGATCTTTGGGCCAGTTAAATGCTATGTCTGTACGTTAGTCATCTCTACTCTCTTAGAAGGAGTGCTGTACTTTCTCAATGCTTAGATTAAGCCCACATGACTCGTTTCCTGTTGTCTATTGGCCTGTTTTGTGAGCAACCGCTTCATTTTTCTATGCCACCAGCTCGGCTTCTAGAGACTCTTTTAAACAAGACAGCAGCAATCATAGGCCTGCTCTCATCATGGGTACAGGGAGGGTGGTTCAACTCCAGGCCTCGAGGGCCGGATCCATGTCAGATTTTCAGGATACCCATCATCAATATTCACGAGATAAATTTGCATACAATGATTCTAAATGAATGCAAATGTGTTCTCATGAATATTCATGAGAGATATCATGAAAACCCACCTGATCTCGAGGCCTGGAGTTGGAAAACCTTGTATGAAAGTAATATCTTTGGAGGTGTGTATGGCTTTGTGTATGAGGCAGCGGGGAGCCATCTATAACTAATTGGAATCAAAACCATCTTTGGTGCAAAAGGCTCACATACTTTTTTTAGAGGAAAATTCAGGTGTTCTAAGACAATAGACACACTACTAGAAAGTATACAAATATATGTAGGTTTGGCTTAAAGCAAGGGGGCTGCACTAATTCAAACGGGGTAGACAAATAAATCCAAGATCCAACACGGCCAGGCTCGGACTGGCCTATAGGTCAAAAGGCCAATGCCCAAACCAAAAATGCAAAACGCTAGTGTGGGGCACTTTTTTGGGGTCAAAGTGGGCCACTTTTTTGGGCAATGTGAGCCAGTTTGATTAATTACTTCACTATGCGTTTAGCAGTTTTGACCATTGTTGCTGAATAAATATTTGTTCAATTGAGCAATTTGCATCACATTTTATCCAAAAATCCCCCTTCAAACAGTCTGTCACAAAAGGAATGAATGGCCATTGTGGGACACTTTTTTCATTGGTACCTGGACAATTGTATGCCTCAGTCTGACCCTGAACAGAGCCATTTTGTGAACACTCAGTGTAGAAATGTAAAGGACTAGTTAAGAGCGACTGGTAGAAAACAACCATATTGGGGATGTAAAGAGTATTATTATTATAATTATTTTTTATAACGCGCTTAATACCAAAGAGGTTTCCAAGCGCGACCCGGGATTCGAACCTGTGTTGCTCTGTGTTGTCTTGAGCGTGTTGCCACGGAGCTATTCTAACCATTGCCTAGGGGAAAAAGGTTGTATGTGGTTGAGTCCAAGTATGTAGGAGGCGGCCAGGTTGGAATTCCTTAGAAATAGTGTTTCCTTTCCTGCTTTCAAAGCCTGCATCCACATTACCAAACTCCAAACTGTTACGCTGATATGTGTGACTTGTTGTCGGGGACAGTGGAATTCAGGTGTCCTCATATGCTGATCACACTGAGGGATCGTGAGCAGGTGGTCTTGTGAAAATAATAAGCAACTATTAACACATTTATCAAAGCAAGTAAACTTTCTGTTAACGCCCTCCTAATACATGTATCAAAGCAAGTAAACTTTCTGTTAACGCCCTCCTAATACATTTATCAAAGCAAGTAAACTTTCTGTTAACGCCCTCCTAATACATGTATCAAGTAAACGTTCTGTTAACGCCCTCCTAATACATGTATCAAAGCAAGTAAACTTTCTGTTAACGCCCTCCTAATACATTTATCAAAGCAAGTAAACTTTCTGTTAACGCCCTCTAATACATTTATCAAAGCAAGTAAACTTTCTGTTAACGCCCTCCTAATACATGTATCAAAGCAAGTACATTTTCTGTTTACACCCTCCTAAAATGTATGCAGTGCTGAACTACTCAAGAAATGAAGTAAAAAAAGGAAACAGAGTCATATTTTAAAGAATTGAAGCGGGGGGCGGGGGGAATAAAAAACAAAGAGAATTGAGTTTGTAAAGTAGATGCAGGGTAGCATGACCAATGTAAACTAAACATGAAACCCCTACCCCAATAAATAAATAATACATGAAATCAGGTTTACTGCTTGACAGAGGGATCAAAGTGGAACCAGTAAAGGACTGGGGAGTAGGAAGCTATTTCCTTGTTGAAGGCTGCATAATAAAATGAAATGATGACGTTTGGAAATCTGCTGAGCAGGCTGGAAAGGCCGGGCTCATTACCTCATGTCTCCCATCAGATAAACCACCTCATTAGTCCCTGCTGGTTCCAATCGATGCGCGCCTCGTGCATTAACACAGTTCCTGTTTCAAAACAGCTGGGGTGGGCAAATGTATTTTTGCATGGTTAACGGTCGATTCGCCACAAATGAAGCCAATTTGAAATGCATGCGCGCTGGTGGCGAGGGCAGGCAGCAGCCCACCACCGGTGCAGCACAGAGATACAACGACGGCCACTCCGGAAATGAATATGTGGGCGCCGTGAGCATGGCGGTTTAACAAGCCAGCGCGGTTAACATGGCGGAAATAACCACGTAACGTTAGCGGGCTCTGCACGACTGGCATGCGTTTGTGGGAAGAACTGGGTGCCCAGACCATACCTACCTTCATTCCCAAAAGCAAAACCCGAGGAATGATGTCACGGATGCCCCGCCCCTTCCCTAAGACCCCTCCAACCCGACTCCATCACTTTCAATACAATTTTAAAAGGGCTGGCAGACACACGAACACGCAAACCAAAGAAAAAGAGCAGTCTTATTTTTGTTTTGTTTGTGTGTGCGTAGGTGTCATTCTTCACATCCATGCAGGAGATGCTGCTAACTGGGCGCCGGTCTTCAGATCTGTCGCAGATCCTTAGTTTCTGCCATGGGCATAGGACATGGGGGGGGCAGGGGCGACAAATCACCCCCACAATTTAAAGCAGGGGGGATATACTGACATTTATCCCCCCAGAATATCTCTTGATTTCTTGTGCACACTGTTGCACATTCCTGGCTGGAGGAGAGTGGAGACAGAGGGCCTCATTACACGGAATACGGTAAACCATGGTGCTATTAGCACCATGGTTGCCGCCGGTACCATACTGGTACCACCAGGGAGGAAAGGGGAATTACCACCCCATTCCATGGTTGGCGGGGCGGTAATTCCCCCTTTCTCCATGGCCCTTCCCCATTCCCATTTTTACTCCATAGGGCTCAATGGGAATGGGGAAGGGGCTAATTATGGTACCGCAAATTGCAGTACCGTATTTAGCACCAAGGTCCCTTTGCGGGTCCCAACTTTAACTGCTGGTCTACATCAGCCGTTAAGGTCGGGACCCGCAAAGGGACCTAGTAGTAAGGCGGTAAGGGTTTACCAGTAAACCCTTACCGCCTACCGTGTAATGAGGCCGAGAGAGTTGCATGCACTGCAGCATGTAAAAGTACTTCTGCTTGCAGCACCCTATGCGCCTGCTCATTTGGTGCATGTCCCGGCCACGTGCCCCTGCACAGTGCACTGCTGCGCTGCCTGCATGAGTCCAGTCAGTGTGACTCGTCGTCGACGCGCAGTGGAGCACTAGCAGGCAGGAGGCAGCAACATGTGCTGAGGGACTCAGGCAGGCTGCGCTGGTCTCACTGATTAGTGAGCGAGGGTCTGCTCTCTGTGACCGACACGAGAGCAGCAAGACTCGAGCTAAACCCTTAAGGTAAGTAGTGTGATGTGTGAGGACGAGGGGGGACAGCGTGGGAAGGCAGCGAGTGAGAGGAGAGAACGATGAATGCCCTGCATCTTCCTCTCCTCTCACTTGCGGCTCATGTGCACGAATCTGGGAGAAAGGGATCCAGCTGGGCCACCAACTGTGCACAGCCTCGCTCTATCCTTCCCCCTTTCTCGTCACACCCACTCCCTCTTTCTCTCTGCACCTTTCTCTTATTCATGCCCTTTGCCCATTCCAGTGCTCTTCCACAAGGGGGTCCTGCCTTTACTCACCTTGCATCTGTGCTTTAAGGGGCTCCGGACACTCTATTTTAGCCGTGTAGAAGATCCTCTCCAGCCCCAAAGTCTCTGTGGCTTTGCTACTGCGGTCCATGGCACGTGCCTTTGTCCGTATCCTCAGCTCGCCACTGGTGGAGCTACTCTTTGTATAACCAAACACTTCCGCTATTTATAGCGAACTCCTGGACAAACGGCAGCGCGAGGCGAGCTGATAGTGCGCCTTAGAAGTCAGAGAAACCGGTGTTCATCCTGCTCCACAGGACAACCTTGCATGTTGTACTGATTCTGCTGCACGTATCCTCCCGCCCTGCCCCCTTCCTTCCTTCACCACAGACACGTTCACCCTTCACATCATTACACTCATTCTCACACCAGTTCACAATCCACATTCGCCCCTGCCTGCACGCTATCCTAGTTTATCCCATTGGTCTTCAAACTGTGGGGCATGCCCCTCTAGGATGGTGGAGGATGTGAGGCATACTCTTTGTATAGTTGTCAACAAATGAGGGAAACCTGTTGACTAAAAGTAATGATCAAAAATGTTGTACTGGATAAATTCTACGTGAGTTGAGTTAGGGGACTGTCGGTGTTGGAGGGGAAACCCAGCTGTTATAATCCTTATTGGTTGCTTGCTAAGCAGTTCTACTCTGCGAGCATGGGTCATTCACATGGAGGGGATCGGGGCAAGGGGGCCAACTTCACACATTTATGGTGGGGCCCAGACAGTGGAGTAAAGCACCAACATGGAATGTGTCCGGGGAACCATCAAAGCCAGCCATTCAGTTCCCAACACATGCAGTCTTTAGTCACAGATGCAAGCGCATGTTTGAAGCTGCTGGCCGGCCCCTCGTCCCCTGTGCCCACTTTGCAGGCCTGCCTTAGATCTTGCAGTCCCTTTCCCGGTCCTACCCCTGCCCCACCCCAACCACGTATCTATTCTTCAATGTCTGCCCCATGGGGCTATGCAACACCTTGATGGCCCCTGGCTCCACTTTCCACAGCAGTTATGATCATTTCTTTCAATTAACAATCAGAATCCACGGATCACATGCTTGTCTCGATCAGTGTTTTCCCACTTTTACCTCACCATTAAAACCCTGGGCATTTGCCCCCAGGTGCTAACAACCATACTGCCCAAGTTCCTCAGATCTTATTGGATGGTAACTTGGGCAGCAGGTAATTACCACCCAGTGCTGCACTTATATTCCTACTTCCCCTTTTCAGCCCCTTTGTAAACCCATTGACAAAATTGCCCATTGCTCTCAGTCAAAACTCTAAACGTAACGCTTGTACTCCCTTGGGCCTAAACCCGGAAAGCAGCAATAATTGTCTCTATGGATCCTGTTTGTGGGGAGAACTAACAACCCATGCCCAAGTGGCACCCGCTGTTACCAACCAACCGGCATTCAGAGATTGACATTTGAGCTCCGAAGAGCTGTGCTCCAGGTTTTCTTCTTTTTTTTGCATTTCAGCACATCAAAGAAATAGGGTGGCACAGCAGAATATCAAGTTTACTTTTAACTATTCACTTTATTCCAGCAGACCATTTAAAATGGGGAGCAAATAGATTGCAGAATACACCAGTGGGTTATTTTAAACTATGTTCCCCTACGGCATGCCTCATACGAGCTGTGAATGATGGGTGATTAAAAGTTGTGCTGCACAAACACCCTCAGTATGACATGGCAGAAGTTGGAGACCTTTTTGCTGTTGAAGGGTCCTTCATGTTGTGTTCTGAAAATGCTCGGATGCACATATTCTCCAGTAATACATTAGAATCGGGGAAGATCAATGAGCATCGTTTTCTTGAGCCTGCACGGTGCTTAAAAAAAAAGAATACTACGCCCGTCGTTAATTTCCCGGCAAAATGCATATCAGCTGAGTAGAGCGCATCACTCTGCAGCAAAGTCCCCGAGGAGTCCCCTGTGTCCCCCCCCCACATTGTATGTGTCTCCTACGCCCCTGGCAGGGGCGTTGCTAGGGGGGGGGGCTAAGGGGGCTATAGCCCCTGATCTTTTGGTTGTAGCCCCGGATAGAAACTCAGGAGCTACAGCCAAAAGACTAGCTAGCCACCAGTCCCAAGAGTACCGACATCAGCTTAGCCCCGGGTCTTTTCCAGGCCTAGCAACTCCCCTGGCCCCTGGTTTCTGCCCACACCTCGATGTGATTGGCCACAAATGTTGTGTTTGTAGACAATCACATCGAGGTGTGGGTGGATTTCCTTGGATTGTAGAAAACCCCGGAGACCCAATGCTCTTCCCCGGAGACCCGGAGTAAACTCAGAGACTAGCCAGGTATGGCCCAGTCGCGAATTTGGTAAAGCTTATTCAGGGGTGTTGCTAGGTCTGGAAAAGATCTGGGCTACGCTAATGTTGGGATTGTCGGGACTCGGGCTAGCTTGCCTTTTGGTTGTATGTAGCCCCCTACTTTCTTTCTATCAGAGGCTACAACAAAAAGACCAGTGGTGGAAATGGGAAAAATGTCAAGGGGGATCCCTCAAGGGCCAGGGTGTGGGGTGGGTGGAGTTTGGAGGAGGGGGAGGAGGAATTCCGAGGTGGTGGAGTTCTGAGGAAGCGGAGCCGGCATTTGGACTCTGCTCAAAGGAAATGTTCCAAATAATAGTTTTAAAATGCTGCAATTTCTTTTTCGTGGCTTCTTTCCAAGCTCCACACTGTACATCAATTCCACTTGAAATCATTTCCATGGCAGTGGTGCACCCAAAGTACTGTTCGTAATGCAGTGATTTCTAGTGCATTAAAGGATCCATAGACACGATCTACAGTAGAAGGCTAACAGGGTAGCTCAGCAGGTTGAGAGACAGTTGCTGAGATGTTATATAGTCACAACTGGTTGTTAATCGTATGACTTTTTGCAATTCCTTATTAAAAAAAAGAAGTGCTATAAAATGTGTATGGCCAGGGCATGGGCTGGATTTTTCTGCCCCTAAAGTGAAAATCAAAAGTTGGCAGCCATGAACCCCACAGTTTCGTTTTCTAATAACGTCTGTCAGCACAACAGAAGCATTTATTTGTGATTGACCAGTTTCACAAGCATATAACATCTTATAAATATAACGTGTGATAAAACACATAGGAAGGGGCACACAAATTACTACAGAGCATTAGTGTGGTAGTCCGACAAAATAAAAAAACACATTTCAAAGAAAACTAGTGAACTCATGAATGCATGCAGCATTTTTGAGTTTGGAAATTACTTTTTTTCTATGAAAGTGTAAAATGCACATTTGAAAAACTATAGTGTGCCAAGCATGTAGAAAGCCGGCTTTCAACAGTGATGGCCCCTCCCAGTTATATTCATGGCCCATTGATTGGTGTCCCGTACAGGTCAGAAGAAAGAAAACAGGAAGAGTGAATATAGACTCCAGACGTGCGAATGACGGCTGGGGAAAGGAGGTCAGAGGGGGAGCGACTTACACAAACTTTCTTCACTACTTACCTTGTCCCGAGATCCGGCCAGCCATCTGATGCCTGATCGTAAACCCGGCAAGAGCCGGTCCTTTCACCGGCGCGGCAAAAGACCCAGGGCTATAGCCCCCTGAGCTCCCCCCTAGCAACGCCTCTGAGCTTATTATACCTGCTACAACTCCGCCCAACTATAAACTAACACATGAAAACGCGAACACCCCATCCTAAATGTCACCGAAAGCATCCGTAGGAGGTAAGCCAGCACTGCAGGCTGGATAGGAAAAATGCTTCTCCCAAAAAATGCAGTCATTTTAAGAAATGTAGAACGGGGCTAGTATGCGAGAGCATCCGGCCGCACGCTACACCGACCTGCACCTATGCCACCAGCTTCAACCCCCAGTTCCACATGATTTTTCGGCACAGAGGTTGCAGCGCAGCATATGCCGAGAGGGGAGGCCTGGGAGTGCAATGGAGGGAAAGCAAACAATAAAAGTACTGGAATTACCATAAAGGTTGTTTTTCTTTACACTGGCGTTTACTCCACCCCACCTTCCAAATTGGTTTGGAATGTTGGGCGGTATTGCATCAGTAAATCTGCCAGAATACCACCCATTATAATTACTGTTATCACCACTTGCTCTGGCGGAATTACTGCCGGATTACAAGTGGCGGTGTTAGAGTTAATCCCCATGTATATAGAGTCAATGGGGCATTTTTGGCAGAATTACCGCTGACGGAATTACTGCCGTGATAATTCTGCCCATTTTCAGAGGAAAGCGGGACGATTTACCTCCAGCATGATGCTAGAGGTAAGCCCCCCACTCCAGGGCCATAACCCTAGTATGGCGGTGCGGGAATCACCGCCAGTTTTTTCCCGCACCGCCACACTTGAGTGTGTGGAGAGAGCTTCTGCCCAGGCAGGTTCCAAGTGAAGAGGTTATGCAAAACCTTGTGGCCAAAGCGACCAGCTTTCTAGGATGATGCGCCAATAGAGCAGCGCTTACGCGAAGCATGAGGAGTGGCCCAGGTAGCTGCCCTGGCGATGCTCGCGATGGGACTAGGTCTCTAGAATCCCACTGATGCTGCCTTAACGTGTTGGAAGGAGCAGACACTCCCTGAGGAAGGCCAGACATTTCACAAGACTTGGAAAGGCAATTCACTATCCATCAAGCAGTGCTAGCCTCTCTGCTGCCCAGAGAAAACCTATTCAATGAATTAATTATCAGAGTTTTTGAAGTGCTTTCTGTCCAGGTAAAATCTGGGAGTTTTTGAAGCATCTAAATTATGCAGAGTCTCCAGAGCTGAAGAAGAGGGAGGTCTCTACTGGAGAGCTGGAATGACTATTTTTTTATTCAAATGGCATTCCATAAGACCTTTTGCAACAAAAGAGAGAACTGTATTTAAACCTACTTTATCTTTAAGAACATTGTATAAGGATCTTTGGATGAGAGCACAGCTCTCCTACTCTTCTGGGGGAGGTGATCACGTCCAAATATTCAGCCTAAAGAGGTAAGTAACCAAAAGCCATGGTTCCAATCATTTTCTGCATAATAACCACCAGCACAACATTGAGGTGCCATAGAGGATATCAATTAAGCAAACCATCGACATGCCTCTTGACGGCTTCTTTTGTTAGCGGAAAGAACCTAATTCGGCATACTTCGATATAGCTAGACTGGCTAAGAATGCCCTTACAAGGCATTAAGAGAGGATACCATCCCAGGGGGTATCACTCGTTTCCTGCGAGTACAAAAATACAGACTACAAAAATCCCTCTGTTTTTCCCCCGATTTTCGAACCAATTATTTGGGGTGGGGTGGGTAAGGGCAATTCATTATGTAAGGAGGTTATGTGGGGGGCTGTGTGTGGTCTTCCTCCCCCCACATATAATTGATCAAATCGAAAGAAAAAAAATCCCCATTTTTGTAGTCTGCATTGTTTCCTGGCAGTAATCCTAGAGATCCCATTGAGGGAAGCTTTTAAGTGATGTATTTCCTTGGGGGGGGGGGGCAACACTGCCAGAAAATTGGAAGAATGACCTTCCTGTGTATCTTCCGTTCGTGTTGGGCACGGATGAGCTTGCTCAAGGCAACCACTTTCATATTCTTCTCCCTTCGTAACTGAGAAGCTAGAGGGAAAAGGTGGCTCAGAAGACATCCCACAGAAACGTGAGTGGTCAGATGGCAAAGGGGATGTTCCCGCTGCTTGTTTAGATTAAACACATTGGTCATGTATGGTACAAACATTGACTACTTTTCCCTGGATGAGGGGGATTTTAGGCTTAGAAAAATGATCTTTAAAGCCGAGTGATATATGTGCAGACGTGTGTCGTGAGGAACCCAAAAGCTGTGCATGGAAGATGTTGAGGATGAGCGGCCGAGGCAAAACAGGAAAGAGATGGATGCAGATGACATGAGAAATGGGAGGGTGGAAGGTATAGCCTTTCGGAAAATGGTCCTCATGATCGCTCTAATGAAGAGACGTCTGGATTTCCTCCGTGATGGCAATCTACTTGCACTGGGAATCCTGCAAGTGGTCCCAGTGAGATAACAGATTAAGTTGCGAAGGCTTCATCCTTAGTCTCACCAGGGGCAGCATAAGAATCAAAGAGATCATAAGACCGAGAAGTCTCTGGAACCACCGGGCAGAAGTTTGGGTACTGCTGTAGAAATGGTGGGTGGTCTGATTCAATTGCGCAATGTTGTATGTTGGGGAAACGACAGTCCGAGCGTCATGCCCAAAATGGCTCCTGAATGAATGAGTGAGTGGGTGAGTAGTACCTTTTATAAAGTGTGAACTGTGTGGACTGGATCACCCTTGGTGCTATGGATTGAATTCTTTGGGAGGGAAGGAGACACGATTGCTCCGGTTTCATGGAAAACCATTCGTATTTTAGAGTCTTGCAAGCCACTCAGAGGCTGGGCCTGTTCGTCTATGGAGAAGGGTTCCGAGCAGACAGTTGTCTAGGCAGAGAAACACGAATTTTCCATAAGCAAAGATAGGCTACACTACAGGGAGACATTGTGTGGTCACACTTGGGGCTTCGTTGAGCTTGAAAGAACAGTATTTGGACAAATAGTGAGGAGCCTCTATTGTGAAGCTTCAGGAGTGATGCTGATCCTTGCTGATGGAAATGTGGAAATGTGCATCTTGGAGATTCACAGATGTAAACCAGTCTTATTCAAGAATTCTGGTTCCTGTGATTATGTGGAAGGTCTGTGTAGCCAGAAATGTGTGCAGGTCTCACCGATTGAAACATTGGCGGCATTCCTCCTTTTTCATGGAGAATGATAATCCAGAAAGAGGGAATGCTGGGATCTTGCTTGCTTTCTGGCACCAATTCTATAGCACTGTGTAAGAGAATAGTTTTATTCTCTTGCTATAATTCTGGATCTGATGATTTGAGACCTCAGCTGTTATGATGGAGGAGTAGTAGGACCGTTTAGTGCAAGACCTTCCGTGATGATTTTGAGTGCTAAGGTGAAGTATAAGCGGAACACCCATTCATCAAGTATACAATTAAGGAAACTTTTATTGTCTTTGTCAGGAGGAGTAGGAATTATTCCTATAGGTTCTGGGGGAATCAAGCTAGAAACAATGCATTCCAAGACCATCCTTCCTGGATTCCCAGGGTAGGCCAGGAACTCATCACATTGGTCTGCATTATGAGCCCATCACAAAAGCCTACCTCCTCGCCTCTGATGTACCCTCTTAACCTACCCCTCAACTGACTGCTAGCTAACATCTTTCATTCGCCTCTAGCCTGCCTCTGTCCCTCACTTCATGTGTTTCCACTCTAGCACTTCACCCATCATGGTCACATCCCGAGCACAGCTGGCCGTACCACATACCTGCACTTAATGTCCAATGTTGGTTGTCCTTAATCTATGTATGTTCACTTATGTATGTCCCCGGTCACTGTTCCATTTTCTCCCCTCCACAACCTGGTCAGAATGTCCCTCAAACACACCCCATTGTAAGAAGCTCAATGTTTCCCATCAAATCTGATTTATTATCTATTGTACGCTCTTTTGTGATCAAAAGAACTTTGTTCCTCCTGTATATATAAATAAAATTAAAATAAAATAAGTGTCTATGGGCCTCAGATACAAGGACAGGACATAGAAACTAATCTGGCTTAGTTTACCCAATCAATGAAAAGCATGGCCCTCACTAGTAATGGGAACCAGCTACATGGGGTTCAGAAGGAGAACTGTCCCTTTAAACGATCGTCACTACAGTGTTTGGAACTCCATGAAGCTGGTAACCCTTACATTTTGCTCCCAAACTCAGCACCAAGCACAGGCCGTGTGTCAGACGCGGAGTAAGATACGTTTTTCCCACGGCCACGTTGCCTTAGAACACCAAACTGGCAAGTAGAGTTTCTATCGGCTGTGCTTCTCCCACCAAGCTTCTGGAGAAAACACACAAGAAGGATACCCTGCCTTGGAGGTATCTGCTGAATTAGCGCAGACACATTTACAAGGCCGGAAGGAAGGGACGCACTTTCCGTGCACGCTGTGGTGGCCACATTACATGCAATCATTTTTCTTGGTTACTGAGTCAAACTAACTGTGCAAGAGATGCAGTGTCTCAAACCTACTGCAGCCAACAATGGCAGGAGAAGAAAGGATTCAGAAAGAGACCGCCCACCTCCACTGAAATGTTCAACCCCATGTCATCAAGTTCATCCCCTCATGTGAACTCTTTAGATATAGACGGACGCGCCATCTATTAGCCGAAGCCATGTACAGTCGACTTCCTAACTCCCAACCCAATTCGCTTACTTCTGGCTGTCACAGACTATGGAATGCTAACGCTGCTTTGCAAATACTGCCTGTAAGACTCTCAAGATTTTGTTATTTATGTTTCATCATTTTTTCAATACACCTTGTTTTATCTTCCACTACTACCACCCCTCTTCCATCGGCCCATCTGATCCACCTCAACCCTTGCTTGTTGTTCAGGCGCAAGGACTGCCTCCGTGCTCCAGTGCTGTTCTAGTTGCAACTTATTTCTGTTTCAAATGACACTCTGCTCCTCAATAAAGACAAAGCCCTGTTTTCCAAGTTTAAGTATCCCCTCATGCAATCACTTATATATGTTTGGTAAGGGTCTGGTCTAGATTGGCCTGTTAGCAGCTCGTATGGTCAGCATCTCCTTAGTCGGGTTCCCTCACCCCTGTTGTTCCATCTTCTACGGTCTGACTACTGGTCTTCCACAGACGGTGCAACATCTACTGCTCCCCCTTTGACTAGTCAGGTTACGAATACATGTTTTGATCAGTTATTCCAGGCTCTTTTTCTATTTTTAGAATTCGACTGGTTGTTACCCTTTCTTGCTTGTTTCTGCCCAGATTGTTTTCCTTTTCTAGGGTTTCTCAGGTATATCTGCTTATTACATCCATGCCATGGCAATGGCTGAGGGCTTAAAAAGCCTATCCGCCATTTTGAAGTCAGGCAGGGTGTTATGTTGGCTATGTGGCTCCCTGTGTCAGGCTGTGATTCATCAATGATTCTGCTCTGGTCAGGAGCGGAGTGGGAGCCTGGTGTGCATGTTCGCTCTCCTTCGAAGAGTTGGCGGGGAACGAATCTTATGTTCGCGGACGGGTTAGCGAACAGTGGCACTTGCCACTGCGTCTCTCAAACGGGTATGATAACAATGGGAAGTGTATGTATAACAGTTCACGGAGGGGGGAAAAAGGTGCAGTTGATTGAAAGAAAGGCTAACTTTTAGTAGAAAGATAATGTTCAGGCACCATTTTACTAAAAGCACAACAGCAGAAGGATGGACCATGGGGAATATATACATACCACCTCTAGGTAGCATGTTACATGGCTGGAGGGCATCCTTGCTCTCAAAGGCCCCCGCCACCCGAAGCCCAAAAGCAATGTTGATCAATGTAACGGTCGCAGGATGAAAGCGTTCCTTCAACAGGGTATGCATATTGCCTGAGAGGAAACAGAACAGGCTACATCCAGGGAAGAAGCAGAAGGTTTCGTTTTGGAGTGAAAACTATTATTTTTGCTGGAACTACCGAAAGTTGAAGATGCAGATGCTTTCCCTCCAACCTTAAACTCTCTCCTCCAACCACCTCAATAACTCTCTCCAGGTGGTAAGACTGTTCCCTTCTACCTCCTCAATATCTCTCAACGGTGTCCAGTCAGTGGTCGAAGTGAGCGGGAGTGGTCAGGAGCGGTGCTCCTCTACTTTTTTAAATTACCTTTTACAGCTCCTATACTTTTATTTTAAAAAGAAACTGTTCCGGAATGGTTTTGTTTTCAAATAAGAGTGTAGGAAGTACTTGAAACTTGCCCTTTCAGTGCACTGCACTGAATGTTCCCTTAAACACCTGGTGCAAGTGTTTGGTGGTGTGTATTGTGTGTGAGAGGGTGCGTGACGATGGGGTTTGTGGGGAGTGGGTGCAGGCCAGCAGGGAAGATGGTTCCACTACTTCTTTTCGTACACTTCGACCACAGTGTCCAGTCATTCATTCTAAAACAAAAGGATCGAATGCAATAGATTCGAGTCAAAAGGACCGGAAAAAAAAGACTGAATGCCTATTTTTATATGTATTTTTTGGGGGGTTTTGGTATAGGTAAATTGAATGGTTATTAGCCTAAAAAAAAAAAAAAACATTCAGTCTTTTTTTTTCAGTCCTTTTGACTCGAATGTATTATATTTCGATCCTTTGTATTCGATCCTTTAACCCATAACCTCTCTCAACAGATGAAAATAAATCTCTCTCCAATACTCTCCTTTTCTCTCTCCTCTCACCAGACCACTCTCTCGTCAATCTCCCCCAGCACCTTCTCGAACCCACTACACTATCAGAATGCACTGGTCGCTTATTAGTGCATAGCCTCACCCGCTTCAGTGGGTTTCATGGTGACGTTCTACACCGGTGTTCCCTGATTTAGTAAAGGTTACGACGGGCTAGTTCTAAGGAGTGCACCTGTAGCCGGTTTGGTCTTTGGGGGCTTGGCTAAACCTTTAATTGGCCTATCCACAATTTGTATATAATGTTGACCCTCCCGGAGGTGGTCAGCACTGGTTCTGTGGGTCCTGTTTTACTAGTGGGTGGACTGGGGATTGAGTGAAAGAGCCTTGCACAGTAGATAAAACACTGGCAGCCGGGCGATATGGTAACTTTGTATCAGCAGCGTTTGTTCTAGCTACGCAAGAAAGGTTTTCTGTGATGTCACTTGGAAGTTCAGAAGGCTGGGATCAAGAAACAATGTATCCGTGTGCCTCTCCCATTGCCAGAGAGTGAAAGAAACAGGTGAATGAATCTAAACGCTCGCAGTTAATGGTGGGGAGGAGCTGCAGTGACAATCCTGGAAATGTGCCATTTTCTATGTGATCTTTTGGGTCTGGCTAGTGGCTTGGAATAGCTTTCCAGGAGTAGCAATACTATTGTTGGGGCTGATCTCAAGGGGTTTGCGCCTGACCCTCTTAGTCTTGGTGGGCGCGCTCCTGTGCCTGCCCCGGTAGGAGTGATCTGGGATTTCCTGTATATCACCTCCAGGATCCTGTAGCTTAGGGCAGCTCCCGGCTTTTCCCTTGAACCACCCCAATGTCAGTCCCCAGGTTTTGACAGAGGGCTTTATAACTTAACTTTGTCTCCTTTGGAGCCTCAATGGGTAACATTACAACTTAATTAAATAGCCCACCTGCTACTGAACGATGTACCACTGAAATGGTGTAGGTTTGTAGGATCTATGCCATTTGCCCGCAGGCCGTTTACACCGAAGCCAGGTTCCCCGTGGCGGGGATCAGCGCTATGGGGAAGCACAGCACCTCTTTCCCTAGCCTTCCCCAATGCAGGGGTCTCGTCTGCAACCCAATTCTCTCCCCGCCCTCCTACACCCACTCCCTGCCATGTGTTCTGCAGAGAACCACCCCACAACCTCTAGTCTCCTGGCCCACCCCCTTCCGTTTCCCAAATACACAAACGCGTATCTCACCACAGTCCCCTTCCTTACCTCACACATCCTTTATGCGCAGTAAGTGCACACGCTATTCCCCGACAAGCTGCTGTTCTGCAAAGGCAGCCCATCGAGAAATGTTACGACAAAAGCAGCCGTAACGGGGTTGTAGCGCAAGGTACCACCCCATAACCCTAGCTCTGGTGCTTTTCACCCTGGAAAGCCATATGTGGGGAGTGTAGTCGGTACAAAGGTAGACTTCCAGCCTGTTGAGTAATACCTAAGGTAGTCTATGGCTCACCAAACCACCAAGTACTCTAACTCGACATTAGCATGGTTTTACTCTTTCAGGTGGAACTTTCTCATCATGAAGAGGACCGGTTGTGTCAGGATTGTGGAGGTGTTTGAGTCAAAAAGTGGGCCAGGCAGAAGGGGAACTTGTAATTCAGGCCAGCTGTGGGAGTGTAGTCAGTGCCCGTAATTGCAGTTCCACAGGCACTGTTTGGTTGGGGGCGGTGGGAGGGAGGGGGGGGGGAAATAAGTGTTGGTGCTCCGGATGTTTGTTCTATTTCCAGTCAAGCAGTGGCGGGTGTTTCTCTGCATCTTAGCTCAGCAGCTGCCCGGATTTCAGAGACTGTATTCTTGTAATGGCGACTCACAACGGTACTACCCAGCAGCTTCCAGACTTGTAGCAGCGTCCCGCAGCAGCTTCCTAGTATCGCGAGAACACCGCCTCAGAGGTCATTCCACTGGGCTGATTATGAAGTTCCTTCCCAGCGTTCGTCTCGTTGCCTACCAGGACCCCCTCCCTAGTCTTGTGTCTCCCTCTACAACTAAGTGCTCGGGAAATACTAATCGAGGGATCCAGGGTCGAAGATAAATTGTTGGAATATCTGCAGGTATTTTCTCTGGGCACAAAAATATTGTGCAACTCACTTATTGTTTCGTTAGTTTCGGTATCAGTTGTTCCTGGGGTTAGTATTGACGCGTTTTTGCTCATAACACAAAGAGTCACAGAACTTTGCGATACTATTCAGAGCTTATATCAAGTCACAGATCTAAGCGCTGCTGGCCATAGCGCTTACATCAAGTCACAGTATTAAGCACTGCTGCCCACAGTGCTTACATCAAGTCACAGTACTAAGCGCTGCTGCCCAGAGTGCTTCCAACAAGACAGTATCCAGAGATCCTGCACACTGCCCTTTGCATGCAAACTAGGAGAATTCACGTGAGGCAACAGCCCTCTCTTCCGTTTTCCTTCCCCCCGAGTCCCTGTGTATGTGTTTTTTTCTTAAACAATTCTTTAATAAGGGAGAACAATATTAGCACAGTTAGATAAAATAACTTTGCTAAACACATTCTCATATACTACAACTTATCTACAACCAACAAAAAAAGGGCGGGCAGCCAATCCCGAACCAAAAGTACTCCACATTTCATCATATTTGACATTTTGTTGTTGATGATGTTGGTAAGGTCGACAGAATATGCAGCCAATCCTCAACAGTAGGATTACTATCACTCTTCCAAGGCCTCATGATACGTTCTTTGGTCATCAGAAGCACGGTATAGGTCCAATAGAGCTTACCTTTGGACACAGTGATATTTGCAGGGAACAGATCTAGCACACAAATCATAGGTGCGCGCAGAAGGGAAAGACCCAACAGAAGATCTATACATTCAAAAACATCACCCCAAAAAGACTGGACCTTTCGACACAACCAAAACATGTGCAGGGTAGTACCTATATGTCTCCTAGAAGTCCAACATGCATTGTCCAGGCAAACCTATAAGACCCCATTTTCCACAGACACCAACCCACATAACAAATGATCCACTGGGTCCCGTATATCCGAGTCCATTCATTATCAGACAAGATCGTTGTCTTGTTCCCCTCCCTCGCCTCGTCGCGCCTTGAAACACTTGTGTACAGGCGCGATATAAATAAAATATCCTATCATAACCTTTGTCCCAGATCTGATTCCCAAGCAGTTCTACCTGGCTGAGAGGCAGTACCGAGCTCAGGAGGAGTCCAGCGTGTGTAAAGCGTAGAGGCAGAAAGCTGCATCCTTTTTACATAAATGAATAGTCATGAGTGAAGTATGCAAGCTAGCATGCAAGGGTGAAAACACTATACTAAAAAGATTTTGTAAATCAAGATAACGTTTGTTCTGAGTTAATCACAACTAATATTTAAATCGTTGGGACCATCATAGACTGTACCTAACTTCCATATTCCCTGCTTTTCCCACGAGACCCAAGAAAGCGTGTGATTATCAATTTTTCATCGCTGGGTTTTTCCACAGGCAGGAGTCCTTACAAAGTGAATATTCTTTCCCTCGCGCTTCATTGCTCTTCTTCCAATCCTTCATTCCATTTCTCACTGTCTGTGGGGTGGGGTTAATTGGGAGTTTCCTTTCCATATAAAGTAGGTTAGGAAGTGGGATTGGGGAAACAGAATCACTTTCAATGACGACCCAACTTGGGCTATCTCTGATCTGCCCTAAGCCAATGGTGTAATGTATCCCGCTTTTAAGCATTGTGATATTGATTTATGTTAGTGAAACCAAAGCCTCCCAATTGCACCAATATATGGAGCACATCCACTGGGATTTTGGCTTTCCCACCATCGCCCTACAAACCTATCAAAAACCTTGTTCATTTCTAGTACCAGCCTACTAAAAAGAGGGAGGGGGGAAGCATACTAAATACATACAATAACTTCCGGAGTAAAGTCATTTTAATTGCATTTACCTTACCCCTCTTCCGTTTTCCATGAACAATATCAGGGGTGCTCTTTAACGCCTCTCTCAAGCCTCCGTGCTCCTTATGACTTCATTGTGGTGTATGCAAGGACCCAATGATTGAAGCCACTGGCTTGCTAGAGTATACACTAACGTTGTACCATGGGCTATCACTACGTGTAACACGGTGCATTGTGGTATGTGTTTATTTGGTGCAGATGTCTGAACTTGAGCCCACCAAGTCTAACCTTAGTTATATGTGTTAAGCAACACAGGGGGGCTCATTCGGAGCCTGCTGGTCTGGAAACAATGGTGCCGTTAAGCTTACCAACACTGTTGTTTCTGGACTGGCACATTACAACTCTGCTGGCGGATGCTACGCCACCCGCAGAGTTTTCACGGAAGCAGGTGCTTCTGTGGTCCCCACTCCCATAGAGTCATATCGGACTCTATGGGAATTGGGACTTACAATTTACCGGCGCCTGACTTTCTGGGCTGCCGGGCTTGTAATCCCCCGGTGTTACCAGGAAGTCAGGCCCCAGCAAATCATTACAGGTCCTGCGGCAACCCACCAGTATCACCAGCACGGTTACCGACGGACCCGTAAGGAGGCCCCTGGTGAACCAATCAGTTTTGCTGACATGGAGTTAAAACGAATGTACTTTCAGTGGAGTCTAGTGAAAGAGCCACTTATGCATGTATTACCCTAGAAATCCTCTTCCCCCTGCGCAACTTTTTCTTAACCCTTTGTTCTGTCTCTGCATATTCCGCCAACCCATCCACAATCTCCATAACCCTCTTCCCACTACTGCACTTATTTTGACCTATTGCATCAATTCGGGCACACATGACAACCACGGTGGAAGGGTTACGTCCTACGATTGTGTAACAATAGCTATCTCATTAGCACATCTGAAGCTCATCAGTGTCTCCACCATAGGGGCACAGTCCAATATCAGGATCGGGGAACAAAGCCAATTCATGGACCCAGCAGAACATGAGATGCTCCGATAAAGAAATCTGTGACTTGGGTCTGACTTATGAATCTACGAACATTGCAGAAAATTAAATTAGAGGACAGAGCTATCGGATCCCAATTGTTATGGTAGAGTTTAAATATGTGTTTTAATGAATCCTTAGAAACATGGTTTATGTCATGGAGTCAGCGCTGGAGGTTATTCAGAGAAATATGTAATAGAAATTTGGTTGTCTGAGACCGTATACCTACATTTCACTGAATACAAATTTACCTAAAGAGAAGTGAACGAATTTATTTCACCGAAAATGGTAGGTAAAGTGGTATATGTATAGTGCATGATAGGTGGGGTATGGGGTAAGAGTATAAGTTAGGACAGGAAGGGGTGAGGCAGGATGAGGGATGTTGGGGGTCTCCCGTATTATAATAGAAAGTATAAAAAGTAAAAAGTTAATTTCGTTTTTCAGTGAAATAAATTAGGTAAAATATTTTCGAATAAATCACATACATCCGTCTGAGACATGCTGAAAAACAAATGCCATCTATTTTACAAAGAGAAATGGCATCAGACAGAAAACAAAGAGCTGATATGAATGTTAAAGGCGACTGGTGGTGGGTGAGGAGTTCCTTTGGGGACTCCTGAATGCAAATTGGCTAATTCAAGACGCCCCACCAGTTTTGCCGGTTCAATGTGATTCCATCAAGTTTTGTTCATCGCAGGAGAATTCATCGCATTTTGTTTTTCTTTTAGGACGTTTTGCCACAGCCCCCAAACCCCTCTACTTTTGTTATTACTCTAAACCCACCCCCCACATACATTTGTGGCAAAACTCGATGAATAAAATGCTAGGAATTCTCCTGCGATGGAAAATCTATCGATGGGACCTCCCATTCCTGTTTTGCCACCTGGACCCAATCCTGTAACACATTGACAAGTGGAGGAGAGTGAGTGAGATGGAAAACTGTTGACATTCTGAAGCATTCTAAAACAATGGCAACTTGGCTATGTCTGACATGAATAGTGTATTGCTATATGGATGACACTAGTTTGTTTCTTTTCTCTCAACAGTCAAGGAACAGCCTGCAGCAGGGGGATGCAGATGGCGCCCGTCGGCTTGGAAGGATGGCCAGGTTACTCAGCGTGGTCTCCATCATTCTGGGACTGGTCATCATTGTGCTCTACTGCGTGCTGAACTATGCAGGTAAGCTTAGAGTGAGATGAGGCCAGGGTCAAATAGGCGTGTGTCTGGCTACACCCTCCTTTTTCAGTCTCCCCTTTTTTTCCAGCCAGGGGTGTTCAAAGCCATGGGACAAAAGCAGCAAGTGATTACTTTTGGGGCCTGCTAGAGCCAGACCCACTGATGGGAACAGGGCATTCTAGTTCTGTGGTGCATTTGAGAGAAAGGTGGATGATGAAAAGGGCAACATCCCATGGGGACCCCTGCTAGGCCTTACGAAGACCTAGATCCAACGAACAACCCCTGCTACTCTACTGATCATTGGCAACAGGAAGCACCAGCCCTCTATGCCGGCCTCTCATTAGGTGTAATCCTTGCTCTCTGCTATTCTCTCATCACCATGCTCTCGCGTAGCCTTATCCCTCACCTAACCACTAACCCTGCACATCATCTGTAGAACTTCATGCACTCCCCTGCATGCCCATCAACTACTTCTCTATCTCTCACATTCCAACCCTATTTCGCCTCCACCCCCTCTTCATGACAATACTCTGCCTGCAAAACCTACCCCCACGCCAAACTCATCTACCTCTCTCATCTCCTGGAAAGAGCACCACCACTTCCTTCTGCTCCCCAAAACAAGCCTACTCTTGTACTCAGGAATGCCCTATCATTCTCTTTTTTGCAAAACCACCTTTCTCATAAACAACCGACGCCCGAGCTCCCATCTTATCATGATGGCTGGCACTAAAATATGGATCACACCACATGACTCTGCAACTCGTGCAGCCTAGTACTCCAACTCTGCTGCTACCCTTTCCCACTCTCCTCCCCTAGCGAATAAAACATTTGCCATTGGCCGGATTAATAAAGCCAGCATAATAGCTCCCTGCCCTCGGTTGACATTTTTAGATCTTCTGCCAAACACAACGCTGCTAAACATGTAGCACCAGAACACTCATACTAACACCCTGAACTACTAACCCTTGTACTCCCTCAAAATCTTTTCTTACACTTCTCCTCAAATCTCTTTCCTCTAATGTCCTAGTCAAGCTCATGGGTGCCTTCAACCTCCCCAACATGACCAACTATTTGGAACTGCTCGCGGAACTGGCTGTCATGGATTTTAATTTGGTTTAGGGACCTCCCTCTTACCACCGTTACCTCACACGCTCCTCCACTTTCCCTCACCAATGGCCTCAACCATGGATCTTCGCAGCCATCCAAAATGACAAACATGCACCTCAACTGCACTGTTAAAACAAACCCACCACCGGTCTCTCCTTGCCTCCTATGAGCAACCGCTCCTTGCTCTCACTGCTTCTCTGTACTCAAGTAAGCCCAACTATTACGCTTACGTCATCTTTTCTCCCTGATCTCATTCTCACAAGCTATCCATGACCATCATGACAATGCTTGCCCTCCCCTTGACTCTGCTCTCTCATCTTCACTCTCAGAAGATGACTTTGCCAGCTAATTCTCCTCCGAACTATTTAAGATACGCGGCACCCTCTCAATATCACTCTGTATACAAAGTCCTTTGTTTGTGTTTAAAATGCATCCATGGGTTAGCACTAGCCCAGACCCTTAAACCTAGCTGAATCTGACACCTGCTACTCACACTGTACGCTCAAACACTCTCCTGAACCTAACCATCCCACACCAACCTCGTTCTGCGTCCCACTTTGACTTCTTCACAATTCGAACTCCTCATCACTGGGACTCCCTACCCCCAGAAAGGAATAACATTCCAACAGAGTCTGGTGTTTACATTGCTCTTAACCTCCTCCTCCTCCTCCCATTCATCCAATGATCCCCAATCACTTTCACCATTGAAATGAATTTCTGTATACATTTAAAAATACTGCAATTCGGCAAGAGGTTTTCTATGTCAGTCCTGTGCTGTCCTGCAGTGATTTCATTTACTGTTTGCAACTTCTTCCCCACTATAAACCCATTGAACGCATGGAATATTATGCTAGGAAAATGTTAGGCATCTAGCACTGGGACTGCTCTAGCAATCAATCATCATGTCCTTTGTACAGGGCTTCTTGGGAAAGCTTTTAAGTAAGAAATACATATGAAAAGATCCCTTGAGATAAAGAACTACTATTGGAGTACTCCATAACAAGGAAAGCCCAAATCTGTTTTTTTAGCAGAGATTCCCCGGAACCCGCTTGCAATGGGCTTGTGTACCCTGATCAATGCACCACCCCAAGAGTTAGAAAGAAGTTCCTGCAAAGAGAAAAGGTGGCAGAAGGCGAGATGAGGATGCTTTTTAAGGGATGGCTGGGGAGCACAGGATTCTGAAGTGGTCTGTGATCTAAAGGCGGCATTATGCAAACCTACATATGTACATATATAGGTAGACAGAAAAGGGTTTGAGAGCAGACGCGCCTGAAAAGGCGCGCTGAGGAGCTGAAGAATACAAATATAAGATTGGATAAGGTGAGAAGCCATTCTATACGGATGCATGCAGTGGTGGGCCTGTATAGGGTTGCGATCTCTCTCCAAGGCATATAAGAGTGGGGAAATAACCCCTCAAAGTGGGATATAAAGTACACTGGGATGGATGCTGCCAATCCGAAGCCGTTTCCAATCACTCAGTGTGAAGGGAGGGGGGGGGGGCAGAGAAGTAGGGGATGGGGTGGGAGAGGACGCGTGAAGGTGTTAGAAGCAAGTTGCCTGTAGAGCACCATCTATCCCACTAATATGTCTGCAAGCCCGTCAGTCAAGCATGACTCAGGAGTATCCAAGAAGCAGCATTGATCAATACTTTTTGGAGGATGGTGGAAGTGCACCTGGTCAAAGGTATTGAACACTCTGATATGATATGATATGATAGGTTATTTATAACGTGCTTAATAACCAGAGGTTTCTAAGCGCAGACCCGGGGATCGAACAAGTGGTGCGTTGTGTCATCTTGCTTCCAATGCGAGCGCGGTGACCCTGAGCTATCCTCCCGAGACTCCCGAGATACCTGAAGAGATATCACAGTCTCCCTGCCCCAAGTCAAATGAATATTAGGGCACAACAACCAGTTTGTGACAAACCCCACAGTGTATTATCCCTGAGAATATGAGGCAAAGGACTGTGGGCATGACACACCTGAGGCGAAGTTCTAAAAGTTGAATTATACAATGCAACAAGGGCCTTTTCTCCCACTTTTCCACTATGCTTTAAATTAGTTATCACAGCACTTTTCTGGAGCCTGTTGTCATCTACCTCTTTCCTTATCCGCCAGAGTCCAATAACCAACCACCAGTGCACCACTCAAATACAGCCCCAAGACCACTGTGTTGTCGATATCAGAGTGCAATGGAGCTCTCCCTTTAGGGGAACAGGCGATTGAACATTTCCAACATTGACAGACGTTTTGGGGGTCTTTCAGCAGAGGGTTTCATGCACAATCCCTTACGGTAATTGAGCCCTCCTCCCACATTCAATACAATGGGAGGTGTGCATTATGCCTAGGGGTCAATGAAAGAACATTCCTGCACGTCTCCATTTTTGTAAGCATGCGCAATCCCAAACAATTATTAAATGCCATTATGCCCGCACTCAGAATGCATTCTGATGGTATAAGCGTGCAATCCCAAACAATTATTAAATGCCCTTATGCCCACGCTCAGAATGCGCTCTAATGGTATAAGCGCGCAATCCCAAACAATTATTAAATGCCCTTATGCCCACGCTCAGAATGCGCTCTAATGGTATAAGCGCGCAATCCCAAACAATTATTAAATGCCCTTATGCCCTCGCTCAGAATGCACTCTAATGGTATAAGCGCGCAATCCCAAACAATTATTAAATGCCCTTATGCCCACGCTCAGAATGCGCTCTAATAGTATAAGCGCGCAATCCCAAACAATTATTAAATGCCCTTATGCCCACGCTCAGAATGCACTCTAATGGTATAAGCGCGCAATCCCAAACAATTATTAAATGCCCTTATGCCCACGCTCAGAATGCGCTCTAATGGTATAAGCGCGCAATCCCAAACAATTATTAAATGCCCTTATGCCCACGCTCAGAATGCACTCTAATGGTATAAGCGCACACTCCCAAACAATTATTAAATGCCCTTATGCCAGCGCTCAGAATGCACTCTAATGGTATAAGCGCGCAATCCCAAACAATTATTAAATGCCCTTATGCCCGCGCTCAGAATGCACTCTAATGGTATAAGCGCGCAATCCCAAACAATTATTAAATGCCCTTATGCCCACGCTCAGAATGCGCTCTAATGGTATAAGCACGCAATCCCAAACAATTATTAAATGCCCTTATGCCAGCGCTCAGAATGCACTCTAATGGTATAAGCGCGCAATCCCAAACAATTATTAAATGCCCTTATGCCCTCGCTCAGAATGCACTCTAATGGTATAAGCGCACACTCCCAAACAATTATTAAATGCCCTTATGCCAGCGCTCAGAATGCACTCTAATGGTATAAGCGCGCAATCCCAAACAATTATTAAATGCCCTTATGCCCTCGCTCAGAATGCGCTCTAATGGTATAAGCGCGCAATCCCAAACAATTATTAAATGCCCTTATGCCCACGCTCAGAATGCGCTCTAATGGTATAAGCGCGCAATCCCAAACAATTATTAAATGCCCTTATGCCCACGCTCAGAATGCACTCTAATGGTATAAGCGCACACTCCCAAACAATTATTAAATGCCCTTATGCCAGCGCTCAGAATGCACTCTAATGGTATAAGCGCGCAATCCCAAACAATTATTAAATGCCCTTATGCCCGCGCTCAGAATGCACTCTAATGGTATAAGCGCGCAATCCCAAACAATTATTAAATGCCCTTATGCCAGCGCTCAGAATGCACTCTAATGGTATAAGCGCGCAATCCCAAGCAATTATTAAATGCCCTTATGCCCGCGCTCAGAATGCACTCTGATGGACTAAATGGTATAAGCGCAAAACCTTCCCAAGATGAGACACCATAAAAGTCACTCTAATTTCCACCTGGCTTCTTCTGATTGTTGATTCTTTGCATTTCAGTTTTACACTAATGGCTGATCCGATGGGACCGAAGAGCATTGAAAGATTATCTACGCGCCTTCACAGTTTTTAAAATTCATTGCAAGAGAGCCCTCCCTTTTTACACAGTCACCAAAGGAACGAGGAGGCCTCGCCGGGGTGAGAGCGGCTCAGCTGGAGATACGTCGATTCGCATGCAGTATCTCTCAGCCTATTCGAGGATTGATTTCTTACCCAGTCAAAATGTGACGCAGCTCACGCAGTCGGAGATTGGCGAAGAGGAAGACATGTTGAGATTGGCAAGGAAGAATCCTAAAAAAAAAAAAGAGGAACACAGTAGGACATGCCCTACTGGTACAAGCGTAAGATTAAGGTGAAAAAATGAAGACCCTCAAGGATGTGAAAGGAAAAGCGCCGTGCGGTGATGAATTCTGGAACAGAACAAATTCCAAGGAATTTCTGACAATAGTTATTATGTTTCATTATGCACAGTTTGTAGCAACCATTTTTTTGATGGGGAAAAAGCGGACATGTACAAATTAAAATAATGGCTGCAAAGATAAAAAAAAACATTGACTTTTGTTCCCCTGCTGTTTGCAATGACGCTTTCTTCAGCTATATACTTCAAAAGTGGACTGTTTTGTATTTTTATGGAAAAAAAGTGACCATTTGCATGCTGTTCGGATTCTGAATGCATTTCTTTTGCTGTTCTAATGTGGCAGAGTTCATGGTTTGACATATACAATGCACAGAATAATAAATAGGCTGGAAGAGAAGCACGTGCCAAGAGGAACTAGGTGCGAAGGAAAAGCTGGTGTAGCTTGGAAAAAGTGTTGCAGGAGCCACGAGCTTTGAGGGGCTGATGTCAAAGTATAGACTGCAGGGTTGTCCAATTCCAGGCCTTGAGGGGTGGATCCATGTCAGGTTTTCAGGATGCCTCTAATTAATATTCATGAGATAAATTTGCATACAACGATTCAAAATGTATGCACATTTTTCCTCATGAATATTAATGAGGGATATCCTGAAAACCTGTCAGGATTCTGGCTCTCAAGGGCCAGAGTTGGACAACCCTGATATAGAGTGACGGGGTGACAAGGCACATGCTAAAGTACAAGATGCAACGCATAGGAAACCAATCTCAGGGTTCTTGGTGATGGGCACAAAGCAAGACAAGCTAACTAAAAGGAAATTTACTAACCACCTGGAGTAATTTGGAAATTGTTAAGTGTCCCACAGACAGTCATTGGCAAATCCTTGAATTGACCTTTATGACAACGGCATCTGCTATCCGATCGCCAGTTGTGTTTCCTGGTATTTATTTATATTTATCTAGCGCGCAAACAGACCAAGGGCATTGAGGCGCTGTTACTTGTAAGAGCTTAGTTACAAGGGCACCGGAATAGTAGCATTCAATGGCACATTATGAATACTACAAGGCCTAGTACTGATATTAAGACTGGTACAATTGGTCATAACATTACAGCATATGCAGTGGGTCAAATGAAAGGCATTCAACTGATGCGACGCACCTTATGTAAAGAGGGTGAAGAGGTATTAACTCCACCTCTTTAGAAACAGGTGTGCCTACTATCCCACCTAAGCGGGCACCACACTGACTTGTGTGCCTACATACTGAAGACCTTCACGGCCTCTGCTTTTAACATAACTGTGAATGCTTCCTTCACAAGGATGGGGAACGTGGGCCAATGTTTCGGTAGATTAGAAAATCAATGAAAAGGAGCAGCGTATCCCCGAGTGCGGATAACACATATATTATTTTATTCATTTTAGTGTGATTTGGTGTACACAAAACCTTTCACACTTGCATTTAAAATGTAGGAAAAAATCAAATAAAATGTGTGCTTCCATTTATCCAATACAAACCTTTCAGAACACAATCACATCTCAATGATTACAAAAACCTCTGAAAGAAATCTACACAAAGCTAAGAGGAAAGACACATATGTCTTTGCACTTTAAAAAGGAAAGGTTGAAGTTTGTAGGAATTGTATTTTTAGTAGCTACAACCGTGCTTTGGTATGAGAGAGAAAAAATGATAAAGCAGTCTATAGGCACAATGAAAACATGTGAGCATGTGCACAAAGTGCACTTTGGATACTCAGGCAGTCACTAAAACCAGCTGGTCAAACAGGGTTGCCCAACTCCAGGCCTCAAAAGCCGGATCCATGTCAGATTTTCAGGATACCCCTCATCAATATTCATGAGATACATTTGCATACAATGATTCTAAATGTATGCACATTTCTGCTCATTAATATTAATGAGGGATATCCTGAAATCCCATCAGGTTTCCGGCCCTCATGGCCTGGAGTTGGTGCCATACAATTGCGCAATCCAGGGTTGGTCAGAATAATTTGCCAAAGATAGAGACATTTCAAATGAAAGGCAAATGCTCAATATATTAAGGTTCCTGCCCCTCCCGACACATACTACGACGTTTGGTACTCCTCTAAAGAGAAATGCTTGGGACAGGGGAAATAAGCAACGCTGAAATATAGAGACGTGTTGTCTAGTGTGGTAAATAAAGAGAGTCCAATGCGGCCATTTTACTGTACAGTAAAATAGGATGCCATTTTCCTCGGCAAACATGAGGCCTTTCCCAACAGGTAGGCACCTACAATACTGCCAGTGGCAAATGCAGCTCAGGGATATTCTGAGACATGAGATGGGCAAGTTGCATACAAGAGCTTTTTAATTGGGTTATTTTCATATACACCAATCTTAAATGAGAAAACACACAATTTGGAAAACATTATTTTCTGCTACCACGATGGTAATGAAGCACATTTTGATGCCATCTGGTCGTGTACACTAGACCATGTACAACACCTGACCCCCGTGGCCTCTTTCTTAGGTACACAATCTATGCACCAGAAGACATTGGGCTTCGTTTTATGCAGGAGCACAATAATGGTGAAGAAAACGGGCACACTATGTGTATCATAAAAACACTTTTTTCGCCCCGACCATTTTTGTGGTTTTTGTAGGCAGACTGGTGGCAAGGAATGAAATCACTGTGCTCGCCATGCAACCCCACTCTGTATTAAAAAAGAAAAAAAACAGTTCTAACTTTTTCCATGCTGGTGTAAAGGCAATGGACTCTGCCGGTTTCCAGCAATTGCCAGAAGTTGGCAGATCCCACTGGAATCCATTGCAAATTCTGCCTGCCATGCATAAATCTGTTTCGACACTTTTTTGCCCTTCGTAATACAAACATAGTTGCCAACATGACCCATTCCAATCTGCACGCGCTTAGCAAGTGCCGGTTTTTTCTTTGCATTCTGGGACTTGTAGTCTGTGTTTTAAAATGGGAAACGTGGAACTACAAGTCTCAGAATGCAAAGAAAAAAAACAGGACTGAATAAGCACCTACAGATTGGAATGGGTCATGTTGGCAACTATGAATACAAATTATGAAATGCGCAAAGAGTTAACTGAATTGCACAAAAGTGCAAACATACGTAGGGCCAGGATTTACAAATCCTTTTCTTATTTGGAAAAGGCCACTGGAAAACGGGTTATAAATCAGGCCTGTGTAGTCTCTTCCTGCAACTATATTTTTTGTTTTTTAAATGATCCTCAGTGTCGCTTCTGCTGCCTCCCTGGTACCCATTTCGAATACCTCCCCAACTGTGATCTTAGTAGACTCCACAAAAGCTGCTGCTCTGTTAAGGCTGGGTATTTCTATCTCATGATAGGGAGAGGTCTGTGTCTCCTTTTGTCAGTGCACCGTGACAACGGAAATACAAAATTTGCCAAAAGCCCTCTGGGCTCGATTCATGGAATATTTGCCCGGTTCAAAGTGAATTTGCACTGCTGAAAAGTGACTTTGCACTGCCGACACAAACCCTGATTCATGGCTCTCTGTCTCTAACAAATACATTGCTGCTCTGTGAAATCTTGCCTCCAGTACTCACCACCACTCTGGGCGTTCTCCATGTGCAATCTAATGTGGCCCTCATGACTTTCCGGGCATTGCGGGGAAATGGCCTCTTAATTTTGTGTGGTAGGCCAAAGGGCCAATTTACACAAAATAGGGCCCACAGAGGTTTGAAAGAAGTAGGTTGTGTTCATGGTAAGGCACTTTACTTTAATTTTGCTGTTGTCCCTAAATGTTGTTACAATATACTTTTCTTTTAAATAATGTTTTTATATTTGAGTACAGTGTTCCGTTTCCCTTATATGGGGACTCTGTAAAACCCTAAGTGCAATTTCAAGTTAATGTATTTGCCTGCGCTGTGAGAGAGGCGCGATTGAGGCGGGCAGCTTTCCTACTCTTTTTTTTAAATTTTATTCTCCAGTGAAAAGATTTTTAAAATACAGTTTACCGGTGACTAAATGTTTATACACTCAAAATCACACATGCATTTGCATATGCATTGCCCAAATTGGCAGGAATATCCAATGAATGATTGTCGCGCAACAAACTGATGTAATCAATTGAACCGCCATCCACTTTGGAGCAATCAACAGAGAACACTGTATGTTCACCAGAAATCCATGAGATTGTCTTAGTACACAAATGAGTAGGCTAAGGGGTAACATAACCAGCAGCGAGAAACATGTGAAGGTACACAGCCTCCTGGAGACTAAGCTTGATAGGCTACATGTGAAAGTACACAGCCTCCTGGAGACTAAGCTTGATAGGCTACATGTGAAAGTACACAGCCTCCTGGAGACTAAGCTTGATAGGCTACATGTGAAAGTACACAGCCTCCTGGAGACTAAGCTTGATAGGCTACATGTGAAAGTACACAGCCTCCTGGAGACTAAGCTTGATAGGCTACATGTGAAAGTACACAGCCTCCTGGAGACTAAGCTTGATAGGCTACATGTGAAAGTACACAGCCTCCTGGAGACTAAGCTTGATAGGCTACATGTGAAAGTACACAGCCTCCTGGAGACTAAGCTTGATAGGCTACATGTGAAAGTACACAGCCTCCTGGAGACTAAGCTTGATAGGCTACATGTGAAAGATCTCGGGAAAGGAACATGGCTTTTCTACTATTGTTTACACTTTCTTTGGGGTTCTACTGTCACTCCAACAACAGTTGGGCCAACAGGACTGACTCGCCCCTAGCACCAAGGTCAATACACCGTCCACTCCCCAACCATACCCCACCATGGGTGATCTGATCCCCACTGTTTCCTCCCCTGGTTGCTTGTAGACCCCTTGCTGAAAATTGCCCTCCCTCCCCTGTTGTTAGAAACCCCACGTCCTTGTTTCTCTGCTCCCTAACTTTGTTCTCCCCCCCTATGAGTGTGCCCCAAAGCAAAATCTGCGCTCAATAAATACCCTATTAATAATTATTCATAATAGTTATGATTATTTATATATCTCAGTCGCAGTGCTCTTGATGTTGCAATCCAAGGGCCATGAAATGTTATTCCCCCAACGATTCAAAGAACATGTTATGATAACTTCCTTACAAAAAAAAGGAAACACGTTCCTCCCAATTTGTCCGGGTTTATTTAAATAATTGCCAATGGCTAAACCACCCACACGCAGACATAACGTATGTGGGCAATATAAATGTCACCCATGCTACTTACATGTATGTATTCCGCCCATTGTATTATCTACGTACAAAATACTCTGTAGAGCAGAGACTATACAACTACCTTCAAGCATTATGGGGACCCTGACGTGCACCTCCTGAGTGTATATGTCAGCAACATATTGGTCAATTACAAAACTAAGAACATTGGAGACTGAAAGCAAAACAAACTAAATGAACACCTCTTTGGAAGAGTAAAACATCTGAGTTCTAGCAAGACCGATCCATATTTTCTGATGATCAAATTCGGTTGTGATGTCACAGAACTCATCGATGAGCATTTCAGTGTTTTTTTTTTTGCTGTGCCATGGTTTAATTATAAAACCTTTCATAAAAACAAAAATATAACAATATGAAAAATAGGATAACAGTATTTTGAAGTAATACAGCCTTATTGTGATGCCGCAGAATGTTACGAAGATGCACATTAAATGAACTGTGACATCACAGAGCTGTGTTGTGATGTCCGAGAGCACCGTCAATACATGAGTTAACATTATTTTGCAAGGTTATCAGCATGCCATTAAACTGAATCGTGAGGCCTCAAGCCATCAGTATCAGAGAGGTCCCTAAGACCCTGACACCTGTCCTGAAGCTCATTCACTACTAATACCTAAAACATATATCATTTGTACTGAACATATATTAGCTAATGGACTGGCCTGCAGAGGAATACCACAATGTTGCCAAGACGGTTCTGCCAGGTAGTATTAGCCTGCTTTCCTGACACACCCATAACTCTGCCAGACACTTAACCTCCACACACCCATCCCATGTTCATTAGTGCCATAGAAAACGCCATCTAGAAACATGACCTGTACAGTTGAGAACAGTGAACCATGGAATCATTCCACCAAGGTCTGTGTATGAGATGTTCAAACACATCCCAAAGTCTCTGGGAACAGTGCTTGCAGCTTAGGGTTTCCCAGTTGGAAACAGCTAATTAGCAACATCTGCAAATTTGCCAGTATGGAATCCTACTCATCTAAAAAGTACCTAGGAAGCAGCACCTAGAAGGTGGTCTAGTAATGAGCACCCCATTCCCAGAATCCCATGCACGTCCCCGTGCAAGTTCTTCTCAAACTCCAAACCTGCATGTGACTGTATCACCGGGTTCTGTAGCCAAACCCAAATGTACTGAGTGAAATATTTTTATGAACAGTTTTTTGCAAATACAATAGCATGAACATGTCAGGAGATCGCAAAAATCCTTCCACTCCTTATATGCCACTAACTTGTCCACTTTTGGCACAGTAAAGTGATACGTCTGTAAAAGGGGGATTTTTATGTTCAGTTTTTGTACTTCTTGGCATGAAGGAAATAAACACGCATGGTCCAAAACAATCTGATCTCTTGTGTTTTATTCGAAGGATGAATGGAGGAGAATTGTTCATCCCTTGGAACAACGGTAGTCAAGTGACAGGAAAGGGAAGTAAAGCGTGGAAGGGCTACAAGGTGAAAAGAGATGAATGAGAAAAAGAAGTGATCAATTACAGAGAGAGCACAAGTTGTAGACACAAATAGAAAAGCCACACTATAAAGAAAGCGCAAGATATCTACAGAGGTAACTACATAGAAGCAATCCTAGAAATGACAGAGGGATAGAAGATAAAGAACAATGCCAGTAAAACAGAGAAGACATTAAAGATGTGAACAAAAGGAGATAGGCAGGAAAAAGACAGGGATAGATATAAACATGTGTGATTCAAGGGATACAAACATTTTGTTAAGTAAATCAATTGATTTGCAGAGCACAATCTTCCTTAGGAAACTGCTATACGCAAGCGGATCCCATAAGGAAATCCCAGTGAATCGGCTAGATAGTATCACGTATGACGTACTATTACGCCAAATACTAAATATTCTATTCAGTAAACCCATATGATATGATATGGCATTTATAACGCACCTGTACACAAGCACCTAGAAACGCTTGTATAGAGGCACATAATAAATGCCATATCGTATCATATCATAGGGGTCTACCGAATAGAATATTATGTATTCAGCGTAATAGTACGTCATGTATTCAGCCAAAGCCGAACATATGAAGCCAAATAGTTGTTTTACTTTACAAAGCATGTTCTAAATTTGGAAAAGACACCTTTTAAAAAAAATTGAAAGCATTACTTCAAACGTTTCTATGTTGCATTAATTTCTCTTTATTATAATTAACATCTCATCCTTGTTTAGCACACACAAAATAAGAGATTAGCAAAAAAAAGAAAAGCAAGACCCATATGTATGGAAGGATGTTGCATGTGCAAAACCAGTGCTACTCAAAGTGGCAGACTTCACGAACGCAAAGTGTAAGGCTGCGATAAACAACATGGATCCTGCAGTTTGCAACTGCCATTGCAAATCACACACATTGCCATCTTTTGTGAGTTGCAAGTTGGCTTGGGTGGAAAGTGAATTTCAAACGAATGGTTCCTGTCTGTTCATGCAGGACACAAGGCGAGGGTATATGTGGAGTTAGTGGAGTACACCTCTCTCTATTTTTAAAGAGAGGACTTTCTGCCCCTGCAGTGGTCCCGGAGTACAGAGTAGGTGAGAGGAAGTCACCCAGGATCCAGTGCCCGGGCCGTTCTAGAACTCACAACAATGCAAGGTGGAAGGATAATTGTTCATAAATTAAGGCCCATTGAGAAAAAAAGTTTCGGGATTTGCGAGGGGGCTTTGCAAAGCCTTAACCGCCTGCATCATCAATTCCATTAATTACCCTGAGTACAGGGGCCCAGTGAGATGGACCAACTTGGAACAAATTAAAGAAATGCATTGGGATTAGGGAGTTAAAACTCGGTACTACGAGACTAGGAGGCGAGGGACCGAGTGACGCAGTTTTTGTTTTCAAGTCAGATCAAAGGAGTTACGCTCTCCTTTCTTAAGTAACAGGGCAATATTGTTGGCGACAAAGAAAACATTTTGAAACCACCTCTAGTTGGGCACAAGTTATAATAGAAGTTAGTGAGAGCCTGGAAATCTACGAAAACATGCAAGATGTCCTAAAGGAATTTCTGGTTCAAAATGTCAGGTCTAATGTGGAAAGGGGTGATGAGGTCACAGCGATTCTTCAGACTGTCAGATTGAATGAAATGAGGGCAAGACCGAGCAATGTCCCGTACACTTTACAAGAAGCTAGTTACAGAAAAGAGATCCTCCAAGATGGATTAAAGGAAGATTTCTGTTCGAGGCAACCGCTCGCCTTGTCCACACTAGAAAATAGGATGAGACAGAGCAAGAGAAACAGCGACTTTTGCTTGGTGGTTTAGTCAACAGCGTGACAACATCCAAACATCAGAAAACAGAATGAATGGGTTTGTGAATAAGCACGACGTCAGTGTGTCTTTTTAGGGATAACTCGGATTAGAAAAGTCCCTTGATAAAAACCCTGGTCGTCTGAGTTTGACAGATAGCAGACTTGTATCTGTATAATAGAGAATGTTCATGTTCTTGCATACTGCTAGCTTATGTCTCTTTCAGAAGCCCCAGGGATCCAGATTGGTGGGAGCTGGGAGCTATTGGTTTTAGCCTAGAAGACGGTTGTCAGTTCAGCATCAACAGCTACCGTGCCAGGATTTGCTTTTGATTGCCGAGGCCAACTGGTGCCCTACAAACATATCATTAGACCATTAACCTTTTGTGTTTATCTCTATGTATGGAGGCACATTAGGACAATTTAAAAGTCAGTTGAGGCATCAGAAGGCATATCTAATGAATAAAACATATAGGTTGCATCTCATGTGAAGTCAACTTTGGGGCACTCTTATACACTAGCTTCTGCTCACCATAGGTAGCTCCTGAGTGATGCTTTAAGTTTTTCCTCACCAAACCTTTATGTAAATCCCCGAGAAGGCCATGTTCTCATTTGATCTGGCACAAACACAGCAATCAGTTTTAAATAAACAAACTGCAAACAATTTATGAGGTTTGTGATGCGCGTTCCTTTTGTTTTTTTTGGTTGATCTATGCTCAAATAAACCACCATTTAGAAAAGTCTGTGAATTACTCTTTGACAGGTTTCACTTACACAATATCACTAAGTACATGACTTTACTTTGTGCTGCTATTCAAGCCGTTTCTCATCTTACTCTAATCCCAAGAGTGTAGGTTTTATGTACCAAAAACATAACACTGCCCCCTAAAAAACTTTGTGGAAGAGTACATTCAAGGCATGGCCAAAGTATCGGAAAGGTAGCGTTATCTTCCCTTACATGAGGGGATTGGGCGTGCTGGGGGAGGATGGGGTTATACAGGGTACTCGGGAGGATAGCCCGGGGCAACGCGCTTGCCTTGGAAGAACGATAACGCAGAGCGACATAGGTTCGATCAAACAAACAATTATATTACATTTACTTGCATGAAATTTTAGATTAAGCCCAAAGAGGCAGACTTTACTCTGATGTAGAGGTTGGCCCTAGAGACACTTAAGTATTTGTGGCAAGTTAACGCTGTGTGACTGCTATGTAAAAACTTTGAGAGTCTACTCAATCCTTCTGTGTTTACATACTATTCCCATGTACAGTTTTTATAGCGCAAGGAGGTGGGAAAAAAACTGGAAGTGTCTCTCTGGCTGGCACGAGCAGCCAATCAGGTTACTTGGATCACAAGCTTGACCTGCCGGTATAAACCCGCGTTGCAAAGAAGTTGCTGGGCCCAACTTGCGAAACATTTTGCATCGTGCAAAGTGGCTGTGAGCCGAAATAGTGCCCTATGTGTGTTAAGAAAAGCGTCTCGTGGGCGCTGGGTACCTGAACTTCCAGTGGATGGTCGTGGTGAAGTAGCCAGGCTGTCCGACTGATGGTTGCAGAATGTGTGACGCGAGGAACCAGCGCAACACCCGCCCTGAATTCAAACAGGGTCAGTGGTGAACCAGCTCCCAACGCCACGGATGTGCACTTCCCTGATTTGTGTGACGTCGGGACAGTGCAAGCACTGACAGGGAAGGCGGGTCTTGACTGGATGGAAATTCCACAGCTGGATACCACAGCTAGTCTCCAGAAGTAGCTGGTGTCCGATGAAGAGAACTGAAGTAGGCTGGTGTTGTGGGAGGATTAGTGGACTCAGAACTCCAGAACTCCAGGGAAGGCAAGGCACTGAACCAACAGGCAAGAGGCAGGTGGCAAGGTACTGAATCAACAGGCAAGAGGAACTAGGGACCCTGGGGCAGAACAAGGGAAGGGGTTGGGAGATAGGAAGGGAGCAAGAAGGATGAAGGCCCAGGGACCTACTGGCTAGAAAGGAATGAGGCAAGAACTCCCAGAGGTAGACAAGGAAAGGAACCTTCAGCAGGGAAGGACAAGGACAAAGAACTGGGAATATAGACAAGGTGCCACTCAAGAGTAACACAAGCGAGGACGCGATCAGGAAACAAACCGCGTTGAGACGCGATTTGTTCAAGCAAACTGGCCCTTTATATAGGGCAGGCAGCACCCGGGAGGCTTGGAGCGCAATCCGCGCTGTCCCCGGGTGCTGACGCGCCCAAAACGAGGCTTGGGAAGCAAGCTTGCAACTTCCAGAGCGCTCTGTGGACGGCGCATGCGCGAAGGGCGAAACACGGCCCTCTCCGCATGCGCAAACCACGCGTACGGGAAAATCCGGAAGCGGCTTGAGCCGCAGATGACCAAGGTTCCCCCAACCTGTATCGGGGATAGATGCGCCAGGACAGTAAGCGCCAAGACCAGCAGATGCGCCCCGCACCCCGGGTAAGTGGCATGACACTATGTCCCCTCCCAGAAAGGCCAGGGGCCCCAGGTTTCCAAGGGAATCGGAGGTAGAAGTCGCGAACCAGACGGGGAGCGTGCACATAGCTGCAAGGTTCCCAAGTGCGATCACAGGCCGGGTAACCCTTCCAGTCCACCAAATACTGAAGCACTCCCCGTCGTATGCGCGAATCACAAATCTCCTGCACTTCAAATTCAGGCACACCATGGACATCAACAGAGGCAGGTCGGGAGAAAGATCGCTGGAAGGTGTCAACCACATAAGGTTTCAAAAGGGAGACATGGAAGACAGGATGAAACCGCCAGGACTGTGGCAACTGTAGGCGATATGCTACAGAGGACAAACGCTTAGTAACCTTGAATGGGCCAAAGTAACGGGGAGCTAGTTTGGTAGGTAGATTACGTACTGGCAGATTTCTAGAGGACAACCAGACTAAATCTCCCACATGGAAAAGTGGTTCGGGAGTGCGCCCTTTATCAGCCTGTTGCTTCATGCGCCCCTGTGCCTCAACAAGAGTTCTGCGTGCCAACGAGTGTTGCTTCTGGATGGTGATGACCAGACGATCAGCAGATGGCACTGTACTGGGTGGTACTGGATGAAAAGGCACCAATTTAGGATGTTGACCAAAAGAGCAGTAAAAAGGACTGAGTCCGGTAGCAGAATGTTTTGCATTGTTATAAGAGGCTTCAGCAAGTACCAGATGTGTCTTCCAATTGGTCTGAGTGGCATTAGCAAAACAACGAAGGTAGTGCTCCAAAGTTTGGTTGGTTCTCTCAGTCTGACCGTTAGTGTGTGGATGATAACCCGAGCTCAGGGCTCTGTGGATGCCTAGATGACTACACAATTGACGCCAAAAAGAGGACAGAAACTGGGATCCACGATCGGATATGATCTTTTCTGGTAATCCATGTAGTCTGTAAATTTCCTGGAAGAACGCCAAAGTCATCTGGGATGCCGTGGGTATCCCGGGAAATGGAACAAAATGAGCAGTCTTAGTGAAACAGTCTACAACCACCATGATGCAGGTATGTCCATCAGATGGAGGAAGGTCAACGATGAAATCTGTAGCAATGGTATGCCATGGGTAGGGAGGTATCTCTGTGGGATGAAGTAACCCCAATGGTCTTTTCCTTGGGGTCTTGGTCTGGGCGCACACAGGACAGCACTTGACATACTGCTCAATTTCTTCGGCCCAACCCGGCCACCAGAATTGCCTGGATATTAGTTCTTGGGTGGCCCTTATGCCACGATGTCCGCCAATTCGGGAATCATGGAACCCGCGAAGTACAAGAGTCCGAAGAGAGACAGTGGGTAGGTATAATCTGTTCCGGTAAAATAGCAACCCATTGCTTTCAGTGATCTGTGGTCGTTTCAAGAGGCTTGCCCGAACTGGATCTGTTATGGTATCCTGTACAATCTTCTGGAGATGAGGCGAGAGCGTAAGTAGAAAATGCTTCGGAGAGATCAGTGGCTTGTCACTACAGTCGCCCTTAACATCTCCTTTCAAAGAACGGGATAAGGCATCAGCCTTCAAGTTCTGAGCACAGGGAATGTAAGTAATTCGGAAGTCGTAGTGAGAGAAAAAGAAGGCCCATCGGGCTTGGCGAGAGGTACGGCACTGAAGAGAACGTAAATACTGTAAATTGCGATGATCTGTACGAACTTCCACCGAATGCCGTCCCCCGAGGAGATGATGCCTCCATTCTTCAAATGCTGCTTTTATGGCCAACAACTCCTTCTCAATCACGGCATAGTTCCTTTCACTAGGAGTGAGTTTACGGGAGAAATACGCCACAGGATGTTCCATGCCGGTTTCGGATTGCTTTTGCAGGAGAACAGCACCAACAGCGAAGTCGGAAGCGTATGCTTCTACAATGTATGGTATTTCGTCATTGGGGTGACACAGAATGGGTGCTGTGCTGAAGGCCTTTTTCAAGGTGTCAAAGGCCAAGATGGCCTGCGAATCCCAAAAAAAAGGTATCTTGCTGCTGGTTAGTCTAGTTAAAGGAGCCGTTAGCTGTGAAAAATGGGGTATGAAGTGCCGATAGAAATTGGCGAACCCTAAAAACCGTTGCAGGGACTTCAGATCGAGAGGTTGGTTCCAGTCCTGAATGGCTTGTACCTTTGCGGGATCCATGAAAATGCCTGATCCGCTGATCACATAGCCCAAAAACTCCATGCTTTCCTTGTGAAAAGAGCACTTCTCTGCTTTTGCGTACAGTTGATTCTGGGATAACCGTCGAAGTACCTCTCGGACGTGTTCCACATGTTGTTCCTGGGTAACAGAAAAAATGAGGATATCATCCAGATACACCCAAACGGAGATGCCAATCAAGTCACTAAAAATGTAGTCCATAAAGCGCTGGAAGACGGCCGGGGCATTACACAAACCGAATGGCATTACCCGATATTCGTAATGTCCGAATGGAGTTTTGAAGGCCGTCTTCCATTCATCGCCTTCCTTTATCCGGATCAGATGATAGGCTCCACGGAGATCTAACTTGGTGAAGACTTGGGCTGTTCGAAGTGATTCCATGATATTCCGAATCAAGGGCAGTGGGTATCTGTCTTTTTGCGTGATGTCGTTCAATTGTCGATAGTCTATACAAGGACGTAAAGTACCTTCCTTTTTCTTCACAAAGAATAAAGGAAAACCTGCAGGGGATTTCGAAGTTGTTATGTATCCCTTCTTGGTGCAGTCATCCAAATATTCCCGTAAGACCTTTTTCTCGGTTAAGGACAAGGCGTACACCTTCCCGTGAGGTATCACCGAACCTGGTATCAAATCAATGGAACAATCGAATGTTCTGTGAGGTGGTAGAGGTATATCCCCTGGCTCGGAGAAGACCATCCAAAAATCGTCGTACACTTGAGGGATTGGGAACAACGAGCAAAGACCGGGTGAATTATTGCTTCTTGTAAGAGGCGTAGAGATGACGATGCTCTGAGGCCTGCCAGGCAAGCAACATTTCCGAAGGCAATGAGCGGAAGCAAAAACCAAGGTACGTGCTTCCCAATCGATAGTGGGATTGTGGCATAGCAGCCATGGTAAACCCAGAACTATTGAATATGAAGGTGATTTGATGACGTCCAGAGTGATTCTTTCACCGTGTTCCTTGATCTGGATGAATAGACCCATGGTGTGTTGACGTATTGGCCCCGAGGATAAAGGAGTCCCATCAATCACCTCCACGGACAGAACATTCTTCCGGGAAAACAGAGGTATACCATGCCTTGCTGCGAAACTTTCGTCGATGTAATTACCAGATGCTCCACAGTCCAATAAGCCAAGAGCCTTCACCTCTTTGTCTAACCATCTCAATTTGATCTCCAAAACTAACAAGACAGCAGGTTGCATGGGCTGGAACAGGGAGCAAGGACCGGAAAGGACTGAAAGTGAAGGGAGACCTGTCGTTGCCTTTCTTATAGACGACAGGTCACCTAGTTTTCCGACTTCCTTTGGGGGCGTAAAGGACAGGTACCCAAGTAATGTCCGGCGGCTCCACAGTACAAACATAACCTTAGACTTCTTCGGCGTTTCTTTTCTGCTTCTGATAACGGACCCCTCACAGCACCCAACTGCATGGGTTCTGGACCGGAGTCCGAAGACCCAGGAATTCCGGTAGACGTGTTTGTAGGTCTGGGAAACAGCCTCTCAGCTCGACGTCTCTCTCCTCTTCGTTCTGCCAGTCTGTGATCAATCCGCAAAACTTGTTCCACAAGTTGCTGAAGGGTGTCGGGCTCTGGAATGTGTAATAATTCATCCTTATATTCTTCTCTCAATCCCCGACGAAACAGAGTCTTCCGGGTTACTTCAGGCCACTGGGAATCGGTGGCCAATTGTCGGAAGCGACCAATATAGGCTATTATGTCCATGGCTCCTTGCTTGAGGTCCATCAATTGATTCTGTGCTGCAGAAGCCAGATTGGGTGATTGAAAAACCTCTAGGAACGCCTTTTCGAACGCTGCAAAGTCGTTGAGAATGGGGCTATTGGCAGCCACCAAAGGCGCTGCCCAAGCAAGCGTGTTCCCAGTCAAATTACCCAGAATATACCCAATCTTGGCTTTGTCTGAGTTAAAATAGGAGGACCTGAAGAGGAAATGTATTCTACAATGATTACAAAACTCGACCACACGTCTTGGATCTCCATCAAATTTGATAGATGCAGTATGAGCCATAGCACCTTCGCCTTGAGGTGTAGCCCCGGTACCTTGTGCCACCAACTGTCTTAGACCAATGTTCTCTTGATGAAGTGCAGACATCTCGGCTCGAAGGGCCCGCATCTCTTCCCGAAGTTCCTGGGCTTCATCCATCTCGGAGTCAGAAGGTAGGCGTCTCAATCTGTTAAGAAAAGCGTCTCGTGGGCGCTGGGTACCTGAACTTCCAGTGGATGGTCGTGGTGAAGTAGCCAGGCTGTCCGACTGATGGTTGCAGAATGTGTGACGCGAGGAACCAGCGCAACACCCGCCCTGAATTCAAACAGGGTCAGTGGTGAACCAGCTCCCAACGCCACGGATGTGCACTTCCCTGATTTGTGTGATGTCGGGACAGTGCAAGCACTGACAGGGAAGGCGGGTCTTGACTGGATGGAAATTCCACAGCTGGATACCACAGCTAGGCTCCAGAAGTAGCTGGTGTCCGATGAAGAGAACTGAAGTAGGCTGGTGTTGTGGGAGGATTAGTGGACTCAGAACTCCAGAACTCCAGGGAAGGCAAGGCACTGAACCAACAGGCAAGAGGCAGGTGGCAAGGTACTGAATCAACAGGCAAGAGGAACTAGGGACCCTGGGGCAGAACAAGGGAAGGAGTTGGGAGATAGGAAGGGAGCAAGAAGGATGAAGGCCCAGGGACCTACTGGCTAGAAAGGAATGAGGCAAGAACTCCCAGAGGTAGACAAGGAAAGGAACCTTCAGCAGGGAAGGACAAGGACAAAGAACTGGGAATATAGACAAGGTGCCACTCAAGAGTAACACAAGCGAGGACGCGATCAGGAAACAAACCGCGTTGAGACGCGGTTTGTTCAAGCAAACTGGCCCTTTATATAGGGCAGGCAGCACCCGGGAGGCTTGGAGCGCAATCCGCGCTGTCCCCGGGTGCTGACGCGCCCAAAACGAGGCTTGGGAAGCAAGCTTGCAACTTCCCGAGCGCTCTGTGGACGGCGCATGCGCGAAGGGCGAAACACGGCCGTCCGCGCATGCGCAAACCACGCGTACGGGAAAATCCGGAAGCGGCTTGAGCCGCAGATGACCAAGGTTCCCCCAACCTGTATCGGGGATAGATGCGCCAGGACAGTAAGCGCCGAGACCAGCAGATGCGCCCCGCACCCCGGGTAAGTGGCATGACAATGTGCGGCACCAAAATCCTGAAAAGGCTTCTGCACTGGCCCTTCCCACTTTGCGCTTTGCCTGAGCACATTGCACTCAACGCCAACAGTGCCACAGAGAGGGGCGGAACATGTAAAACACCTCATTGTTTGAAGAAAATCGGGAATGATATGGATGGGGAGGGAGGCAATGGGCAAACTCTCAAACACGCCCTGACACAGAAAAGAGTGCACTGTCGCACTAACATCAAAGGGCCAGACATTTGCAGGCAACCTGAGCAGGCGCAAACTATAAAAGTGCAGAACAATTGTAATTCAAGCTAGCGACAATGGCCAACCACGCACTAGTGCTTGCACGAGCAAGGAGTAGGCGGATATGCCAGGATATTCCAAATGTGTCTGCACCATTTTGGGTTGCTGGATGAGGAGGTTTATCGCACGTACTGACCCTCCCGCCCTCCCCACATGTCATCCTGGACAGTTTCAGAGAGTGAGAGGTGGTCCTGGAATCAAACATCACATGCTCACATGCAGTACCCATCGTATGTGAAAGTCTTCCCTTCCCTTCACTTCCTGACCACTGGGTCATTCCAGCGGACCACTGCCATTGTAGGGGTTATCTCACAGCCCAAGCAATCCCAGTGCCTCCACCAGCTTTTGCCCTGCAGCATTGCATGCCTGCATATGCACAGACATGCCCTGCACTCTGCAGGCAAGGCAAAGGGTGGCCCCAGAGTTCTATGCCATCTCACAGTTTCTCTGGTCTTTGGCGCCACTGACGCATGCCAGTTGCGCTGCAACTCCCGAGAGAGACAGAGCGTATCCACCAGAATAGGAACAATTGACATTCGATAAAAGTGCAGGTCATCTATGAAGCCAATGGACATATAATGGATATGTATGCCAATTTTCTTGGATGCACGCATGATAGCTACATCCTACGCCATTCCTGTATCCATCAGGCTCTGGCATCTGGAATCTTTGGCAACATGTGGCTCATTGGTGAGTATCCGCCATCAGACACATCCAACCACATACACAAACAGGTACATGCAAAACATGCACCTACCACACGATCCAAACTAAGCTAGATGTACCATTTATCCTACCGGGTGACAGTGCCTACCCCCTATCGCCATTCCTCTTGGCACCTATCATGAATCCTGCAAACCCAGATGAGGCTCACTACAACGCAGTGCGCATTGCCACTATGTGCACAGTGGAGCACACATTCGGACTGCTCATGACACAGACACAGTTTTGATCCCCTCACCACTCGGGTGGGCTATTGCTACATACACCACCAGTGGTATGTCAAATCATACTGGTATTGTGTGGCCTGCACAAGATCGCTGCAGGCCATGGTATACCTCTGGATGTACAGGAAGGGATGCGCCGCAATCCACAGGACCCAACCACACCCCTAGCAAAGGGCGCATGGACAGGACACGCGCAATCCTGTAGTGCAAACCATTTCTCATAAACATCCTCTTGTGTTGTGGACACATTACAAACCCACATCCCTAAAGGGCTCCAATGACGAAATAGGGCAAGTCCAGGCTGCCCACACATAACACCCTGAGAATACCAGTCTCACAATGGCAATGAGGGTGTGCAGCATCACTGAAAAGACACATTGTATGACCATCTCTCTCCATGTGCTGCAAACATACACCAACACAAACAGGATGGCCATAACACATGCCTCACAACATAGAAAACATATGGACTACATGCAGCGCCATCATCACTTCCGCATGCCCCTGCTTTGCCAATCCTACACAAACACTATTGGCAGACATCCCTCCTCTGACATCATACCAATGTGTGTAAATCCAGCCTTTCTGCTCCTTTGTAACTTTCATTTAGCAACTAGCAGTGAATAGCTGAGGTGGTACCTTCCTGCTCCAGGAGACCCGCTGTGTGGCGGACCGCACACCTTGTGTATATGTCAATCCCCCCCTCCCTCCCTAGGTAAGGACCTTCCTTAGAATCTGAATAAATGAAGCATGGCTGTTTTTACCCTGCCTTAATCCTTCAGTTGTGGCACAAAACGTTGTGGGGGCATTGGAAAGTTGGCAAGAGACCCTTAGCGAGCACTGATCCTGAGAGACAGAACATTCCATTGTCTTTGGACTGTGAACCCTGTTCCGCCAGCCCCTTCCAAGCCCCACTTCCCGTCACATCCAGGATGCTCATCTTCTCTTCCCTGCAGCCGCAGCACCCCCTAAGGGCAAGCTGCAGCACAGAGAACTGCAAGCTCCACTTTCTATCCCCACTGCTCATCCTTTCATTATGAAGGACCCCCTGCAGGCTTGCAGCATGACCCGGATACCAAAGTCCTGGAGACTCCTCCAAGCCTGGTGAGTACTGGCTGAGGGAATGTCCTTTTGGCCAGGGTCACAAGACTCTTGGGGCTTCTGGGAGACAGCAGGGTAGATGCCTAGGAGGCACCAGCCGGGATTCATGGCCCTGCCCTGAGTGCATCATGAACGGCTGACAAATGCCTCCTTGCCCTGCCCAAGACTCGCCCTGCCCTTTAGAGACAGAATTCCCAACGTGCCAATTGGGCGCAGCACCTGAGCATGCTAGAGTGAGGTTTGAGGTGTTAATCAGCCTGCCACCCACCTTACTAAGAAGAGCAAAAATGTGTGCCTGTGGCACAGATATTGAGTCGCACTTTCTCTGGATCAAAGGAACCTGCCTCCTATAACCCTTAGTATGCAGCCTATGGTAATTGACCCCTCCCACCCTGCACAAGGCCCCCCCTGCTGCCCAACACAGCCATCAAAGCTTTGTTGGCCCTCCCCTTGCGCGCGCACCCCCACTCAATCATGATTGGCCAGGGCCCACCACGTGACACAGAAACCAAATATCTTAGATCCTCCCAGGACAGCAGCGAAGGGCACAGGCAAAGGATACCTCCCTTGGGCACCTACCATCCCCGTTTGCCTGTTCTCCCTGGTAGCCACAGCCCTGCTGCAGCTACATCCAGGTAAAAGGTGCTTAATTAATCCCTACCACTACCTAGTTTGCCGCACTGGTATTGTGCTTCTCCGAGTACTCCAAAAATGATGTGTTGCATTGACTCTCGCCACTGTTCATATTCGACACTTGGTTTTTACCGTGAGGGGTCAGCAATCAGAGGCAGACACAAAGTAGTAATATTCTCAACATTAGCCATGTTTATTAAAAGAAAAGGGGTTTAAATGCAGGCCTAATATTCCCTATCCAAAAGAGAATATCCCTGTCTATGAAACTAAAACTAAAGCAGGCTGACTTTGTGTCTAAAATACACCTGACCCTCACACTAACATACAAAATCAAAAGGTACAAGGGACATGTGTTTGTTTTCAATTCAATAAAAATATGCAAAAACATATATATATATATATATATATATATATTATGTTAAGTTAAAGCATTTGTAAAGTGCAACATTCACCAGCAAGGGCATCAAGGCATTAGGCAAAACAGAGTGCACAGAATGCAGGAAGAATTAAGGAAAACACAGATGAATTAATATACCGGAAAAAGTAGAGTCTTTAGCTGTCGTCGAAAGGCAAGATGGTCCTGAACCTGACGCAAAGAGAGGGGAAGGAGATTCCACAATTTAGCTGCAAAGACCGAGAACGAGCGGCCATTGAAAGGAGCAAGTTGAATACAGGGGATTGAAATACAGCAAGAGGTGGAGGAGCGAAGAGAACGAGAGGGGGTGTAATGTGGAAATTTGGCTTGAAGATAGAGAGGACCCTTCTTATAGTACGCACAGTGGACAATGCACAAAGACTTAAAATCCACCCTGGCAGTATTGGGTAACCAGTGCAGAGTATTCAGGGCAGCAGAGGCCGAGGAGAGCCGAGGGGACCCCAGAGCCAAACAAGCCACAGAATTCTGTAGAACCTGGAGACGATGAAATAGATATTTAAATTGAGCCAGATACAGAGAATTACAGTAATCCAGAGAGCAAGAAATAAGAGAAGACACAACCGTAGAATGAAGGGAGACCGGGAGAAAAGGAAGACATTTATGAAGAAAACAGAGTTTGAAACAAACAGCCTGGCAAGCTGCACTCACATGGGGAAGAAGTGAAAGGGTGGAGGAGAGTTTGACCTCCAGATTTTTCACAACAAACGGAAGGAGTTGGTAAAGGAAACGGTCCAGGAGGCCAAAAAGCTGCAGACAGAGGAAGGCATGCAGCAGGGGACCGACCAGAAGCACCTTGGTCTTGTCCCCATTGAGACAGAGCCAGTTGCAGACCATTCAGGAGTGGATTGCGGACAGGCAGGACCGGCAGCGAGAAGCAGTATCAGCTACGGCCAGATCCAGCCGCATCAGGATCTGTGTATCATCCGCGTAGGAATAACAGCGGAAGCCAAAGGACTGAATGAGCAGAATAAGTGGGAGGATGTAGATATTAAAGAGAAGAGGAGAGAGTGCTGAGGCTTGAGGGACTCCACAAAGAAGAGGAAGTGCTGAAGAGGTGAAAGGGGACAAAAACAGAGACGGAGAGCGAACCGTAAAAAAAGAAACAAACCACTGCAGAATAGAATCAGAGATGCCTAATAGAGAAAGCCTCTGAACAAGGAGGGCATGGTCAATTGTGTTGAATGCCGCTGAGAGGACCAAGAGGAGGAGGGCGAACACCCCCCCAACCCCGTGGTCAGCAATCTCAGCGAGATCATCCACCAATGACACTAGAACAGATTCAGTACCCTGGCCTGGCTGGAAGCCAAATTGAAAGGGGTTAAGGGGAGCAGAATTTTCCAAAAGGTAGGAGAGCAGGGGCATAATAAGAGATTCAAGTAGTTTCATAGGATAGGATAGAAGCGAGATTGGCCGAAAATTAACTGGAAGAGCAGGATAAAGGCTGGGCTTTTTAAGAAGAGGAATAACCAGAGCATATTTGAGAGAGGTAGGAACAACACGGAAGATAAGGAGAGATTAACCGAGGAGGATACAAGTCCGGCAATCTGGGGAATAATTTCATTAATGACCCTAAGAGGGATCGGGTTGGTTGGAGAGGCAGATTTAAGACATAGTGTAGCTGCAATAACGTCTGCCTCCGAGAACACAGGGAACTGCAACCAGAGAGTAAGGGGGGGTAACATGGGCAGTGCAAGGGGGCAAAGGAGCCGAGCACTGAGCAGCATGGATCCTCTGAAGGATCGGAGAGATTTTATCCTGAAAGAAAGAAGAGAGCAGCACAGAGCCAATGAAGGCCAAATGGAATTGTCCGAAGGAAGAGTGGACAAGGACTGCACCATTTTAAACAGAGTTTTCAGGGCATTGGCAGCCGCCTCGATGACGGAGGTAAGGTAAGCACGCTTAGTCTCAAAGATGGCCAGCCGATAGCTGGCCATAGCACCACGAATAGCAGACAAGGCAGAGGAGGAGTAGTCAGTTCTCCATCTGCGTTCGGCCTTGTGTTTTAGAGAACACAGATCAGCAAGGGAGGCCGAGAACCAAGGTTGGGAAGGGCAACCAAGAGATTTGGATGGGCGCAGAGGTGCAAGAAAGTCAGCAGCAGCCGTAAATGTGGAAGAGAGAGAGGAGAAATCCAAGGGAGCAGACTAGGGAAAAAGATCATTAATATTACAAATGATGGCAGGCCGGGAGACAGTTTTCCAGCGACGGGCAGAAGGTCGAGGCAAAGGAGACACAAGAGGTGCCAGGAGAGCCTTAATAGAAAAGGGAATGACTAGATGATCGGACCAGGCGACAGGGAGGCCTGTATCCACAGTAGTCAGGTCTGAAGGAGAAAAGATCAAATCAAGAGTATTCCCAGAGCAGTGAGTGGGGACCACAACGCGCTGACCTAGATCCAAGTAAGCAAGTGTGGACACAAAGCTCAAGCTAAGAAGATCAGAGGGTTCATTAGGGTGAAAATTAAAATCACCAAGAATGATAAGAGATTTAAAATGGAGCCTTAAATCAGATACAATCTCGAGAAAGCTCGGAATAAAAGCAGCATCACAAGGGGGAGGACGGTAAACCAGCAAAAAATGGAGAGTGCAGGTGGGGTAAATAAGCGCGTGGAAGAAACATGCTTCCATATGCAGCCCTTGAGAAAATGGTAAAATAGACCACTAAAAGGCAGCATTAAAAAACAAGGCGATCCCACCACCGTGACGGCCGGCAGGACGGTCAAATCTAAGAACAGCATAATTGGAGGGCAGTGCCTGACTAATAACTGGGTCAGAGGAATCCTAGAACCAGGTTTCCATGAAGAAAGTGAAATCAGGCAACGTGCCCTGAAGCAGGTCAAGACAAACGGAGGCATGAGCCACAAGGTAGCGTGCATTTAGAAGAAATGTACGAAGACCCGACGAAACGGGTACAGATGTAGGTGAAGGGCATGAGCGCCAATTGGCAGGAAGAATGTTATCAATAGGACAGAGCCGCACTCGCTCCGCACGGGAGTACCCGAGAGCTGTGAACACAGTTTGTGGTGCCCAGAGCCCGGCTGAGGCACGGATGGGCACAGATGGGCAGAACGTATGCTGGACTTCGGCGGAGATGAGGCGCTCACCCACTGCATGCTTGCGAAATGAAGTCTTTAAAAATGTTCATGTTTTAGCAGGAGCCAATCAGCAGCAAGTCCCAGTGGAAAGCGAGGACAGACTCACGGGGTGCTTGCAGGCAAGAAAAGAAAGACAAGCCAGCAACGGGACAAGCCCCGATGTTGCATGTGAGTCCAGGCAGCCACAGACTGCAAATTGGTTACAAGGAAACCAATAAAATAAAAGGTTCAAAGAACAAAAGTAGTAATTAAAACAAACAGAGCATAGGCTGAATGCAAAAAATAATAATAAGATAGGTAGCGCCCAAGTACTGCGCTTTCAGGATCAACCTGTAAAAGGAAAACAATAAAAGTAAAATAGCATTAAAATAAAACTCAGCAGAAGTCAGAAAGCTGGTGTGCAGGAAGTGAAAGCAACCTGAGCAACCTAAGCACTGTCGAAGCCCAGCACTGTATAATTCCAACAAAACAGTCCTTGTGTCTAGAGTTTGGTTCCCTTCCCCTGAACTGTTTCAGGAAAAGTGTTCAAAATGTTCTGTTTCAACAATGTTCCATTAAAGGTAATGAACATGTCTCTTTCATTTAATATTTTCCTCAGAATGGCAAAGCAAATGTCCTTTCCACAACACTGGTGAGAATATAGCCAAGGAAATTATTTTTTAATGTTTAGAATGGCAAAGCAAAAGTTCAATTTCAACAATAATTTGACGTTACAAAGTTTCTCTTTAACACAATATTGGATTTCCTGGTTTGCTCCCCTGTCAGGAATATCTCCCTTTTGGGTTTTTGCAGATCCTGTGCTGCACTCTACGGCCAGGTATCTTTTCCCAAAAAAGGTTCACTATCTGATGTGCATCTTGCATCAAGTCTGTTTGCAATGTTCACTTTCCTTTTTTTAACTATTATAATTTTTTTAACGAGATTTAATCGCTGAAAGCGATTTTTACAAGACACTGAAATCTTAAAATTACATGAAGTCATTGTTCAGACAAGTTCGTTGCAGAACTGACAAAGCGTCCAAGGTTACACTACTTGCAGTGACTCTGGGGGAATGGATGAGATCGTTTAGTTAGATGTGTTGATGCTTTGGAAGATCCGATCCAAGATTTTTACTGCTGCGATTGGCCATGAGGTCCTTTCTCCTCCGATTATACAAGTCCACCAGAGTTCCTCGTCGTCTGTGTGGGCCTCAGACAGATGATGTATCAGATATGGAGATCTGAAGCGAGTAGTTCCCAGGCATGTCAATAAAAGATGCCATAATGTTTCGATCACAAAGGTTGTGTTACAGAAGCAACACTTGTTTGTAGACGAGAGCCCTCTTATTTCCATGATCTCATTAGAGCGTAGGAGGTTTAAAAATATGTCTCAAGTTTTTATTGGGGTGTCTCTTCAGAAATGGCTGGATTTCATTTAATTTTCTTGCAGCTGGAGGCAGGTTTGAAGGATACTTCTATTTAAGTGCTTTGTCCAATATTAAAATCCAGTCAGTTTCATCTAGTCTTTTTTTGTTTTTGTTGGGTTCTGTATCAGTTCTTCTATGGAGCTGCCACACGCCTCAAGTGTTTCTTTGCATTCGCTTTCCCATTCTGTCAACATTCTGCAAGATCCGGTTCTCAACTCTGTTCTTGCCAGCGCAAAGATCGAAGGACTGATGGATCGATGATTTTCCTGTATAGCATTATGCTATTTCGGGCAACAATTGCCTCGAGTGAATTCGAAGATAGTTTGCGCCTAATCAAAACCAGTGGCGTCGATTTAGGAAGGTTGAGCAAAGTTCTCCAGAACGAGCTCTAATGAGTTCCAAGTTGCTTTCGGAAAGAATGGCATGGCCTCTGCACCATATGTAATTGATGGCATGAATTTGGCTCTGTAAAAGTTTATTGACGGTTGTTCACTTTCCTTCCTGTCCTATCTGCCTGCTCTAATTGTCTGTTCTAGTATCTCTCCCGCCACCTCCCCCTCTCCCTCCTATTCTATGGTGCTCTCCGTCTCTCCTATCTTTTCCAACTGCTTCTCTATTGACTATCCTGCTCTCCTCACCAATTCTGGTAGGAAGAAGTTTAAAAAGGACATCCTGGTCTCCAACCCAGGCCTCCCTATTGCTGACACCTACACCAGTGCCTCCTCCAAGGAAACTCTCACCACAACCTCTTTGTCGTTCCTTCACCAGACCTATGGACACTTCATATGGTCTCTGTGCTCTCTCCTTTCTCTTCCTCTCCCATTAATGGTGCCACCCGGTGGGACGCCCTCCTGGCCTCCTTCCATTCCTCTAAGGTCATCATTAATGTTTACTCTAATGGGACCATCCTGGTCCAAGGCCCTCAGGCCAACCTTCACCTCTTTGATAGACTCTTCCCGCGCCTTATCAACTTCCTTTCTTCTCCTGCTATCCCCTCCCCCCTTTTTGCGACTACCGCACCTCCCCCTTCTGCCTCCTCCTCGGCTACCTTGCCTTCTCCTTCCCTCTCTGCACCCTCTCAGGCTCCTCCTTCACCTACGAAGGGTGTACCTCTGATTTGTACCCCTCACCGGAAGTCCTTCAAGGACGGCAACCTTCTCCATATTGCCACTCTAAACTCTCGCTCTGCTGTCAAACACTCCTCTGATATCTGCCGCCTTCTTGAAGAACTTGACCTTGATGTCCTCGGTCTCACTGAGACATGGTTCATGGCCAGCTCTATCACTAGCTTTGACACTGTCCTACCTGATGGCTACAAGATCCTCTCCGCACCCAGGCCCAACCGCTCCGGACGGGGTGTAGCCCTGATCTTCCCCTAGTGGATTCCTGTCTCGGTCACTCCCACGCAGGCCTACTCCTTTTTTGAATGCATCGTCTATAGGCTCTCTCTCTCCCCTAGCTATTCCCTTACTGTGGCTACTATCTATCGGCCACCTGGTCATATTTCCTCCTTCCTCTCCGAGTGGCCGGAACTCTCCTCCTCACTCCTGGCCTCAACGACTCAACTCCTCCTTCTTGGGGACTTCAACATCCACCTAGATACCTCCTGTCCTTCCTCTGTACTCTTTCGTGGCCTCTGCGACTCTCTATCACTCACTATTCTCCCCTCTGGCCCGACTCACTCTGCAGGGCACACTCTGGATGTTCTGATCTCCTCAGACCTTCCCCACTCTGATCCTCTCTCCACTCCTCTCTCCTGGAGTGATCACTGTCTCCTCTCCTCCCACTTCACCCTCCCTACCCCCCAGGCCAAGCCACCTTCATCACTGCCACCCACCTTCTCAGTCATCCGACCCATGAAGCACGTGTCAGCTGAGGCCTTCTCCGCCACCTTCTCACCACCCCCTCCCCCTTTGGCTGACTCCCACCCTGACACAGCCCTCTCCACTCTCCACTCTGCTATATCTGATACTCTTGATATCCTTGCCCCTGCCATGAGAATCCGCCTGAAGCCCAAAGCCAAGTGCAACTCCTGGTATGACTCAGACCTCATCACCCTAAAATGCAAGTGTAGGGTGGCCGAGAGGAAATGGCGTGCTTCATGGACATTCTCTGACAAACCGGCCTTTCGCCTGCTACAAAGGCAATATCGGCTCGCTGTCCTAACCAAGAAGAGAGCTCATATCCAAGCCCGCGTCTCTGCAGCATCTAATAACTCGACTGAACTCTTTAAAATCTGCATTGAACTGGCCAATCTTGCTGCAGTCTCTACCTCTCCTGTCCCTTCCCAGGCCCTATGCACGGCACTGGCTTCTCACTTCATTTCTAAAACTCAGAAAATCCTGTCCTCACTCTCTTTCTATCCCCCCCACCTACTCCCTCTTCCTCTGACCCTTATGCAGCCACCTATCCTCCCTCCTTCTCTGCCTTTCCCCTGTTCTCCGATGATGAGGTTTCTAGACAAGTACGATCTATGAAAATCTCGTCAAAACAGGTTCACCCCTGTTCCTCCAAAACCATCAAGGACCACATCGACCCCCTGGCTCCTGCCCTGGCTGATTTCGGCAATCATTCATTCGCCACTGGAGTCTTCCCATCCCCCCTGAAGCACTCCCTTGTGCATACTCTTCTTAGGAAACCCTCTGCCGACCCCTCCTGCCCAGCCACCTATCGCCAATCTCCATCACCCCCTTCCTGGGCAAGCTCCTGGAGAAACTGGCCATCTCCCAGCTTAATCTCCACACCGAATCTGTTGGTTGTCTTCATGACCATCAGTCTGGCCTCAGAGCTGCCAGAAGTACGGAAACTGCTCTCCAACCTGGACTCTAACATCCCTTGCGTCCTCAGCCTGCTTGATCACTCATCTGCCTTTGACACTGTCAACCATGCCATCCTACTCAACCGTATCCGTGATAACCTGGGCATCACTGGTGAGGCTCTGGCGTGGCTGACTTCTTTCCTCTCCGACCGGCCCTCCCCGGCCCAACTTGGGTCTTTCCTCTACCTGTGGTTTCCCCCAGGGGTCTTACCTCTCTCCCTGGCTGTTTAACCAATACCTGGCACTCCTTGCCCACCGCATCGCCACTCTCTGCCCCAACTTTCAGTGCTATGCGGATGACACCCAGCTAATTTTCAGGCTACCCTCAGCCTCCTCCTCTCCTTCCCTCATCTCTGATTGCCTGTCTGCCATCCAGGGGTGGTGTGCCGCCAATGACCTCTGCCTTAATGCCAGTAAGACTGAGATTCTCCTCATCGGCACACCCGCTCCCTCCTTCCCTATAGCTCTCTGGCCGGCCTTTCTTGGCCCTCTCCCTGCTCCCGCCTGCAAGGCAAAAAACCTCAGAGTCATCTTCGACTCCACACTCTCCTCTCCTCACATCTCTGAAATCTCTAAGAAGTCACACTACCAGCTGCACCTCCTCAGAGGTATCCCTTTCCTCTACTTCCCCCCAGAAGCTCACTGTCTCCAGAGCTCTGGTTCTCTCTAAGCTCGACTATTGTAACAGCATCTTTCTAAATCTGCCTGCTTCTACTCTCCACCCTGTGCAACTTATCCAGAATAGGACTGTGAGACTTGTCCTTGGCCTCAAGCCCAAGGATCGTATCTCTCCAGGACTGAAATCTCTACACTGGCTCGCAGTGGCTGTGAGGATTAAGTTCATAACCCTCTGCATCGTGCACAAGGCCTTCTGGGGCATGGGGCCTCAATAACTTCAACTCTCTCTTCCTAAATATTTTCCATCTTGAGCTCTTCGCTCATCCGCCTCCATCTCCCTCAGGGTCAGTCGCTTCTCGAAGGAACAATTTGGTGGTAGATCTCTTTCTTCTGCTGGCGCCTCCCTCTGGAACAGCCTCCCTGCCCCCCTTTAACTTGAGGAGAACCATCTCCGGTGCCAGAAGCACCTCAAAACCTTTCTCTTTGCTTCTGCTTTTTCTCCCCCTCTTCTCTGCTGACCACCTGGCTGTAACCCAAACTGCACTGGCTACCTGGACACCCTTTGATCGCAGGCCCAGGTGCTTCCCCTGCCAGCGTCACACTCCTGCACTGCCCACCTGGCAACCCCTGCACTTGGGGACTGTCTATGTATCCATACAGTCCCCCTACCAGTCCTTTACTCCTGTTGCCCGCACTTAACCATGCACTTGCCACTTGCTGGCTGTTACTTACCTGCTACCTTCTCTCATGTACTGCACTGTCCCTGCCCCTTCCCACGCACTTGCATGATCTGAATGACACCTGGCCTAGTAGGATTGTTATCCGTCCTCCCTCTGTTCCCCTCCCCTGCCTCGTCGCGCCTTGAAACACTTGTGTATAGGCGCATTATAAATGCCATATCATATCACACAGTTGTACTTCTTCACTGGTTAAACTTAGCTTACTTCAGAAATGGCTTGTCCCGATTTCCCCTGTATTGATATCCCATATATGGATGTTTGTTCAAATTCTGTATGTCAACCTCTCTCTTAGTATCTTGGCTTTGGCAAGGCTTCTTCCTGGTTTCTCCAAATTGACATCCCATATAAGGGGAATTGTACAACGTTTGCCTTTTTATTCCTTCGTTAATGTCGCTTGGCTTATGGCAATACGAGTTCCAAGTTTCCCCAAATTGCCATCTCAGATAAGGAGAGTTGGACCACTTTTGCACTTCTGCTTTATTTCTACTAGGTCAGTATTCAAAATAATTCACCAAGTGTTCATTATCTTGTTGGCACGTCCCGGGGCCCTGAACTCCTCTGGGTTGACACACCAGTGTAACGTGCAGCTGCGGCAAAGGTTTCTGGTTGGGCAGGCTTCACCTGGCAGGCTGAGTCCCTCTCGGTTCCAGCACCGGCTTTTCACTCCTTTGCCGATGGAAATATTGCCTCTACACAGGCCCACGTCTCCTCCGTTCCTGCGGCACAGATTTCTCCTCTAGCAGTCCCTCCAGGGCACCCGCTATGATTTCACGAGAGTTCCTCTTCTCCAGTATGGTACGCCTCCAGGCGGTTGCCTGTAAGTGGTTCCCTCTTCCAGCATAGCTGGTCGCCATGAGTCTGCCTCTTGCTCTTAAGTTATCTTCCCGCTCTGCACTCTCTGCAGCTCTCTTCTCCTTCACCTTCTCTCACCTGCAGGTGATTTCCAAGTTTAAATGTCCCCTGCCGCAGATTGTGAGTCTGACAACTAGAACGCATGTTATACTTGATGTTACTATTACTCTTGTATAGGATAAGGCAGGGAACCCTCTTTTTTTATAGGGGGCCTGACTCCTGATCAGATGAGAGCTGACGGCTAGCACGGAGGAATTGGAAGCGCCAGGAACCAGCATTATTATAAACTAGCTGGGAGACCGCGGCCACCCCGCATCCCAGATAGAAACTCGTTCTCATCTCACAAAACCTGGGACTCAATCTGCTAACCAGACCAGAGACCTCCTGTCCTAATATTGGACAAAACAACCTGGCAGCGACTCACCCAGATGCTGGCCTCACACAAAATAACCACGTTAGCCATGACGCTTCAACTACCCTAGGTGCCTGGCACTCCACCAATTTCATCAAAATATTCCCAGTCCTGAAGACAGTCCGGTGCAATCACCAGCAGGTCCCACACCTTTCATCCGCTGGTTTTTTCCATCTACTCACCGTACCAGAAACACCTGAACTCTGTGTGTGTCGTACATACAAATTGTTTTTCTTGTGCCAAGGATGGCATACTTCACCTTTCGACTCTTGTAAAGGTCTTTTACTTGTGTAAACCTAATAAATCTCATTTTTTCAATGTTTAAAAGAGATATATATATATCCTTTCGTGTTTTATGTTATGAGCTAATCGATATGTGCTAAATTAGCTCCACTGTGACCTCTTAAAAAGTATCCTACTGTAAGCGTCAATGACTAGGGTAGCTGTTGACTCCATTTACTTTCATAACTGTTACTATTACTCTACATCGACTCCTTGCTCCTCTTCTTCGTCTCAGTACTTGAGGTTTTCTGGGACTTGGAGTCCAAAGGAATTTCATACTGTTTCAAATTACATTGTTGGACACTTTTGTTTCCATACCAACTATCATACACGTTAGACATTAAATATGTTTTAACAATGTTATGTACATGTGAAGAATGAATAGAGTTCAGTTTGAGATGTTTAACAGAAATAGGTTTCAAGTCTTTACAATAAAAGGGTTCTGTATAATGACAACATGCCATTAGAAACTCTGGAATCAGAGGTTCCTCTTCACAGAAATTGGAAGAATACAGCGTCTCTCCTGTTGGAGCCATCACTCCCCCCCGCCCCCGACAGTCAACTCCTCCCACATGATCCTCCCTCCTGACACCACCCCCAGGGTCAGGATCAGGTAGCGGCTGCCTTTCCCTGGCCATGTGGGAGGAGACCACCATTGGGGAGTCAGTGATGTCTCTGCAGGATCCATCACATTGCCCTCTTTAACCATTCCGAATAGTTATATTCAATGAAGAATGCCAAGGCTGTTTATTTCCAAGGAATGATGCTAGGGATGGCATTCTATGATCATTGCCCTATAAGGCCATTTCTGCAAGACCACTAATGCTTCTTCATGGGCAGGGCATATGTGGTCCACATACCTATGTCAGTCGCACAGCTACCAAGGAGCCATTTCTTAGAATGGATTTGTAAACTATGGCCTGTTGGACAGATGTTTATGAGGCCCCTCATATTAGATCAACTGGGGACACTTCTGGGAAGATAGTCAAACTAATTCACAGTAGCTTGGAGAGCAGTCAAGGCTAAATCTCACGAGGAGTGAAGGTGATCGGGGGTCTCCAATATTCACACACAGTGAAAGACCAAGAATTACAATTAGACAGTAGTATACACGAATATACTATTTATTATAAGCCCAATAACAACACAATGAATAATAAAATGCTCTAGTAAAATACCACATGAACAACACATTGTGCAATATATTTGCAATCACTGGACTCTGTGCGAGAAAGTTAATAACTCCACCAATACCTGCAAAGGAAGAAGGTGATGACCCTTTGTAGCACCTACAGACTTCAGAGATGGCAATCCTAACTTTAGGAGTCCAGCTCTAAGATGAATGGAGCCTTGTGCTCAATGTTCAATGCATGTGTAAATGTGAGCTATTGTGTGTAAAGTTCACAAGTAATTCTTAGGGAGAAAGAAAGTTAATGAAGAATTCTGAAGGGGTGAAACAGATTCCAAGAGTCAGGCGAGGATCTGTTATTGCTAACAAAGTTGTTCCTGACTTTTGGAGGGTGTTCGCGGCAAACAATACTCAAGCTACAGGAAGGCCACAAATTAGCCCTCAATAAAGGAATGCATTTGAATGAACAAATGGCCACAGATAAGTGACTTCATTACTCACAGACCTTAGTTCGGTTTTCGTCCAGACTTGGCAGGTCTAGAGGTGGTCACCAGAGGTATGATTTCCCACCCTCCGTTCGGCTTCCAGATGCGCAGGTGGTGCAGGTAAGGTCCAGTATGGTACAGAAGCTGCAATGCTCAATTCCGACAAGGAAAGAAGAAAGCGCTGAGGCAGCAGGTCACAGGCCACTGGAATGCATGCCGTAAAACCGTCCTCAGCTACGGCCACTGTAAAAGTAAAACAGTGATGCAAGGGGACCCAGCTCCCACGGTAGGACACAGCATCTATCTTGTGGCCCAAAAGTGCTGGGATGACGCAATTTGGCAGAAGGGCGCCCTGAGATGTGATGTCAGGATCTGGTTGTGTGATGTTCTGACCGTCGTTTGGGTGAGTTGAGGGCTCTTTGAGTCTATCAATATCCGCTAGAGAGTTAAGCAGGTCAAAACGATTTGGATGGCTGAAAGAGTTTAAACCATTCCTACTACTATCTGAGCGAGCAAGAATTGTTGTAAGCCCTCGTGGGGCACAGGTTTGATGGACAAAAGTGGCTGTTCTAGAAGATCTTCTGTTTATGGCATCCTTGTGTTTGTAAGAAAGCAAGGTAGGCTGGTAATAGATTAGTGGCAAAATCAATGGTTTCCTCATTTTATTTATTTATTTATTTATTTATTTGCACTTATAAAGAGAACAAACAGCCCAGAGGCATTGTCTTAGTTACAGTTGCAGGTCATTGTGCATATATCAGTACATGATAAGTTACATGGAGGCGATAAGCTACACATAGGGCTACAGAAGTGTAGCATATCGTGGCACATGATAGTACTTTTAGCTGTTATTACATGAGGGCACATGAAAGTGTGGCATAGGGACACTGCTAGTTGCGTAGGGGGTTTAAGCGAATAGCCTAGTTTTGATCGCCTTACAGAACGCAAGGTGAGATGGTTCAGATCTAAGAGTGAACGGCAGTGGGTTCCATTGCCTAGCAGCGATGAAGGGGAAGTTTTACGCCACCACCTCTGGGCATCTGGCTTTGGGTACAATCAACCAGTTGGAGTAAGGTGTCCTTGGGGGTCTGGAAGAGTGGGATAGGTTTACTCTTCGCGAAAGGTAGGACGGGGCTGTATGATGGATACACTTGTGGGTGAGGGCAAGTGTTTTAAAGAGGACACGTTCTCGGATGGGCAGCCAGTGGGATTGTCATCTGGCTTCTGAGATGTGTTCCCTTTTGGGGATGCCGGTGGCGGCACATAGAGCGTTATTTTTATATAGTTTGCAGTTTGTCAAGGTGTTTAGAGGAGGTACCTGTAAAGAGGACGTTACACTAGTCCAATCTAGAGCCCATTAGGGCTCTGGCAATGGTTAGCCAATTGGCAGTGGAGAGGAATGGCCTGGCTGCATTTAGGATGGCCATGTCAAAACCTTTGTTGGTTTTAAAAAAATAGTCAACCACTCTGGGACTCCTAGCGGTTACGACCACAGTCTCCGTAGATCGTCTGAGCCCGGATAGATGTATTGAGGCAATGTATTACCTTATTTATCAAAGAAGTAGTGAGCTCATTCATTCCGACGCTCAACCGCAGCAAAGAGAAGGTCCAGAACTTCTGGACCAGCATGATCAGGTGTCTTGCCTGCTAGCGGAAAGGACTGAATTTCTCCTGGGTGGGTAAAGGGAGGAGAGGTAAGTGCAGGTGCAAGAAGGTTTTTCCTCAGGGCTGATGAAGAATTATTGGTAGCATCTATTTTCTTAATTTGCCAAGATTGGAAGAGCAAGGAAAGAAAGCGAGATGTACAGCATCCATTAACTTATCCTTGCCCCTACTTGCTCGTTCCACGCAGTACAATAGTGTACTTAACGCCAACAAAAGATTTACCCTGGTCACTCATGCGGTCAGTTGATGACATCAGCATGGAAGTAATTATTTGGAGTGATTTAACAGAAATGGCCTCAAAGGGTAGATCATCTCTCATTATTTATGTTATTTGTGGTGAATTGGTGGATTTGGAAGTTGCTGCAAACTTTGCAGCCTGGCAAGCTTCTTCTGAAAAACCAGAAATAGTCTTCTGGAATTTTGAGGTGTTAGCGAGTTTTAGCTTTGGCCTCTGCGGATTGGGAAATCGTTTTTAGAAGATTTCTTTGAATCGGGTCTAGGTTACATCGATTCCCTCAGGCCTGTTCTGGCTCCATCTCCTATAGCCCATCTGTGTGGCTGCTGATTCAACCCTACTGGTTTTTCATCTGCTTTGAGTGATATTTAACCTGGATCCCCTACCCTCATCGTGGAGTCCGATAGTGCTAAGGAAGGACTTACTGCCATTATTGTAGGACTACATTGGTGTCTTCTGAGAAGGAATCAGAGAGAAATAAAGAGAAGTAGGGTGGGCACCACTACAGTCAGGTAATGGTTATAAGGATCACTCAGTTAATCGGAGCATTCCTTAAGGCCTTGGGACAGGGTTGCATAAATCACAGAAAAAAGAGCTAGACGAGATTCTAGTTCGAGGAATGCTCACGCTGTGCTCTTCTGAAAAAGCTGCCACTGTTATTCCTATTCTCATCATCAGATGGACATAAGGTTTCGAAGAGTTTTCAATTATTTCATTGAATGAAGAGGCAATATGCATCCAGATGTGAAGTGTCTCAACATTATATGCCAATGCATTTCGGACAAAGTCCGTCTTCAGGGTTTGGACACTAAATGTTACGTTAATAAGCGTGAACGGTCAATGGTGTAAATCTAACAAAAAGAATGATAAGAAAGAATAATAATACATGTGTACTTATCACACCAGATTCAAATCATGAGGTAATAGAGATAGAACAATACAATAACACAAAATTAGAACATGCCTCTGTGAATCGTGAAAATCAAAAGTAAATGAATGAAGAAAATGTCTCTTATTGTCGAGTAGGGGTTACCTGGCTGGAAAGCCTTTTTACATATCAGAAATTAAATGAGGCGGGAATTCGGGATGCCTATATTGGACTAGATCATTAGACCAGTCAGTATCAAAGAAATAGTGCAAAAATTGCACCTGGAAAGAAGCGTTCGTCCTTCCAAAGGTCGAAATCTTTCATCTACTGGAAAACATATCGTTTTCACCTTCAGGTAAGCGTGGGAAGTAATGCACTGATAGAAAATGGTCCGGCTGACTAATGGGATCTTACCTTAATGTCGCAAGTACACGCGCACAAGGTGGGGAAACTCGCAGGAGGACGCACAAAGGGTGCAGGGCTCATATCGGCATTATTTATGGGATCACCCACCGCTATAGCCTGTTCCCAATGCCCCTTTGGGAGGGTTGTGAGACCAACCTCCTCAAGCACACTGAGAAATCCTGCGAGGGGGGACACGTGGGCTGTGTTGGAGGTGGTGGGTTATACAGCAACTCTGGCCCCTCTTGCCTCTTGGTCCCTGACTCTGGGTCCTAGTGATGACCCCTAGGATCGCTTTGCCCCCCCAAGTATCTATCTTGGCTCATCATTTGGCTCCCTTACACACAGCTCCCTTACTGCACAAGCTGCATTCAAATTACAAAAATAGGCCACCTGACGCTGCCACTATGACACTGCCTGGGACGCCCGAGTATCTGTGGACTCCCGTGAGTCCATGATCAGCCGAGCTATAGCAGTGAAAAGCCGATAAGAGGCTGTCGAGTGTTAGGGCATTTGGAGTGTTTGAGCATTAGGGCGCTAGAGAAAAGCACCTACCAGCGTCGGGGACACCAATACCCGAATCACGAAACATCAATCCGTCAAGCTGCACCTCCTTCACAATGAGGCTACCTCCGACATCTCCAAAAGCAGCATTATATCTTCAGTGGCAAGAAAAATGAGGCATGTGCTGCTACTAAAACTCATGCTCAGTCTACAATGAGACTGAACACTCTGCAAAAATCCTCTCTTTACAACACTACAATCAGTGCAAGGGAAAAGTACTTCTCAAAATGGCCGACGATAACAATACCCACAGATCTCTTTACAAAACTTCCAAGTAACCTACTACGCACCCAACATACCACAGACAATTTACATTACAAGCAGTATATCATCCATGCCTGAAACAAGAGGACTTGAGGACTGTGCTGTAACCAAGACCCACGCCCACTTTACAATGGAACTAAACACTCACCAAACACTAGCTCTTTATAACACTACAATCAGTTCATCCTCAGTTCTAAGATATCAGTGCATCCTCAGTAGGGGGAAAAGTGGGCGCACAGGCCTGGCTGTAGTGACAAGACCCATGAACCTCTTTGCAAAATGAGCAACCAACCTTATATGCACTCAACATAGCACAGCTTCTTTTACAAATGTACAAAGAATATATATTAAGCGGGTAAAATGGCTCAGCGGGTTAAATGCTTGTTGCTGTGATCTGTGTTTGATCTGCAGGTTGCAGGTTCTAATCCCGGCATGGCCAACTCAGATTTACATCCTTCTGAGGTCAATAAATGAGTACCAATTTCAAATGGCTAATAATAGTAATGGATGTAAATATGTCCTATGCAAAGGGCTTTGGATTAGAGCACTTTATATAAAAATAAAAAAAAAGAATGATTACATTTTCTGAGCCAGGGGGCATAGGCCTATCCTGCAACCAAGCACCAAGCCCACTTTACAATGGGACTGATTATACCAACACCAACAAACTCTATACCAAAATGTTACAGAACAACCAGTGCACAGCAGCAAGTACAAGAGGTCACAAAGCTGGGGCTCCCTTAAAGGAGATGTCCGTTGTATTTACTATCCAACCTACAAAAGTCCGAAAACACTATGCCTGACCTACAAAGCAGCCAACACTCAGCAAATACAACTATTTACAATACTACAATCATTGCATCGTCAGTACGAGGGAAAGGCGGGCACAAGCTGGAAGAATGGCCGTCCAATGCCTTCTCTACAGTTCTAAGTAACTTCCAAAGATGTATAGAAAAAACATTTTCTTTATAAGTGTATTTTCTTTCGAAACACTTGATGTACTCTAGAATGTGCAGACATCTTTATGTGTTTTTAAAAAAGGGCAAATGCAATAGAATATACATTTCTCATCTAGATGGGATCATGATTCTTAGCATGTGCCACACTTAGATGGAATTCTTAACTTTAGCCTGCGTCGCATCCAGATAGAAATGTGAATGTTAGCATACGCCACACTTAGATAGAATTCTTAACCTTGGCCTCCGTCGCATCTAGATAGAAATATGAATGTTAGCATGTGCCACACTTAGATGGAATTCTTAACCTTAGCCTGCGTCGCATCTGGATAGAGATATGAATTTTAGCAAGTGCCACACTCAGATGGAATAGTGAATGATAGCAAGCAGCACACCTAGACATAATTGCAAGGACAACAATGCCAACTAACCAATCTACTAACAATTTCATCCCTCTGCATACACCTCTCAAACTCTAACCAAAAACAACCACAAGCCTAAAACACAGCAATTCGCACAAACTTCACTACAATGCAACAACAAAACATACCACACACAGACTTGCACAACAGCACACGACGGCTACCGACCGTAAAACACCCCAAGCCCAGCCAACGGACCCACCGGGCTGAGGCTGCCAACAGCACATCACTGCTCTCTTTCACTTTTCCAGCTTATCCTCACTAACCCAACCCCCTCCTCCATTTTTCAGCGCCACCAGAGTGCCCGGGGACCACTCCGGTGGTGATAGTGCACGGTACAAATATCCTTTAACATTAACATTTCAATGCCTACATTCATCAGGTGTATACTTACATCAAAGCTACCTGTCTAACATGTATAGGCATCAAAATAGTCTAACTATAATACATTTGACTTTTATTTCCCAATTTCAGTTGCATATCTCCTTCCTAATTTCTACAGAAGACTGAACCGACTAAATAAAGTAGAAGCCAGAAATTGAACACCAACGGCCTCATTCCGAGTTTGGCGGTAATTTGGCAGTAATTCCACCTAATGACCGCCAAACTCAATTACGTTTGTTCAAAAAGCTTTTATTCGACACTATGTCATCTAGCCACAGTTAGATGTGCAAATATGCAAAATTACCATAAAAGTGACAAAAGAATACAATCTTTAAGTTAATTCACTAATACATTAAACTGTTATAGTTAAAATGAATTCAGTACATAGTAAGAGTTCTACCAGTGCCAGATGCATCCATTAAATACGCCACTTTGTTTGATACCATTTGGCATTTCAGTAGTCATGGCTCTGTGGTTCACTCCTTTAACTTGTTCGCCCTCACCCTCCAGGCTTGAGATAAATAGGTAGCCACAAAGTACACCACTTTAATTTCATCACATTTCTTAAAAAAGTGGAGTGCTATGTTTACGTTCTGGATGCCATTTCTAGTCAGTAACGGAATTAAGAGCCTACGTCTATTAACCTGGTAACCATCACAGAAAAAAAGAAAATGCGGCAGTGACTTCTCCGCTGACAGGCACAGAGGGCACAAACCGTTCTCATTCGGGACCCAATCTTTTGTAACACCTGCCAGATTCAAGTTAGACATTCTACCTTATATACAGATTAGGAGAAGACTGAGGCCTAACCATGCCTAGGTTATTTTCAAACCCCAGACGTGTCTTGCCAGCCAAATAGAGGGGGCCCCCTGAGAGATGCCTACATTCATTTGTTAGGTATACATCCATAAGCAACCGGGTGCTGTGCTTCGCCTTTATACGTGCTGGGTTGGTTGTTCTCTGTGGATTCTGCCATAGGTCCAACAACTCCAATTTCCCCAATAGACTTTTGACATGCTGGAACCATGGCAGAGATTTCCCTCCTTCAGTCTCCAAGATATGGAGTGCGGCTTCTTGGTATATTTTCAGGTCCGAAGTAGACCAGAGCCTCAGCCAAAAGAAAGCTGGTCTGAAATTGGCCTCTCTCTGCATGGGTCTTGTTCGGACGAACTCCCAGGTATGCCAGAGCGATGCTGGAAGTCTGCGTACTTGGAGAGCCCAACTCCCTGCCCCAGTATACATGGAGGACTCGGTCAACGGCAAGTTCAAACTGCAGTTTATTGCAAATAAAACCAACAGGGATCAATACAAGAACACAGGTGGATTCCAGTACTTCACAATGTCTCCTGGCTTGCAAGCCAGTTTTACTAAAACAAAAACGTCACTACTCTGTCATCACTTGGGCCTCTCTGCAAAAACCTATCGGGGTGTGAGATTGGCCGTCAGGAGTCTAATAACCTATATGGTCACCTATACATGTTATTCTACTGGCTCTTACATGTAAGGTGGCTGGCCTGTCACATCCTCAATTCACTATCTACTACATTGTTGCAGAGTAGTGGGCTTAACATTGGTTCTTTTCCATTGCTACCAACCCCTGGAGTGCTGAACGGTGATTGGCTAGAGCTGATCCCCCCCCAGGCCTGGGACTCTAACAAGTTCTCAGCTCGCAGTGTACCTCTTCAAGGTAATGTGAATGATAATGTGTCTATTGTAACATGTGTTCACCACCTTTGCCTTATGAGAATATTCTCCTCACGGTAGCAACACTTGTTGTAATCGGCAAATGGCTGCTGGGACTGGTTTCTCTTTCCCACCGTGGAAGACTGTCCATTGTTCCATTTGGCTGTACCACGTGTTTAGAGACCACAAAATGGAGCTCTCCAGCTCCTAATTATGGGGATTTATTCAGTTTCTCTGCAGCTGGTCTCTTTGTCGTCTGGGGATTGGAATGTCTTCATTACTCTTGAGCTTGGCTGTGGGTCCTGTCTCACACGTCATGCTCTCTGTCCAGGCTGAATCGGCTCAGCTCGTCTCCTGCTAAGGGATTTGAGGCCTGCTGTAATTTTCCTAAACTTTATAATGCGGTTTCTACATCATCATCAAAGTTTATTTGGATAAAACATATCCAGAAACCAGCATTAAAAAACATCATTACAACAATACTCACATTAGTAAAAACAAGGACCAATAAAAATCACATTATACAAGATTTCAAAAGAAGAATGAAATTTTAATAAAATAAAGATTCAGTTTTAACCCTCAAACATTTCTTTCCGCCGGTACCAAGCTTTTCCCAGGAATTCTAAGCAGCCCTATGCAACTGGGGTGGTTTCTGCTTGCAGCAGAAATATCAAGGCAGGTCTGGCTTGAGTAAAGCCAGCTTTTTTGAGGAATTAGACAATGGTCCTCTTTCTAATGTCTTGATAGAGGGGGCAGAATAAGAAAGTGCAGAAGGTCCTCTTCTATAATGCGGTTCCTATATTGTCCATGTTATACTACATTCACTATGGGTTAGCTGTACGTGTTTTGATCAGGTTTCATATATACCCCTGTATGTCCACACGATTAGTGGCTTTAAGCATCAACAAGCTCGCTCAGGTTCTCTTGTTCCTTGTTTCTGCGTTACTGCATTTGGCTAATGACAAAATAATAAAAGGAATGACAGTATGTATATGTCCTCTGACTATAGAACTGTGCACTCATGTTCTTCATGTATTTGAGTATGTGTTTGTGTGGTGCAGTGTGGACTGCACGTGTGCTTCATGTCTAACGCTGCTATGACATGGTGTCCCTAATGACATCAGTAACATGGCTTCTTGGTGCTTAGTAAGGCTGTCCATATAGGTATCTCTGACCGCGGTCTCCGGCTCTTCTCCCACGCATGGATAAATCTGTACCGCACCTGGTATGTATGGCTGACTGAGAGGGTACTTTGCGGTGTATTTGTCAATCATTGGTGCATTTGGGATTCGTCCGAAATAGAATGGATGGATGTGTTCTTTTCTGGCCTCCCATCTTGTCATGAACTTACTGGAGTGGGGGAGGGAGGTAGTCTAAGGATCCAGACTCCCTCTTCAGTCCACCCTCTGGTCGACCTGTTGACCACATCCTTATACGTCAATCCTTTGGCTCTTGGTTGCCATATCTACGTTATTCCTCCGAGTTGTCCATAGAAATTCATATGATCATCAAAAATCCATTCCATTTAATTGCACACTCCCTCAGGGTTTCTGCTACAATCTCATTGTTCACTCCTCCTATGTTCACATCAATCAGGACCTGCATCCCGATAGCCTCCTCCGCCGGCTTCTTGCACTTAGTTAAACAAACCTTTATCTCGCACATTGACAGTCCTGCCAGTACCAGTGCTCCCATTATCACTTTTAGTCCATCGGACAGCCATGACGGCATCCATGACCATATGGACGCTATCCAGCTCTGTTCCTTTCCAGTCTCCTTTGCTTCTTCTTCCATTTTTGCATGCATCTAGTATAGCTGAAATATCGCTTTTGACAGGGTACTGTTGTCTTCGTCATTGGCAGGTTGATGGTGCAACAGGAACTCCCAATTTTTGTGCCAACTCCTCCTTCCATTGCTGTGAGCAGATCCAGAACATATCTTTTTTGGAGTCCCGCCAACCTTACTGCTCGGAGCTCTTATTTTATGGCGTTGAACCCGTTCACGATGGAGTTGATTGTCACCATCAGCTCCCAACGGGTAATCTGCAGCCACTTCGCATTTGTGTATGCCTGCACAAATTGTATGATTGCTACAAAGAACATTTACGTCCTACTGAACAATCTGTGTTCTGTTGGAACTTCATCCAATGCAGTCTCTGAAGCTTCTGAGAAGTAATTACCTCCTCTCTTTACTCTGCTCAATTCAGCAGGCTTCTCTGACTTGCTTATTTGCTTATCATCCACCAACCTTCCTTTTGTTGGTGTACATCTTCGGGAACTCATCGAGCTTCACATCTTTTCGTGGTACAACCAATGAGAGCATATTGATGTGTACCAATGAGCAAACTCCTCCCCAGTTGGGTGGCAGCTTCTCGTATGCCTTTGATCCGTATGTCCAGTAGTGGTCCATCAGTACTGCTGTGTCTGCCTTCATTGCTGCATACTTCTCTATGCTCTGACTTCCTACATTTTTACCAACTTCCACTTCCCCATTATTCTATTAACACAGTGCGGGTGTCTTCAGGGGTATAATTGTCATTGGTCCAGCTTCATTCTCCACCCATGTCAGTAACTTTGCGTTTGCATCCCACTCCTTCAGGCACTTGTCGTTCTCTTCCTGTACCTTGTTCAGTGGGGACTGTGCTAATGTGAGTGCCTTGCTCCCCACCACTCCATCCTTAAATGCATCTTCTGTGTATACATGGCCATACACAAGTATCTGCAGCCTTTCCCAGAATCCAGCCTCTCTTCCTGTTTCCTTCAATCTAGTCCATGGGCATGGCAATTACTCCAGTGTTATAGTCTTTGTTTCTCCCTTCTCGGGCCAATCAGTGACATACTGTATGGCTTTGTCTAACTGCCAATAATTGATAATCAGATCTAATGTCTTTATGTAATTATCTTCATACAGGAACGTTGCTGGGGACATCCATCTCAATGTTACTGTCTTCCCTTGGAGCCTTCCTCAAGTTGTCCCCATTGAGAGATACATCAAGCATTGTGCTCTTGCTACTGGTATTTCTGTTGCTATGAACGTTCTGGAGGCACTCATGGCATAGGGGATTAATGAGCAGGCATAGCAGCTCTCCCCGGTGGTTTCCTTACCTATTTTGGTCATGTGTTTGTACCACACGTTATTAGACACTCGAGCAGTGTCAATGAGATACATGTTTACCCCTTTCATGTCTGTGTCAACACTGCGCTTACCTCTACTTACCGTGTCTGCAGTGCTCTTCGGTCCACCTGACATGGTCGTTTCACCTGCTTGGGTTTGGGGAATGTTAGTAGAGGATACAGCGGTAGCACTGGCAACAAAGGAGATCCTCCAAAATATAAATACAACAATTCCACTAAGAATAAGGAGAAACAACAGGATAATCACATTCTTTATTGTTTCACTTATCTTTACCTGTGCTGCTAATACTTGTGCAGCCTGAAGATATAGTTGCCAGCCTGAAGTGCGCAAAGAAATTAGTTATTGTTTTAGTATGGTAAGTAACTCTTTAAGCCTCTTTAAGCCCTTAAATCCCGGGAGGATAGCTCAGCGGCAATGTGCTCGCCTTGCAAACAAGACAACACGAAGCAACACAGGTTCGGGTCCACGCTTAGAATTCTCTGGGTATTAAGCGTGTTATAAATACACAACTAAGACATATTAAAGTAACAGCGCCTCGATGCCCCCGGGCTGTGTGAGTGCTTTAAAAATGCAAATAAAGAAATAAATAAAGCCCAGCGTACTAAATAGTTGTTATTGTTGAAAACGAACACTTCTTCCCACACTGCCCTTACTGATGGGTAATATACTCTGGGAGATTGTGCTCGGTACCTACTGGATCTTCTCACAGTGTGGACAAACTGGATTGAGAAAGTATCAGGGTGGTGGGCAGTGGGCAACATGAACAATCAGCAACTGCTGCATCGGCTTTCTCGTCGAAAGTGTGTAGAGAATAAAATAACAAACAGACAGTGTCTCCTTACTCTAAATCAATTAGCAGTCCAGTCCCTAAATCTGCTGCCTTTGAGCGAGTAACCCTTAGGTGTCCTAAACTTGGCAGTGTGAGTTCAGAATCGGCTTGTTGCTTTTCTTACTGCTGATCATTGGCACGGTTGAACATGTGGCCAGGTGAGGCCGCTGCTCTGTAGGGCTTGATGTCAGACATGTGATTCCATACTCCATTCCCTTCCAGTTTAACTGCTCTGTCAGCCACCTTCTACACAGTGCGAGGACCAGTGAACCTTGGTGCGTTCCAGCGGAGGATAAAGTTCTGCAATAACACTTGGTCCCCAACACCTACTTGTCTCTTAAGTTCTGAGTCTCTTGGTGCGTTGTCGCAGTTGCTCTCTCTGATGTCTTCTGGGCCCCCGGAGACAATATATCTGGAGAGAGATAAAAGAAGTACAAACAATCAATGATGTATTTTGTTCATACATCTCTTGCCCTAACACATCTGCACTATTCTCACAGTATTTCAGTGCCCTTGTGGGAGGAGCCAGTGGGAGTTGCATGTGTCATCCTGTCACCACCTCATGGGGTGTTAAATGGTGGTCAGACCCAGGCTTATTGTGCAATGCGAACAAAGCAAGAGGTAAGCAGTGCAGCCGACTTTTCTTTGTGCTCTGTTTTATTTTGGCTATGACCTCCTTCAGGAGACTGTTCAGGCATTCACATACCCTGTTTGCTAGCAGCTGGTACGCACAGGCACATTTGTGTTGGATGCCCAGCAACGTGGTGATGTACTGGAACATCTCATTGGCGAAGTGAGGGCCAATGTCAGACCGCAGGACCTCACAGTTGCCCCATCTTGGGAACAATTCCTTGACCAAAAATGTGGCCACTCTAAGGGTGTCGGGATGTGAACAGGGACCTGCCTCAATCCACCTGGAGAATGGGCACGCTACCACTATCATGTAGCGGTAACCTTGACAAACTTGGATCATGTCAACGTAGTCAACATGTAAATGCTGGAATGGGCCTACTGGCTGGGGTATGGCGCCTCTCACAACTCTCAGTGTATGCCCTACTTTATATTGCTTGCAAGTCAAGAAATGACTTACAAATTCAGCCACGTGTTCTGCCAAATTAGGACAGAACCATGTCTTGCCAATCCGGGAAGCAATGACCTCTTTTCCCATGTGTGGTGCAATTGTGAAAACAAAGAGGTGATGGCTGGAAGGTTTAGAATTAATCTTAACCACTGGCATTGCTCTGGCCTACCCTCCAGACCATCTTTCTTCTCCTGCCAAGCCATTACGGAAGGAGAAAGACCATATGCAAATCAGGCTTGGTTCCACCCCAAAAGGGGCAGTCCTGCCCAAACTGCTAGGTCACATCCCAGGAGTAGCTAGGGTCTCTAGGCCTAGCAAGTACAGGCCCCACGTCTGGGCATACCCATTTCACTTGGGGTGACAAAGCAAAATCAAAGAGGTGATGGCTGGAAGGTTTAGAATGAATCTTAACCACTGGCATTGCTCTGGAACCCTTTTGCAATGACACAGATGGGCTAAAAAATGGTGGTGTGGAAGGTTGCCCAGAGCCATGTTAGTGGTTCAGATTTATTCAAAACCTTCCACCCATCACTTTTGGGGTTATAGTTTTTGTCACTATGTGAAAGAGGGTATGCCTAGAGGTGAGTCCCTTGCTCGCTGTGCCATAGGGAGCCAAGCTGCACCTCACTGAGGAGGCCCAACAAGGCTGAAACATGTCTGGGGTTGCTTGTGTTTCCATGCAGAGGGGACCTGGCCTAGCAGTTTGTGCTGGTCTGCTACAATTGGTGGCAGTACCTGACTGATTTGCATATGGCTGGAACCCTTTTCCAATGGCACAGACGGGCTAAAAAACAGTGGTGTGGAAGGTTGCCCAGAGCAATGCCAGTGGTTCAGAATTATTCAAAACCTTCCACCCATCACTTTTGTGGTTATATGGTGGTGCAATTGTGTCAGTGCAGTGTTCAATAATGCTAGTGGCATGACCACTTTCCCAGTGTTATTCTGCCACCATAGGGCATCTGTTGGAGATACTGTAGATCCCCTTTTAGTCCACAATTCCTTCTCTTCCTTGGGTGCAGCTCCCTGCAATTCCATAATCTGTGTTTCTGGCAATGCATTGTACCCCTCCTTTAGTACCATGTTCGCGGCAGAACCTCGAGCATTTTAAGCTACTCCATTTCCAATAGCTCCCCTAGGTATGCTGCACATTTTGCCTCAAAATCTGCTGCTTTGTTTCCCCTTGAAATCGGATCTCCCCCTCTAGTGTGTGCTTGGCACTTCCCAATTGCTACCCGTGCTGGATAATCAATTTCTTCGATCAGTTTGCCCAATAGAAGTGCATGCTGTACTGGTGTCCCATCCGCCCTCTTGAATCCTCTCCTGATCCATTGTGACAGTCCTGGGTACACTGTGGATGTCATATAGGCAGAGTCTGAGTATACTGTCACTTCCTTTCCCCTGCTGTGCTCCAATGCTAGTATTAGGGCCACTAGCTCTGCTGCCTGTGCTGAATAATGGGATGGTAATCACCCACTTGCCACTACCTCACTTGTCCCATCTTTTTTCAATCTTACTACTGCAGTTCCTGTATGCCTGACCCCATCTGTCAGGTCAATAGTTGATGACCCGTCAATGTACAGCACGTCTCCCCACTCAAGTGCATCCTCTTCTACGTTGCGAATGTCATTGAATGCCTGTATGTTTTCTGTGCACATAGGCTCCCCCCTGTAGGACATCTGCTAAAATAATAGCGGGGTTGACAAGTCTGCACCTCACTATCTTCAGTGAAGCATTTGATAGTATCACTTCATACCCTTGTGCTCTTTGTGTCGTCAAGGTGCTATTTGGCTGCTGCATTATCACAAAAAGGGTGTGCTCCATGTAAAGAGTGGTAGTGCACTCCATGGTGATTGCTGCTGACTTTTCCACTGCAATTGCGGCAGCTGCCAAACTGATAATGTCCTCTCATTACTGGGTCAAGATTCCCACTGTAGTAGGCTATGGGTTTGTGTCCCATGCTTGTTTTCTTTGTCAGTATTGCTTTCATCACCACACATCAGTGTGTGAGAATGGGAACAAATTCCTTTTTGTAGTCTGGGATTCCTAGCACTGGGCTATGCATATTTCCTCCTCCAGCATGTCAAATGCATCAGTCATCTCTGTGGTTCATGTCAGTGTCTTGTGTCCATTCTGTGCTTCAGTCAGAGGGCCCTATAGAGGCCTCGTGTATGTACTGTAGTCAAGACCTATGCTCTGCAGTGGTTGCACAACCATCAAAACTGCTGCATTTCTCTCACTGTCTTGAGCTTACCTGTCTTGCATATTGTCTCTGCCCTTTCTGGTGTAATCTGTCTGCCCTTTTGGGAGATTTTCTGACCAATGAATAGCACCTCTTTCTGACAGTACTGTAGGTTGCCCTTGTCCACCTTATAGCCCATGTCAGCTAACACTGTCAACATGTGCACTGCGTCCTTCCTACACTGATCTTCTGTCTTGCTGCAAATCAAAATGTCATCTATGTACTGTAAAAAAAACTGTGCTTTCCATCTTTATGTTGCACAGTCCATCTGTATCACTCTGTTAAAGATAGATGGTGACACGCAGTACCCTTGAGGAAGTCATGTATGTTCCCACTTCCGGTTTCTATACATAAAGGAAGTCAAATCTTGTGAGTCTGGGTGTAGGGGTACAGAGAAGAATGCATTCTACAAGTCAATGACCGTTAAGCAGGCAGCTTCCGCCAGAATGCTGCATAGGATTGTCGCTGGTTTTGCAACCAGAGGATAATCAGCTTCTACAATGTGGTTAAGAAGCCTTAAATCCTGGATAAAACACCACAACTCCCCTTTCCCTTTCTCACTGAGTACACCGCCATGTTACATGGGGACTCTGATGGCACAGAATGACTATTAGTGCTGCAATTGTCTCATAAACGCCCTCATCTGCCTCCTTTGTGATTGGGTATTGCTTCACTCTTGGTAAAACTGCTCCTGGTTTCAGTTTTATCGTCACTCCCCCTATGCTCTTTAAGAGCCCCACATCATAGGGGTGCGCTTCCAGCACCATTGCCATCCTCTTTGGTACTTCCCTGTAGTGTATCCTTAACCAGTAAGTCACACTCATCTCTAACACCATCTCTGTCTCTAACCTCACTTCCCTGAATAGCTCTTCGTCTGTCACTATGGTCAACCTGCACCCTTCTACCACTGCAATCACTGCTCTCCAGGCCCATCCTGTGTCATCCATCCCAGCTACCGCTATCCAGTCCTCCCTTACTATCACTGCTTCAATTTCTTTTGCCACTATTGTTCCCTCTTCTTCGTCTAATGGTATCTCAGGCCTGAATAGGTAGTCGTTTGGAACCCACCACATTTTCCCTGCAATGCCTGGCAGCCATGCAATAGCAATATCAGTCCCGTACTGGAACATCTCCTCATCCACGGGCACCCCCCTCTGTACCCTCCATCCACAATATACTTGAACAATCTCTCTTACATGTTCCTGGTGTGGAGCACACTATTCCCTTGTCTCTAAATGAAATAGTCATGTTTAGTCAGCTCATAATGTCTCATCCCAGTATGTTTACAGGTGTCTGTCAAGAGTACAGTAAAGGCAGAGATAGATCATGTTCTCCCATAGAAAGTGAAATATCGTCTGTGAAAGGAACCACTTCCCTAGCCCCAATGAATCCTTGAGTGTTCATGGCATCCCCTGACAATTTAAATGCTCCTTCCCTTATGCAGGACCGAGTCGCCTCAGTGACTATGAAAAAGGAAAAAGTCTTGTCACCTATCGCCACCCCTATGTGAGGTTCCTCCACAGGGTTTGGTGTGTTTGACAGGATGGGACACATCAAGTTCGTATTTGGGCTGTCCTATTGAGGGTACAAGGACATGCCATTCCCAGTAAAGGGGTTGTTCCCTACCATGGTAACTCCTCCCAGTTGTCTAAGAGGAACCGTTGCCATCGAGTCCACGTGTGTTGCTTCGTCATTGCTCTGTGTCTGTGGCCATTGCTGTGTATTGCAAATATTGTGGTACTGGGGCTTGCATCTGTGGTATCTGCTGTTGCATCTGTGGTGCCTGTGCTTGTGGCATCTGTTGGTGTGTGCCCTGTATCTGTCCTTGCTGCTGCTGGTCGTGTGTATAGTAGTCGTCCTGATCCCCTTGGTATGGCTGCTGGCCCTGTGCTCCCCAGTTCTGCTGCATCCTCCTGCTCCTACACACCCTCGAGATGTGTCCTATTTGCCCACACATCCAACATTGTGGTGGCTCCCTCCCTTGCCCTTGGAAACCCCCTGAAAAATCCCCTGGGCCTACTGCACCTGCTGCCCATACCCCCGAAACCCTCCTGGAAAGCCGCCTTGGTTGTGATGCATGTGTGGTCTAAACCCGCGTACTCTCGGTTGCCACACTCTTCCTCAGGAACCCTTGCTGTGCGTTCCCCCACCCGATGAACCCTCCCCCAATGGGCAGTGTGAACTGCTGCTGCTGCCTCTGTGGGGTTGGGCTGGTTAGTACTGCCCCTTCCATTGCGTACTTGGTTCGTTTTTTCTGTACTAGCTTCGCTTCATCTATCTTCCTGTCCTCTGACTTTTTCTTGAGCTTCTTCTCCTGCCTTATTCTACAATGGTGAACTATCGTGAGCTGTATTTTTGGCCAACATTTTGCTTCAATGCCTACAAGCTTCCATAGATGTTGCTGAACGGGCTCTGGCAGTCCCTGGCATAGTATGTGATAAGATATTGCCACTGTTTTATCCCACGGTTCACGGTTCTTGAGTTTCAAGGCGCCAAAGCTCTTAAAGCTCTTAAATCTCCTGGATATATTACACAGGGTCTTCGTCTTCCCTCATTTTCTGGGACATAATAGCCCCAATGTCTGAGGTTGTTGGGTATTGTGTCCTTAATGCTCGCCATACGGCAGTTTGTAGTTTGCAAACGGTGAACCAGTGTGCACCGTGTTTTGGGCTGTCACCCCCAGGGAACCCTGCCCTCTTCCATATGTCATCAGCAGCGTCCCCGAGGATTGCCACTAGTAGCCCCTTTATGTCTCCCACTACTAACTTTTTTCCCGCTGTCATTCTCTCCATTGCATAAATCCACTTCCCAGTACCTGAACTCAATGATGGCAGCCTACATCTTACGTACTCCTTGTCTGCATGTTTCCATGGTATATACTGAGGTTGCACCCCTCATCTTTCTAGTAAGGGCATCTGTGTGAATCCCCCCTCTCCGTGGGTGGTTCTCATCATCCTAACCTGTCTGTTTTCGCTTTCGATACCTGCATACACATCTATCGGTTCAGATATGGGCACCCGGACGTTGTCGTCATGCACCCCGTGACCCTTCCTCTTGAGCACACTATAGCTGTCTCCCCCTTCCTTCGTCCTGGGAGATCTCTAAGCCTGTCCACATATGTATTGCCGTCATAGAGAGTGCGCAAGTAATTCGCCAGCCATGCCTGCTCGTCCACTCTTCCTCCTCCTGCTCCCTCTCTATGTGTCCCGTGCTCCTATGTCACCTGCTTGTCTGCCCCTGCACTTGTGGACTGTAGCCGACGTAGCTCCCCCCTCTCGTCCCCACTGTTCCTTCCTTCGTTGTCGGATCCCAAGCCTGCGTTGCTACAGAAATTGTCTACGAAGCTCCGCCTTCGACTTGTCATGTCTGTGTTAGGCTTCTTATCACTGTCGATGTTCAGCAAGTTATATCTGCTGCCACTGCCCACCAAGCTCCTAAGCCTGGCCTGTCTCCTCCTGTGGTGCCCCTGACCCGTAGGGTTATGGTATCTGGCTCTGCTTGTCTACCCTCCTCTAGTCTGTCGTATTCCTGATCCGCTGTCCATTGTGTCCCCACGGCCTTTAATGCCTGCTCGTCAGTCTCCTTGCACGTGTGTTCCCTTTCCAATCTGTCCACCTGCAACTTCATCTGTTCCCTCTCAACCAACTTGCATTTTTCCTGCTCTGCTACTACCCTCTGCCTCTTGAGCTCTTCCACTTGCCTTGTCCTTCTGTCCCGTTGTTCCTGCTCCTCTCTTTTTCTCTCTCTGCGATCCCTTTCAATCGTCTCTCTCTTTCCCTCTGCATCTTCTCCTTCTCCTCCTCCTTCCTTTATTCTCTTTCCACTCTTTCTAATCTCTCTTCTCCCTATCCTCTCTTTCTAGTTCCTCCTCTTGCTCCCTCTCCCTCCTATCTGTCTCCTCCATTATCTCAGCCCAGTCTGATGCTTTGCTGCTCCCCTTCAGACCTTCCATTGCCTTAGTTGCCCCCTCTGTTTCTCTGTCCGTCTTCCCTTCTAGCTTTAGGAGTATATGACCCCCTAGCCATTCGTTCCTGGCTATGGTCCCAAGCCCCTCTCGTTGCCCCCTTCTGCGCCTCATTGCTTGTCTCTCGTTCAGTAGCTGGCTGCCCTGTATCCCTCAACCCCTCGTCTTTTGTATATGGTGGCAGTTTATATCTCGGGTTCGAATACCCCTCTGCTGCTCTCAATTCCCATAATGCTCTTACTTCTTGTAACGGGTACATCCCTTGCTCGTCGTCTGTGTCATCTGATGCTACACTTGGAGGGATGTGTGAGGGGCGGAAGGCGAGGTCGCAGACCCCGGTACCTCCTGCTGGTTCAGCATCCTCGCTGCATCCCCCCGCCCTCCTGAAATATGCGCCATAACTCGAATATGGCCATGTGGCTTGCTAACTTCTTCCCCTTATAGGCACCCTGTATGTATGTCAGTAGTGATTGCTGCACGTCCTTGGAGAAACTTCTGCAAGCTGGCCATGGTTTATTTAACTTTCCGTCAGTCCTTTTGACCATTTTATGCTATATTTACATAAATTCTCCATGTAGGGTGGGAGTGTCTTACAGAGGCACTAGAGGAGCATGCCCCCTCTGCACTTCCCCTGATATTGCAAGTGGCTTTTGTCTTTAACATGACCTCAAATCGAGGGTTTCGACAATCCGTTGAGGGAGAAAGGTATAAGGTAATAACAATACTTTTCAGGTTACTACGAGCCTCTCCGGGTCCACACCTTGCCAGGCATGCTCCGCGCACCGCCCCTTTATAAGTTTGCTGCCTCCTCAGGCACACCCACAATCTTGCGCATGTGCCATCTGTGCACCGTCACTTGTTCACCTCGCCTACCAATCCCAAGTTTCCAATGCTAGCTCCTCACTGTCTCGTACTCTCCGTGTCCTATGCACAAACCTATGGGTGACATCACCAATTTACTAAGCAAGGCGATGCTGAACAGTCAAATACTGCATGCCCACTGCAGTAGCCCATTATTCCCAAAATACACAAACATCCCACAGCTGCCTTCCCTCCGCCAGGCAGAGTCTACCAATATTCTCTTGTGATCGAACTGTACCCGATGCATCGCCTAGCGTGCAAAATGTCTCACTCCAGGAGACTTAGCCAGTCGACTCACCTTCTGCAATCTAGACTAGCTCCCTTGCTAAACCTTATGGGGATACTGTCATCTATGACTTGAGCTAAAATGCCCAACGACAGGAAATCCACTATTTACATAACATATGTCATCCGTGTCCTCAAGTCAATAGTCTAGGTTATTGACCAGAACCGTTTACCTCTAAACTCGAATGTGCCCTAGACATAGAAAAGGGACATCTACCTCCACTCCTGTCCCTACTAACTTTGACAATGCTCGACAATACTAAACAATACTCCACAATATTCATTACCCCCCTCACACCCACAGTTGCCTTTCGACTGGGTCAATACTTACACTCCGTGGTCTGCTGGCGCTGCTCGACTGCCGTGTCCCCCAGAAAGTGCCCACTTCCCCGTCCTGGTCTGCCTGGACTCCTTGCTGACTTCAGGCAGGACATTTTCCAAGCTGGCTACTGATGGCCTTTCCACGGGTACGCGTCCCGTCTTCTCGAAAATATGCGAGGGTCCTGCAGCCTCTCAGGTTCTGCGGCGGAGGAGATGACTTGTGCCGGGCTGACACAGCGAACCATCCGCTCTGCTACCAACTTGTTGGGACGAACTCCCAGGTATGCCAGAGCGATGCTGGAAGTCCGCAGACTTGGAGAGCCCAACTCCCTCCCCCTGTATACACGGAGGAGTCAGTCAACGGCAAGTTCAAACTGCGGTTTATCGCAAATAAAACCAACAGGGATCAATACAAGAACACAGGTGGATTCCAGTACTTCACAATGTCTCCTGGTTTGCGGTTCAGTTTTACTCTAAAAACATGTCGCTACTCCGTCATCACTTGGTCCTCTCTCCAAAAACCTAGTGGGGTGTGAGATTGGCCGTCAGGAGTCTAATTACCTATATAGTCACTTATACATGTTATTCTACTGGCTCTTACATGTCAGGTGGCTGGCCCATCCCATCCCCAATTCACTATATAGTACATTGTTGCAGAGTAGTGGGCACACCATTGGTTCTTGTCCGTTGCTACCCACCCCTGCAGTGCTAAACTGTGGTTGGCTATAGCTGATCCCCCCAGTCCTGGGACTCAAACGAGTTCTCAGCTCGCAGTGTACCTCTTCAAGGTAATGTGAACGATTATGTGTCTGTATTGTAACATGTGTACACCACTTTTGCCTTATGAGACTATTCTCCTCATGATAGCAACACTTGTTGCAATCAGCGTCTGGCTGCTGAGACTGCCTTCTCTTTCCCACCGTGGAAGACTGTCCATTGTTCCATTTGGCTGTGCCATGTGTTTAGAGACCACAAAATCGAGCTCTGCAGCTCCTAATTATTAGGATTTATTCCTTTTCTTTGGAGCTGGTCCCTTTGTTGTCTGGGGTTTGGAATGTCTTCATATCTCTTGACCTTGGCTGTGGGTCCTGCATCACGCGTCTTGCTCTCTGTCCAGTCTTAATCAGCTCAGCTCGTCTCCTGCTCAGGGATTTGAGGCCTGCTGTAATTTTCCTAAACCTTATAATGCGGTTTCTACATCATCCATGTTATATTACATTCCCTATGGGTTAGCTATACATGGTTTAATCAGGTTCCATATATACTCCTGTATGTCCACGCGATTAGTGGCTTTTAGGATCAGCAAGCTCTCTCAGCATCTCTTGTGCCTCACGGTTTCTGCGTTACTGCATTTGGCAAATGACATAATAATAAAAGCGATGACAGTATGTGTATGTATCTGTCCTCTGACTATAGAACTGTGCACTCATGCTCTTCATGTATTCGCGTGTGTGTTTGTGTGTTGCAGTGTGGACTGCACGCGTGCTTCATGTCTAACACTTCTATGTCGTGGTGCCTCTAATGATGTCAGTAACAATTCTTCTTAGTGCTTAGTCCAGGCTGTCCATATAGGTGTCTATTACCATGGTCTCTGGCTCTTCTCCCACGCATGGATAGATCCGTACCACACCTGGTCTGTATGGTTGACTGAGAGGGTACCTCTCAATGTATTTGTCAATCATTGGTGCCTTTGGGATTCGTCCGAAATAGCATAGGCGGATGCGTTCTTTTCTGGCCTTCTGTCTTGTCATGAACTTGGTGGGGTGGGGTGGGGGGGGTTGTGTCAGGATCCCGACTTCCTCTTCAGTCTCAATCCCAATTCCATGTATAATGTGGGGCCAGGTGAGGATTTTGGGAGGCCCAAAGGTTTCTTTAAAATGGCTCTCTCAGCTTAGCCTAATTTGTTACAGTCCGCGCTACCCCAAATTTGATCCCCGTACATCGCTGCAAATTTTGCCTGAGTGGAAAACATTCTAATTGCAGGTGAAATCGGACTTCAGCCTTGTGCATAAGAAATCGTACTATTCCCCCCCCATATTTTTCTATCTGAAAAGAATATTTACCCACTTGCAGGGGCCAGTTCCCCTTGTCGTTAAACCTTAGGCCCAAGTAATCATATTCCTGGACTTGTTCGAGGGGGGAATTCTTAATGTGTACCACCAGTTTAGGAAATGTACTGAATTTTGGGCAGAAAATCAACACTTTGCTTTTAACCATGCTTATTTCCAGGCTCAGCTCAGAACATTTTTCCAAAAAGGCCTCCAGGGTGGTACCGAGGCATTTTGGTGATGTTGATAACATAACTGCATCATCAGCAAAAAGCAACAGTGGGTAGATTTCCGAGCCCAATTTAGGAGGGGTCCAGGCATTTCCCTCAAACATGTCTTACCAGCTCGTCGATGTACAACAGGAAAAGGAGCAAGGCTAGCATGCAACCCTGCCTTACCCCTCTTGATATTTCGAAGGGGTCCGTTAATTCCCCACCCATTCCACATCTAACACAGGCAGTGTTCCCAGAGTATAGCTGTATGATTATCTGTAAAAGGGCAGGTGGGATTCCGCTCTCTACCCAAATTTTCCATAGGGCTGGTCTCGACACAAAACGTAATCTTCCTCAGGGCCGCATACTTCTGTGTTATAATATGCAAACGGAAAGCCTGGTCTATGGTGCTAATTCCAGCTTCGAACCCTGCTTGTAGATGGCCAATGATCGCGTTTTGCAAGACCCATTGATGAAGATGCACGCATATTGTTTTTGCAAAGATTTTTTCCATCCCGTCCAGTAGCGAGATGGGCCTGATGTTGAATGGGTCCTCTCTCTCCCTCCTTTCTTATAAATTGTAATTATAATGCCCTGTCACCAGGAGGGTGGGCCCCTATTTTGTATAAGGCATGCATTAAATAGAAGCCGTAACATGGGTCCCCAAAACCTTATCTCGTCTTTGAATAAATCTGTAGGGATAAGGTCTGGGCCCGGTGCCTTATCTGCCTTTTGTGTTTGGATCGCATAAAAGATTTCCCTAAAAAATCTAATTGGATAGGCCAGTTAATAAACTCCCCATCCTGGCACCCTTGGGTCTGTGCTAGAACTGCCAAGCTTTCCTTCCTACCATACAGCTCTTGATAGGGTTTGGTCCAGGTATTTGGGCTTATTTCAGAGACCACCCCCCCTGTCGTGTCCATCGTCCAAGGCACTCACTAACCACCGGAAAGTACGTATATCGCCCGATAAGCCTGCCTCTTGTAAACGTTCCCATTTTTGCTGGACAAAAGCCTTTTTCTTGGTGTTCGTCAAGGTTTTGAACCCAGTCCCAAGCTTTAGTTTGTCTATGGGTTGTGTTAGGCAGTTTAAAATGTCACTCTTTGCGGACCTACACTCCTTATGTAAAAGGGGCAGGTTTTTGTGGCAAACCTTTTTATATTCTTATTGGGTTTGGTAACAAAGGGTTGGATAGTCTCCATGACCTTATTGAATATGGGCAAGATCTCGTTCTCGCCCATGCCTGTCCGGGAACACTGTTTTATAAATAGCATCATACATTTCAGGCTTCACTTTAGTTAAGTCCACATCTGCGCATTTTAATCATTGTAATTGCCCATTCGTGGGTGCAGGACTTTCTTGCAAGTTTGGAGGTAGCCTGCCAGTTTTAAAGCAGTGTAATGCTTTATGTTAGTAATTGCCGGGCCTTTGCTAAAAGCAAAACCCAGGTGCCCTTTAACATCTGTGTCCTGTTCTGTCCGTCAATGGCTCTGCAGGTCAGCCAGGTCGAGTCAACATAGCCCAAAATGTGGGGGCCTATGGGGAACTGAATCCCAGTCAGCTCAAGGGTGTTGCGCCCCTGCTTGTGTTTAATGCCTCGATTACTTATTGGTCATCTTCATTACTCCTAGACCTATTCTTCCTCGTTACAGTATATTTGTATGAGGCACTTTGCATCATACACAAGTACTGGGATGAGGCAGAGGGACATAGGCATAGAGGTAAGGCCTGGCTTAGTAATGTGTAATCTTCTTTACTCCTAGTCCCACTCTTCCTCATCGAAGTAGGTACCTATGAGGCAAGGTGCATCATACATAAGCACTGGGACAAGGAAGAGGGACATGGAGGTAATTCAGGGCCAAGGAGATAATTTTGGGCTTCTCTAATAAAGCAGTCCTGCTAAGTATAATTACATGGCTAGACTGGCATTTGAGTGCTGCCAGTCTAGCAGTTTCTAACTGTGGCAATGTATATTTTTCTGGACATCTGTGATAAAATAACCATGATACATGTTATTGCTTCAACTGGCATTTTGGAGCAACCAGTCTAGGTATGTCTAAATGTAGCTTGGCATGCTTTACTGTAATATGTTATTACATGTCTAGACTGGTCAACATTTTGCAGCTAGTTTGGCATGTTTTCATTTTGACATGGCATTTGTAACAGCAAAGCATTAATTAATGAAAGCACTAATGTTCCTGTGCACTGTTGGTAACTTGCATGTATTGGATTTTTGGATTGGTGTTACCCTTGTTGGTGCGGACCAGAGGCCTGGGGTTTGCTCCTTTGAGGGCCCAACAACCCTCACTCCAGAATAAAGGAGGATTCAGCCAAGGGCTAGATTAACTGTTGTTTATCACAGAAAACCAACAGGGATCATACAAGACAATCTCAATTTTCCCAGATTCTCTGCTCCCTAACACGCGCGCCCCAATTTTGTACACAAATGGCATATTCACCTGGGCCCTCCCTCAACAACCTATCTCCACTCTGGATTGGGTGCTTGAAGTGGTATCACCTATATCTACTCCATACAGAAGTTATTCTACTGGCGCTCACATGTCAAGTGGCTGATCTGCCCCATCCCCAAGAAACTATCTATTACATTGTTGCAGGGTTGTGGATTTACCATTGGTCCTTGCCCTCTGCCATCCACAACAGGATATCTGTCTCCTGATTGGCTAGATCTGGTCTCCCCGGGCCTGCTACCCAGTTCAGTTCTCAGCCCTCTGTGCACCTCTTCAAGGTGATGTGAAATAACTGTGGGCCTCATTACGAGTCTGGCGGGTTGCCGCTGGACTCGTAACATTTTACTGGTGCCTGACTTCCCAGACATTATAAGTCCTGGCGGCATGGAAAATTAGGTGCCGGATATCAGGACTCTATGGGAGTGGGGAGACGGAAGCGCTGACACCGTTGCTAATGGTGCTGGTGCTTCCATGAAGAATCTGCATACCAGGACCGCTGCACCCAGCAGGGTCAGACCTGTTGGGTGCAGCGGCCACTTCAGGCAAACTTGTAATTTGCCAGTCTGGAAACAAGGGTGCCGGTAAGCTTACCGGCACCTTTGTTTCCAGACCGGCAAAGTCATAATAAGGCCATATGTGTCTGAATTGTATTTGGTAGTAGACCACCTTTTGCCTGTGAGAGTGCATGTCCACGTTGCAACACTAGTTTCACTTCTCGTCTGAATCATTGACAACGACACGTCTTCCCACCACGGGTGAATGCACATTATCGAGTTTGGTTGCATCACTTGGTTATAGACCACAAAATTGAGCTCTTTGGGTCTGAATTTATGAAGATTTATTCCATTTTTCTGCAGCTGGTCCCTTGTCGCCTGAAGCTTTGAATGTGACTGTTTATCTCTGACTTTGGCTGTGAGCTCGGTCTGCATTTCATGCAGCCTGAGCCTGCTCCTCTTGTGTGGTGTTCTGTGGCTTTGGGCCTTCTGTAATTTTCTTTAGACTTATATGATTTCTACATGCTCGTGCTGTGCTATGTTACCTATAAGTTAGTCGTACGTGGTCCTACCAGGCTCCGTATATACTCCTGTAGTTTCATAGAGTTAATTGCCATAAGCATCCGCAAGCTTGCTCAGGATCTCTTGATGCCTTGCGTTTTAGCGTTACTGCATCTGGTTAATGCATAAAATAATAAAAGCTTTGACAGTATGTATATGTATCCTTCCTCTACAGAACTGTGTAAGCATGTTCTTCGTGTATGAGAATGTGTGTTCGTGTAATGCGGTGCAGGGCTGTGAGTGAGCTTCATGTCTAACACTGCTACGCGGTGTTGTCACTAGTGACGTCACCTCAGTGTTTTCTCTGCAGTTAATCGATGCAGTCCATTATAGTGTTTGGAGCCACCATCTCTGTTGGGTTCCCTGGATCTGTAAGGATATGCACTGGACATGGTTGGAATGGCTGTCTGAGGGTTACTTTTCTGCATACGTGCCAGCCAGTGGTGCACTTGGGGTTTGTCCGAAAAAGGATGAGCGACTTCGAGCGTTCCTGGCTCCTCGGCCTGTCATGCTCATGAGGGTGAGGAGGGGCATTCCTGGGACACACTCTTCACCCTACAAAACAATTAAAAACACTCTGGCTTTTTAGCCAATTTTTTGCAGAAAGTGTGCTTTATAATGCATTAAAACACATATTTATATCTTTCTTCTAGTGCAGTGTGCGGAGTACCCATGCAGCAGCACGTTTGTGCGTATTGCGCAAGTGTGGTATTGTAGGCCGGCCCAGAGTGTGGCGTGACCCGTGATTTGTTTCCGAGCTGGGGGGCCCTCAGAATGGCTCACAGGGGGGCCCCCAAATTTTGTGCTACTCCACTGTTTATGACCTCATTTATGAAATCTAAGATGTCATCATCGATAGTGCACATTGCACCCAATAGTGTATATGGTGTTTGTCGCTACAGCACTTTGTGAGATAAATTACATTTTGGGGGGAAGTGCCCTAATGTTATCTGCAATGTCATCATTGTGTTTAGGTGCCACGCAAAAGGGGGCATGCAACTAAAGTTTAGGTTGCTTTGCTTTCTTTAACCACTGGATTTCTAGGGTTTCGATGGGTTAACCTGGAACTTCAACATCTCGCTACCTACTGTTTTTTTATATTATTGCAAGGGTTTTCTTCTGTTTGCCTATTTCTACTTAACTGTACCTTCACAAAAGTGTTTAATTGGATTTGAAGGGTTTTGGCATGCTATATCATTTATTACTCATTCTTCTTTCAAATCCTTGCAAAGATCGAAAATATCCTTGTGACCATAACTACTATCCCACAATGCAATGTGCCTGAGAGACCTCAAATCCGCGTATGTGGTGTAATTCCTCGTGATGAGGCTGGTGGTATCACTAACATTTGTAGTCCAGCTGTGTAATTTGCTAATTCCGCCACAATCGAGTGGATGAGAAAAAAAACAAAAAGTGATACTATGAAACTTGTGCTGCACACTTTCACATAATCCGACTGCCTCAATGCATTCCAAAATATTTGCACACACCTCTCGCATACCTAGGATCCAAGATATTGCTTTCAAAAATTTAGAAAGCAACCCTTTTTCTCATTTTTCGTATGCGTGTGGAAGAAGCCGCCGAACCAGCATTCCAGAATGTGTTATTGTTTTTTCTTATACTTGTAGTTGAATGCACTTTTTTCATCATGCACAAAAATCCTCATGAGAATTGCTCGCGAGGACAAATGCTAGCAAGCAAACAAGTGGAGCATAAAATTAAGAAAAAATACTTTTCCTGGTCAAACTTGTATAAATCGTCCTCGTAGGCACTCTCCACATCCTCTTCAGGGTAAAACATTCCTTCATAGCCGCTCTTGAATAATTTCCAGCACTTATAAATTGCTCGTGCTTGCAAGCATTTCTGAAATGCTCACATGAGGAATTACCAGATTTCCAGTTTTGTACCGCCTCTGCTTCTGCAAAGCATCATGGTAGACATATGAAGGGTTTTGGTGGCAGGGGGACAACCTGCTCTACACTGAATATAAAACTAAATAATGGACTCATTTTCACCAAATCAAAAAAGGTCACTATTCCTACACTTTCACCCTTCAAACATAAAATAATTGGTGAAAATCTGTTCAACAGTTGTCCCTGTATGCACAAGCAAATGTATATTTTAAGCAATACAACGTTGCAAATATATATTTCGTTTTTTGTTTTGTTTTTATTGGTTAAAAAAGAAAAACGGAATCAATTTAACCTTTTACAAAATACATAAGAATAACCAAATACAATAAAACCATCAAATTACAGATCAACATACATAAGACTCAAGAAGGAAAACAAAAAAGACAAAAGGTAATTAGCAAAATTCAGCATCAATATTCAATGACTTTTAAAAAGTTACAACCGAAATCACAGCAGAAGTCGTGGACCCCGACAAACAGTACACATATTGTCAAACCCCGAGTAATTTAGAAAGCTAACATACCTTCTAAATACCCTCTTTCTCAGTGCCTGCAGGGAGTTAGAATGCATCAACAAGTGCTGTAACGTTTCCCTCTGCTTCGCAACCCGACAAAATCTTCAGTGGAGAACATCCTCATTCACAATTCCATATCTAAGAAAGACCTCCTTTGTATAGACAATATTCAAGCAAACACACATGAAAAGATTGTCTGCAACCTTGCCAGGATAAATCGAAAGAAATGACTTTTTTATAGTCACCCCTTAAATGAATAATTGAGGGATATTGATGAAACTCCTCCACTGTATGCACCCAATCTGCATCGTACAGTGCTCGCTTTACCTTGCAGGGATTTCCAAGCAATTCTGGGCTCCCACAAACGATCCCAGTCAAGATCTTCACTGAAGAATCCTCGAGGTCGTTCAGTGCCCTCGACCCGCCTCCCTGGCTTATCACCTTCAAATCATGGTAAAGCGAAGTATCTCCTGGGGCCAAGATCTTCATGTATAGTGCCAAATATCTCCAACAGGCTCTGGCCTTTAAAGACGTTAAGCCCAGTTCATAATGAATTACAGAGTGGGGGATTGAGTTGGGGAGATGAAGCGCTCTTCTCCATATCAGAACTTCCAAATAAGACAAAAAGTAAATTGACAAGTTGTAAATTTCGATCCCATACAGGATCTTTGGGATGATTTTTGAATCGTAAGAACGACTCACAGCCAAGAGAGAAAATATGCGATATCTCGAATCCACTCGACATAACTGATTCGCTAATTTTATGGTCTTCGCCTGCAACCAGGAATAAGTTGACGTTTTGACATTTTTTGAATTAATCAGGAAGCCCAGATACACGAGAGAGGCAATCCTCTCTGCATTCTCCTTCTGTATATGCCACTTAAATGAAACTTTTCTATTAGTATTAGACAACTGCATAACCTTTGTCTAATTTGGATTAATGGACGAAGAATGATCCTTCACAAAGTTACAAACACCATCGATCAAACGTTGCAGCCGTATGGGCGTGTTGTCAAACATAAAAAAAATCGTCCACATAAGCAACTCACAGTGGGTGAAGATGTTGAAGTTTTGGAGTAGCCAGGGCCTTGGTTGAAGATAGGCACATATATCGGCCATGTACAAATTAAAGAGGCAGGGGGCCAATACACACCCCTGTCTCTCATCTCTTGCTGTATCACATGGACGCAACAACAGACCCCATTGATTTAAGCAAACTTGAACTGATGAGTGTTCGTGGAGGCCTATTATCAACCTCAGCAAACCAGGGGGAATGTTCCATCCCTTTAGTCTGCGCCAAAGTAAAGAGCGGTCTACTGCGTCAAAAGCAGCAATTAGATCCACTGATGCTAGATAGACTGGTTTACTACCCTAGGTACCCTGCACTTGAGGAGAGTTCCATTAAGGACAGTGGCAATATTTTTCCTAAAACCAGTTTGCCCCTTGGTTATGAGCCCCGAGCCCCAAGCCCCTAGCCCAGGATTCAAGATGTTGAAGCAGGACGCAGGAAAATACTTTTGTCCAAAATTGCAATGGGTCTGTAATTACAGGGTTCTGTTCTGGTGCCTTTTTTATAAATAGGAATTATATGGGCCCGTCCCCATGAGGCTGGAAATTGCTCTAGTCGTACAATATCATTGAATAGAATAAACAACACCTCTACCCAAAGAATTGGATTTGACTTAAACAAAAATTTGACAACCGATATGGGCCTGGGGACCGAGACGAGCTAATACCCTTAATTACGTTCAAGACATTCTCCATACTTACATCCTTTTCAAAGGACCCTAAAGAAGATCTGTAAGCTGTTGACACCTCTTCAAAGGATCCAAGAGGCCGGTCATAAAGGGCCTTGAAATGATACACCTAGTTTTCCTCAGAGACAGCATTAACAAGCCTGGCCACTTGCAACCTATCTGTATCACTGATAAGTGCCCAAAAAGCAGTCGAATTTTTATTAGAAAGGGCATTTAGCATTGACTCTGCATCCAGCTGACACCTTCGAGCTTACAATGCACGTAACCAATGTTTATACGATTGGCGTGCGCATCGCAAGAAGACCTGTTTCTCAGAGAGGGTCAAAGTCAGATTGTTTTTAATTTGCCTCAACAGGCTTCTCAACTGTCTTCTACGAACAAGGTCTGTGCTATATGTGTGATGATGTTTCATCGGGCACATTCTCCTCTTATTACACCGTGTTAAGCCAGCTGTTATTAAGTAATCCACAAGGCACTCAAAGTTGTCCAGAAAAAGGGCCACCAAGCACCCTACCTCAGATTTTCAAACAAATTTACAGTAATCTCATTAACGCGTGGTATCAATTTGGGTGACCAAAAAATATGGGTCCCTTGACTGTTCAGATTGATTTCCGTTCATCCCGTAAACTGTTGATTTATTTCATCATCATTTATCAAGATCTAAAAATCAGCTGTTAGCATAGCATGGTCGCTTAATCCAGAGGGTGTAACATCAAACCGAAATTAGGTAGTAAATAAACATGACCCCACATAAACATAGTTGATAATTGATGTACTTATCCCATTCGATCAAGTGGGATAAGGGGGTATCTCTAGGGACTGTCCCGTTGAAGGCCATAAGCCCCAAGCCAGAGAGACCCTCATCCCACACTTTCTAATTTTTCAGTGTTTGACCTAATTTGTGTCACTCCCCACCCCCACAATGTGTTTCAATTCACAGCCAGCAATACATTCTGAGTTCAAGTTTCCTGCCAAGAGATCCTGACCCATAGACCCAGTATGGTGCCAGTGGAGATAAATGTCATAACAAATGCTATTTCCTCACTCAGAGGGCACATGCCATCGTGCCAGTAAATGCTAATAATTAGAATGTTCAAAACATCCCATGAGTACACCTCAACGTGCGTAGACATAATACCAAAAGAGAGATCAAAGTTGGCAACCACTCTGATATAGGAGCATGAACTCACAAGAGTGAGGAGGCCGCTACACGGCCGCCCACTCTCTCCTTGACGAGCAGCCTGGAATAAGACTGTAAGCCATCAAATGATGGGGGGAATGGTAACCAAGATTCCTGTAGAGTGATGATAGAAACATTTCTAAGTGTTTGACACAGGTGAGCGTGATTGAATAAATGTGTGTATCCCCTATGGCAAGACCTATCTGTCAAATATCACCAGGCCCCACCCAAAGTAGGCGGTTTCCCGCTCAGACTATGCCCCCGATCTGTGTTAAATACTACTTCATGTGTGCTCTGAACAGAGATGGTAGCCAAATGCAAACCCGACCATCTCACCTTATCACATTCATTCAACACAATATCCATCAACATCCGGAACTTCAAATAAATCACGGCTCGATTGAGTTTCTGGCAGTCTGGAAAATGAACTCTATCCAGATATTCAGAATGAATATTGGGCAAAGCTGGAATTTCTTGTAGCAATATCAGAATGTTTGTGCGATCGATTCAGGGTCTCCAGAATCACACACTCAATTAAAATGCAAAATGAACTAGCAGACTGACGATTTCCTTGAATCTTGGGAGGCAATTGAGAGCGAGGTAAACGGGGGCCAGAGGGACCTTGAGAAAATCGGCCGTTAGAGCCAGGTAGAAACAGACGTTTATTATGGCACAAAGCCTGTGACTCCAAGCATGGCAAAGGGTGTCCCCCATTCAAGGACAAAAAAGCTGCCTTGAGATGATCATTTTTAGAAGACAAAGGGGGCAAAGCCTGTGAGCCAAGTAAACTAACAGGCGTAAATGTTCAGTTACTCGAGTTCGAAAGTCCATCCACAGAAACAATTCCCTTGGCGGTAGCGGATTTTTCGAAGCAAAGATCGAGTTTGCATCTCATCCTGAGGCTGAGGCTAATCCTAATAAATTGGCCATTGGCAAGGGGTGAACAATGGATACATTTTGTGCTTGAAATGTTACAGGGTTATCGTTGACCCTTGAGGGCCCGGCCAAACATAATGCGGCTTCTGCCATCTGGTGAACAGTATTAAGTCTCTTATCTAAGAGTAATACTGGCGGGGGAGCAACAGGTGTCAAAGGCACCTCAACTTCCACTTGAGAGAGGAGCGATTGTAAATAGTTCTTTGAGTGTTTTTTTGGCAATATTCTTAGATTTTTTCATTTGCACACCCCCTTTACCAAGGCGCACAGGAGTCTTCAAAGCAGTCTCCGCCTCGGCCACAGTAACCATACTCAAAATGTCTTCCTCGGAATCATCTCCCCTGTGTTGCTTCTAGAAGGCTTGATGGCCAGGGGTGCCTGTGTGACCGGTTGACTCAACTCTTGTTGCTCCTCCAAGCCAGCCAGTACCGTGGGGTAGGCTAGGGCCTTCTCCTCCTTATATGTAATCACCACAGGACATGTCAGCTCCTTTTGACTCAACAAAGGTTTTGTTGTAAGGACCAAAGGTGCCAACGGGTCAACAGGAGGCATTGGCCTCCCCTCCTGTTCTATGTCCAGAGCCCTTACCTCTTAGTGAGCTTGTTTTTGAGCAAAGAGGAATTCCTTGGCTGTTAGATGCAAAAATAAGTGGTCAAATTTAAACAAGAGAGATTCCAGTAAAGCTGTATTCGTTTTAGTTTCATTCTGTAAACCTTTTCATAAAGACCTGGTTTATTTCCTCAAACAGCCCATCATGTTCATTCTTGTAACCCTCATCCACTCTTCGTAATGCTGCTGATAGACGGCAAAGGGGAAGAGGGGCAGGAGAGGCGGCGGGGGCAGATGAAAAAAAGTCTGTGCCTGAAAGATGATGTCCACTTTGCGGAGGTAAGTTGGATGATAAACTCAAATCTAATGGGGTGTCGGCCATCGAAAGATCAATTGGAACACTTGGACCCAGTTGAATGGAGATGCCACTAGGAAACACATCGCCGGCACCTCCGAGGGCTCAAATGTGACTTTATTTGTGTCAAGTTTTTTTTAAGGATTCGCGGACCAATTATAAAAAGGATGTAATCAGATTAAGTCTTTGCTTCTTATCTTTAAGGGCCAACACGGAGGTTGATTTAGCAAGGAGCCCCGACATTGAAAAGGAGTCTACCAGGCGGTCACCTTCCTCCGGTGAAAGGGGGAGGGGAAGCTTCACCGCAGCCAACATTTCAGCATCAGTGATCGGGTTTAAGTTTAAAGGAGGAACCGTACCCCCGCTTTGCAGATCGTACATCATAAGGGGGACGCAGCAGGACAGGGCAGAAATACAAAGTTGGAATGGCACTCACCAGTAGCGTCTAGTAACTGCAGAGTCTAGCAAGCCTCAGCCTGATGTTGCACCAAAGTCAAGTCTGCCCCCAAGCTCCAAACTCCAACACTCCCATCACACTATGCACACCACGGGAGCTCCACGCTGGTTGGGATATTCTGTAGCTGCAGCTCCTCCTCCTAGTAAAGGAAACAGTAACAAGACTCCCACAGAATGCCGTGCAAGTACTGTAAGCCTCCCAACACACTACACACAACGTGCGTGCTCCGCGCTGGTCGGGATATTTTGTGGCAGCAGCTCCTTCTCCAAGTAAAGGAAACAGTAACAAGACTCCCACAATTGCTGTGCAAGTACTCTAAGCCTCCCAACACACTGCGCATATATATACATATTCAAGGAAAAACTTTAGTTAACACAACAAGACCCCTGAAATTCAGCTAAAACCACCTTAACTTCATGCCCCCTGTTGCGCAGCCTATGGCCACAATTATTACATCACAGATCACATCAGGGGTTTTGTTGCGTTAAATTCTCACCTTAAGATCCCTGCAACTAAACTTTCTTTCCTGAATTTCAAGGGTTTTGTTATTCCAAAGATTTTTGGATTTTTAGAAGGCTTCCGGACCACTAGGTCACTGTCCATTTTAAAACGTTACCAGACCACTAGACATGGCCTTCGGCCATGGCTGGTGGGCACGGCCGAACACTACCAAAACACTAGCTATGGGCTTCGGCCATGGCCGGTGGGCACGGCCACTCTATATTTTAAAACACTCGCAACCCATTGCTCAAAGACATTCATAAAATAAAAGATTGCAGGCTTTGAGAACTCACAATGTTTTTAGGCAATGCACAGTAAGATTGAATTCTTTGCCATGGACCACAAAATTTGCTTAAGCAGCGTGCTCCAGGCCCCTTGTTTTATGGATGATCTCTTGGTGGCTGTTGTGATACATCGCACAACCCGAACTAACCACGTTTAAGCAGCAAGGAAACGTGGAACAAAAATGACTGGCTGCAAGATTAACTTATGTCCAGGTACTTTCTGCACCCATAGCGAAAATCAAAAGCTGGTACCCATGAATATGCGCACAGTAAGTGAACATATATCGTAAAGTTAACTATACATATAAAGTTAATTTGACCTTCCGCTTAGAAGAAGGTGTCAAAGACAAAATAGCATTGGACTTTTAAAAAAAAGTAAAGAAGACCAGAAAAATAACCTGAGACAGGAAATGTTCCAATAAATATGCTGGAAAAGTATAAAGGTGCTCACCTTTTAAACCCAGCAATGTCGTGAAATATTCCCTGGAAAACTAAATCCCAATATGAAACAAGTGCTTGTAGTCTTGTGAGTAAGCGTCTTCACTGGGAACATGACAACCTGAGTAAAATCCTGGGAGTCAAATACTTGAGCAAGCTTGCCAACTGCAAAAAAAAAAAAACAAGGGGGTGTGTCTGCACTCTGAAGAAAAGTTGCATTGTCCACCCACATGTGTCCTTTATTTGTGCCCTGAAAGGCAGCCACAATTACGGGATAATATCTGCACCAGTGTCCAGGATTGCAAACTCTTTTGCCACATCGTGGCCAAATACTCATGACTTACTTGCCCTCTCATCATTTCCCCTCCTCGCCCCCATGTCTGGCTTTTAACAATACTCTGCTTTATAAAGGTAACTTGAAAATTATACATACCATAGTGTCACTCAAATATATAAATCCTTATAGAACTATGTTAGGTTAAAAGTGTACAATTGTGGCATTACTCCCCCCATCTTGACTGGGAGAATACAAATACCAGAATGCAATTCAGCAAAAGGCAAAAAAATGAGTGGAAAACTTTCAAGGACTTACAGTAGCACGGTTTATAAATAATAATGTGGATGCCGTGTGTTATTAGATATTTAAAACTAGGAAAACACACAGCATTCGGGACTGTGGACTGTCTCCCATCCATGCAGTAACCGGGACCAACACTGTTTAGCTTCAAAGCGAAGAAGGATCCAGCCCCGTCAGGCATTGCTGCTCTAAGTGGGCTTGTAAGGTGGGCTCATTTATTAGGCAACATGGCCTGAGGGGGCTAGCCCCTTGATTGCTTTGAAGTTAAGCAGGGTTGTCCCGGTTACTGCATGGATGGATGGATGGATGTGAAACTCACTGTAAGTGTAAACATATATTTTTTTAATTACGTATAAAAGATTACAGGCTTTGAGAACTCACAATGTTTTTAGGCAATGAGCAGTGAGATTACATTATTTGCTGAGGATCACACACTTTGGTTAAGCAGTGTGCTAGAAGCCCCTTGTTTTATGGCTGGTCTCTTGGTGACTGTTGTGATACATCGCACTACCCCAACTAACCGCACTTAACCAGCACGTAAAAGGGTAAAAAATGATCAGCTGCAAAAATAACATATGCCCAGGTATACCCACATGTGTCCTTTACTTGTGCCCCGAAAATCAGCCCCAATCAGGTGAGATTAACTGCACCATTGTCCAGGATTACAAACTCTCTAGCTACACCGTGGGCAAATACTCAGGACTTACTTGCCCTCTCATCATTTACTCTGCTCACCCTCATGTCTGGCTTTTAACAGTACTGTGCTTTATAAAGATAACTTGAAAGCTACACATTGCATACTGTCATTCAAATATATACATCCTTATTGAACTATGTTAGTCAAAAAGTGTACAATTGTGCCATTATCCCCCAAGCCCCCTCTTGACTGGCAGACTACAAATACCAGAATGCAATTCAGCAAAAGGCAAAAAATTGTCTCTGAGTGCAATACTTTCAAGGACTGACAGTAGCACGGTTTAAAAACCAAAAGCGGATGCCATGTGTTTTTTAGTGTGTTATGTGATATTTAAAATGAAGAAAACACACGGCACCACACTGTGGACTGTCTCCCATCCATGCTGTAACTAGAACCAAAGCTGCTTAGCTTCAAAGTGAGGAAGGGGTGGCCCTCGCAGGCATGTTGCTCTAAGTGGTCTTGTAACTTTGCCTCACTTACTAGTGACCATAACCTGAAGGGGCTGGCCGTTTTCTCACTTTGAAGCTACGCAGGGTCAGTCTTGGTTACTGTATCGATGGGAGACCCAGGTCACCAATGATTTTTCACCACCGAAGTCACTCTGGCTGTAAACATATCTATTTTTTAAAATGATGTATAGAAGATTGCAGGATTTGAGAACTCCCCAAGAATCACACACTTTGGTTAAGCAGCGTGCTACAAGCCCCTTGTTTTATGGCCGGTCTCTCGGTGACTGTTATGATGCATCGCACAACCCCAACAAACTACATTTAAGCAGCACGTAAAAGGGAGAAAAAATGACCAGCTGCAAGAATAACAAATGCCCAGGTACTTTTGCCCCTTTTTTTATTACGTATAAAAGGCTACAGGCTTTGAGAACTCACAATGTTTTTAATCAATGCGCAGTGTAATTAAGTTATTTACCGAGGATCACACACTTTTGTTAGGCAGTGTGCTACAAGCCCCTTGTTTTATGGCTTGTCTCTTGGCGACTGTAGTGAATCATCGCACGACCCTTGTGATGCATCGCACTACCCCAACTAACCACATTTTTGCAGTGTGTAAAATGGTAAAAATTTATCAGCAGCAAGAATAACATAAGCCAGGTACTTTTGCCCCCATAGTGAACATTAAAAGCTGGCACCAATGAATATACACACAGTAAGTGTCCATATATTTTAAAGTGAAATATACAAATGTAGTTTATTTATTTATTAAAATTTTTGTAACGCGCCACATGCCCAGGGGCCTCAGGGCGCACACGGAGACAAAACAGGAACAGGCGGACGAAAAAAGCAGATGAAAACGAGGAGCCACGAGCAAGTTATTCAAGGTTAAAGAAATTAGTTTTTATGGCCCATTTAAACATAGTGTAGCTTTGGATCTGCCGTATCCAAGCTGGTAGTGCATTCCAAAGAAGAGGACCCTGTGCATCAAGGGGGTGCCCCCAAATCTAGCTGTCCTAAATCTGGGGTGTTTGAGGACGACCGCTGTGGATGAGCGAAGGTATATCACATTAGACTTAATACTAATGCGTGCAGACAGATATATGGGACTGCTGAGGCTCAGGCATTTATGCGTCGTAGTTAACACCTTGTGTGTTATACGATGTTTTACCGGGAGCCAGTGAAGTTTCTTCCTAAAGGTGGAGATGTGGGTGCGACGAGATTGGTTGAAAATAGTGCGCACAGCATTATTCTAGGCCACCTGCAGAGATTGAACGTTGGTAGCAGTGGTACCAGATAGGAAGCTGTTACAGTAGTCCAATCCAGAATTTATCAGTGCTGAAGACAGGAGAGCACAGTTTTTTCAGTGATAAATGGGTGAATATATCCTATTCGCTTGTTAATCAGTCCGCAGCTAGACCTGATGTTAGAGACATGGGACTTCATGGATAGCTCTTCATCAAGGACAACTCCTAGGGTCTTAACTTCCTTTGGATAGTAACAGTTCAGTTGACCTTCTCCTTAGAAGAAAGTGCGCAAGACAAAATAGCATTGGACTTTTAAAAAATGTAATGAGCATCAGAAAGACTACAAATACCAGAATGCAATTCAGCAAAGGCAAAACAATGATCTCTGAATGCAACATATTCAAGGACTGCCAGTAGCATGGTTTAAAAAAAAAGAATGTTGATGCTGTGTGTTATGAGATATTTAAAACTAAGAAAACACACGGCATTCAGGACTGTGGACTATCTCCCGTCCATGCAGTAACTGGGAATGACCCTGCTTAGTTTCAAAGCGATTATGGATCCAGCCTCCTTAGGCCATGTTTCTCTAACTGGTCTTTTAAGGTTGGCTCATTTATTAGGCAACATGGCCTTCACCTTTGAAGCTAAGCAGGGTTTGTTCCAGTTACTGCCGGGATGGGAAACCCACTGTGGCTATAAAAATATATTTTTTTGTATTATTGACTGGGAGACTACAAATACCAGAATGCAATTCAACAGAAGGCACAACATTGTTTCAGAGTGCAAAACTTTCAAGGACTGACACTAGCACGGTTTATAATAAAAAGAAATATGGATGCCCTTTCGGTCGCCCATCCATGCATTAACGTGACTGACTCTGCTTAGCTTCAAAGCGGGACTGACCCTGCTTAGCTTCAAAGCAAGGAAAGGGCCGGCTGGTTTCTCTAAGTGGTCTTGTAACTTTGGCTCATTTATTGGGCAACATGGCCTGAGGAGGCTGGCACCTTCCTCACTTTGAAACTAAGCAGGGTCTGTCCTGATTACTGCATGGATGGGAGGCCTGCATTGCAATCGTGTTACTGGTCAGGGCCAGTGATTTTTCACCCCCGACGTCACTCTAGCTGTAAAAATATCTTTTAACAAAAACTGTAACCACGGGTACTGGCCTACACATACCCTTGTTTATCGTAGTAATTTATAGCTGTGAATATTGTAAAAACAGCTGGAAGAAAAAATGTTTTCCTGCCCTCCCAGGCCCTCACCAAGTGCCCCCCTCATCTGTTCCACTCCACTCCCCAGATGGACTCCTGCCCTCTTCCTTTCCCCCCACAAGACATGCTGTTTCTGTGATGCAGTTTGAGATGTCGGCTATTCTAGGTATTCGCAGAGGCTACAGAAACTTTGTGTTGCAAAATCAGTCCCTGGACCCCCTCCAACTCCCAAATTTCATTTGTTGCCCTCTAGCCACCACCCCCCACCCATCTCTAGCCTGATGGCATTTGGATGTTTTTTGAACTGCAAATAGCTTTTTTTCTGCGTGTCAGTTTCCTATATCCTCAGTTATAGCTACGGTTATCTCTTGCATCGAGAGAAGAACAAGATGGCGGTCGTTTCATTTCTAAAAGCCTCTGGTTTTGGGTAATCCCCAAGATATAGCTACCTATTTTCGGGAAGGGGGCACCCCCTTCTCTGTCAAATATTTTAAAAACTACTGGCCCAGAATAATCCCAAACCAGGCATGGATCGCGAGGTAAACGTTGGCTGGAGGGTGAGGATATCTCAACCTAACAGCAATCCTTGGCACGGAGAGAGAAACACATGCTGGTAGGACCATGTTAAGAGATGTCGATCTAGTACCAGGGGGGCGACTTGCAGCTAGACCGTGAGAATATATGTGCCTGGCAATCACCCTAAGTCAAGAAAGAAGTACTTGTTGTTAGGCCATTGCCAAGAAGAAAGCAGGGCCCTGTATCACTAAGACCAAGACTGTCAAGAAGCGAACTGGACATTCTAGAACTGAGACTGAGTTTGAGCCAAGAAGCGTGACGGGTACTACATATCTGAGACTGTGGGCCTCATTACGACCCTGGCGGAGGATCATGGTGCTATTACCATCATGGTCCATGCCGGTAAGTTACCGACTCCGCCATGGAGAAAGGGGGAATTGCCACCCCATTACAAGCTTGGCAGGGCGGTAATTCCCCCTTCCTCCATGGCCCTTCCCCATTCCTATTTTTGCGACATAGGGCTCAGTGGGAATGGGGAAGGTGCTAAGTACAGTGCCGCAAATTGCGGCACCGTAATTAGCACCAAGGTCCCTTTGCGGGTCCCTACTTTAACGGCTGGTCTACACCAGCCGTTAAGGTCGGGTCCCGCAAAGGGACCTCGTAATTAGGCGCTAATAGGTTAACGGCGCTGCAGCCTTTTACGGCGCCGTTAACCCATTAGCGCCTGGGTCGTAATGAGGCCCTGTATATTAGATTAGAAAATTCCTAGGGAGATCAGTAGCCCCATAGCTGGGTCACTGAGAGAAGTTGAGTTGACCCATCCTGACACCTCCCAAGTTTCCTTTATTATTTATAGTTTGATTTCCCTGAAATCAACAGGAGTAATTCTCTCCCACCCATACATAGCTAATGATAGTTGTTTGAACTTTGTAAATGCATCTCTGTCATCTGTTGACCCTTTGCCGCACATCCAACAGCTGCAATGTGTGACACGGTTACATATCATTACATTATCTGCAATGAGTAGCCATTCATTTTATCTTTATGGTGTGAACCATGCAGCAATGTCTATGTTTGAAATGGAGCATGGTATGCTGTGTATGACTATGTCAGTTGTTTGTGTTAGGCGGGTGATGGTTGGGAAGATGTCTAACATATTGGCATCATTATATGATGCCGGAGTGCCTATCGGTAAAACAAGAAGTGACTTCATTCACTCTGTGGTTATGTAGCATGAGGTTGGATCTCACGCCAAGTACCTCAGGCATTAATGAATAATAATGGCCTCAATCCAGCATACACAAATAAACATGGCACAGGCCTTTAAAGGAAGGTCTGTGAACAGATATTAAATAACAAAGAATGGGAATATTTAGGAAATCCACAATGCGTATCTATATACTCCATGTCCCGCTTATTCAATATATTAGTGTAGGCAAATATGTATAGTTATACCTATAATAGGTCATTTATAACGCGCTTAGTACCCAGAAGTTTCTAAGCGCGGACCCAGGGATCGAACTCGTGTTGCTCGGTGTCGTCTTACTTCCAAGACGAACGCGTTGCCTCTGAGCTATCCTCCCAACTCCCGACCTGGAAGGTGATGATTGTTCCGCAGCACATTTGGCAGGCAATAACAGCTACGACCTAAGGATGAAAGCAAGATATATTTCTGTGAGCAAAGCCTGTTCTGTTGATCAGGGCACAAGTCGAGGGCACACGTGGGTAGACGGAGTCCACCCACTTTTTCTCAGAGGGTGGACTCAGTTCCCCCCGCCCAGCTAAAATAAGAAACATTGAATGTTTTCTGTGAATTTAGGAATTAAAGCTGACCTTGGGAATTGAACCGCAGCTGCAGTCGGCAGGTTTGGAAGCCAGACACTTCTCCACTGCACTATATTACTTGATGAAAAATGACAAAGAACTAAAGCAGAAATTTCCCATTTGGGTACTGCAAGTTCCAGAGAAAACATTTGTATTAGTTCTTGGAGTTTAAAACATGCACACTTTTTAACATTTTCAAAAACACTATTAGAAGAAAATATCCTCTCTTGGTTTTGTGTGAGTGTTGATTTTATGAAAGGCAAATGCCATTCGTCCTGTGCAATGTGAGTGGTTATAAAAAGCCAATTGAATGAAATGTGCACGTTTCACCTTGATATGCCAATTTGTGGTGACATCACACCCCATTGCGTTTGATGAGTCCCCCCACTTTAATTTTTAGGACTTGACCCCTGCTGTTAATAATGTTTTTGAGATTGGGGACAGAGATAGCTGAAAGTTCAGCTGCCAGGTGTGGAGGGCACTGATCAGTGACATGAGCTGCCACCTCATGCCAGCAATCTGTGCCATGTGTAGGAACCTACATCTAAGTGCCTCTAAGTCTAACACAAGAGGAGGCCTCACTCCAGGTAACTGTGACATAAGTAGGTGTCTCATTCAACCCAGGACACCGGCTATACTACACATATTGTAAAGGGAGTCCACACTCTAGCTGTCTATTAAGTGATTATGTATCTAGGTTTTGTAACATAAGCAGACATAACACTCCAGGATTTGTACCGTGAATGAGGATGGCACTCGGGGTGTCCAGGCCTACCTCCACTACTCTTAACATCTAGCAGAAGTTTCATTATAACATGGCTGTGACTCTCATTGTGGGATGTCTGTAATGTGAGCAGGGACCTCACTACAGGTTCCTTTAACATTAGGGGCGCCCTAACTCCACATATATTTACCCTGAGGAGCAGAGACCTAATTTCAGGTTCCTTTAATAATAGAAGGGCCCTAATCTCACGTTTAACACGTTTAAGGACCTCATCGTTTAACATGAGGGGAACCAATTAGTGGCTTTCACCCAATGTACCCTGCGACATGAAGGTGGGTCCTGGCTCCAGGCCGCTTGGTAACCACGCCCTGGCGTGAGATTTGGCATTATTATTGATGATCCGGCATTGTTCTGAGAGCCTGGCATAGGCACTGAGGATCTGACGGATAAGTTGGATGACTAATTCGCCTCTCCTACACAAACGGTTCCTTCCCATCATTGGCCTGAGCCAAAACCAGGACGTCACCGCGAGACAGCCCAGATGGAGCCATCTTAATCCAAGTTTGCAATGCATTAATGGACAGAAATCAGATTAAAGCAGCAGCGAGACACAGTCACTTAGGCGGAGGATCCATCAACTTTTGCGCCTCGGTCGCCTCGCTCTCTTGTTTCTTACAGCGTTCCCTCAACACTCCTGTTTGTGTAAAATGAGGATGAGGAGAAAAGTGTATGAATGGGGAGTGAAAGAAAGGAACTCAAGAGGAAACTAAAATTCACAGAAATAAGCTGAAAGAGAAGCTAAGAAGGGAGCATGGAAAGGAAGATAGGAAAGGATGGTTCTATGAATGTTTGCTGCAAATCTTTCGCCGACCTACATTTTCGCCAAATTTGTTTTAACCGATTGTACTTTGTTGCGGCAGAATGCAGGGGGAGACCCCCCCTTGCTATCCTCACCCCTATATATACGTTAACCCCACTTACAATATGCATTTTGACGCAAAAAACGTACAAACAAAATTGGCAAAAACGCATTTGGCAAAATTGGGCTAGACCGACATTTTGGAGGGAAAAGAGGGAGCAAAGTGAGAAAGGAGGTAAGCACCCTCATATTGACCATGTTCTAGAAAGGGAGGGAGGTTATGTGGGAGACCATGATGCAGGAAGGAGGGGAAGGAAGCAAGGCCGGGAGGCAGAAATGGATGAAAGGACAACATCAAATGAGATTTGACAACCTATGAGGGAACTGGGTAATGTAAAGCGCAGCTTCTTACATTTGTAGGTGGACATTTTGCGCCAGCTCTTTTAGGAAGAAGGGTGGGATGGATTAGGTGTGAAAGAGATGGATGAGAATAGCCTGGCCTCCCTGTTCTAGACAGCTTCTAGATTTTGGGGTTCAGGCAGGTGTATCTTGCCCAAGCCGAGCAGTTAAAGGGTGATGATGACGCGTGCTGCTTTGCTGCCTGGTAGTATGGTGGTGTTAGATTGAAAGTGAATATAAGGGGAGGCTTTGCAAGAATCTTCCAAAGGCAAATGCTTGTTCGCCTGTAGTTGTCTAAGACCTATATGCAGCAAAAAACCTATTTATGCAGATTTTACATAGGGGCTGATTCTTGACGCATGTGAAAGCAGAGTAAATTGGCTACAGTACCAGATTTACATTACAGCGGCCAGATAACACTACACATAGTTGTACCCTTGGCACCGTTGCCCATGGAGACAACGATTCATGCGTTATGGCACCATTGTAATGGTGCAATGTAATTCTGATAAACTGGTGTAGTTTGCATTGGGTGTCATCCTTTTTGTCAGTGATTGTTGTCACGTGTTTGACATTGATCGACACACTATATTGCACTTTTTGAATATCCCTTGCCACTTCAATTACTTCTGCATGTTCCACCTTGTTCTACTACTTTGTACCACTTGTCACACCGATTAATGGCAACTAGCAGTAAGGGCCAGCCATGAGTCCACGGATGCTAGTTTCCATGAAGAGCAGCAGAATTCATTCAGCCTCCTCTTCATCAGGGCATGAATATTACTGCCTCATTTCTATGCCACTGTTGTTGACATATGTGGTCACTCGTTCATTATGACCTAGGAACATATTGAAATGTTTTGGATTTTTAGTGTTGCTTTTCATCAGCACTTTAGTTACGCCTATAGTGATAGGCATATAGTGTATGAAATGTCAAATGTATATATCAAAGATTCAATATTTAGTTGATTGATTTTTGTACTCGTCTTGTTTGAATACTTTATTTATGTTAATTAGTTAATCAGAACTTTACACGTAAAATTAACCAACATTACACACACATACATAAAATGTACAATTCATCCAAGAATCATACAATCAATTCCTTAATACTTTTAAAAAAAACATCCACAAATCCTAAAAAATCATACACATTCTAAAAATGTATATGTAAAATTCATATTTCAACATTTCATATACTGTAAAAATGTTCTTTCCATAAATACTTCTTAATATGGAGCCACATTTGATACATAGCAATATGTACAGAAACAGAGTAGGTAGTAAGACAGTGGGCCTCATTACGAGGTGGGCGGTAAGGGATTACCGGCACCGGTAATCCCTTACCGCCCTACTATGAGTTCACTTTGCGGGTCCTTCCCTAACGCCTGTTTTTACCAGGAGTTAAGGACGGGACCCGCAAAGGAATACCGGGGTAACTAACGGTACCACAATTTGCGGTACCGTTATTGCTGCCTTCCCATTGAGCACTATGGGGGCTCAAATGGGAATGGGGAATGGCTCTGGTGAACGGGGAATTACCGGTCCCTCCGACCTCGGAATGGACCGGTAATTGCTCCATCCACCAGACCGGAGTCGGTACGATTTTGGAGGCAGCCATGGCGCTAATGGCGCAAGGCTATCTCCAACCTCGTAATGAGGCCCAGTATGTCCAGAATTCATGATCTAAAATTGCTTCGTACTTATGGACCAAATGCCCTTAATTAATAGCATACAAAGGGACAGGCCATGGTCAGTAAGTAAAAAATGTGTCTAACCATTTCTTAATTGTCAGGGATCATACAGATTCTACAATACCTGCAATCCTCTTGCAGCTTTAAACGTGCCCCTGTAGTAGCCAACACTGGCAGGTGGTTAATACTAATCAAAAGCCTAATCCTACGGACTTCAGGGTCGGGCAGAGCATTAAATATGGTTGGGGTCTCATAAACCTGTATATTACCATAGAGACCAGAGAGTAACCATAAAATGAAGCCAGATGCTCCTAGAGGTCCACCTTTTTCTCAAATACCCTCTTCAGGACCGCATATTGTGTCCCGCAGTTGAAATCTGGAAACCAATTCACAGAAAGGAACATATTATTCATCAGTTGTAGGTATCTGTCCCGTTTCCTGGTCCCAGCAGAGCAATGTAAAACCATACGGGGCAACAAGTTATCTTTGCTGATAGTTTGGATTCTCAGAAACAGCTCACCTCTTCGTCTTAACGTCATTGCTTTTATTGACAAGAAGCCCAACTCCAATCATAAATACTCCATAGGGGTTGACTGCAGCAAACTTAACATGTTGCGCCAAAAATACCCTTCAATACGGTTAAGCCAGTTCAAGTCATCCATCTCCAGAGCTTCCAAACTATACAATATGCAGGGGCAAAACCACTGTTTATACAGCAGTAAAATCCCACCAATGGAAAAACCGGCCCTCTCTCTAGCAAATCTGCTTACCAAAAATGTTAACTGTCTCGCCTTCCCAATCTTAGTCTTTATTATGTTTCCATAACTAGCCGAGTGCATCAACTCAAGTCCTAAGTATTTATATGACGTAGTATATTGGATTACCCCCAATGAAGTTTCCATAGTTAACGTATTCATTTTGACAACCAACTGGTTTTCCTTGGTATAGTGGTCCAGTTCACCAAGTAAATCCTTGATACCAGCAAATGTATGGTTGAATAATATAAGATCATCCGCATACAAGATTGCCGTGATAATTTCTGAATTCATCCTAGGTGACCATTTGCACTAGCCTCTAATCAGCAGATTAAATCAGTTAGGTATAAATTAAAGAGAAGTGGAATCATAATACACCGCTGTATACGTTATGAATAATTGTATTTAATCTGCATAGATTTGAATAATATGTATTTGTTGTAAATTGCGCAATTAATGTATTAGTAATTGGATCATGAATATATTGTATATAAGATGTGATTAGGTTGGTTTATTAATTGGAGTCCTAGCCTTATGATTTCGTAGTGTATTATAGAAGCTATACAGTACCTTGTTTTGTTTAAGAATTTTGTTCGGATAATTGATCTCATCTACAAAACACGCTTTCTTTAGAGTATAGAATGTACAGGCAGCATTACGCACATAACATGTCAACAACAGTTACTCATCCTGCTGAGCTACCTTGACATGGCACTCTACTTTCAAAGAATTCAACATTGGATGTGGATCCCCGATTATGCTTATTATTACCCACGGTGTGTGGTGCTCATTTATCGACCTCGGAAGGATGAAAGGCTGAGTTTGACCCTGCGTCAGCAGGCTCTGCACAGATGTCAAAGCAAGCGCTCTACTCCCTGTGCTATCAGACCAACTTCTTGTTAAAGATAGGTTATCTCTTGCTTTCAGGCTCATTATGTATAACAAGCTGCATGTCTATCACGGCGCTCTGTTGTTTGACAGACTATCAGTCTACGTTTTGGTCGACTATATTTTGTCAACCTGAATCCAGCTATTTTTTTTGTTATGGCGGGTCCTCCCATCACCCCCTCCCTATCAGCCAACCCACCTCCCTACTCGCCTATCCCCATACACACGTATACATATATATATATATATATATATATATTGGGAAAAAGGAGGAAGAGATGAAAGCGCACTCGCCGCAGGCACAGCAAAACAAGTGCCAGGTTCTGTGGGGGGTCGAAAGAAAACACCAGAGACACAGCATTGAAAGTTACTGGTGTCTTTTAATATTAATCCAAAAAAAATTATTAAAAGGCCAAATGCAAAATGCAAGGCACAAAAACGTACAGAGCAGCACATACATACAGGACAAAACAGCAGGACGCCTAGGCAGGGCAGCCTGCAAACAACGCGTTTCGCACTATACTGAGCGCTTGATCACGTGAGGGGGAGGAGATTAGACAGTGCTAAGTACACACACTAACATGAAGTCCCTTAACTGTGTCTATGGCAACACTACCCACAGAACATGTAGAAATAAGAGTGGCCATGTTGGAAAGGAGTGTAAGTCCATGTTATAACAGAGGAATGGAGGCACAGTGCCAAAACCAAAACCTCTGCTAATAGTCAGACGTACAAATGAAAACCCACCACTTGATTTCAATAAATACATTTCTATGTGCTTGGCCATACTTGAGATACTTGCATATATATATATATTTACAAATATATATAAATTTACAAGAGCACACGTTCGGGACCAAGCCACCGCTCCTGCCGCAAGCGGTTTCATCTGTAGACGTGAGCAAATTTGTTTTTCCATTGCGTCTATGGAAAAAACACTACTTTTTGGGACCCCTCCATACAACCTTGCCCCTCTTGATGAAACCTCACTAAACTTGCCAGATAAATTCAGACCGTGCCATATACTGTTTTTGCAAAGTTTGGTAAGGATTCGTCCAGGGGTAGCATAGTTATAAACCGCCCAAAAAGTGCTCTCCCTATGAGTTGCACGACTTAACCATAACTACAGGGCCGCTACCACAGGCCCTGTAATATATATTTGTTTATTTGGTCAATTTGACGAAATGTAGCCAATCATACTATCATAGTGTGTCAAATAACAGCCTACCGCCTATCACACATGCGTGAGCCTGCGAGAAGATTAAAGTCATGCGGGATTAGCCCATGTCAAATTTGTTATGCTAAATCCGTTCCCATCGTCACAATGCATTCTGGTACTTATACATCTGGCTTTATAGTATGACACTAAAAGTCCAATTACCCAATTAACAAGAACACTGAATGAACACTACTGAAAGCAAGGTCTTGAACATCTCAGCCATTAGAGGGCACAGCTCAATCGCTTTGTTTCTGCATATTAACAAACATGGGGTAAATAGGAAGAGGTGTGTTATTCATTTTTCCCTGTAGCCATTCCTCAGACTGTTGGGATATTTCCAGGACTAAAAAGAGGCTGGCAGAAAGGTGTGTCAGTGTTATGTAGCTATCTATTTTCGTTATTCGACACAGACCCCTGCTAACACACAACTACAAATATGTTATAACAATGAATGTACATGAAAAGCAAGTTAAACCCTTTAAGGGTAGTCAAGTGGTGGGATGGCCCGGCTAAGAAAACATAATAGTCACTGCTGCAAAGACAGGATTTTTAAGTACTCAGCCAAACCCAACAGATAGAAATTAGTTTTAGTGCAGCACAGGCATAGTGAGTGCATGGGCAGAAGAAGTGAAAGTGTCTCTTATACAGAATATGTACAGCAATTGCAAGCTACACTTAAACCTACGCCTCACCCTCCTCTCCCTCTCCCCAGTGACCCCACTCACCCCCCTCCACCCCACCACTATTATAATGTCAATGTTTGGTACACATTTTTGTCCATGCAGTTAACCCACCCAAACCCAAGACTGGGTCTCCTAAATGTTATGCTTGAATGATGCCTTCCAAGGTAGACATTGCAGTCTGAGGCAGGATGCAGTTTCTATAGTTATTTGTGGGGCTGAGCCCAGTATTCCCAGTGAGTTAGTCAAGCCAAAAGTTTCAAAGATGACTATTCACTAGTGTATCGGGAGCCAGTACTGGGATTGCAGTTCAGGAGTATTGTGAGCAGATTTCTTCAAACCACGTATAAGTCTGGCTGCATGATTCCTGACTAATTAAGTGCTGGCCTCTGACATTCGTGTGCAAACTGCAGTCTCACAGACAGATTTCAGTTTGGGCAAGGTCGACTTGACATCCTTCAGAAAAATAAAACTGAGTACCTTGAAGATCCTCCTTCTCTTTCCTATCCATCAAACTGTGGAACGCAATGCACAGGTGACTGCGCCCAGAGGACACTCTCCCAGTCTTCAGAAAACCTCTAAACATCTGGCTGTTCAGTAGACCGCAATGAACTAACCAGCATGACCCCCTCCAAAGACCATTCAACTTCTAGCCACCACTTTCTGGAACTCTAAGATTCACCAGAAGCACTCAGATGAACCAGCATTATCCGCAAACTATGAAAGAATGCACAACTCAGATTCTGACATTATAGCTATTGCAAATCTGGACACAAAGGCTTTGGAAAGCAACAACTAGCAATCCAGGAAGACGTAGCGACTAACCCATCTGGGTCATCCTCAGAGACATGCGGCATAGGCTTGTGCACAACACTTAAAAGCAAGTGTACCTTGGAGATCAGATCTCAGTCAGGTTAATTTCCCCAACTGTTTCTCCCCATCATGCATAAGACTGTAACACCATCCCACCATCCCATGAACCAGAACATGCAACAAAGCCCAAATGTCAATGCTGCAAAGAACATAGAGTCATACAGGCACTCTGGTATTTAAAGCCTGCACTCATCAACGTATAATGTTTTGCAATAAATGTTCCCTTATAACAACCCCCTCTTTTTTGGCAGAACCATATGCCACAACACCAGCAAAGATTTCAGAGATGTGCTATACAAACCATTTTGCATTACATTACCATTAACATGGGTAGGACTAACACTTATTACAGAACGTGGGCAATGGAAATATCCTTTATCAGGTACAAGAGAAAAAACATGATTTAGTTATTGTTCAACTTGAAATAATGAAGGAGGGTTAGCTGGAACATTAAGATGGGTTGTCTGTTTGAAGCACTGAGTGGGCACTTTACAGAAGACCATTGAACTGGTATGTTGGAAGTGCAGTATGTAAGTTTGTCCAAGGTGCAATTCAGGGTACTGTGGGTTGGACTTGGAAGGTAACCGATAAAGGGGAAGAGTGGAAGGTGATTGCAGGCCCAATTTCATTTGTTATTTATCTTTATATTGATTTATTTACAGCAACACACTATGATAAAATGTGTTGAATGAAAAACAGACAGTAAACCACTTGTCGTACCAAATTCCGTTGGGAGTATTTTTTTATGGACTTTTAGGAATGTTGATCATGTTATCTTTATAGGGTGTATATTAACTTGATGCAAACCTTTTATTGCCCGAACCCTATTTTGAACTTGCAAAATATCACCTTGAATTGGTTTGTGCCTCCTCCAAACCAGCCTCCCACCCACCTCATTCTATTTGTGTCCACTGATTTACCCCACAGTACCAATGCCACTGCAGTAAAATCTTTCTCTGCTTGTCCCACTATGGCGCTCATTTTCAATTGAGCCATAACGTCAATGGAAGGCTGAGAAATCTCAGAAAGGGTTTAACGCCTTCAATTCACGTCAAGGCTCATTTTCAGGCATTTTTATGGTGGAGCAGAGAGGCGGAAAGCATCTCGAGTTTCTGCGACAACCTTCTTCTCTGTGAACATCCCTATGGAGCTCATTTTCAATCGAGCCCTTGAATAAGGCTGTATCGTCTTCCATTAACGCCATGGCTAATTTTCAAGTATTTGTATGGCAGAGAGGAGGGGCGGAACGATTGCCTGTTTGTGAAAAAGAGCATGCGTCATAGAAATAAAATACTCTCCTTTAGCCAGCATGACAGAGTATTATCAAGCAAACACATCAAATCTGCTCCTTTCCCATGGCCTGCAGAACTTCGCTGCCTCACTGATCCACAGATCTCTCAACCACCTGTCTCCAGGCTACCAGTCCCCTGCACCAGCCGTGATTCGAGTGATGTTGATGTTGCTGGATCTCCACTCAGTTTCTCTCCTATAATGAATGCGGCTGGGTGCTGCTTAAAACAGGGAACTCACTGGTACTTCTTACCACCTCATTATCAAAGATAGGGGGCAGACAGGTCCCACGCCACCCACAGGAGACACCTGGATCGTTTTTATGATGTCATGAGGATTCTACACCCACAGGCATCCTCAGACATGGAAGACTTCCACCATCTTGAAAGAGAGCTGAGATTCTCAATCCTGCAGGGTTAGCGGCCGAAATGAGCTCCCTGGGAGTCGCCTCATCGATGCTATCAAAGCAGTTAAAGTTAGTGATTTAGAAATTAAAGAGGGTTGGAGGAGATGTTCTGGCAGCTCCCGGAAAGTGTGATGAAGCAGCTACCCACATAGCTGCACCACTTTCCATTATTTTTATGGGAAACTAAACCATAAGCAGCCCTCGTAAAGCTCCTAGCAGGTCTCAGAAACCTCCAGGAAGCTTTGTTCACTGCTTTGCCCTCAGAGGAGCCATAGTCCAAAACCCACCCTCATTTAAAAGTGCTCATTTCCTTCCAGCTTTCCTCTCTATAGAACCTGGCCGTTCGCGCATGGTTTTAACATGTCCTCAAATTGGCACCCAGGGACTGTGGCCGCCGTAAAAGTCTGACCACTCCTGAGCCAAAGGCAGTGCTCAGTATCCTCGAACATTTTCCATAAAATGACAAGGATTTGTACTCAGAGTACTGTGGCAGTGGTGGCGATTTAGCACAGTCTAGCAACTTTGCAGTATAAAGGGGAAAACACAAACATAAAAAGCAATCCCACCACTCCTACCCACCCCTTACCCGCAATCCCCGCTTCACTCCCTCACCCCCAACCGCATTCATATGATGTCCATCTAGGATCAAAGTCTATGCAATGCCCAGAATCCGCAATTTGTGTGGGCATAGTGGAACATTATAGTCATTTTGTAGGAATTGCAGTACCAGAGCCCGTTCTTTTGTAAATGCTTGTTGCGCAACCTGAATAGTGTAAGTCATCCACTCCAAAGGAACAACGTTCCATATCTTGACAAATCAATCATGAACGTTTGGGGGCTCTTTGTCTTTCCAATGCTGGGCAATCACCACTTAGGCTGCCACCCTTAACAGTTTGTGCTTTTCGTTTCTGTTTAGGCCATTTTCTTTCTTCAGAGGTAGCAATTCCCAAGAAAATATGAGACTCAGTATGAGTCTGTACCCCTGTACCAAATATACTTTGCATATGTTTGTTAATGGTTCCCCGGTATCCAGCCAGTTTGGGGCATTCTAACCAAATATGTAGCCAGTCCCCTTTCCCACTACAATCCCTCCAACCACATAACCTATGTGGGGTATAGTGGATCTGCGTGATCCGACTGCGGCTGATTTTCCTGCGGCCGGAAAGTTTGCATGAGAAATGTGCGAACCACCAAAGGTTTGCACACTTCCCATGCGAACACACATACACAACACCGACATACCCACGACACACCCACAACACACTTCCACCCACACCCCCAACATAAACATACCCTACTTACCTTTTTCTTCACGCTGAGTCTCTGCGGTGCCAGTTCCCTTTCACTTCCGTGATCGGGAATTGGCGCCGCGGGGTCCTTTTCTTTTTTTTTTACAGGGGCTGCAGGGTTTTCCCACACAACCCCCGCTCACTATACTGTAAAGACACCACCGCAGCCCTCGTTTTTATTTATTTATTTTCGGGTGTGCTGCTGGGGTGTCCCCCGCAACACCCCTCTGACTGTACCACACAGTATGGTGAGCGGGGTGTTGCGGGGGACACCCCCGCAACGCCTGCAGTCTTTTTTCTATACTTACCTATAATGCTACCACCAAAGTCTCGACTTTTTGGTGGTTCGAACCTTTGGTGGTAGCATTTTTAGGACTTCTTTTCCATGCGAACATTTGGATGCGGTCCGTTCGTACAATTCTGGGTATAGTGCCATTGTAACATTATGCCATGATTCTCTAATCTGTAGGGAACATGTTAATTTTGGAATATCCTTCCATAACCCTAAATGCAAGGCCCAAAATAAATGTTTTGTTATTAAGGGTATCCAGGTGTACAAGCTGCACAGACACCTGTTCTCTTGCCAATGAGCCTGTTTAGGAGCACATTCACGTCTGTTTCACATCCCTTCTGTCGACTTGGGCTGGTTGGCTGGTTAAGGGGGCCCACTGTTCTGACCTTCGGCGAGTGATGTTCACATAGTTGGCTTGCAGTCTGAAAGAGTCCCTCCCTGCCCCTCAGTCCTGTGAGAGAATCTTACTGTTGTATACACAGCGCTACAAGCAAAATAGCGGGTCATAGCCTCATGGTAACAGTTAAAGCACAGTAACAAGACAAAACAGGAGGGTGCCAGATTGTCACTGCATACAGAAAAGGTGAATTACAAAGCAAGTCATATCATTGGCTCAAAACGTAGGTTAGCCATTAAAAGAGGGAAAAATATGAATAACAAATTGGTGTGCGCAACCTTCAAATGTATTCATCCAGCTGACTAGATGCAGTAGTATCTAGCCCCCACATTAAATACTGATTACAAGCCACTTTCCATATGGCTATTTTTGGGTTGTAAATTCACGACAAGAAAACCGAACTACAGTTTGGTGCTTTTACTAGGCACTTGAGAAATGTCACCACCTGCCAATCAAGAAATGTCATTCACGTGATTTCCTGTCCCTGCAATCTATAGTACATAGCAATGACCGTGCAAACTGCATCTACTCATTTGGCAACACTGTTCCAAAATCCGTACCTTGACCATACGAGCACTATTAGTTTGTCATTTCATGGACCAACATCATGGCAAAGATCATATCAGATCGTTTGTCAACCACCAACAGCCTTACTTAGATACTTTTTTCAGTATCCAATAGAATCTTGACTTTTTAAACTGGAACAGCATTGGATCTAAATGTTACACACACACATAACCATAGACTACATGACTGGAATTAATGGTCAGTTTTGCTGCAGAAGTTATGATTTATTCTATGTGTAATAGCTGTTCGCTCCTAGGCAGTCAGTTGAGATTGCCCCCTGTTTGGCATCTAAGAACATCCAAAGCACTCAAGGTATGAATGCCTTTCAATGTCACTCGCTTAATGGTTATTCTAAAACCCCATTTATATAGCAATTTAGATTAGACGGCTTCTTTTCGTTTTTTCCGACAAGGTAAAAATATGCATTCCTTAAACAGTCCCATTTACAATTCTGGATTGTAAAAATGGAAAGCCTGCAGTCCCGAATGTCTGTGCATAGCAACTTTGTGCAAAACCTTTTCATGTCATTCCTTTGTTGTTAATTAATATGTGAATTGTTTTTGTGAAACAGCAAACATTCCCCAAATGATGGGATTGTACATGTCCAGCAAGTGATGTATTTGATACATAATAACACTAGTATAAGCATGCAAATCATGCATGTACATTTCTTTTCCCAGAAGGAGCAACACATCATAACCTTTAACAAGTCCATACACTTATCCCCAAACAACCTGGTGAAGGCTTGGCTTGTAAACACGCTTTCATTATAAAAAGCCAAATCTTAAGTGCTTAAGTCCACACCATGTCTAACCGCATAACTATCGCTTCAGAATCTATTCCAGACTATCAGAACATTTCAGCTCTGTATGTCATTAAAGATGAAATAAACAAGTACAACAAGTATTTCTTTGGAATTGATTGGACATTCCTACAACATTTCGGTCTTGTACATTGCTAAAAATCCACTTTCTGAGTGTAGAAGATTTATGTAGCCTTTGATATCCAGAGGAGTCTTTTCCATGTAGATGGGCATTCGTTTTTTGTTTTTCTACTTCATTTAATGTTAGTTTAATGTTTTGAAAAATGTGTAACCACAATGTGAAACGTCCAATAAGCCCGTAGACAAAAGCCTAAATGGGAGATTTGGCTGAATTTCGGCTGTTCTAAAATTCCAAACGGCTGAAAATTTCGAGCAAATCCCCCATTTGGTAACAAGGGCTGCAGGGGTGTCCCCCGCACCCTTTTTCACTATACAGTGAATGGGAGTTTGGGGGGGGGGGGGGATTAGGGGTCCCACAGCCGATCCCGTACAAGGAAAAAAAATATTTAAAAAAAAAGAAAGGTCCCTGCAGCGCCGGTTCCCGATCACGGAAGTGAAAGGGTACAGGTATCCCTGGCACACAGCGAATTGTGCTGCTGCAAGGTAAGTAGGGGTTTGGGGGTGGGAGGGTTTGGAAGCCTGTGGCTGCAATGTTCAGGGGAAGAAAAGACCAAATGTTTTCGGAAAAATAACTTTCTGCCTTTTCTCCCTCGAACATTTACACCATAGGCTTCCAACCCCAATCCCTCTTTTCATGTTTTATCCATGTCTGTATTATGCTTTTCATAAAATATATGATTGAACTTCACTAAAAAAGTTTATGTTAAGTTTTTAATCTTTCAACTGTCACTTACTTTTCAATAGTGATTGTCTACAGAGGGCCTTCCTTTGCAGAAAGGCAGACAATGGTCCATGGATCAATGGACAACCCATGATCCAAGGGCAAGCCTAGGCTCTCTGAGACTGCTAGTGTGGTGATTTGGTGCATTAAAAAAGCTGATTAACATAACATAGCTCAGAAATATCTAACACAATGTATCACATAGTTTTTGCTTCCACAACTGATGTGTCGGTCTTATCTCAAAGTCAAGTTTGCAGCATCTCTTAAAATGCCATCGACATACCAGCGCACCCCCTCCTCTCCCTATGCTCTCCAACTGCACTCCGACTTCCACCCCTTGAGGCCCGGTCAAAAATAGACCATGCAGTCTATTTTTATTTATTTATTTCTAATTTATGACTGTTAGTGCAGATATGACTAACGGTCATACAATAACAGCAAACCAGGTCAAAGGCCTCTACCACTTCAACTCAATTGTTCAGGCTCTTCTCAAGTCCCTCACATAACCAAACACTATAAAGACATTAAAGACTTGTTATCCCTTTAAAATGCCTCATATACATAATTGAGTTCAAACTGAACCTACATATGTATGCTATATCTTCTTCAAAATTCACGCATGCCCCCCCCCCAAAGGATCCACGTGCATCCACACTAACACAATCTCTCCCTTCCCCTTGCTGCATCGCCCCTGTCTATTGTTCGTCATTCTTTGCCACCCTCTTATCTTGCCTGGCATCTTATTTTTCTCCATATCTACAGTCTGGATACCCTAGGCAAAGGCACAATATGCCACATTTTTCCTAGAGTAGCCTCACTGACCTGGCGTGTAGCCAGCAGATCATGTGGCCAAAATGAGCTGGCCCTGCCTTTCCATCCTTAGGGATTGGGGATTCCAAAAGAGATGCAATACTCCCTAGCTGGTGCACACAGATCTTCACATGACCTGCAAACCCTGCAACGAGTACTGCCATGCATTTCAGATTTTGGGGGCATATCACACCTCTCTGGTGTACTCTTTCCTCCTTAGGGTTTACGCAACCGCAAGTGGGCTGCAATGCGCCCCTTTTTAATATTTTATGGCATAGCTTCTAAGTCAATTGTCCACAATGGTGTTCCCATTTTCTCCCTAGCAAACAACCAGATTGTCTAGTCAGTTTACTTGCCCTTTACTGGACACAGGTTTGCAATATAGACCATTCAAAAGTGGTAGGTGGGCCAGCAACATTTTCGGAGGCAACCCATATAGCACTAATTGCTTTTTGGACAGATGTAAAAGAAACCTTGCAAAGTAGTTGCACCAAAAATGCAAAGCACTGTTTGGGGACCAGACAACTACTCCTCACAAAGGTCTGGGACGAAAATTCTTGAGTGCTTCATGCTGAAGGTGAGAGCAAAACTTCAGGAACATTTTTTGGGATGCCCCTGTAATTGTGCTCTACCTTGACTACCCTTCCCTAAAGCTTCCCCAAACCATTCAGAGTTTGGTTTATATCGTATTTGGAAGATGTGTCAAAGTGTAGAAAAGTTATAAAAAGTGTTCTTCATATGCAGAGTCCAACTTAACCATAACTGAGATTAATTGAAATGTGGGGAGACAACGGAGGAGGACTTGGGAAATCTGGGGGCCAGAAGAAGTCTATGGGATGACTTCTCCTGGCCATGGAGGCTGTATATTGGGTATCCTCCTGTGCTCACCCAGTCCCCCCTAGCACCAGACAAACCAGACCCCACAGTCACCTAGTTAGGGAAGTGCTCCCAGTGTGGCATTTCATGAGGGAATTGTATGGGCTGTACGGAAGAGTTTTCCATAATGGATTGAGTGAGGGGAGTCAGTAACAAGAGGCAGAAACGATGGAAAGGTCACAATAATGGAAGGATTGTAAATAACACCATGCATACTGTGAGCCTGCCACTTTCTCACGGCTGGGTCCTTGCTCCTGTTCTTGGAGCAAAACTCCACCATTGGTGAGGAAACTCTTGAGTGGACAGTGGATGGATAGTCTGAGGAAAAGCGGCCACTCCTTGTCACGGGAGAACAAACAGGACCGACAAGTAAAGTGCAAAAATGTTCTTGGTGAGCAAATATTGTTGCCAGAGTGGCACTGGGATGTGTAAGGGACTCATGGTGGAAACAGTAAAGACAGACACAAGTGATCGCAGTTCAAGGGTGATTATTAAACTGTAAATGCAGGGTGGAAAACTCCTAACCTAAACCTAAATCTAAGTTGGGAGCAAGCGTTGACCATCAAATGAAAAATAAGGCAGTCCTTGTGGCGTCTTGTCAAAGTGAAAGGCCTATACTAACGAAAACCTATCGCCAAATCCTTACAACTAATTACAGAAAGAAAGTGGGATAGGGTTTTCAATAAAGAAAGAAGTGTTCACAAATAGTAAGTCAGTCCCTTCCCCACCTTTTGAGCACGGGACAAGGTGGATCGCCTGAGCACAGCACACACTCGAGCTTTCCCAGCACGAGCCGACAGTTCCATACCAGTTATCAGGTTCTTTCATGGTTAATTCTTTTTTCATTAAAAGTCTCTTGCCTTCAAGGGCCTGATGTATTTAGAAAAACACACAAACAAAAAGAACATTAGGGTGATGACTTTCCACCCCTTGGATCTCCCTCTCTCGGGATGGGACCCCTAGGCTTCCCTCAATCGGGCTCAGGCCTTTCTTTCGGGATCTCCCTCTGCCAGACTCGGATCCCAATACCAAGGCAGAAAATCCACTTCCCCAGTCTTACAATACTTCTTGCATTCACAAATCTTAATGTCTTTTTAAACAGTTCTTCAGTCTTTGCCCCTTTTTGTCGGCCTCCCTCTGCCGGGTTCACGCTTGCCTACTTTTGCAAAACAGTTCACTGTGGACATCTTTCAGTAGGGTTCTTTCCTGTCAACAAACTGTTCATAGGGACTTCAGGCCTCGCCCCTTTTTGTTTGCATCGCTCTGCTGGGATTACTCTTGCCAACCTTTGCAACACACAGTTCATGCACTAATTTCACCAAGCAGGATTCATTTCCCTTAACTTCACAATCATCTGTCGGCCAAAGACGTTCAACTGTACAGAGGGTTTCACAAGACCCCTGTATGACAACTTTGACTCCTCTTTGCCTTTTCCCAAGGTCTTCTGGTTACAATAGTTTCTACCATCAGGTAATCGCCCAGAGTTTCCTGCATGAGCACCCACGTTGTGCCGGACTCCTCTATTGCTGGTTTTCCCCCTTTTCATCACTCGCTCGTTAAGCCTTTCACAGTTCAAATTACCCATTGGCTGATTTTCATTCAACACAGTTCGGTTTCTTATCGGCTCTCCCCTCGACTCACAGGCTGTGATGAACCGCTTGGCTTTCTTTCCCTTTGGAGTCATAGTTGGTACCACAGAGGCAAGCGTCTCTCCCTGGCTTGGTTATCAGCAGAAGAGGGTCTTGTGTACCGTTGACAACTGCTACTACACACGCTGGCTATTGTTTGCAGTCTTATGATTCCGTCTGCAGAGGTTTCACGGACCTTGGTCGGAAAGGGCAAGGTTGCTTCTCTCCTTGTCATCCTTTTATCCCGGTGGGGAAAGCAAAGGGCAATCAGGTGTGTGTGGTTTTGGTCAATTGCCTGACTTTGCCTGACCCTTTCATTGGGACGTGACAGGTTAACATTTCGGATATTAGTTACTTGTTTGTGGTGTGCAAGAGTGTTCATGTCGGAAAAGAGGGTGGTTGGTGTTTCTAATTGTCCTGTGTAGTGGAATGGGGAAAAGGTGTTGTAGGGAATTATAACCCTCATAATGAGAGGATTGGCATACTTAAAAGGATGTGTTTGGTAGGGTTTGTGAAATACATGGGATTGGCTGGGATTATTGTTGTGAAAAGAACGGGGGATTGTGGGAACGGTAGTGTTTTGTGAAGGTAGACTGGGTGTTCAGGAAAGAATAATCATAGGAATGTGGAGAAGAATGGTTGGGAGTATTCTGGTGGACAACATGAAAACAGATACTGAGAGAGGTTTTTCCTACGGTAATGGGGGATGGGCTTTTAATTGGTGTACCAGAGCTGTATGGTTGGTAGAATTCTAATAGGGGAGCTTCATTGGGAAGAAATGAGATAGATGTGGTACAATCTACAAAGGTTTCAGTGATCTCATTCTCCTCTCCTTCTTCCTGAGCATAATACTGCGTCGCACCTGGGGTTTGTTCCCCAAGCACAACTGAGAGCGCCAGCTCTCCCCTGGACACCTGAATAAGGGATTCCTGAGGTCTACTTGGGAGAAAACCCTCAGGTTTCTCACAGATGGAACACATGACCTGCCAGACCCATGATGCTTTGTCCTGACCCAAAAATATAGTCTGGCTTTTTGAAGAACTTGGTCCAAAGAGACATAGGGCCTCATTACGAGGTGGGCGATAAGGGGTTAATGGCGCCGGTAAAGGTGCCGGAGCCGTTAACCCCTTACCACCCTATTACGAGGTCCGCTCACGGGACCTGCTCTGGACGCCTGGTTTTACCAGACGTCCTTAGTGGGTCCCGCGAGCGGCCCAGCATGCTAACAACGGGCCCGTCATTAACGGGCCTGTGGTTAGCATGCTCCCCATTCCCATTGAGCCCTATGGGGGCTCGAATGGGAATGGGAATGGCCCGGTATTTCACCATTCAGGGAACCCGGACCCGAGTTTGGAGGCAGCCATGCCCTTATTAAGGGCGTGGCTACCTCAAAACTCGTAATGAGGCCCATAGTCACCAGTGAGCTCATGAAATTGGGGAATGCACAAGACCTAATTGCATTGAGAAAGACATGGGAACCACATAGGGAGATGCAATAAGAAAACCTATTGGTTTATCAACTGTGCACAGTCCAACAATTTAGCTTCAGAAGCTAGTGTACAAAGTTCCAATTCCTAATACAATCTTTTTCAGTAGTAATTTGCTCTCAGAAAACCTTCCAGGTTATTGCACACAAGATATATCAAGAATCTTTTTAATTTTCGAGTGCTTATTTATTTTCTAGCGGTGATTAGCTTATTCCTGCCAACACGCGTTTCGACCTATTTGTACACATGTCTTTGTCAGGGCCAATAAGTCACCTTTATCAGCACATATTTCAGTATCAACATTTTAAATCCATAGTAGCCAAAAAACATATATTTTGTACTACACATTTATGTTGTGGTTATCCATATACAATCAGAAAAATTAATAAATACCGCTTAGCAAGTGTACCAGTGGCTGTTGCCACATCAGGGGGATGAGGTTACCATTTCAGCGGAAGACAGGAAGAAAATGTATGTATATACATGAATACATCATGCGTCAAGTCTTTCATTTCAAGTATAATCACTTGACTCCCAAATTTCACCACTGTGTTCAGCATGCATCAGGCTAAACATGTTTATCACATATTCCAAATATTGTATGTACTCACATGTTAAAAATAATGTATTTATTCACATTGTAGAATGAACTACTAATACAACTGACCAAAGTAAATCCACGTCTCCATCACCCACATGTCATGAAGAAGTCTTACAATTACTTCCCCAGTGATCTCCCCAACTTTGGGACACCCATTATTTGTGATCAGAGTGCCATGCACCTATCTCTTCTATAGGTTAATAGCAGTGTTCCAACCTCTCTCTCACGATTTGCTAGACTAATTATAAGCGGACTGTTCTCCGAGTACTGTCAGGCTTCCAAATAGGAGTCCACGCATAGAGCGTCAGAAACAGCATCAGATGCAAACTGGTACTGTTTCTACACCAAGTCACAGTGTTTCCTGTTCACTTACCATTCCAGCGATACTCAAGCCCTGTACCTGGAGACGCATCATAATCCATAAGCGTTGCAGCTGGAGGGTGCCATGGAAACAATAGCGTCCCCTGCATGCACGGTATGGTGCTCTCCGTTCGAGGGGCATAGTCAGAACACACGACTAAATGTATATAGTCCTTCAGTTGACCGCACAGCGGTGCTTCTGATTTAGAAAAATCATGGCTTCTTGTTTCTTGCTACTGTTACCTGATACCTTGATTACCAGACCTTGCCTGCTATTGACCTGACCTTCTTTCGTCTCATCCCGTTGCTACATACTAAAGAATACTACGTTAACCGAACCACGGCTCTGTTTCTGGATTATCCCTTGTCTTCTGATTTTGTATCTGGCATCACTCGCCCGGTTCCAACATGGATTGTTAAAACGGACTGCACCATTGTCACACTGTATTTTTTATCCTGACTGCCTGCACTGTCTTGACTCGGATTGAACACTCTAACTACCCTGCACTTCCTGAAACACCTCATCAACTAACGCTGGTTGTGCAATTACAAGTGCTCCCCCTATAACTGAACCTCCAGATATTGCACACGAACTAGAGACTTACCGCATGTGTGCACTGTTGTTAGGCATCCTCGTTCCGGCAGGATAGTTGGCTACCTGGAACTAGAGACTTTCAGCCATAACTCGTATCAGGCGTTTGCGTGCCGTCGGATTAGTTTTTCCATGGATATACTTGCTGCACAGTGGCACAGGATCCCGAACACCATCTAGATGCTTCTCCTTGCAATTACATTGGAAAGCACCATTTCATAGTCCTCGTATTTTTTGATTTATCTCAGTTCTGCCTAGTAGAATAGTAATCTATGTTGTGTTGTAGGTGTTTGGGTGTAATTCCAATTCTGAGAGGGTTGCAGAAGGAGATTAGCCATTCAATTACAACAGTAAGCCACCTGGAACAGGTTAGCATTACGGATCTGTTATCTAATTCTCTTACCTCTTGCATAAATCAAGTGCATGATAAGTGACAGTGTTCTTGTCTCTTTACAGTCTTCCTGTGTTTTCGTGCTGTGTTCCATCTTCCAATTAATAGATTCCTCTGCATGTTGAAGAACTCTTCGGCCACGCTACGAGTTCAACTACCCAGATTCTGACATAATCAGAAGCCTACACGATGGACACAAACGATACTTTAGCTACCATTATGCAAATTGGGCTAAATTACGGGCGGATATGGCCACTGTGCATACTTCTACTCAGCGCCACACTGATGAACTAAAGGCCAGTATTCAGCCTACAGGAGTTTTGCCTCCTCCTCCAGCAGTAGCTTCTGGTTCAGGTGTTACCTTGCCATGGCAGGACGTCAGTCCAGTGTATATGACATCTCAGTTACCTTTGGCCCCTCCGGAGAGGTTCACTGGAGATCCAAAGACCTGCCGGACCTTCTTGAACCAATGCAGACTGCATTTTTTGTGTTGCCCAAATTAATTTCCTGATTCCACGACTAAGGCAGCTTTTGTGTTGTCCCATTTGGGAGCTACAGCCGCTGCATGGGCGAATCCTTTATTGGAAGAAGGCAGTCCAATGTTGTATGACTGCAATGCCTTACTCAGTGCCATGAGTCGTGTTTTTGAAATGCAAGCTACCAAATTGGAATTTCTAGGTCTATAACAGGGCGATTCCTCGCTCCTTTCTTACGTGACCAAATACAACCAGTTAGTTGATGAGACTGGTTGGCCAGAGGACAAGAAGGCATCCCTGTAATTCAGAAGGACCATCCTGAGTTGGTTAATGTGGTATATGGTACTACTCTACTGTCAGGTCTGGTGACCGAACACACGGTGGATGTAATCATGACTACGGAATCCGGTCACATGGAATCAATCTGTTTCGATGTCATTGCTGCTCCTCAGTATAAACTCATTCTGGTTTTACCTTGGTTGACATTGCACAATCCGGTCATCGACTGGAAATTCAGTGATGTTTATTTCTCGCAAGGATATTGCAAGACCAGTTGTTTGGGGTCAGCAGTACCTATTAAAAATCCATGTTGGCCACTACTAGACATTGCAGCAACTGTTGAAGCAGTCATGTCTCCGCCTTTACGCAAAGAATACGAGGCTTTCAAAGATGTTTTTGATGCCAAAGGGGCCGGCATCTTGCCTCCCCATAGGCCCAATGATTGCCCTATTGCTCTGGTGCCAGGGGCAAAAAATTCCTTCTGGACACATCTATTTGTTAACTCTGAAGGAGGACGCTATGCTTAAGGAATATATCGACAAGGCTTTAAGTACTGGGTTCATTCGCCATTCTCGTTCTCCTGCTGCCTCTCCGATGTTTTTGTGCCCAAGAAGGAGGGTGATCTCCAGCCCAGTATCGATTAACGGGAGCTCAATGCAATGATGAGATGTAACCAATACCCCATCCCTCTGATATCAGTGCTTCTGGATCAACTGGGTTCCTCCAAGATCTTTACTAAGCTGGACCTACGAGGGGCCTACAATCTCATCAGAATGCGTCAAAGCGATGAATGGAAGACAGCTTTCAAGACCCGATATGGGTTGTTTCAGTACTGTGTCATGCCATTCAGACTATGTAACACCAATGCTACTTTCCAACACTTTATCAATGATACCTTTAGAGATATGCTTGATTGGTTTCTTATCGTATATCTCGAGGATATACTGATCTACTCCTCTATGTATGACTCCCATGTTAAGCACATGCCCATGGTCCTACAACTTCTTTGGATGAACCATCAATACACCAAGCTTGAAAAGTGTATATTCCATGTTACCACAGTGGTGTTTTTGGGCTATGACATCACTGACAAGGGGGTATAAATGAGCTTCTCTAAAGTGAAAGCAGTCTTCGAATGACTGGTACCTACCAGTATGAAAATGTAGCAGTCTTTTCTTGCCTTTGCAAATTTCTATAGGCGCTTCATTACGTCTTTCTCGAAAATCGTGGCTCCCCTCACTTCTCTCACGAGCTGCAAGAGGTTTTCTGTCTGGAGTAATGCAGCTGAAGAGGCTTTAGACACCCTAAAAGCGAGTTTTACGATGGCACCAGTTCTGCAACACCCAGATCCTGCTTTACCCTATGTTGTCGAGGCCGGTGTCGAACCAATCGGTTGGCTGTATTCCCCCTTCTTTCTTCATCTGAGGCTGTGTACTGCCGTTATCACATGTGAGAGAGTCCCGTTGTCGGCGTCATCAGAAGGCACGAATCTGCAACATGCACTCCCAATTTTTCGGCAAACACTGCCGTCCATTGTTGTGAGGAGGTCTAGGACGTAGCGGATTTGCATGGTCATTAACCGCAGGGCTCCAAGTTCCCCCTTGATGACGTTGAACCCTTCTGTGTCATTGGCCAACTGGTACAGCTCCCACCTGACGATCTGGAGCCACTTGGCGTTTGCACAAGCCTGGATGCTTGGTACGAGTGATGCGAAAAATGTGTCTGCTGAATTGAAAAGTTTATATTGATCGAATATCTGATCCAGGAGTTCTGAGGATTCTTTGCAGAGGTAATTTGATTATCTCCTTTTGCGATACACCCTTTCCAGCAGCTCATCTTCTGATAGGATGTCATAGGCGGGGGTTCTTCAGTTGTTGACTGGGGTGCCGGGGACGGTCTGATGGGCACCCTCTCCCCCTGGAGATGGCTCTCCGGAATTACCATTAGAGCTGGGTGCAGCGTGGAAAGGGCACAGATACATCTCAATGATGGTGGGAGGTGCAAGTAAGCTTGTTTGCCACATACCCAGTAAGTGTCCATTAGTGCTGCTGTGCCTTTCTTCAAGTCAGGGAGAATGAGTGTTTTGTTTCAGTGTTTGTTTGATCCCATAGGTACTTTTCCTTCTCTGTGGAAGCAAAGTTCATATTGGAGCTCACGCTAGATCTTGATGGGTTTTTCAAGAGCTGTTACCCATGTCAGTTTGGCGATGTGTTGAGAACAAGCTGGAGTGCATGTTTTTTCAACCCATTGGAATTTCTCATCAGACAGTCCACGCAGTGCTTCTGCTTTGCACATTACGGTTTCGTCTTGCCACCTGTTTTCTGTGACCATTGCCCCTTTTATGATAACAAAAATGGCTCCTTGATGCAGAGTACTCCTTGCGGCTTGCTGTGGCAGGTATTTTCATTTTGTAGCAGTTGCAATGTTACTGTATGTGCCTGGAAGGTACGCCGAATTCTACAGAGGGCTAGATGAACCAGACACTGGGCATCCGACAAAGGTGCTTCTTGGGGTATGAGGCCTTTGGGTGTCCCGGAGGCATGGGGTATCAAGGAACAGGAACAGACATAAAAACTTTCATTTGTTGTCTGCTTAGCCATGCCACTCATATCAGAGTACCATTTATTGGATTGATCAGGGTGGTGGGCATCCTCTACTGCATCTAATCCCAGGCCATGATATGCATCCTATCTCTTACGCTCCGCCCCCCTTCTCTGCCTTCTGTTCCCCCCTAGACCACTGTATAACTTCATTAATGTTTGGTACCTATTTGGAAAATGCCTGACCATATTTCATCAATGTCTTCAATATTACTCTGCCAGGGTTGTGCGATAGAATACATTTGCGGGACGGGTGTTGGGAACATAAAGTGCATGTACTCGTCATTTGATGTAGCTTCATTAGTTGCTGGCATATACATATATGACGGTAATGTTTGTTTGTTTGTTTTTATTATTTGTAAAGTGCACCTAACCCGTGGGTAGCAGGGCGCAAAGCAACAAGAGGAGTGTACAACTTAAGTTACAGAGCACGCAGTAAATGAATCCAACTAGGTTACAGTGTTGGAAGCATCAAACATTTGGACCAATACATCAAAGTATAAGTTATAGGTGAATATACATAGTTTACAAGTTGTAGATATATCTAAGCATAGAGGTGAGTGGATATACAATTTATACACAATTTACAGTAGGTGCGGCAGTGGAAGAGATTGGATGTCATAGCATTAAGTGTCATGTTCCTTGATCCAGCGGATGGTATTAGATCAGAATTCCGGGTAGGGAAGGTCTTCCCTAAGAGATGGTGGTAAGCAATTACAAAATTGTGCTGCTTTGACGGGAAAGCTATTTCCAGACATAGTACGTTTGAATCTTGGGACAAGGAGGAGGTTTGAATTGGCCTTTCTAGAGGGGCAGCAGGAAGTCGGTCTGGTGAATCTCGTTATCAAATATTGAGGGACCGCTTAGTGTAGGCATTTATGGGTCAGAGAGAAAGATTTAAGGAAAATGTTATCTTTAGTAGAAAGCCAATTGTACGATCTCTGAGATATGTGCTTTCCTCGGGAGGCTTAGGGCTGCTCTTAAGGCATTGTTTTGTAAGGTTTGAACTGTTACATCAACAATTGCATTATCATAATAAACAACAAATGGATTTGTGATATTGGTTATTTTCAATATTTCAGACGACGGTGCTTTAATTGTGTGGTTCTTTTGTAAAGAGATCAGGTTGATAGGGGCATTGTGATCCCACATTAGCTTTACCCGTCCCATATCAATTGGGTTCCTTCTTGTACAAGAGTGCCCCCCTTGCTTTATATCACCCAATATAAAGCATATACTCCAATAGGGCCCCAGGCAAAATATCATTGTGGAGAATACAATGGCCACACAATAAAGCCCGCAGTCATATGAGTATGCTCTAGTAGCACTAACACTTCCCCTATTGCTATCTACATCTGTGACATTGTCAGTGAGTGCCCTCGTTTCTGCCATGTTTGAACCTGAAGAAAGTGATACAATGGGTTAAGTACACACATTTTTACCATAAAACCACATATTTTAACTATGGAGGAAAGAGACAGAGAGAACGAAAGAAGGAGAGAAGGAGAGAAGAAGAGAAAGAGAGAAGGAGGGATAAATATTTTAGATTTTTAATCACTCTTTAACATATTATACTTTTAGAAATCGCTTGTGATAATAATATTTATACTTTTCTTCTATGCTGTTATATACATCTCATTTTACTTCAATATCATTTTCCAAATTAGGTACAGCAACCTCGTGTTCTCGTTGCTGTCCCCCTTCTGTTACTGTGCTTTCCTTACATCAGATAGATGTATCCAGTACTTCAGGCCCTTAACCTTCAATGTGGAAGGTGTGCAATATATTACTTCATAAGGGCCATGAAATCGTGGAGAGTTCCATCTCCGTACAAAACTGGCAATGTAGACCCATTCCCCGGGCATTAACTGAGAGGTGGGGCTGTCTGCTGCTGGTGTGTTCATGACCGTTTCTTCCTCCCTTGTAAATGCAGGGCCATCTGTCTGGCTATGCTTTGAACTGCCCTCGTGAGTTGTGTTAGATATTCCTTGAACTCATTCCCCAGCACTGTGGCAGCTCTATGGGCGTCTGATGCTCTTCTTATTGGAGACAGTGGTGTTTGAATAAGTCTTCCCGTCACGATTTTGTGCAGGGACAAATGGTGGTCCTTGCTTGGTTGAGTTCTGAGTTGGAACAGTGCTGGGGGCAAGCAATACACCCAATTCTTCTTTAGGGTGTGGCATAGTTTAGACAGTCTGCTTTTAAGGAGGCCGTTTATTTTCTCAACCATCCATTCGCTTGCGGGTGGTAAATCGAACACAGTTTATGTTTTATTTCTAACAGTGATGATACTTCTTTGAAAAGGTCATTTACAAAGTGGGTCCTGTTGTCTGACCGTATGACATCACAAATACTCCACCGTGGGAATACATCTCTTACCATAAATTTGGCAGCACATTTTGCATCTGGGTGTGCACAAAGACCTGCTTCTACCCAGTGAAAAAAGGGGCACACTCCTACTATGAGGTATCTTGCTCCATTGCATCATTCGCCCATATCTGCGTAATCTATGTGTACCTCTCTGAAAGGTCCAAAAGGGCAGGGCAGTGTCCCCTGCAGTGTTCCGAGTGTCATTCCTGAGTTGTATGTTTGACAAGTGATGCATTCTATTGTCATTTTTGTCAGGTGTTCCCGAAGGTTCGGAACAAACCATTGTTCTTGAATATCTGCAGCTATGTGCTGCTTAGAAGTGTGTGCTGGGAATTAGAACTGTTGGAACACTAAGTGTAATAATTCTACAGGCATTACTACTTTCCCAGTTATCTCTTGCTGCCAGATGAAATCTGTTGGTGACTAACTGCAACCTCTTTTTACCCACATGTCTTGCTCGGTGGTCAGTCAAAATCTCGAAAAAATAATCTCGAATAACAATAAGGTCGATTTTTTTTTTTTAATTATATATTTATTTTGGGGTCCGGGATTAAAAGAAAAATGGTAAAAAAAAAAAAAAGGAGGGTTGGGGGGCGGAACCCCCCATTTCAAATAAAAAACGTCATAAAAAAAATTCGACCTTTTTTTTCGGCCTTTTTTTTCGAGATTTATTTTTTCGAGATTTGTAAATTCGGTATTATGACCATAAACCGTCTTGCTCATCGTTTGGTACATGTTTTTGTAGCTCTATTATCTCTATTATCTGTGAGATGGGCAAAGACTTGTATCCTTCCTCCATCTCTTCAGTTGTGTTATTTTTGAGAATTTTTGAGTATGCATTGTACTGTTTGGCGTTTGTGGAAGTACGCTGCCTGCTTTGCAGCTGTGTTGGCTGCCGTGTTTCCTAATGAGATGTCGTCATTGTTGTTTGTGTGGGCCTAGCACTTCACTAAAGCAATCACTGAGGTTTCCGCCTAATGCTTCTATCAGGTCATTAGTAGCTGGGCATGCTGTGCTTTAGAAGGGCCCATCTGCCCACTTTCTTTTGCGTCACTACCATGTTCCCTACCCTACTCCTGAGTCTCCCTTGCCATCTCTCTCACCAGTTACCCTTCTTCTGGCTCGTATCACAGCAGCAGTGGTTGGCCAGCTGCAGCTGCTCCTTCCTCATACTCATCTAAGTCACTCCAAAACTCATCTATTTCTGCTTCCCTGTCAGATGCTACACTACCTTGCTCATCACTTCCTTTGTCACTTCCTTGATCTACACGTAGCACTTTTATTGGGGTGTTATTGAGGTGGAAGAAGAATTCCTCTGACTTCCAATCATCATGCTTGTGTGGTGGTGAGTTGTCTTTCTAGATCCCTGGTCAAAGTTGCAATGTTTACTGGTGGTACACATGTAGAACCATACAGACCTCTGGAATCATAAGGGGTGGGGGTGCTGCTGCGGGTGTGGCAGGCAGGCTTGGATGGGGCCGGTGGGACGGGACGCTATAACCTTCAGCAAGTCTGGTTAGTAGAGGGTACAATTTTGCTGGTTCTCCTTTCTCACTTTCTCCCCCTCCTCCTGTTGTCATGGATCCCACCTCAGGTGTCACTTTCTCCCCCTTCTCAGTAACAGGAGGTGGTTCTTCAAACATTCTCCAGAGATCTAAGACCTCCCTTCTATTCTGGAGCTGTTTCCCCTTATACTTTGCTAACAAATATGTTGTCACAAGATCTAATATCCTCTAACGATCCTCCTTCCGGCCATACTTGTGACGTCCCTTCCCCATTAATCTCAGCAAGCCACTGGTCATGATACTTTTTTATTTTCTCGCTGTACAGAGGGAGGTGCTGACAAATGTGCATTAAAGGAGTATTTGCCCCCATGGCTTCTACTTTGTTACTACCTTGCGTGCGTGTGTACTTTGTGTGTGTACTTTGTGTGTGTGTGTGTACTTTGTGTGTGTGTGTACTTTGTGTGTGTGTGTACTTATACTACAAAAATACTTCAGTTAACCTTGTTTTAGCAGAGAACAACCTTTAAATCATTACAATTCAAACCCACTTTCACTTACACCTTGTTCGATCCAGAATACTTCATAAACATAAATGGAAACAATAGAACATGAAACCACTTAACGGACAGACATATATATAAGCTGACATACTTTACTGACAACAATGAACCAATAACAAATATCAACAACACTGTGCTTTTACTCCCTGCCCATTATAAACCTATTAGGTTCTTTCTCCACATTCAGTCTTCACATTCACCTCTCCCTGGGCCCTTTCTGGGCCTTCCTCTAGAAATATTTGCACACAAGAAAAAGAGTTTTACTAAGGTCTCTCGAGTCTCCTCAATATACAAGACTCCTACGTTTTTTCCTTTTTTACTTCCAACTATATTGTGCACTGGACGAGACAATGCTTATGCGGCGCCGCCTTCCTCCTTTCGGAGCTAGGTTCCCGTATTCTCCTTTTAAACTGTTATCTCTTCCCAAAAACCTAACGGCCATATAAGAACAGAGAAATAAAAGCTCACTAATCAATAATCACACACTACCATGCACACTTAACCTGACTCCCAGGCCGTTCCCTCACCATAAAACTTTAACTTTTTTACCCCATTAACTTCCCCTCCTTTAAGTTGCTCGCAACCAATACTCACGTGTCTGAGGTGATCTGAGAGCCTCCGTTCATGGTCTATCCACAATCAGGGCGCCACCCCCAATCAAGCTGTGGCCCGCCGCGGTGAGCAGTCAGGTATTTCCAATGGCCGGGACCCTTGGAACCTCTTTTGGTGCATACACTCACTGGTCAGCCGCAGGTGGCAATGGTTTTGCTGGGGGCGTCCCGGATCTCGCTGCATGGCATGGGGGCCTCGTCAGAGTACCCATGATCACGTAGCCGGGGTCACCAAGTGAAGCTACTCACTCCCCAAAATGCAGTTGTAGACAAGTAATAAGGGCACACCCCAGTAGGGAATGAGACCAATAGATTGGTTGTAAGTGAAATAAAGGTTTATGTAATTCAGCATCCAGAGAACTCTGCTGCCTCAAGAGCGCTCTGGCAAACGTTACAAAACTCATACACTATATGGTCTGGAAAAATCACTATTGACGTTTCTCTATAGGGACACTGGGTTACATCAGGATTGGTGGAGAATACAACTACATTATATCAACATAAGGGCCGGCTCCACAGGATAGGCTGGTTCAGATCTGCTGCTTCGTGTGACACGTGGGCCGGCCAGGCTCATCTCGGCGGCGTGAAGGTCCGGTTGTCTCTGTGGGAGGGGGTCACTCTGTCTAACTAAACTACATAACCTTTTCTGTCACATGATGAACAATGTAGGACATGAAACAACATCTAGAATGTGGGGTTACATTCAAACACACAAACACATTTCTGCTTTAGGCCTTTGCAGAGGTAACAGGGGTGAGGGTCTCACCCCCAAGTGCCTTATCTGAGGGTTTGATCTGGGATTTACTGTCAAGGCGCCACAGAGCTCGGATGGGCAGATTGATATGTGTTGGTTTTAAGTGTAATATATAATGACATGAAACCAGTCATATGCAGGGGCACTTAGGAGTGGTCAGTGGGGAAGGGTCACACTTCTGTTACATCAAAGAGAGAATGGAGGTACACAGGGTTGCACAGGCAATAACTTTTCCAAGGGTGGTGTCGAATAGAGCAAGAGCAGGTTTGTGGAGATGGACGAGCTACAAATCAGGATTCGACCCAGTCGCACACAGGGCAGTGAGCTCAGAGGAAGGATAAAAGAATACACTGTTTGCTTGCAACAATTCGTGCCAGAACATCCGTGAGAACATGAGCTTGGGTCGCGCAGACACAGGAGGAGGATGTGGGGGATATCATTGCTCACTGTGAGCGGCGCTGCTGAGGGGAGAGGAGGCTTCACAGTAACTTGAATGCAGCCTAGTCTCAAAATGGAGACTGGGGTGACCAAGATGGAGTCCAAATATATCTTTCAGTAGCCCCTCGTCCATTGGTGCCAGTGATTGTTTCCACTTGGACCAGGGAAGGGCAAGTAAGGCACCCCCCCCCCACTATTGCAAGAGTAGATGATCTCCTTCGTATTGAATGTACGGGGGGAAAAACGACCCCTCCTTCCTTACACGATTGCCAACTACGTGCGAGGTATCATGGCCCTTCGGCATTTTTTTGTCGTTTTCTTAAAATATATAATAGTTATGACTTTGCAAATGATCAAGCATATTCCTAATTACACCTTCCATCTTTCCATCAAATCTCATTCTTGTCACATCTTCTGAGCAGCCAGAAACTAGTTTTACCTGGCCACTTGAGTCCCCAAAGTCGTAGGAAAATGCACTATAGCTCTTAAAAACCGCCTGGAAATTACATAAAAACATAGCATCAAATGAAATTATTTCTCATTCTAATTGTTACAAAAATGGACTCGGTCCTTCATTTCAATTTGGAAGATCTGTCCCCCTCTGCGGGAGGAGCGCTTTATCCCCCACAGCCAGGTACCAGAGATTTTGATTACCCCCTTTGCAGTTGTCAGTTTGTCCTTAGTATTGGGTTCAGAACTCACACCTCCCAGTCAAGTTTTTGGCCACACTTGCTTTCCTTGAACTCCCTGAGCCCCTGCCTTCAATTCTGGCAGAGCAGAGAATTATAATGCCCTCAGTACATCACTTGTCCTTGTAGGCTGATTCACTAGTAGGTGCGACTTTCAGTGGAGAGCGGGACTTTCAATTAAGACGTTTCCTGCCTGAGCCCAAAAATGTTTTTTTCCGGTATTGTGAGCCTCTTCCAAGTTGATTAAAGTCTTGTGGGTCGGAACATAATGTATATTGTTTAGTCAACATCCTCCCCACAGCATTCTTCACTGACATTTCTGTGCGAGCAAAGCTATCCTTTCATGGTGGCTTTTTAAAGTCATTTCTTTATTTTTACACATGTGCAAGCCGTTTCTGCATCTGATGTTTGAACTCCTATCTTGTATGTCACGGGAATTTTTAATTTGTCCTTTTTGAATGAGCTGGCATTTGTTGTTGGTCCATTAACAATGAGGGCTAGGCCCCCTTCCACAGGGTTCTTTGATTTGACACTGAATAAAGAAAAAGCCGAGCCATCTTTCATTTGCAATGTTTTAAAGGGCAGATGTTCAAGTGAAATGAAAAGCAAAAGCCGTGTCTGGTTGTCGATTGCAATTCTTGCCCCTCATGTGAATGAAAAGTACAATCAGGCTGTTTTTTGATGCAGTGCATGACTTCATGTCATTCAAGTGAAACAAAAGCAATGCAGGACCGTTTTTGGATAGCAGGGTTCAACGGCTTGCCACTCATGTGACAGGGAAAGAAAAGCGCAGCCGTTTTTGGTGCAGAGTTTCAAAGCAGTTTTTCAAATGAAAGAGATTTCTGTTTAGGGCCTTTAAATGCAACCCACAGTATCTAATGGCCCACACCTGAGCAGGACTTTTGATTATGTAAAGCCTCTTCAGGTGCAGGCCAGTAGAAATCATGTTTAAGGCGTGGCAGAAGTAGCTGGAAAAGTAGTGAGCAGTCATGCATGCCCACAGCTGAGAAATAAAGACGCCGGTACCGCTGCTGTTGATATAGCATAAAATGGTGCTGAGAGAGTCGTGGCATTAGGAAGCTCAGACTTCAGAGGTTACGCAGCAGAAAGCGTTAAGGTGACCAGCTGCCTAATAGAAGAAAGAAGTTTCCCGTTCACTACGCCACTCTCTGGTGGCTGGTGAGCATTGGAGAAAGTCCAGAGCAAAGCAGGCTCCTTTCGGGAGAGATGCTCGCCAAAGACTGAGCTTGCAAGGACCAAAGAGGTCACAGTAGCAATAGAGCGAACAGCACAAATGTGCAAGGAAAGAACAGTGAGTTTACCTGTGAAAGCAACCCCAGAACTCCATGACTCATCGTATTCTGCGTGTAATTACCGAAAGCCAAACTAATGAAAGAAAGTATATTTGGTATTGTCCACATGTAACGAGGTCGCAAAATTAAGACGTCAAGTGTTTTGAATGCAAAAAAGATTTATAGCTATCATTGCCAAAACCAAGAGGAGGCAAGATTAAAAGTAAACTGTAACCCACATTGCCAGAGGTTCATATTGAACTGTCATTGCCAAAGCCCAAAGTGGGTAATATTGAAACCAAACTACATCCACCATTGTCGAAGTCAAGAGGAGGCAATATTGAAGATCAATACCAATAAACCATGGCTAAACTATTACAGGAAAAAGGGAAACAGTTGGACATATGGCAAATGAATAGGTGGAATGAAACAACATCAATGGGTGTTGTGGCATTATATACAAAGCTGTGAATCTCAAATTTGTTGCAAGCTGATAACTTTACTAATGCTTGAAGTTGACCTCATCAGACAGTACTTGTAGTAGCATTAGGAGTTTGTTTGCGAGTATGCGGGAGAGGGCCTAATAGTGGTAGTCCTGGCAGGTTAGTGAACCACGAAGAATACATTGAAGTACTACATTGTGATGAAAGGTTGTGATGGAAAGAAAATGGCAAGGCCACTAAAGTTGTTTGATGAACTGTGGTAAAAACCATCCTGATGAAATCATGGTTGCGTTTTGCAGTGAAGCAGTTGTCTTTTCCAAAGAAGTGAAGTCCTATTGGAATGATGAAATAAGGACTCTTTCATTTAATAAGCTGAAGTTTGTGGAAACTACTTTTGCCAAGTGGTGAACTTTGCTCAATCCTGAGACAATTCAAGTGTCCAGTAAAACAGAACTTGAATGTTGAAAGGAATTTTAGTGTTATTCTTGAAGTGGAAATTGACCATTGGAACTTTTATATCCTGCATTGAACTTGGGAAGAGAATCCGACCCTGGTTACAAGGATCTTTAGTTTCATTTGAATATAATCATTATTTCGTTGAATTTGAAAAGCCATCTATATTCCTGTATGATTTGATTGTATGTACATGCGTGAGGGACAGATACATTTTTATGATAGAGTGTTTTCCTTTAGACTTAGTTTTGTAGGCTGGGAAATCCTCATTAGGTTAGTAAGAGCGATGCATTGATCACACCCTTATTTAATAAAATGGCTACATGTGAGAAACCTTTACCAAGTTGTCCGCCTCACATTTCTGACCTTTCAAACTGGACTTCTCTTGCACTTTCAAATGCCTGGTATACTCTTTTGCCAGGGTTTATCTCATCTTGCGGGTTTCTCTTTATTTTCAAGTAGGATATACCCTTTTTGCTGGCTTGGTATATCTAGTTGACCAACAATCCTCTTTCTACTTGACTTTCCTAAGTTTCACAACATTCAAAATCTTCTGCTCTTTTAATTCATAAATAATCTTCTTGTCATTTTACTTTTCGTACCTTTCCAAGATTCTAATTCTCTTTCGCATGGTTGCAGAGACACACCGACTCACTGCAGTGTTTCTGGGCTTCCTCACTGCTTTCCCACTGTGGGTAGCTGCAACGTCTCTCCAGGCTCTCTGGGGGCTGTGCTCCTGCACGCTGGGTTCTCTCCGGCTCCCGGTAAGGACAATTCTGCTTTTCTTGGCTGCCGGACATCCAGGGACGCTCTTGCGGTTCCTGGCATATCCACAGCATGCCTCGCTCGCATCACGTTTCGTTTCTTCTTCTCTGCTAGCGAGAGCCTTCACTTTGCCACACAAGCTTGCAGCTCCAGCCTCTGCACACAGACTTGTGCCTCCAGCTTCCACACACCGGCTCGTACTTCCAGCCTGCGTCCGCCTTCACTGGAGATGTCACATCTTCTTCTGAGCTCCTTCTCTCAGCTCGGTGAGCATTTTTAAAGCTCCCACGCACATGTGCGTTCATCCAATGACTAGCACGTTCACCATGCTTGCTGCTATGTGTCAATTCCTGCATCCTCCTTGTCTCAGTAATTGGTGTTTTGTGGGATTGAAGTCCAAGGATACTGAGACTTTAGGGGGTTGTAGGAATTAAAGTCCATTGATGGTTTCCAATGCATAATTCTTGAAGGGTCTTTCGTAACGAGTCCACACGGAAAATCAGTTCTACATGCAGGAGAATTATAAATGAAAGAGGTTCTTTTGGAGCGTTTGCTCTTCAGGTTATTGATGGGAGTTTGGTCTAAAGGGTGTCGGAAAAAGGTTTCTTTGCTTCCCTTACAGATGGGAACAGATGTATGGCAATAAGCCATTAGGGTAGTGAGGGGAAGTGAGGAATACTGCATCTCACCCAATGGAGTCAGGATATCTCCCCGGGGGTTGTCTCCCCATGTGATCCTCCCTCACACAGTTGCCCCTAGGATCAGGATCAGGTAGCGGCTGCCATCCCTTGGCCACATGGGGGGGGAGGTCATCACCGGAAAAACAGTGATGAGTCCATCGGATTCAACACAAAGCACTGGTGGCTGGGACCTAAGGTGGTAAAATATGGGTTACACTAACTTCACTTACCTCCAGATGGCAGAAAATGACTTATTACTAAGACTACTCTCCGTCCCACAGTCCACATCAGTCTATATATCCCATATGGAGGCCAGATTGACATATCTAATGGACACGATTCAATCTAGACCTTTTCTATTCTAACACAGTTTCTGATCAGATAGTGAGGAGAACCTAATGAATGCTCTTGATACCAATTTATTATCATTAAGCAGTTGGAGCAAGGTCGATTGCCTCATTTATGTTAAGCCATTGCTGTATAGGCTGGGCATGAGAACTTGCTTCACTTATGACAAGTTACTAGTTGGTAGTCCTAAAAGGGCCCTAAAGATCAGGATTCAGAGGTTCCTGGCAGACAAAAGAGAAGATGAGATGGTAGTTGGCACACAGGTTAGAAGGTATCTCCCGTACAGACCCATAGGGGGAATTCCAGGGAACCTTACATTCGCGACCAATGAATATCACAAGACTCTGCTCACCAGAGTGAGGCTAAATGTTCTGCCATTTGCAGTGCGCACTGCCAGATGAAAGGGCGGAGGTACTCAACACTCTTTTTGTGGTGCCATAGAAATTCTGGCCCCTTTCTTCCTGTTTTTTCCTGTCTACGCAGACATAAGGAAGAACTGGTTAATGAGTATTCTCAGGGACAGTGGAATAAGACACTCCAAACTTGCTTTCACCATCCTCCTTTTGTGTTTAGAAGTGAGGGTCACCTTTGCCTTGGGCTCATACTTAAGCAGGGCCTGGACAAGCAGAACAAAGTTAACCAGCCTAACTCCAGAATAAAGTATTGGGTTTAAGATAGTCTGGCTGGCTTTGTCGTCGGGTTTGTCGGTTTGCATGTTTGCCATTACATAGCTGTCCACTCTCACTCCTAACTACAAGCCTCTTCTGTGCCCCTAACACAATATGACGTATCCAGTGTTAAGCTCAAGAGTGTGTGAACTCTAGCCGATTCCCGCGCAGTTCTTCTGGGATAGAATAGATAGCACACTGTTGGGTTGGTAACAATATTTACCTATTTTATGAAGAACGATAACGACGACTAGAGTTTTGTACCGTTAATTGTATTTATTGAATTTCATTCTGAGAATGTGTTGCTTAATTAATCCTTAATCCCCATATTAACTCGTCGAGTTTTCTTTTGAACTATTGTGCATAAAATATGTAAAGATGATTGTATTTTTGTAACATGTGAACCCTTAGTTTTAAGATCGGTTCATTTTTATGGCACTTATTTTCCAATTCATTCAAATTTGTACTCTTAACCCATTGAGGTCTCTTTTTTAACTACTATTTTGGAACATGTACAGAAGATTGTGTTATTGTATTATTGTAATAAGTGAATCTTTATGGCAGTGTCTGCTGTAATAAAGAGATTTGATTTGACTGCAGGAATCGATGGAATTATCTCATGGCCCGAGTCTGCATTGTGTTGTCCATCCACTGGTGGGAGGCAGCTGCTACAGGAGGCAGTACAGTGGAGCCAATCAACCTTAGGCAATGGGAGCAAAAGGCAAGCAGTCAACCTGAGGCATTTGAGTATGAATGTCACTGCTCCAATGACAATGCATGACCCGACACCCTAGCATTTGCATGTGGCTGGCTCTGTAATCAGATGGGCCCAATCTCATCTCCAGGCCAACAGCATACCAAATGGGAAACTGGCCAATGGCATAGCAACAAGATGCATGTGAAATCCAAGCTGGGACACCATGTCCACATGACTGTGAAAATAGAAACGTACCATTTCATATATGCACATGTGATCCCATTTCATATCAGTGAAATGTATGCATGCCCTCATTGGCAGATGGCTTGATCACGTGGCATTTACCTGTGTTGAGACAGTCATTGGTGTTGGTGTTTCCTATGTGAATTGATTGGCTTTTGGATGTTTCGAAAATGGATGTGGGCACATGTAGCCCCATGCAATCAGTACACACACCCATTAGGGCAGGCCATGGGCCAACATAAAGCCCGTGTGCCCACATCCATTTTCGAAACATCCAAAAGCCAATCAATTCACATAGGAAACAGCAACACACCAATGACTGTCTCGACACATGTAAATGCCACGTGATCAAGCCATCTGCCAATGAGGGCATGCATACATTTCAGGGAAAGTATCTATGTCACCTCACCCTAGGCCATTCTTGCAGGGGCAGCATATGCTACTTGGCAGATTACTCTGCCCATGTGCCATGGTGACCTTGTTCATCAATCCACAAATGAGACTTCACACCTAATCTCATGTCACACTAAACTCAGCCCTCACATCCTGCAAGGTGTGTTGCCTCAGAGGCGATATGCTGCAATAGTATGCAACACATCCTCCAGTATGTTAGCCCACCGTAATCCCATGAGCTTTGGCCAGCATTCATCATAGTAAACGAGTGTCTTGCAATGCTATGTACAAGTCTACATGATGACTGACTGCACTTCATTCATCACCCAAAAGGTACTGAGTGCACCCAGGGAGATGAAGCCGGCCCAAGCACTTCTGAGGGCTCTTCTACTGGTGCAAAACCACTGCCTCCACCCCCCCTGCACCCCACAGCCATGGCATACAGAGGAAAGGACATCTGGCACAAGCAGCATGCCAGCTGTTCAAACCAGCCACACTGCCACCATCACACAAAGTGTGACTAGGACCCCACTAACATTGACGCTGATGACAATGCTGGCACACCAATTACCACCAGTACAGTCAGCACAGCTGTCGATGCAGCACCCCCCACTTGCTGCCAAATCCACTACTCTGCCTTCCCCTGTGGAGACACGGGATGACTCCCATACCACCCTGGCCACCCATGAGGTGGCATGGGCAGCTAGTCGCTTGGCTCCTCCTCCTCACCTGTGTTATCGATCCAATGCCACCATAATTTGGACTCCAACACATGGACTGAAGAAGATGGCATTAAACCAGTGGATGCAGGTGGTCAGCAGGACAGGTCCCCAGTGAGAGCCGCAGCCCTGTACACAACCCTGAGAGTGTGCCACAGCAATCCTTGGAAGAGATATGGTGCAGGCTCAACACGATCGAGCAACGCCAGGAGTGTACCGAAAAACATTGTAGAGCTGCAACTTAAACCCCTAAATTCTATCACGGATGCTGTGCAGGATTTATCTCACAGAATTGCAAGGGCGCCACTTCTCCGTGACAACTGCATCATACACTGTAGTGGGCCACAGGGTCACTGTAGAGGGCCTTGCTCCGCACATTACAACACATCCAGGGTGAGGTGTCTGAGTCTTCCACTTCTGTCACCCCCACAAAGGGCTCACTGGCTGGCAGCCCCGGGCGACACTCCAAAAGGAATGTGGCACGTGGTCAGGCAGAGCAAGGTGCCATGCTCAAGAGCACACGGAAATTACATTAGAATTTACATGGCTCTCATACCAGGCATATGGAAGGTGGGAGGGCATGGGTGTTGGGGATTGAGTGAGGTGGGAGGGCCTTAGGGTGCAGCATGGCACAGACAGAACTATTTTGCCCTGTTGTCTGGCTTCTACATCAGTGTGCCTCCCTTCTGATGAAGACATTGGAACCGTCCCTTCAATAGGCCAAGGGTAAGATTGATGCAGAGCCTGGCCCTTGTATATGCCTTGTTGTAGGTCTTCTACTGTGATGTGCTTGGGTTCCGAACGGGTGTCATCAGCCACCGGAGCGGACGATCACCTTCAAAGGCAATGAGCATAGTTGTTAATTAGGGAAATATGAGAAAGTGTGACAATTGGTCATGACATATTGGTAAACAATCGCTTACTATGCTTATGGCACATTTGGCATCACTACAGTTTTTTATCCATACATTATTTGATGTTTCATATACTACGGGGGAAATGGGCAATGTTACTTGGGGAATCCCCCATTTCACACATCACTGACCTACCAGACGTAAAAGTCATTCACTATGAATGGATTTGCAATTAACATGTCTGTGGAAGTCCTGTACTGGGCTCTCCTGCATGTGCTCTGATGAAAGAACTGGTCTTCTTGTGCACTTAGAGTTCCTGCTCTTAGGAAATGACATTCATGGTTTGTAGTGCACATGCCATCACTGCCTGTCAGTGTTGTGCTGGCACTGTCCACTGGATGATTGTCCTGTTTCCTGTGTAGTTGTGGTTTCCCTATGCATCGAGGCACCTTTAGTTCACTCTTAGTAGGTATATCAGTACATTTGGATCATGTATTTCTGTCATGGCCTTGTCCGGTGGGGTGGTGCTTCTTATGTGTTGTGTCAGAGGACAGGTCCTTGTTGCACAGAGCTGTGACAGGGCATGCATTGAATTGACATCAAATAGGTCCCCTAACCCTACTCATCATTAGGACTATTTTCACTTGTAAAACATGTATGTCTTGTATTTATTTATTGTATTTATTTATTTATTTATAGTGTGTGATGGCACTTGTACTTACCCAGGTTCCAGGTCTGTTGTCCTCTGTGGGTTTCCATAAAGGCAGGCAGTGTACTGTTTAAAAGGACCATGGCATCGTGGATGGAACCGGGGACATGGGCTAAGCAGTGTGTCACTGTGAGGTCTGCATCACAGTTTACCTGTACATTAAAGAAATGCAACTGTTTTCTGTTCATATAAAATTCTTCCGATCCTTGTGGGTCCACCAATGTCACATGTATGCAGTCCAGAGGTGTGATGGTGTTAGGCAAGTTGGCAGCTGTGTAGAAGTGCGCCTTTGTTGCATTTACCTGTGCCAGGCTGGTGGGCAGGGAGATGTGTTGGGTGCATGCTGCATGAACTTGTCCAGCACCTGGCCAAGCACGATTGAAAACGTGAGCCTTGACAAGCCCTGCACCATGCCAACAGTGTGATGAGAAGGTGCCTGTAGCAAGACAGTGCAGCACCAAAATAAGCTTCAGCAGTAGTTGTATTGCTATTCTGATGTTTATCCTGCTTTGTATGTCATCCTATATCAGGGTGAGGAGCTCTGCTATGGTCTCCCTGTTGATAGGGTATGCTGTAACCAGCTGCCCATCAGTTAGGGCCCAGGGTGATGGCCTGACCCAGATAATGAGCGCTCTACTTGCATGGCATCTCCTACACCTTTCTGCTGCCGTGCTCTGTAGCGCTGCCGTTCATGCCTCTGCAGCCCATTGTATAGCAGGAGGTGCTGGATTTTAAGGTTTGCAACAGCTAGTGGCAGCACGGTGCTGGGAAGTGTTTTTAGGGATGCTGTGGCCCTTACGTACACTTTCAGCGTCCATTGGGTGCACCTGTGGCTTCATTTGAATCACCTGTTTGTAGTTACCTCCACAACCGCACTTTATTTTTGGCAGAATTGTAATACCGTGGTATTACCCTTCTTGATGCTGGTGCAAATGCCACCAGCGGAATTATCACTGGGCTAATTCAGATGGTTTTTGGCAGTAATTCCATTGATGATAATTTGACCAGTGCGAATTCCATTTGCGGAATTTGCACCCATTTTCTGGAACCCCTAATTTGACAGAGTTGCAAAAGTGGGGTAATTCCGTTACCCTGTATAAGACCTAAGCAGTTCACAACAGTGCTGTCTGCTCACAGAAAGGGTTTATAACAAACCATGCACTTTAGACCATCAAAACCAAACTCTTTATCTAGACATATTGTCTTCATGCAGGCTGTATACCTAACCACTGTTTATATGCTTTTGCCTGTAACCCTGTTCTTCTCTGTATCGCACACTGTTTATGCCTTCTGTAGCTAAGAGACTTCTGGTCGCCTGTAGCCTTAATCAAAAGCTCTTACATAATCCTGTAACAGCGCCTCGATGCCCACGGGCTGCAAGCGCGCTTAACAAATGCAAATAAATTTAAAATAAATAAGGCATGGATCATCAGATGGTTTTGCACAGAAAGTAATGCATGGTTTGTTATACATCTTTTCTGAGAGCTCACAGTACCTATTGGGGATCTGCAGCGCTCCTTATACCTTTGTTACACAATATAATGACATGCCATAGATTCGTTGGCGGTGCCCTCTCCCCTCTTTTGGTTGGTAATTCGGTTACTGACACTTTTGCCACTTACCGCCCAACTCATAGTGAGGCCCAATGTTCGCTGCCCCTTTCTTGTCTTTGTGCTTTGCTTAACCAATAGTATGTATTCCAATTCTACTGCTTCTGCTGCTTCTAAACTTGAGCAAAATGTCTAAGACTTTGTAATTCTTGCACTCCTTTGCCAGTGCAGGACAATATCTGCTTGCAACAATATGTCCCAAACATTTGCACCAGAAACACCCTCTTGGTTCCCTGGTGTCCACATTGCTGCCCCCGTGTACACTCAGGTGGCGCTTGGCTACTTCCTCACTGGGCACTCCCTCCCCAACGTACACGCATATCCCTCTCCTCTCTGCTTATCTAGCCTCTTCCCAGTGCTAGCGGACATGCCCATGCTTTTTGCGATAATAATTGCCTGCTCCAGGGTCGAGATCCTGCTACTCAAAAGTCTCTCCTGCATCTTTTTGCTGCGGCAGTGTACCACCAACTGATCCTTGATATGTTGATTGATGTGTCCTTCAAATTTGCATTCAACAGCTAATATGCATAAACACCACCACGTATTCTTCAACCAGCTCTGCAGCCCATTGATGTGGGGTGTACAAGTGCTGCCTCTTCACAGTAACTTTTGCCTGTGCTGTATAATGGCCCTCTAACACAGAGAAGTTTTTATGGGAGGGCAAAGGAGGCACTTGCCCAGGGCCCCCACCATGGAGGGGGCCGCACAAGGCTAGCTGATCTGAAGAAGTAAGATTCAATTTTTCACCAGTCTTAAATAGCACACATCAGGATATGTAATGGGGTGCTGCCAAGGCTCTAAACCCATTGCCTTTCTGTTTTGGCAAGCAAGTGCATTCTGCCTGATCAAGTCATCATGTATTGCTTTCAGTGTTCACTGTGGTATACATAGTCTGTGTGTTCCTTATGGCACAACTCTGTAGCATTCTTTCCTTCTGTGGGAATTATGTTGATCATGTGCAATAGGCAATGGTGAATTGCATATTGATAAATTGAGTGCCACAACGGTTCAGAAGTTAGCTCAGTGTGTAACACACCAATTGCAGAGAAATATGTTCATATGCAAAACTAGAATATCACATTCCAGAAAGGCTGGCTGAGTCTTTCCTATGTCTGAAGTTTATAAACCTGCCTGCATTTGTACTTGGTTTTACAGAACAACATCTGCTATTATCAGCAATGTACCTGTAGCAGATAGCGGTTGCAATAAAAACTAACATATCCGTATGATGAAGGTCTAGAAATTGGTTTGTTCAGATGGGGTGTTATAAAACCTAGGCAATCGTTTCCAACAATGGCTTAAACTGTTAGTCCAAGAGGTGAATAAGTATCCAAATTCAAGACTATGGAATGAAAGCGTTCATGCTTGTATCCTGGATTTGCCAGCAGGCGATACAGTGATCCTGGTCGAATCATCTAATATATCTTACATTACTGTGCTGTCTTCTGTGAGGTTTGCCTTCTTGCATGCTGCTGGTATCGTTTAGCCCATTACTTGATCTTTCTTCTTATGTAGGCCATTTGGGTGGAAGGATTGGTAGACAGAAGAGAGCAGACGATATGTTGCAGGCCTCAGGCAAGCATATTTTAAGGTCTGCTTGTTTGACACATAAAACGGTTTGCTTTTTGGTAAAAGCCAAAGGTTTTTAAAGATTTAAAATACATAAGACAAACCCAGATTAAATTTGTTAAATCACGTCAATTGGTATGCTGTTTCTTATATAATTCCCTTGATGATGGAGAGAATGAAGCTAGAATCATTCTCCTTTTGCATAACACCCTTCTATAATATTTTGTTTAAAAATGGTCATGTTTCCAAGTCCGTTTTTTAAAATAAAAAGATTGTTTTAGTTCATGGTAAGAACTGGAAAAGAAAGTGTTAAAATGCAGAAATTGCAGAGTTGGCACACATCCCAGCTTCACCCCTTAACCAATGTGTGATCCTGGGCATCTAATTTAATCTTGTATTGCCAAACCTCTCAATATTGCCAGTCCCTGAACCTTTCAAAATTATCCGTCCTTCCGTGTGATTGCCTTCTCATGGTATTATCTTCATAAAAGCCTTATTCATGGTTTCACTGTGTTAATAGTGAGCATATTTATATTGCACACCACAGACATTTGTTCCTTTGATCTCTAATGGCAACACTATTTGAAAACCATATCCCACTTCTAATCTCGGTCTGTCTGGATAAAGACACCTTCCTGATAGCTTTTAATCTTCCTCCACTATCCATGCTATGTTATGTGTAGCGTTCTCCTTCCTTCCAATTGGCGGTCTCTATCCATGCATGAGCACTTTTGCATTCTGTGAGGCAGCTAATGTAAGTTCTCTGTCTATTATGGGTTACATGTACCTTTTACATACAGTCCTGCATTAATACTACATCTACATTCCTGGATGTTATTGATAAACAAAGTATCCTGTATGTACTAGAACAGTAACCCCATTGTAGACTGCTAATGTTGGTCTTCAAATGCTACTTGTTTATTATTCTGATTAGAGCAGGAATGAAGAGGGCAAGGGGACTTAAAGGGAAGTAAACATGCTTATTATGCTGCAACACAGCATATCAACCTATAGGTTGTGAGCGCGACGGGTGGGGCGCGCAACCAGTATTCTTGATCCCTTAATTCCTTTGGTTTGGTGGAGGGGGACCCCAAAGATGTCCATGACCAGGGCCCCAAAAATGCTTAAGATGGCTCTGCTAACACAAAATAGAAGTTATGCATTTATTAGGTCCAATGCAGGAAAAATGTGGCTTGAGTGCCTCAGAGCACTGTTCTCAACCATCATTGCCCCCAAAGTCGTTCGACGTCATTGTCAGAGATCCATGGCGCACAAAGGAAGCGGTCTTGCTTTATGCAACTCAATTATAAGCATTCAATGCCACAAGACAGAAACCTAATCAGTCTTGTTACAGAAGGAGGTGGGAGAGTGATCACATTTTCCCATGGTTGGCAGTGGTGGGCAGTGTGGAGTGGCACAAGTGCGTATCAATATGAGGGGGGGGGCGTTGGTGCCTAGTTAGACCCTGGAGATAGGGTGTATTGGAGTATTTGGGATATTTGGCCTGGCTGAGGTGGACTATATGCCCGGTCAGTGCCACCTTAGAATATGTTGGATCTGGCATAAGTGCTGATCTCTGAATACATTAAGCAGCAGTATTCCCATCAGGTGCTCACAGCAGCACCATTGCGCACTCCCTTTCTGAATGAAGAGCCTTCGTGTCGGAGGTGCCTCTGGAGAATGACACTTATCTGCACTAATATGGACAAGCGGCCAACTCCCCTTTGCAGAACCCGATCAGATTGCTGGGAGAGCGGGGCCCATTATGGAAGGGCGGCCGGTTTGGTGCAGCTCTCTGTCAAATGACAGTACTTAAGAAGAGTCAATAGCAATATGCCTAATGGAGATATTACCAGCAGGCTGGAAGGACAATTAAATGTGCTGCTTCCCTGCCAAGATTTCCCAGAGAGGAAACGAGCATTCTGTGCAGCTCTTAAGATACGATCGCCTTAAAGCGATGGGGCACTCCCAGACTGCGCGCCCTGGGGACTGAGAGGGCCAGCGTTCGTGGAACAGGCCTGAGCTACGAACTGCGCAATCACGCTGAGTCACGTGTCACTGCACAACAAGGAAACGAAGGGCCTCTGACAGTCATCAGACGGAAAACCACCAAACAAGCACTTTGAATTTCAAATGCTGATATTCTAGCGTGATTATGTCATGCTTCGGAGCGGTGCGGAGCGGTGCCATGAATAATATTGAAATGCATAGATGATTCTTGCCTCATGCGAGTTATGCAGTTTATTTGGTCTGTCCACTTCTCACCTATCCCTGCTGCACTGCAGGTTGCGCCCCCTCCTAAGCTTGAGCCCCATTATCTTTATATATCGATTTTACACACATGGTACATTTACATTTGCCTCCAGTCTTTCACATATGCATACTTGCCACAGGGACCCAATTTCACCAAAATGCCAGGGATAGCAGAGGTAACATTGCACGACCATTGACCTCTAATGGCATCACAGGAAGTGATGTAATTTGGCCCGGCCCCCAAGTGACATCACAGGGAGTGATGGCACAGAACCTTCCGATGCGTCTAACACCCCTGTTTTCACATGCTCTAATTTCAGCCAGATATAAGACCCTGGGCACAGAGGGAGGTGTGATTTGTCCACGATCGCACATTTGGGGAATGTAATTTTCCAGATTCGATATGGGGCCTCTATGGAAAACATACATAATGCAGTACTTGTAACAGGGTAACCAAAATCTCTAAAGCAGGCTACAGTTAGTGTATGAAACATCTGTAGATCAATGGACACAGAAGTACTCATTATCTGTGGCATTGATCTGTTAAATAAGCCAAAAAAGCACTGGCCTGGGGAGGTGTGCGCTGTCTGTTTATCCAGGAGCAAAATGCTGCACGAGCAAGGCCTGAAAATTAAATCATTCACCAAGATTTTGTATAAACAAAACTCCCTGGTTATAAATGTATCTATTAGTCAGCTACCACTACGATAGAAGAAACCTATTGAGTGGGTGTAAACTGAGGCCACCTGTCTCTGTGGGCATTTATCTTTAAGTTATGTGACAAGCAAACACATGTTGTCCCCAGGGGTGTTTCTAGGTCTGGAAAAGATCCGGGGCTATGCTAATGTCGGGACTATCGGGACTCGGGGCTAGCTATAGCCATTTGGCTGTAGCCCCTGAGATCCTATCCGGGGCTACAACTAAAAGACGCGGGGCTATAACCCCTAAGCGCCCCCACCCCCAGCAATGCCTCTCGTTGTCCCACACAACCCAGAGCCGAACATAACACCTTTATGTCCTAGCCTTTGAAACATCAATCTTCTTCAATCTTTTTTAACAGGGTGAGGTGTGGGGTTGGGGGGGCTGCACTTCCCACAAGAGTGGGGCTCAATGCATCCATGACTTTAAGAGCTCCAAGTGCAAGCTGCCTTATTCAATAACCCCGCAGAACCAGCCTGTGATTTGAATTTACACAAAGCCCTTTCCAAGAAGGAGTTTGAGTGGGGAGGGATGGGTCTCTCCATTGCTCCCTCACTTCTGAGACTTTGGCCAGTGCTTATTTTCTTAAACAGTGTTGCACCAGAGCAGGGTCCTGGTCGAGTTTGCGGCCCCTTTCAACCATTCACATCATACTTGAGTGTGTTCAAGGTGAGAAGAGCCTAATCAGTGGCGTAGCACAAAATCTGAGAGCCCTCTACGAGCCATGCTGAGCTCCCCTAAGCTCCTTAACAAAGCACAGGGCACGCCACACCCTGGGCCGGACCATACCACCACGTGTGCGCAATGTCCATGATGATTATGCCCCCTGCAGTGGCATGCACTATTCCAAGTGAAAGAAGTAAATATGTTGTTTAATCAAAGCTTAAATGTTTCACCTAGCGTAGAAAGAAGGGGGTGGTGCCTGGTCCCCGAATATACCAGCCACCAGTGATGGCTGGGGAGTTGTTTTATTGAAGGGTATAAATATTTGCCACAAGTATGCGGTTGCGACCGAGCATAGCAAGGGGGCCCAAAGTAACCAAAACAGGTTTGAGGGATCGGGGGGATTCTTCTCTCTCCCATGAGAAAAAGTTTTGATAATGGGTTAAATGGTGCATCACACAGCACACTTTGAGAAAATTTGGGTAAAAGGCCAGACAGTTTGCTATCATCTTTTGTAGGGTGTAGGGTAACTCATGAAAAAAAGTACAATAGATGCAAGTCACCAAAAGTGCAAATGCACATTTCCCAATGCATTGTCATGCCGGTCCCTTCAATATATGCCAGTATAAAAAACATTTTCATGCTGGCTCCACTGACATATGCTAGTATTCCCATATAAGAAATACTCATGCTCGCTTCTAGATTTTTTAAATAGTATCATTACTAGCACTAGGCACAACGCTGGCTCTGCCAATACATGGCAGTACTTCAATGTAAGAAAATACTACTTTTGGTTTGCCCATTAAAAGTGGCATGTCACAATAAGAAAACATGCCCAAATGGGTTCCAATATAAGCCAGTTTACACCCATAAGAACACTTATCATCCTTGCATCATCATAGATGCTCAGTTAATAAAAAGTAATGCTACAGTAAGACATATACAGACCGCTGCACCAAAACGTCAGTATAGGGTGGTAATACAACTTATCATGCTTGCTTTTTCAAAGATGCTGATTAATAAATGTCATGGAACAGTAAGCAATGGCTACATTGACTGTACCAAAACGGCAGTCTAACCAGGTAATGGCAAACATGAACTTGGCTTTACCCGAAAAATACCAGTAAAACATGCAGTCAATAAAGGATGTGTCAAAAATGCTCTAATGATCCCCAGTCCCTTCAGGCTTCACACACAGACACACACGCACACACACAGGCATACCCTTTCACCCACCCATACACCTCCTCCCACATTCATTCACACTGCATTCACCACACAAGCATGCACCCACCCACACAGAAGATTCACCTACACACAATCGCATTCATACCCATTCACCCACCAGTAACTCACCCACATACAATCTCTGACATACACTCACACTGGCACCCACCCAGAACATTTACACACACAGACACACACAAACTCACATTCCTACTCACTCACCCATAAAGCTCTCGCGTTCCCCACACAGGAACACACCCACGCACCCAGATCATTCAAACACACACTATCATATTCCTACTCATTTAACCACCACTCACTGACCCATACACCTTCTCTCGCATCCACTCACACTGCATTCTCCACACAGAAACCTACCCATCAGAACACTGAAACACACTATCCGATTCAAACTCATTCACCAACCAGTCACTCACTCACTCACTCACCCTCTCTTACATCCACTCTCACTGCATTCTCCACACAGGCACACACCCACCCAGAACATTCAAACACACACACTAGAACACATTTCTTCTCATTCACCCACCACTTACTGACCCATGGCACATCCATACATATGACATGCACTTCACACATGAAAATAAACATCACATTTAAAAAATAATAAAATGCCTTCTTACCAGTTTTTCCAACTTCAGTCTATCTCTCCAGGCCACCCTCGGCTCCTCTGTGCTCCTCACAAACAGGAACCAGGAAGCTGGGAAAGCTTCCTGGTTCCTATTTATGAGCCGCAAGGAAACCGGAGGAGTGGAAGCTGAATGTGGCATGTGACACGTGGCACATTTCACGGTCAGCTCCAAATCCTACTGAGCATTTCATACTTGCGCTGCAACCCCCGGCCCAGCCTTCAACCCTTGATACAGGGGTAGCAAGGGAGACCACAGGGGCTGGGGGGTCCCCCTCGTGGTTGCAACCCCCAAATGATGTCCCTGCTTGCCAACACGACCCATTCCAATCTGTAGATACTTATCCAGTCCTGTTTTTTGTATTTGCATTCTGGGATTTGTATTTCCACTTTTCCCATTATGAAATTCAGACTACAAGGCCCAGAATACAAGAAAAAAAACAGGACTGGATAAGCAGCTACAGAATGCAATGGGTCATGTTGGCAACTATGAATATGCATGGGTTGGAGCAGGGGAGTATCCAGCATTGCAGAGTGGGGGAGGAGGGAGCCACGAAAAAAGTCCTGCTACTTTTCCCCAAATGCAGTGCACACAATTCCATAAAGTCTGATTCACGCCCCCAAACCACCCACCCCTGCCCCAATCTACTTTATTTTGGTAACATTAGTGGCAGATGGCATTTTAACACATAACAAAAACAATAAAACTGCAGGATCGTTACAGATGCAGGAAACGCATCTATTAGAGCTCTGTCCAGGTGCTCTGGGGCAAAATACATGCAAACCTCTTAATTATTGTATGGATTGCACCAACATAAGTGACTTCACAGAAAAGGACATTGCAAGGAACATCATCAGTCTTTGATACTTGGAGACACCATGAAAGTGACTTTAGAATAAAAATTGAAAAACTGGTTCGGGAAGATATCTCGCGCTCACACCTGTACTTTCACAAAATTCCTCAACAATTTTAGTCAAATCAACATCAATTAAAATCCATCAGTACAATAATTCCTAACAAAAATTGTTTTTTAATTTGTCAAAGAAAAACAGCCAACAGCCGACACGTGTTTCGACCTTAGGTCGTTCTCAAGGCTATGTACAGTTATACAGTCAAATAATATATAGCAATTAAGAAAATTAATAAATGGAACCAGTTTTTCAATTTGTATTTTTGTTACAAACTTTGTGGGAAGTTTGAGGGTAAGATATAACTTGCTGCCGACCCATTTTGTAAGATTTTTGGTGGTAAATAGCGCACATGACCCAATAGCGATCCCACAAGTGTTGGTAGTTTGTTATTTTCGCTTTTTGTGCCTGCTGAAATCCACCACCAGAGATGGCGAGTTATAGGAGTAACAGGGATGAGGACAGAGCTGCATTATTTGCACCTAGGGGAAGCACATCCAACCCCTTTAGGAGTAGTTATACTGCAACAGAAACACTTAGACAGAAATTTGTTAAATTGGAGAGATTGTCGAAAAAGGAAATTAACAAGTATTGGGAAAATGCATCCTTAGTAAATTATTTAGAAAATAACATCATTCCCCGAGGTTTGAGAATATTGATATTCCCAAACTTCGATAAGGATGAGGATGCTGATCTGGCAGAAAATTGGGAAAAGAATCTTAATCAAAGCTCTAGAACAATGTTAGAATTATTAATAACACATGCTACAAGAGAACACAAGAGGGTTATAGAACAAATCAATAAAGTTAAAGAGGAAATCAAGGGTATGCCAAATGCAGAAAGTACAAAAGAGAAGAATTATGAAAAAATGAATGAAATCATGCGAGAATATCAAGATGACATTAAATTAAGAAAATTCAGAAAGTTTTTCAGAGATAAGGACTATAGATTACAACGTGTATATACTTTTCAACCTAAGTATGATAACATAACACCACCATCGAGAGTAAGTTCATTTAACTCTACACCTGCCAGCTCGGATCCAGATTCAGAGGAAGATGTCATAGACAATATGGAACTCTCTGATAACACTAAAGAAGTTATTGATGCCGCACCTAGTGGAGGAAAAAGTTTTTTAGAACAGATACGGAGACACAAAAAGGGAAATATCAGATTTATAAATCAAAAACAAGTCAGATTCACAACACCTCCAGCAGCATTTATACCAATACCAGGTTCCACACAAGGGGCAGGAGAGGGGGTAAGCGGAAGCGGGAGTGGAAGCTCCGACGAAGATCAGGGTCGTCCTGGAATTCTGACCAGGTCCAGCACCAAGAAACGACAGGGGAACCAATGAAATGCGATCTGGTTATCAATTTGTCGGATAAACGCCTCTCAGAGGTGGAAATTGCCGTGTTGAATAAAGGTTTTTCCTTTGCACCAAGTGTAAAAACAGATTTTGTGAATTTTCAGATAGACATTTTCAAATTTATAAGAAAATTGAAATTAAAGAAATTCTTTGCAACTGAGGTAAAAGTGTTTCAGCCTAAGACCACTTTGAACCCGCTGAGTATGTATACTATCTCTGACATTTACAATATTACTACCCTGACGAATTTAAATCAAGATACTATAGTGGATACAGATTCAATCTGTCAAACATTGGGTGTCAATACCAGACATCTTGATTTAAAAGAATTAAAGCCGAAATCGAAATTTACTCCACAATTGGGTTCAGAGAATGTAATTGAAACTTTTCATAAGGCAATCATTAAAGATATCCATAGACATATGGATAGTGGAATCTATAAGAGAAAGGGATGCAGATCCAATTTAAGGAAAGAGGAAACGGAAGCCTTAGTGGCTTTAATGAATGATAAAATGATAACTATCAAAGAAGCGGATAAAGGGGGCAACATTGTAGTGATGAACACTAATGATTATATTACAATGGCCATGTTACATTTGGATACTTCACAATGTTACACCCCTTTGAAATCTAACCCTACAAAGAAAATTGTAACTGAACATTTGAAATTAATACAGTCATGGTATGACAAGGGCTTTTTATCAGACGATGAAAAAGTCTTTTTGACCAATACGGAGCCGACTATGCCCACCCTATATTTTCTGCCCAAGATACACAAAATTTACGAAACTTTACCATCAGTTAGACCTATTATGAGTGGTATAGGGTGGGTAACAGAAGGCATGTCACAGTATTTGGATGAAGCCCTAAAACCTTATGTTTTGAAAATGAAATCCTACATTAGGGATAGTGGATATGTTTTGCAATCTCTCAAAAATTTGAAATGGGAACCAGATTATCTTTTAGCTACGCTGGATGTCTCAGCACTTTATACTAGCATAGATCATGATTTGGCAATTCAGACATTAGACTACACCTTTGGAAATTCGTCTGCTTCCTATATACAACATATAGACATGCTCGAGTTTTTTGAGATTCACATTAGATAATAATGTATTTATCTTTAATGAGCAATACTATGTACAGGCCAAAGGGGTGGCCATGGGTGCAAAATTTGCACCGTCCCTGGCCAACCTGTTTATGGCTCAATATGAGGAGACACACATTTATGTACAAGAAACGTTTAGAACCAACCTAATAGTATGGAAGAGATTTATAGATGATGTATTAATTGTATGGAAAGGATCATCTGAATCTTTTGAAACTTTTGTGGCACATACCAATAACAACAAATTTGGTATTAGTTTTACTGGTTCAGCTAGTTCGGAAAGCATTGATTTTCTTGATTTACATATTTTTGTTGACAATGGGCATTTTGAGACTAAAACATATCGCAAACCAACAGAGGTAAACTCTGTACTTTGTGCACAAAGTAGTCATCAAAGATCTATAATAGAGAATATCCCAGTGGGGGAATTTTATCGAGCCAGGAGAAACTGTAGTCGAGATATGGACTACAATGAAGAAACTAAATTGCTTGTGAACAGATTCAGAGATAGGGGTTACAATTTGAGATGCATAAAGAAAGCGGTTGAAAAGTACAAAGAATGTAGTCAAGTGGAACTTTTATGTGGACATGTAAAGAAACAACCAAGTGAACATATTTCTATAATAACACAATTTTCTCAAGACTCATCATATCTCTACAAAATGGTGTCCAAACATTGGGACATCTTGAGACTTGATAAGGATCTGCTACCTTTTCTGACAGAAAAACCTAAGTTCACGTTTAAGAGAGCACATACTATAAAACAGAAATTGAGTCCGTCTTTTTTGAATATCAAAGAGGAAAATATTAAGGAGACTTGGTTAAAAGGAAAGAAGGGTTTTTTCAAATGTGGCAATTGCAATCAGTGCAAGTATGCACATGTAAATTGTGATGTTTTTTCTGATATCAATGGAATGACAATTAAGATTAAGGAATTCATTAATTGCAAAACTAGTTATGTTATTTATGCCATTATCTGCACATGTGGAAAACTTTATATTGGTAGTACCATTCGACAATTGAGATTTCGAATAAGGGAACATTTGGCTAGTCTAAGAAGTATCGACCCGAAGTCACCTCTTGCAATTCATTGGCAGCAATGTCATCAGTTAGATAATCAAGAAAATATTAGGTATATTGGACTAACACAGATTAAATTGGGGAAACGAGGTGGTAATCTTAGGCTCAAATTAAGGCAAGAAGAATGCAAGTTAATTTGTTATTTTAGGAGTACTTTAAATGGTCTCAATCATGAGATGCATGTGTTTTTATAAATTGGCAATAACTCTTTTATGAATATTATGATATATTCATCATTTGTGAGACCATTCTATCATATACCAAAATTAAACCTAATTTGTTTATTCTATAAGATAACTTTTACATACTCTTTATATATTAATATTTCATTTTAGTTGCATAGTCTAAATTTATTTTTATATATTTTTTTTGAAGTCCACTGGAGGGATACTGAGTTATTTTGTGAGAGTTTGGATTTCTTTGGGTAATGGCCATTTGATGTGAGCACAGCAACTCACAAGTCACACGCCCGTGTTTGTTAAATGTATTCGAGCACGGCGTCGCGCGTCCGTACGCGTGATGTCATCACGGTATCTAACGCATGACGTCATCGCGTCCATGTGCGCGTGACGTCATCGCAAACACGGCCCGCGTTTTCGCGGGTAAAATCTATATAAGATCCTGTGATGGGTGCAGGATCCCTTTAGAATATAACAGACGTGGGATCTAACCCTTTGAATGGTTTAAGTAGTTTTAAGTAAATTTAAGATTCATGTTTAATGGAGGAAATTGTATCAAAGTGATATATACAATAGAGTTTATTATTATTTTTGTAGGTGAACCTTGTTTCCAGATACACATTTATGTGTAAAAAAGTTTGGTGTGATAGCATTCAGCTATATATAAACAGGAAACTTAATCGTTAGAAGCTGGTGAGCATTTTTTATATATTTGTTTATTATTATTCCATTATACTAGTCATTTTAGCAACTCTAATTAATGAATTGAATTAAACAGGAATCTCTTATACAGATTTGAAAATTGAATTGACAACTCAAGACCGAGTAAACTGATTGATCCGTTACACTTCAAACAGGAGAATTCTAGAGATTTATATACGGGGTAAGCCCTAGTTACAGCAATATTGCATGATTGATCAAGTACTAACAGGGGAACACAGTCAAATTTATAAATTCACGAAAATTTATATTTTGGTTTAGTTAGAGTGGTCTCACAAGGTGAAAAAATAAAAAATAAAAAAATAAAAAATAAAAAATAGAAAATAATAGGATTTTGTGTTCAAAAACTAACTATGCATGTAACAATCTTTTTTGAAATACTAAATATTATATTTTTTTAAACATTTTTTAAAATTTAGTTAAATTTGGAAATCGTTATAAAGAATGGTTTTTATGGGGTAATGTCTCCACATTAGAGATTTCCTGGACATATGAACTAATTCATGGTTTTTGATTTTTGTGATTTTCTTTCATATCATTTCAAACATTTGACTATGAAAATAACCTCTCTCATCCTGACCTGACATGGGGAACTATATGGTATGGTTTTCCATTTATTAATTTTCTTAATTGCTATATATTATTTGACTGTATAACTGTACATAGCCTTGAGAATGACCTAAGGTCGAAACACGTGTCGGCTGTTGGCTGTTTTTCTTTGACAAATTAAAAAACAATTTTTGTTAGGAATTATTGTACTGATGGATTTTAATTGATGTTGATTTGACTAAAATTGTTGAGGAATTTTGTGAAAGTACAGGTGTGAGCGCGAGATATCTTCCCGAACCAATTTGTATTTTTGTTACAAACTTTGTGGGAAGTTTGAGGGTAAGATATAACTTGCTGCCGACCCATTTTGTAAGATTTTTGGTGGTAAATAGCGCACATGACCCAATAGCGATCCCACAAGTGTTGGTAGTTTGACTTTAGAATAAGTTGCTATAAGCAAGCCAAGTGGCAGGTAACTTTGTGGTGCAAACTACCTAAATTGCACTATTAATATATAAGGAGCAACTCTATAGTCGTTAGGCTTTTTTTCATAATAGCACTGGCAGAAAGTACCCGTTCTGCGAACGGGTTCTGTGGACACACATGACAACACTCATCAATTGTTGAAAATCGATGATCCGGTAGGTCGCTGCTCCGATTCGCTTATCACTTGATGTGCTTTGTACTCACTGAGAATGGGTGTGTGTGGCTGGCTGACATACCCCAGAGCAGACATTTGGGGGAGGCGAGAGTTGGTGTGCTATTGCATACTGCGACCTACTGGGTTCTCTTCCCACCTTTTGCCTCACCCTGGAGCAGTACAGTTCATTGTGGTGCATTGAGTTGCAAATGTCTCAGAAAACGTGCATTCTAGGGTTGAGGACCGGTCCTCTACAGCCACATTGATCTTTCGCCGGTTTTAGGCAACCCGCTCATGTGTGAAGGTGCTGAAATCCAGGGAATGGGGTGGGGTGTCCAAATGTCTTGTAGCAAGTAATGTCTGCAGGATCCTAACTGATAACTATGCAAAATGTGGTGTAGATTGGTGAAACGGTGTGAAATTGTATAAGGAACAATGCTTCGCCAAGCCACAAACAAAATCAGAGTTTTGCTGAAATCTGGCGAACTGGGTGGGGTGTCCAAATGTCATGTATCCAGTAATGTGTGGAGGGTCCTAACAGGTAACTATGCAAAATGTGGTGCAGATTGGTGAAACAGTGTGGAATTTTACAAGGAACGACGCTTCGCCAAGCCACAAACCCACAAATGTTCATTTTTATAAATATAGATGACATATTAACATTAGCTATGAAGTGAATCAGAATGACTTACAGAGCTGCAGATAAGACACCGTGCTATTGAATTATTTGCCCAGGATCACACACTTTGGTTAAATGGTGAAACCGGGATGTGGGCAATTTAAGCAAATGAGCACATTTTCCCAGGTTTAGTTGATGTATTAAGGTTCACTTTGCATTTCGTGTGCTTAAATAATACCTTATGGCAATGCCTTGGAAGCAGACCACATTACATAACAAACTAACTATACACTATAAAGATTGTCATAGAAATATGTTGTCCAAGGAGAATATGGCTTTAGTTTTACTCTCCCCAGGGCAGCTTCCCCTCTTCTCTACTCAGTATGCTACTGGGATGGAGGATCGGTGGTCTACTATCTAAGTTATTGGCCCCCGAAAGGAGCACCCATCCAACCTTTCACACAATAAAACCAATGTGCTTTGTTTTAGTTGCGTCATGAGCCAAAAGTGGAAAGTATGAAAGCAACATAAAAGAGCCGCATGGTGGCTTTTGAAATTGTGGAGGAAAGGTGCGTGCATTTTGTTGTTCCAGAAATCTGCTCCTTTAGGAAGCAATATTGCCCCAGGTTATATTATCTGCCTATGAGGACTCTCAGTAGATGATGTGATATGGCTTTTATAACGCGCCTATACACAAGTGTTTCAAGGCGCGACGCAGAAAGGGACGGGGAACAGAGGGAAAACAGAGACAATGATCCTACTAGGCTAGGTGACATACAGATCGCGCAGTGGAAGGGGGAAGGGAAAAAGTGCTGGGGGAATGGGGTGGTATGGGGACAGTGCAGTACATGGGATAAATGGAATAAATAAAAACAATAAGTAAAAGTACGGCCAGCTGGAGGCAAGTGCAAGGGTAAGTGCAGACGAGGTTCCATATCTCTTGTGGGAGTGATTCTATTTTTTGATTGTTGGATGCTGAGTTTTGACATGAATTTAGACCTTTGACCTCTCATGAGCATCATCGTTATAATAAATACTAGGCCCCAGAGTGCTTTCAGACCCCTGATTAAGGCATTGGTTATTTGCCTTTTACAGCAAAGGCCCATCAAGCTGCTATCTCCTTTGATGAATGATGGGTATTGTGTCCAAGTATTTAATGAAGATCCAGCTGGCTTATCAAGTTATGTATTCGTCTTTGGTGTCTTGCTGCAGTCTGCAGTCACAGGATCATGCTCCAGCAGGGGCAGCTCTACCCACAGGCGCAGGGGACACTCACATTCTGGGAAGCAAGGTACAGCCTTAGGTGGGGAAATTGCACACAACATTTTCCAGGGATTGACAATATTTTGGGGAACAGTAAATCTAATTTTCCAATCGCGGAAGACTGATTCGAATTGAAAGGCTTATACATATGCACATTGGATTTCTTAGACGGGAGCAGTGTGGAGAGCTCCTTGTTGCTTGTTATTCTTGTCCAACCAAACTGCTCTAATATGCATCATACTATAAAGCACTTCTACCTCATGTAAGCAGCATGAAAGTGGCTTCAACCACAATCAGAAGCCAGCGGAGCGTGCATTCGATTGCCCTTTTCCAAATATTTGCAACAAATCACCACCATAATTGACACGACATGGGTTCCTGTGGGTAGTCTCAGCAGAGAGGCCAAGCAGTGATTAAACGTGATGACTCTATGGATCATTACCAACGGCAAAGAAGGGAATTGGCCTTTATTTTCAGGCGAGGTCTAAGGAAAATAGCCCCACCCAAGTTTTAAAGTTAGGGCCAAAATGAAATGTCTGCAGTAGATCCAAATAAACCCAGTCCATTGGATCAAAGGATTTGGCGTGTCTAATGCCAACAGGTTAAAGGCTTTTTAGAAACATCTGCAGCAACAATCACTCTACAGATGTTGTCCTGTGTATGATGCCCCCATATGATCCCTGCTTGTTCTGGGTGAAGTCGTTTTGGCAACATAGGAGCTAGGTGGTTTGCTAAGGAGTTGCTGTAAATTCTTGCATCATAAACAAGGATGGCGAAAAAGGAAACTCCATTAACTCTAATCATCTTGTGAATACAGCCATCGGAAAACCTGACATCCACCCAACAAGAAATTCTCATCCGGTGGAACGCAAGAAACAAACTAACAACCAGGAACAACCTACACACCTACAGGAATACTCAACTGAAACTCACCCTCGCTAAACACCTTCGGACAAACACACCATTCAAGTAGAGCCCTTTAAAACAAAACAAATGAACCAATATTTTTTGAAGCAGGACTCAAAACCAGAACAATGGTAATTGTTAACATTTCTGATACTGCACTTTCTTTTGGTTTCTTTGAGATGCATCGGATGCAATGGGACAGGCCTACACACTTGCCTAAGAGACTGGCCTTACAGCTCAACACCCATGCCAAGCAACGTCGCAGAGCACAGCTGAGCTGTGAAATGGTGTGATGCCTCAGACTGCCGGGCATGGAGAACTCCTCCTGAGAATGTACACAGAGGCAACGCTGCTGGCTCAAATCCCAAGGCAGCTGTAGCCTGCCATGCAGACACAACATGCAGTTGCGAAATGTACTTTCTTCCTCCTGTTCCCCCTGTTTTGCAAAATGACCTGTTTGGTATCATACGTGCATTATACATGCTGGTTTATGGGTGGAGAATGGATTTAGCTACTCTATTGTATACATGGATGAGCCAGGCCTCGGAGGGGCAGATCAGTGAGCACCCTCCCATGCACTGGTATGTGTTTGCATTACATCCAATTTCTCGCTACTTCTGGTCTTCTGTGTATTATTTGTGTCCAAGTGCCTGCTGTACCTGAGGTGGCGTGGGGGAGTTGGATGAGCATTGGTATTGTGGGGAGCAGGACAAGCTTGTAACAGTAAGAACCTGCAACCTCCCCCAAAAATACCTCAATCACCAAATCCAATGAAAAAGTGCTAACCACATCAAACTAACTTTGCTCGCAAACAACAGGCAAAGGACTTAACCCACTAACACCCTAAGGAGTCATCCACCCTCACCTGGCACATGCTCACCAACCCAATGACACCAATGGCTAAACAAAACCTTCCAGCCACACCAAAACAGTCCCAACTCTACCACTGTCAAATCAACGTGCAAACTCGTCCATTGGCCAAAACACCCAGGTCCTCATGGACACCGGAAGTCTCCCATCTGGAAACAAACACCTCTGGTGTACAAATTACTAACCACCTAGATAACGCACTCAAACAGACACCAATTGCTCCTGTTTCCCCATGCACTAACAGTTAAGCACAATACCTCGTCTTTTCACTCTCCTCCCCTAACCACACCCCGCCTCTTTTCCATTTCAGATCCATGTGAACCCCTGGAGATCATGCAAATGGTTATGGTGCATGGAAAAAATCCCAATAAAATAATCAGATTTACGGAGTGCAAAATCTTTACTTGTTTGTAAAAGTAAAGGCTTGACTGCCTCTCCCTTAGAAGGGGTAACATTTTTTGGCAGAAGATAGAGGTAATAAAGAATTCACCCAAATGTTTGATTGGGAAGTCTGTAAATAATGCAGAGAAACCACCTGGAGCCACAGCTCTGTTGATGGGCTGAGCACTTCCTCCAAACTCTTGGTAATGTAACACCTGACAAATATAAATGTTCTCTTATCTTAAGTCAATCTCTTAATAGAGCAGAATAATACTTCGAGAAGAAGGTCAAATTTGCTTTATCTTCAAAAGATCAGTAATCTGTTTAATAATTTTGTAAGATTATACTGCTTTCAATGTAGAGGATAACAGCATATTTGCCTTATTAGAGTGTGGATAATAATATTGTGTGTCTGTAAGTATTTGTATGTCTATACTCCGCTGAAAGCCTGCAGGCATCAGGGCGCCAACACAAATCATACAAGTAACATTACAAAACACAGACAGAAATAAAGCAAAACATAAAACAAAATAATTTAACAATGACACACTACAAATACGTCAGGTGGGCATATGGCCAAGAGGAAAAAAGGACATGGAAAAAAAATTCAATTCAGTACAATACCCAAGTTGGTAGAGAGGGGCACATGCAGTGGAAACGAAGTTCTATTCAGATACTGAGGCAAGCTACTAGATCCACAGCCCACAATAATACAATCAGTGTTGCCATTATAGCGCCACTTATCGATCTAAGTTCTACGCAAGACCTTAAGGTCTTGAGTCCGTACACAGTTAGGACCTAATTTGGCATTAAGCAACGCCAGAATTTTGTTCTTCAAGGCCTCCCAGAGTTTGAAGTGGCCTGGTTCATCAACATTGATGATCACAAAGTTTCTAGGGTCCAGAGCAAAGCTCCTTAAACTGGAGTCCACAATGTTAGTTTTTTCCGCTTTTCTTTGCCGGATATCCTTGCGAGGTGGGAAAGATGCTCAATGAGCTAGGAAGTGTTAGGAATGCAGGTCTATTGTGGTAAGACAAACCCTGTACCCCCGAAATGACAGGAAATGGTGATGGGTAAGGTTTCCAGCCATCACAGCTCTGGCAAGGACTACATTTCGAAGAGTTTGTTTGTTTGTTTGTTTGATTATTTGGTAATGTGCACCAAACCCTTAAGTAGCTGGACGCAGCAGATGCAAGGATACTTAAAGCTTAGAGTGCCAGGCCATCATGTAGCCCAGCATCGGGACATCCCATAACGCCCTACCGACATAACTAGGAACGCAACAGGACAGCACTCCTCAACATTGTCCCACTTGGAGTTTGTTCTGGGCCTCTTCCATCTTCATGGTGCTGCCGGAATCTTCCGAGTATGCTAGGGACCTTCTCTCCAGTGTTCTTTTTGGAAGTGTGTTCCTTTCCTGGTGGTGTTTCGAACAGAACTTTGTTTTTGTTATCTTTGTAGGAGTTTGGAACGTTTTCTTTTCGGATATTTGTGGACATCCTGGATTTCTTCCTACCCTCCCCCCTGCTAATGTCTGGGTTGGAAATACATATGGATTCTTCTTCAGTACATGACGTTGTTCGTCCTTTGTGAATGCTGAATCCCAGGTCCAGTGTTCTTCACATTTGTCATTAGGTTTCATATTGATTTCTCTGCTCTAACCTCATTATTTATTTTGCAGCTTATAGGGGACAGTGCAGGGGCACTTGATCCTCCGCACATTGGAGGGTCTGAATTTGACAGAATATTTTCTTTAACTCTGGCACCAGTCTTCTGTGATCTGCTGAGGTTTGTGGGGAAAAGCAGTGGCCCTTTACTTTCATAGCAGATTGAGGAGCCGTTTTGCTACTTCTGCATGGATCAGTCACCCCATAGCTGCCATTATGCAGTCGTTGGTGGCCCTGTATTCAGAAATAAATGCGCTGGGCAGACGCCCGGATCAAATACAGGCAAGTCAAATCCTATTTCATGATGGAACTCCTGAATTATAGGAAAGGGATGCAGTGGCCCGGGTCGCCAGCCCAATATCAGTTCCTATGTCAGCTATAGGTGTCGGTCAGGGTACTTTTGACCCATTTCCATTAGCCTGCCTGATTGGCTTTTGGGAGATCTAAAAGCCTTAAAGACTTTTGTGAATCAGTGCAATCTGCATTTTGTACGCGGACAAGGAGCATTTCTTGATTCAGCCTCCAAAGCAGTGTTCCTCCTGTCATACCTTGGTGGGGTTGCAACTGTCTGAGACAACTCGCTGTTGAAAGGGGATGCCCCGATGCCTTTCCATTTTGAAACCTTAACTAAATAACTGACCAGTGTTTGATACCCATAACTTGTATCAGGCGACGGACATGGAATTATTGGAATTGAGACACAGGGGGAAAAGACTCATACCAGTATTGGCTTGGCTTAATCAACTGACCGCTGCTACTGGACAGTGTGGAGGGTCAGAAGGAGGACGCGGACATGGTGTTTACATTTCTATTTGCATGTTTATTAAATTATAAGAAAAGGCCTAGCTTTCCCTATTGCTATGCGGGTGATACCTGCTTATATAAATAACGAAGGTACTTGTCTGTCGTCAGGAAGTCATAAAACACAAAAAGGTCAGGTGTCCAAAGCCTAATCCTAACTGACCCTCCCACTATTCTAATAAAAATAAGGTCAGGAGGAAGTGTCTCTTTCTAATTGTCTTTTCTCTCAAGATTTTCTCCTTGGCATCAAGCTTCCAATTAGTAGATTCATTTCAAATAGTCTCTCGTCACCCTCTGTACACATTCTTGTAACTCTTTCACTAGCTCTGTGGGATTTCTCACCTCTTTAGGGATTGTTTCCCAGGAATCCCTTTTGTCTCTCTTTTTTGCCCTTTTCTCCACTATGAAGTACCTTTTGTACTGTGGTAGCATATACTTCCTTGGCTCTGGCATGCTTTCTTGATAGTTAAGATTCTCCCTGTCCTGGGGCGGTTTGTTTTGGCTTATTTTTACTCTTGTGGGCCTCTCTTTCCATCCCTTCATAGGATTCCCCTTCTGATTTACAGTCTCTGCTCTTAACATATGTAGTACTCTGCCCTCTTACCAGGGTATTTGCATCTCAGTCTCACTGATATCTCTTCTAGTATTTATCGTGATTCACTCTTTCTCATTATTATAGTTCCACTTCCTCGACTTCAATGTTACCATCTTGTCAATTCTACTGAGACAAGTTCCTGCTATTCTATAATGAACCTCCGGCAGCCTCCCGGGTCTCCCGTTCTCCCTGTTACCTTTGATTCTGTGGGGGAACGTCTCTGGGGTCTCTCTTCACTCAGGATCTCTTTGGGGGAACGTCTCTGGGGTCTCTCTTCACTCAGGATCTCTTTGCTTGTTTGTTTACTCAACATCTACGACTTCTCCGGTGTCCCACTCTCAGTGCTCTCTCTCCATGCAAGCTGGTAACGCTGCAGGTATGTGGACGGTTAGCTGCTTTCACAGCGTTGTGGTTTCTGCGGGCACCCATCGGGTGGCACCAAGCCTAATTTGCATATGGTCTTTCCCCTTCTGTAATGGCTTGGCAGGTGAAGAACAATGGTCTGAGGGTTGCACAGAGCAATGCCAGAGGTTAAGATTCATTCTAAACCTTCCAGCCATCACCTCTTTGTTTTTGCTTTGTCACCCCGAGTGGGACGGGTATGCCCAGGCGTGGGTCCCGTGCCTGCTGGGCCTAGAGACCTAAGCTACTCCTCACTGATAAGGCCCAACAAGGGCAAAACATGTTTGGGGATGCTTGTGGTCTCATGCAGAAGGGATGTGACCTAGCAGTTTGTGCTGGACTGCCCCTTTTGGGGAGGCACCAAGCCTAATTTACATATGGTCTTTCCCCTTCTGGAATGGCTTGGCAGGTGAAGAACGATGGTCTGGAGGGTTCCTAGAGCAATGCCAGAGGTTAAGATTCATTCTAAACCTTCCAGCCATCATCTCTTTGCTTTGCTTTGTCACCCGTAGTGAGACGGGTATGCCCAGACGTGGTCCTGTGCCTGCTGGGCGTAGAGACCAAAGCTACTTCTCACTGATGAGGCCCAAGAAGGTCGAAACATGGTTGGGGATGTTGTGGTCTCGTGCAGAAGGGATGTGACCTAGCAGTTCGGCTGGACTGCCCCTTTTGTGGTGGGACCAAGCCTAATTTGCATATGGTCTTTCCCTTCTGTAATGGCTTGGCAGGTGAAGAACAATGGTCTGGAGGGTTGCCCAGAGCAATGCCAAAGGTTAAGATTCATTCTAGACCTTCCAGCCATCACCTCTTTGTTTTTGCTCTGTGGGCACCCTACCCACCATGAGGTCGTCGTGGTCACGCCACCACTGTCTGTGCCTCGGTTTCTCCTTCTGTGTGGACACAGTGCATCCTGTGGTTTGCTCTCACTCCGAGAGCCGTTTCCAAAGTCACAGGCTCCGCGGCTCTCAGTGACTCCTCCCCTCTCAGGTGCTACGCTGCCAGGGCACCTCCCCAGCTTACGCACGCATCTCTCTATCTCGGCTTGCCTCAGCATGTCCTCCTCTTCCAGTCTCCTTGTGCAAGCTAAATGGAGATTTCTGTTTAAAGGGATAGATCCTCTTTCTTACTGGCAAGAGTATATTTTAGTTTTGTCTTCACCCAAATCTCTGGATTGTATACTGTTCTGTGCATCTGATGTTCCCATGCATGCCACAAAGGGGTATGATTTAGGGGGTTCCTTACAGGAACGGGAGTCTTTGCCCCCAAAGTGGGAGTCTTTCCCATTGAGATCCCACTTGCCTCGACCCCTATGGAGGGTTTTTCTAAGTGGACTCACCTCCTTAGCCTCATAGGGGGAGGCTCCTCATTGGGGAAAAGGGACGAATTCCCTCGGTTCATCACAATAGCCAGAGAATAAGAAAACGGTTGTTGTATATCGAGGGCTAAGAGAGGAATTCAAAGATGTTCTGGGCTCCGGTCAATGTTCCATTCATGCCTACTTTGTTTTCTGAGTTCCTGGATCTTGTGATTCAGGTTAATAAACAAATAATAGTGAGACTCAGAGAGCGCCATCTCCTGAGTTTAAACCTTCCGTAGCGTCATGCACTACTGGTTTTGGCAAAGAAAGCTCCACAAAGGAGGACATGGAAGAATCCATGCAAAAAGGAGAAATCCATGGCCCTTTATCTTGACTGGAAATGGAGGGATGCAATTCCTCTGGGTTATGCGTTTACTGCGGCAATTCAGGACACTTTATTCATGACTGTACCAAAAGATCTCAAAGGCTCACCCCTAATGGGGACATAGATGAAAGCGGGGCAGCTGGTTGCTCCCAGTTTACGTATAATACCATACACGCGTCCGTACTGCACGTGAACCAAATAATCATCCTTTTATGACCTTGTTCAGCACCAGTAGAAACTGCAGCACTAGTAGACTCTGGTGCTACAGGGAACTACATGGACATTGCATATGCCCAATCCTTCCAAATCCCGGCCATTAAGAAAGAATTTCCTGAACCCATAGAAACAGTGGATGTTACAAACCTACTCTCTGGACCAGTGGTGGAACATACGGTTGACTGTGTATGTCATGCAATTGGGGACATACAGAGGATATTGCCTTTAATCTTATTGAGGCTCCACTCAGATGTCATTCCCTGAATGCGACATAACAAATCCAACCATCGATTAGGCACGCCGAACATTGGCAGTTGAGTCTGGGTGTGGTGGCAACTATGCCATTCCGGAAGAGGAGGCTGATGTCACTTCTGAAGAGGCACCAGCCTTTCCAATATCTGCGGCCACTTCGCATCTTCTCCAGCATATAGCACTGATCGTACCCATGATCCCTTACTGTTACAAGGAGGTCAGTCAAGTTGTTTTGTAAAGAAGAAGCAGCAGTTCTTCTCCCCCCACTACCCCCCCCACCAATAGGGACTACGGCTGTCCTATCGACCTGATATTGGAGGCAAAAATCCCATGCAGATGCATATGCGCTCTCTCTGAAAAAGAGGACACTTACGTGCTTTGTTGTCTGGATACAGCTTACGGAATGAGTTTATCTGCCACTTGCGCTCCCCAATGGTTCCTCCTTTTTTTTTATCGAAAAAGGGTACAGACAAACTGAGGCTGTGCATCGATTACCGCGCATTGAACAGCATCAAGGTAATAATTGGTATCCACTCCTGCTCATCTTGGTTTTGTTGCAACAAGTCAAGTATGCAGAAATATTCAGAAAGTTAGATCTACAGGGTGTGTATAATCTGGTGCACATCTGCCCAGGTGATTAGTGGAAAATGGCTTTTAGTTCCGGATACAGACTTTTTGAATACCAGGTAATGACATTCAGGTTGTTTAACACTCTGACCACGTTCTAACATTTTGTTAAGGATGTCTTCCGGGAGGCGTTGGCCCAATTCATGGTGATTCATCTTGATGATATTTTGGTGTATTCCACCTTTCTTCCCAAGCATGAAAGGCATGTCGCTTGGGCACTTAAGCCCCACCAAGAAAAACACTTCTATGCTAAACCTGAAAAGTGTGTGTTCCATCAGACAACAGTGGCTACTGAGCACCTCCCTTTCCTCTGCTACCTTGATCTGTCTCCTTCGTAGCCCCCTTGCTCCACTTAAGCCTCTGGTTTTCTTCCCTGCCTGATCCCTCACGTTGCACCTCTGTCCCCGGCATCCTGCGCTTGCACCGCAAGGTGTAGTTTCCTTCCATCTTGTGCACTCATGTTGTTACTTGCTTTCCCTTTTGTACCTGCTGCTTTCTTACCTTTACTTGCCTTATCTCTGGACTGTCACCCACAGCCCTGCACTGTTCATGTATGTCTATACCTATGAATACTGGATTGTCACTTGTCCTACCTGCGACCACAGTTCCATTTGCAGCCCTGCACTGTACTTTTATGTCCTACCATCGACCACCGGACTGACACTTGCAGCCTAGCGCTGTGCTTTATTCGACTTACCTGTGACCACTTGATAGTCACTTGCAGCCCAGTGCTGTTATGTATTGTCCTACCATCGACCACTGGATTGACACTTGCAGCCCAGTGCTGTACTTTATCTTAATTGCTTGTCTGCATGCCTGATGTAACCCGTCATCCCATGAGGCGACGCTTTTCCAGTACAGCTACTCATATGCTTGTCATAATTGCATGTCTAGTTTTCCTTAATGCAATTTTCCTTCTTCCACCCTCCATTCATCAGCACTTCCACGTTCAAAATAATCTCACAACCTAGTCAGAACATTTTAGTCTGTCTTCTTCCCTCCTCCCCCTCTCTCATGCTATAGCACTTGCACGTTCCGAACATTTCAAGACTTTTGAAGAATGTTTTTGTTTTATACCTTTTTTCCTCATCACTATTACCCCCTTGTCTTAATGCGCCTTGAAACAAAATGTGTGCTGTATAATTCACATTACAAATAACCAATAAATAAACAAAATACATACATTTAATTGGATTCGTCCTGTCCCCTCGAGGGTATTCAAATGGACAACAAAAAGATCAAGGCAACCCTTGAATGGCCAATACCCATCACCCTGAAAGCACTACAAAGTTTCATGGGGTTAGCAAACCTCTATCGCTGCTTCATTCAAAGCTTCTCTGAGATAGCTCTGCCTCTTACTAATATGACCAGGACAGACGAGCCATACAGTTGAAATCCAAAAGCACCAAAATCCTTTGAGACTTTGAAGCATGCATTTACTTCAGATCTGGTTTTGCAAAACGCAGAGCTTCCGTTTGTCGTACAAACCGATGCCTCGTCCCTTGCCAGCGGTGCAGTATTGTCGCAGCGTTGCAAGGCCAGGTTGAACTGTATCCCATAGCCTATTATTTTAGGAAACACAGGTCCACTGAATACATCTACACTATCACTGGCCGGGAACTTCTGTCTATTAAGGCCACTTAAGGTGAATGGTAACATCTGCTGTCAGGGACACACCATCAGATCACTTCTCCCGCTGTTCACATTCAGGGACAAGCTGGCTAATCATGGAAATCCGCCCTTCCTTTTCCCTCCTGAGAAAAAGACAGCCTCTCCACAGGTAGGGCCAGTCGCTAACAGGTTGCTACGCCACCCGCTCAGGGAGAGGAGGGATCAGATCCAGGACTTGTGTGTTGCGGTTCAAGGGCTTACCACGGAAGTCCAAAACCGTAAGGCTGAAAATGACTTTCTGCAGCACCCTGTGGCTAACAGGGACGCACTACCAGGGATAACACCCACGGGAGGAGCAGCGGTTCAGAGGTTTCATGGTGAACCAAAGAAGCTGAACGAATTTTTGGATTCCTACAAGGTAACATTTGCCTTTTGCCAGTCAACCTTTCCTTCTGACCGCACCAAGGTGGGGTTTGTTATCTCTCATCTGACAGGGAGTGTACTGGCCTGGGCCACTATTTCTGTGTCCCCCGAAGACCCATTACTGGACGATTACAGCAGATTCCTGACAGCTTTCAGAGGCATGTTTGACAGACCAGAGTTGAATCGCCAATGTGAAGACATCTCCTTTGACTTGATTACAACTGCCCCCTTTCCCATCATTTTAGAAATTCCCTATCTGACACGGCATAATCCATTAATAAATTGGAGGCGAAGCCTGTTCCTTGGATTAGAGTTTTGTGTGGCAACATGCCTATCTGTAAAAGGAGATACAACAAAAGGCAATAACAACCCTACCTAAGGCCCTGTCCACAATTCCCGTGCTGTGTGCCATTCCGGACAGTACTTTGAGTTTTTGGAAGTTTTCCAGAAGTAACAGGTGAAGACACTCCTGAAACACAGACCAGAGGATTGTTCTATAGAACTGATGCCCAACACGACAGTGCCCTTTAGTCGCATGTATATTCTGTCATTGAAGGAAAAGCAAGCATTATGGGACTATCTTCAGGAGAATCTTGTGATCAGTCTCATTACTGAGTCCAAGTCCTCAGGAGGAGCTTCACTTTTTTTCATCCCTAAAAAGATATCTCAGAAACCAGACAATCTATATATTATAGAGGGCTAAACAGGATCACAGTGAAGGATCAATATGACTCTTATTCCTGACATGTTCGAGGCGGTATGATCAGCACGCATTTAAACCAAACTGGACCTCCAGGGTGCCTATCATATTGTGAGAATCAGAGAGGAGAATGAGTGGAAGACTGCTTTTCGTACCCCCATATGGGCATTTCCACTTTCAAGTTATGCCGTTCGGCCATGTGAACGCCCCCACAGTATTTTAGAGGCTCGTGGACCATGTATTCGCTCACCTGCTGTTACATTCGGTAATCGTGCATCTAGATGATATCTTGATATTCTCAAAAGAACCCGGATCACACGATCTCCATGTGTGCGATGGACTCAGACAATTACAAAGAAACCAGCTGAAGGCCAAGCTTGAGAAGTGCATCTTCTGGTTGCCTCAGTACCATATTTGGGGTATATCTTATCTGAACATAGTAGCTCCATGGATGCCAGAAAGGTGCGCTTGATTATAGACTCAAAGCCTCCTCTGTGAAAGACATACAAAGATTCATGGGGCCCGCCAACCTCTATCAGAAATTCATTTCAGGATTTTCAAGGATGGCGTTACCAGTCACCTATTTTCTAAAGAAAGGAAAGCCATTTTGTTGGACCCTTGAATCAGCAGCAGCCTTTATGGCCCTTAAGCGGGCTTCTACAAACCCGTTTTTTGTCAACCAAATGAGGTACAACCTTGAAGCCAATGCGTCTGATCGAGTGGTGGGGGCCATTTTGAAACAAGTCCAATAGGACCAGGAGGAACATTCTGTTGCCTTCTTTTCAAAAACCATGTTGGATTCAGAAATAATTACTCTCTAGTAGAACAGGAACTTCTAACCATCAAACTGGCCTGACAGAAAAGGCGGCATATGCTCATGGGAGCTGCTGAAGCAACCAAAGTGCGCACTGACCATTGTAACTTGCATGCTCTTCAAAACTACACATGCAGACAGACCCGCTCAGCCCATTTTTTCTCACACTACAACTTTGTGTTAACCTACATTCTGGGTTCCCAGAATGTTGTGGCTGACACCTTATCTCAGAAGAATCTGACAATCTGCCAGAAAAGATTTAATGGGAGAAGATGTTCCCTACATCCACCTTTGAAATGGTGGTCGATACATTTCAACAAAAGAAATCCCCATCAACTCATCCCTATTATTTTATTTCAAAGAATAGGAATGATCTTTTTTAAATTAATTTTTTACATCTGTCGTCTAAACATGATATACACACCCAATTGCCAATACAAAAATGAATCTATAGAACAAAGTGCTAATACTCAACTTCTCAAAGTGATATACATATCTGCATCACATCATGTGGTTCTAGCACATGTGTTTTGTACATACAATACAGTACAATCCCCACACTGTGTATTCTTAAACCCTAAAAACAATTAACAACTGGCTTCCTGTCCCACTTTCATCAAAGGAACAACTTAGCCCCAACATGTTTCGGTTCCTGACATTTATAACCTTCTTCAGGGGGAGAACTATGTACAATGCAAGTTACCAGTTGGGCATGCTTTGTTGTGCTTCCCTTAATTGTGCATTCAATGTTGGCATAGCACATTTTCTTCCTGTAAATAATTATAGTGGGATTACTGTATATAGAGATAGATTTATTCTAAATATTACACTTGCTTCCAATGTACTTACTACAAACACAGTTTTACCTTATGTTGTGGACTTCGCCTTTTGTAGACAACACAATTGACACAATGCTGTGGCTGACGAGGCACCTAGCCTGTGAGGAAGTATAGAGCAGCAATGAATCTCAGAAAGCCTTTCTACATGTGTGGTATATGAATATGTGGTATTCAATGTACACATGATGCTGGAGAAAATGTTTTTGCCACTTACATTTAGTCAATATCCAGTAGACGAAACCAATTAAAATGGCTGTCAACACCACATTTGCAGTCCTCATTGCAATGACATTTCTAGATTAATAGGGCTCGGATCCCTAGGAGGTTCAGGAACTGCAAGTATCAGTGATCACATAATTATCATAGGTTATGTATTTTGTATATGGTTTTAAAATGATTGTGTGCAAAACAAATTTTTTAAAGGACAATGCAAGGAAACCCCACTTGCCTGCAGATACGACAGGGCAGGCAGCTGATTCTTTTAGAGAAGGCGTTGCAAATAGCTTCTTTGCTTACCCTCAGCCAATATGAGTTATGACGATATCCTCTAATCTGGTCCCCTGGAATCTGGACAAAGTACCGGGCTCGGCATAGAGGCACGGAATGCTGTGAGAGATACACGCTTGCCTATGTATTCACCATGCCGGGAGTTGTCATGGAGATGAACACTAGTTCGTTAATACTGAACATTCTGTGGAAATATCAAGCACCATCCATAGGTGACTGAAGCACACAGGACAATGTCTTTGCGTAGAAGTGCATTGTGGGTAAAATATAGCTAGAATGGAATAAATACCTAAGTATACTAATACTTGTGTATAATTGCAGGGCGCAATATACATGAATCAGCTAGAAGCTGAATATCAGACATCCACCTAACAATTAGCTGTGCATCTGGGTGTAATATATACACCAATCTATTTTATCATTAAGGCCAACAGTATGGCTTTTGGTTTAAAAAATCAGACATTGTTCCCATAGTGCTAATCTCTTTTGGTTATTTGGCTCTTCTATCTGTAGTAATACAGTCCATGCCAAATCGTCCTGATAGTAGTGGGCCACAAAATGTTCCACTAAGGGTGCATTTAGGATTCTGGTTCTTATGAAGCTTCTATATGCTATAATTCTGATGAAAATCCTTTGTGTAGTCATGCCGATGTATGTTTTGCTTTGCATGAACACGTGATCCTATATATCACCATAGCAGTGTTACAAATGGCAAAGCTTCTCTGTTCCAATGGTTTCTTTAGACCGAGATTTACCTGCATGAATTTGGTAGTCAAATAGCTTACACTGCAGTTGCCACAAAGAGCATGACGTGTGATTTTTGGAAGACCCCAGACCTCTGTGATAGTAGGTTGAGGGATCACATTTTTTCGTAGTGTGTCGGTTCGCACTATGACATTTTACATTTTTTTAAACTTTTTTTTAAAGGCAAACAAAGGGATCTGTAGCTCATAAGGGCCTTTTCGTAGTAGGTGCCACTGTTTTTAATCACCTTTTTAATTTTGAATGATAAATGGGAGTATTTGGAGACTCACACCAAACTACCATTGGTGGATTTTATGGTTTTGCTGTTCCAGTAAAGCTTTCCTGGAATTATTAATAGCATGTTTATGTGCTTGCAGATAATCTATCTGGGTGCCACCATCGACTAAAAAGGTAATGTTGAGAAAGGCGATCTATTGCTTGCTAATAGTGAAATGGAATTGAGGATCCGAATTATTAATCCATTGTAGAAAATCAGTGACCTTTTCATGTGGTTCTTCCCAAATAGTGTAATGCTTCCATAATTTATATAGCGTTGATACTGGTTGTCAATGATATAAATGTGCAGTTCCTCAAAATTACTTACTAGAGCTGGGCGATATATCGATTTTTGGAGATACAGCGATATATTTTCAAAATTGATATAGGATGAAACAATGTCGTTAACAACCAGATATATACATATATATTGTATTGTATTTTGTTATTTATATAGCACTCTTTCCCCACTTGTGTGGCCTCAATGCGCTTTTTCCTTGGTTGAACACCCTTGGTGACCGAAGTCGATGTGGTTGGAGATTCTAGGGGATTAGCTTAGATGCGTGTGTGCATGTTTGCCATTCTAAGAATTGGGTGGCTGGCAAGGCTTGACTAAGTAGACAGAGAATGGGAACACAGTCTGCACACCAAGTTGTATAAGAACATTTTGTATGACTGCTAGATTTTTAGTGAATTTTTAGTGAGGTGCAGAGGAGAAAACCACTTCCTTGACACTAGGAAGTGGTACTAAACAAGAGAAAGAAAGTGTCCACGGGCTGTGGATCACCTGCGTCCCCTGCACACTCGGGTTAATGCCAAAGGCAATCAATTAGTCAAGACATAAGGTTATTTATAACTCATGGAGATCTAATTCAATTATCTATTTATGTAATGTAGTTGAAAACTGCTTTCAAAGCAGAAATGGGTAAGTCAAAATTTAGTTGAAGTATAGGGCTAATATACCACAAAAGGAGTTATTCTTATAGGTAATTAGGTAATGATTTCTTCTGTGCTTTCTTAATCTGTACAAATAATAATCATATAGTCACTTGGTTATTGATTTCAACAAACAAATATCCAATTTATGAATACAAGCCAGTCTATATTCAGCAATATTACCAATTGTTGATCGTCATATAGTGACATGTCTTCAATCAAACAATATATACATATTAGGTACAGCAGAGGCCTAACTACTGTTCTGATGGCTCAACGCGTTTCGGGAAGTGATTTCGCTTCTTCAGGAGCAAAATATTCAATGTTATCAACTTTAAAGGTCATATGTTCAAAACCAAAATTCTTCCGTGCAATCTGCTTCCCTCTGAAGAGAAAATCACAAAAAATGGGAATATTTTTAGTGCAGTGTTCACCAATGTCAATATTCCTGAAAATTTGTGATTTTTACAACTAAAAGTCCCTACCTCTCATTGGTGCCCCATAGGTTTTTAGTCAAAATTCAAATGGTTGTCCCCTAGAGTATGATGGATTGGTCCAAAATAGTTTCTAAAGGTAGCTGGAACTGATGACTATACAGAGAAAAATATTTGTATTTGCTAAAGACTAACAAATTACACATATCATGGTGCCAACTATAGATCAAATAGTCATTCAAAATACCTTCAAGGTAAGTATTCTCAAGTTACTAAAATGTACCAAATATGAATACTTATCACAAAATCCTATGCATGAGGGATAATGTAGACTCACCCCTTCTGGCAGGAAAGGTATACGAATCCTGTGGACAGTGTAGAACTCCATGGTGGGGAGAAGCGGTGCTTGTAAGATTGAACAATTGCAGTGTAATCTCAGACTGGTATCTACAAGTATACAAGTAGAAAGGGGAGTAAGGTCAAACCCTCTGGTATCCTCATCTAGTCAAGAAATCGATTTATTTCAAAAATGGACAGAAAGCTGTCCTCTAGCGTGTGCAGCCTGTGCAGCTTCTTACCTCTCGAGTGTTAGTGTGGATTCAGAGACGGCAACCTCGAATGGAAAAAGACGTGGAATACCTGTTGGCTTTAACCTGACGCGACGCCGGCAGGCTTCGACGCAATGACGTCAGATGTAAACATCTGACGTCATTGCGCGACGCGCATCCAACATCGCGTCAGCATCTCCATTCCTGACATGCGGGACAAAGAAAGGAAAAGCGTGACGTGGGTCACCATAGTTTTGTAAAGGGTGGTGTGGTCATCCATTCCCGGCATGCGGGACATTGGAAGGAAGTGCGTGACAACTGTCACCATAGTTATGTCAAGAGTGGTGTGGTCATCCTAAAGCAGGGTAAACCCTCTTGTATTAGCACCCCGATATGTGTAATTTGTTAGTCTTTAGCAAATACAAATATTTTTCTCTGTAGAGTCATCAGTTCCAGCTACCTTAGAAACTATTTTGGACCAATCCATCATACCCAAGGCTTGACTAAGTAGCCCAGTACAGGTCAGACACGTGGGTTGGTGCTCTTGAGGTTAGAGATAGATTGCTGCTGTTCAGAGAGTCTATGTGAGGCCAGCTATACCGGGGGATGGTCGCTGTATTCTAGTGGCAGAGATGTTGTGGTACGTCATGTGTTTCAGTCTGGACTGCTATGTGTGAAACTAGGCCGGATGTGCTTAGCCGTAGACGTGTTCTATCGTGCATGGATGGTTGGCCGTGCTTGCTGCCTATGTCCACGCTAGTGGTGTGAGCTATACGTACCGTAGACTGCGAGAATTGCTTGTTTGTCCGGGTCTAGAATTGAGAGTCCTGTAGCGGTGGGCCTAGGTTACCTACTGTAGCTGGTATCAGCGTATGATAAGCAGACTAAGCACGGCTAACTAACGATGCAATTTGTGCCAAGACTAAACACAGCTAACTAGTAGTGGAATTTGTGTGCAAGACTAAATACAGCTAGATTTGAGAGTCCTGTATAGTGGGAGAGAGGCCTACACCTGACAAAGCAAATAATATATAATATCTAATATACACATTATTACATATACTACAATCTTTTATTTTCCTTTTTGATATTTACATAGCTGTTTGTATTTTCAAACAGGAAGAGGAACCCTGTATTTGCACTTTATTTAGTTCGATGTCTTATAAATAAAGGTGTTTGTGACATCTCACATGTAGTTGGCGGCTTACAACTGAGCATGTAACCCACAAACAATATCGAGAAATATATATTGTATATTCCATTCAGTGCAAAAATATTGAGATATGACTTTTGGTCCATGTCGCCAAGCCCTATTATTAACATATAGATTGGCCAGAGTTGATGGTACTTTTTCAATTGAATCAATGTTTTGATGTAGGGATCTAGAAACCAAGAACATGTAATTTCAGGAATACATTTATGAGTGTGTGAAAAAAGGTGTAATTCCTATCAGCAGTGTATAGATTTGTTTGTTTGTTTTATTTTTTTTTGCGCATCAGACCCGAAGGTATTAGGGCGCAAAGGCATAAAGAGGGTTGTTAAGCTTATGTTACATAGTAGACAGGAATAGGTACAGCTATGGTTACAATGCTGTGTGCATGAATAACAGGCAGGGCAGATAGGTATATACAGTAAATACAGAGAATAAGTATGAGACACATATATATTGTTATTGTTGTTATTGTTATTTTGCATTAATATAGCGCCTTATATACCATTGGTATGGTCTGAAGGCGCTGGTAGGTTGAACGACCTTGGGAACCGAAGTTCAGGTCAGATGAAAGAGTAGAGAGAGTCAAAAGGTGCGTGTGTGCACCGGGTATGTGTGCAGCTCGTGCGGTATCTGCGCAATGGCTGCTTTTTAGCAGTAGGTGTGATGGTTGAGAGGCCAGGAGTATGTGTTAGTTCTGGCAGGATTTATCCAGACCCAATGTGGCTGCGTTAGGCCTGAGGAGAATGCCTGGCTGGTGGGTGTGTAACCCGCAGTGATTACTTAGAATGATGTGGAGTGAGTGGCGAATGTTGGTATGGGAACAGTTATACCGAATGGTGTTATAGTATCTCTGTGTTCTAGTTGAGTGGTGATGTAAGGAGAGAGTAAGCGTGGTGGTGAGATAAGGAGGGTTATATGCCCTTTCAGACATTCTCTGTATTCCAAACCATACTATAAACGTCATACAAATTCTATGTGCTCCAGTCCGTTCTGCACTCCTATCCACTCCATGCACCCCCGTCTGCTCCATGCATTCCGGTCCGCTCCACGCATTCATGCATTCCGGCTTAAAGTGTGCTTTCGAGTCCGCTGCGCGTGCTCCAATTTGCCGTGCGTACTCCAGTCATGGTGGGTTATACGCTCTTTCAAGCATTCTCTGCATTCCAAACCATACTATATACGTCACGCAATCCTATGCGCTCTGTCCGTTCCATGCCCTCCTATCTACTCTTGTCTGCCCCCCGCGTGATTTCTTGTCTGCCCCAGGCATGCATTCTTGTCTGCCTTACGCATGCACTCCTGTCTGTCTCATGCACACCTGTCTGCCTCACATATGCGCTCCTGTATGCTCCACGCATGTGAACCTGGCTGGCCCATGCTCTACGCATTCGGCGGCTCTATGTATTCATCCGTTCTACGCGCTCATCAATATTGGATGCAATCTCCGCTTGTTCGTACTCGGCCGCTCAACGCAACACGTCCGTTCACTCTGGGCACTCGTTCGCTCTAGGCACTTGCTCGCTCTGGCATTCATCCGCTTTATGCCCTCACATATATTAAGCATTCACCTGTTTTACTCACTCACCTCCTCTACACACTCACCCCCTCTATGCACTCGCCCCCTCTACACACTCACCCCCTCTATGCACACACCCCCACGTGCTCATCCCCTCTATGCGCTCATCTCCTTTACGCACTCACCCCCTCTACGCAGCCCTCCCCTCTACACACTCATCCCCTCCACGCATTCCTCCCCTCTACGCACTCGCCCCCTCTACGCACCCGCCCCCTCTACGCACTCGCCCCCTCTACGCACTCGCCCCCTCTACGCACTCGCCCCCTCTACGCACTCGCCCCCTCTACGCACTCGCCCCCTCTACGCACTCGCCCCCTCTACGCACTCACCCCCTCTACGCACTCACCCCCTCTACGCACTCATCTCCACTACGCACTCATCTCCACTACGCACTCGTCCCCTCTACGCATTCATCCTCACTACGGACTAATGTCCTCTACGCACTCATCTGCTCCCCGTACTAGTCTGCTCCCCGCACTCGTCTGCTTCCCGAACTCGTCTGCTTCCCGAACTCGTCTGCTCCCCGAACTCGTCTGCTTTAAGCACTCGTGCTTTCACGGATTCAACAGCAATATCCTGTTCTATATATTCATCTCTGCACTCATCTGTTCTATACTTTCATCCATTCTGTACACTCATTCTATCTGTACACTTATCTGCTGTATTCCTTCATCCGCTTTATCCACTCATCCGTTCTATCCGCTCATCCGTTCTATCCGCTCATCCGCTCTATCCACTCATCCGCTCTATCCACTCATCCGCTCTATCCACTCATCCGCTCAATAGCAGTGAGGTCACATATGCACAATAAATGCTAGGAGGTTGTAGGTGTGGTAGGGTCAGACGTCATGTTCCTTTAGCAAGTGAATGAGACTAGCTCTAAATTTAAGGTAAGGTAAATCTTCCCTTAGGGCAGGGGGGAGGGAGTTCCAGTATTGTGCTGCTTTAACAGGTAAGCTGCTCCCACCGGATTTGGTACGCTTTAATCTGGGTACTAATAGGAGGTTAGAATTGGCTTTTCTTAGCGGGCGAGAGGCTGTTTGTCTAGTGAATCTAGCTGTGAGGTATTGTGGGGCTGATTGGTTGAGAGATTTATGTGTCAAGGATGCAGTTTTGAGGAGGATTTTGTCTTTCGTAGAGAGCCAATTGACGGATCTCCTGAGGTCAGATATATGGGCATTTTTAGGGAGGCTTAGGGCAGCTCTTAAGGCATTGTTTTGAAGGGTCTGAATTTTGGACGTAATGTATGTGTTGCTACCTATATAGAGGGCATTGCAATAGTCCAATTTGGATAAGATTAAGGCTCTCGCTAAAGTAACGCAGTTGTTGGGTGAGAGGAAAGGCTTGGCTGCTCTGATTAGCTTGCAAGTGTAGGAGGTGGCTGAGGCCATAGCACTTACTTGTTTACCAAAGGTAAGCGTGGAGTCTATGTAGAAGCCAACGGTTTTAACTACCTTAGCCACAGTAATGTTGTTGTTGTCAATTATGAAGGATGAGTAGTTGGGGCCTAATTTTGTGATGTTGGATGGGGTGCCTAGAATGAGGAGTTCTGTCTTGTCATCATTCAGGCATAGACTGTGAGATGCCATCCATGCCTGGATGATGAGATATACTCTGTTCACAAAGGCCAAATCCTTGTCATAATCTCCCGTCAACGGGATAATGATCTGTGTATCATGGGCGTAATTCGTGTAGGTGATACCTAGACCATCTAGATCATCGAAAAGGGGCTTTGTGAAGATGTTGTACAGAGTAGGAGATACACAGGAGCCCTGGGGTACACCGCACAATATGGGCACGGGATCAGCAGCTGCTAGAGGAGAGAAAACTCGCATTGTCCTGTTATCAAGGAAGGACTGGATCCAGGCGACTGCATCCTGGGAGAAGCGGGCCGCGGAGACCAGGTGGTTGCAGAGTATTGAATGGTCTACCAAATCAAACGTGATAGATAATGCCAAACTTCATTCATTTTTAGATCAAAGATTGCTGTAAAAAATGATTGGGAGATGGAAATTCTTGCAGTTGTATTTAATTTAGTTCTCTCTAATTATGGGTCCATCACTACAGTAAAGGCTTCTCCAGTTTTTCACTTCAAAATGTGTCCTCCTTTGGAAATAATTCCTTAAATGATGTGCTGATCATTTGGTCCATATAGTGAAAATACAGAAATGTAAGGCCCAACAAACCACCATGCTCACCTCTAAGTACCTCTTCAACTCATATGCCTGTTTTATGGTCAATAAGAATTGCCACAACACACTTTTCCGCTATTGAAAAATCATGGAACTGGGCTGGGGTCTATTTGGATCAAAGACAGTGTTGGTCTTAATGTTTCAAAAGGGTCTCCTGTAGGAGAGTGATATTTGTATTAGATTCCTAAGTTTGCTTAAAACAGTTATGATTTATTCAGTTCTGAACATTAAGAGATACTGGGCCTCATGACAAGTTTGGAGGCAGCCATGCCCTTCTTAAGGGCATGGCTGCCTCCAAACTCGTGTCCGGGTTCCTTGAATAAGGAATTACTGGGCCATTCCAACCTTGGAGGACCCGGTAATTCTTCATTCAAAAAACCCATCCCCATTTGAGCCCCCATAGGGCTCAATGGGAATGGGGAGGGAGCTAATAACGGGCCTGTTATTAACAGGCCCGTTATTAGCTCCCTGGTCCCCTTGCGGGACCCACAAGGGTCGTCTGGTCTGACCAGACGTTCAGAGCGGGTCCCGCAAGGGAACCTCGTAATAGGGTGGAATGGGTTTACCGGCACCATTACCGGTGCCGGTAAACCCATTCCGCCAACCTCGTAATGAGGCCCACTATCTTAAGTGATTTGCTGTCATGAAAAAGCAACTATTTACAACAACGCATCACAACACAGGTTTGAATCCTGATGCTGCGCTTAGAAACCAATCTCTGGTATTAAGCGCGTTATAAAAGAACAATTATAATTATAATTGTTTAAATCCCAAGACTCCAGTCATGCCTCAGGACCACTTCAAATGATTGTTTCCAACCCCATGCAGACCCATCACCCGTGTAAGCAACAATTGTTGAAATAATGAAAATCAAATTGACATATTAACCCACCACAGGGTAAGTAGACAAAGTATAACTGGTTAATGAAAAATATGCTGAAACGAGCCCGCATTCATCTGAGGGAGTAACCCAGAGGGGACATTTCTGGAGTATCTGGGAGAGTCATGTGTTGGCCGGAGGTGAATGTGTGTGGCATTTGCCTGACTAAAGGGGGGAGGAAGTGAAGTAGGCAGGCATTAATCTTGTCCTTTATGTGCTAGCTGTGACCCCGTGAAGCGTGTGTGCACAAAGGTCAGTATGATGGTCTTCAGAATAAGAGGAAGGGGTGCCTTTTTGTCTGAGTCATCAAAGTTGACTTCCTTATCTCATTCAATGTACTATTAAATTGTCACTAGGTGTCTGAATAAAATGTCTACCATTTCACCAGGAGAATGCTGTTGGGAACTAAAGGTAACCTGCTAATTCTATAGGGTAATGGCATGAAATGGCCAGTTCGCAAAAGGGCAACCAGTGATTTTCTTCCATGGGACCATGGGGTAGACAGGCAGAATCAGTGCCACCATGGATAGCAACCATGGCAAAGGGTTGCAAGCGGCCTGGGGGTTACTGGGTTTTTGATGTTCTGTAGACAGGCTTGCGTTGCTCTGGGTACAGCTTCAATGGGTGATGTTGTCAATGGGGTAAGCAATGTGAGCCTGGCAATGACTAGTGTCAAAGGGGCGCAACCGTCGGGCTGGGTGGGCAAGGTGCAGATGAGAGAATTGGGGTACTGTGGTGATTGGGGGAGTAGAGGGGATGGCAGACCTAAAATAGCTATCAGTGATGACGTTATAAGGCTTCAGCAAGTACATTTCGCAGACATGCTCTTGTGTGCTGAAAGGGCATTTCTTGCCCGATTTCCTTCAATGAGGGCTCGTTGGAAAGGGGAGAATCAAAGGAGATTGTTGTTCCAGCAATGACCACTACACCACCAGGATATTGATTTTGGGGGTGCTCCTCCCTCCACCCAGCCAAACTGACCCCACCCAAACAAAATGGCACAATGTTTTTCCTTCTTTGGGGCAGGATGGGTGATGTGCACCAATTTGCCCCCAAGGAAGGCAAACAAAAAATAAATGGCCAAAAAGGCATTGGAGCATTAGGGGGCTGGCCAACCCCCCAGAAATCCCCTGAGGGAGGGGCAGTTTCTTGCTGCTTGCCTGGGGGGGCAACACTGAGGGTCCGACCCCATCATTTTGCCACCCCAGGGAAACAGCAAGGGCAACTGGGCCACCAGGGATATGATCTTGTGTGGTGGTGGGGGGCAGGCTAATCAGGCTCCCCACCACCCCCCCCACAAAATGCCAACAAGATGGCATAATATTGTTTTGCCTGCTTTTGGGGCAAATTGCTGCATGTTTGCACCAATTTGCTCTCAGGAAGACAAAGCAACATATAGTTGTATGTTTTGGGGTATCACGGGGCTGGCCCCATGCCTGTGGGACAGCCCCCTTATTATCACCCCCCTCCAAGGATGGGCAGAACCTTGCTGCTTCCTTGGGGGTGGGGGGGGGGGTGAAATTGGGGTTCTGGTCCATTTTGCCACCCCGAGACCACAAGGACCACTAGGCCACCAGCGATATGATCTTGGGGGTGGGCTCCCCAGATGGGCCCCCCGCAGGCCAATCTACCCCCGCCCTCACCCTAAACAAATGCCAACAAGATGTCTACATTTTTTGCCTTCTTTGGGGGCAAATTAGTCTGTTTTGCACCCATTTGCCCCCAAGGAAGGCAAAACAGCATAGAGCAATTAGGCAATTTTGCCAGAGGCACACTTGAGGGTGTCAGGGGGCTGGCGCCAATTTCTCTAGGGCCACTCCCCTCAAGAACCTCCCAATGGAGGGGCAGATCCTTTCTGCTTCCCTGAGGGGTTGGGGCAATGTTGAGGGTCTGGTTCCATTTTGCCAACCCTGGGAAGCAGTGAGGAGCACTAAACCATCAGGGAAAAGATTTTGGGGTCAGGGGCTGTTTCGTCCGTTGCCCGTCACAATACCCCTGGCCCCCCTGGATCTCTGGCAGGGCCACGTTAGAGCTTTTCCCCTCTGGGGAGGGATGGGGACCCTGTGGGCATTCCCTGGGACGGCCGCTGAACTGTGGGGTGGTCGTCCCACGTGCGAGGCAGACATCCAAACTCGACGGCAGCACCCCGACCGTCCTGGAGCTCTGGCCAATGCTGCGTTACAGGTTTTCCCGCCAGGGAGGGATAGGGCCCCTGCCGGGGCTCCCTGGGACCACCGCTGGGCTATTGGACGGTCAAGCCACATGGGAGACAGGCACCCAAGCCTGGCGGCTGCACCCCCGATCATCCTGGATCTCCGGCAATGCTGTGTTACAGCTTTTCCCTCCAGGAATTGATGGAGAACCTGCCTGAGCTCCCTGGAATGCTGCTGGGCCTGGGAACAGGCAAGCCGCATGGGAGACAAGTGCCCAAAGCCACGGGCAGTGCCCTCGGCTGTCCCGGAGCACTGGCCATGCCGTGTTACAGCCTTTCCCTCTGGGGAGAGAGGGGGACCCTCCCAGGGCTCCATGGGACCACAGCTGGGCCTGGAGACGCATGACCCACATGGGAGACAGGCACCCAAGGCCGGGGGCAATACCCTTAAGCTTCCCTGGAGCTCTGGCCATGCTACATTACAGCTTTTCCATGGGAGAAGGGATGTGGACCTTGCTGGGACTCTTGGGACTGTTGCTGAACTTGTGAACGGTTGACCGACACTGGAGACAGGCACCTACGGCTGGAGGCAGCACCCCGGCTGTCCTGAGCTCTGGCCATACAGTGTTAAATCTTTTCCCTCTGGGGAGAAACGGGGATCCCGCCGGGTCACCCCATGACTGCCGCTGGACTTGCGGACGGTCGACGCATATGGGAGACAGGTGCCCAAGGCCGGGGACATCACCTCCAGCCTGTCCTAGAGCTCTGGCTGGGCTGCGTTACAGGTTTTCCCTACAGGTTTCCGAATGATCTAACAAAAAAGTAACTAGCGACTAGGGCTGACAGCATTTCTCCTAGTGCAAGTGCATGAAGTGTTTCAGGTCCAACCAGATTAGAGAGGGGAGACAAAGGGGGGACAAGACAGACCTTACTAGGCCAAGTAAATTCAGGTCATGCAAGTGTACAGACGGAAGTGCAAGGGAGGAGGGAGGAGGAACAAGTGCACCCAGTCCAGCAGTTCCCTGGATTAAGTGCAGAGATGTTACCCCTCTCATGGAACGTATGCTGAAAGTGCAGTATTGTAGAGCATAGTGCAGAGGCCCGGAGGCAAGTGCAAAGAGTGGCGGGGGAGCCCAGGGCTTGTAAGTCTCTGGAGGTGAGCCAGGTGACCAGTCAGCAAAAGCTGAACAGAGTTAGGGGAGAGATGGAGGAGTCAGGTGAAGAGAAAGTGAGAGGAGGTTAGCGGGGGAGAGGGAGAGAGAAAGAGGAAGAAAAGAGGAGGGTCATGAGGAGTTTTTGGAACTTGGAGCTCTGGCTCAAGGCGGAGAGAGGCAGGGAGGCTATTCCAGAGGGAGGCATCTGCAGAGGATAAAGATCTACCCCCAAATCTCTGCTTGGAAAAATGTCTCACCCGCAAAGAGTTGGAGGACGATGAGCGGAGGGCTCTAGAAAGAGAGTATTTAGGAAGAAAGCGCTGTATATAGTGTGGCCCCAGCCCCAGAAAGCCTTGTGGACTATGCAGAGGGTCTTGAACTTGATCCTAGCAGCCATGGGGAGCCAGTGAAAGTATTTCAGCCCCGGAGAGATGCAGTCCCTGGGCTTGAACCCAATGATAAGTCTTGCAGTTCTGTTCTGGATGAGTTCTAGCAGATGGAGAGTAGAAGTAGGAAGATTGAGAAAGAGACTGTGGCAGTAGTCCAGTCTAGAGAGAACCAGGGCTCTGGAGATGTTGAGCCTTTGGGGGAAGGTGAGAAAAGGTGGAATACCTCTGAGCTGGTGCAGCTGGTAGTGGGACTTTTTGGAGATGGCAAAGATGTGAGAAGAGAAGGAGAGAGGGGAGTCAATAATGACCCCCAGATGTTTTGCCTCATGAGCAGGTGGGGGCACAGGGGCAAGAGAGGCCGACCAGTGAGAAATTGGGAAAGCAGGGGCAGGGGTCCTAATGTGGATGATTGCTGGCATTGAAGCAGAGATCGTTAGCAGCACACCAAGACTGAACTTCATACAGACAGTCAGAAATGAACAAGGAGGAGGAAGAGGCCAAGGGTAGCCTGAAGGAGAGCTGTGTGTCATCCGCATAACACTGAACGTTATAGGTTAAGGTAGAGATCCTGGGGGCCAGAGGGGCCATGTAGACATTGAAGAACCAAGGGATTAGGTTAGATTTCTGTGGGACGCCACAGGTAGAGAGAGTGAGGGAGAGAAAGGACCCAAGTTCCACCTGGGAAGGATGGTCAGAGAGAAAGGAAGCAAGCCACGCCAAGGCCAGATTTGTGATACCCAGGGTATCATGGAGACGGGAGATCAGGATGGTGTGGTTTACTGTGTCGAAGGCAGAAGAGAGATCGAGAAGAATTAGGACAGAAGGAGAGTTAGAGTCAAGGTTTGAGAGCAGGTCTTCACGGGTGTGCAGAAGAGCAGTCTCCGTGCCTCTGGATGCTCTAAAGCCAGACTAATGGTCATGGAGACAACCAACAGATTCAGTGTGGAGGGTAAACTGAGAGATAGCCAATTTCTCCAGGAGTTTGCCCAGGAAAGGAGTGATAGAGATTGGGCAATAGTTTGTCGGGATAGAAGGTTCAGCTGAGGGTTTTTTGAGCAGATGGTGCACAGGAGAATGCTTGAGAGAAGTGGGGAAAACTCCAGTAGTGAAAGAGAGGCTGCAGAGGTCGGCCAAGGCTGGAGCAAGAGAATCAATGTTGTCCTTGATGGTTTTAGGAGTGGATGGGTCAACCTGTTTGGAGGAGGCTTTTTTGGACCGGGCTTGTATAGAGACCTCCTCAGGTGTGACACAGGAGAGGGAGGAGAGAAGAGGGGCAAAGACCAAAGAGATGTGGATGCAGGTGCAGGTACGGGGGAGAGAGAGGACAGGAAGTCCTGTGTTTTGGAAGTGACATGAGCAGCCAGGGCTGAACAAAGGCTGCAGTAGGATTGGCTAGTTCCTTGCATACTTTGAAGAGTTCAGCCGTATTGTTAGATGCCGCTGAGAAACAGCCTTGAAAATAGACTATTTTCTTAGAGCGGATGCAGAGTCTATGTTGCCTTTGAAGAAGGCGGCAGGCCAGTTTCTCAGATAGTGCACCTGAAGATCCCCATTTACGTTCTGCTGCTCTGCACTTTCGTTTCAGGGCAGCCAGCTCTGAGTCGTACCAAGATTTGCACTTTTTGGAAGGCTTCAGACGGACCTTCATGACAGGGGCAAGAATCTCAAGAGTGTTGGAGATGGAGAGGTAAAAGGTTGAGAGGGCTATGTCGTGTGGGAGTCAGCTGCAGAAATAGAAGGCGAGTAGGTGAAAGCAAACAGAATCGGAGGCAGAGCTTAGAGAGAGAAGGACAGAGAACGCCCCGTGGAGTGCCCTGCAAGAGAAGAAATACTTCTGGAGGACAGAGCAATGTCAGAAACTGATGCAGCTGGTGTCATACGTGGAGCTGGAGAGAGGCAATCGGAACAATGCTGCTTTGTATGGAGCCAATCGGGCTCAACCAAGGGGACGATAAACCACTGCCTGACCGAATAGTGTGGAACCGAAGCTGGCAGCCCATGGCACTGGCGAACCCGAGAACTAGCGGACGATGCAGAGAACCGACAGAGGGACCTAACCGAAAGATCGACCCACTGATCTGTGGCTACCAAAGCAGCCACCGCCTCCAGGGAACACCACCGCAACACAGAAGGAGGTATGCAGCTGTTCCTGGGATCACGTAGGAGGGCATGAGGTTACACCAAAACCCCACAAAGGGGTGGAAGCCACAAAACCCCACAGCAGGTTGAGAAGTCTAAAGGCCTTTGGCTGGACAACTGCCAGACAACCCCACAAAGGGATGAATGCCACAAAACCCCATTCTGGAGTAAGAAACCTGATATCCCTAGACAGGGTAAACACCATACAACACCAAGGGTTAGAAGCCATAAAACCCCATAGTGGGGTGAGAAGCCTAAAAGCCCTTGGCAGGGTAAATGCCAGATGACCCCACAAAAGGGTGAAAGTCACAAAACCTCACAGTGGGGTGAGAAATCTTAAAGTCCTTGCAGGGTAAACGCCAGACGACATAACAAGTAAAGAGTGGACCCCACTGTCATATACAAAAATTACAACTCTAGTCTTATCGATTGTTCTTGTGCCAACCAATCAACCATCTTTGCATATAGATGGTAACCAATAGGAACCACAAGACAAAGGGGGTTAAACTCTGAAGGTGGTAGCACTTAAGTAGTAAAAAAAAGTACAATGCAATCATAGTAACTGTACAACAATATTCACACAAAGATGTGTAATGTAAAACACATCAATTTAATATTGACATTTATTCAGTGAAACAGACAAAGAAAGGCCAATGCATTTCAGACCTAATCTGGTCCATCGTCAGGGCAATGTCTATAGAGAGAATAGGCAACTGTCAGTGGCAAAACCCAGACAATGACCACTTACTGTGATAGAAGTGTATTAATGATAGGTACAGCATAACCTCCCTGTCTAGAAGTTATGTCATAATCCCAATACTATATATGGCATAAAAAACAAAAAACAATAATGCAATGGGAGGTTTAAAGGAAAGTAGACAATGCTAAAAATGTGAGGAACTTAAATCTAAAAATAATAAAAATAAAGATGAGCAAATAAAATAAACAAATCATAGAACTAAACAAATGTGAGAGAATGATATCCATGTATCGTACCTGGATAAAATGCCACTTCCAGTGATTAAAAATCAATCACAGATCAGACCCTGCAAAAACAAAAAGAAAGAAAAAACAGAAAAATAAATGTAAAAGGGAAAGCAGAATGTCCTATCAAATGGATTTCAATTGTATCAATGTTGTTTCTCCTCTGCCCCCACCCCTTTGTTTGCCTTGTGGCGCCTGGAAACACTTGTGTATAGGCACCATACAAATGTCCAAAAAAAATAAAATAATAATAGGATCAAGAGATGCAGCACATCAACTCACCGACAATCTGGTGAAGTAGCATCAAGGTTCAGTGTAAACAGCACATACATTTCTGAAGGTAAAGGTGTCAGCCTCTTAAAAAGGGACAGAGAGCCTCGAAAGCCCACGAGTTGCTCCAGTGGAGTCTGGTCGTTGTAAAGTCATCACGTAAAACGTGATGATGTCATCATGAAAAAACAGCATTGCAATGCAAAAAAAGACAAAAGACTGACAAAAGAGCGGTTACTTCCTTAGGTAGACACAATCATCAATTTGATCAAAGATACACACACAGGGTTTACAGCAACAGACAATGATCCAAGTGAGAAAAACAAGCAACTTGAAAATCTCATACACAAGGATATTAACCGGAAACTGCACACAGTCGGCCTCATTATGAGTCTGGCGGTAGCCGTGCCCGAAAAACCGTCAGGCTGCCGCCGGACCCGAATAGCATTCCGCCTCCGTGATTGCCGGAATTACTGGGGCATTACAACCCCAGTGACCTGGTAAATCCGGAGACAGAATTCCGTAAATCCCCATTCCCAGGGAGTCCCATGGGACTCCATGGGGATGGGGACAATGGAAACACTGGTTCCGTCTATGACCTCCCGCCTGTAGAACTCGAAACTCGATTCACTGCCACCGTTGTTTCCGGACCGACTGGGTCATAATGAGGTCCAGTGACTTTAACCAGATACTATAGGGCACAGAGGATCCTGGGGGGACTACGTATACCATTTAGACAAACATTATGTAAAGAGAGTAAGTATTATGTAAAGAAATGGGAGCAAATCTTGAACAAATGCTCGCTTGGTCTTATTTTGCTTACAATTCAAGAGCTTTCCACATGCTTGAATGGACTTGAAGGAGAGATTAATGATTTACAATCCAGGTCAGCAAAACTATTAGGTAAATCTGAGCTAGATACTGTTCTTGCAGAAATCAATACAAAACTGGAACAGTATGAATCAGAAATTCGAAGAAAATTTAAAAGAGACACATATGACTATTTAAATGACGAAGAGTAGACATGGAGGGAGAAATACCAGGGACATCCAACCAGAAATAATAGTTCATCAGAATTAGGTAGTTCATATTCAGATACAGCTAGTAGTTCCAGTAGAGTACCAGAACGTGCATTACAGGACAGGGCAAATCAAAAATAACAGATGAAGGGTCATCAATTACTAAGCCACTTACTACTGCCACACAACATTTTTTAGACAAAGGGTCAAGACAAAGAGAACGAGGAGGGGCAGGCGCAAACACACGGACTCCAAGGATGTTAAGATGAATGCAGAACAGAAAAAACGTAGCCATTAATTTATCTGACAGAAGGTTAAGTGAGAAAGAATACAACATCGTACACAAGGGTTTAAATGTCGTGCCTACATACAGTTAATCTCTTTGGGCCTGATTCACAAAGCATTTTTCAATGGGACTGCGCCATTATAAAACACTTCTGTGAAGTAAGCCATTTTTGTTGTTGAATTTGACCTGTTTAAACGTATTCATAAATTAAGCTTAAGGTATTCTTTGCTGAGATTGCTGACGACCAGAATGATTTAGATCGCAATATAATCTCTTCAGTTTTGGAAGAAGAATACATTGAAGTCAGAACACACCGTACTTTCACTCCTACTATTTTGATTCCTTCAATCAATATTTTTCAACAAGCAATATTGAAAGGCCCGAGTAAATATCCTTCTACCAACCTAAATATCGTAACCTTAACAGACAAGAAATGTCCCTTATTAAGACATTATATACTGATGAAAGCATCACCATACGCCCTCCTGACAAGGTTGGTGCACTGATTATGCTCAACACAAGTGATTATTTAGAAGAATGCTATAGAAAATTGAACATGAGGGATATGTATGCTGAACAAGACAATGATCCCACCAGGGAAATCAAGCCTATCTTAGACCTTCTTCTAGAACACGCTTTTAACTCAGGTTGGATCAATAATAAGACCAGGTCTTATTTAACCAAACAACATCCTAAAACACTAGTTTTCTATCTACTTCCAAAGATACACAAACATCCCACAAAACCACCAGGGAGACCAATAATGGCAGTTACTAAGGGACGTTTACAGCCACTTGGGACATATATTGACTTTTTCTTGCAACCACTAGTCCAAAAAAAAAAACAGACTTACATCAAAGATACCACGCATTTCTTGCAGATCCTTGAAACTATTCATTTTGGGGTTGACGACATTTTATTCACAGTAAATGTGAAGAGTTTATATATCTCAATACCCCATGACCTTGGACAGGGAGCTGTAGAATGGATGCTAGTTAAGGAAGACCATATAGGAGCAGCTAATTAATTCATTATGTGTCATGCTTACCTCTCCGCCCTCTCCACCCGGCTCCGTTGTGAAACCCAAACGTCCCTGTTTTCCGGCTTCCTCAGCCTTGAGAACGGCTAGACCGTTCTACACTCAATGGAAGTTATTCGGGAGGCGCTAATCCAAATGCATGGATCACATGACCAACGCGATGACATTTACATTCACGTTTGTCCTACGCACGTCAGCTGACTCCATTTAACGAAGCGGAAGCCTTGCAACTGCGCTTCTGATCGTTGTTACTCACTTCGCGTTCCGGAGCTTACTTCTGCCTTTCGCAGACTTTTTCGTACGGTTGCCTTCCCGCGTTCCGACGCAGCTCCCGGCAACTTCCAACTTTCCTTGAGCTGCCTGTTTTTTCCGCGCTCGTATGCTGTTCTTCACTCCTCGTTCAAACGGAGTCCCACCATTTACCCGCGGCATCTTCCTGTTATTTATATTGGAAGCTTGTCGCATTGCTGCTCTACACCGCAGCTTCCTATTGATGTATAGAGACTTCGGCTGTCTACGAGGCAGCACCAACACCCTGCAGAGTCCCGCTCTGCCTCCGGCTGTCTACCAGGCAGCACCAACACCCTGCACAGTCCCGCTCTGCCTCCGGCTGTCTACCAGGCAGCACCAACACCCTGCAGAGTCCTGCTCTGCCTCCATCTACCAAGATCCTGCGCTCATCAAACTTCTACTGCTTTAAGGACTTGTACTTCCTGGATCAAGATTCTCCTACTCTCCTTCTACACATGCACTGGACTCTGGACGCTTTCCTGTGTGTGCACCAACCCGTCTCTAGGGCGGCCCTCGTTCCGCTCGGGTTAGATCCCTCACTACCCTTTCCTTGCCGTTGTTTCCTTGGATTCTTCTGACTTCTTGAGACTTCCTTGGCTACACATCCAGGTTAGTGTGTTCAACATAGGTTCTTATTGTCCTTCATATCAATCATCATTCTAAATTAGTTCCCTCTTTATCAACAGCCTGGTGAATCTTGCTCCACTCACGCCCTTCCCACTAATAGCTCTATTTGACTGTGGGTTTTACTAGTCAGAGAGTGACATTAGTTAGGTGGTTCTCTTTTGATACACTACGCCTTACCTCTGACATCTTCCGTTGGAAGAAGACTTCGAGTGTATCCTTTGTTGCTACCAGCCTGTATCCTTTTACGAGAACCTTTGAATCATTCTCCTGTATCCATTGTGTTTCAGTTCTTAAAAGAATCAGAAGCCATGTTGGAGGAGTCTGACCCCCTATCTGTGCTCACCCAATTGGTGGCGGATTTGAGACAGGAAATGATTACTGCTCAGGACGCCATGCGTCATCGTATGGACGTGATGCAGGACGCCATACATGCCTCCTCACAAGGAAGGGCTGCCACGGTTCCCGTTGCCTCCGCTTCAGGTGCATCTGCACCACAAAGAGAATCCGTCCAGGTGTTGATGCCAACCCAAATCCCTTTGGCTCCACCTGAAAGGTTTACGGGAGATCCAAAAAATTACCGCACTTTCGTTAACCTGTGCCGTCTCCACTTCCTCTGTAGACCCAGTTTGTTTCCGGATTTGACAACCAAAGCAGCCTTTGTATTGTCGCATTTGGGAGGCACTGCTGCAGCCTGGGCAAACCTGCTGTTGGAGACCAATAGTCCTCTATTATATGACTGCGATGAATTGCTGTCAGCTATGAGCAGGGTGTTCGACATGAGATATTCCACTCAGGCAACCGATTTGGAACTGTTGAATCTACAACAGGGTAGCCAACCGTTAGTGGCCTATCTCGCACGTTTCAATCAGTTGACAGCGGAAACACAGTGGCCTGAAGATAAGAAGACTGCAGTCTTCTATAAAGGACTATCCGAGGAACTGAAAGACGCCTTGTCAACAGTCTCTGTTGTCCCATCAGGATATATGGAGTTAGTCGATCTTGTTTTACAAATCGATGCTCGGAGAACCGCCAGAAAGGGTGAAAAGAAACCCTTCTTATCCGCGCCAAGTCTTCCAGGGGTTTCTCAGCCCTCTTCTAATGAGCCTGAGCCCATGCAAATAGGTGCTATTCGGGGTCGTTTGTCCGCCGCTGAGCGAGAAAACCGCCGTAAGAATAACCTATGCATGTACTGCGGTTCAGCGGAGCATCTACTGATTGCTTGCCCTAAAAAACCGGCAAAAAAGCCGGGAAACGCCAGAGCTCGGCAGTAGTGGGAGTCCCTATGCCGAGTACCAAGACGGACTCCGCCTTGTCACTAAATGCTTTCATTGCGGTTATGGTGTCTTTAAGTTTCAACAACATCACTGTTCAAACCCAAGCCATGATAGACTCTGGTGCAACAAATAGCTACGTGGATATTTCTTTCGCCAGACAGTCAACCATTCCTATGACCACTAAAACAGTACCCCAGTCAGTCAAGACAGTCGATGGTTCTGCACTGTCTTCTGGTCTGGTAACAGAGGAAACATTGCCTATAACTGTGTCCCTACCTGACGGTCACACTGAAAATATGTTTTTTGACATAATTACGGCACCCCAATATCCAGTGATTCTTGGTCTGTCTTGGCTTAAATTACACAATTCTGTGATTGATTGGGTCACTGGTCATATCCAATATCCTTCGGATCATTGCAATGAACACTGCTTCTTGGATTCCGACAGGGTTCATGATACACCTGTCTTGGCTTTCCTCGAAGGGTTGTCAAGAATAAACACGCTGGCGTCACCTAAATCACTGATACCTCAGGAATACCATCAATTTGCTGCTGTGTTTGACAAAGGAAAGGCCGAGGTGTTTCCGCCACATCGTCAATACGATTGTCCAATTGAACTGATTCCCGGAGCCAAAACAACCACCGGTCGAGTTTATTCCCTTACCAAACAGGAAGACGCTGTCCTGAAGGAATACATCAATAAAGCACTCCGGACTGGGTTTATACCTCCTTGTCAGTCCCCGGATGCGTCTCCTTTGTTTTTCGTCCCTAAGAAAGAAGGGGACTTAAGACCCTGCATTGATTACAGGGCCCTCAATGCCACAACGGTTAAAAACCAGTATCCCCTGCCTTTGATTGACGTCCTGTTGGATCAGTTGGGCTCTTCAGCGATTTTCACTAAACTGGACTTGAGGGGTGCTTACAATCTTGTAAGGATTAGGGCAGGCGACGAGTGGAAAACCGCTTTCAAAACCCGATATGGTTTATATGAGTACCTCGTCATGCCCTTCGGTCTGTGAAATGCCCCCGCGACCTTTCAGTTTTTCATGAACGATATATTCAGCGATTACATGGACCAATTCATGGTCATATACCTGGATGACATCTTGATTTACTTACTCAGCATCCTTAGAGGAACACGTACAACATGTATCCAAGGTACTTCAAAGGCTAAGAGAGAATCATCTCTTTGTCAAAGCAGAGAAGTGTGTCTTTTACTCCCAGGAGGTGGAGTTCCTGGGTTACGATATTACTAGTCATGGCGTCAGAATGAGTCGATCCAAGGTAAAAGCCATCCTGGACTGGCCAGTACCTGTTTCTATCAAGTCCTTGCAATCTTTTCTTGGATTTGCAAACTTTTATAGACGCTTTATCCATTCCTTCTCAAGAGTGGTGGCACCGCTTACTGCACTAACCAGCCCAAATAATCCATTCCACTGGACAACAGAGGCTCAAGGGGCTTTCGACCTACTCAAGGAGGCGTTTACCATGGCTCTGGTTCTGCAGCATCCAGATCCTGAATTGCCATAGATCGTTGAGGCGGACGCCTCTAATCAGGCCATAGGTGCGATCCTTTCTCAGGTATGCAAGGACTCTGGGGTGGAACACCCAGTGGCGTTTTTCTCCCGCAAGCTAGCCCCATACGAAAAGAAATACACAGTGACTGAGAAAGAATTGTTGGCCATCAAAGACGTGTTACTCACTTGCGTCATCACCTTCTTGGTGCAAAACACCTAGTGACTATTTACTCCGATCACCGTAATCTACAGGCCATCAAAACTATGAAGTGCCTTACGGCCCGCCAGGCCCATTGGCATTCGTTTTTTGCCCAGTTTGACTTCCACATCTCCTACAGACCCACAAGAGAAAACACCAAATCAGACGCGTTATCCCGTCTGCACTCTGGGGTGACAGTGGAGATAATATCAAACCACTTCTACTGGCTGGCCACGTGGTCTGTGGTTGTTCTGTTCAACCTTCATTGAAGAAGGATATCCTTTATTGGGTAACACTTAATCCACGGGAAATACATGACCTTCGTCTTGATGTCAAAGAAGGTCTTCCGTTCATGAACGGACTCCTGTACCTACCGACAGAAGAAACACGTACCAAAGCTTTGCATTGGGGTCACGATTCCTTGGTCGCGGCTCATCTGGGTCAAAAGAAAATGTTGCAACTCCGACAACGTTAGTGCTGGTGGCCCAAGATGTCCAGAGACGTCGTGGATTACGTTTCGTCATGCGCTTTATGTGCACAATGCAAAAACTCATCTAGTAAACCTATGGGATTACTACGTCCTTTACCGGTTCCTCACAAGCCTTGGTTTATGGTTTCCATGGACTTCGTAGTCGAACTGCCTTCTGTCCATGGTTATGACACATCTGGGTAGTAGTCGACTATTTCACTAAAATAGCCTTGTTCATACCTTGCCAAGGTATTCCTACTGCTAAGATCCTGGCTGATATGTTCCTAAAGCACGTCTTTCGGTTTTTTGGTTTGCCTTCAGTTGTTATTACCGACAGGGGCTCGCAGTTTGCATCCCGGTTCTGGAGAGCACTAACTTCTGCTTTGCTTATGCAGGATAGCATGTCCAGTTCTTACCATCCTCAAACTGATGGGCAGACAGAACGGGTTAACTGTACTATGGAACAATACTTACGCTGTCTCTGTCTTCAGTACCAGTCTTCTTGGTTTTCACTGTTACCGGCAGCTGAGTTCGCATGCAATAACTCTTGCCATTCCTCCACGGGTATGTCCCCGTTCTATGCTCTTTATGGGCAGCACCCGCGATCCATCCCAGTGGACTTAGAGCCGACCGACATAGTTCCTGAGGCAACTGACAAATTGAAGGCTCTGGCCGCTCTTCATACCAGACTAAGGGGGCATCTATTGAAGGCACAAACAAGTTCCAAATACTATACAGACCAACATCGGTCGGCTGCCCCGCTATACATCGCTGGTATGTTGTCTGGTTATCTACCAAAAACCTGAAGATCCCTGGGAAAAGAAAACTGCTGCCTCGTTTCATTGGGCCATACAAAATAACACAGGTGATCAATCCTGTTGCTATATGGCTGGACCTGCCCGCACGCTGACGGGTACACCCTGTGTTTCATGTGTCATTGGTCAAGCCATGTGCATCAAGGACCCGGTTGCCTGTTCGACCCTTGGCGGTTTCTGTGAAGGGCACTGATGAATATGAGGTCCGTGCTATCCTAGGTATGAGGATGCGAGCCAGGGTTTCTCACTATCTTATTGACTGGAAGGGCTACGGTCCGGAAGACCTATCCTGGGAGCCCTTGTCAAATATCCATGCTCCTGCTTTGTTAGGTCGCTTCCATGCGACAAGGGGTGTGGGACGCCCTTTGGGGGATGGCACTGTCATGCCTACCTCTCTGCCCTCTCCACCCGGCTCCGTTGTGAAACCCAAACGTCCCTGTTTTCCGGCTTCCTCAGCCTTGAGAATGGCTAGACCGTTCTACACTCAATGGAAGTTATCCAAATGCATGGATCACATGACCAACGATATGACGTTTACGTTCACGTTTGTCCTACGCACGTCAGCTGACTCCATTTAACGAAGCGGAAGCCTTGCAACTGCGCTTCTGATCGTTGTTACTCACTTCGCGTTCTGGAGCTTACTTCTGCCTTTCGCAGACGTTTTCTACTTCCTAAGGTACGGTTGCCTTCCCGCGTTCTGACGCAGCTCCCGGCAACTTCCAGCTTTTCTTGAGCTGCCTGTTTTTTCCGCGCTTGTACGCGGTTCTTCACTCCTCGTTCAAACGGAGTCCCACCATTTACCCGCGGCATCTTCCTGTTATTTATATTGGAAGCTTGCTGCATTGCTGCTCCACACCGCAGCTTCCTATTGATGTATAGAGACTTCGGCCGTCTACCAGGCAGCACAAACACACCCTGCAGAGTCCTGCTCTGCCGCCGGCTGTCTACCAGGCAGCACCAACACCCTGCAGAGTCCCGCTCTGCCTCCGGCTGTCTACCAGGCAGCAGCAACACCCTGCAGAGTCCTGCTCTGCCTCCATCTACCAAGATCCTGCGCTCATCGAACTTCTACTGCTTTAAGGACTTGTACTTCCTGGATCAAGATTCTCCTACTCTCCTTCTACACGTGCACTGGACTCTGGACGCTTTCCTCTGTGTGCACCAACCCGTCTCTAGTGCGGCCCTCGTTCCGCTCGGGTTAGACCCCTCACTACCCTTTCCTTGCCGTTGTTTCCTTGGATTCTTCGGACTTCTTGAGACTTCCTTGGCTACACATCCAGGTTAGTGTGTTCAACATAGGTTCTTATTGTCCTTCATATCAATCATCATTCTAAATTAGTTCCCTCTTTATCAACAGCCTTGTGAATCTTGGTCCACTCATGCCCTTCCCACTAATAGCTCTATCTGACTGTGGGTTTTACTAGTCAGAGAGTGACATTAGTTAGAAGGTTCTCTTTTGATACACTACGCCTTACCTCTGACATCTTCCGTTGGAAGAAGACTTCGAGTGTATCCTTTGTTGCTACCAGCCTGTATCCTTTTACGAGAACCTTTCAATCATTCTCCTGTATCCATTGTGTTTCAGTTCTTAACATTATGGTAATGTTGGAGTTTATCTCACAGAACTCTCATTTTTGTTTCAAAAGATCATATTTACAAACATCAGGAGCATGTATGGGTGCCACTATGGCACCTGTTTACGCAAACTGTTTTATGCACACATTTGAGTCAGACCATATCATTAACCACCCTGTATGGCATAAATACCATACATATTGGGGTAGGTATATTGATGATATTCTTTCCATCTGGCATGGCCCAAAGCAGTCATTACTGGATTTTCTAGGATACATTAATGCGATCTACGAATGCATTCATTTCACAGCAGAGGTCGGGGACTCAGGGGTCAATTTTCTTGATGTACAGATTGAACCTGTTCTTTCCAAATGAACAGCTGGCTTATTCCAGAAACCTACTGACAGGAATAGCCAGCTTCATTGGATGAACTTTCATCCTCCCAATACAATCAAAAGTCTACTTTATAGCGATCTATTGTGAATAAAGAGGTTTATAAGTGATGAACAAGAATGGCAGAATGAATTTGCGAAACTACTAGAAAGATTCTCTGATAGAGGATACTCTGATGAAGAAATTGACGCATGCTTCAAGGCATCCAACAGATCTCATGAAAACATCTTATACAATAAGAGGAAGATGACTACAACTTTCATAATGTGTGTATATAAATACTGCATACAAAGTAACCAAATCAGGAAATGCATCCAGAGACATTGGCACATAGTCAGGTGTGATCCCAAAACCAGTCAACTCCTTTCTACTATTCCGGTGTTTGCCTACAGTAGAAGTTGTAATTTGCATGACCTATTGGTTAATACTAATCAAGGAACAAAGAAACATGTCACTCTGATATGCACAGGTGTTGCAATTGCCATAACATTGTAAAAATTATGTCATCATTTTCATTGCATTAGTGGTAGGGTTAGCACTTATGTTAGATTAGGCGTTGGCAGAATGGAATGTATCTTGTTTTTAGGACTTACAAACAAGCACCAGCTATTCTTCTTTCTTTTTAGACATGGCTAAGATCCAATTTAGAAGTAGAATACAGTAGGCACTTTTTCTTTAGTTCAATAAAAATCAAAGTGTTAAACCATATTATTTTAAGTACACTGCATGGGATGAGGACATGGATTTCGTACTGATCACGACAAAGAAATAACAACAACCATTACAGTGGTTTCATCAACTAGCAACTGTGAGGACACAGTACACATCACATTTACAAGTGTACCCAAGCCTATTTAGAAACATATTGAACTTGCAAGGAAATCTCTCTGCTCACATGTAGTATACTTAGATTAATACGCATGAATAATACTAATACAGCCACTGGCAAGTGAACAAGATTGGTATACAGTGAAACATTATTTATTACCTCATTAATGAAATACCACATACAAGGACATTAAATACTCAGTACTTAGCCATCAAGGATATGAACACATGCTCAGATGATCAATAATATACAGTTGTGTGACTATTAAAATAGATTTGTACAAGAGAGGAGAAAAGTAGGCCTGAGGAACCTCTATGAGTGAAACATGTGTAGGCCTGTGGAAACAGGTTTCATTTACCCAGATCTCAATTACACTGGTTGCAAAACAAAAAAAGGAAATATATCTTTTTAAAATATTACTAGTTGATCAATCTATCTATAATAGGGATATGGAAACGAGGCATCTTCTAACAATAGATTTTATTTGGCAACTCACAGTATACGTGCCAGTCTGTGACCCATGCTGCAGTTCCAACACCAGTTCACCACACTAGCTATACTACTTCTAAGGGAAAAAGTATCCGCAAGAATAAGGTCAACGCCTAAGCCCCTCCTGTTTTGGGTATACCCCCGCCAATTTACTTCTGTATGTTATTTCACATATGGATTGGTGCACGCATTGCATATGAGATGTCATGGCACTTTATGACTGGGCATAGATTGGGGAGAACTTTTATGCAAATAGCAGCCAATTGGGCATCATCATGTGAGACATACAGCTTGAGGCCCATCCAAGAAAGTTCCTTCTTAGTTTGGCAGCCTCTTGTTAAAGCCTGGCCCAGATATACTGTACTCCAGTAAGTACATTTTGGTGACACAAGTTCTTTCATGTGTGGATGATGGGGATTAGATGCATTAATCCTGGTGATCACAGTGTGCCAATTGGATTATTTACCTTTCTACACATTGGGAATCCTTGTTCTAATTGTTCCAGTCACATGTTTCCATGATGCCGTCTCCTGTACACTTCCACGGAGCATGGGCCTCCGGTTTGGGTGAAACCAGCCACCAGGCAGTGCAAAGTTTATAGGTCACTGAATTTAGCATTTAGCATTTTCTTTGAAAATATTCCATCTTCATTTGCACAACTGTAGTGGCTTCAACAAGACTCTAAAGGTGGAGGTTTATTTGTACAGATATAAATCACAGTGGAAATGACAATCAGTCTGTTGCCCAGCAAGTCCTGTATAATGTCCTTCGGTCAGACCTATTTCTTGACCCGGACGAAGGGAGCAGGTGCCCGAGGCGCAATTGCCCCCATGGCACAACTTCCCCGGGGAGCAATTGCCCCGGTCCGTGGAGGGCGGAATTTCCCTGGGTATGGGGCGCGATTGCTTTGGGGAGAATATCCGCAGCACAGTAGCGCCAGCAGTTGCTGCCGCTGCCTCTTCTGACTGGCAGTCGCGTAATGTTACGGAAGTCAGAGGCTCTCTGAACTTTCGCTCCACTTGGGGTGGGGGCAGACATCTTTCCTGGTGGCCACCCACCTTTGTAATCAAGGAGGAACAACACACCACAGAGGAAAAGACAGCTGCCTTTGAGCATTCCCGGCTTCCTGCCTGAACACTCCAACTGCTTTCTGCCCAGACCCGTGCGCAAAGAAAGAAGACTGCATTGCTGCCCGACTTGCTTGTGTGCAGAACTACTCAGAAAGAAGGTAGGTACAGCCTGATGCTTCTGTTGACATTTTAGAAATTGTTCCTTTAACCTGTGTACATAGCATTCGCTGGTGCTCAAGCAGTATTTTGCATAGTTCAGAGTGCGTTCTGGACAAGAACGGGTTAATGAAATATTTTGTTTCACACTTTCCTAGCCCAGATTTTTTTACAACGTGTAGACACCTGCCTCGATTGGATCGAGTGTGTGTATTGGAATCGCATTGCTGTGTTCCTGCTTCACCCTTTAGTATGTGTCCCGTGCCTGAAAGGGTAAATAGCAGAATGTAGCTTCACTCTGTTCAGTGCCAAAAAAAAGTCTAAACGGCAGAAACATGTATCAGAGTTGAAAGCGTATCTTGGAAGTTGTTGCTGTTCTGGGCACTTTCAGGCGCAACCTTTCTTCTTTGTTGGTTTTAATTGGACAGGTTTGAAACTTGGTACTGTTTTCTGCAGTTCGGAGAACTTCATTTGTTTAGAGTTAGGGGCAGGAACATATGGAACTAATTACACTTCTTTTCATGGTTCCATTGAAGTTTTATCACCATGCAAATTGTTTTTCGTCCTAGCGGGAGTCCTTTCCCGTAGTGAGTTTGCTGCATTGGTGCAGCTAGGATTTCTCAACAGGGTGAACCTGCGTTGTGTACACGTGGGCCTATGGTAAAGTTCCCCATAAACCAAAGGGAATATATTTGATGAGGGGGTTTGTTTGTTCTTGCTCGGTACCACAGACAAGATTAGAGTTTGAGCTTTCAATGGATATCTTTACTTCATTGTTTAGAACAGCAAAATGACACTCCTTTCATCGGCAGGGCAAGGATGATGGGCAGAAAGGATCTGACGAGAATTAAAAAATGCAGGCACTGCAAAGATCTCTGGAGGTTTACATGCATGTATAACTGGCCCTATGGGGTGAGCCCCTTGCATGGACGGATGTAAATGTTTTCTGCTGCACAACAGTAATCTGCATACAAAATAACTCTGAAGTGTGAATATTTGACCACTAGTAATGCAGTGAGACCAATGCCCACTTTTGTCACATGCTTTTTTTTCACACTCTTGGTTCTTTAAAATAGGCAGAAGAAACACTCTCTAATTCACTTTTACAGGGAGCTGCCATTTTTATGCATTTCATTTTCCATTCCTGTAAAGGTTATATAAACAGCCCTACAAGTACCAGAATATGAGGTTTATTATTTCAGTCCAGATATTGGACTACTTGGGATCCTTTCCGGTGGGTTGAATTACTTTGAAGAGTTTCACACTGGTCCCTGAAGGCCATCTGCGGTGGATGATATAGTGAATGGGTTCCACTTCTATTTGAATGGGTTTCTGCCATTTAATAAGTGACCAAATGTAAGGTGTCTTTCACTGTGAGAGATTATGCCCAGCAGGTGTAAGGCTCAAATAAGGACGGCCATGCAGACAGAGTGAAAGAGATTAAAGTGGGACAGAAAACACGATAGTCAAGGAAAAGCTGAGGAAAGGGAGAGTAAGAAAGGGGGAACGAAAGAGAGGAAAATATAGGCCCTATAGGGGAAGCAAAATGGGGGCAGAGATTGCACGTGAGAAGGGGAGGCAATGGGCGGTTAAAGGGCAAGAGTGAGATGGAAGAGAGCTGAGGGTGGGGCTAGATGTGACTCACAGGAGGAGTTGAAATGCAACTGTGAGAGAACACTATGACTAGGACTGGGTAGAGACCGCTGTATCACACCTGCTGTGAAATACACACCAGAATGTGCAAATTGGCTAAAACCCGGGGCTGTAGGAGGACTCAATGAAGTGGAAGCCAGCCCTCCATTCATCATACAAAAACACATTGGTTGTTTCCAAATGTGTGTGTTGCCATGAGTCTCTTACTGACAATTCCAATTACAGTGGTAAGTGATGAGGAGTTTTAATAAATTGAAACTGATAAACACATACTTGCACTCCACAATGGCTGAGGAAAGGCTATCAGCCCTTGCAATACTTTCAATTGAGAGTGAACTTGTTGAAAAAATTGATTATGCAGCAGCAATAAATGCTTTTGCAGCAGCAAAGTCAAGAAGAGTGCCCTTAACATAGACTAAATTTGACACAGAACTTTAAAAGTAGTATATACTGTTTGTGTACTCTGCTTTGTCCGAGGAAATACTACAAAGTTCGTGAATCATGATGTAATAAAACCAATTTAATTTGTTTAGCAGTGATTTATTGACATTGGGCAGGATTTACGAAACGGTGTAGTTTGGGAGTGGCACGTGGGGTGGGAGAGGAGTGGCACGTGGGGCGGGAGAGGGGTGGGTGGGGTGGTGAGTATCCTAGTGTTTTACCAAATGGACTACAAACTGCACTGCCTGCAGTTACTTCTCTGCCAATAGGCCCTGCGCTTAACGAGGGTCTATAGTGAGCCAGGCTTCTAAGAGTATCATGGGGCTAGAGTCAGACATAGGAGGAGCGACAGGGAGTGTCTGCCCGCTTATCTCTCATTTGTGCTCTGAGCCGCACTCCCAGTACAATGGTCTTGCGAGATCTCGCAAGATTACATCTCTATAACAACTTTCAATATATTACTGTTAGAAACTGTCCATTTTCATCTCATTTTCTTTCCCGGGCAGGCTATTCTCCTTGAATGCAGCCTGTCGAAATGCGCGTACATCGAAAGTGGGCAGAATGTGGGGGCTTCAGCAGTGGCAGCAGAGTCAGAGGTAAGGGGTGGGTGGGCAGCGATTAAGGTTGGTGGAGTGGGTTAGGCTGGGTTGAGAGCGGAGTGGGGGTGGAAGTAGTGGGCGGGACAGGGTGCAGTGGAAAGAGAGGGCAAGCCCAGTGGGAGATCGGTGCTGGCTGCAGTGTTACCTGTATGAGAAAAGGGTTGGGGGAGACCGGGTTCAGGCATGCACAGTGGTGAAGCCGGCCCCGGTAAATAGGGTTTCGGCAAAAGAGGCCTGTGGGGAAAACACGTGGATCCTTATATTTGTAGTTGGGCAGACAGAAAAACGAACACTAATATTTAGCCAGTCTAGGGAGCAACATAGAGAGACTATTTGATGAGGAACATTATGAGATGTATAATACTACCCAGTGTGAGCTGAACGACCCCATCTGCCTTATTTCACGTCTACACGGCAAACATGGTTGCGGGTTTGTTGGCGTGCCGCAGCTCATAGAGCACTGACTTTTGCTCACTTAACAATTTTTGTTGGGACACCAAAAGAGTGGGGTGGTTTCATGAATCTAAAGTGCGACCTCCAGTTTTGTGGCAGGTGTTGCACATCAGGAGCATAGCTCACTCACTATTCGCAGAATGAGCCGGTTACTCGTGAGTGCTAGAGTAAAAGGTAAAGCGGACCAGGGGAAGCAAGAAAGCAGGATATTACCCAAGTACTGCAAAACCGGAAAAACCTAGGGCTGAATCAGTGGAAGACTGGCCTACAGAGAACTCTAGAGACTTCCTGATTGGCCTCTACAACAGCGGTCTCTTTTCTATTGTTACCCTGGTTTACGGCTCCACTTTCCATCTCTCCCAGTCACCAATCGCTCACACAATGTAATATAGGGCGACTTTGCAAAACATTTCCAGGGCGTCTTTTGGTTACCAGCCCACCCCTGGGCTGAACGTATCCGCTGTACAAGGGTTCATGGGCCTCATTGCAAGGTTGCCAGTATCCTGGCGCTATTAGGGCCTGGATACCAGCAATCAGTAACACCGTTACCACCAATTGGTCTGGCCGATTTACCGCCAGATTACAAGTGGTGGTAAGGGCAGAAAATCCCCATTCCATGGAGCAGGGGGATTTTCCAGTATTACCGGTGCTGGTAATACCGTCAATGTTTGCTGGTGGGGTGGCGGAATTACCTCCAACTGGCAAATTTGTGTTTTACCGGTGCAGAAATGTGCCGGTAAAGATTATTAATGGCACGTTTTTCCACCCCGGCAAACTTGTAATGAGGCCCCTGTAAAAATCTTCAGTGGGGCAGGAAAATATTTGTAGCTTGAGAGACCCTTATTCGATGCGCTATTGGGTCCAAGAGACAACTTTTAAAATGCAAGACTGCTTTTTGAGAGCCTGCTATAGGTGACCATCCCAAAGGTCAACCTTCTGAATTTCACCAGGAGAAAAAGTCAACTAACCTGAGTGATAGGATTCGAGGTAAGGCTTGGAGTAAGAGTCGGAGGTTAGAAAATTAAGTAGCTTGTGCAAAAAAGTGAGAAAAATATGGGAAGATGGAGTTTGGGTGAAAAATGGACAGGAGGAGCCACCAATTAAAAAAACAAAAAAGTCCTGTAAAAACAAAAAAGGCACCTGTGCAATTTAACAAGTTTTCGACATTTAGGCGATGACAAACAGGACATTATTATCAAAGAAGCAGCATGTCAGCTTTTAGGAGGTCACCTTTTAGCAATATCACAAAAGTGGAGTCAAATATGAAACTGAAAGTCGAAAATTGCACATGGCGCACTTCCGAGTGATCTTTGGCCAGGAAATATTTGTTTGTATTTTTGCCACAAGCTGAATACCCTCCTATTTTCATGGGCCCACTGCCTACCTCACTTGCCCAGAGAGCCACTGGTTAGGCAACACGTTATACATAGAACAGCCCTCCGCATACTTGCCAACCCTACCGATTTAGGCGGTAGGATACCGCTTTTGAAGCAGTCCTACCGCCTACCGATTTTTTAACACCAAATACCGATTTTTTTTGTAAAAAAAAAAAAAAAAAAAAAAAAAAGTTTTTTTTTTTTTTACATTTTTTTTTTTTTTGCCCACGCCAGCTCGGGGGAGTCTTTCAAGGGCTCCCCTGAGCTGTCATACCGGGAGAATGCGCGGCATGCAGGCTTTTAATGTCAAAGGCACCCACGGCGGTGGGCTAAAGCGCCCCCTCCGCCGCGGGTGCCTTTGGCAAAAGGCGCCATTAGCCCCCCACCACGCCAGCTCGGGGGAGTCTTTCAAGGACTTCCCCGAGCTGGCGTAGCGGGAGAAGGCGTGGCATGCAGGCTGTTAATGTCAAAGGCACCCACGGCGGTGGGCTAAAAGCGCCCCTCGGCCGCGGGTGCCTTTGGCAAAAGGCGCCATTAGCCCCCCACCACGCCAGCTCGGGGGAGTCTTTCAAGGACTTCCCCGAGCTGGCATACCGGGAGAATGCGCGGCATGCAGGCTTTTAATGTCAAAGGCACCCACGGCGGTGGGCTAAAGCGCCCCCTCCGCCGCGGGTGCCTTTGGCAAAAGGCGCCATTAGCCCCCCACCACGCCAACTCGGAGTCTTTCAAGGACTTCCCCGAGCTGGCGTAGCGGGAGAAGGCGCAGCATGCAGGCTTTTAATGTCAAAGGCACCCACGGCGGTGGGCTAAAAGCGCCCCTCCACCGCGGGTGCCTTTGCCCAAAGGCGCCATTAGCCCCCCACCACGCCAGCTCAGGGGAGTCTTTCAAGGACTTCCCCGAGCTGGCGTAGTGGGAGAAGGCACAGCATGCAGGCCTTTGATGTAAAAGGCGCCCACGGCGGTGGGCTAAGGGCGCCCCTCCGCCGCGAGTGCCTTTCACAAAAGGCACCATTAGCCCCCCATTACGTCAACTCTGGCGAGTCTTTCAAGGGCTCCCCCGAGCTGGCGTGATGGCAGAAGGCGTGGCAGGTGCCTCATTGTCATTGAATGCACCCGCGGCGGCGGGCTCATCCAATGACAATGGGCTGCTGACGCGCCCAATTCCTATCATTACCTCCTCGCCTGACTATTTTTGAAACTTTAAGATTCCTACAGATTTTTGGTCACAGAATGTTGGCATGTATGCCTCCGTGGCGATCATTGCGGGCGGGGGAGACTAGTCATGCTCTGCAGGCTTCTAGCCTCTCCTCTGCGATTAACATGCTTTTGTTTACTGATGAGCTTTGGCGCTGGTGCCTATAGATCCAAATACTTAAGAAATCAATACTGTCCAGAATATTTACAGCTCCTCTGCTCTCTTTTAAAATACATCAATACAATCTCATTTTTGTTTCCCCTTTCTCCTAATGAATTTGGCGGTTAACTATTCTTGCCTCAACCGGTTCAACCGGTAACGTTGGGGACCTGGCTGCAACCCTTTTCTTCTTTCAGAGAGGGTTTCTAGCTCACCCCCCTCCATGTGTGCGCAGCCGCCAACGGGCACTTCCTGTTCCGCATTGAATAGCGTGTACCCGTGGTTGGTTTCATCAGCACAGAAGTTTTAAATAGATGGGGTCACTATTTCGCAGGTCACCGTTCGACGGCCGCTTTTTTTCTGCTCCCGTCCCCCCCCCTCCCCTTTTATAGTTCGGGAAGGGTCTCTCGTCACCTCTTCCTCCAATTACTGCTAAAACATTTCCGCGGTAAAGGGACCCTCTCATTCTTTATGGTGGCTGCTTTAATTCACACAGTGCGGTAGGAGTTAAACAGTGATATTCAAACCATTTCAGCGGGAATACATTTGCTCTATTTCAGACATTTTTATGGCAATTCCCTTCGGATTTTATTTCCTGTAAGGATTGCGTTTTGTCAATTCAGTCAAACAACATTTTCGGGCGTATTTTGAATTCTCTCAGAGGCTCAGATAAGTGCGCACATCGGGCCTGGTTGGCAATAACATGCACTGGAGATGATGAAATTGACCTGAGGTTTGCCAGGTGTTACTGCAGCACCATCAATTCTAGGGAGAACGCTTGCCTGCACAGATGCATCATGGGGGCGTCCAACAGGTCAGCATTCACGATGTATAAAGAACTGTATAACCCACTGACATGCTTATCAGTCACTGCAGCCTCCCAAGGGCACTGCTGGCACTTGTCCTCCTCCTTCCTTGAGAAAGTGATGGCGATCCAGTCCACTATTGTTAAGCTTCGTCGCAGGTCTATGCCCCAAATCCCATCGTCTACCCCGGATTCTACTTTTTCAACTACATCACCCGGGAGTAGAACACCAAAACAGTGCAGAAGATGAGAGCCTCATCAGAAAAGCTTCAACTCTGCTCCACTACCCCGAGCAAGGAGCCCTGCTCCACTACCCCGAGCAAGGAGCCCTGCTCCACTGCCCCGATCAAGGAGAATATTGATTCCTTGGCATCCAGTCCGGCTACGTTAGTCAATATCTCTCTTCAGAATGCTACCCTACAGTCAAGGGCGTCATTTGGGGTTCGCACTTGCAACCCCTGTGGTCTCCCTTGCTAACCCTACATGTGTCAAAAAATATTATTTTAAATGGAAGCTGCTGGGCTGCGGCCAGCGCTATGTGCCTCTTTGTTTCTGGAGTGGCTGGCTTTCTTGTTCAGGCCTCTTAAAAAAAACAGGGTGTTCCACAAGTATAACACTTAGAGCAGTGACCCTAAATAAGAAAGAATAGGAAAAACACATAATTTGTCTCTCTGGAATTCTATACAATATTTGCTAGACTGATTAAAAGTTCATTTCAGGCACCCTTCAGTCACCTATTTAGCCTGTTCTTAAACACTGCAAATTCACAATGCAGACAAAAACTTCCAAAAAGCATTTAGAGTAGAATAAGCATCAATTTTGGACTATGTATTTTGCTTTTCACAAGTTGCAGTTATAGCATGTTTTTTCCAACACAAGAGAATCCTCATGCGGAGTACCACAAGGATCATACTTCTCCCTGTTATTATTCAACATCTATCTGTCTCAATTAATCAAGATCATCAAAAGTCATGGCCTCATCTGCTACAACTACGCTGACGACACACAAATAGTTTACAAAATACAAGACACCCAAGAAGAAAACACAACATTAGAGAACTGCCTTTGTGAAATATAAAACTGGATGAAACCATTTCAGCCCAGGCAAAACCGAAATAATGATCATCACAAAAAACAGAGGAGACAACCACTACATCCCCTAGCCAAGGGAACTCGGTAGAACCTCAGCCCCATCGTTGACTGTAAAAAACCTGCAAGTCCTGACGGACAACAATCTTACTCTAGAGCCACAAGTAAACACTCTAATCAAGAAATGCTTCTTTCTCCTGCGAGCAATAAAAAGGATCCTACCATTCCTGTAATTTGCCAACAAAACATTAATTGTCATCGCTCTCTTTATGTCCAGAGTAGACTATGCCAATAGCCTAAATCTGGGCATGCCTGAACGACTTCTAAAAAAACATCAACGCATGCAAAATGTGGCAGCCAGACTGCTCCTCAAAATATCCTGAAGCAAACACATCACATCAGCGCTGAAAACACTACACTAGCTACCAATAAAACAGTAAATCAAGTTCAAACCATTGTGTATGACGCACAGAGCAATCCACGACCAAGGCACAGAGTTCCTAAGAGACAAATTAAGTTTACATTGCCCAAGAAGGATGCTCAGGTCGAGCAGCGACATTCATTTGGAACCAAAACCTTACAACAAAAGAAAATTCGGAGGATCCTCTTTCTCTCACCTCGCCCCGAAAACTTGGAACGAGCTACCAAAGAACACACAAGAAATCACCTACTATTCAGAAAACTCCTCAAATCCTGGCTCTTCACCCCATAATTAGAAGAACGCCTACGGGGGCATATACACAGCTGAAACAATGCAGAGTGAAAAAACCGATCCTACCGATCCCCCTAAGATATCATCCATCCATCAACAGAAATTAAGGAAGAACAATCTATGACATATCAACTTACCAACTGAGAGATAGATATGATAGGATGATACCAAAGAATGAACACAGATAGACTGGGATGGAAGGGCAAGGACGACATATCAATAACACCTTGACCTACAAACTACACAAAGGCAACAATGGACCACCGACAGGAAATAAATAGCAAGGGAGTGGGTGACTGCTAATTTACAAAGACCAATACCAGAGTGGTTGAAAAGACACGCCCCTTCCTATTACACTAAGTTAAAAAAAAAACACCACTGGGAACATGCCACGTCATCAATCATAACAATTAGACGGACAGCAAAGAAAAGGGGAAATATGCCTACCTATAGTACAACCGGATACATAGAACAATATTTATAAGGACTAAGATATATAACCCACTAACCCTATGCTCAAATCTCTGCATAGCTAACTCACATGAAAATCCACACAACCATCTTCTCGCTCAGCAAACCGCACGCACTTCACCACTCCGCAACAACAAACAACACATAAACCGCATCAACAGCACACGAGGTCTCACATCCGTTCGATATTCACACTAAAGCTCAGCGCACAGTGAAAAACTAACTGCAGCTGCCAACAGCACACCACGTCTCTCACTCTCTTACTCCCTCTTCACCTGACTAATCCACCCGCCTTCTTGTTTTCAGATCCACCTGTGGACCAATTCTGTTGGTGACGGTGCGCAGTGTAAATACTTTAACATTAACATGTTCTGCCGTTGTCTCTGTTACAATCATCACCAGACATTCCATCTCCGTGTCCTCGGTCACTTGACGAAATCCTTGTGCCTAAAAGCTTGTTTTGAGTGTAGAAATGTTTGCCCATAGCACATAAAGTGTCCCTTGATTTTAATGTGCCACAATGAATGGCTTGTTGTAATGTGTCTTCTATCTTTCCTATCTCCATGGCATGCTGTTCAGGATGTTTGTTTGCATGAATGAGGTAACGAGTGCCCAGAGTACGGAATGCTGTGTGAGTGCTCTGCTTTCCCTGCGCTACTCTAAATTCTTTAATACACAGTTATGAACCCTCCCAATGGTATATATTTTACCAACCTCTGAAGCCTGAAAGTAGATCCATGCAGGCTTGACATGTGGCCAACTTTGCACCAGACATGCAGTTGAACTGGCCTGCTGTTAAATCTCAGTTACCAGTTTAATGGTATCCACTACAGAGTGTAATTTGCTTTCTGAATTTGAGAATATTCAAACATGCAATTGCTAATTTTACTATAGCCGGTAAGATAACTCAGTGGGTTGAGCGCTCGCTTCTGCAATGTGCGTGTGAGCTGCAGGTTGCAGTTTGAATCCCGGCATGGCCAACTCAGCCTTTCATCCTTCTGAGGTTGATAAATGAGTACTAACACAGGTTGGGTGACGTATGTATATTTGTCCTATATAAAGCGCTTAAGCGTAAGTGCTATATAATAACACATCATCATTTGGCCTTGGACGCCTGCTTGCATTCACAGTCATTTGATAATATGGACCTATACACACTGATATTAAGGATACATATGGTGATCCATTCTTGTATGAAATGTGTATCACATTACAGTGATATAACCATATTTTGTGTAGTGTACTTAGGACACAATGCTATGTGATGCCACTTCCTGTTTTGTCAAGGGGTGAAAGGTTGTGTTCCATCGCTTACCGTGATATCACTTCAGAGTGGAGTCACATGGCATCACTTCCTGTAATATCAGAGGTCAAAAGTCGTCTGATGTCACTTCTGCTACCACTGGCATTTTGGTGAAATGATGTCCCTGCCTTCAGTCTTGAAGAAAACAAGCATTACTTTGATTCTGAAAAAGCCTTATGCTGACCATGCCCTCCTGGTCAATTAGCAGTCTATTATCAACAATCCGTTCCTGGGGAAAATCATTGAGAAAAAGGCCACCACTAGTTACTTAGTTACAGTGATGGCAATCACTCGAGCTTCTGGCCGGCTAGACGAACAGAATATGCTTTAATATTCATGAGAGATGAGCTGCACTCTCTGGACAATGGCACCCCTGGGGCCCTCGTCCATCTCGGCAGCATTAGAAACTGTGAACCACTCCACCAAGTAACGCTCCTCGGTAGCTCTCTAGGTGTCAGAAGGCTGGGACCTTCAAGGATGACTTCCTTCCTCCAGGATAGGGAGTTACCAGGGAGGTCTGGCCCTTTTCCCTCATGACCAACCTTCCTGATCTTTGGGCTGTGGTAAAGCTCTGCTCTTTCTCCATGTCCAAGCCTCTCGCCTGCCATGTTGCTTCTTATTCTACTTCCTTTCAGACTCAGGTCCATGACACCCAGATTGCCTTCAATCTGGGCAAACCTACACAAAGTGCTGCTGCCCTATCTGCTTGCTTGTCCAGCGGCAACGACTAAATGATAGACAATTGCTTGTTCCGCAATCTACCAAAAACAGAGATGATCACCCCCCCCCTTCGGCCCGTCCATCATGTCTTTCACTTAGCCATCACACAGAGCGCCCCTTCTCTTGGAGCTGCAGAAATCTAATCACTGCCTCCCTTTGTTGAAGCGCACCCTACCTCCAAGAAGCATGTCTCACACAAGTGCGCGGATTAGGCCAATGGTCCTCCACCGCATCAAGTGATGCAACAGGTTGCACCTGGGTCTGAGTGAACGCATAGTTGGGCAGGTGCAAGTAATCCAAAACAAGGCTGCCAGGATGATCCTGGGTCTCAAACCCAGAAAGCATACCACACCCGCACTCTGATCCCTACATTGGCTTCCCGTGAAGTGACGCGTTACCCGTAAAACTCTATGCACCATCCAGCGGGCCTACTGGTGAGCTTGGCGGGGGGGTATATTCAAAATTTAATCGAGAACAGCCTTCCTACCTACGGCCATAAGGTCAGCAAACACCTTTTCCAACCCTTTAACTCATTTTCGGGCAAAGAAATTTAGACTGCTGGGCAGTGCGGGGGCTTGACTCTGGAACATGCTCCCCGCTGCCTTCAAAAATCTGCTTAACCATCTCCAGCTGGGGACATTACTTGGCAAGCTCGCATCTGAAGCTAGATTAATTATTGGCCAAGAGTAGACCATTGTTGCCTCTACTATCCTTGCAGCAAACTCAGTCAGGCTGGCTCCCTACTGTGCGCCCCTGCACTTAGTCACGTGCTGTGGTCTTATGTATCTGGTCATGTGTACTCACAGTATATTGTCACAGTCATGACTTGCTCTAATGCACCTGTCCCCTACCCCTCCAGCCCCTTCCCTGGCACTTAACTGTTCCTAAATGTTCCAAGACTTCTAAGGCTCAGACCCCATTCCACACTTTCACTTGGGGCGCTATGAAGCGACTGCTTTCGCGGCAGGCGCAGTATGGACGACTAAAAATAAACCATACAGAGGCACTTGAGAGCATATCAAAGCGGCTAGATGCCGAATCCGCTTACATTCCTTCCTGACAACGGTGGCCTAATGCGTTCAACCTTTCATTTTCATTTTCATAAAATAAGCAGCCTGAGCTTGCATGATAGCTGCTATCGTGTGAGCGCCCCGAGATAATGTAATTTGTGTGCTATATAAACGGTCATCTAAAAAAATAAAGCTCGGAGCTGCCCAGTGTCACTCAACTGGACGGGCACTCGACGTCTTGTCACTCTCCATGATGCATTCTGCCCGATGCGTTTCAATAAGCCGTCGGGTATGTCACTCGTTTGGGCCAACACTGTCACTCATATATTATTTTCCTGGAATTGGCTACGTGGAGGGCCGCTCTCGGCCGCGCCTTCTTCGGCGGAGATCGTGTTCCAGGCTTTGGCAGGTTTAAAAAAAAAAAAAAACAGCCCTGTTAGCTTACGCGAGGCAGCAGCCTTTTAAAATGACTGATGCTGCCTGTGGCATGTAGCTGCAAAAGGCGCTCATTTGCTGACCCGCTTCCATCATATGTAAAGACGCTATAACGGCCCTTCTGCCTGCCCTAACCACAGTGGCACCCACGCGCTGCTGAAACATTTTAAAACTCAACCCTTTAAACAAAAACTCAGAAACCCGCAGAGGGAGTTCAAAGCAGTTAGATTTTCTAGTACATTCAAAGTAAATGGTAGGAGATCACCTAAATGAGGCCTAAACAGCCGGAGGTCATCTATTCTATTTGAAAAAATGGCTAGAGGTGGCCTTCCATATAAAAGAAATGGCTGAAGGCACCCATTTATATAAAGCCCTTCTTTTTCCAGACATTTGTATACTGGCCCCTCTCGTAAGAGAGCAAAGTGTCTGAAGTCCTCAGACCTTGTGGGTCTCCCTAGGGTGGGTGCCATGTAATAATGTCCCCGCAAAATTGTCTCCCGAGAAAAAGTCGCTGTTTTTTGCGTAGACACATTGAACATGCGGGGCCATCCCCGCAAACCCTGAATTCCTTTTTTTTTTTTTACAAGCAGGGGACATCCCCGTAACCCGTCCCCATACATAATGTCACCATATATAATGTAGCCAATGGCTTTTCCCGGCAACATTATGTATGGGGACATTATTACCTGATACCCACCCTAGCAGGTGCAGTTGGTGGTCAACCATTTATACTCCCTACTCAGCAAAAAAGACAAGTGAGTAAATGTAGTGGGCAATGGAAGTAGAACGAGGGTCCGGAAGCGGGAAGGGGTCTCCCCTGTTTCAAATAGAAAATAGAAAAAAGACACAGAAGAACATACCCAGCAATGAAAAGAGCCCTTTTGTATTGTATTGTACTTGTCACTTATATAGCGCCTTCTACCATTATTATAGTCTCAATGCGCTGGTAGTGGGAACGCTCCCGGTGGACCGAAGTCCAGAGGGTTGAACGTCATGGAGTAAGATTAGGATGCGTGTGTGAATTTGGCGAAATAAGGCTTGGGAGGATTGGCCACTAGGCTCCGGTAGCGAGCGACCCATGCGGTCAGGCATGTGCATGGCAGCTGAGAGGAGTCAGGAGATGGCGTGAGTGCTAACGACTCGTTATGTTTTCAGCATGCCTGAATTTGTCATATGTCTTCAATGCATTCTGATGCCAGAGGTGTTTAGGCATAGTCTGGTCTAAGTAGGCGGAGAACTATGTGAACAGCACAATCGAAGTTTGTCATAGTCCTTGCTGTATTCTGATGTGTGCGGGTAGGCATGCCTGCGGCCAGTGTCCACCGCAGTGGTACTTACATCACAGACTTTGGTGATGATTTGTTGTGTGCGCGCCCACTCTGGTAACTGGCTTCTTCTGTCGATTCTTGCGTCTGCGATAAAACGGTTAGCGACAGTCTATGCTCCGACTTGTCATGCTAAAGATATGCATCTGTGGATAATATTGCAAAAATAGGCTGCTGGGACGAGGTGGAAGTTCATCAGTAGGGACTGTTTAGTAGATGGCAGTGTCACACAAGTGAGACAGTCAATGGGGCATGCAGGATTTAAGGACGGGCAGATCGAGGGAGCAGGATGCAGTGGGCAGACACAAAATAAGCCATCAAAACAGACCTTAAAGATGGGGTGGGAGTGAAGGGCGTCACACTTGAGATGGGGAGCAGAGCTAGACTGACAGGTAAGGGCTCATGGCAGTCGGAGCTGGAAGCGTCTGATTATGTACATTTAAAAATCCCATTGCCATCGTGAATGGAGGATACTATAGGTGCAACGTGCTGGTCTTGGAAGCACAACCACGCAGAGCAACATAGGTTCGAATCCCGGATCAGCAATCATTATTAAAAAAATTATAAAATAAACATCCTGCTCACATGGTAAGCTCTGCTTCCCTGGCAGCTAGGGTTCCTCATCTGCTCAGCCACACGTTATGTTAATTGTTCATACTGCCATTTTATTTCTAGTCAATATTACATTACTTACTTGGTCCCTGGTAATCACAACCTCTACCGTTTACATGACTTGTCCGAACAGTATTTTGTTTACTGTTATTTCTTTTATAAATGGTTGTAAAATGAAATAAGCAAATCGTAAAACATAATTTTCACACGAAATAAGGAGAATGAGTTTGTCTTTGTGTTTTCTTTATTGTTGTTCATAAATAGAACTATAATTAACAGGCTGTACTAGCCTCACTGGCAATCCCAGGCCGGAAGTGCCTTCTGTCAGGGCGGCAAGATTGGACACATGAAATGTGTTTCAGGGCAGATGGGCAGTTGAGATCAGCCAATGGCCACTACCCTTGCCCTCGTTTTTAATTTTCTTTTTTATTGAAATGTTTCTAACCACCTTGGTACGGATGTGTATAGACTCTGGATTTCATGGACTATTATTACCCTGGAAGATAAACCAGTGACTGCAGTGGTGGCAGACCTGCATTATTGTTATCAAAGATGGCATGTCACATGTCTTGACAGGGGGCTTCTTTGGAGCTAGAAAGCACGTGAGAGTTTGGAAAATGTGCACAGCTCTCGGCTTGGGGAAAGGAATTCCATACATTGTTATTAACATGCAAACATCATCAAAGTCAGAGAAAACGCCCTGGGGTTATTAAGGGAGTTCTGCAAACAGGCTGCCCTCAACGGCCTCATATAAAGAAGAGGCCACTATGGCCTCCTATTAAGAATAAGCCATTAAGGGCCTCCTGTAAAATAGAGGCCGAAAAGAGCCTCCTTTAAACAAGAGGTCAATAAGGGCTTCCTGTGAACAAGAGGCCATCAAGACCCTCCTGTAAACAAGAGACCATGAAAAGCCTTCCGTGAAGGAAATTCCCATTCTAGACCATGGCAGCATCTCATGGGCGAGAGACTGATTCTTCTCTTCTGTGTTTGAAAAGGTAAGGTTAAGAAATAAAGGAGAGATAATGAAGCTTAACCACGCTTATAGCGCCAGGTAGTCTTGATTCTATTAAAGACACAGAGGTGAGCATTATGCTTTAACGCTTTAATGCCACTTTTCACAGCAGACTTTAAAACGTCCTTTTCCTAAAACATTGTTTTCCCAAACGAATCAAACAAAAACTATCCTAACAAGGGACTACAAATCCCCAGCAGTCCCTGATCTCTTGTAGTTTTGTGTCCTGTGAAAACGTCCAATCCTGACTCAGCACACCTCCCATGTCATGTCCTGTCCTCAACTCATCCTCTTTCTTTGATCATTCAGAATCAGTCCAACCAATGACCCAACTGCGGCCAAGAACCAAACAAAACGAAACTGGAGCAGGAACGCACTCTGCCTTGATCGTCGATACCTCCAACCGCTTTACTCCAATCGCGGATGAATCCCTCGCTCATGTATTCTTATGGTCATCACCTAGGAATAAAAGACATAACTACCATCAGGGAGGGAAATACACAGCCACACGCGCACAAGAGCATTGATTCCTCCTTAAACCTAACATAACACATATTGGTCTGCCCCCAGCTTCAGTCAGCTGCTCCCACCTGCATATTCCGGGTGGGATAATGCTCGCCTCCATGTCTTTAACAGAATGAAGACGCTGTAAGCCTGGGTAATCTTCATTGTATGTGAATACCGGAGGTGAGCATTATGCTTGTTTAAAGCTATCCAGTACCACTGCCGCTACTGATGACACTGGCTTAAATTAAAATGCTTTAAAAATCCCCTCAGAGGATCAATCTGCAGATGTCGCTAAATGTCTTGGAAGCCATTGTCCCCTCACTAAATGAGCTCTAAACAACTCTAAGTCTACGCCTGCCATATGCATGAGCTCTCTAACCCATCTAGCGATGGTGGCGGATGCTACTGCATGGAAAGGCTTCATACGCGCAATGAAATTTCTGGTGAACTCCGCTGGGCCTTATGCTCTCATAGTCCTTAATACACTGGGCCACACGTAACTTGAGCTCTTCTGGAAAATACAGGTACGAGATAACAGAGGACCCACACTTAGTCCTTTTCGCTCTGTGAAAGTCTACTCCCTCTGGATAAAAGACCTTTCTGTTGATCTCTAGCGACTTAACATCAGACACCATCCTGCATCACACTAAGCAAAACAGCATGGCTAATTTACCAGATAGCTGACTAATGGATAATTGCTTGTTTGATGGCCACTGTTTAAGGAGGCGGAATACCACCTCAATGTCCCAGAGCACTGAATCTTTGGCCGCTAGAGGCTTGCACATCTTAACTCCTTTCAAGAGCCTAACTACGGTCGGGTGTTCTCCAATTGGCACCCCGTTACATTTCTCATGTCCCGCAGAAATGGCTGACCTGTACACCCCTATGGTGCGGAACCCTCTGCATTCCTGTCCCAGCTCCGCTAAGAAATTTAGGACATGTACTAGAGCGGCTGACATGGGATGAATATGCTGTAGTGAGCACCACTCTTCCCATTGGTCCAAGCTGCGTCATCGCTCCAGAGAGTGGAAGGCACCCAGGAATCTCCGATACAATCGGTAGCGACTTCCGAAAATGCCTGCCAATGCCCAACGTTGTTGGAAATTCTTAACACCAGAAACTGTAGGGTCCCTGCTATAACTAGTGGTTGCTCCCGACACCCCTCCCCCGCTCCCTGAGTTGCGCAGTAAGCTCGGCTGGGTTGGAATCACTTTCAGGAAATCCGAGGAAAGTTCCATCAGAATCGAAAACCAGGCTTGCGATTTCCACAGCGGACCCACAATCACTAGCTCTGCTTGCTCCCTGCACACTTTAGCTATTGTTCTTGCCAGCATGATAAATGCGGAAAGGGCGTAGTGCAGTGCTCCTGCCCAACTGTGCAGGAACGCGTCCGTACCAGTGCCCCTGGGTCCAGCCTCCAGCTGAAATACCTGGGCATTTGAGCGTGCAACCTGGCCGCCCGGAGCGCTCCTGTAATTGCAAGAACATTGGTCTATGCTACTTCCAATCGCTGGGTGTCCTCCAAGTATCTGGAGTTCCAGTCCGCGATCACATTCTGCTTACCAGGCAGGTACTCTGCCATGATCGTTAATTTCCTGTCTAGGCAGTGATGCCAGAAATCAATTGCTAGTTCCACCAGCATTTTTGACCGGGTTCCCCCCAGTCGATTTATGCATCTCACTGCTGAGATGTTGTTCATCTTTAGCAGGATGCAACAGTCCACTCTCTCCTTGGCAATTGTCTTTACAGCGAATGAGCCTGTTAGCAGTTCTAAGCAGTTTATGTGCATCTGCAGCTCTTCTGCTGACCACTTTCTCCCTGTTTGCAGGTGGCCGCACCTTGTAGCCCAACCGGACCTGCTCGGGTCCAATTCTATTATTAATTCTGGCACGTCTCTGAATATGGCTTGGCCATTCCAAGCCTCCATATTCTGTAGCCACCATTCTAGCTTGATATTTCCATCTTTGCCAAATGGAACTAGCTGGTGGGAACACACGCCCCCCTGCAGGTACCTGATCTTGAGCCTCTGGTGTGCCCTGTAGTGCAGAGACCCGGGAAATATGGCTCAAGTTCCACTATCCTGGCTAGATTCCGAAGCAAAATACTTGTCTTGAGAAGCGTTGCTCTCAACTCCTCCTTGATCGCTCTGATTTTCTGTTGCAATAGTTCTCAGGTTTTTTTCCAGTATCTATTATAAATCCTAGGAACTCCACCAGTTGTCTCGGTACCAGCTCCGACTTCTCCCTGTTCACAAGGAAACCTAATGACATCAGTAGAGAGCACAACCAACGTACCTGAGGCATTAGGACTGCTTTGTCCCGAGCTAGGATCAGAATGTCATCCAGATAGATGATATTTCTGATCCCTCTGTCTCTGATGGCTTCTGCCACTGGAGGCATGATTTTGGTGAATGCCCAGGAGGCTGACGCAAATCCGAATGGTAGGCAAGTGAACTGCCAGCTTTGCCCCTTCCACAAGAATCGAAGGAACTGTCTCTGCTGTGGCGCTATTAGGATGGTGAGAAAGGCATCTTTTCGATCTAGCCTCGCTAGCCAGTCCGCTTTGCGCAGTATATCCCAAATTAGGTGAATGCTCTCCATCTTGAAGTGTTTGTAGACAAGCCAGCTGCTCAGCTCCTTCAAGTTTATCACTGGTCTCACTTTCCCTTTCCTGTGAACCAGCAGCATATTGCTGTAAAATCCAGCTTGGTCCCCCGAGCATCTCTCTATTGATCCTTTTTTCACGAGGCCGTATAATTCTTTGCAGAGGAGGATCTTCTCCTCCCTCGCCAAACTGATTCCTGTGGGAAGGCGCCTCTGCTGTGGCTGCCCCATGAACTCTAGCTTTAACCCTGCTACTTCTTGTAAAACCCAAGCTTCAACTGATAGCTCCTGCCACTTGGCCAAACATTGCATCGTTCTGCCTCTTATTTTGGGGTAACATTTGTGCTGTGCACTTAACGCTGGAGACGTTATGCTGTCTATAGCCTCCACGCCCTGTCCGCCCCCGCGGGCCTCTGCCTCTGGATGGGAAGAAAGCGTCCTGTTGGCGACTCTCCCAATACTGGGGCCTCTTTGTCGAATTGAAGTGACCGGATCGCCCTGTGTTGGCCGGTCCCTGCAAAAACCCAGCCGGCAATATTTTGCGTATTGAGGATTGCGCTTTCTCCAGCACTGTGTAAGTTCCCAGGTAGCGGGATATTTCTTTAGCGAAAGCCTTGCCAAATAGCAGTCCTTGTGCTCCCTCGCCTGTTTCGTAATTAGCAAGATCCCCCAATTTGCTGTACATTTGTAGTAAAAGACTCCTCCATCTCTTTGAAGACAGCACAGCAGGTGTTCCCGAGCAGGCACACTGCTCTCTGCGCCCAACTGGCTAGGGTGGGAGGTATTCACAGGCTCGCCGTTGTCTTTGGCTCTATCCGCCAAGTCAGTTATTTTGGCTAAGGGCCCGGTGAGGTCGAGGACTTTGTCCTGGCAATTCTTTCAGGCGCGGTCCACGCCTCGGCTTGGTAACAAAGGTGACCATTTTCGTGTCAAGCTCAGGCGTGTCCATAACCTTGCCAAATAGGTTTGGCCTTGGGCACTCTGCTCGCATTCGGAAGCACACTTCTTTCTCCAGTGCCTTCCTTATACGCTGCACCATATACTGGGCTACTCTAGGTGATGGTAGCCAGTCTGTCAATTTGGGGTGCCTCATGCCATTGAGATCAAACATGTCCCCATGTCATTCCCTTCCTCTGGCGTAGTTTTGGGTAGCTGTGCTGCTATGTTGGGCCTCTCAGGCGCCCTGCTACGGTGGTCCACCACATCGCCATCATCTTGATAGCTATCTTCATCCTCCCCATCTTCGTCTGTGGGAGTGTCACCTTCAGCAGCATCCCCTGTGTTTTTTGCCTGTGGGGTAGGGGGTACGAGGCTTGGCACTGCCAATTTACCCAGGAAAGTGCTCTTTAGCTTGTTTAACGGGTCGGCTACCTCTTGGGGCGATTCCATATCCCCATCTTTCTGACCCAGGGGTTATGGGGGGTAGAAGAGTGGGGGCTCTTCCGGGTCTTGTACTCCCCTTTGACACCTTCTTCCTGGGGTGTGCAGCCGAGGTACCTTCACCTGGGCTCAGCTCTCTCTCTTTTGCATGGAGCGAATTGCTTTGTTGCAATGAGGGGCACGAGTGCTTGTAAGCAGTATTGTATGTTCTGTACTCCTTGTGCCACTGCTGTTACTAAGGAGTCCCCCAGCACTCTCTTGAAACTTAAGACAGGTCTCTGTCTTGTCGTTCCTCCTCACTGTACTCGGGTGAAGAGCTTTCTGGCTCCATCTGTGCCATTAATGGGCACTCCTACTGTGTGTACCTGGTGCCAAGTCTGGGCTTGAGTCCACCAGGCTGCTATGAGAGAGCAGGCACTTTAAACCTTCCCCCCGTGGACCATAGCATTGAAGAGCAGCACCACTGAAAAATGCGATGATTCTGAAATCTTTCTCCTGTTCACTGCACATGCCCGAGCACTAAATACAGTGGGTGCTTTCCTCAGAAGACACCTCTGACGACAGCCGGCACATGACTGTCTGTGGGCATTGCTCGAACGCGGGGAATCCCTGCTTAATCAGTGCAGGAATGCTCGATTCGATTACTCGCCGGGAAGCACAACAGTAACCTGAAGCGAGCGTAGTTACTCACAGATCTGTGCGTTCCCCTGGCAATGCTAGATGAATCAATTAATTTCGCAGTACCACCAGCGGTTCTGCAATACTACTCAACCACCTAATCCTGGTACTACTTAAACCTGCTGCACGCTAACACCATTCTCTGAGACAATGTTAAACACATAATTCTACATTTGCATTATTGTATAACTTTCCAACATACTGCAAAAGTGCAAGCACATAAAAACAGGACTTAGCAGCAAAGAAAGAGGGGGAGTTGAGGAGAGGACATGACATGACATTGGAGGTGTGCTGAGTCAGGATTGGATGTTTTCACAGGACACAAAACTACAAGAGATCAGGGACTGTTGGGGATTTGTAGTCCCTTGGTATAATAGTTTGTGTTTGATTTTATTGTTTGGGAAAAAATGTATTAAGAAAATGACATTTTAAAGGCTGCTGTGAAGAGTGGCATTAAAGAGTTGAAGCATAATGCTCGCCTCCGGTCTTGACATAGAATTAGAAATGTATATTGTGTGAAAAGAATAGGCCCTACGAGCAAGCCTGGAGGAACCCCGAATGGAAGCAAGTGACAAGATGAATGTTTACCTTCCAAGACACAGTGAAGACGAGTAGCATCTGCATCCCTGTTGCCCTCTAGGTGGTCCTTAGCAGGTCTGATTGCTCAGTTGGTCCCTGCCATTTCCTCTGCATCCAGATTTAGTCGAAGTATATGCTCGGAAGATTTCTCTCTATCCAAGAGTTTCTCTTTTTGCGGGACTAGTCAGAGTGTTTTTTCTCTTCTCTGTATTCAAGGAAAGAGAGATAAACTGTCCCACAGCTAAGCCACAAGGTGTCCTGCAAGCTTTTTCTGGCCTACCCAGCGGCAGACGTGGTGAGCAGACAAGAGCACCTCATATTCAGGTAATGGGGTGGTTTAGATAGAGAGGAACACACACAGATGGTATAAAAAGGGTACTTTATCTTCTGCCAAGGTGCTGCGCAGTTTACAGGCAAGTATATTTTTAAGACAAAGACTTTTAAGTGTTCTGAGGTTGTGACACTACCAATTAGGATTACCGACAAGGTCTGAAGTATTGTGGAGAGTCTCAATACCAAATACAGTGCTCAATGACTTTAGTTCTGTATTTGATCAGCTGGCATTCAGTCTATCATAGGAATGAATGGGAGCAATAGACCGGCTTCTGATTGGCTGAGCATGATATTGCGGTATATCCTGATCTAATCGTGTTTTTTTCATTCTTAAATTTTTCTCATACAAACGTAATATGTGACCTCAACCACCTACCCTTTCTGAAACCCAGGTACAGGAATATGAAGGTTATGTGTAAAACCACTTCTACTTACAGAGCAATTTCCAGAAATCTACCACAGATTTTCTCATGTAAATGACTCTTATTTTGTGAACTCCTTTTTTACCTATTACTTAATTCTATTATCCATTCTACTTTTGACAGGGGTTTATCTGATTTCCAGTTCCTCAAAATCATTTTTTTTTGCAATCATCGCTGCCCTGAACAACCTTTTTTGTGTGGACTAGCTAGGTCTTCCAGAGTGGTGTCTTCGCCTAGCACCAGTGTTTCAAAATTGTATTCTAAATCTACTCTCAGTACTTGATTTATCATCGATCCAACTCCCTCCTAAAATACCCTTACTCTGTTATATTTACAGCGCATATGTTTGAAAGTCCCTTCAACATGTTAACACCCCAGCACGCATTGGATTCTCAAAGACTTTTGAACGTTCCTTACAGGGTTCAAAAAGTTCTATTTATTAGTATGATGTGCCTTGCTCTATCCAGACAGTTGAAACTTATTTGTGGTACTTTACTACAGATTGCCTCCCATCTTTCATCCATTCTTGCTGCAAGATTCTGTGGTCAAGGCTCAATTATTGTAGTGTGTCCACTTTTGGCTCTAATTAACAGATCATATGTTGCGGACGGTGAAATGTCTTACTCACCCAGCTGTCTTTTTGTGTGGCGAACATTCTCCTCTGTAAAATTACCTTGAAAGCCCATTACCTTTTTCAAAATGCAGTATTCCTTGTTTGCACCCTCATATAGATTATGAACCGGTCTAAATTTCTCAAAGGGTAACCTGTGAATTTCACAGGTTTTTAGTAGTGCAACTTAACCATAACGTCCCCTTAACAAAGTTTTGTTTTACTGAATTTCACAGGTTTTTTGAAGGGGAACCGAATCATAACATTGCGTGAATAAAGTTTTTGTTGCTGAATATATACTATCATCATGTGATCTTGGGAGATATGTAGTATAATTTGCTTACTTTATATACATGTAACATAGAACATACAGAACTCCCTCGCTATTGATAATGGAAAGGCACGGACTGAGCGCATGTCTGCGGACGAGGTCAACAGTACCCAAAAAGTCAGGGGGTATCTGAAATTGTACTATTGTCTTACACAAAAAATGCTCAACTTTGAAAAAGGACACAAAAATACATTATAAGTACTAGTAAATAAATAGGGAAACCTAAACATCTGAAACAAAAACCATGCATTTAATGACCATGTAGAATGAAATGGATTATACCATAATAAAAAGAAAGTATGACTCCAATGTAATTACGGTACAGAAACTCTGCAGCCAGGACCTACAGTAGACGCACCCACTGCAACGAAGACAAATTACAGCAAAATAGTAAGTGAACTTCATTTTTCTTATGTGCGTGTGTACTTTTGTTGGTATGAGGGGCAGAAAAAATAATTTCTTTCTGTTCTTTTAACACAGAAATGTGCAGTACTTTGGAGAGGCTGGAGGCAAATTTCCTGCATGGAGAAATGTCCGAAGATAGCGATAGTAATGGTACACAGTGCTGTGCATAGGTGAAATAATGATCAGTATTTTTTGGGCATTCAACATATATAAATTTATTTTTAATAGACCAAGAAAAAAAGAAGAAAGGCCAACAAACGACACAGAGGAAGACAGGCTGAAAAGGATAGAACTGAAAATGGACACACTCAATGACAATTTTAACGGTTTAAGACAATTTGTAGAGGAATGTGTGAGAGGAAAAATATGTTATCCCTGTCCCACCTGTACCTGCCTCCCTTCTCCATTTCCTAGTGAACCTTCCCCAAACCTTCAAGAAGAAAATTGACGTTTTGATGAAACATCCATCCCTTCTTCCCCACACAAATCATCTCCTCACAATCAGCCTGTGTTGAACCCTAATTCCCCTATATTCATGTCAGTATCTGCATCCCCATGTATTTCTCTTGATTGAAGTGTGTGTGTGTTTTTAGAAAGTTTTTGTATATTTATTGTAGAGGAAGGGTTTGAGGAATTCTTTTGAGCAATAGAAGAACTAGTTACTCTTACCTTGTAACGTTCTTTCGATGGGATGTTCCTCCGACGTATTCCTTATCTTAGATAGAAATCCTTCAGCTTTGCTGGCCTCGGAAAATTTTTTCGCCAGAGGGCGCTGCGCGTCGATGAACGCCGAGTCGATGACCCTCGACGGCCTCCGTGCCGACGTCGACGTCATCCTGCCTATAAAGGCCGCGCGCAGCGTCCGTTGCTCAGTTCCGTTTTGTAGTCCCCAGTAATGTTTTTGGATTAGACTAATCACCTTGAAGGAGCATAGGCTGCAAACCCACAGGAAGTCATACTGCGGGGATGGATGGGAGGGTCGATAAGGAATACGTCGGAGGAACATCCCATCGAAAGAACGTTACAAGGTAAGAGTAACTAGTTCTTCGAAGGGATTGTGTCCTCCGACGTATTCCTTATCTTAGATAGACTCCCATAGCAGTGGTATTGTGACTGGAGGCGGGAGTAATAAAAGTTATGTTACCCTTCCAGAATGGACAGAGTGTAACACAGCCTTGCCGAATCTAGTTTCTTGACTAGAGGAGGAATCCAGGCTATAGAATTTGGTAAATGTATGTGCGGACGACCATGTGGCAGCCGCACATATATCTCGAATTGGCACCCCTCTTTGAAGGGCTGAGGATGTTGCGATACCCCTGGTAGAATGAGCCCTTAGATTTTGAGGAGGCTCCTTTCCTGCCAATTTGTAGCACTCCAGAATGGCTAAAATAATCCATCTGGAGATGGTTTGTTTTGTTATTGGAAGGCCCAACTTATGTCCTGCATAACCTACAAAGAGTTGGTCTGCTTGTCTGATCTTAGCCAATCTGCTGATATAAAAGCTCAAGGCTCGCTTAGGGTCCAGCCTGTGCAGTCTCTCTTCCTCCTTCCCCGGATGAGGAGGAGGGTAGAAAGAAGGTAATATAATCTTCTGAGTGATGTGAAACTCCGAGACTACCTTCGGGAGGAAGTTAGGCTTCACCTGAAGAACAACTTTGTCCTTGTAAAAGATTGTATGTGGAGGTTTACACGATAAGGCTTGCAACTCGCTAACCCTTCTAGCAGATGTCAATGCTATTAGCAAAACAGTTTTGAGGGTGAGAAGCTTCAATGAACAAGAGTGTAGTGGTTCAAAAGGGGCACCCTTTAGGAAGTTTAAAATTAGGTTTAAATCCCATAAGGGAACTTGAAAAGGTTTCGGGGGATAAACATTAGTTAATCCTTTTAGGTATTGTATTACCAATGGAATTTTGAAGTATGAAGGCTCCTCTGCAGTGCGCTTAAAGATTGATAGCGCTGCGAGATAGCCCTTAATTGTGCCAACCTGTAGGCCTGAATTAGCCAGGTAAAGTAAGAATGACAACACCATAGGTGTACCACAAGAAAAGGGTTCAATATTCTTTTCTCTGCACCAGCTGCAAAATTTGTTCCAACGGCAGCGGTATAGAGTTTTAGTTGCCGGCCTTCTGGCCGAAAGCAACACCTCCATAACATCATCCGGAAGGTCCCAATCCTTGTACCTCAACCTTTCAGACACCAAGCGTGAAGGTTGAGGGTCTTGATGGCTGGATGGAGAACCTGACCTTCCTTCTGCGAGAGAAGATCCTCTCTGTATGGCAGTCGAATTGGAGGGCAGATGGACATGTCTAGAAGGTCCGGGTACCACGTTCTCCTGGCCCAATCCGGGGCAATTAGGATCATGGTCTTCCGAAACCTTCTCAACCTCCTGATCATTTGAGGAATGACAGGGACCGGAGGGAACGCGTACAGAAGTGGGAACTCCCAGTCCACTACGAACGCATCTCCTAGAGCTCCTCTCGGGGGAAATTCCCTTGAGCAAAATCTGTCGCACTTCCTGTTGATACTGGTGGCGAACAGATCCACTTGAGGGGTTCCCCAAAGGGCGAAGATCTCTTGAAGGACTTCCTGAGCTATCTCCCACTCGTGAGAGACTGTGCTCTGCCTGCTCAGAGCGTCCGCTGTCAAGTTCTTCTCTCCGGCTAGGTGAATTGCCGATAGAGAGATTCCTTCCTGAATTGCCCAAAACCAGAGCTGCATCGCCTCTCTGCACAGTGGTAGTGAGCCTACGCCTCCTCTTTTGTTGAGGTAGTGCATGGCCACTGTATTGTCCGTCATTATTAGGACGTTTCTTCCCCGTACAGACGGCAGAAAAGCCTTCAGCGCTAGTCTGATGGCTCTCAGCTCCAACAGGTTGATATGTAGTCTGGACTCCGATGGAGACCAACGACCGCTGATGGTCAAGTCGTTGGCGTGAGCTCCCCACCCCGTGAGTGAGGCATCCGTGACTACTGTTATCTCCGGCCATGGTTGCCAAAACATTTCTCCTTTCAGGATGTTCTCCCGACAGGCCCACCACTGAAGGTCTCGGGCTACTTTGACCGGGATCCGAAGGAGATCTGTCATCCTTCCTGAGAACTGTGACCACTGAGTTCTCAGTGCCCACTGGAGGGATCTCATTCTCAGGCGAGCCTCCGGCACGAGGAATATGCAGGATGCCATGAGGCCTAGCAACCTCAGAAAGTCGTAGGCTGGGAGATATTGGGCATTCTGAAATCTGATGACCATCTGCAGAATATCTCGAGCCCTCACCTCTGGTGGCAAGGCTCTTCCCAGGGAAGTGTCCAGGACTGCTCCAATGAATTGGAGTCTCTGTGATGGTATCATCTGTGACTTCTTTAAATTGAGGGAGAAGCCCAGCTTGTGAAGGAAGTGGCAAACATAATCTAGTTGTCTCTGAGCCTGTTCCGAAGATACAGCTCTGATCAACCAATCGTCTAGGTAAGGGTAGACGTGAATCCCTTCCCTCCTTAGACTTGCAGCCACAACCGACATTAGCTTGGTAAAGACCCTCGGGGCGGAGGTTAGCCCAAATGGCAGAACTCGAAATTGATAATGAGAGCTGCCAATTGCGAACCTCAGGTATCTCCTGTGCCTGGGATGGATCGGCACATGGAAATAAGCGTCCTGGAGGTCTAGAGATACCAACCAGTCCTGAAGCTGGAGGGCCTGAAGGATCTGAGAGAGAGTCACCATCTTGAACTTGTCCTTTCGGAGGAATTTGTTCAATTCCCGTAAGTCTAAGATGGGTCTCAGTCCTCCGTCCTTCTTCGGTATTATGAAGTAGGGGGAGTACCAACCCTTGTTCCTTTCCGCTACAGGTACCAGTTCTATGGCACCTTTCTCTAGCAGGTCTAAAACCTCCTGCAAGAGGAGCGGATCTGGAAGCTTCAAAGGGTTGTTCCCCGGTGGATGACTCTGAGGGATATGTAGGAAGGGCAGGCAGTAACCTTGGGCCACTGTCTCCAGAGCCCAAGCATCTGACGTAATAGCCTGCCATTCCGTCAGATGGTGAGTTAACCTGCCCCCTACTGGTGTTCTGTGAGGGGAGACCTCAGAGTGGTTTTGAAGCGGCTGATGCAGTTGCCGAAGGTAAAGTGGCTCCTGCTCCTGCGGGTGCGGCTTTCTTTCCCCTACCCCGTCCACCACGGGTAAATCTTCCTTGGCCTCTTTGAGCCGGTCGTCCTCTGCCCTTTCCATATGAGGAATAGTAACGAAAGGACCGTCCTCTCCACGATGATCCCGAAGGACGAAAGGTATTCTGACGGATAGCAGCTCCCAATGACTTGGCTGCTGCCTTGGACGTTTGCAGTTTCTCCAAACTGTCATCCGCCTTCTTTCCAAAGAGGGTAGAACCGTCAAAGGGCATATTCAAAAGCCTGGTCTGCACGTCAGAGGCAAAACCAGACTTCCTCAACCACGCATGCCTGCGGATTGTGGTACTTGCCGCCATGGCCCTGCTGATACTGTCAGCAGAATCTAGGCCAGTTTGTAGGGTCTCGCACATCGCATCTTTACCATCCCTGATGATGTTTAAAAATGCGTCCCTTTCCTCTCCTTCTTGGAGGCAGTCAGCCGCTGATGAAGCGCACTCCCAAAGGGTGTGGCTGAACCTAGCGAGCGTACAGGTCGCGTTAATAGACTTTAACGCCATGCTACAGGCAGAAAAAACCTTCTTAGCCATGGCATCATACTTTTTGTCATCCCTATCCTGCGGAGCAGTGGGGTATGCAGATGTGCTGCCTGATGAGGTTGCAGCCTGTACAACTAAGCTCTCAGGAGTAGGGTGTTTTGACAAATATTCAGGGTCAGAACTAGCCACCCTGTATTTTGTTGACAGTTTTTTATTTACTGCCGGGATAATTTCCGGCGTTTCCCAGTTTGTCAAAATCCTTCTCTGTAGAGCAGAGTGAAATGGAACCACAGGATCCTCCTGTGGGCCCTTGTCCAGTATGTCAGTGAGGTCATCCTGCTGAAAGGCAGGAGAAGGTGCAGACCAACCCATAAATTCTATGATTCTAGACATCAGAGCTCTATATGGAGTCTCCGCATGTTCTCCTGGGTCTGGTTTGATAAATTCTGCTTCAGGAGAAGTGTCCAAGCCACTAGCTTCCTGAAGTGCATCCTGAAGATTTTTTAATCCTCTTTCCTCAGAGGCGAAAGTCTCTGGCTCTGGTGATGTGGTCCTCTGTAAATCAATATCTTGGTCTGAATCCTCCCTTTCCTCAAAAATCGAGGTTAAAGGGGGATACTTTGGTTTTTGGAATGGTATAAACCCCATTTCCAATGCAGAAGGAGCCATCATCACAGGCCTTGAAAGCGTCGATGTCGTCGACACCGACGTGAAAGTACTCGAAGGCGCCGTGAAAAGCGTCGAGAAATGTGTACTAGGCCTCGAGGAACTCGAAAGGATCGGAGTCCTGCTCGAGAACGACGTCGACGTTCTCGGCGTCGAGTCGGAGGTCTTTTGTTTAACCGTTGGCTGTGGAGTAGCCGTGGTTCTTTCCTTCACCGGCGTCGATATCGGCGTCGACGTCGGCGTCGACTCGATCGACTGATGCGCCGATGAATCCTTCGACAACGGCGTCGATGGCGCCGACCTCTGTTTCGAAGGAGTTTTCGACGATGGCGTCGATGATGCTTTATCTCCCGATGGCTCGAGGCGCTTTCGGGTTGACTTTTCCGCCGGGTACTGCGACTCGCGGCGTTTAGATTTTTTGGGTTTTTTACCCGGGGTATCACCCTCAGCTGTCTTCGAGGGGGACGAGGCCGCTTTCTCGAAGACGCTTAGCATCTTTTTCCTGAATTCCTCCCACTCAGCTTGCGAGCTGCGTTTTGTGGGGCAATGAACTCTCTCAGGAGAACTCGACGAAGATGACGAAGGGGATCTCCTACGTCTCTTCTTCGAGTGTCTCGATGTCGACGAGTGGTGGGAGCCACTTCGTGATCTAGATCGAGAGTGTTTTTTATGGTGAGGAGACGAACGTCTCGACTCTACCGAAGAAGCTTTCGAGGAAGTTAAAGTTGACCTACCTCTCTCGAGCTTCCCCCTACGCTCCTTCAAGGCTTTCGCCGTCATGGAAAGGCATTCCTCACACTCCGAACTCTGGTGCGTGATTCCCAGACACCACAAACAGACCCTGTGAGGGTCCGTCAACGACATTTTCTTCCCGCAGTCTCGGCACTTTTTGAAACCGGACCGAGGGGTCGTCGGGTCGGAGGAGGATGCCATCGATATCGAGGTTAAATATTATATACGTTATCTGACGAGAACTGAGCAACGGTGTTCCGAGGCACAACGAAGCGCGGAAAAACGGAACTGAGCAACGGACGCTGCGCGCGGCCTTTATAGGCAGGATGACGTCGACGTCGGCACGGAGGCCGTCGAGGGTCATCGACTCGGCGTTCATCGACGCGCAGCGCCCTCTGGCGAAAAAATTTTCCGAGGCCAGCAAAGCTGAAGGATTTCTATCTAAGATAAGGAATACGTCGGAGGACACAATCCCTTCGAATATGGTTGTTCTAGCAGCAATACACCTACCCGTACCAATGCCAACCAAGATGGAACTGATGTTAGAATGCACCATCTGTGCAAGTTGTGCGTAAATGAACAAAATGGGCTTGCTAACAGCATAATACCTCTCCGTACCGCTCACAAACGAGATAAAACATGTTCGTAGAACACACCAGGTGTCCGGGATGTCTATAAATGAGCAAAATGGGAGTGTCCTAAGGACACTATACCTGTCCATATCGTCCGCAGCCAAGATGGAACCGTCCGTAGAACAGGCGCGGTGGTCGGCATGTTCGTCGTCAAACAAAATGGAGGTGTCCTAAGGACACTGGACCTGTACGTACAGTCATCAGATCAAGTACGCACATGCGCAGTACACCCATAAGTACTGCGAACATCGCACCTCTCCCTAACTGGCCGTCTCACTTGTGTCACACTTTTAATTAGTTGCAGGACCCGAACACTGTCCGTAGAATATTTGCGCACATGCGCACGTTTGTTAGTCTGCATTTGCTGTCCAGCGGCACGCATTTCCCTCGCGGATGTGTTCAGGACTTCATCATGTGACCGCACCCACGCTGAGCATGTGGACTAATTTGACCACTTTGTCCGCTTCCGCAACATTGCAAAATAACTTATACATACATGGGAAATTAATTTTCAGTATAAAATCACCATTTGACATGTCCCATACAATAGCTGTACCTGTAAACGTGTCGTTTATAATTTTTTCAGCGCTTTTGAGTGATCAATATGGTCACGAGCCGCACCCCTCGGCCCCTATAAATGGCCACACCCCCGAGCTCATCTTCATTGTGCTACTGGCTATAGCAGTTAGAGTTGTGCTGCCTTTACTGCTATAGCGACCATTAGCCAACTAATCCTTATGGCATCCGTGGCTACTGTTGCTTCATTAGCCTCAGCACCACCCCCAAACCCTTCACCGCCACCACCTCCCCAAGGGCCTGCAGAGGGATGTACGGGTGAGGATGTAGAGATCGTGGAAGAAGAGGAAGAAGAGAATGAGGTGCAGGAACTCCGCAGTACAAACACTCAGCCGGAGTCGTGGGTGTGGCGGTTGTTTTCCGTTTTTGGGAACGTACCGAAAGCATGTGTGAACCTGGTCTGGTGTAACCAGTGCCAGTTGGTGCTGAGTCGTGGGAGACCTGGTGCGTACAGCTTTGGTACGACAACCAAGAAGCGACAGCTAACTTTGTTCCATAGTGCGGACATTCGCAAGGTGGTACCATGCGAAGAACGTAGTAGGTTGAGTTCCTCCACAGCATCCTCTGTCTCCGATCCTCTCACCAAAAGAGACACTACTGTGGGGGAGCTGTCACGCTCACCTGATTCCCACGGAGCCGCAGGTCTGGCTTCGAGTGCTGATGCTTCTTCAATGGTGAAGCGCAGGACTCTGAAGATGGACAGGTAGGGCCCCTCTACTCTGGCTTCTCTGGCTCGTAGGAATATTCCCCTGTGCGTGAAAAGGGAGTATTACCTACTGACGGAATAATGCTCAAGCCTCCCACTTCCTTCCAACCCTCCACGATACCCTTGCACGATTCCCCGTGAAGTCTCACCTTAGGGTCTGGAAGGATGAGTTCTCCATCCTGCTTCTGATGCAGGGGCGCGTTGAAACCCAGTTACTTCACTGGATTGAGGTTTGATGGAAGTTCAAATAAGCTTGACTATTCAAGTAAGGCGCTCTAAGAGTTCTGTTGCAAGTTCAAAAGTTCAAGCTTAATAATAATGTTCATAGTCTTATTGCAGCAAGCGCTAACGCTTATGTCTTTTTCCCCTTAGGGGCCGGGGTCCGGAATGCCAGGAAGCGGCAGGACCCGAAATGAAATGGGAATGACCCAACTGGTAAGTCTTAGAAGGAAACTGAGCTTTTCCTATTCCCTTCCTTCTCTCACCTTGTGTTCTTGTCTTTTTCTCTCTAGGCACTGGGAAGTGGCTGCGGATCCAGATGATCGCAGCTGAAGATGGAGGTGCCCAGGAAAGGTGAGTGAAATGCAGCGCTGCAGCGATCGAAACGAAATGCTTTTAAAAATGATGTCCTACCTTTCAGGATCGTCGGTGTAATGTCTCCGTGGTACAGCTTTAGCAGGTAAGGTCTTCTTTCTCTCCAATTCTCTCTTATCTCCCTTTGCAGGTGACCCAGGATGCTGACAGGCGTGGCTGAAGTCCAGATGCAGGAGCTGACACGGTGAGCGTCCAGCTGCGAGGAGCAGAACAACGCGAAGCAAGAGTTGCTGATCGGGTGTGGTTTAAATAGCTTTGGAAGAAGTTCCAGGTATGTATCCTTCCACCGATCAGGTATGTATCCTTCCCCGACCACACCCAGGTGGAAAGTAGTCCCACAGGTAAAGTAGTTCCATTCAGGCCTCAAGAGGGCCTGGATGTAGCAGCATGGTCTGCATCAGGTAAGTGCACATTGAAACACTTGAACACATGTCTAGCTTTATGAGCCTGGTGCCTAAGGCGCCAGGACAGGGGTCCAACATGAGCCTGGCGCCTAAGGCGCCAGGACTGTGTCCAAAGGGCCCCAGCTTGGGCCCGCTGGCACTTCCCTGGGGGGAATGATGCCTGCCTCTGGGGTTGCTGGGTCGGACTCGGCTCCTTGGAGGTAGGCATCATGACAGGAGCGCATCCCTCCAGCTGCCTCACAAGCCATTCGCGATGCTGTTGACCCTCACCTATTGAGAGGCACAATATTGTGTGTGTACTGTGATACAGTACTCTGCAAGGGGGAATGTCTTCGAAGTGCTTTTGAGGCTACAGTCACTGAGCATCAGAAGGACTGCTCCCTACCTAAGTAAAGCCCACCCTATATCTTTCTCTCTCCACCTGGCCCTTCTTATCCCCGTGGTTGGTGTCCCTTCCTTACCCTCCTTTACCCTCCTCTCCTAGTGTGTCGTGTCCTTAAAAGTAGTAAACTGGAAAATAACAAAAATTACAAAAAAGGCTATTTTCAGAGCAGCCTTTCTCAGTTTAACAATAAAACTATCAAGTGACCGTCGTAGGCCCCCGCCTATTTTTTGAAAAGTCAGTGGACAGTCGTAGGACACACAAAAATGGAGGGTGCAAGCAAATCAAAACCGATGGACTTTTCTCTGGGAGTAAATGGTGGCTCTGAAAAGAGCCTTTCGGTGGTGTTGTGTGTGCTTTAAAAACTGTAGGTTTGAAAAAATGGATAGCTAAATAGGTGACTATGATTCTAAAAAAAGTTGCAATGCATGTTGTACATTGCGAAGAAAAATCTGGTTGGCAGTGTACGTGAGATGGACTCCATCTCTGTGAAAAATGAAGGAGCTGCGAAACAAAATGTTTTCATTGTAGAAAAAGGACATGCCAACATCTCTTAGAGAGGCACAAACAGCCTTATTCACATTGCACCTCACTTTCTCCATTTGTGGACCAAATGCATAAAAACGCCGCCACTTTTGTCTTTGTGCAATACGGGAAAAAAGTATTTCGCAATTTGGAAACATGTCCATGACCTTCGCAAGTCCTTCCTTCATTGCAAATTGCAAAGAAATTCCAGAGACATGGCCTAAACTGTTTCCTCCGCAATGAATGATAAGTATATCAGGATGACGCTCTGTCTGTAAAGTAGCACAGAGAGGTACCAAGTGCAGCCACCTCATTCCACGCACGCAATGCCAGTGCACTTCCACATGAGGAAATCCAAGATCTGCAGATAGACCGCAACTTTCTGCATGCACCTTCAACCAATATATCCATGAGTCTCCCAAAACCCAGACAATCTGTTTTCGAGCACACAGGGCCATGGCTGTCTGGTCTCCTGCCAGGGAAAAGAGGTTCTCACTAAATTTCTCCGTACAGAACACACCCACTGACCTTTACTGACCAAACCCTATCTTCGCACATTCTCATTTGCATGCGTCTCCACCCCAGAATCCCCGCTGGTAATATACGCCGCCTACAAACTACCACCATGTTTGCGGACACGTACAAGATCAGAGCGTGACGACTGTACATTTAAATATTATTCCCCTTTTCCCCCTTAAGGTGGGCTCTGAAAAGAGCCGTTTTTTGTTTTTTGGGCAGATGCCTTACAGACACTTGTTATTTTGTTTTTTTTAAATATTATTTGTTCTTTCTTTACTCCTACAACCATTACAGAACCTTCTCCAAAGTAAGCCTCACATTCCAAAAGAACATGGCATTTCCCAAAGAAGATAACACAACACCATCTGCTTCAAAATAAGCTGCATTACTGGGAACAATGTTCTTGTGGCTGCAGAAAAACATACCAGTGCGTAACATAAAAACAGGCATGCCGCGATTGATGTTACACCTCCCAATACTTTGATCAGGACAGAAAACAGAACTGTTGTCCCATTTTCCTCTAGGGAGTAACCCAGAAAAAATTATATTCGCAGTTGGAAAGATGTTCATCGCTGCTTGAACCAACTGTTCCAAATGTTTCAACAAAGTACGTGAACTAACGTAGCCCAAATGGCAAGCACCATAGTGCAAAAGTACCACATGAGGAGTGGTCATTGTGCGCATCTCGGTGCAAACTTGCAGAATTGCCGAAACATTGCGATCATTCTCAGCGCTCCACACGACCTCCACTCCTCTCACATCAAAATGATGTGCCACATGCCGACTTTCGGCATAGTGCTGTAAACCGTACACAAAAATATCTCCAAGGACCAAAAACCTAACCCTCTGCACCTCTGCCATCTTCAGTATACACACCGTCTTTCGACACAAAAGAACAATGTCAACATCTGATTGGCTGATGCCCACAGTCCCCTTTCCATGCTGGATTTGCTGTAGAAACCCATATGTGACACGCCCTACCCATGGACAAGCGTTGTGTACGTGCGGCACGTATCTCTTAGCCAGTCCTTCTACCCTTTCCACATCACTCGCAAATCCCTTTCCTCATTGGACACAGCTAAGCAGTCACACAACCTTCCACCAATTACATTAAACATCCCTACATCTAACTCCGTCATCAAAATTTTGCACTTCAAATGTGCTATTGATCACTCGGAATACAAGTTGCATATCATTGCAAAGCACCTACTTCAAAAACTACTGTGCAAGTGTCACGGATTTCTAGGTACAGCTCCATGTATACCCACATGCATGCGTACAAAGTACAGGTATGCATATTTTATTCAGAACACATGTGCAACCCTTATGATTTCATTTAAACAAATTAATGCCACTAAATCTGCATAGCCAATACATACCAACGCTCCCCCTTTAAGTGCAAGATGTCCGATTTCTCATTGACAAACCGCACTACTTCTTACTGTCACTCGCATAACCTATACATAAGTTAGTGCGAAACTAGATTTTACATTAGAAAATGGCACAATATTTTACTGTGTACCACCTACATAAATGCTACTTCCAATGCGATCATATTAGAAAAATTAAACGTTCCCGATTGCTGTTGTGACATCTCCCTCTGAGGGTCTCTCGGTTTTTCAAAATCGTACTTATAATATGAAAGTACAGAAATCGTTTCCATTTACTATAATGACGTATCGCTTACAAACCTCTCTGCTATAGATAACAGCTTAAAAGAAACAAGGCATTTTCATAACCTAAAAATTGTACTCATTTCTAAAGCACGTCCAACTGACATACTGCAAATAACATACAAAGGCAGCACATAGTAAAGTGAAATACACACATGCACGGTGTTGAAATATCAAAGGCGAATACTCCGACGAAAGATGCAAAATTAACGTATACAGTAACATCACTGCTTTAAACACACAAAGTTACGTACGTCTTCATTTTACAATCGCAGTGAAGTCTACTCTCCTGAAAATCAACAGCATCTACACTGCAAACGACATATCCAAAGAAACCTGGTCATTCTGCAAAAAAAAGTAAGTACAGTACGACCTTTATATTCTAACTATTCCTCAAACAGACTGTGTGGGTTATGTATTTAATTTGCGCACCAAATCAAACAGTGATTTGTGAACCATTCTACCCACAAATTACCATTTATTAAACAAAGAATAACAGGCAGAATGGGGCACAAATCCCTGTGTGTTTGGAACTCAAATAACATACAGAACCCTTAGAATTTTAGTACTAGAAAACAAGTAACTGTTTCTATTTTACGCCATTACGTTCACTATTAATGCTTCTTCTCACCACTATCCAACTTAGTACTCTCATTTGAAACACATTGTAGTAGTATGCAAACAGAAAAATAGCCTTCCCAAATCATTGTAAGAGGCCATGCATATTCACACACCACCACAAAGAGCTTCCCCATCAAACTCATGCACACAGCACACATACATTGTACAACAGACCAAACCATGCCTTCTTTTTTATTAACAGACCCCAAAGAATGCCTACCAAAAATCAAGTCCGTAGAAAGGAACGCAGTAGTAGAGCAAATAGAAATAAAAGTGTCCAACCTAAGCATCCATCTGTAACAGAGTTTGTAGAGAACGTTGGAACAAAACAGCTAATACAGTCGTTTAGCAAAACAAATGAAGCTTCAACTACCAAAACTTTTCCTCCTCCAACAAAATGTGGCACGCAACACAAAAGTCTTCACAAAAAATCGGCTACTAGTACTCCTATTAATCCTGATAAAGTAACAAGAACCTATAGTAAAAAAAGTATTTTAGCAAAAATGTTTCACCACAGAGTCCTTCAGAATCTAATAAGAGGAGGACCAAAATCATCCTCAACCCTTAATGTGTAGGGGGAGAAGAGAAAGTAGCTGCAAAGGCCTCCACTGACACATGCTTCATGGGCCGAATGACCGAGAAGGTAGGTGGCAGTGCTGGGGTCGGCTTCGCCTGGGGACAGAGAGCTTCAGGTGAGAGGAGAGCATAAAGTGGTCAGTTCAAGAGAGAGGAGTGGTGAGAGGGTTTGAAAGGGGGATATCTGAGGAGATGAGAACATCCATGGTGTCCGGCAGAGTGCATCAGGCCAGAGGGTAGAATGGAGAGGGAGAGAGTGTTGCACATGTTGTGGCCCAGATGAAGCATCCAGATGGATGTTGAGGCCTCAGAGGAGAAGTTGAAAGGTAGAGGAAAGGAGAGAAGAAGAGAGGTCAGCCCACTCAGAGGAAGAGGATGACCTGGCAAGGTAGCCTGTAGATGGTGTCCCCAGTCAGAGAGAGGCCAGGAGAGATAGAGAGTCTGCAGACCAGGCACTCAAAGGAGCAGTAGGCCGGCGTACGAATGACAGAACCAGGGATCCACTCTGGAAAGATCAGAGCTGCTCCACCTCCAGGCCGGTTGGTTATGGGTTCAGAGAGGATCTTGTAGCCTTCAGGGACAAGAGTATCAAAACTCGTGACAAAGCTGCCCTCTTACTTAAAAGGGAACATTGTTGGATATTCAGACTCAAAACTGATCACATTGGCCTTGATGAACCTATCAATTGGCAACCTCTGACCACACTTTAGTGGTCCTACAAGGCACTACAGGATAACAGCAAGCACAACCAGTTTCCTGAAAGGCCCACATTAGATATAGATACACATATATATATATATATATACAGGGCACCACGTTTGCAACCCATAGTCGCTAGGTGGCATCCACCAAGGAGCACAATGCAGGTCGACCTGAGAGTCCCTTCATGGATCCCAAGCGTTTGCAGCAGCGAGGACTAACATAACAGACTAGGGGAATATCCACCCTTTACATCCTACCCCAGTAATATTTTGTATAATAACCATGATGTACATTGACACGAAGGGGGCATATAAACCCCCCCACCCCCAACTGCCAAAGTATGATTGCCAATGTTACATTGAAGGCATGACTAAAGAAATCACCACAGGAACCATGTCTCATAATTAAAACCTTAAAACACACATGGCGTTGCATGTTTAAACCGATCAATTGTATAATCTTTGAGTAGTTTTAAAACACAGCTATTAGATGATACACGCACATTGAGGCCATTCCAAGATGGCGCTCAGGACACCTTGGTACGTGCAAGATGCGTTGCCCATAGCAACAGCAAATAAACTCACATTTAAGTGCGCCGGTCACACAAAGAGAGGTTTTCACAGTGCCCACTGGAGCAGAGTATAGTAGAGTCCACGTCTATGCAGTTACGGGTAAGCTTATTATCTCACTCACATCCTTGGTTGCATGATATCGCGTAACCTTACTTAGTGAGTCTGCACGAGATCAGCTTTCCCGACACAGCTATATTGTGAAATACGAGTGACACACTATGCACGTTTAAATGGTGTGCTTAAATATGAGCACTGCAAAAAACAATTCGTGCCACAAGCACAGGATATATGAGTTGGGTTTTTGTAAACAACAGTTAGGAAAACTCAGCATAGTGATAATCGGGGCCTGCCAGCTCCTTTCCTACGCTCAAGATGTAAAAACATAGGATCGATCTGCATTTTGAGAGCAGTGATTTCAAAAGCAGAATAACGAAAGACAAAACAGTAACAGAGTTCCATGATCCAGGGACTTCTGAATCAATTAAGAGTGTGCTAGCATGTATCCATAGACATTATCACAGACACAGTATGATAATGTCACACTTCTTTTCCTCTCCCCTTGACTCTCCCGCAGGAAGTACAGAGCGCGAACCTTGCGTGCCATCAATTTGAGCCTACTCAAGTTAGACAATTGACCTGTGAGTATTCTTGCTAAAAAAATGTGTGCATGTTCCACAATTCACTAAATAAGCAATCAATAAACAACTTGACATAGTAGTGACATTGTCCCTGCTTAACCTTTGCAGGGGCAGGTCGAATATCTCCATAGGCAAACGAAAGGTGAGATTATTCCAATTTGACTATTGCCTGTTGGATACGTCTAAGTGTGACCCATATAAAGTGCCATACCCGATTGCAGACAATTGCTATACTCCTTGCACGAAGACAGTCCTGAAGAAGGTGGAAAGAATTAGATAATCCACCAAAACCCAACGACAAACACTGGAAGACAGTGGGAAAGTCCCTGCTGCAAATCCCGGATCAAATTAGGGGCAGTTCTAGTAATTGGAACACACAGACCCCCGACACTAGTCTTCATAGTAGCCTTTCAGCTATCTACAGAAGTACACTATTTTCTAAGGGGACCTGTTCACACACAGTATCGGCCAATAAAGTAATGATTGCCACAATATTGTCTGAGCACTATCCCATATAGTTTTTCATAATTTTACATTAGCAAGCACCTACGCTGTGTTTCTGTCCTGTATGAAGAAATTAATTTTGCAAACAATGAATCAACAACTAGATTGATGCTGAATAAATACAAATAGAACTAGAACATCGAGGCTTCCTTTTCCTTATTCTATCCACTTTTAGATAGGCAGCACACCAGTGCTATCGAGGGGTAGGTCCCCAGATAGGTACGGATAGATAGACACTGTCTCTATCCCCTCTTCTACACAAAAAAGCCTGAGATCTATGTTCAAGATCTACCTAACACGCAGCATCCAATCAACTTATCAAGAGATAGGACAGAACCTAACCAGCTCAGTCTGCCCCCCTACCCTTTCTTTCGGGAGACAGTTCGAAACATTCAGGGGCATTATATATGCTCCACTGAATTAAGTAATTGTTAGGGTATTTAGCCCCACTCATTAGTTCGTGTTACAAAATATTGTCTGTGCACAACCCTTTCTCAACAACTTTTTAGCAACTTTATCCCTCCTTTGTTTATTTTAGAGCTGGCCATGAACCATGTCTCAGTGAGAGCCACGACATCCAGGTCAAGTTCTTCAATGAGGTGGCAGATGTCAGAGAAGGGTTTCAGAGTGAGAGTTGAGAGTAGCGACGTGGAGCAGGTTGCCACATTTGAAAGACTTCCGTGGAGGAGTACATTCTTAAAGTACGCCCTGCGAAGAGGGTATGGGGGCCCGAGAGTGGGCAGTGGAGGTAGAAGGAGGTGGCAAGGTAGCCAGAGAGGAAGAGGAGTGTGCCAGAGAAGTGACGGAAGAAGGGGGTGGCAGAGGAGCCAGAGAGGAGCTGGTAGAATGGCAGGAGAAGGAAGGAAGTTGATAAGACGTGGGAGACGCCTATCGAAAAGGAGGAGATTGTGCTGAGGGCCCTGGGCCAAGACGGTGCCATTCAGATAGACTTTCAGCATGGTCTTGTAGGAGTGGAAGGAGGCCAAGAGGACCTCCCACTGAGTGCCACCCTTAATGGGAGAGGAGGAAAAAGGAGAGAAAACTGAGACCATATGAGGGGTCCATAGGTCTGGCAAGGGAATGACAAAGAGGATGACGCCAAGAGTCTGTCTGGAGGAAGCACTGATATAGGTATCAGCGATAGGGAGGCCTGGGTTGGAGACCAGGATGTCCCCCTTGAACATCTTCCTTCCTGACTTAGTGAGAGGGATACGAGATAGAGCAGAAGTTAGAGAAGATAGTGGAGATGGAAAGCACCGTAGAGGGTGTGAGGAGGAAATGGGAGGAGAAGGGAGAGAAAAGAGCAGCGGGCTGCACAGCACATGATGCACAGAGGGGGGAGGGCGGCATACAGTAGGGAACACACAGAGAAGTGGATAGGTACACTAAGCAGTACAATGAGGGGGGTCAGGAGAGTGGGAGAGAGCCTTAGGAGACACAGGAAGCAGTACCAGTTACTACAATGCAAAACACCCAGATTCAACTTTCCTAAAAAGAGGGAGAAAGACCTTATTTTTTAACGCAGCAGCAATGCAAAACAGCCAGATTCAACATTCCTAAAAGTGGAATACACATAAGGGTTGTCCCACCCCAAAAAGGCCAGCCTAAACTGCTAGGTCGCATCTCTTCTGCATCTCAAGCAACCCAAGACATGATTCAACCTCATTGGGCATCATCAGCGATGTGCAGCTCAGGCTCGACGCACAGCAATCTATGGACCCATGTCTGGGCATATCCGTCCCACTAGGGGGGACTGTAGGCAAAACTGAAGGGTGATGGCTGGATGGTTTTTAATGAATCATAACTGCTGGAATTGCTATGGAAAACCACCAGACCATCATTTTTGAGTCTGCAATGCCATTACAGAAGGGGAAAGACCATATACAAATCAGCCTTGGTACCCCCCCCCTTAAAGCCCGAACATGTAAGGAGTTACTTGTGGCCCAGTGCATAAGCGATGTGACCTAGCAGTTTGGGTGGACTGCACCTTTTGGAGTAGGACAAAGCCTGGTAACAATTGGGTCTTCTGGGACATTGTGTTGGATGGTGCAGCCTGGGCATTGGAAGGTGCAGCATGTGGCCTCAATAGCCCACCAACACCCAGATGAGGTTCAAGGGTTTTTATTTTCAATTCAGAAAAGGGCCCAGTGGCCGTCCCTCTCTCTCTAAGCTAGGAATGGGCAGTCTCACGCTAACCCAGGATTTCCCTGACCCCGGACTGGTACTAGTGATCGGTAACTCCTACTATGTAAAAGTTCTCTCTTGAATGGTGACAGTCTAAAGGCAAACGCCTTGTCTACCTAGACGTCCTCTTGGAACAATCTAGGTGATGCCCATCAGGGACCCTGGATGGATAGTGCCTCTCAGTCATGATGGGCACTTGCCTGATCTTCCACACCCATCTATTACTCGCCCTTGTCTTCTCCTACTCTCCTCCCTCCTACTCCACCCACCATCTTACTGCATGATCCCTGCCACTTCTTTTCTTCCTCTGATGTTCCTCTCATTCTACTGTACCTCTGCCCTCTGATCGTACTCCTTGCATCTCTCTCACCAACTCCTCTACTTGTGCTCCTCCCCTAACTCCTCACTACTGCCACTCCTTTCTCGAAACTCTTACTACACCCCTCTCTGTACTACTAATCTCCCTCTGCTGCACAATCACTACTCTGCCTCCATACCACTACTACTCCCACCATCACACTACTACTACTCCTACACTACTGCTACTCCACCCCACCTTCTCCTCAGTCACCCTGCTTTCACTCTTCCAGTCTCCCTTTCATTCACTCCCTACTGTCCTATTACTCCTTTCATTCACAAACCTTACATGTACACTCACACCACAGTACCACTTACTCTCAACAGCCAATAACTTGCCTAGTCTATAAACGGCCTCCACACTCCTCTACACTATCCTTCCTCTTTCTGCACTCTTGCTTGGTCCACCTCCTCTGACCTTGCCCGACCAACCCACAACTTCCTGTTTCCTGTGCCCTTTTTTAAATTCCCCTTCATCCTTCCATTGGCTCTCCCAATCTGGTTCCCTGGGCCAAGTAATCCCTGTCTCCCCCTTCCGACTTCCCCCTAGTGAGTGTAACAAGTGGTTAACAGCATAAGGGGATTCTGAGCCTGGTGTTGATGGCTGATATTTAGTTGTCCTTCGACTAGGGCCTGTAGTAGGTCTTCCATTTTCTTTGCATCTATTTAAAAGTCTGGAGGGTGGTATCTGTACTTCTGCCCTCTATATAGCAGGGTAGAGTCACAGAGCACCCCAGCCAGGTTTCTCTATATGGTAGCTATGGACGAGCAACCAAGGCTTAAGCTCTCGGGAGGTGTTGCAGGCTGGTTCTTAGGTGCAGTGAGTCCTCAAATCCCTACAAAGGAATGTCCACACACTAGGTTATGTGCTAACACAGTTCTTAATATAGAAATAAGGCACAGCTATATATACATAATTCTGTAACACACTTTGTACTCTGGTAATACTATAATGACAAATTATACAATTCTTTGTGGTACCACACTTAGACTTTAGATTCCCTGAAATGCATCAACTGGTGGCAGTTACAATACAGCATACAAATCACTCAGTAAGGTGTACCAGCATAGATAATAAGGAAGGAAGGCAGGCTAAGGTTAAGCAATGGCAGAATGCTTTCTTTGGATATTGATGGACAATTCTGAATGAGGACCCCCCCCAACCTAGGCAACCTGTAATAAAAGAATTAACAAGCCCAGTCCATAAATGCGCAATAATCCTTGCTTCTTGGTTAAAAAGTTCAACCACCCCAATGTACCTGAAGTGGAAGAGTTTCTTCAACGGTATCTTTCGAGGATGGACTCCTGTTGAAGAAGGAGCCACTGGGCGTGGAGAACCTTGAGGAAAAGTTGAACGCTTGCAGTGATAGAGCAGCTTCGACCTTCACTGTGCTCTTCGATGATCGATCGTTTCCTCGATGGTGGAAGTCCTGGGAAGATGAGGCGTGCAGTAGACCTCAATGCAAAGTGTTCAGTGCCGCAAATAAGACTCAGTGGACTTGAAAGACCTTTGGTGGGGATGGATGCAGGCCCGGCAGCGGCCGTTGGATGTCAGGCGTCATGGTCGGCGGATGTCGTGAGTCACTGACAGTGGTCCTCTGGCCTGTCAGTGCTGCAGCCGCAGCATGTACCTGGGGATAGCTTCGGCAATCAGGACTCGACCACGAGCTGCACCTCGCATCATCACTCTGTCAGTGTCCTCAGGACTTCTTTGTCGGTTTCTGGTGGTGGGAAACCCACCAGCGGACTTTCCTCAGCTGCCGACAACCTCCGCTTTCACCAGTGGGATAAAGTGGTGAACGGTGATGGCAAGCGAGCCCTCTATCCAAAGTTCTTAGGCAAGTGGAGATTTCTCGGCTTTGGGCGTCAAGCAGCACAGCGTCAAGGTGTCTCCTCTTCTGGGCGACACAATTTGACTTGGCGTCCAGCGGTCACAAAAATCTTCACACCTCGGTAGACGACAATGGACTTCAACGACCTTCGATGTCCCGGCGCACTCTTCAGGATTCTCGGCGGACCCCTTCTCTGGACCTCAGACTCACAGAACTGGCTTCCAGTATGCTTTGATGAAGGGCAGCAGTTTTTGCACGATGGTCCCTTGTAGTTCGGGGAGAGGTCTCCTAGCCAGGTCCTCTCTTGGATCCATCCTCGACAGACTCGACAGCTTCTGGATTACTTTGAAGGAAATGCAGCAGCAATCTTCTCCTCCAGCTTGGTTTCAAGGATCAGCTTCAAGTTTCAACTTCAGTTGATGAACAAATTGGGAAGTGAGAGTTCCCCAGATATACACATCTGTCCCTCATTCACTCTGGCTGAGCGAGGCTCAGTCAGCCAATCACACAGAAGGGCATTCATGCAGGCAGACAGCCAATCAGGCTCACAGGCATTCAGGCCATTCACTTCTACCCAGACACCCATAACAAGGAATGTGAATTGGGGCAAGCACCCAGCCTTTCAGCACACCACACTGCATTCACGTCAGTTTCAGACAGGGCTGTCCCATTCATTGTATCACACACACAGAAACTAGACACCCATAACATAGAACTCATATTGGTCACACACTCTATTCACACAGGTCCCACCCCAATGGTGTACCCATAACATACAGTCACTGGGAAAGCTCCAGCCAGCCTGGCCTGGATTTCCCCCACAAGTCCATATATGGTCTTCCACCGAACAGCCAGTCAGGGGAAGGGACTGAGTCGGAGCTTCCCAGGACTTTGGGAAAACAAGGTAACAGGCAATAGAAACCAAGAGGCCCCAGGGGCCATATTGCCTTCTATCAGGAATCCACTGATTCTATTGGTAGGGCCTGGGTATCCCAAAATGGAGGCTACTCAGAGCTCCTGTCATATCAGCATGAAGCTTCCACCAGCCCATACCCTGCTCTGTGGGCAATACACAGGTGCTCAAAAACATACACTAGAGGTACAGGGTTGTACCCCCACCCATGGGTACCATAAGGGTATCACAAGGGTCTCTGTTCACCACAAACAAAAAGCGTTGGAGGTTGGTGGTCCCACCTGGGCTCCTGTACATAAAATAACACAGAACACTGATGATAAGGGAGTAGAGGATAAGGACAGGGAGTCCCTGTCCCTCCAATACATTTCCAGCATCACAATCTGTGTCTCAAGGGGCTGATGTTTTCACAGTGATAAGAGGGAGAGTGGTAATCTCATCTTCCTCGTCTGAGTTAGTGGGTTCCCTCCATTGTCAAAAGATGTCCCAGATAAGATCTGATAGTCCACTCCCACTAGCTTCGGCACTTCTCACTGGCTGGTCTTTTCCTGTATTTGTTAGATCAAGTTTTTGCTCAGCTCCTCTGCCCAGGATGGGTTTTTTTTTTTTTAAATTTTATTGGTTTTTACAAACCTTTAAAATCTGACACAAGTTAACCACACATCTTTATCAAAGTTCCTTAGACCCATCCACGTAACATCCATTTCTATAACTTTGTCAACTTTTTTCCATCTATGGTTATTCAACCAAGTTCACCGTTTACCAGAGAACTTTCAAATATTGGTAGCAGACGTGCTTCTATAATTTCCAGCAATCTTGTTAAGGGCAGGATTAGTTTCAAGTCGATTCCCTGGAACATTAAGCTCCACCACTCGTCCGCACACAATGATGGATGAGCTAAGCTCCAGGGCCCCAAGTGTATGGTCCTCTCAGATCTTAATTTTGTGCAAAATAGGACTAGATGTTTTAGTGATTCGTTTCGCTTTAAGCACAACCTACATTCAGGTCTCAGGTGGGAAAAACCCCTCCATGAGCGGAGGCGATCGTTCGTTTTGAACAAGTTCAATCTGAACAGTATAAATAGTCTGCGTGCCTGTGGATTAGGAAATAGAAGCACATATTTCTGAAGGCTGTTAAAGGCACGTGCTTCTAATGGAGCGTTGCGCGAACTACTGGCGGCAGCTCTTTCCGCACAAGTCTCGTCCCAATCTGTACGCCAGATCTTTAATTTAGCTGCATCCGGATTCTCATGAAGCAAATCGACTGTTATGTCATATTTTTTCAAGATTGCCTCGCATCTGTTCGACCACATCTGGATAATTTTGTGATTTCCAGGTTGGGCATTGTAAAAGATCTCAAATTGTGGGATCTGCGCCCGACTACAGGTCTTTCGATATAAACACAACAGGCTCCAACATATTCTTGCATGCAAGGATATTAAAGCCAGTTCATATCTTATACAAGAGGTGTTCACACCCCTAGGAAGTGTTAAAACTCTTGTCCAGAAACAATTTTCCAGTTTGGCCCAGATCTCATGGGGGCATCCCAGCGCATTTTCTGCGCCATATGTCACAACCGGTATGACCTTCTGTTGGTAAAAGGCCAAGACTGGACGTAATGAGAATTTGCCAAATTTCTTGTTGATTATCAGGGCTTGGTTTGCTAGTTGGTTGCATTTCCTTTTGGTTTCCGCAAGCCAGGGCCAGTCATTGATGGCCGAACTTATTATCATCCCCAGATACTTGACACTTTGTGAGATCTGCAACGTTTCATGTCCCAAAGCCAATGTTATGCTTTTTCTGTTCCTTACTCCACCGCCGTTCAAATTCTGCAGGACTAATATTTCGCATTTTTTGATGTTAATTGTGAGCTTATTGGACGTGACGTATCGTTGCACAGCATTTAGTTTCCTTTGCAACCCGATTGGCGTCACGTCCATTACGATCAAGTCATCTGCGTAAAGCAGCCAGCTTAGATGTGTATTGGCCACTTTAGGTGGAAAGGATTTTACTTCGTTGATTGAGTCGCCGATGTCAGAAATGAACAACCCAAAAATGGCTGCTGCTAGTGGGCAGCCCTGCTTCACACCCTTGAATGTGTCGATGGAGGAAGATAACAAGCCAGATCGATCCAGTCTCACTCGAATGGAGGTCTTTGAATGGAGTTCCTTAATTGCTGCCATTAAGTCTGGTGGACATCCCCAGTTCTTCAATTTGTCCCACAAGAGCGTTCTATCGATGGTATCAAATGCGTACGAGAAATCTATAAATGCTAAATATACCTTTGTATTCGTTTTGATTGCCTCCATTTTCATTATGTTTAGCAATAGAAGATTTAGCGAGCAACCCACTTGTTTTACAAAACCTGATTGACGTTTATCAACATGTGATGATGATTTTGCCCAAGCTAGTAGTTTCTTTTGTAGCATTGTGGCATAGACTTTGCCTAACACGTCCAATAGTGCAACAGGCCTGTAATTTTTAGGGTCCGATCTGTCGCCCTTTTTAAAGATTGGTACAATAATCGCGCACTTCCAAGATTTAGGTGTTTGCCGAATTCGGGCTATTCTTTTGAAGAGTGTCTCACACAATCGTGCCCATATTTCTGGGAACTGTTTAATTGTAAAATTTGTGAGACCATCGGGTCCCGGTGCACGCGAGTTTTTTGCTTTCTTAATGATGTCTATTATCTCTTCTTTTCGAAAATCTAGATCCCATGGTTTGGAACATTCCTCCGTCGAGGCATCCACAGGCTCAGTTGAGATATAAAGGCTTCCAAAGTGCGATATCCAGTCAGCCTCTGACACCATGCAAGCTTGAATTGCATCTTGGGGCGCGTGCACATTGTTAATAAGAGACCAAAAGGCTGATGTGCTCTTATTTTGTAATGTCCTCATCATCGCTTCGGCGTCGTTTTGGAGTATACTGTGTTTGTGCGATTTTAACCAGTTCTTATACGATTGCTTGGCGGCCTTAGCAGCTTTTAAGCTAGCTTGTTTACCTAAGGACTTTGCGTGTCTTAGATCGCTGCGTAGCATACGCTTGTGTTTCAGCACTTCCAAGTCGAAGCTGTGAGCACGCACATAGCTACTGTTTTTTAATCCTGCTAATTTAGGTTTAAACTGCTTCAGCAGCTGCTCGTATTCCAAATGCTGACTAACACTGCAGTATTCACTTGTAAGACTCTCCGTCTCATCTCGCTTCAATGTTAATCGCACTCTATTTGAGGTAGCCTGAATTTTGTGCTGCCACGTGCAAGTAGGAACTTTTTCAAGTGTTGAAAATTCTGCTACCAGCATATCATGGTCGCTTTCGTTTTTCTTTGTGACCTTCAGTGAGACTATTCGCGGGTGTAACAGCTCTGAAACGAACATGTAGTCAATTATAGAGGCCTGATTTGCACGGTGCCAAGTGTTTGCAGGGGGCACGTCATTATGGATGTTTCCATTTAACATTTGAAAATTGCGTGCAGCCATCTCTTCTAACCACGACTGCTTCAGGTGATTTTTTGTTATCGAGTTCAATGTTTTCATCAGGTCAATGTTAAGGTCTCCACATATCATTATGTTAGGCCATCCTGATAACACCACGAGAGAGTCCAATATTTCCATAGTCTTGTCTATAAAGACTTGTTCGCCGGCCCTTTTATGGTTCCAGTAGATGTTTACCATTATTAGGGAATCGGCCGGCGAACCTGCTGGGCCAGACCATTCTAAGGAGGTAGACTGAATGAATGGCGAGTGATTCGTTGAGCTTACAAGTCTCCAGCCTGAAGATCTTCTGATCATGGTGGCCAACCCTGCCATAGGGCGACCTTTCCTAGATTTTATGGCAGGATTGAGCGCAACCTCAAAATCATTCAAAACCGGGGCTTCTGTTAGCCACGTTTCTTGTAAGCGGATAATCTGCAGTTCGTTAGTCCAATTTGAGTTGAATAAGTGCATGAATCCCCGAGTGTTCCAGGATGCAAAACTGCACACATTTCATGCAGTACGTTTTTGGCGTTATTGATGGGATGTGTTACCCAAAGCCTCGGACAGCCAGAGCCACTCCAGGGCTTCTGTACTAGGATTTCCAGGTTGAGCTCCTGAGAGTTTGGTGGAGATCTGAGATGAATTTCCATTTATTGTTATGGTTATCTTGTCTTTTTGAGTCATTGAAACCATAGTTTGTGTCAGTGCTTCCTTATCGATTGGTAGTGAATTATTTATGACGCGCATTGGGCTTTTATTGTTGCTTTGGCAAGAGTTTTTTTTTCCGGTTTCTTCGAGCACATTATTCTCTGGCAATGTTTTCAAGATGGATACTCGCGCTGCAGGTTTATGGTGAACAGAAGCATCGTCTGTGATGACCAATGACTGCTGTGATTCATTCAGTGCATAAACATCGAAGCCCAATGAAAATAATGCAGCGTTCGCTTCCAAGATTGTTGTCACAATTAGTGAGGACAACACGTGTAGTACTACCTTATCATTTCTGTTCTCATCGTAGAATTCCACGATCTTCAAGTCGTTAGAACTTATGGACCGTAGTGATGGTACCAAATGAAGAAGTCTAACAATGTTACCTCGATTCAGTATTAGCTTGTCCGAGAGTTCCAGCTTCTCAATTATAATTTTATGAATCGGCATTGTCAAGAAGTTCTTTTTAGACGATGAGCCTTTACTAAATCGCACGTGTTTTGGCACCTCTTTTGTATTGGTAGGGCGACACATGTTTCGTGTTGGTAACTGCGATCCAGCAGAGCCTATTTGGCCATTTTTTTTCTCCAAAGTCACAGGGTTAGGTACATCTGGTGCAATTGACTCTGCAGTATTGAGGAGCTCATGATGGTGGACAGCTAAGGACCGCATCCTTTTTTCTTGTAAAGTTAAGAAGGGTGGACTCTCGGGGCCATTTGAGAGTGACGACACACGTTTGTCTTTGTTGATGATCTGGCATATTCTGCCATGTTGAGTCATTTGCCGTCGCACCTCTTGAGGAGGCTCTTCTTGGTTCTGAGTTTTATTTATTATGACCGGTTCCATTGCAGGTGCCTGGTGTCCATTTAGACAGTCTTGTGTGTTTATGCTCGTCAGATGCTCGGTGCCAGTGGGCACGTCTCTCTCAGGTGGTGTCGATTCATTTTCAAGATCTATGTAGTCTACATCTTCGTAAGTTGACATATTCAACATTTCGCTTGAAATGTCCTGAGCTTGGTCTATTAAGACCGAATCAGTGTTGCATGTGGAAGTTGGTTGACTAGCTGATGTTTGTTGTGATGGCTTGTTTGGCAAAGCTGACCCGAGTATGCATTTATTTAAAGTGCTGGCTACGTTTTGTACAACGTTGATATTTCGCAAAAATTTTCGTGCACCATTTAAGGACTTATGTTTCCGGCTCAGTTGTTTTTTTGTTTTTTTTGGTTGATTTGTCTGATTCGCAATTGTCCGTTTTGAATGAGGTAGGTTTGTCACAGGTAGGTGACCTCCATTAAATAACGGGTAGATGGCTGTTTGAGCCCCTTCCAAATTCTTTGAAGTAGGCTCGGCGGAAGAGTTTACACTCAAAGCCTGCTGCGAGCAAGCTGCCGCCTGAATGTCCGTTTGCGCTTGGTTAGAGATGCTCCGCGCTTGTTCAAATGCAGTATTAAAGGAGATGTCTAAAGAAGGGTCACATCCTGTGCTCCTAGAGGTTTGAGGAGCTTTACTTTGGTGGTCAGTTTGTTGCCGATCTGTATCTCTCAAGGATTCCTTCGTTTGCACAATTGAAGCAAGCAGCGGTACCGACTGAGCTCCAGGCTTGTCACCCACTTTCGACGATGTCCTAAGCTCAGCGGCCGTATGCGCTTCCTTGTCTAGATTAGTCACAAGCGGTCCTTGTACACTCCGTAAGTCAATGATTGGGGCCGGTAGAGTTTTTTCGCCCGCTCCTTCTTTAGGGTGACGTTCTCTGGTTGAGAGGCGGTCTTCGAATTTAAATATCGCGAGTGCCTCTCTCGCAACGTCTGCCAATAGTTTTTTGTCCAGAGTGTCATTTTTCCTTTGCTCATTTAAGAGGTTAAAGGATAAGTCAAGTCTCTTGAATCCTTCATGTTGAGTATGGTATGAGCGCTCACATACTTGTTCCAAGTAAATTAACTTGGATAAAACTAAGGCCACCGTTGTTGATAGATCCCTAGTTGCTTCGTGCAAATTTTCATATAGTTTCATAAATGGAGCCAACGCAATTGTTGTTGATGACATCAGGATGGCTTGAAGATCTTTCGGAGATGTACAGGTGTCTTCTTTAGGAGAAGACTCATGAATTTGATAGGCCCTAGTGTTTGTTGTTGGACCTTCCTTACATTGACGGATTTTAGGGAATGGCCGTTCCATGAAAGAAGAGTCTTGAGATTCGTCTCGGTTTGTCCCGTTTAAACCAGGAGACACTGACATAGCCGTAGACAAATCATTAACAATGTTTGTGTTGTGACGAGTCGACACTAGCCTCTTTTGAGAGGATTGTAAGTGAGTAGATGCGTCATCGAGGTTAACATTAGACTCACCACAGCCGTCAATTTTTGCACGCTTATAGCACACTTTGTGCCAAATGTCCTCATTTGCTCCTGACAGCTGACAATTTGGTCTTTTGACTAAGAGTCTTTCCGTTAAAGGTGGCGACTGCAGTAGTCCCATGTGTATGAGTTGACGGCATGATTTGTTCATTGCTATCAAGTTAACCAGGACTTTGTCAGCAATTCCCAAGGAGTCTCTCCTATTGTCTTCGTGCACGTGGTCATCGTCCTTGGGAAACTCTCTGACATATGTGCCTGTGGAACAGTTTGTCGGAGGAAGCGGCTCCGCAAATACTTCGTCTTGCAACACCTCGCCCTGGAGTCTACCAGGCCATCCCACTGGTTGGGCGGCGCGGGGCGAGATCTCATGGGGACGTACCTCATCAGCTCCAGCTGTCGATAATGCTGCGCGTTCCCCCGCGGGGCCCAACCCTCCCTCCCCAGATTCCAATGGCTCGCTCGTTAGAGCGCTTGCTTTATTTTCACTCTCAGGGTGGCCACCCTCAGGGCAACCACTATCGCCATCTGCTGGAGGCAACCCATACTCCCCCAGCATTGACAGCCGCTCAACAGCTTCAGTAAGTACCGCGGACACCACAGGCCGAGCGCCCCCTCCTGATGTTGAGTTTCTGCATGCACTGCTGTTTCCGACCACCGGTTCAGCCCCAAACATCTCAGAGGATGCTAAGGGGGGAGGGGTGGTCTCCACACAAGGCGAGATCTCAGAGTGTGCGGCAGAGTTTATGACAAAGTTTGTGGCCGCTCTGCCTGCGGTGACCATTTTTCTCTGGTTATCATCTGTTGATAGTTCCGTTTGTATAATTTGAACATTACGAACATCTGTAATCGGGCCAGGTGATGTATGGACATCGGGCCCGCTCGTCTCGACTGTGTAGTGCTCGCTCGGTTGTAACTCAGCCAAGTTTGGTGGAACAAACACACCCGCTGGCATGCTTGAGTTAGAGCAGTCGCGAGAGGCGGGGGAGGATGGACAATCAAGGTCCTCTGAGTTCGAAACACAAGAAAAGTAACGACTTACTTTGTTAGTCGGCCTCCTGTGGCTAGATACAGCAGATTCTACGGGTGCCTCTCGCTTCTTTTGTGCGCGGGTCCTTGATGCTGATGGAGCCGGTAATGATGGTGTAGTAACCGTCATAATTCACGTCGGCAATTTGTATGGCTCGCAGCTCGCCAAACAGCCTAACAGCAGGAAAGAAGTTCACAGCCCTTCACTCGCAGGGCTTAACGCCGCAAGGGCGCTTGAGGCGGCCACAAATAGGCAGGTGAAGTCAGGTGACACAGTCAGGTGACACAGCAACAACTTCCCCTTAAGGGCACACGCACCTCAATGGAAACGAGTTCGTAGTTTGTAGTTCGTAGTCAGTTACCATTCCAAAAGGCACTCCAGGTACTCCAGATAGGCGCTCGCCACAGCCTAACAGCAGGAAAGAAGTTCACAGCCCTTCACTCGCAGGGCTTAACGCCGCAAGGGCGCTTGAGGCGGCCACAAATAGGCAGGTGAAGTCAGGTGACACAGTCAGGTGACACAGCAACAACTTCCCCTTAAGGGCACACGCACCTCAATGGAAACGAGTTCGTAGTTTGTAGTTCGTAGTCAGTTACCATTCCAAAAGGCACTCCAGGTACTCCAGATAGGCGCTCGCCACAGCCTAACAGCAGGAAAGAAGTTCACAGCCCTTCACTCGCAGGGCTTAACGCTGCAAGGGCGCTTGAGGCGGCCACAAATAGGCAGGTGAAGTCAGGTGACACAGTCAGGTGACACAGCAACAACTTCCCCTTAAGGGCACACGCACCTCAATGGAAACAAGTTCGTAGTTTGTAGTTCGTAGTCAGTTACCATTCCAAAAGGCACTCCAGATAGGCGCTCGCCACAGCCTAACAGCAGGAAAGAAGTTCACAGCCCTTCACTCGCAGGGCTTAACGCCGCAAGGGCGCTTGAGGCGGCCACAAATAGGCAGGTGAAGTCAGGTGACACAGTCAGGTGACACAGCAACAACTTCCCCTTAAGGGCACACGCACCTCAATGGAAACAAGTTCGTAGTTTGTAGTTCGTAGTCAGTTACCATTCCAAAAGGCACTCCAGGTACTCCAGATAGGCGCTCGCCACAGCCTAACAGCAGGAAAGAAGTTCACAGCCCTTCACTCGCAGGGCTTAACGCCGCAAGGGCGCTTGAGGCGGCCACAAATAGGCAGGTGAAGTCAGGTGACACTGTCAGGTGACACAGCAACAACTTCCCCTTAAGGGCACACACACCTCAATGGAAACGAGTTCGTAGTTTGTAGTTCGTAGTCAGTTACCATTCCAAAAGGCACTCCAGGTACTCCAGATAGGCGCTCGCCACAGCCTAACAGCAGGAAAGAAGTTCACAGCCCTTCACTCGCAGGGCTTAACCTCCAAGGAGTTAGATAGTATTGGTGGGGTGGTGCGCTCGGGGTCCTCCACTTGCATATTCCTGATCTCTCAGACCTAGAAATACCTTGCCCTTGCCCTGTGGTATGCAGGCTAGATCAAACATGTTTCCTCAGCTCTACTTTCACTACCACTCCCTACTTCCACCAGTTCTTCATTACTCTGTTTCACTCCTCCTACTCCTTCCATCCACTCTTTGATGTATCCACTCCACTGCTCCTCCACTACTGCTGCTCCCCTTCACACTCCTACTTCCCTCCCCACGGTTTGCCACTACTCCTTCAACTACTACAATCCTCCTCATACTACTAATACTCTTCTCCTCCTAACATACCTCTCACTACTTCCCTCCTCTTACAATCCCTTCCTACAACTACACAAACACCTTTCTTTCACCCAGTATCAGTCAATTCACATTCACTCTTTACATTAAACTTCTTCTGCTCGCACAGCGCACAATCATGCACACTCAAACTGCAGAACTACTTTTACTCTGACATCAATACTTCACTCGCTCCAAGAATCTCCTCCACAAGCCGCTGCTCCTTCCTTCATCCTGCTGGTCTCTTGGTCGTCCTCCACCTCTGATCTCACCTGAAAAAATCTACACTTCCTGTTCGTCCCTTAAGTACCGTTTCCTCCTTTTGGATGCGTCACTTTACCCCATCCAATCAGGTCTGCTGTCTTCCTCCCGTAATGCGTATGTGCATGGGAAAGCTTTGAAATTCGCTCTTAGCTTCACCCATTGTGTCTCCGTGGGCTCACAACGTTATGCCCATGGTGATATACCAGGGTTAATGACGCAGTTCATGCCCCTGGTTTTATGCAAGAAGGTACAATGTCCAAAGGGAAAAGGGCCATTGTTCCTTTCTTAATCTCTGGTAGTGTAGGGGGTGGTGGGTGGGGGGGTCAAGCTTTCGGCATGTGCTCCCGCTTGTGCTTTCTGCTGGCACTGTGCTGTCTCTCCGACTGCCATGCATGCTCGTGGTTTTCTCCGGCAGATCTCTCTCTTTCTTGCTCGTTGCACTGCCTAAAGATGGCTCTCCCTGGCATTGTAGCAATTCAGAAGATCTGGAGCATTTCAATTTCTCAGGCAGGCTGTTCCTCTGATGTTTTTTCAGCTTTGCCGATTATCTTGAACAGCTTATGATCCAAAAACACAAGTGAAACACTGGCAAGTATGTCGGTAAAGACGCATGGCTGGGGATGTGGTTCTGCAGAGACACATACTGGCACAATGGGGGAGTGGCAGTCATGTGGGCCCTCCCTGCTGCCACCATCCACCTCAGGGGCAACACTGGCTCTGGACTCCCACCCCCCATAAATAGGGCTTCTCCACACCAAGGGACAAGGTCAAAGACTTGGACATGTCCCGTTGGGTTCCATTCTGAGGGATTAAGTCAAGTCTTTCCACAGTTTGAAAGCAGACGTTCCAATGGTTTTGCACCCACAACGCTACTTTTTTAATTTAGGGTGAGTCCTACTTCTTGTGGAGGTATTGGTGAGTCATGGAGAGTACTTTGAATGCTGAATTCAAAGGTGAGCCAGTCTATGACTTTGAAAGCCAGAGAAATGGTGTTGCGCATGTTGAAGCCCATGACATGTCTAGCGGTGTGATTTTGGATGACCTAGAGTGGGAGGGTTTGATATTTAGAAAGGCCTAAACACATACAGTTGCAATAGCCAAGGTTGGACAGAACCAGTGATCTTGGCAATTCTTTTTTTTGCACCATTTCTAAATAAAGCATAATCTTCCACAGCATCTGCAGTTTGAAATGTGCTTTGTGAGATCATTTTGACATTTCAGCAGCTAGGATGATGATGAGTTTGTTTAGGGCATTGGCACGGAGCAGGGGTATGACTAGTGAGTCTGCCCAACTGAAGGGGAGATTACTTGAACAAGGGTTGCAAAAGGTGAGCATTTCTGTTATTGAATTGTTGAGGCTGAGATTGATAAGTGTTAACCATTCCTGTACTGACCAAAGGCATTCAGTGATGTCATTGTGGTATCATTCTATAAATGTTAAAGGGGATTCATGTGTCATCCGCATAGAGTTAGAATCAAGGATACAACTGGTTCAATAGTTCTGCTAGAGGTTAGCTATATCTATTAAACAGCCAGGGGGAAAGGGTTGGCCCCTATGCCCAGGGTTCTGGGTTCGAGTCTAGAAGTAGATAATGTTAGTGCATGGAGTTTAGTAGATGGCCTGGTGGACAACTTGGACCCTCCATCCAATGTGGCCATGGCAAAGTTGTATGCATGGTGCCCTTCAGGCAAGGCATTTGTGAGGGGATGTCCTGAGGCCCCATGGAGTGGGCTGGTATCTCTGGCAGTAGCAGACAGTGTGCAGTGACTGGTCCTTGGTGAGAATGGGGATGCACAGGGAGAAGCGGAAGACATAGGAAGCCTGCAGGAGCAGATATGTAATAGGTAGCACCATTGGAATTGAGGACCTACAATAGGTGGCTACTACAACTATCACAGATATTTTACTAGACGGAAGGGCCTCTATGTTTTGTATCTTTTGATGCTCTGTGAAGAGTTGTCTGTGAAGGAACACAAGAGGGGGAACATGTGCCTAAAAGATACAGAACGCCCGGGACAAAATGCATTAAACATAAATAACACCTATCACCATTACTGCCCAAAGGTAGCATTTTGCACAGGAGTCCCAGGATGGGAGTACTTTATTTTCAAAGGCAGGCTATCAAAAGCATTTCATATCATGGGAAGGACTGCTGGAGAGAAACAATGCACACAGAGAGCCAAAAATGCAAGCTCTCATAGCAAAAGCTTGCACGTCCTGTGCCCAAACCAACAAATTCCTGGGCACCGGGACTTACAATCCCAAAAGCCCCACTTGTCCCTACTTTTAAGATGAGGAAATGATTTGGAGGGGAGAGGAACGACTGAAATGGAAGCAGAAAGGCGGATGCAGAGAACATTGGAGTGAGGGTAAGGAGAGGGAGGCCCTAGAGGCTGGGGAACGAAATACCCCATAGGTTTGGGAGATTGAAACCCCCAGTTGATGTGGAAAGAGATCCTCCAGGCACTGAGGGTAGAGAAACTTCATAGGTTGAGGGGGGAGGTACCCTGGAGGTCAGAAAGATAGATAACAGAGAGGTTGGGGAGTGAGCCAACACAGAGGTTGGGGAGTGAGCCAACACAGAGGTTGGGGAGTGAGACAACACAGAGGTTGGGGAGTGAGACAACACAGAGGTTGGGGAGTGAGACAACACAGAGGTTGGGGAGTGAGACACAACAGAGGTTGGGGGAAGACAGACCTGGGAGGTTGGGGTGAGAAATCCCCCTGAATTCAAAGAGAAGAGAAAGACTTCAGGGGGAAGAGAAGGAGAATGATAATACAAAACCCTATACATTAGGGAGACAGAGAGGGAAGGTGCCAAAGATGCGCACTACATCTGATGCACCGATGGGAACAAGAGGTGGTGCGATATTGAGACCATGACAGGAGTCCATAGTAAGGAAGATGGAAGTAGTGAAATTTGGCGAAAGAGACAGCAAAGGAATAGTTCATGTAAGATGAGACGACACAAATTGGTGTGTAATCCCATGTAAATTAAATTTGTTTTTGAATTGCTTACAAAACTCTCAGAAAATAATTCACATTTTTATTTAAAAAAGTAAAGTGTAAACTGCATTGAGACTATATGTCCCGAAGAAGTGCACATGGGTAACCAGTTGGCAACAACAGGCTCAGCATTACGGTGTTCATCAGGAGGGAATTCCATATTATCTGGTTAGAAGCCTCCAGAACTCAAAGCATATCTCAAGGCCATCACACATCCATAAAAGAATCTAAACAAGCACCACTACCACTACTAGCTTTCACTGGCATTCACCCCTCTACTTTATTTCCCTGAACTCTGTGTCCTACGTGTGTCTGTTCTGTTTCCGACCTTCCCAGTTTACCCCTCCTGCACATTTTAATCCCCGTTTTCTTTATACCCCACAGCCCATGGTCTGGTGTATGCCCTGGGTGGGATCACAGTCCACCTCTATGTCTGGACAAGGCTATGTGCTTTAAGACACCCCCTGATGCTTCAGTGTCCTGTTTCACTCTATCCTCTTGCACAGAAGGGCCACCTGGAACACTGCATGGGTAGCCAGATTCCAGATGAATCACGCACAAAGTGCCATCATGCCTAGAAAGCATCTCAGTTCTGGGGTATTTAGTGGTGTGGATCTGGATTTCATGTCCTGGACATTTCTGGGATAAGCTAACCCTATCTCTGTTGAGAACATCAATCCAAAGAATTCAAACATGGCCAACTATAACTCAAACCTTCTTGGGTGTTAAGTCTGCCCACTCTCTAGTTCCATCATCGGACATTCATGGTGTTTGGAATTATGTATATCTGGTGTTTTGTCATGCACCGCAGGCAGAAACATTCCGCTTCACAGTCCCCAGAGCAAACAAAAGGGAGGGAGAGGTCAGGAAAGAAGAGTGGGAGGACATATACTGAACACAAGCCATGCCAACAAACGGAGTTTTATCTTATTTTGAATATATTGTTCATGTTTAAAATACTGGAAAAGAGATTGGCCACACAGTTGTCAGAATATAGTGAAGCATGTGACTACACAATAATCAATCAGGGTTCATCCTTTGCAAGAGCACTAAAACTGTCCACATTTTCATGAGGGACGAGATCCTTAAACCAATTGATGCCAATATAACATGGATGCTCATTATGCTACATCTCACAGCAGCATATGACACCGATCACTCTACCTTAACAAAAAGATGTAACTGCTACATGGGCATAAAAAGCATAGCCCTAAAATGGAGTTCTTCATTTCTTGAGGAAAGTACCAACCACATGAGGATGGGTGAAAAACTATACTACACATAGACATCAATTGATGAACCTCCCAAAAGATCAAACAACAGAATGCTTCACCTCTACAAGCAACTGACATGCCATAGTGCGGTGAATGCATCCTAGCAGAACTTGCACGCAAGGCACCTCTAAGGACACAAATGCATCTATGCTCTTGGCACAGAATGCCTAGAAACACACCTGCATGCATAGCTCAGGGTACTTCTGGTCTGCAGGCATCAGCTCAGGAGCAAAGCTATCTTGCATTTCCCCCTATCGTCCCTAACTTAACGCCCTATCTTTCAGATCCACTACAGTAGCAGGAGACCATGCGAATGGCAGTGGCGCATGGTAAATCCCAGTAGCATAACATGACAAGCCCCTGCCAAACTCCCAGGTGGGGCTTGGGAAGACCAGGGGGTCCTCCACAAGCCGCCACAGGTTCCTTCATCACCTAGTGGGTGGCGATACCCAGCACCCCTGTTCACCACATCCCCAACCCCTAGAGCAAGGCAGATCACTTCATCACATACTCCTCCTTTTCTCTAGGCTTCCTCATAGATTTTCTATAAGGTGCCAATGAAAAACGTCTCTGCTGGTTTGTAAACAACGCACCTGATGGGCCACTACAAACCAATATGGCTGTAGTGCGAAGAATCATAGAAGAGCTCAGCTGTTGGTATTGTTGTTCAGGGCTAGCAACGTGAGGGGTGCATGGTTCACAATATGAATAAACGTGCACGCTGTAAGATAATACTTAATTGATTCAATGGCACATTTCACTGCCAGACATTCTCACTCTAACAGGGTATACTTCCTCTTCCTAGGGAATCATTTTCGGCCGACATAGAGGGTGGGTTGGGCAAAGCCACTGCATACTTGAGAGATAACAGCTCATAGCCCAACCCTTGCTGTGTCTGTTTGCAAATTGAAGAGTTGACTAAAATATGGCGTTATGAGGGGATGATGGCAAAGAAGGGGCATCAGCCAATTTAAGATCTTCTCGGTTGCTGGTATCTAGTTAAACTTGCTGTACTTTGTGAACTTGAGATCAGTAAGGGGTATGTGTGACTTGAACAATGGGGAATAAATCACTGATAATATCCAAGAAGTCGGAGGATGACCCAAAGCTCCCTCTTAGTTGAAGGTGGTGGAGCCTTCTGGATAGCTTTGACCTTTGCCTCCTCTTGGACTGTTGCCATTCAACTTAGGAGCCTAAGTATTTGGCTGAAGAAATGGAACAATGGCATTTGTCTTGGTTTGATTTCAGTTCCTCTTTTTGCACAATTAAGATGCAAGCATATAAGTGACACATATGCTTGGCCCAGGTCTTGTTGTACATTACATACCATCCTTGTAGGTTCAAGCATATTCTTGGTGGGAGCTGCAAAATTGGCACATCTGTCACTTAAAAGTAGCAAGTGCTCCATTAAGCTGAAGGGTAGCACTGTAAAGTGGTAAAGGCTCAAGGAGGTGTAAATGGCCACCTTCTCTCTGTCTTCTAGGGTCAAAGGGATTTGCCAGTATCCATTTGTTAGGTTGAGGGTGGAGGTGTAGCTAGCCGGCCCTATACTATTCTAGTATCTCGCACACGCATGGTGTTGTGTAAGAATTGAACCTTGAAATTTAATTTACTATTTAGAAATCAGTACAGAATCTCTATCCTGCTTTGCTAGTCAGACAATTGGGGAGCACCAATGACTCAGACAGCTTAATGACCCAGAGTCTCAGTAATCACTGGAATTTGATTTAGACCACTTTCTTTTTGGCAAGTGATACGGTCAGATCCATACAGATTTTCCGGGAGGTGATTTGATTCAATGGATACACCCTTTGCCTCTTCTCGGCTTATCCATAACAACATCTACAAAATGTGTCCGATATTCTCAAAGATCTTGAGCTTGACTCGCCTTCAATGTCAATCAACTTCAGAAAGTAAGTGTTCAAGTGGATCCCAGGAAAGAACTTGGAACTACCCACTGTGCAGTAAGGTCTTTCCCTTATTTGAGCCACTTGATGTGATATACTTGTGATGTTTTATGGTTGTTCTCTTTCTGAACAGAGTTGTTTGGATCAATTAGAACTTCTTTAGTTTAGTATGGCCCATGCCACCCCCAACAGCTTATTTTCAGAGATTGGTAATAACACAAACAGCCGGTCTCCCACTCTGGACTTCCTCAGGCAGACCTAAGGATCGTGCTACTGTTTCTGCTCGTCTTGACTGGCTTGCAAATGTTGACAGGCCAACTGTATTATTATAATTTTTTTCTGTATTATATAATTTTTGTTTAGGTGCATTAGGGTAAAAAAACAGGGGTTGAGGGGGGACCCTCCTCAAAAAAACAAAAAAAACAAAAGAATGCATTAGATGCACATTTTTTAGATGGAAAAATCTGATGTAAATGCATGTCGATGCAAGGAATTCGATGCAATGACCATAAACCAAAATCCTTCTTAAACTATGCGGCAAAATGCACAAATACATTGAGAAGCATGGAGAAAAGCTGGCTAAAATAGATCAACGAGTTGCTACAGCTATGGGCCATCTGGAGGCCCATCATACCTTGTTAGGCAGGCACGGTATCAGTAATGATCAGGAGCCTGATTTAAGAACAGAACCTATACCTGAGAGGGAGGATGCTGGTGGAGAGGTAATAACTATCGGGGCTTCGGTTAAAGGGGGTGAGTCAGCTGGGATATATCTTACCCAAAAACAGTGACGGAAGATTAAAAAAAAAAAAAAAATATTACCAAGTCAAGGAAAGGATCCCTTCAGGTGGGGATCATGGGTGTAGAGTCAGTCTCCTGTGGGGTTTCTTCAGACATTCCAAGTTCTAAAAAGGCCAGGAAAAAAGTCAACAGAAAAAAGAAGAGAGCTGTTAATACCCCCGGAACCCTAACTAGCTGGGTTAAAAGAACCCAAAAGAGAATGTAAAGAATGAGTTCTCGAGATCTCTGAAATGGAGCAGTCTTTATCTGAGGTAAACGTCAGCCATGTAATTTTGGTGGATAGGTGTTCCACACCCGAGAAACAAGATCTGCGATCTGTACTGGAAAAGAAACGTACTTTTCAAGCAGGCAATTTGAAAACCCATATGTGGGGCTGACTTCAATGGCTGATCCAAAGACTTTATTGTTAAAAGTATTTTGTCTGAGAGACGCAAGGAACCAATCAAAAGATCGTTTTTAAAAATGTGTTACATTTGATCCCACCTCTGAGAGTACTTTATACAAGTTATTTTGAATATGTGGAACTTCCTGAAGATTAACATTTTAATGCATCAAGGATTCATTGCTGTTCTGTGGATACAGCAATTATTAGAAGAGCTCACGAGGCACATTTTCTTATACTGTGTTATGACCTGGTAAACCAGCGGGAGTCTCTTGAGAAGCGGTTGATAGAGGCTAAAATTAAGCAGCCAGAGTTTTTGAGAATAACTACGAGGAATGGAAGGCGGTATGTCACTAAATCTCATTTAGATGATAATGACACACAGGTGTGGAACTGGTTCTCAGGGTTTTTACCCATCGAATCGTCCATACGACCATGAACTGGTGTAATCTTACCATGGAATACTCATGGCTTTGCCCAATGTATGGATTCTGCAGGCTCTCTTGATATCCTGATGAAAAGTTACATTTTTATGTTGCAGGAGTGTTGGCTTGTATCTAGCATTTGTTTTGATGGGTCCCAGGTTTTTCAAAATGTTGCACTTAAGAGCCAGATGGGTTATCCTTATGAGGGTTTGATGACCAGAGTGAAGAACACAATGAAAGCTATAAAGGTCCTGGTTTACTCACATGAGAAAAATGTGCTTACAGTAGAAATGCCTCTGGATGTTGAGATAGGGGTATGAAGGCTGTTCATCTTAAATATCTATGACGCCCCCCCTGGTGGGACTAGTACAGAGGGGATTTTTGAAAGTGTTACAGAGATTTTGGTGGAATGGTATAACAACGAGGATGAGGACATGATATTGGTAGTGGGAGATTTTAACACATAATTGCATTGATGAGGAAGATAGTTTGGGACCCGAGACTGTGCATGTAAAATGTGAGATGGCACAGAAGGCTAAAAATAAACAGGGCAGGCTGTGGACACATTTTCTAGCCATGTGGGAGATGCTGATGTTAAATGGATGTATGGAGGGAGGTCATCCGGGCGGCTATACATGGTATTGTGGGACAAAAATGGCCACTTTAGACTACTTTTTGTAGTAGAGGGTTTGCGAGCCATGCTAAAAAGTTGACAATAATTCGAAATCATTATCATGATCATGCCGCGTTTAAGTTGCAATTCCGTGTAGAAACAAATTCTGGTGTGTCATTACAAATTGGCGATGTAGATGTTAATAATGGAGGATATAGGATTAGTTGGACCAAAATAAATCTGGCCAAAGTTAGTAAATTCTTGGCAGGTGCAGACTGAGTTCCCCATTTTTTGAGAATATGACAGCAAATGAAATTGAGTATTGGTTTTGGTAAGTTACAACAGGTTTTGCAGCAGATCCTATGTAACTAAAGAGGGTCAGGATGTGTATACAACATTGGACGAAGATATATTAATAGCTAAACGGGAGGTAAAACGAAAGATTTGAAAGGTTAGGAGGTGGGATTTGCATAATAGTGAGATTGTAAATAAAATTAAGAAAATAAAAATAGGTACTATAACTGTATAAAACGGCAGATATGTACCATTAAAAATGTGAAAGTTGAGAGTTTTCGGTGAAGGTGACATCAAAAGTATCTGGAAAGTGCTGGAACCGTATAAAGGTAATAAAGCAAAAATGGTTACTAATCCTATTAGTGAGGAGAATTGGAGAAAGCATACAGTGAAATCTTATAGTATTGATAGTGGAGGTGTGCAGCATTATTTTGTGGATTGGCATGAGAGTTTCAAATTGATGTTTGATAGGGATAGCATCGAAGTATTGATCAGAAATCTGAAGGGGTCATACATTTCTGCCGGTTTATCCAATTACAGTACCTATTTTTTATTTTCTTGATTTCATGAATAATCTCACTATTAAACAAATCCCACCTCTTAACGTTTCTAATCTCTCTTCTCACCCCATGTTTAGCTATTAATATATCTTTGTGAAAGGTTTTATGCACGTCCTGACCCTCGTTAGTTACATAACAGCTCCCACATGCCACAAAACCCGCAGTAACTTGGCAAAGCCTATCCTCCGTTTCATTTGTTGTCATATTCTCAAAAAAATGGGGAACGCTCACAGTCTACTCATGCCAAGAATTTAGTAACTTTTCCCAGATTTATTTCAGTCCAACTAATCCTATTTCCTCCATTATTAAACAGAACCAAAATACTGGGCCTCGATACTGGAGATCATTTTCCATAAGGTCTGTACAGAGGCGGCTATACCAACTCTATGAAGCAATCTATTTTAATTCTGGTGTTTAAAAAAGGCTCCAGAACGTTACCAACTAATTATCGATTGCTTTCAATGTTGGACGTGACAAAGCAAGATTTTTAATACTCTTGTGCTGAAAGAACTCCCAAAATGGGTCCACTCAGTGGTATTGCTGGGCGCTTTCCAGAGTGGGATCTGCAAACTCCCATAACATCATGCTACTTGATACGTTAATAATAAAATGCCCAGCGTAAAGGAAGTCCACCGCTGTATGCTTTATATAGTCACTTCAGAGCCGCTTTTGACTCAGTGGATCGAACCACACTGTGGGAGAAGTTGGATAAATATCAGATTCCTAGTTGGTTATTAAGCATGTTGGTACAATTGCATGACAATACCTGTGTTCAGGCTAGGTTGAGCAGCAGAGGCGCTGGCACTGAACTGATTTCGACTAATTGAGGAGTTAAACAGGGCTGTGTGCTAGCCCCTCTGCTCTTCAACCGATACCTGGCAGTTCTACCACATAGGTTACGAAAAGTACGTAATTTCCCCCCAAATATAGGGAATGCTCATGTTGAATGGATGTCGTATGCTGACGACATTGTTTTTTTCTCACACCTATATAGCTATGGTAAGACCGAATTGTGTGCCTATACAAGGGAAAACTACATGGTACTTAACATCCCGAAAAGAATTATATGTGTCGTGGCACAAAAGGTTGTAAGAGAACTATGCTAAATTTGGACGTGGGTGAAATTGAATTAGTTAATGAATCCAAATATCTAGGGGTACCTTTCGGCTCGAGAAAGTATTATCCTTAGCAAATAAGTGAGAAAAGCTGCCTTACTAACAACTCTGATAAAAAAGATTCTCGACTGGTACAGCTGGGTTCAGTATGCAGGATATCATACTGTTATATAGACAACGTTTCTGTCCGGCTATTTTATATGGCTTACATGTCTTAGTCACGGAGAACCTGCAATGGTTGAAGTTACTAGAAGGACAATTCTGGCAGCGTCTATTGAGTCTTCCTCAATGAGTTTGAGTGGAGGGGCTTAGATTAGAGCTAGGACTGATATCATTGGTGGGCTTGCCAATAAAAAGGCATGGGATTATTTATATATGAGCGATTAAAGAACCAAAAAGCCCACTACTAAATTTGTTGGGAAAGTTCCTTGCAAACATATTTGATAATACATTTGATGCAATTCAGAACCTTATGATCAGGTTGTTTGAAGTCATTGGTTAGAGCCCTGATTGGGAATGGGATTTTTACAGGTTAAAATCGCAGTTTGAGAAGAAATTAATTTGTGGGATTGGAGACAAAACTTTGTCCACTTGGCCTCTCTTAAAGGTATACAGCGATTGGAGTTGTACCATACGATTATCTTAGACCAGAAAGCTATTTGATATTAAGTCTGTCAAGAGCAGTTATGAGATTTGCACTGCTCATGCAGATAAATCAAATGCCTACCTTAATGACGTGTGGCACTCAATTGCAAATACCCCATGAATTGAAAATATGTTGGATATGTAAGTTGACCTCACAGCTGAAACTATACAACATGTGATGACCAAATGTAAAGAATTGGGTACTGTTTACATATGTAGTCTGAAGAAATGTGTTCATAACTATGAGTCAATCAAAAGCAATGAATTTTGGTAGTATTGTTTAAACTCAGGAAATGTTTCACTGCATGTTGCACTTAATAAAATCTGGCAGATATTGGAAATTAGATTAAAAGCGAGTGATGCGACAGAGAGGAATTAATAGCTGGCTTATTATGTGATACTGGTGAATTTTTAGGTCTTCTGAAGTTCTCTTTCTTTCTTATGTAAAGATTGACTTCTGAATCATGTTTATCGATTGAAGGGTGGAAATATGAATTTGTTGATGTTTGTTTTAAATAATTGTGCATTTATTGTTTTTAAAAATGTATACTTGAAAAGTTTTTAGGGACTGAAATACATATGTAAATTTAAAAAAACAAGAGCCTGCAGGGCTCTTTGCCTCCGAGCTACTAAGTCTGTATCATCTGCATAACTCAGTACTAGAATGCATGCACCACCAATCATGGGAACGTCGGTGAGCGTAGCCTTCCACTCAGACTCTAAAAACACACCCCTGTTTCACACCCCTACCTATGTTGAAGTACTGCGTGCTCTTGCCAACAGGTCCAAAGTGGACAGCTGCCTGAGTATCGAAGTGTAAAAGCTTCATTACAGCTAAAAGATTTGGGATATTTTTAATGCTTCTAGGACTGCCAAAAGCCTGGCCCTGTTACCCATACCAAAGGCAGTTGAGAGATCCATAAAAGCCCAGTAAATTGGTACTTTATGCAAGTAATAATATTTTGCCACTAGGAGATCTAGGTTAAGAGTTTGCTCTCTCGGGTCCAATGCAGAGCGGAATGCTCCCTGTTACTCGGCTTAAATCCCTTCTGCCAAGACCCACTCAGTAAGCCTGGTACAGACCGGTTTTGCAAAGAGCTTGCTGACTGTGTCCAGTAGAGATATTGGGCCTCATTACGGCATGTGCGGAATGGGTTAACGTGTCCCGATAATGGGTGCGGACCCGTTAACTCTATTCCGCACGATTACAAGCTCCCCTTGCGGGACCCGGTAAGGAACGCCTTGTCAAACCAGGCGCCGTTACCGGGTCCTGCGAGGGGAAGAGGGTGCAAACAACGCCCCTCTCCCATTCCCATTGAGCCCTATGGGGGCTCAAATGGGAATGGGGAAGGTCCGGGCCCGGGTTCCCAGAGGGAGGAATTACCGGGCCCTCCGTACTCGGAATGGCCCAGTAATTCCCCATTCTGGGAACCCGGTAAAGGAGCCCGGTTTGGCGGCAGCCATGGAGCTAATAGCGTTCCCCAATAATACCACCCATTGAGTGGTATTATTGGGGAACCGCCCGATCACTCTTCTTGAAGATCGGCACAATAAGGGCCTTTCTCCAGCTCCTGGGGATTTGACCTGTGGTCCAAATGGCATTAAAGACATTAGTTAAAAAGGGAGCACAGAGATCTAAATAAGACTTAAAAAGGTCTGCCAGAATTGCATCAGGGCCTGGGCTATTGAGGGCTGCTTGTGTGGTAACTTTCCAGACTTCTTTTAGTGAAAACTCTGCTTGTAAACCATGCTTGTTAAAACATATCAGATGAATGCTTAAGACTAGATTCACTTTCTATGCTTTCCATTGAGTATACCTCCTGGAAGTACAATGTCCAAGCCTGGGAACTAACACTGAGATCGCAAAGTGATTCTAGGGGCTTATTCAGGTAGCATGACACGAGTGACCAGAATTTACAGGAATTATTCCAGGATGCAGCCTATTCTATTTCCTGCGCTTTCGTTTCTGCACAGATTTATTTTTGCGACCACGCAGGTATTCTTATAAAGATGCCTCTTTAATTTCACTTCAATTGGGTAATAGGGGGTTGTTTTAAGGGTAGTTATTACTCCCATTTTGCTAGCCTACATTCCTGTCAATACCAGCCCACCTTAATGTGAGATGCATTCCCCCCTTAGTTTTAAGAGTTTAGATTTTAAGTGAAGAGTGGCAATCTCCACAAATTTCAGAAAGTTTGATATAACTAAGCTTGGGCTGAAATTCACTTCCAGGCAGCACAAGATCTCGTTAAGGGTATCATTCACTATTACTTGCGCGATATAATCTGGTCACAGTTTAGCCCAATTCAATATTCTTCCAATATTGGGGGCTGCCTTATGTGGAGAAAATGCAGAGAAGTCAATGCTCCTACTGGTATGTTCATGCTCTAAGCCCAAATTAAGTGATAGTGTTGCATGATCGTCGTATGGTTTAGGGATGATCTAAAACATGCCCACTCGCAAACACACAATACAAAATAGTCTATAGTAGTTGTAAAGCGGGAGCTCCTAAAAGTAATATTGCCCGGAACGTTTGGCAGAACTCTGCCATTAACCATTCTCAGACCCCATTCCACAAGGAATGTGTTACATACGGGGCCTGGTGCATCCCCCCCATGTGTCTTTCAAGACAGCCCTTGTTATGTTTGCGTTAATATCTTGTAACTGCCCCCAGTAGATCTATTATGGGGTCACAGCCTAATTTTAAGTTAAAATCCCCTGCTAAAATCAAAATGTCCATTGGATGTTTGGAATCCAGATAAAATTCTAATGCCTGTATTAAAGTATCTAAATTGATTGTTCCTTTAGGTGCCCAGAGCAGTGTAAAAATTAAGTGCCCTTTGTCACCGAGCTTGTTTTCTCAAGGGCAGAGAAGAGGAAATGGTTGTTGCATGCGGTCTAGGCAAATTCAGGGCAAGTGGGACGAAGATCTAAAGTGCTCTATTCTCACACTAATTCCAGACCTTGAGTGGGGAGTCCGAAACCCCTTCTTCCCCCTCCAGTTCCGTCACTTCTCGCAGCCTCGGTTTGAAACATATTGCACATACAGTTTGGGTTAAGTGATCTCCCTTCTGAACCGAAAAATGTCCTTGCTGTTGTTAAAGAGTAGCACCTTGACAGCCTCCCTGTCATCTTAATCAACCACTCTGGCCCTCTCAACATTTCTTACTTAACACTCAGCCCTGACTTTGCGGCTTGGCTCCTGTAGCTCCCATTGAGAAATTAGACTCTGCTGGTCCACACTGTAGAGGTTGAAGCCAGGCAATCCTGGGATGGATGTGAAGGGGAGCTTGACCTGCTTGGTGGCCCTTACCACCTTTAAGGTGGGGCTTAATAGAACTTCTAAGTCAGTTCCCATTAATCCCACTTCTGACACTATGTCACTTAGCCAAGTGGGGATCAATGAGACACAGACACAGATGAATAACTTGAGATGTATTTGTAAACAAAGAAAGGGGTCCAACTCCAATAAACAACAGGATATCCTTTTCTTGGGTTGTAAACAGAGAAAATCAAACAGGACATTTGATTTCTGTGGGTTGAAAACAAAGTACACAAAAAGCAGAATGTCTTTTCCTCAGTTTAAACAGCACAAATAAGAAGTCACGTTAGAAACAAAAGTCTCAAAGTCCAAGTCTCGCTGGAAATCCACTGGGGTTAAGAGTCAATTGCAGCCTAGTGTGCTTCATATATTCCAATCCTTTAGTTATCGTCTTCCTCTTTACTGGCTCCGAATGAGGTTGGTCCAGTGGTCACATCCTTGTGTGCTGCAGAGATGCAGAGCCACAGGTAGGAGCGCAAGAGTCACCAAATGAAGCCATGTAAATTTCTGCCCTTTGGTAGATTAGCTGGTGTCTCAGAGGGAGCGACCTCCTAATCTGGGGCTTGGTGACTAACCCCAATCTGGATCACTTCCTCGCGCCTCTGTCTCAGTTTTGTACCTCAGAATCCATTCTCCCCTCTTTCCCTGCTTCCACCTTTCCTACTCTAGACTCCTTTTGCCTTCTCATCATCTTGCCACATGCTCGTGCCTCCTCCCGACCTCACTGGTCCAAAAGAGGAAGGCCATACCTATGGGTCCCTTCCTCTCTTTTGCTAACTGTCTAGGCTTTCCTGCTTTACTTCTTCTGTAACCCATGTGGTCTTTCTCCTCCCTTTGACCTCTGGGCTCTGTCCCTCCCCAAACTCGGGGGTCTCTCCCTCCCCAACCTCTGGGGTTTGCCTCTCCCCAACCTCTTGGGCCCATCTCTCCTCAGCATCCAGGGTTTGTCTCTTTGCAAACTCTGGCATCTGTCTCCTCAAATTCTAGGATCTGTCTCTCCGCAACATCTGGAGTCCGTCTCTTCCGACACTTAGGTGTCTCACTCTCCCCAACCTCTGGGACAGCTCTCTACATGATCTCTGGGTATCTTTTCTCCATCTGTGGGGTATCCTTGTTCCCAACCTCTGTGGTATTTTATTCTCCCTAACCTTTGGGTAATCTCTCCTTTATTTTTCATTTTTTTAAATAATAATATAATATCTTTATTGTGATTTAACTCCAAAGAGCTTTACACAAATAATAATGATAATAACAATAACGTTTGGGATACCTAAGAATGCAGCTTCTACCCTTTGATTCTTCCTTCGCTAGTTCAGGGACTACCCTGAGTCCGAGGTCATGGTGCTAGTGCAAAGGAGGTGAAGCAAACACGCAGTCGCTAAGAGGAATGGTTACTTTCTACCCTTCCTTGCCCTGCAGCAAATAGGAGGCTGCTAAGTGTAAGGGTAGCACCAAAGGGGAGAAGATCTTGGCCCTGAACAACCTTCTTTTCACTGATGGGAGAAAATGAGAGGCGCAAGAGGTGGAAACTTGCCCTCCCTCTGCACAGGTACAGTAAGGTGTAATACACCATGACGTCTAAGCAGGATGAATGGGTGTCTCTATTTCTGCTCTCCTGACACCCCTGTCCTAAAGACAGCCCCTGATCTGCGATTATTACTATCAGGGCATCTGAAATGGTGAGCATTAGAAAGATGCCTGAGCTATCTGCCGCTGATGTCTACACTACTTCCGCCTGTTGCTGCCAACCTCATCCTGACCTAGATGCTCTGCCTTCCTTGGTGGCTCTGATACCCAGCACATATGGCTCTGCTCGCAGGGGAGCAGAGCTAGGGCAAACCCACGAACGGCCCACACCAACCCCAGTCAGTCAAGGCTTCGGTGCCTAGTTCAAGTGAGGCAGCCGGTCCCTGGGTCATTTCGTCTCTCACTTGACCTCTGCTGCACGTTCGCTTGCGTGAGGCTGCTCTCAAGACTGCAATTATTGTTTTTCAATAACGGGTAAGTGATCACCTCGTCCAATGTCTCAGGGTATTGATTTTGATGCGTTTCATTATCTGTCTCCCGTTTGCTCGGGTCAAAAACAATGAACCGCTGAACGAGTAAAGAAGTCCCCTTTTATGGTCGTCTGTCCTGTAGGCCAACTGGCAGGGACAGTGGGCTCGTACACCGGGTTGCCCAGGAGGGAGGGGCAGGTTCTGGAGCACTGGAAACCGCCCCATATATGTCCCATAGTTATCTGTCCCAGGTAGACCCACAGTTTTTCCAGGGCGTCGGAAGTACGCCCCGGTCATGGACAATGTTTGAGGGTGACCTCAGAGGCTGTCCGGGTCAATACTACAGAAATAGTTTGATGGTGATAAAAATATAATTCAAATAAATGTGGCCGTTTAACAACAAGATCCATGTTGCATCAAATTCTGATGTGCTGGCGTTGAAACCAAATGCTTCGCCTGTGTCCTCTTTGGAACATTGAAAGGATATAATGCAAAACCTACTATATTAACACGATTTACCAAATGTACACAAAGCTACAGTTGGGATAGTCCATCATTGGGGAGGGATGAGCGCACTCTGGGGAGAGGAGTTGCTTCAAGATATAGTAGGGGTCTCTTGCTGATAACATGGAACAGACCTAGCCAGCACTATAATTTTCGGCCAGTGATCAGGAAACATGGGGAGATAACAAAACCGGAAGCTCAGTCCTCGGAGGTAGCAGCCACCCTCCCCCAAGCACTTACAGAGGCCTGAGCTGGGACGCATTGCGCCTGTCGGTGCTACCCCAGGCTGAATGAAGTCTGTTGACTCCCCTTAACATCTCTCCATTGCTGACCTCCATGTCGATCCCAATTTAGCTCTGCTGGAAATCATTCTGAACCCGTTCTGACAGGGCCCACCTTTGCACGGCAAGGCGGTGGCAGGCAGCCGCAGCAGAGCAGGGCACGTCGGCGCTCTCCTGCCACCGCGCGCTGCTCCTCTGGGCTTTTGGGAGTTCATGCTCAGTGTGCGCGTGCTAGGCCCGAAAAGCAGCCATAGCAACCTTTGTGAAAGGGGAACCTTTCACTATCCAAAACAGCATGATGGTTTCTGCTTAGGTACTTCTATAACGCATGCACTGCAAACCGACTGCTCAAGCCAAGTTGCTTATGGCCGGGAGGCAACCCGCATCCGCAGGACTCCCTTTTAAATGTCACAGGCATCATTTGATACAGTGCCTCTGAATTGTCTACACCACTCGCTGAACAGGGAAATTAACCATATCTACATATATCCCTCTCAAGCTAGAAAGAGAGTTTTCACTGTTTTTAAAAAACACCCAAGGAAATCGGTGTTGCCCATTCCATGGATTTCCCCCCTCATTTTTTCATCCCCATATGTTTCATTTTTTAATGTTCAATCTCAGTGCAGCAGCAAAATGTCAGGGGCGAGGGCGAATTTCCTCAGTCCCCCATTAACCCGAACACCACCCTCCACAGCTATTTATTTATTTAGACAATGTATAGTGCACCCAACCAAGGGGCATCTGGGTGCTTTTTGCTTAAGAAGGATGGTTACATTCGTTGCTTGCATAGGTATTAGGTTACAGACAGGTTACCAAGGTTACTTGCATAGGTTACGGACCTAAAATACATTATCATCTTACCCCAAACTTACTATCAGTTATTTTTTTATTATATATTGTAGCTGAATTTCTTGGGGATAATTATTCTGGGCTGAAAAATGTGGGTGCTGAATATTCTGCAGAACAGTAGCTTTTGTCAGAAGATTGTATATATGAGTAGAGGGGAGGGATTGCATGTGTATCTTGCTACCATACCCCCACGTGTCATTATTTCCATGCACCACTTCTGTTTACAAACAGCACCCTTGCTATTAAATGCCTTCACCAGGACATGCGAGAATGCACTGGGCAGATACTGACTATATGGAGGGTTTCCTGTTTTCAGTGTTTATTTCTTCTGAATTCTTGTGATGCATTCTCAGTGCCTTACAAAAAAAAATAGAATATGCGTTTATCAGTGTTTTCCCCGTTTGTGCTCACAAATAAATGGTAGACAACTGTGTTTTTCCAGTGTACATACAAAATGTTGCTTTCATTTTGGCATGTGGCGCATGTTGAAGGAGAAGAGAGTCAGGATGTATGTACAGCGCACTCAAGTTTCTCCATTCCATGTGTGAGAAAATCAATCGGGACTGTTATTTTTTTTGACATTCTGTGATTTGTAGTTCTAAATTTAAAATGGAAAGGACAAAAATACTAGTTCCAGAATACGAATACATTAACAGCACTATAGGACTTTCTCATGCATAGAAAGAATTGGAACATTTTGAAACTCCTGGTTTATCAACCGAGTCTTCCTCTGCACCATCCTTTACGGCTTCATTCTCAATGTAACTAGCGCCTAGATACCGGAGGGTTCCGCACGCTGCCATAAGCGCAAAAATAAATAGATACAAATAAAAGGTATTTGGAACGGAAATACTTTTTGTAAAAGCAAAATATTGCCTTTATTATATGTGTAACTATTGGCTCACATTCTCTTTATTAACTTTAGAAGGCGAAAAGTTCAGCTTCAGTGCAACTCTAAGGCAAGAATGGTCTCCAATTGATTTTTATGGAATTTTACTGCAACGGCAGAGAAAAAACTTTTGGATGCTGGTCTTTCCTTAAACCCATGGCAAAGCCTACAGTGGGCTGTTGGACGTTAAAATGATATGCAGTAGCGGAACGAAATGTAGGTGTGATGGCTGGGGAGGTTTGGTAGTAGGAGGTGCATGCAACATTTTTTATACAGTGAAAAAACGAAGTTTGAAGGGGAAAAAAGCAAAAGAAAAAATATGTTAGCAATGCCGCTGCTACAGGCCCCTCCCAGTAACAAAAAATGAAGGGATCCTGAACCTCTGATCTTGCCCACCCCATGAGCGTACTTTTAGGGGGGGGCAGTGGTGTTTGTCCCCCCCAACATTCATGGCACTCCATTTTCTCCCCATGCATTTGGCTTGGGCACTTTTTCTTCAGATGCCATGTCCCCCCCCCCAACATTTTTGGCAAAGTTACTCCACTGGCCCACCCCCAATGCGACCACAGCGCATAGCTTAATAAGCTGCATCACAGCAATCAAAATATGCATGGGTACTCCCTTCCAGTCCCCATACCGTCATCAGAATTGCTGAAAACAGAATAATAAGCAAGAGACATATCAAGGGCAACACTGGGTTTTTGAAAGGCATGACATAGACAATTGCCACTCACTGCCCTAATGGTACCACCAGGTCATAAAATGGCAACAGCTGAAAAATGGGGTGAGTAACTGGGCCTATATCTGCTGCTGGAAAATGCCTATTGAATGACTGCACAAGCCAAAAAATGTGCCTTTGCCAATGCTTGTTTTTGAGAGGCCTTCAGTGCTGCTGCTTATAAACCAAGTGGCTGAAGACACCCTTGGTGAAGACATGTTTATTGCATGGTCAAATAATTTACAAATGAAGACTGTTTAGAAAGAACAATGGCACACTACAGTTTGAAGTTACAGCTTGATAAAGCTGACTCAAAGAGATCCCAGGAGGATGTGTTTTGGGCAGTAGTGGGCGGGAATGGCTACAGCGGTTAGCATGGCCAAGGGAAGTCATAAGGTGGGTAAAACGCTGAACCACACATAGAGGGCTATGTATTCCTACTCATATCCCATCTCCCGTGTTACTGAAATTCAATGCAACAGTTTTGGCTTATAGATGGCCCATAATTGCCACCTAATACCCAAAAATAAAAATAGCAGCCACGTGGAGGGGGTAGTTTAGATGCAGGGCATAGATCAGCAGCCATATAAAACACGTACACACCCCCCAGCATAGACACATGACTCATGGAGCTAGCCCATTTCCTCACCGACCAGTTTGTTCGGGGCACATTTGTTCTTATGTTTTTTTTTTTTACCACATTTCGCTGCAAATGTAGGTGGGGGTTGGTTCAGGTATTCAGAAAGGTGGGATGTGGGAGAGTGTTGTGGGGGTCTCCCCCCTCTTTTTCTGCAGTGAAATGTGGTAAAAACTAAATTCGAACAAACGTGCCTGAAGCAATTGCTGCAAGGAAACATCAGAGATCCATGACTCATATTAGCAGAATGTAAAAGTGCTCAAGCATGCAGACTGATTTGAAGCAATGGGAAAGACAGATACCATCGCATAGAAGAGATAGTGGATATACATTGGAAGTTACGGTTAACAGAATGGTGCCTGTATGCTAACATAGGCTGAGATTAGAAGCTATGACTTTCAAGCTGTATTGATATTAGTCAGCGAAGAAACAAATTACTTTGTGGTGTGCAACATATCAAGGCCCTGTTATTATGCATGAAGCAACACTATAGTTAAACCATGAGTGAGACTTTTTTGAAGAGCATAGATTGAGAACTAAATCACTTTTTAGGGACTCTTAGGAAAGAATTCCATTTATGTGTGATTGTCTCTCCAGTTGTGTACCCTCCAGCTTTTGGCTGTTGTCTGACCACCCTAGCCTGACTTTTGCCAGTGGAGCCCAGCCTTCTGCTGTACTCTGCTGGGCTTTTGCTCATTTTGTTATGGGGAAACCTACATGCCCTTATGACAGTCAGTACTGGGAGACTTTATTTCCCTTGGTCTTTCACTTTGTTGCTATTTCTTAGCAACATTGTATGAGTTCACAAAGTACCTTATAGTGCAGTGCACTGGGGGTCTCTTCATTTTTAAGGCCCTAGACACCCTCAAAGGATTCTTCGGTGAATGTACAAGGGTGCCTTGGACAGAGCTGGTGGCAGGTATTACTTCTCATGTCTTTGCAACTATTTTTAAGGGTCCATACCGCTTTTGGCCCAGGATAGTGGCCAGTGCCAAAAAGGGCCATGCCACAAGGTCCTTTGTTCTGTCCTTTGGCCATGTTGCCCATTTGTCTTCCCCAGGTCGAGCAGACCAAGGAAATTCCTTATTTGGTCATGTAGACCCCCGTGCAAACCGAAGCTTCATGCCGCCAGGATGTGGACTGGACTGTCTAGTTCCAATACACATCCTGGGTGCCAGGATGACTGGTGTGCTGGGATGACTGGGACCATGAGGTCCGTGATTGGTCCACATCTGGGATGGCTGTATGTGAGCAGATCTCTCATTGGTTTCTCTTCATTTTGGCACAAAGGGGATTTTGGATAAGAGAAGCCATTTTACACCCATTCCAGGTCCATCTTGTGAGTTCACACTGAATTTAGTAAAGGAGCCAAGTATCCTGAATCAACTAAGCAAATCCGTGGAACCACTGGTGATCTGCTGGAAGGTTTGGCACCGTGAGCCTGCTGTTGTCGCGTCATACCCAATGTTTCTGATCTAACCTAGAAGGCCTGCAAGGGCGCTTCTACCCATTGGCATAATGGGACCAACTATTCTCGGCACCTCCAACTTAACCTGTAAGCGAGCATCTTCGGAAGTGTGCCTGGAACGGCCAGTGAACTGACGAGATTGCGCGGGGCCTTTGCCCTGGAACTGTTGCTGTCTCGAATTGGCACTTGAGACTTTGGAGACTGTAAACTATGGGTATAAGGCACTTCCCGTCGAGTTTCGTACACCTAGCATCCCTAGGTCTGGAATTAGGAGAGTACGCCTGAACCCGAGCCCATGCAGTCATTGTGTCGCCCAGCTGCGGTGACAAACTTTGTGGATGCCTTGCTTCTGTGCCCCCCTGTTCTCCCCTGTGCTCTCAGACTCACTGCAGTGGAACTGGCCTGATCCCCTCACCAGGAGCGGAGAAATCGCCACTGTCACGCCACAGAATCGTTCCTGGAACACAGCCCCTGAAAGTAGCAGAACCACTCAGCTGCAGGATTTGAACCTGCGACCAAAGTGAACTTGACTGCCAAAGTGTGGTCTGGAGTGCGCCAATGATAGGTGTGTTTTTGCAACCCTTACTGGTGGCCCCTGGTGCATCCATCCATTTTTACACACAAGTGTCCCCTAAAGGCCACTCTTCTTTATCGAGATAGCCTGTGCTACAGAGCTATTCCCAATTCTTGGATCCTGTTCTACCCCCTTGGGGAGACCCTCCTTGAATAGTGGGAACATATTCTTCACTGCCTCATCCACCTTCCTGAGTCGCTACAGACCCTGAAAGAGACCCAGTTTTGACTTAACCGCACAATCGTGGGCACCAGCACCGAAAGTACTTTTGAGCTCAAGGCTCCACTCATTTTAGGGACTGGACCTTATCTCGAATTAGGGTTTGAATTGTGAAGGACGGCCACAGAGATATTTGCACTGTATAACCCCTTTCCTTACAGGTTGTGGAACTGTACTATCCCTGTTGGCTATTGGTTGATGTATATATGTTTGCAAGATTAGTGTTGTGTTGGTTTTGTTATTATCGCTGAATATTTACTTTGTGTTTTACTTAAAAGACCTTTAATAAATGTATCTATATTTTTAATACACTCTTGACTGAGAGTCATTTGTGGTATCGCTTGCTGTGTTTGCTCATTGTGGGCTTTTATTCACCCTCACCCCTCCTGAGACCTAGTCTTGACCGCCGCCAATGCTACCTTGATTGTTCTGGCTTTTCCAGAAGGTTACCCTGTTCCAAGAAACTAGGTTGGCCTTCTGAACCTCTGCCCACCAGGTCAGAGTTCATAAATCCATCTCAACAGGGGCTGGCAACCGACATTTGTTAGAGAATGGCAGTTTGACAGGTTAGGCACCACAAGATTAAATGCATTGCCTTGGATCACACATGTTGGTTATGAGGTGAAACTGGGATTAAAGCCAATCTGCAATTTCTGCACTTGACACATTGTTTCCCAATTCTCATCATACAGCAAGGTACAATTATTTGTGAAAGTTTAGCTTCCAATGAACTAAAATAATACTCTGTTTTTGTAGAACTGACTTGGAAAGTACATACATCACATAATAACCCGACTTGACGATATTTGAAAACAAAACTCTATAAAAGCATGTCATGCAAGAAGAGAATGATTTCAGCTCTGTGTTCTCCATCATCAAGTTAAGTATAGAAGTACCAGAATATAAATTGGTGTGAGTTTAAAATATCTAATATGGGGTTCTATTGTTTTTTAAAGCTTTAAATACCAATACACAGACATCTTGGCTGTTATTTATAATGTGCATAAGTACCTTTGAAATTACATAAGAAAGCAACCAGTTTTTTTTGCTAAATAAGCACACCTGAACATATTCTCGCAAAGGCTGTGAGATTTTGTCATCTCTCTTCTGTATATAGCCCCTTCACTCAAATAGTCTTCATAAAAAGAAAGATCAAGATGGGCTAAACAATGGCACCAGTATGTGAGAAGGCAAACCTTCTAACCTAGGGCAGCAGAGTACTATACATTGAGACAAGATGTATCGTACAGGATCACTGTATCGTCTGCTGGCAAAGCGAGGATATGAGTCTCAACACTTTGGTCCCACACTCCTTAATTTGACTACCTAATCACCTTTTCCGACTAACACTTCATGCTCTTTATTGAGGTGGCTGCAAGTTTTAACAACCCTCATTTGCAGGAATCGAGCTCTAGACCTGCATCATACTGGTGCTATGTTAATTTTTATAGCCAGTGCTCTCTAATGAGGTACATTCTTTTGTAGAGTAGGAGGTGTTTATATCACAAAAAGTATATACACACTCAAGTTTATCAATATCAGATATTGGAAAGGCTTAGCCTACATTGCTGGTATTTGGTACTGTGATTTGGCATAGATGATATGATATTTTATTTGTATCGCAATATTTAATTTTATATGGACGCAAATCCCTCTGAGTGTCTAACACACTGAGCTATCTTCTGAAAAATCGTGGCATTCAAATGTATCAATATGCATTTCAATTTTCAGGGTTGCACAAAATTAATATATTCCACACAGAAGGGTGAGAATGCTGCGGGAGTTGTGCTATACTGAACGGACAAACTAGGGCAGATTCACACAATTTAGTACAAAGGAAAAAGGTGCAGTCGTTGCAGTTTTTTAAATTTGCATTCCTTTCACAAAGCTGCATTTAACCTTATTCTCAAAGCCGACGTGCGCATTTTAGGGGTGGCCGAACAATAATGCAAAGACTGCTACAAGCCATGTTAAAAATATTAGCGTCAGGAGTGTGCTCCCAACGCTAATGTATTACAGGTTCCCAGCATCCACATGGGTGCTTGGAGCATCGTTCAGAGTGACAGGCCTTCCTGTCACTGTGAAATGCAGTAAAAAAATAAAAATGCATTTCTATCTTTCTTTGAATAATAGAAATACAAGTGAGAGAGCAGCGGTTAACACCTTTCTTCTCACTCTTTAAAGAAAATGCACGAAAGGTTCAGAAATGAACCTATCATGTATTGGGCCTCTTCCCCTGCGCCTAGTCCAAACAGGCACAATGTTAGATCTTTCCTTTTTTAGCACATTTGAAGGCACGTTCAATTTGTGGTTTTGGCATGTGCATAGAAATGTGCAAAAATGCCCCCTTATTTGAGCAAATGCGCAAAGGGAGTGGAAAAGGGCATTTGAATGTGAGCATCTAAGCTGCACACATTCAGAGGCCTTTTGTGGATTTGGGTGCACCTTTGTTGGCGCAAGTGATGAGGTGCGTTAGCGCATTTCATCACTTGCACCGATAAAAGGTTTGAGAATCTGTCCCACTGTGTGTTCTACAGTGAATGCAGAACGCTTTATGGGGTTCATTGATCAGAAAAGAATATCATTGTGAACAACATTCAGGCCGCAGTTTTAGAGCTACAGCAGAGCACCATAAAACATCCCATCATGCTTTGTAAATAATGGGCACTAATGTCTTTGAAGCTGGCAGCCATCTAGGGGCCCTCTCTCCTAGGTGGGGGTTCAGGGCACAAGATCCTTTTGCTTTCCCATAAAGACGTCTCTGAAGGGGGAAGCCCCTTCCCACAAGGGGCTAGCTCAGACAGAGATTGGTCCAGGGAAGCAGCTGACTCAAGCATCCAATTGCAGCACATGGAACCTTCTAGATAGGAAGGGGAGAGCTATCAAATGCCAGCTGAAACAGTGAGAAGTGTGTGGGTGAAGTCAGAGAGCAGGCGAAGGAGCACCAAAATATCAGAAAGGGCTGTGGAACAGCTGGAGGAGAACTTGGGGGAGGCTTTTGAGTATTTGCAAAAAGAGCAGGTAAGGTGTTGGGGGTGAGAAAGGCTTACCAGCTGGGTGTGATTGGGTGAGGCGTTGGAGGGAATTCTGGAGGGAGAGTAGGAGAGAGAGAGAGTAGAAGAGAGCTCGAGAAAGAGTAGAGGAGAGAGAGAGAGGAGAGAGAGAGGAGAGAGAGAGAGGAGAGAGAGAGGAGAGAGAGAGAGGAGAGAGAGAGAGAGAGAGAAGGGAGCTGGAGACCGGAAAAGGAGGGAAGGAACGAGAAGGCCAGGAGACAGTTTGTAGAGAGACAGAGAGAAGACTAGTAGACGGAGTGTGGCGAGAGAGGGGAGACAGGTGTAGGTAGAGGAGAGCGAGAAAAGGTTTCAGAGGCGGTCACCCAGAAGAAGGCCACCAGGTCCAACAGACTACCCCGCTAGGTCACTTAGAAAGTCCCTGAGGGAGTTAGATAGCTAGGGTTATGGCTTTTAGGCCTCCCTACAATAGGGCTAGCCTAGACAGTCACGGTCACTTGGCTTTAGAAAGAATCTATGCTGTCATCAGACCTGTTTGAGTCGGGAGCCTGGACTGGAGAGGTGGGGGCCCCCCATCAAAGGACAAGGGAAAGAGGAAAGTGATTACCCAAAGCCAGCGAAGCATAAGGGCCTGTTTCTGTAAGATTATTTGTTTAATAAACACAGACAATGTATTCCAGTTGCCTTGTGACTCATTGAGAATCTTTACATAACGTGCTCCACTGAAAAGTAAACCTCTGCTCTCCAGGTGGTTTTGGTGGGTGTTATGGATTTAAACCTAAATCCAGAAAGCCTGGGCACATGATGCTGTGCCTTTCAGAAGATGTCAGTAACTGAACATATCAGGCTGCAATTGCCATACTATGTCATTAACCGCGGGGGTGTGAGGCTTTATATAGCACAGGATGCCTATACCTATGAGCTATGATTGTCATGAGGCCTTAACTGATATTATATGGCAGCCCCTGGGCATATCAGGCTGCCCCTGATGTATATCAATGTGAAAGGTGTTTGTACAGTGCACAGTGGCCATTCATATGGCTTCACAGAGCTTTATCCTTGCTCCAAGGTGTATTAGTTGCAAAAGGCCACCTACATGCCAGAACATGCTTATGTCTGGATGTCTAATGCTTTGGTTGCAGATTGCCTGTATGTGGCAATTTTAAGGTGAAAAATGGGGTCAGATGGGTGCCATGAACTGGCGCTGAGAATTTGTTTTGTGCAGCTTAATTGTGATGAGCTAAGCGGAGAGGGGAGTCCTGCATTAGGAGACCTCCAATAAAGGTTAGGGCCAGAGCCAGGGCCAGCCTTAGGGCAGGGCGGGCGGGGCGACTGCCCGGGGCACCATGCCCCCCAGGGTGCCATTAGCCCCCTGCCACGCCAGCTCGGGGCGTAGTGTGAGAAGGCACGGCAGGCACCCTTTTGTTATGAAATGCATCCGCTGCGGCAGGCACAATTAATAACAGTAGGGTGCTGATGCTTTGCATCAGCACCCTATTCACATGATTACCTCCCCGCTCCCACGTGGGAGCGAGGTGGTTTGCATTGGAATAGGGCGCTCATGCATTAGCATGAGCGCCCTATTCCAGTGATTGACCCCTTGCGATGCACCGAAGCAGGGAGGTAGAAACAAAATGGGGCAAATCCTGCCCCCTCACCCCCCGCCACTCCCCCTGTTCACCAAGGGTGCGCGGGGAGGGGGTTTTCAATTCGCCCAGGGTGCTGCTGCCTCTAAGGCCGGCCCTGGTTAGGACTATGGTATTGTGTCCCTCCGGCCCGATCTTGCTGTATGGGGTCGTCTGATAGAGTCCAGCCTGAGTGCAGGTGTGAGGGCAGGCATTAGCGACGTTAGGGACTAGCTGTGGGTCGTGCGAGGGATCGCTGCTCCAGGAGATGTGGCGAGTCACCCAGAGTTACTGTACAGAACACGCTAAGCAGTTGTCGGATCAAGTAGAGATGGGTGCATTCAAACCGCAAGTGGGAAACAGTCAGGGAGGGATATCATGGGATAGGAGGGGCAGGGTCTCTGGTAAAAAATACATCGCGGAAGCCAAGTACAAGGGGCCAAAGTGAATGTGATGGCCATTTCTCTTTTCTGTACCATGATACACATTATCATACTATGGCAGCTCTAATATTCCTGCCCATTGAGAGTGCCACACTTTTCCTGCTGAAAACCTAGGGTCACGGCGATGGTAGTGTATTGCGTGTGAGGCTTCCCTTCATGCACATCAGCTACTCCTGACATGTGGGGCTATAACTGGCAGAACATAGCAGGAAGTAGCCATGCGAGGCTAAATTGACTTTGTGTGTGTGCTCCAGGCCTAGCATGGAATTCCCCTCCCAGTTAGTACATCATTGGTAACCACAAAGCATTGTGTCTGCTTTTCGAAACCGTGTTACTTTATTTTACAAGTACTGTACCTTTTATTTTTTTACTTCAGTGCTTCACCTTCCTGTATAATAAAGCACTGAATCACACCTCGTTAGCTCCAAGCCAAAGGGAAGGTTGAGAGGTTTATGAGGACATTCAAGAAAACATTGCAGATCACTATGGATCAAACGTCTGATCTGGAGTTGGCAATCTAGAATTTTCTGCAAGAGTATTGATCACTTACAGATACAATATGGCAACCTGTGGCACCTTTACCAGGGTGATGCCAGCCTCTTCCACCTCGGGAGGATAACTCAGCGGCAACGTGCTCGCCTTGGAAGCGGAAGCAAGACAACACGGAGCACCACAGGTTCGATCCCTGGGTCCGTGCTTAGAAACCTCTGGGTATTAAACGCGTTATTAATAACCTATAATATCATATAACACCAGCACCGGTGGATGTGGAAAGATGTTGGCAGCAGTGCACTGCATGAGTAAGGAAGAGCCAAGCAGCTTGGTGATCAGAACTAATGGTTGGCATCACAAAGTGACTCTGGACCAATCAGAGGCCATACCAACCAACTTTATTTGTGTTGCTATCACAGGGGTTAATCAATACCAAACACTGGAAAGCAAAATAACAAAGATAACCTTAATATGAGCCAGGATAGTGTTTCACTTAGACAGGTTCAACTCCCTCGGGGCATCTCCCGAATGGCTGCCCCACCTCAATGACCCTGCTAGAGTCAGGAGGGAGAAATGTACAAAGGCAAAAGTCTACAAGTTCTCGTTCAGCCCACATCCTGGTTTCTACCAGTTGCTTGACACAACAAAACGGTTCTGGGGTAATGTACAGCGTTAGTCAGATAGGGAAAACGTTCAGAATGCACATAGGAGTGCCTCTCACTATTCTCCTGGTGGATTGTCGGCCCCTCTATCCTTTCATTCACATTCTCAGTGTGAAGTCTCGTTCTGCAACTTCCTGCTTTCTTGGCTGGCTCGTTGGGTTGATTGGGGTCAGCAGGGCCACCTCCTACTGGATCTCAGGTCTGGAAAGGGAGATGTTGACAGCCTGGCCAGACGTTGGATCTGTGATTGCGTTTCGCAGGGGCCCAGCCTTAAATCAACAGGAGGCCTCTCAATGGATTTCACTGACGGTACACTAGGCCTCTTGCCACCTCTGTGTCTCAGGGTTCTGGCTCTGTTGCCCAGCAGCCCAGTCACACTCTCCTCTTTGCTGTTTCACTACATACTCGTACCTAAATGGACCTCTCTATCTCTACTCGCCTCTATCCTGGTTTGCCATACGCTCGTTCCGCCACCGAACCAAGTCTTCCCCTTTCTAGAGTCACGGTTGCCCTTTTCCACAATACAACCTATCTTTTCTGGCCCACATGTTCTTCCCTCTGATCACCTCTTCTCTCCCCATTATGATATTCCTCTACACCTCAGCTTTCACCCTCCTCTTGTTCCTCTACTGAACCCCTGGTTGTTGTTCTGTTGTCACTCTCTTCCTCCTCTATCCAATCCCCCTCCCCTCTCCTTGTTTGGTAGTATCCTCTTCACCCGCCAATCATGCTTCTCGGCCTGGTCCTCTCTTGAACTTCTGATGTTCCTCTTCTTCTCCTGTCCACTATTTCATCCTCCTCTTCTTCCTCCTCCTCCTCCTCCTCCTCTCTCTAACTCCCGACCTCCTCCTGTTAGTTTATCTCATTTCTCCTCCGAATGAACTCCCTCTAAACCCGCCCACACCCTTCTTCTGAAGATCCTGCCTTGTAAAGACTTCAAGATCTCCGTGGAAATCACGTGATGGGTTAACTGTGTTTTACCGCAACCGCCTGGTTGCCTCACAAGCCCTGCCCCCTCTTTACGAGTTTCCGCAGAGAGGACCGATAAAGGATGCTGCTGCCATCTTCATTCTGTTTCATGCATGGGCAAAGAATGCTGAGTGCATTGGAGCTTCGTGCTCCGCAAACAGGAGCACTTACCCTTGGTTGCGCTGCTGATGAGATGATCTTTCATTGTGGGTGTTTATGCTCCTCACTGCGTCTTGCATGTGGCCTGTGTCTAATGTCTGTAATGATTGTATCACTCAGCCGCCGGTCTCTGCGGATACCAGAGAATTGTGCTGTGACAGCACTTTATGTTTGGGTTCAAAGCTATGGTTCTCTGGAAGGATAGACATTTTCAGATCTCAGGCAGTTCTCATTTCCTGAAAGAGACATTACCACATGATGGCAAATTGCAGAGCCCCTGTCTCCGACTGCACGGTTGGTTGGGTTGGCCAGGGTATATCCCCCCCCCTCCCTCTGCCACCAGGTCCAACATCATGATGCAAGTGCCGATGCCCGACACGCTGGCCAACCCAACCATTACCCCATTATGTCTCGGGAAGATAGCTCAGGGGCAATGTTCTTGCCTTAGAAGCAAGATGACACGGAGCAACACAGGTTCGATCCCCGGGTTCACGCTTAGAAACCTCTGGGTATTAAGCGCGTTATAAATAACCAATTCAATAAAAAAAATAAGGTACAGGCAAAGGACCTCGTCACATTGGTGATCTGGCTGAAATTCCAGACAAACTCCTTTGTGGGACGTTCTGCATGCCATCTCAAGGCAATTCATTCTCTGTGACAGAATGCAAGGCCACAATATTAACAACTTCAACAAGGGACACTATTGTCACCTATAATGGGTCATGATTAAAGAAATTTTTGGATCAAGTGTCACTGAGCTATGCAAAGCTTTGTCCACCCCATGATGTGTTGGATCAAGGTCTGACTGGGAATCAGGCTGGGAGTGACCTGCAGGGCACTGTTCAAATGGCAAGCCCATGATAGTGTGGGCCAGTTTAGTGGGTTGGAGTGGCCAGTTTCGTAGCAACAGTGGGCTAGTTTGATGAGGTTCTTCCCTGTGTAGCTAGTAGTTTTCAGCAGTGTTACTGAACAAATATTTTTTTAAATGATCAATCTGCAACACATTTAATCAAAAATCTCCTTTTGGTTGGTACTCAAATGGTCTGTCACAAAAGTAACAAATTGCCATTTAAGGCTTTAGGCTGCTTTTTTATTGGTTTCGATTGAATTTTATGCCAGAGTCCAACCCTGCTGGCGATGCTACCTTGAATGAGGAAGAGAGTCTTGGTCTGTCTTCTTCACCCGACTCTGACGCAGAGGAGATGCTGGCTCCCTTCAGATCAAGGAACTTTCACAAATGAGACATCAGATGTTCATGCATTTGAGCATTTAAGGACTCTCAGGAAGGAGGGGATACATCATAACCCAAAGGTGTCTCACCCACTAGTCCTCAGAGATCTGTCGTCCAGGTGGCCAGAACACGGCCATCGCTATTGGATCGAGTTCCTGGGGGTGGACCAGTGGGTGAAGATCACATGGGCGAGGGGTCTTCGGGAGTGGAAGTGGAACACAGAGGGTTGAGACGCGATATCCCCTTCCTTGCAACACCTTTTCCCCATCCTATCCTGCAGGATATTGAAAAGTTTTCCCCCTCTCCCCTTTTCCCACACAAACACTTGCTTACACTATAACAGACAACAGACTAACACCAGAGTCATTTACCTGACATGTCCCAACATACGGGTCAGACAGAGTCAGGCACTTAACAATAATCACGCACAACTGACAGCCCTTTACCTTCCCGACATAGATAAATGGCGTAACAGTAAAGCACACTTCGAGCATGGCTGAACGCACGAGGAGACAGCAACATCAAACCGGCAGTTGAAACGGAGAAGAAAGGTCAGTGAGACCTGGAAGGATGACAAAGGGGGAGTTGCCCTTGCCCTTTTCACCTCCGACCCGCGAAGCCTTCGAAAGGGAAATCATAAGGCTGGGAGCTACAGCTGGTGTGCGGAGCAGCAGACGTCAATGATACATAGGGCCTCCCGCTTTGATAACAGGCGGAGAGGCGAGCTGGCTACCATGGTACTATCCTTGACTCCAGAGAACAAAGAAGCCAACAGGTTCAGCACAGCCGGTGAGGCAGAGGAGACTGATCGTAAACCGAACTGTGTTAAGCCCAAGGTTGCAAGTGGCAACATTTTGAACGCAAGGAATCCTAAGAGAAAGCACTTGTGTATGTGTTTGAACTTTAAAGAAAGCCCAGTTGAGGTCCAGGTGCAGAGGGGTCTGGAGCCACGTGGGTGCTCATTCGAAAGACTCTGTCCGGGGCCTGTTTAAGAAACTACAAGAACCAGAAGGCCCTATGAAAGGATGGCGTGAAGCTTCAGAGTGGTCCCATAAGGGTTACGTCAAATCCTTTATACAATCAAAAGTCTCTGACCCGTTGCCAGATAAAAGCTAGGATAAGGGAACCCCACGTTCCGATAAGATTGCGAACTATGGAATAAGGCAAGTGTGAACCCGACAGAGGGGTACCGAAAGAAAGCTAGGAGAAAGGACTAACGCTTTCTGGTGAAATTTAGTAAAACATGAACTGTGTTAAAGAAAGCCGTAGTGAACACGACGGAGGGAGGCCCGAGTTGCAGTTGCAAGCAGGATCTGAGCCCAGCAGAGGGAGATCCCAGGGGAAAAGAGCAATCGCTCAGATACAGGATTACCGAAGGAACTTTTGTTTGTTTGTTACTTTGAACCAGCAGGTCTTCTAAAGCAAGAGACTTTCAGGAAAGAGACTTAGCGTCTGAAGGTGCTGGCATCATTGAACATGAACTGTGAACATAGTGCTGACAAGGCCAAGTAGTGTGCTGTGCTCAAGAGTCCCGCCTTGTCCCGTGCTTCAAACGTGGGGAAGGGAGACCCAGCCATACCATCCTGACTCTTCATTTTGTGAACACTTCTTTCTTTTCTGATGAACATTATCCCACACTCTTTTTGTAATTTAGTAATAAGGATTGGCAATAGTTTCTTTTGTAGTATAGGCCCTTTCTATTTGACAAGACGCCACTAGGACTGCCTTATTATCTGATGGTCGTAGCTTGCTCCCATCTTAGATTAGGCGTTTATCTCACCCATTATAAAGTTCAATTAACACCCTTGAACTGTGATCACTTGCATCTGTTCCTTCCACTCGTAGCTTGCTGTTGTTTTAGGAGGAATGCTATGTATAGGGGACACACGTAGGTTGCTTTGCCTTAAGAATGTCTGCAGTTTGGACACTTGGACACTTGCTCTCCGCACCCACAAACTGCCTGATGTGTCTGTTCTGCAGCACTGCTCTGTGCCTCCATGTCCTGAATGATCACGATCTACTGCCTCATCCGGGGTACACATCAATACCAATCCCCAATCCAAAGGATACAGAGCCCCAGTCCCTTTGATACCCAAAGAGAGGGAGACTCTGATGTGTAATAAAGAACACAATTAATCCGAAAAATGGGGGGTTCTCTGAGCTATGGATTCCCTCAGAGCAGTCTGGGTGGCTCAACTGATCCACAATATTGACTACGTTTAGGAGTGTGTTCCAATCATTAAGACAAAGGACTGGGGACTTTCTTAACCATGTTTCAGTTTTAATGACAATTATTGTGTCAACATAAGCAATGATCAAGCAAATGTGCATCTAGTGTTTCCCACTATGTCAGAACGTATGTAATTGTTTCTGGAAAAGTACTGTTCACTTGGTTGTTGCTTCTCGAAACAGCACAATGCCATTGGCCTGTCCAATGTGTACTGGCAATCACTGCAGTGTCTGTATCTAGCTGGGAAGGGGGATTGGACCCCTTTCCCTTTGATTGAAGGTTATAGCCATGCATCTGGACGGAATCAGTTGAAAAGTCTGAATGGGAGATATTTACCGAACCGCCAAAAAGTTTGAGCAAATCCCCCATTAAGTGGCGGGAGCTGCAGGGGTGTCCCCCGCACCCTTGCTCACTGTATTGTGAGCGGGAGTTTCGGGGGTCCCCCCGCAGCCGGTCCTGAAAATAAAAAATAAAAAAAGGAAGGGACCCTGCGGCGCCGTTTCCCGATCACGGCAGCAAGGTAAGTAGGAGGGGTGGGGGTGTGGAACAAGTTGGAAATGTTCAGGGGAGAAAAGACCAAAGGTTATTTTGGAAAAATAATCTTCAGTCTTTTTTCCCTCAAACATTTCCATCTCGGGCTTTCAACAACGATGCCATTTGGACACCCAATATCTCTTGGAATATCGCATTGCTTCTAAATAAAAAAATACACTGGGCTCTTATATGGCACTTCAAGGAAACCCAGCTTCGTAGGGAGGGACCTGGTGTCGAACCCGTGCCGATCTGTGTTGTCTTGCTTCCAAGACAAGCACATCACCCCTGGACTATGCTCGCAGCCTCGCTAAGAAGATAGCAACGTATAGGTTGAAACAATCTAGGTAATGTGATATTTAATATATATATATATATATTTGAACCTTTAATTTGGAATTGTAATGTTAGTGAATAGATAGTGGTATTGATGTATATGTAAGACACACAGCACGATGGTCTTGCACTTGCATGCCACATGACGCAGGTTTCCTTCTCCCCTTAGGAGTGTAGTCTTCCGGAAACCCGGAGGTGAAGTCAGAGAATGGCGTCCATGCATTATTCATATATAAACACCAATCTGTTATCAATAATGCAGCGCCTCAAGTACTTGGAAAAACATTTTCCTCCTCATACCGCACCCCGAGGCGGACTGTCCATTTCAATCTTTTCCACTGAAGTGGCTCACATCCGCTCGCAGCTTCTGCGCGCCGAAACACCCACCTCCTTAATGCCGTCCAAAAGCAGTGTTGTTGCATGTATTTGCCATATTTTTGGCCGCATTAGGGTTGAAGAGGAAGATGTGTCTACCCAGCCGACATCTTGTGCCCATTCAGACAATTGAACATATAAGCGACATGCCATCCTTTCGGAGAATCTGGGTTTTTACTGGGGGCTCTGCGTATCTGCATCACATGAACTGGTCTGAATATGTGCATGCGCTCCACATGCTAATAGAACAGCGGGGAGCTATCCATGTAAATGTATAACAATGTTAATTGATTATGATCTTTTGTGGTAAAAGGTGCTCCACACAGTTATATATGATATGATGGGTAATTTATAACGCGCTTAATACCCAGAGGTTTCTAATCGCGGACCCAGGAATCGAACCTATGGTGCTCTGTGTCGTCTTGCTTCCAAGGCGAGCACGTTGCCCCTGAGCTATCCTCCCGAGTGACTCTTGTGCTTCTTATTGGCCCTGCCGGCTCACTCATGGGGTGTCTTGGAAGATAGGATATGACCCTGGCCAGTCTTTCTGGAGCAAGAATCAATTTAGAAGAAATCTGGTAGCCAGGCTTGAGTGGCAAACACTCTAAAGAGATGTGCCACATGTCGACTTTGGTCCCACTGTGAAACCATAAACCTTTCCAGGAAAAGACCAGCAGGATTCCAACCAATCAGAAGCACCAAAGCTACACTAGTAGTCATCACAGAATCCATTCTTAAGATGACAATAGCCAAGACTTCTCCCATTTTCATATTCCTTCGGGGACCTCTTCCAAGAGATTGTCATCTCTTCAGGGATACATCAGCTATGGTTTTCTTAGTGGATACCTTTTCACAAAGATTTGAAGCGGAATAGTCATAGCTGCTGCTGTTAAGCATGGCACAATTTCAAGCTGCCAGCTTACAGGTAGTAGGGGGGTGGGACCCCTGCAGAGGCATTTGGCTGCTCCTCGACAACAGTGACAGCAAAATTAAAATCAATTATAAAAAAATCCATACAATATTGATAGATACTTCAAATCAAGTTTCCTATTAAAAAAAAAAGTAGTTCTCACATTCCTTCAATGCCAGTCCTGCTCTTCTCAACCATGACCTATGGAGATATTGTGCAATCAAAAAAGACTGTGCTCACATCATTAGTGCTTCTACAGAATGTCACTGCTGCTTCAGTTTTCCTAAGACCTTTTAATCTAAATAAAGGGACAAGAGAGCATCTCCTGAGATCCAGGTACCCAGGACAAAAAAGCAAGAGATGTTTTGTTGTTTCCTCCAGGTTACCACAGACTTTATATTGTGTATCTGAGGAGTGAGGAAACCTTGCCGTAAAAGAGGCCACCTTTAACGTAAAAGAGGCCACCTTTAACGTGTTAGGGCAGAGTTGAAGAAACAGGGCCTGAGCATACCCAAGTGCCACACAGTCTAAATATGGCTCAAAGCCCTCAGTTTGTTTCAACATTACATTTGGAACACCAGTCTTCAGTGCAGCGCATGCCCTTCTCATATTGCTAATCATGGCATCATTGCACTTTATTTTAGCCACCTTTTTCGAAAACGGTAGTAATTCCACAGGATTGGACCAGAAAGTTGGTAGATTAAGATCCTCAAACCCTTTCCAAATCTTCCTGAGCCATGGGAGAGATCTCGATCCGGGGACTTTCTACAAGCTGACAATCCCTTCCCTATTTTTGCTGAATCCCTGAGTACTCCACAACATGGTCCAAAATAATAGAGGCTTGGTTGCTGCAACTTCAGACAAGGGCTTCAGGTTGCCCTGCCAGCAGAAGCTGGCCATCGGTGCGCCCTTGGGCTGCATAAGTAGCAACCTTAAGAAGTGGTTATATGCCACATTAATCTGTGTGCTGCCGCTAACACAACAATCCCACAGTTCTGCTCCGTAAAGGGTTGCTGTCCATCACTGGGCTTTGTACAGGTCAATGGCAGGTGAAATTGCACCTTTCCCATGTGTACTAAAAAAGCAACGTATTCTGCTGCTATATTTTTCTAGGGTTGTCACAGCCTTAGTACAAAAGGCTTCCCAAGTTAAATCTTCTGTGAACCTAATCCCCAGACAATCGTAACACCATACTTGCTCCAACATACACGCTCCTATTAATATCCTCAGATTAATTTTTGTACTTTTTGTGCAGCCAAACAACATCACCTTCGTTTTTTCTGTGTTGAGCTCTATAGACAGTTTTTCACACTTTTATGTTCAAGTTATGTCTTAAGCCCATAGGGGCAGTGGATAACAAAACTGCATCATCTGCATAGGAGAGAGCTGGGAATATATTTGTTCCAAGTTTAGGGGAATCAAGATCACAAGCTAACAACTTTCAATTATTACATTTATATACAGGCTAAAAAGGAGGAGGGCCAACACACACCCCTGTTGCACCCCCCTCTCTACTGGAAAAGTGTCTGTGGTCTCCCCACCCAGCCTCCACCTTACAGAGGCTCAGTTGTCAGTATAAAATGACTACATGTTAGACAACACCGAATCTGGTACCCTCATGCTTCTCAGCACTGACCACGGCTTACATCGAAATACACTATCGAATGCTGTGCGTAAATCTACGAAAACAGCATAAATCCTCTTGGGTTGCAAAGTGATGCATTTGGCCAGGACTGCTTACAGCCGAAGGCATTGGTCCACTGTGCCAATCCCCGACTGGAAACCAGCCTGCAGATGATTTATTAGATTTCCCTCACCGGCCCAACACTGTAGGCGAGTCAGCAATACCTTTGCACAGACCTTCGACACTGCATCTAGCGGTGAGATCGGTCTATAGTACACTGGGTTCGTATTGTCTTTCTTGTACAGGGGAATGATGATTGCTTCACGCCATGATTGGGGCACATCTCCCGTACAAGAAATTATTTGTATAGCGGCCAATATGACAACATTCACGACAAGTAGGAGACACAGGAAATGATTTGTATAGCGGCCAATATGACAACATTCACGACAAGTAGAAGAGACAGGTTGGCAGAGCTTGTAACCAACTTTGTTCTGTTATTGCCAACTCTACCACTGCAGCACATTAAATGAGGACAATTAAATCTTATACATGAAGCGCTTTAGCCTCCTAAAATCTTTTCATTATGGAGGAGCCGCGCCGGCCCTGGAGAGCTCACTGAGCAGTCTGTTGCACCTTAGGAAGCACTCCTGGGCTGGCTTCAACTGTCATGGATAAACACAGTTTCCCTTTGAAAGTTTGTACCCCAGCCTTGCATGTTGAATGGGCCATGCAAGCCCAGGAGTGCTGTGCTTCGCTGTCCTTGCATGGCCATCAGAGATGAATGCTGGGGTACTGTACAATTGTATGTACGTGGTGGCACTCCCGCTCCTCTCTGCACATACAAACTGGTCAGAGTGCTGCATCAGTAGCAATCTGGTTCATGTGTGCATGTGAAGGAACCAGGAAATGTTCTGCTTTCTGGTTCCTGTTTTCCGCTATGCAGAAGCCAGAGGGCTTTCTGAAGGCTGCAGCGGAGCTCTGTGAGGATCGGCCAGGGCTGCTTGTAGGTAAGATTTTCTTTTGATGTATTATGTGTGTAAATCAGTGTGTGTATGATCTATGGGTGTGTGTCTGAATGCTGTGTGTGGATGGAGTGTGAGCATGTGTGTTTTTTCTGGGTCAGCGAGCGTGTGGGGGTGCAGCAACAAATGTTTTACTGGGCATCTATACTAGATGGCCATTAAAAAATTCATCAACCTTTCTTTTATCAACGAGCAATGAATAAAACAAACTATGACGTGTTATTACCTGGCTAGACTGGTATTTAGTGGTAGCCAGTCTAGTCATTTCTTATTGTAGCAAGACATTTGTATTTACTGGATATCCATGGACAAAGCAAGCAAGCAAAGCAACCATGATATGTATTATTACTTTGTTAGAATGGCCTTTTAGGTAGCCAGCCTAGTCCTTTCTTACCGTGGCATGACATGTTTTACTGTGCATGTATGATAAACCAAGAATGGTATGTGTTATTACTTGGCTAGACTGGCATTTTGAGGCAGCCGTTCTTGCCATTTCTTACTGTAGCATGACATTTTTTACTGGGCATCTATGATAAACCAAGCATGGTATGTGTTATTACGGTCATGGGCCGCTGGTGTTTGGGACCCATCCGCGCAGCGATCCAGCGTTGGAAACTACCTTGGCGTTTCCCGGGACACCACAACAGGAAAACCACACATCCAGCCAGGTTTTGCAGCAGACGGTGGGCGTCATGGCATAATATGCAGGCACGAGGTCTGGGGTGGGAGGCACAACTATATCATAGTATTCACTGAATGGTGGCTAAATTGAATTTGTAGTGAGGTTCTGTGTGGTTAATTCGAGCTCAATTTCAGGTGCAGCAGGGAGAACCTCGAGGGCACTCGGGGTTCGAGAAAACGAAAGCAAAAGACACACACCAGTTGTTGCCAGCTGGGAGCCCTAAGCTGCACTCTGAGGGGGGCATAGACCCCAGGATGATTTATACCTTGTGAGCCCAATTCAGCTTCGATTAAGAAGTCTGTAGACTCACAATGGCCTTTTCGACAAACATCATTCCAATTAGATATAATCCACATAGGTTAAGCAATATTCACTTGATAGTCTATAATAGTCTCTATCAGTCTGCTTGTCTACGGACAGGAACCACAAGGCTGAGACAGAACAGGCATTGAGTAGAACAAAAAGTTTTTTATATTGGTGCCATAAAATAATATCACACTCTTAACATAAAGTGTGGAATACCGCTTCATCAGGTGTTTAAAGTCATACAGTTCCAGAGGCAATGTTAATCATACCACCAGGCTGAAAGCAACGCTTCCAGAAAACATGACATGTAAGCAATAATGCAGCTTGTACACAGAATAATTCAGTAGTGTAAGTAATCACAAAAAAGAATTCAATAGTGTAAGTAATCACAAAAAAGAGAATTCCTTTGTGACCAAAAAGTCACTTAAACATGTTAATCCTTCTGATCAGTATAATTCATTCTGGTCTGAACTTCCTGAAGACACGCCTTTGTCAAACATGTATGCCGACGCATTTCGGATTAATTAAAATCCATCTCCAGGGCAAGGTGTGTGTTTAGTTTCAACAGGGTTCAGGTCAGATTCCTAAAACGGATAGAGATGAACTAATTAGACCTCTGGGGCAACCGAGAGATTTGTCAAGTAGCTTTAAGCGGGTAAAAGTCCACTAACCTTAATCAATGTGAAAGAAAGGAATACCGGTAGTTATCTGTGGAAAAAATGTAAACCAACACCAGTTGTAAGTATCCATTATGACGCAAAAGTCTCGTCATCAAGAGGTATAATAGTGGTCTGCTCTACTCACCCGGTTGGAAGATTACATCCTCTTCACGGGTAATATGGAGGTGACGGGCTGTGGTTCCAAGTGTGAGGCACCAAAGGCACATGGAGATGTGAAGGTTCATGTACACTCTGATTACGTCATCATTCGTGGAAAGATCTATAAGTAAAGATTCATGACTCCATTAGAATTGAGTGAAATTAAGTAGATTTTGACTGAGGTCCCTATATGGTCAAAGAGCTAGACTGTATAGTTGTTAAAATGCTCGATACTACAATATTAAATAATCTCATGACGTGTTAATATGCACGCCAAGTGCACCCTCGTCTACCGAAGAGCACGCTGTACTTTAGGTGACCCAAATGGCGAGAAAAGCAGCATAACATGGAAAGCAACCAACTGCTCCTTCTCTCTGGGGATCATCACAACATATTCATGGTCAAGAGTGACCAGTGTCTCAAGGCTAGTGGGTCTCCCTAGACTAATTGAATACACATCAGTTCATTTGTGTGTTTTTGTGTATAAAGTATCTTACTCTCCCAGTGCACACACCGTTGACATTCTACATATTTTATCTCAGTGTCTCAGCAAGTTTAGCAGATAATCTACTCCCAAGCTCTGGAGTTGTATCATAACCTCCCGGTGCCAAAGCCGTTCACAATCTGAAATGACCCAGTGGTGCCCAATCACTGGTTCATTTTTATGTAGGTTGCAGCGAGCTCATATGTTAACAGACATCTATTACACCATATTTTGACAAAAAGTTCTTACTCAGGATCAGACCTTGAGCACACTACAATTGGTGCTGTAGGAAACATTGTTAGAAACCACTACAGCAAAGCACTATAAGAAACACATTAGATCAAATTCACAGTTCATTTCTCTTGGGTTCAGATAGTCCAATAAATCAATCCAAGCAATCTCCCTCTGGAATAGTTTCCTATGGACATCACCACCCCTCGAGCCAACCTTTACTTGTTCCAAAATCATACATTTTAGTTGGGCAATGGAATGTCTTGCTTCCAAAAAATGCATTGACACTGGTGATCTAAGGCTTTTTGTCCTAATGTTCGATTTGTGCTCAGTCCAGCGTAATCTGGCCTTTCGCATAGCAATCCCAACATAGTAGAAGCCACAAGGGCATTTAAGGGCATATACTACATTGGTGGAATCACAGGTGCAGGAGTGTTTAAGCATGATCGGCTTCCCTGGTGTGGATGTGAAATTGTGTTACCTGTGAGGATATTACTACAATGTTAACTGTTATGACAAGCCTGTATCCCCTTGTATCTTGTAGCTGGTCCTTGGGGCAGAGCTAAATATGCTCTCACTAGACTGTTTCTTAGGGCATTACTATTTCTGTAGGCAAAAATTGGTGGTTGCTGAAAGAGTGATTGTGTCTGAGGGTCCATTTGTAACATTGGCCAGTTTCTTTGGATTATGTTCTTGATTGTTTTACTCTGAGCCGAGTAAGTGGTAACATACACCAACGAGTCATCATTATTTCGATTATTGGGTGTCAATAAGGTTGCTCTCTCAATCGATGTCACTTTCTCCTCAATTTGCGCTATAATGGTTGGATTGTAACCTCTTTCCTTGAATTTCTGACGTAAGACTGTTGATTGTCTCACAAATTCAGTGTCTTCAAAAATATTCCTTCGATAGCGTAGGAATTGGCTAAGGGGGACACTATCAGTTGTCCTTCGAGGATGGAAACTTGTTGCCAGTAGGAGGCCATTTCTGTCCGTGGCTTTGGTAAAAATCTGTGTCTCTAGATTTTCTCCTTTGACATAAACATCAACATCCAGGAAATTGATAATGACTTAGCTCGTCTGTGTAGTAAACTTAATCCGTGGGTGCATATCATTCATCATACAGAAGAATTCATATAGCTCATCCTCTGGACCTGACCAGATGCCAAATACATCATCTATGTATCTTACGAAAATGCTGAGATGGTGTAACCACCTTGCTGATGTCAGGACATGTTCTGTCTCCAACGGATACATATAGGTGTTGGCGTAAACTGGAGCCATAGCAGCCCCCATACTGGTGCCCGAGACTTGGAGGTAGAATTTATCTTGGAATCTAAAAAAGTTATTCATTAGCACCAGTTTAAGCAATGTCAGTACAAATATCTTGTCGCCCTTGCAGTTATCACATCTGAGTAATAACCATTCCACTGCCTCTAGACCTGCTTCGTGTGGGATATTGGTATAGAGAGAGGTTACATCCATGGTGAATAGAGTGTCCCTATCTTTGATAAACTCAGTTTCCTTCAATTTTGTCAGGAAGTGAGTGGTATCCTTGATGTAAATTGGAGTATCCTGTATGAGGGGTTGTAGAATTGTGTCCAAATATTTTGCCAATGGTTCTAATAGGCTGTCTGTTGCTGCTATGATAGGACGCCCTGGTGGATCTATTAGTGTCTTGTGCATTTTTGGAAGGATATAGATCACTGGAATAATTGGGTATGTCTTCTCAAGGTATTTGCGTGTTTTTTCTGAGATCACTTCTCTCGTTTCAGCCTCATCAAGAACCTCCTTTATCAGGTTCCTTACTTGTTCAGTTGGATCGTAGTCAACTTCCTGATAAATTTCTTGATCTGCTAACTGTCGTTCGATTTCTGCAATGTATTTGATCTTGTCCATCAAGACAAGAGCGCCCCCTTTGTCAGCAGGTTTAAAAATGATCTCATTATTGTCAAGTAGCCTTTTCAGTGTTTGACGTTCACAACTTGTGAAGTTCCCTCTTTCCCTAGTTCTGAAGGGAATTTTCTTAAACTGGTCCAAGACAGTTCTTTCAAACACCGTCAGAACATGATTATTAATGGGGGGATTGAATGTGGACCTTGGTGTCATTTCGAGGAAGTCAGAAGGTTCTCTTGTGTCTTCCTCTTCTGCCAGATAATTAAAGAAGACTTTCAGTTTCAGTTTTCTCATCAGTTTAAAAAAACCAATCTTTTCTCTCAGTAGGCTGGTGTTATACTGAGGAACGAATGAGAGGCCTTTATGAAGGACTCTAGATTCCATGCGAGTCCATTGGTAGGATGAGATGTTGACTACTATGTCCTTTTCCCGGTCTGTTTCTTCCTTTCTGATTTTTTTCTTCCCTTGTCCACGTCTGGTTGGTCCTTTTCTAAAAAAGGAGCGGCCCTCGGGACGGTGTCCTCAACCCTTGAAGTTGAAGGTGTTGATGCTCCAGTATCTGTGGTTGTTTCAAGTTCTGTACTTGATGCTTCCAAGGAGATCGTTTCTGTCTTCACAGGGTCTGTTTTTGGCGGGCGTGGTTGAAGAGGTCTTGGAGTTTGGAGACCGTAATACTCTTGCCACGTGTACACTATATCGAGTTTATAATCCTGAGTGTCCCATCTGAACTTTCGTATTTTCTTAGTTTCTAGCTCCTTTTTGTACTTGGCTAGTTTCTTATTCGTTTCATCCAATATTTGTTTTAACTGGTCTGCAGTGAAGCTTTTACTGAGAGTTCCTTTGATCGTGTCGATTTCTTCATCGAGTGTTGTTAGGCTGTGAGAAAGTTCTTCGATCGTCAATAGGATGAGATCTAGTGAGCACTTATTAAGAATTTGTCTCCATTTCTTCACAAAGTTCGGACTCTCTTTACATAAGGTCGGCTCTAGGTTCACTCTGAGGCCTCGAGGAATTCTTTGTGCTTTGTAGTAGTGTGCTAATGTAGTTGCGGGTAGTTTTAAATTTATTTCTCTCCGTATTTTCCACTCTAATTGTTTGATTAGTGCTTCTGGTTTATCTGAGGAGATCAACTCGTCTCCTGTAGTCTTGATCAAACCTAAGATCCTCTTCGCTTCTTCCTCACTGAAGCCTAGAGATACAGCTCTGTTATTGGTGGTAGTGTCAATATATGGCACGCACATGTCACTGAATTACCGGGAAATAAAGGGCATCTGATTCCGGACCGCTTTACTTCCTAACGAGCACCGGCAGTTGTGTGGCATCTCCGGTGCTGCTTCTTCCTTCATTCTTGTTTGTGGATTTGACTTCGGGGTGCTTTCCGTGCACTCTTCTTGTTTTTCCCTTGTTGGCTTGGCGCTGACCCTGGATTGCTCTTAGATACTTGGAATTTTGGATTTTTTACCTGGTGTATGGAACCCTGGACTGCCCTTGGATTGCCTTGTTTTTTCTTCTCTGGATTCTTCGAACTTTGGATTTATGGTCTGGTTGTTCTGCCCTGGAATATTTTGGATTACTTGCTTGTTTCTTGCAGCTGGTACTGACCTCCCTTCTGCCCCTCATATTCCCAGCTTCAGGTAAGATCACTGATAAATACTTATTGCAGGTGGTCCATTAAATTGGTTAGCACCTAACCATGTGCATTTTCTCCTTGCAGCCTAAAGGAACCACTCGGTTTACCTCCAGATCTTTCACTCAATTCTGTGTTTCTCCAGTCTGACAATTACTTGGCTAGACTGGCATTTTGGTGCAGCCAGTCAAGCCCTTTTTATTAAATTAAATTTTTATTATCATATATTAAGGAACAAAATATAAAAATCACATTTAGCCACGTGTAACTGCCAGTCGTTCCAGTTAAAACCTCCTCCCCTTCCCCCCCACTTAAACCAGGGCATCATGCAATTTCTCAGAATTTGAAGCCCAACCATTCCATAACATTGGAAATATATCCCCAGCCGGGTCAACGTACAACCGTCAATTAACAAAACGTTCTAAATAGGGCCCTTCACCCCCTCCACTCACCCACTCCTACCTCCCCCAACTAAACCGGTTTCCGCCTCTGGATTCTTGGTGTACTACGGGTCCCAACTATTTGCTGTCTCTGAAGCATTTCCACACATGCATACACGCTCTGGTATGTCGTCTCCCCCTGAGGTGCTCCATTCCTTGTACACCCACTTCCTTATCTGTAGAGACTGGAGAGTCTTCTACTTCCACCTCCCAGCTATATAGGTGCGTACTGCAGTGCTCTCTAAATGTCTCCAGGTTACCATTCACTACTGCTGTCCATTTGTCCGTCACCATCATGGCGTACACTTTTTGTTCCTACACCTCTTTGGAATGGAGTTTTGCATCTTTCCACCATTGGCCGATGGCCAGCCGTCACATTCTAAGCATGGATTCCCACATCCTGGGGAGCCTATGCTCATTCCTCTCCTTGGTTGGGACACCCAAGAGCATTTGTAACAGGTCTAAACCCAACTGAATCTCTGTAATATCTTTCATCCAGCTCAACACTTCATGCTAGAAAATCTCCACCTCGGGACACCACCACCACATGTGCGAAAGGGATCCCACCTGGCCACATCCCCTGGGACAGAGAGTAGAGGACCCCGCAAACATTCTGGATAGTTTCAATAGATCTCTATGCCACCCCATCAACATTTTATAATTATGCTCCATGGTAGAGATAAATAAATTGCAGTGGAAGTGACTTTATAGATTCTCGCCCATTCCTCCTCTGAAATTTCATCCCCCACTAGGTCAATCCAGTATCTCTGGAACGTTTGTCTCTCCACCAGATATGACAAGTTCATATCATTGTACATTTTGGATAGGATGCCCTTTCTCAGGCACGGTGAGCCCAGGACCTTTTCAAAACTAGTAAGCTCCCTTGCTGCTAGGTCTCTCCATTTGGGGTCTGTCAGTGTTCCCTTAACATGGATGTATTCAAAAACGGAAATTGTGTCCCTCCCCAGCACCTCCTGCACAGATTCCATCTCCAGGAAGGTCCCCTCCTTAAATAATTGACTCACCCTCTCGAGGCCAAGGTCCGATCATTTCTGCAAGTGTCACAGTCCCAGATTCATCAGATTGAACGGGTGCCCACACCAAGGATAAGAGCAAAGGCCAAGATAAAAGCACACGGTTGGTCCCACTATCCTGCCAGATCAACCAGAGAACCTGTAATGTAGGGTGAGATTGCATTCACGGTGGGGCGGACTTCAGCGGGGACCAGAGATAGTCTCTGGCCTTCAATTGTTGGGCCACCAAGTCTTCCAGGTAAGACCAGTAGGTCTTAATGTTATCCCTCATATGGTCTCGCATTCCTCTCAATTGAGCAGCTTTATAGTACAGTCGGATGTCAGGAAATCTGAATCCGCCCCTGTCTCTCAGGAGCATCAGTGTTGCCACTTTCACCCTTGGGGTCTTATTTTGCCAGATAAATCTGCAGATCTCTCCCACTAGGTCAAGAAAAAACCTTTCAGAGAGCTGTTTGGGATGGAAGTAAATAAGTACAATAGACGGGGGAATACATTCATTTTGACAGAGGTTATTCAGCCATACCACGTTAATATTAAGGGGGTCCACCGTCTCAAATCTTCTTTGAGTTTTTCCAGAAAGGGGCTGAATTAATTTTCACTAACTCTCCCAGTTCTCTAGAGATTCGGATCCCATGGTATGGAATACTTCTATGTTCTATCTTCATGCCCATGTATCTCTTCCGTGGGACCAATAGGGGACTATGTATTTGAATAAGCATAATGCATGATTTCTGCACATTTAGTTTAAGGTCCGACAAGTGCCCATAACTCGAGATTTGTTCCATTAGTGCTGGGAGTGACTGCTGCACATCAGTGAGGTACCCCAGTATATCGTCCGCAAAGAGCGAGAGTTTACATTCAATCTCCCCACTGTACATCTCCTTAATATGTTGATTTTCACGTATTGCAACTGCCAAGGGTTCCATGGTCAAGGCATACAGCAGTGGGGAGAGAGGACAACCTTTTCTCGTGTCCCTTGTTTACCTAAAAACTGAATGACCCCCATTTACTTGAACCCTTCCCCTGTGTCCACAATAGAGAGCTGAAACCAATTTCCGATAGTTCGAGACAAACCCCATCTTCCCCGGGACTTTCATCATAAAGGGCTACTCCACCCTATCGAAGGCTTTCTCTGAGTCTAGAGAAATTATGCAGGCCCCTTGATCCCCCAGCTGAGCACAATGGATCAAATCCATAGTTTTCCAGATATTGTCTGGCCCTTGCCTCCCCTTGATGAAGAATTTTCACAACATTGTTCAGAAGGAAGATGGGTCTGTATGAGGTGCACATCATGGGATCTTTGCCCTCCTTATGAATCACTATTATTTTTGCCACCAGCATCGTGTCGGGTAGCACGCCACCCTCCAGGTACATACTGAAAAATCTCAGTAGATGAGTTGCGATCTAAACAGTTTATAAAACTTCATTGAAAACCTGTCCTCCCCTGAGGCCATTCCAGACTTCATGTCCCTGATTGCCAGTTGAACCTCTTCCACTGTAATAGGGTGATCAAAGTCCTCTGCCATACCATGTGTCAACCCAGGGAGGGTGAGCCCCTCTAGGAAAGTGTCTTCTTTGTTCTCCTTGTCCCTCCCACTTCGAAGTGTATACATGTCTATAATAGTTAGTAAATTCACTCACTATGCCCTGCTGATCCTACTTAACACCTCCCTCCTTGGACATAATGCACCCGATCGGTCTCTGCTTGTTCTCCTCTGTCAATATCCATGCCAGAATCTTATCAGCCTTATCCCCCTTCTCATGACATCTCTGTTTCAGCTACATGGTTTTTTTCAATGTATCTTGAACCAAGATCGTATTTAATTGGGCTTTCTATTGTTGGAGTTTACTGGATGCCGCAAGTGACGCATAGGTCCTCTGCATACCCCCCGGCTGCAACTGTTCCATTTTTTTGGTGGAGAGCAGCTTCCTGTTCACCCCTCGCTCTCTTTTTCTGAGATCCTATCCGTATCAAAACACTTCACATGGTTGCCTTAAAACCCTCCCATAGGGTCTGAACACTCACTTCCCCTGTGCCGTTAAAGCTAAAATAATCCTGGATTGCAGTGCAAATTTTCTGGGTTACCTCCCTCTCCTGAAGCAGGAAGTAATTGCACCTCCAGCTCCCCAATGGATGGTGGTGTTCGTCCCTGCCCCAGTACCAGTCTTACCATGTCATGGTCTGACCAGGGGATTAGGGCAACTTGGGAGTCCAGGACCTGGGCTTTCAGATGAGCGTCAAGCAGTACCAGATCTATCCATGAGTAGCAGGTGTGAACTGCTGAAAAATACATAAACGGTCTGTCTCCTACTGAGGAGGGGAGAGTGAGTCCACCAAACCCAGGGATTCATTCACTTCTCTAAACCGTGAGTTCTTCTCACTCAGACGTGCTTAGTCGGCCCACCACAAACACGATCAAATCATCTCTCACACTCTCCCAGAATTCACACTGTCCTGAATTCGGAGCGTAAATGAAATCCAAGGTCATCTGGTCGCCGTTTAGGCGTACCTTCACAAAAACATAGCGGCCATTTGGATCAGCCAGGACCCTTTCCGCCAAGAACCCAAGGCGGGCTGAGACCAGGATGTCTACTTCCCTTCTCTTTTTTACATCTGAGGTCACAAATAATTCCCCCCACTTCCCTGGCCATTAAGCGGGGATCCCTCCCCCTCACATAATACGTATCCTACAAACATAGCCAGTCCAATCTTGCCCTTTTAAATTCTCGTATGACCATCAACATTTTACACTGTGAATTAAGGCCTCGTACATAGAAGGAGCCGATGATTCTTTTTACTGTACAGGCCCTTATGGCGAGTGTCCTCGAGATAGCAGAACATAGGAGCTGGGAGAGGCAGTATTTATTGATTTTGGAATTGAGGTAGACCGGTCTGAAATCACAGAAAGCTTCATGAATGAGGCAGATAGTGTTGTTGTTAATGCAAGTATCCACTGAGAGACAGCTAAGCGATTTTAGAGTCTGAGTTATGTGATCCCATGGTCTAAGTCCAAGGATCAGTCTGCTATTCCTATTCTGAATGATCTGAAGAAGTTGCGTAAAACCTTTTGGGAGACCCAAGTAAAGACTGTTAAAATAGTGAGGACATGAGACAACCAGGGCTCCTAATACTTCCATTTTTTTTACATTAAGGAAAAGAAAGATAAGCGAGATTCTTCCGTGTGCTCTTGGGCTTGCAATGTGACAGTGATGTAAGACAGTTGTTTTTTTGACCTGGCCTGCTAGCAGGTCCTTCACCACCAGGTGAGGAAGGGGAACACTCTACACCAGTAGTCTGCAACCTCTGGCTCTCCAGATGTTTTGGACTATGATTCCCATGATCCGTCATCATTGACTATTCTAGCTACGGCTGATGGAAGTGCTATTCCAAAATATCTGGACAGCCAAAGGTTGCAGACCCCTGCTCTCTGCATCAAACTCCCCCTCCAGTCCAGCTGCTATAGGAAATCACGCTAGGTAATGTGCAATAGACACTACCGTTATTAACACAATAAAAAGAGAGTGCTACATCCTGTTGATGGCTACTGAGTACCACTCTTTAGCCTTTACAGTACTCTCCCCAAGAGAAACCCTACACCTCTGAGCTAAACGATAGCTCCTAAGGGTACCAATTCAAGTAGTCAGTCTGGAGTAAGCATCATCCTACACTGCAAGGGGTAAAGGGCTCTCAGCACTGGGCAGTATGACTATGTCAATTTGTAAACTTTTTTAGCTGCAAAACTTTGTAATCTAACCACCACACTAAACTTTGGCTGCTGCAGCCTGACTCCCTTTCTCCTAAACAATATACATCTGTTGTACTTCATAGACCTTCTTCAGGACACAGTATCTTGATGTGCCCTTTCCCAACGCCTACTTCTATGCCATCTGCTCCCCAGTGCTCACCGAAAGGTGCTCTCAGGGCAGATGTTCCCCAGGGACAGGACGGCTGCCTTTATTCACTGGTGCATAAAATATGCACATGCAGGCAGACCTAACACTGCTTACCATGCTTGCGTTGTCTCGCTTGCACTCTCACAGCACACCAATCTTCAAAGGCTTCCAGACCAGACTGCCCAGCACTGCATGGAACGCCTTTCACCCACCACTCCCCACTTTCTCCATGGGCTGGGCGGGCTGCCACTGCTTCGCTGTGAAGTTGAACTTCATATGCCACTTGACCTATAATCCAAGGGCTGCCACCACCAGATGTGACTGCCCTGCGTCACTCCTTCAGTCTCTGACCTTCCTCAACTGGGACTCCGGTCCACTTGCAGTAATGGCCTGCTGCCTGGTACTATCTCCCACCCATATGCAGCCCGGGATGCCTGCGTCCAGGTCTCTGGGCAGCCTCCTGACTATTTTCCCAGAGTCGGCATTCTCCGTCACCCTCGGGTGCTGACAGAGGCCAACCAAGGAACCATATCTGTACTGCTCCTCCTCTGCTCTCCTGCTTCCAACTGCCACAAACGTTTTTTCTCACAGTCAACAAAGACCAGCCCGCTGCGCTGCCCCTGGCCACTGCAGGGTTGACCTGCCCATTGTCCCCTTACACCAAGGGTACCGCTGCGTTGTGCAGCTGTACCCAACAGACTAAAGCTACCCTATTGAAGCAATAGAACCTGAGATGGGAGGGTGGCATTACTGGTTGGGTAATGCCCCCAAGGTGATAGAAGACCGAGTGAAGCTAGGGCTTTAACATAGCCCCAGGGGCATTACCCAACCAGTAATGCCCCTCCACCCTCTGAGGGTTCTATTGCTTTTAGTAACCCGTCACGTTGTACCAGGGTACTAATAGCAATTTTTCCCGAGTTGAGACACAGCGTTGCAACCGTTTCTTAACAGTTTAACTTAACAAAAATGTCCACCAGCGAGAAGGGACTACATGTAGTCTTTTCTCCCTTTCCATGCTGGCCATTAAACAAATTAAAAAAAGAAAATGGCCACCATGGATTAAGACGAAGGGACTGCACGTAGTCCCTTCTCCCTAACCATGATGGCCAGACGGAGAAAGGAAAGTAACAGCGAGGGAGGCAGCATGGGTCCCTCGCAGAGGTAAGTCTTAGCCAGCCGGGTCTGACTCAGCAAGGGCCAATCACATTGATTGTATCAATCGGATTGTCCCTCCCCGGGAACTAATATTGGGTAAGCCCATTGTGTGAATACAGTAGAGAGAAATTCATATATATATTGCTAATTTAGATTAAAAGTTTTCTTTTAAACAAATGGTGTGTGTGTGTTCCTTCTTTGTGGTGTTATAACATACCATTAACCCCATCATAACCAGTCTCTATTTCAGGCCAATGGTTGGAGTGGTGAGCCCATGAAAGATAACTGCTAGGTTTTTGGCCATAGGGAATGTTTGAAGAGGAGCTCATTGAGGTCAGCCATGGAAAAATTATGGAAAGGGGAGGGGGTAGACACGCCCATGTAGATCTTGGTTTTTAAGCATTTACACAAAGGCTGTTGACAATCATCCAGGGGTGTGGGACGCAGATGACAAGACATGGTGAGCCAACCAGTGTGAGGCTGAGTGTCAGGGGTGTAAGTTTGGAAGGAAGCGAAGAAAGGTGCATTGAGGTCTGATAAAGGTGTGGGTGCAGATCATTTTTGTAATCTCTTAATGAACGGGTTATGATAAAGGCTCAAATGATTTAACATCAATAAGGTTTGAGTTTTCTTTCTGAACTAATAGTCGCTTTTTCAGTGGACTCATCGCAACTGCATCTTAACCGCAGACTCTTGGTAATGCTTTTCTAAGGTTGTATTTCTTACCATGGACAGATTAAAACTAAAAACTGCTGCCTATGCCAAGGATATTTGTAGACATGTGATGTAAACTGGTACAGACCAGAACATTCAAAATGGACATTGTTAAGGCATATAGGGAGGTCCTATAAAAGGGGGTTGCTAAGCCCTTTTCGACATGAGCGCCAAGAAGGAATTGTCACGTGATCGATCCGATGATCAACTGCACCGACGACAGACTGCAGTGTAGAAGTTTGAGTGGATATGGTAGGGTGGGAGGCCAGTCCTCCCACTATACAGGTCTAAAACGTTCAGCTCTAGAATGTTCTTGATAGATTTAATATTCATCATCTAGTTTTAACCTAGGACGCTGGCAGCCTGGAAGGGATGTCATGTTTTTGCAGTTTATTCCAGTACAATGATATATTTATTGTCTGTCTTGCAAGAGAAATGAAGCAGTCTCTCCTACTACTCTAGATTGAAGTAAGATTTACGGTGAGAGTTGAAGAGGCAGACAGATAATAAGGCCTCACCGGGAGACACCACAGTTGTAAGCAATAGTTTTAGAGAGAAAAATTCCTGATCTTAAGATCAGCGTTCAAGGGGTTAAATTGTATGCCTTTATTTATTTTTATTTTTTACTTGTGTTTATCTTAATAAATAGATTTTACAAGAGTCATGCCTTGAAGGAGTGTTAAAAAAGAAGATTTCGAGATGTTACGGGAGTTACGGAGGCCGATCTGTGGATACAGCTCTTTCCTTTATTTGTCTGGTGAGAGCGTGGGAGCGGCGGCGGGGCATCCGCTTTGGAGTTTGCTGCATTCTTCTAGAGCAGCTTGAAGGATCTTAGCCGTGGCGATTGTCCAAGATGTTTTGTCCCCGCTGATAAGGCGCGGCCACCACTCCTCTTCTTCAGCATAAGCATACGTTTCAAGCACCGGTCATAGGTATACGTGCCGTATTTTGGCCATTGCCGTGTCGGACAGTTTCCGTTTTGTCGCTTTTTTTGCACAGTCTACAAGTTTTTGATGCAGATTGGCCTCCGATTTGAAGAATTTCGTTGGTATGCAAAAGATTGAGACGCGCTTTCAGAAAGAATTGCTGTAAGGGTCTGCTTGGGAATCTTTTCAGAAATTGGGGGATTTCGTTCCGTTTCTTTGCCTGGGCTGGTAGATGTGCCAGGAGTTTGTTCTCATTTGCTTTTTCCAATGTTGAGATCCAATCTAAATCGGCCAATTTCCTTTTGATTTTGCATGGGTTGATGTTTAGGTCGTCCTCAGTGCAGGCAATTTGGTCGAGCTATTACTTTATCTTTGTCACCCAGTTTGTTAGCATTTTACACCTGCCTGTGGTGATTTCTGCGTTTATTAGTTGGTATAGTGGAAGACATTGCTGGAGGATCGTTTTACTGAATAAGGAAATATTTTGATGTCTACTGTGGCTTTGAGAGAGACAAGGTCCAACTCTCTCCTTATTGCTGACATTGCAGTGGATTTGGGAAGGTTCAACACTGATTTCCAAAAGTAGCCCTCTATTTTTTGCCAGAAGGACTCCGGAATTGAAGGCATGGTTTTGCCCCCGTAGGTTAATGCTGGGGCGACTTTTGCCTTGTAAAATTTCAGACTGGAGATCAGGGAGAAGCAACCAAATTTCTTTTCCCAGAATTCAAGCCTGTGTTGTTAATGATCTTGCTTTCGCCCACAGATGGTTTTGCATGCTGATTTCCGTCTTTGTGCTGTCAATGATGATGCCCAGATATCTTATCTTCGGCACTGTTTCGATCTGGACCTTTTCCAGACTCCATTTGAAGGCGCTCGCTTCTTTTCCAGGATAAAAATGTTGGTTTTTGTCTTATTTATCTCCAGGTTTGATTGTCTGATGTAGTCTGACAGATGATTTTGTCGTCTCTGGAGACCAATCTGGGTTTGGTCGATGAGTGTGATGTCATCAGCGAATACTAGGCGCGGCATGGGGTGTCCCCTATTTTTGGAGGGAAGGCTCTAACAGTGGAGCAAGTGTCTTTAAAGTCTCCCATAAAGGCCATAAAGAGTGCAGGCACGAGCAGACAGCCCTGCTCGACTCCTCTGCATGTAGGTATTTCCCCCCGATGGGAGACCTTTGCTGTTCAGTTTTACTCGCATGGTTGTGTCTGTGTGTAGTGCCGTGATAGGGGATAGAATACTTTGAGGGCATTTCCATAGGCAAAGCCTTGACCATAGAAGATCTCTGTCGACAAGGTCGAAGGCTTGGGTCAAGTCTATGAATGCCACAAAAAGTCTGGTGGAGCCTTCTAGTGTTTTGCTTTTGGCTATGCTTAGTAGCATAATATTGACTGTTGTAGATGAATCTTTTTTGAAGCCAGCTTGAAATGGGTCAGCACAGGCTGCCGCTGCGGCCCAGCTCTGGAAACGCTTTAGAAGCAGCATACCAAAGATTTTTCCAATTGTGTCGAGGAGAGCTATTGGCCGATAGTTGCGAGGGTCCGATTTGTCTCCTTTTTTGTAGATCGGGACCACTTTCGAAGAGGTCCAAGATCTTGGAATTGATCTGGTTGTTGAACACATGTTGAAAACCGTGCTGATGAACGGAGTCCACTGAGTTGGAAAGTTTTTGAGGCATGCGTTGGTCACTCCATCCGCCCCGGTGCGTGCAAGGCTTTGAGTTTGCTGATGGTTGAAGCAATGTCTTCTTGGTCGGAAACGTCAGCCCAGGGGCTTTCGTGGCTTATTTGAGGTATAGTCGCTGGAAGCTTGGGCTGTTGAAATAGTGCCTCGAAGTGGAGTTTCCATCTTTGTTCGCTGGCGCTGTTGGACGGCTCGTTTGCGATCCGCTCAACTGGTGGTTTCAGGAGGGCCCAGAATTATCTCGCATTTTTGCCAGCACCTTTTTTTAGTATTTCCTCAGAGTCCTTTTGGTAAAGAATGGCTCGGTGGTGTTTTATCCATGCTTTGTACTTCTTGACTTCTAAAGCTACTTGGGTCAGTAGAGCAGGCGAGTTTGATTTTCTGGCTTTTCGCTTGAGTTGTCTTATAGCTGCTCGTTTAATGACTACTTGTTTGTTTTACTGGTGAGTTCCGGAGTTTCTGGAGCGAGTGTAACTGCAAGGTTTTTCTTTGTAGGGGTTCAGCAGAGGTTGGAAATCAATGTCGGCTGTGTGCTGGTCTGTGCCAAGCAGTTTAGAATGATAGCTCAGTGTCACAGCGGTCATTCTCAAGTGGTTTCCCTGTATACCTTTATATTGCAATATATGCTTGCCTTCATTATAGGGTTGTTTGGCGCGGTTGAATTCCATGTGGCTCTTAAGAGATTGTGGTCACTCGCTGCTGTGCGAATTACTTGAAATGCTGTTATCAATTCCATCATAGCGTCAGAGACGAAGATATAGTCTATTGTAGCTTTTAGGTTGTCTCTCTCCCAGGTGGGAATTCTTCCTGGTTTAGGTAGAACCAAGTCTGTGTTGTGGAAACCTCGTGAGGTCATCAGGTTGCTCCAGAGCTCACCTCTTTTCTCAGATGCAGTTTGTGGTCTATGTTCCTGGGTATGGGGGTCGGCAATCTTGCCTTTCGCGTTTAAATCACTGCAAATGATAACGTGGGCGATGTGTTTGTTGGCGTAGATGTTGTCAATTTCTTTTTCTATCGCTCTCAGGAACTTTTTGTCAGTGGTCGCTTGTGGTTTCCAGTACACGATCTCGATGGTTATTTTTTTTTTCGAGAGCAGATCGTACTTCGTCCAGGTTGTTCTGATCGTTAAATAATATGTTGAAAGGGCGAGTGTTTCTACGATGTTAATGCCGCTATCCACCCGGGCTGCCAGTAGCAGTCCGGACGAGGGGCGTCTCGGATGATTTTTAGTTGCCAGTGCGAAAGCGATCTCGAAACTCTCTAGGTCTGGTTTTTCAGTCAACCATAGTTCCTGGAGGGCTTGTATGTCGAACTGTCCCAGGTCGATGCCACTTTTGGTCATGAGGTGTTTATACCCGCGTGTGTTCCAGGAAGCAATTTGTATTGTCGTTGACGTCAAATCTGGAAAAGTTAGAGATGTTAGCTCGATGGCCCAGTCTCTGCGGTGCACTGGTTGCTATTTTTTCAAGGTCGATGCTAAGGTCTTCGCAGCCAATCCCAGAGCTGTTTTAAAGGTGCTGACCGCGTGGTAGGCCCTGGTCGTTGGGCGTGCTTGGTTCCGCGATGCAAGGGGGTTCATGCTCGGGAAGATTTTGCTGCCTAGCAGTGTTTTTCGCTGCGCAGAATGGTTTAAGAGGTGCGTCATCTAAAGTTCTGATACTTTATCAGTTCGTGAGCTGAGTTGGCTCAAAAGAGCTGAGGACTTGGATGATGCAATACGGTAGGTCGTGGAGTATTGGGCTCCTTTAGTGGTTCCTGTTGCACCTTTCTCGGGCTGGAGCCTGTTTTCTTTGTATAGGATTTCCATTCTTCATACGTAATGTAATCTTTTCTCAGTGCCGAGTCTTTGATTCGCTTTTGCGATGTCAGGATCGCTGTGGCTGGTGACTTCTGTCAGCTTTAATCCTCTCTCCAGTAGGGCTTCCTGACCTTCTTTCAGTTGGAATCTGAGCTTCTCTGGCCTAATATGTAGGTAGCATTTAGCTTTTGCTGCATTGTGATATGGTTCCACAAGGATTAGGTCCTTCGATGTTAGGTGGCGCCGAGTCCTGTTATGTCTGAGGATTTTCAGTACCGTTCCTCTGTTGAGTAGTATGGCTTCTTGATTTCTACTCATTTGTTCCAATTTCAGAATTATGGTTGGTGTCGACTTTCTGGTCGGTGCCTTCCTCGTCTGTTCTTGATGTGTACTGGTTGTAGGGCGATGAGGCCGTTCCCGGCTGGAGGAGTACTGGCGACTGGCCTTGTGATGGTTTTCAGGCTGTGGGCAAGGATGGTTGTGCGGAGAAGGTTTCCTAGGGCGTTCAGTGTATCTGTGAAGATGTGTGCAGAGTGACCATCCATTCTTCTTCGGTGTGAAGATGGCGGAGAGTCATGGCGATTTTGTTTATGCCTCTCTTGGTAAGTCTTGGAGCTTTTCAATGGCCGGCGGCTGGAGGATCTTTGGCGGTTGGGTCGCTGAGGAAGAGGGCTATCATGTTTGCTGCAAGGGGCGTGGCCAGCACGCATGCAGTGAGGACAGGCATCTGAGGAGCTCCGGTTCGCGATCCTTACGAAGGATTATAATATCGCTTTAATTTATCTGTCAATGAAAAAGAAGCACACATAAGTGTGGGGGAACCTATTTCCAACACTCGACTCTGTTCCTGAAGAGAATCGGAGCCACAAAGACCGAAAACGGGAAGTTGAAAGTGGAGCCCCTGCGACCTCCAAGATGGCGGCACCCGCCATGGAATGAAAACGCTGCAATACACAGGAACAAGCTTGTCCAACAGGGGAAGGGTGCTGCAACAAAGGACATTTTCCTTCTCCTATTTTGACAGGGTGAAACGCCTACCCTCCGGTCACACCTCAGCCAGCATCGGTGCATTAAGCAGCCGCACGCAACAGCACCCAACAACCCGGAGCCACAGGCGCCAACACCAGGTGGCACACCGAGGCGGAGGAAAGACGAAGTAGCCGGACACCAGAGCGACGATATGGTCGGTGAAAGCCGACACCACGCATGAGACTGGAAGTGCAGGGATCGGCTCACTGTACCTGTGGGAAGCGCATGGAGGCGGCGCCAGCGACGGCCGCCTGGACCGCTTGAGCCAACAGAGACTCCGGCTGAGCGGGGAAAACAAGGATCCAGCACCCGGGGAGTGTAGTGAGTAGGGCGAAGACCGCATCGGACCCCCCCCCCGACATCATCCATAATAAGGGCATGAGAGTGTGGCGGGCCGTGGCCCACACGGCCACCCAGCCAGGGGGAGAGGACAACTGGACCTGCCGGCCGGGAACCGGGTAGTGGTGCCAGAGGAACAGCCCGAGCATAGCAATACGGGCTCTAAGCAGGCCCGGAACAGATACTGGGCTCGTGGGGAGAAGGGCTGACTCCTGACATGAACGGCTGGCGAGAACTGGCCGCCGCCGCCATAGCGGCATCAACTGAGTCAACAGAAGTGTTTCAACGTGGGCAGAGAGCTATCGCCTGCCTGAATCAGAGGCAGCTGGGGGCAACCACACCGTCCGCTTTGTCACACACGGCAAACTGGCACCAGCCTCGGCACAACTGCACAATTCTGGACAATAGCCCCACCTTTGACAAAGGACCAGAACCCACAAGAACGGGAACATAATCTCTAAACACCAACAGCTAGCAGCAAAAGCACTGATTTACAGGCAAAGAGAGCGGCAACAAGTCAACTAGTAATTGGCCTCAGGAACACTCACCCCCAGTTGTAAACCAACAGCAAAGCAAGAACCAAAAGTCAGATGACACAACAGGGGCAGGGAATGGCCACGAGTGATAAAGGCAGCCGCCTGGGCTGCACCCCAGCCAACTGAACAGGGAACCAGAGCGAGTAGCATTGAGAAGCGCTACCCCAATCTGAACTGCCAGGCACCTGCCCGTCGAAGGGATCCAGCCAGCGCTGCACTCTTGGGGATAGAATGATAGCAATACGGCAAGGGGCCACCATATTGGACAGCAGAATAGCTAAACCCAACCCGCCACAGTGGACTGGGGGCCCTTTGAGGAGGATGAGGTCTCCCCCTAAAAATAAATTGAAATCGGTTACGATGGAGGCCTTCACGACAGTTAGGCCCAAACAACAACCACAACAAGATAATGCAACCACTGAGGAGCCGACCTCCACAAGAAGAGGACCCCAAGAACATGCAAGTCCTACAAGCAATAGCAGCACTCCGCACATTTATCGACAATAAGATAGAGCAGGTGAAATCGGACATGCAGCTCATGCGCCAGGACGCCCGTAACTTAACAGAAAGGGTGACGGTAACTGAAACCACCCTACAGGACAACGTTGAGAGTGCCCAAGACCTAAAGATAAGAGTCCAAGATCTGGAACAAAAAGTGGCGAGACTGGAGGCACGCTCTGAAGATGCTGAGGGAAGTGCCCTTCGGAATAACATTTGTATCCTGGGGTCCCGTAGGACATGGAGGGCCCAGACCCGACGGAATTCATTAAAACGATGCTGCAACAAGAAATAGGGCCAGGGAAAGTCTCCCAAGGGGTCTCTGTAGAGCGAGCCCACAGTTCGTTACAGAAGCGTCCCCCACCGGGGTCGCACCCGCGCCCAATCATAGCCAAAATTCTAAACTTCTGTGACCGAGAAACAATACTGCGGTACTCGAGGGAAGGCGGAGAGATCATGAGAAAGGACTCTACAATAGTCATGTACCCTGACTATACCCCTACAGTGCAACGAGCAAGAAACTGTTTCATCCCAATAAAAGCACGGAAACTAAATTTGAAGTATATGCTGCTCTACCCATCACGCCTCAAGGTACCTTATAAGGGAAAAGCGATATTTCTGGAGACCCCAGCTGCAGCAAATATGTGGCTTGAACATAATAATCTTGCGGATGACGGAGAAGAACCAATAAAGTCAGAAATGAGATAATTAAGCACCCGCCACTGCAAAAAGCGAAACTGGACTTTCCCACAATAATGCATGGAACAGACAACTATACCAAATTTGAAACTTACCATGAAGGTAGCAAAATCGGACCGGAGCTCAAAGGACTATGCGTGAAAACGAAAAGTGACCCACCCCACCAGAAACTGTGCAGGCAGCCCGCCTACACACCACCTGTTCCAAAAGGCCAGGAGTAGCCCAGAAGGCTCGGGAGCCCCTAAGCGCTGCAAGTTGGAAGCAACTGCTAGGGGCAGTTCAAAGTCGTTTTGTTTGTTTTCCTCATTCACCAAAATGAGAGTTGTACAAGTTAAAAAGTCTTAAAATGGCACAACAGCAGGGGCGGAGAGAGCGGAGCAAAGGGAGAACTGGCTGAAACTGGGCGAGCAAGCGGAAGATGTTGATAGTTGCAGGACTGAAGCTGCAAACAACCCAACCGAGGGACCGGGATACCAGGAAACCCCCCCTAAACCACTATAGCAACTAGAATAAAAATAATGACTTGGAATGTGAGAGGCTTAGGAACTTGTCTACGATGGAACAGAATCAAGTCCTACCTGAACAGAAAGGAAGTGAAAATAGCATTACTACAGGAAACACATTGCACGGTGGAATCTATGGCTAAATTATGTGAACATTGGGGAGGACAGGGAGTTGGAACCACCTACTCCAAATACGCCAGAGGTGTATATACCGGGATTCATCCCCAACTCCCATTCCACTTAATTAAGTCGGAAAAAGACCCGGAGGGCAGGTTCGTGATAATATGGGGCCGAGTATAGCAAACAGAGGTATGTATAGTCAACTCCTATCTCCCCAACAACAATATTCCGGCGTACCAGAACACAATGTACGCCAAAATCACGCCATACAAACATGGCCTCTTTTTCTGGGGAGGAGACTTTAACTGTGTGCATAACCCTGAACTTGACAGGTCCCAGCCCCACCCGAAAGGCCCATCTGCGGCTACAACAGCCCTAACCCTAATGACGAACAGGCTAGACCTCGCAGATGCATGGAGAGAGCTGCACTCAGAGACACGAGGCTACTCATACTTCTCGTCCCCACATGATCTGCATAGGAGATTAGATTATGTCTTTATAAGCAAAGAGCACCTGTCACAAATAGATGGAGCACAGTATCTGGGGAGAACCATCTCAGATCATTCACCACTCCTGGTAGAATGGAACCACACTGGCCTTAGACCCCTATTCCCATGTGGAGAATGCCGGTGGAAGCCCTGAGCGACTTAGCGTTCAAAGAAGAGTTGCATGACTTCATAGCTAACTTTATCGAGGTACACAAAGGTAGTGTCGACCACATGAGCACGATGTGGGATGCCCTAAAAGTAGTAATAAGGAGAGAAATTATAACAAAAGCAGGAGGCATTAGAAGACAGCTGCGGGTTGAACTAGACCAGTGGGAATGAGAGGTCGAACGACTGGAAGCCACCCCCATAAACACCCACCTGAGGGAAGTCGACCTTAAAACGCTCAGAGTTAAATGCACGACAGCATGGGATAGACTAGCTAAATTTGACCACACCACTAGAACGAACAGAGAACACTCAGAAGCAGATAGGCCGAGCAGACTGCTGGCCTGGTTATACAAAAAGGAACACCCAAGACACACAATCACTGCACTACAGGACACAGAAGGCAATATGCAACAAACGCAACAGTGTATAAATGACACCTTCAAGCATTTTTACGAGCACCTAGACTCCCACAAAGACCAGGTCCCCCGAGAACAAATAACGGATACAATAGAGGAGATAGGACTGCCTAGGCTATCCCCTGAACAGGCCGAGGCCCTAGATGCAGACATTACAGCTGAAGATATAACTGAAGCAATCAAATCTCTGGTCACCTGCAAGGCTCCTGGGAGCGACGGGCTACCCACTGAGTTTTATAAAGCATATGAGACTTCCCTAACACCCCTATTACATGAGGTCTTTCAAGAGGCACATGAGAAAGGGATACTTCCTGAAAGCATGAGAGAGACCCTTCTGATTCTGATTATCAAGCCCAACAAACCCACTGACAAAAGTGATTCTTACCGACCAAAAGCCATGCTCAATTATGATGTGAAAATATTGACCACAATTCTAGCTAAGAGGCTGGCTAAATTAATAGGTGAAATTGTACACATGGACCAGTGTGGCTTCGTACCGAGCCGAACACTGCCATGAACTTACGCAGACTACAACATGTCATAAAACAAACTGAATCAAGTACAGAACCATACGCGCTGCTATCCCTTGATGTCATTAAGGCGTTTGATTCCATATATTGGGAATGGCTGGTGCTGTCCTTGAGGGTTTCGGCTTCGGCCATGGGTTCATTAGATGGATCAAAATACTCTACACTAAACCTAGAGCACGGGTAAAGACCGGGAAATATTTATCAGAGGCCTGGGACATATGCAGGGGCACCAGGCAGGGATGCCCGCTATCCACCATGCTTTATATACTGGGACTGGAGCCAATCGCCATCTATTTTCGGAAGCAATTTTTCGATGCAGGGATACGCCTGGGAGGAGTGGACCACATCATCTCACTTTATGCGGACGATGTACTGCTATATGTTAAGGATCCATATAACAATGTGCCCACAATGCTAGACGTATAAAATAACTACTCTAGGGTCTCAGGCATACAATTCAGCAAGGTAAAATCCTGTCTCTTTCCACTGGCGGGCCTAAAGGGCAAGAGTATAGAAGAACTATCTTCAGTGGGGATACAGTGGGCGGCCACCTTATTTAGATACCTTGGTATACAAATAATGTACACCCCTGAACTAATGCAGGAGCACAACACGAAGACGGCAATCCCTGCTTTACGTAAATCTATGAGTTTCCCCTGTCAATGATGGGCAGAGCCTCAATAATTAAAATTGATTGTCCTCCCCAGATTCCTATACGGGTTCCAGAACGTGCACTATTACATCAGTGCTCCTTTCTTTCACCTGCTGGAGGCAATAATTCGCGAATTCCTGTGGGGGAAGGGCAGGCACAAGATAGCTCTTTCCACATTAGTCCTACCATACAGGCAGGGGGGGAATCCAACTCCCAAACCTAGAAAATTATTACCTGGCAGCACAGCTCAGCTTCGTGATCAAGTGGTTAGCAGACGACACCACATCTGAGACACCTCTATTACAATCCATGATCTCCCGATGGATTTAAGGGAACTTATTTGGGCCCCCCACCAACTGCTCTGAAATGCCCCCTTCTTAGCTACCCTGGGTGGGAAAATATGGCACAGAGCGAAGGCACTCGCCCACCTAAAGCGCCCATACTCCACAGACATACCAATGATCTCAGACCTGTGCAAAACAGACACTGATCTACAACACATTAGACACTGGGAAAAGAAAGGGGTATACACATGGGGAGACTTGTATGCTGATGGCACCTTCAAGGAGTTTGTGACACTACAAGAGGAGGATGGCATTCACACAGGCCAATTCCTATGGTACCAAAAGCTACGCACTACAGCGCGAAACAAGTGGGCAACATGGCCAGAGGAACCAGAATCAGACCACCTGATTCCATTGTTGTATAACCTAGGCGAGGGATGGAACCAGTGTCCCAAATCTACTGCCACTTGAGTGACACCCCTAACCTACGAAGCGCAGAACTGAAAGTAAATGGGAGGCTGATGTGGGTCGAGAGATAACTGATGGGGAATGGGAGAGAGCTCTAGCGTTTCCTAAAGGAGTGTCCAGAAACCACAGATTTAGGCTAATACAACTAAACATGCTGCACCGAACATACCTAACCCCATCCAGGATGGCGAAATTCACTAAACAAACACAATCTAACTGTGCCTGGTGCGGGGCAGATAGAGCGGATCTGCTCCACATATTCTGGTCATGCGCCAAAACGCAGTCCCTTTGGGACAACATAAAGCAGACAAGTGAAAAGGCAGGATTGACTGGGTACAAGTGGACTCCGGATGAATGCCTTCTGGGAACATATCCCAGGCCGGCTAAATTTAAGCACCTGGCAAAATTAATGGATATAATGTGTATACTGGCGAAAAGGTCTATTGCAATGTCCTGAAAGAAGCCCGCAGGACCACAACATAAAGTGTGGTACAAGGAACTAGAGCGGTGGGTGAACGCTGAAACAAAGGCATGGGAAGATAGTGTCACCAGATCCACAGATGCTTCGAGCATGACACTAGAAGTATGGAAAGAAATCACAGGATCCTTATTTCACCCCTCAGACGACAAGCCCCCATGAACACAGTCTACAGAACGCAGATTTGTGACCAATGTTACGGTGCCTCAGGGGTGACGAGATACAGCCCTAATGGGACCTTACTGGCTCGAGACCGCCACCCCCCTTATGCTAAAAGACATGGACCCACCCTGTTGGGTGGAAACAAGGAGACAGTTAAAGTTGTTTTGTTTAAAATGTTAATGTTTTTATTATTAAATGCTCATTATCCTTTAACCACGGGCATGAAGTGTGTCATGCAAATGTAATATGATAAATGCCAATAAACACATTTTAAAATAAAATAAATCATGTTTGCTGCGAGCCCTGGGTGTGGTTTGGGCAGTGGGCTGGGTTTTCTTTTCAAAAGAGCCTCCTCATTGTCATCGTGCACCGAAATGTTCATTAGGTTTTTGTCTGACAGGAAGCCTTCCACGGAAGTTGCCGACCCGCTTTACTGGTTCGATGGAGGGAGTCTCGTAGCGCAGTCGTCCTTTATTCCACTTGAAGTTGACTGCTCTTCTGTTGGGTTCCGGTTTGGTCTTAAAACTGGGGTTAAGATTTTCTCAGTATCTGTGGATGTAGTGCTTTTTTTGCTTTGTGTTTCTGGGAGCTAAAGGTGTATTTGGTTATTTTTGTGAGTCTTTGAGTTGGTTGATATGGAGTCGCCCTTTGTTTGGTGGAGGATTTCTTAGTGTTTAGTGGCAAGTCCTCAATAACGTAAGGCGCAGATTCCGCTTGGGTTGATCTGAAGATAAAGGGGTCTGGCTGGGGGAGTGTTAAGGTGGAGCCACTTCCCGAATTGTTGTTAAAGATGCTGAAGGTCCCTTGGGTTTGACTTTCGGTTTCATTCGTGTAGCCGATTGGGTCCTTGTTGAAAAGGACAGGGTCAGTCTGCGTTGCCACGTTTGAGGGTGATTTTTTTAAGAAGTATTGTGCAATGTGGACGCTTGTTCTCCCCCCCCCCCATCCGTTCATTTCGTTGTTGTGGGCCTCTGTTCTTTTTTCCATTGCAGTCACGTAACCCTGCAGGTATATTTGTTTTGTATGCATCATTGCGGAGACTGTTGTGTGATCTTTCAGAGTGTCATTTAATGCTTCATACAGTTTCCCAAATGGTGCAAGGGCTATTGTGATTGCTGACATGATTGTGAACATGTACAGTTTTTTAGATGGCGTGTCTTTTTGGGCAAGGTTTGGTGCTTTGTTTCTGCTCCCGGATCTTGAAGGGGTGTTTAGCGTCTGATCACAAGACTTTCGACGGGCGGTGTCGAAGAAATTCTGTAGTTGTTGTCAATCCTAGATGGACATGGGTAGTGTTGTTGGAAATCATTTGGTGGTTGCTAGCATTCATCTGTGTTCCTTCTTTTGCCCTGGTGCATTCTTTGTGGACGAGAGGGTGAGTGAAATATGGCTGCCATAGTAGTTGATCCCTTAGCCGAGCACAGATAAGAAACTCCTGTTTTCTTTCCCTGACGGAGAAGAGATGTTGTCAGGGATTAACTTTGATAGTGCGTTAGGCAGCTCGGAGGATGGTGAAGGGGGTGGCTTATGGATGTAGGCTCCTGCATTTTGAGGTTAGCGGGAGTATGATTTTCACTGTTGATTTCCCAATCACTGTTGGTCTCCCAGTCAGGTTCCGCTATCTTCTCAGTTGATGGGAGGATTGGAAGTGCATAAGTGGGTGGTTCGCTGGAGGTTTCCCCGGTGGTGGACTTAATGGGGACTGGGGGATCCTCTGAAAGAGAGGCATTTGGGTTTGGGTTGCAGATGCACTCAGGGCTCCCGGTTTTCTCCATAAAGGTTTCTGGACTAGCGGTGGTTTTACGCGATTTGGGCGGAGGAGAGGATTCCTGGATTGCTTCCAGGATCTCTGCGTCGAAGGGTTTCAGAATGTTGTATTTCTGTTTGCCTTGGCTTTTGAAGAAGTCTTTCAATGAGTTGTATTGCGCTGTTTTGAAGGGTGCCTTTTTGGAAGTTGACCATTTATATGTATTTTTGTTTTTCGTTGCTTTTGTTTTTATTTTCTTGCTTGTTAGGATTTGCCGCTTCCTTGTTTCCCATGGATGGGTGTAGAGTTGGGTTTGGCCCTTCTTCGGCCACTTTCAGCAGTTCTTGGTTTTTGTTTTTTTTCTTATTTTCGGTTGTTTGTGGCCGATGGATTAAATTTGGTTTTAAGATTTTTGTCTTTTTGAGTTGTGGTGCTGGTCGTTTTACTTTTGTGCACTCAAAGTCTTCCCATGTATCTGGGTCTACTTTGCCCCTATTGCTTCCGGGAGTCTCCGACTTCTCTGCTGCCGTGTGAGACTCTTTCTCTGGAGGAGCTTCTGAGTCGCCTCCTACCAGGAGGGGGCGATGGTTAGCGCTGTCAGGGTCTGCATGAATTTGTGCAGCCATGTTCGTCGGTCCAGCAGCGTCACTCTCCTTCGAGCCGGTGTTGGAACTTGGGGGCGGCTCCCGCTGGAGCTTCTCCTGGGCAGTTGCCAGAAGTTCCTGAGCCCTCCCTGCACCCAGGCGTGGCGACGAGAGCCCTGCGCAGCTCCCAATGGGAGGAGAGAGACTCAGAGCTGCCGCGGCTGAGGTAAGAGATATCTCTATGTTCCACGTTTGTGAACCGCTCGATGGAAGGTGTGCAGATGGACTCGCTGGGGTCCCCGCCTCCTCCACCTTGGCGGCACCCAGCCTCGTCAGCCCTTCGGCTGGTGGCAGAGGGGACGCTAACTCAGTGGAGGCTGGCAGGGGGTCTGGGTGTAGAGCTGGTAGGTCCAGCGGTGGAAGTTCTGGCTGTTCGAGAGTGTGCACTGTTTCAGAAGTGGGGTGAACACCGGCCTTCTGGTGTTCCTGTCTTGGGTGTCTCGTTGTAGTTTCCCGCTAACTGGCTTCAGCCAACTTGGCCTGGCAGATGAATTTGCGATTGGCAGCCGCTTCGGAGGGCTGATGTAATCCGCTGCTTGGGCACCCGACAGTTCAAGTTCCGTAGTTGGGGCTGAGAGCAGGCGGTGCGGGGGGTGGTCATGGATGGCTCCACTTGACATAGGAACATGCCAAGAGCTCCGCAGTGTTCTTTTTTCCCCCTTGCCGTCCAACACAGGGTTTTGGCCTAAGCTGGATGTTACATGGTGCTGTTCCATTTTCGTTCGGTCGGTCCTGACAGGGACTGCAGTGACTGCAACTCCCTCTGCGACTGGCTACACAGCCACTCCGCGGCCTGGGTGGTGATTTTAAAGACCTCCCACACACTGAAAAGGGTGGAAGTGGTAGAAAGACTGCTAACACAGGATCTGGAGCTCGTAGAAAGAGTGGACTGCAGTGACTGCAACCCCTGCCTTTATTGTGAAGAAAGGATGTGATCCACTTTAGTGCAAGGCTATCAATAGCCAGGGAGTTCTTCAAACGATTGAGTGATTCACAGCGGCAAAGGCAGATGATAAACCCAACTAATAGCTGGGGTGTTATCCAGTGATTTCAATTTAAAGAGATCTTCCCTTATGAATACGGGTGGGGGAGGCACATTCAGTACCTCTATGTTGTCTTTGATAATGGCGCCTGTGCACAGTAGAACCTGGTCTGAGGAAGCCTTTAGTTTGGACAACATTTTGGTAACTGGGGTAACAGTCTGAAAGTAGTGAACAAGACCTTTGCTTGGTTACAAGACCATAGCAGGAGGAGGATCCATCATGGCTAGCGATGTTGTTTGATTGGATGGTTTTAATCCGGACTTCAAAAAAGGTGGACATCCTCTTGTGAAGCAGTAGGAACAGATGTGCATTCGAAGCATGTTCTCAGCACTTTGCTGATCCAAAATAATTCCACAGAAGCATTGGTGACCTGTGCCAGATTTATCTTAACCAAAACAACTAAATAAAACATTTTTATTTTAAAAAGACCTGTGCCATGTGGTGGGGTGAGAAGGCTTTTTCTTCTGCTTCACAGTTTGATAGAAGCCTCTCCGGTGTATTAGGCAAATATGTTTTCATATTTTGGGACACTTGTTTCGGCAGACAGCATTCCAGGACTCTGTTTTCTTTTGGGGGGTGCGGGGTTGAGCGTGCTAATTCGCCATCATACCAGTTGGTGGGAGTGGTTCACTTTCTTGCAAATGACATGAGCCAGTACATCAAGGGGCCTGGAGAGCTTGCTGGGCAAGTTTGTAATACCTCAGGGTTACACTTGTAGTTTTAAGGGGCTTAAAGGTGTCAGCAAAAAGGGGAGTAGAGTCTTAAATTGTCTGACAAAAATGCACCCATTATCATGGAAGGCGTGGGTACATGGAGCTTTTCCGTTCTTTCTAATCTTCGCAGTAGAAACAATGTTATGTTATATACTTTTTGCATTTATATAGCGCCTTATATACCATTGGTATGGTCTGAAGGCGCTGGTAGGTTGAACGCCCTTGGGAACCGAAGTTCAAATCAGTAGAGAGAGTCAAAAGGTGCATGTGGGCACCGGGTATGTGTGCAGCTCGTGCGATATCCGTGTAGTAGCTGCTTCTTAGCGGTAGGTGTGGTGGTTGAGAGGTCAGGAGAATGTGTTCGTTCAGGCAGGTTTTATCCAGAACGGCTGCGGTTGCGTTAGGCCTGAGGAGAATGCCTGGCTGGGGGGTGTGAGACCAGCAGTGACAACTTAGAATGATGTGGGGTGAGCGGCGGATGTTGATATGAGAACAATTATACCGAATGGTGTCATAGTATCTCTGTGTTCTAGTTGAGTGGTGATGTAAAGGAGAGAGTAAGCATGGTGGTGTGATATGATGAGTTATATGCTCTTTCAAACGTTCTTTGCATTCTAAACCATACTATATATGTCACGCAATATTTATGCGTTCCAGTCCGTACCGTGGACAGCTATCCATTCTATGCACCCCAGTCAGGTCCAAATGCACTCTGGTCCGCCCTGCACGGTCTAATCTACTCTTGTCTGCCACACGACTGTCCACTTGTCCGCACCACGCATGCCCTCTTATCTGCCTCACGCATGCACTTTGACTGCCCAAGGCATGCACTCTTGACTGCCCCAGGTATGCACTCCTGACTGCTTCATGCTCTACGCATTCAGTAGCTCAACGTGCTCATCCATTCTACGCACTCATCAGTACTGGATGCGTCAGTGCTCGTTCGTTCCACGCGACGTGTTAGTTCATTCTGGGCACTCGATCGCTCCAGGTACTCATCCACTTTATGCCCTCACGCGTGCTATGCGTTTACCTGTTTTACGCACTCACCTCCTCTACGCACTCACCCCTTCTACGGACTCACCCCCTCTACGGACTCACCCGCTCCATGCACTCATCCTCTCTGCACTCATCCGTTTTAATCACTCGTGATTTTCACGCATCCAGCAGTAATATCTTGTTCTATATATTCATCTCTACACTCATCTGTCCTATACCTTAATTTACTCTGAGTATACATCCACTTCATATATTCATCTGTTCGATACGCCTATCCGCTCCATACTCCATTCGGCTTCATACACTCAGCCTCTCCATACACCGATCTGCTGGCTGCATACCTTCAACAATGATCCGACTGAGGAGGGGGGGGGGCTAAATTGAATATTGGAGATGAGTACATTAGCCACAGTGAGAATGGCCTGCAGAATAAGCACCCCTAACCCAGATGTGTGTGAGGGAAGATCCAGACACTGAGGGAAGAGCATCATAGTGCTCCAGACGATGGAAGAGACTTGGCATGTAGATCACCAATCATGAGGCTCTTGTTAGAGATGGGTTGAAGGTTTGAAATGTATTCTGACCTTTCTTTGGTGAAAAGGATACAGGCACCAGGTGGCTGCATATATCAACAATGGTGAGGCAGTGATTGAGGTTTAACCACAATTTGCACACAATGCTTTCCAAGGATGATGTGGCACAGGCACATATATGTTTGGCGGGACACAGGGAGAGGAAGTGAGGTATTTTAACCCAGAACACAGTCGGTATACAGTGATAACAGGGTAAAAACGAATAGTTTTTCCACTGAGAAAAATAAATAACGAAATAAATGTTTCGTTTTTGGTTAAAGTATATATGGGGGTGGGGTAAGGGATTGAAAAGTGTTTGGGGAGGTAATAAAGCTGGGAAACGGGGAGAGCGGGTTAGGGGGAGGTCCCCCAATTTAAAAAAAAGGAGAAAAAAAGCAAAATGTTTTCGTTCTTTGCCTTCCACTGAAAACATTTCGTTATTTATTTATTAGTTATAAAGACATGGAACCGAATAGTCAATAGCATGGTCTTCCAACAAGAAATGAATGTTTTCAGCATGTTTGTTGGTGGATTTAGCATTAAGGGTGCCAACATTGAAAAAGGATCTCAGTTTGGTGATATTTTAGGAGAGACTGGTTATGGTAGATGATATACTGTCCCCAATACAGCAGCTATACATAGGCAACATATAGAGGGCTGATAAAAAATGAAGTTGAAGGCTAGGAGAACCTTATGACTGCTCTGGCCTATGACATTTCCATATTTGTAAATGGTTATCACCAGTTTCACTTGAGGGAGGGAATCATGATGGCCATATCGCTTTCTTCCGCATTTGGTATCCATGTAACCAGCAGCAGAGAGGCTAAAAAGCATGAGGGACCATCAAACCGAAGAGCAGAGTGAGAAAATAAAGATGTCAGTCACTAGTTCTCTGGATGTGGTCCAACATAGCTATCAGCAATAGGTATTCCTGGGTTGCATTTAAGCACTAGCTAATTCAATGTTATCTTGGGAGATTTGAAGCATAGTCCATTTGGAAAATGATAGTGAAGCAGTTCCTAAAATCCGGTGCATTATAGGGACTGGAAAAAGCATTGCTCTTACTCAAGATTGAGGGCCAGTAATGAAGATTACCATCTCTGTGGTACCAAAGGCAAACCTTTGACACAGCTGATGCGCCACAACAATGAAGAGTGATGGAGACTGCTGCCGTCACAGCGGTACCGTCGCAGAAACTCCCAAGTCACAGAACAAGCTTGTGCAACACCAAAAAGGCCCCCTGAACCTCCGGGAATCTGATCTAGAGATGGACCCACTTTCCCCCCTAGAGGCCCCAAGGAACGGGCCCCATAACTTGAACACAAACATGGGTTTTCTCAGGCTGGTAGCCACAATCTGCAACGCATGTGAACCTATAACAGTTTCATGCTATGATAGGTTATTTATAACACGCTTAATACCCAGAGGTTTCTAAGCTTGGACCCGGGGATCAAACCTACGTTGCTCCGTGTCGGCTTGCTTCCAAGGCGAGCACGTTGCCACTGAGCTATCCTCCCGAGATCTGAAGATTGTTGCCAGTACCTTATCGCGACACTTGGTCCTGCCTAACACATCATGGTGTTTAGGACATGTCACAGATGGCCCAGTGAAAACACCAACTCTCGTTGAAAGTTCAAGGATTTTTATTCTCATCTCTAGTGGGCTTTTCCCCGCTAGCCCAGGCTTTCCTAAACCCCAGGTTGGTTACTAGAGATTCTAGAGATTGGTAACCGCTACTATATAAAAGTTTTATTGGCAAATGATGATCGTCTACAAGCAACCACCTTATCTCATTAACTCCCTCTGGGGTCAATCTAGGTGAATCCTATCCTGGGTCCCACAATAAGAACGATGTCAAGAAGTGCTGCCTTCCCCTGGACAGGCTAGAAGAGTGTCTGCGTGTTGGTAAACTGTCTGTGTTTCGCTACATCCAGTTGAAGGGGGCGTTGTTGGACTGTAAGTGGAATGAGAATATACGCAAGAGGCTGACAAACTTTGAGCAACTCTTGATTGGTTCTGCTAGCTCCAGAGGAAACATAGCGCAGCTGTACAAGGGTATCTTGCTAGCAGAGCCTAGGGAGCCGTTGCCTGCTAGGGTCGGATGGGAAGGGAAATTGACGATGCCTTGTGGGCACAGATGTGCAGAAAGGTCTCTTACTCTACGGTCTCGTTGCAGTATAGGCTCCAGGCATTAAAACTGCTCCATAGTTGGCAACACCCGCTGGCCACATTGGCCAAAATGTATTAGGGCTATGACTCTCATTGTTGGAAATGTCATCGGGTGAAGGGTGATTATTGTCATATGTGATGGGGATGCTCGCGGGTGGTGCATTGCTGGAGGGAAGTCCTGTCATGGATTAAGGGGGTTGATGGGATTCATAGGGAATTCTCGCAGTGGATGCTCCTCTTTGGGGTGAGGTTGGAAGAGGAGGAGATTGAGGAAGAGGGTGCCTGGCTCAATTTTGGAAGAGAAAATGTTTTCCCACGGAGAGGGATTGGATGGCCAGGGGTCGGGCCATATATGATATGGAGTTTCTTTCCCACCTCTTAGAAGAGTCGAGGTCCAATATGTAAGGTGTCTGGCTAATCTTTTTCGAGAAATACAGTCGCTAGATTGCCCGGGGGGGGGGGGGGCTGTGGCCAACAGACAGAGTATGCAACCTCGAGATAAAGGTCTTGGATTTGGTTTCAGTTTGGTGTTGTGGGGGAGGGGATGAAGTGGGAGTATGGAAGAGGTGGGGGTGGGGGGATTGGGAGCAGGCAGGGGGCCACAGGAGGGGGGGGTTCAATCACAAGGGTATGTTTGGTGTTGGATACCGGGGATTATTGATGTTGTGCTTTGGAATGCCTTGTTAATAAAGGTCAATAAAGTTACATTTTGAAAAGAGAAGTGCTGCCTTGCAATCAACCAGGTCTCAATCTTCATCTCCGATGCTCTCATGTTTCTTTCCCTGATGATCTATCTTTCCTTTCCCTTTTTTCTACTCTCCTCCCTTCCTACCACTTTCCTTGTCATCTACCTCTCTATTCCTCTATCTGTGCTGCTCTGTCTACAATTACCCTTCCTCGCTCTTTACTACTCTCCACGCCCCTCTCTACCATTCACCTCTCTCTGCTATCCTTCTCTCTCCCCCCATTCCCTTTTCTACTACTCGCCACCCACACACCTTCTCCCACAATTACCATCCTTTCCCTCCCGAACACCTTTCTCAGTCAATTTCACTGACACCCACTCTCTCACTTAGTTTCACACACACACACACACACACTCTCTCTCACACCCAAGTGTCACTTTCTCTCACCAACCAATACCTCGCCTTTCAGCAATCGTTCTCCACGCTCCTTTGACTATCCCTAGTCTCTCATTCCAACCTTCGCCTCTCTTGGCCTCATCCGAATAACCCAAACTACCACGTTGTTTCTGTCCCTTCTTATCCTCCTCCTTCACCTTTCATTAGTCCTCTGTGTCCGCTGATTCCCAGGGCCAATTGCTGCCTTTGCTTTCCCCCTTTTTTCATATGTGGGTGCTCTGGCTCTCTGTATTGGCGGCCTGGTACAATTATAGTCCATTTCACAGTTTGGGTCCGTGTTGAATAGAATCGGGATTGCGGCTGTCTCTCTCCCTGTTGAGTTGTGTAGACGTGTCTCGAACTGAAGGACTTCTAGTAGCTGCAGTCCTACCTGACACAAAGACACACTGGCCAACATGTTGCACAGCAGGTTTAGGGCAAGAATAAGCGTGCGTACTTACATCTAGCAAGGCACATGTAGATGGGACAGAGATTGGGGCCCTCCCAATTCACTCACTTCACCTTTTGGGCAGGATTGGCTCTGGCAAGTACCACGGTAGCATTCCTGCCCCAGGTTGAGAGGGTTTCCCATCACCATTTGGCAGGGCCAGCTCCCTGATCCTGTCACAGGCATAAACTGATACCATCTGCCATGTTCTGCGCCTTATCCAATGTCTGCTTTATTTTCACAAGTCTTCCACCGCACCCAAACTACTACCCCCCCACCCCCCGCCCCATATTTGAGTTTGGACAAACAGTGTTCATGTTTGCCAGTCTCACCTCAATTGCTCTTTGCATGGAGCTTAAAACCAAGTTTATAAGCATTTTCTATTTGGGCAGATAAGGGGCCAATGGCACAGTGGCTGAAACGAGGCATCCAGAATCACAGAGTTTCCTCACCTTGGTCAAAGAGGGGACACCAAGGTTAGAACTGAAGTCTCTTGCATCCACAGATGACAAATTAGACACTTTGTAAGATAATAATGTGTGTTCTTACAATAGCAATTCTTCACAGATTCTGTCACAATCTACATGCTACAATAAGAGGTGTTATTATCCCTATTAACAATACTCAATTTCTGGTCTTTGAAAGGATGAAAGGCTAAGTCAGTCCTGCTGAGAGCATGACACTTGCCATGTTCAGGATGGCTTCACGTGGGAAGTGAGAATTTAACTTGTGAGATATCCATTGGTCCTCAGGAGATAACATATTCAACCCACAGATTCCAGAGAGTTCAGTGTAACTCTGCACCCATAAATGCGGTGGCACCTCAGGAGCTCTGTGCAGTAGATCTCCTGTGTATTTGCCTGTGATGAGAAGGGAATTTCTACATATTTGAGATTTGCGGTGAGGGGCCATGTATATATAGAAAACATTGTTGATTATGCATTCACTTTAGCCAAGCAAAGGATGCATGTATCAGTTGCCAGAAGAATGATTGCACTTTAAGTCCTGCCCTACCCAGTGTATGCATGTGAGTGTATTTTTAATGGTGTCCAGTTTCTTGCACGCCAAAGGCCTTGTGAAATTACTGACGGTAATAGCCTTGCCATGCGTCACTCTAAAGGATGGGCTGGAAATAAGAAAGCAAATGCAGTGAAGTTAATAATTCATGTCAGCTTTCCTAGCCGGCATGGCTGGACGGACAGGCTACCCTTTCACTGCTACTGGAAATGAAAGCAATGGAGGCCTTGGGAACTATATTAATTTCTGCCCACTCATGCATCAAGCCTTTAGGATTACATATTTCCCAAATGATTGTAAAAGGGTTGGAAAAAACAGCTTCAAGTGAAATATTATTGGCACAATAAAACGTAGAATCAACTTTATGTTTTGCTAAAAACCCTTAATCTATGAACAGTTAAAGATGTCGAAGGACTCAAATGTGTGTCATCTAGAACAGAGGGGAGATCTTTGTATGTAGGTATCCTGTACATACCTCGGTGTTGCCTTCATGGTGCTTCGGTAGGGGTAGGAGCGAAGCATGGCGTGTGACAAGTGCAAATGCATGTCACTACCACAAGTGCCACGTGCCGCTGGCTGGTGTCACATGCCATGCCAAACAATGTCCTTCTCCAGTCTGCAAATTGACAAAGGGAGTCCTGGGAGTCTCTCTGCCAGACAAAGCTAAAGACTCTGGGTAAGTCTCTCGTAACCAGTCTGGCAGAGGGACTCCCAGGACCCCCCTTGTTAATTTGCATATTGAAGTAACTTTGGGTCTCAACCTAAGTTACTAGGGGAATCCAGATGTGGACCCCTTGCTCACTATTCTTAGAGAGGCACAGCTCCTCCCTACTGATGAGGTCCAACCAGACCGAAACACGTGTCTGGGTTTGCTGTTGGTACTCTTGTTCAGAGGAGACTTGCCTAGCATTTCGGTGCTGGACTGCCCCAGGGCAGGACAAAGCCTGATATGTTTGGGATATTTCTTCTCTGTGAAAGATAGTGAGCTAAAGACTCTGGGTAAGTCTCTCGTAACCAGGACTAATGTCTGGCAGAGGGACTCCCAGGACCAGGACCCCCCTTGTTAATTTGCGAAGTGTGATAAATACAGTACTACATTTTATTGATAATATGTATAATATATATTGAAGAGTAAATGTGCATTCATGAAAACGTTTTCATTTACAAATGTTAGTAAATCTTCAGATTTAGGTCAAACAGCTCTTACATATAAAACATTCAGTCTTGCCCTATGAAAGTTTTCAGAAGCTCTGCAAGGTCATGGAATGTAATTTTTCCTTTGTTTAGTGCCTTTTCCCATTGGTATTATCTCCAAGTACTGTAGGTGAACGCCTTTGAGGGACTGAAGTCCAAGGTACGAGAAATTTGTCAGATGAGTTCTGTTATGGGCGATGAGTGTGTAGCCTGGGGGAGTGCCTCATGTGCGATAGGCCGGAAGTCATCAGAGAACCAGGTTCCTGTGATGAAAAGCAAGTCTGGGCTTGCTGAGGAAATTAGGTTGTATATGTTGAGTCGCTTTTTGGCGACGGATCTGCCATTAATCTGGATGCATGAGAGTAATGAGGAGGGCAGGGGTTGTTTGCCCCCAGAGAGGTGGGCAAGGGAGGGCCTGTGGGGGTGGGGATGGAGGCCAGGGAAGGGGATCCCCTGGTGGTGCCCCTATGGGGGAAGTGCAGTGTGAATAAGGGAGGGGGTAGGGAGTGCAGGGAGGGGGAGAGTGGGCGGAGGTAGAAGGGGAGAAGTAGTTAGGGGATGGTGAGGTGTCTCTGATGTTAAGGTGGGATGGGGAGACTGAGCATTCTTTGAGTGTGAGAAAAGAGTGCTTGTGATGTACGGTTCCTAGAGAGGTGGACTGGAGTTGGGGGGTGTGCAGGGGGGGGAGAAGGGAGAGTGTGAGAGGGGATTGCTGGTGTGGAGTCAGAGGAGGGTAGGGGGGCAGGAGAAGGTGTAGGGAAGTGAATGGGGTCACTGAGGGGGGTTGTGGATGAAAGGGTTTTGAAGAAAGGAAGGATGCAAGGTCTGACATGAAGCTGGGTTTCTGATTTCCAGGGGATGGTCAAGAGAGCTGAAGGGGTTAACACAGAGGGAGTTGAAGTAAGTGTTGAAGATGGACTTCACTGGGTTGGGAGAGGTGGCAGATTTCGTAATGTGTATGTGAGGGTTGCATGCAGGGGGGGCGAGATAGGGAGAAGTGTGCAGAGATGAGAGGGTCCAGGTGTTGCAAATTCTGTGTTTGAGGGGGTTCTACGGTATCTGACGTGTGTGTGTGTGAGAGTTGTCGGGGCAGCTGAGGAAGGGATGCTGGAGAAGGAAGCCTGAGCAGCACTACGAGATGCGAAGACTGAGGCATGAAGGGGTCAGAGGAGGGGGGGATCACAAGGGTGTTAGAGAGCAGTGTGGGAAGGTTAGGGCTAAGGTTTGTGGGAAGCGCAGAGGGAGGTGTCTGAGGGGGGGGCAGTTCTCCTCCGAGGGCTGGATGTGTAGAGGGGAGGGGGGGTTCGCAGAGGAGTTGGTAATGTTTTTGGTGTGCCAAAGTCCCCTCTTGATCTGGAAGTTGGTTGACATGGTGGATAGCATGTTGCGTCTGTTCTGGTGGCTTGATAGTTTATTGGGGACCCTGCCCCACTATCAGTGTACTCCAAGGAAGCTAGATTAGGGAAAGAGACCAAGCTTGAGGCACTGCTGTAATCCGGTTTGTGGCTACAGTGAGATTCAATGCAATGGCTATTCTCAGAATGCAACTAGATTGAACACAGTAGCAAATTACAAAGTGCTACTAGCGTGGGAGCGCTGGAGAAGTTCCAGCACAGCTAGAGTTAAAACGGTGACTGCATTTAGAATGCAGCTAGGTTCAATGCAGCTCAGAGGCAATTAAGTTCAACACAGTGTCAGGGTTCAAGCACCGCTAGAAATAAAGTAGAGACTACCCCTCAAATTACAGCTAGCTTCCGTGCTGGAGCTATACTCAGACAACTATAAACAACGCAGTGGCAGATTCAAAGTGCAGCTGAATTCAATGTAGCCAAGTTCAACATAGTAGCTGTACTCAATGAAATCAGTTAATTGTGTTTATACCATGGCTATACTCTGAGTTGCAGCTATTATCTTTCATAAAGTGGTTACATTCAAAACAGTGGCTATACTAAAGAAATGCAGCTAAATTCCACACAGAGGCTATTGTGAGGGGTCAGAAATGAGAGGCTGACACAAAGTTCTAATGTTTTCATTATCAGATATGTTAATTAAACAGAAATGGGTTGGATGAACACCTCGCTTTCCCTATCCTAAGGATAGTTCCCTGCCTAAGAAACTAAAACTAAAAATCAGTCTGTCAAGTCATTACATTTACAAACTGTCCTTATGTCCAAAACATTCTAATCTGGCCCTCACACTAGAAATTAACAACTAAGGGTGCACAGAAATGTTTATGATGTATGGTTGGCAAAAAGTGTTTATAATCAAAAGTAAATAAGAAAATCCAGCAGCAACGTATTTTCCAATGAGAAACATTTGGATCCAGGCAGTGATTTCCTTTCCCCTGGATTTTTAGGCAAAATTGCAAAAGTGTCTCTTTCAAACAACAATCCCCTTGGTTCGTTAGATTAGCTTCAGAAAGTGTAAACAATGCATTCCAAAACATTCAACTCTTCCTTGGTTTCTCTGTACTAGATTCACAAAAGAGTTTTATACATGCAGCTCCTCTTTAGTTTCTTTATACTGAAGGTACAAGAATTCTTTATTCAGATGAAAAATTCCACACAAGGTATTATTTAACTTTTCTTGTACTTTGATGGATTAGCTGATATGTTTCTTCATCATAAATCTTCTTGTGAGCTCTTTAGATTTCCTGGTGTACTCACCTGCCAGGCATCTTGTCACAAAAAGTAATTATGCAACTTCACAGCTGCATATGGCTGGTGCCTTTATCCACCAAGACCTCCTTCATGTGATTCCTAGATTTGCTGGTATACTTCCTTTTATAACTTGAGTGGACCTCCTTGTATACTCCCCTGCCAGGAATCCTTTAGTGGGTTCTTCAGATTCCTTGGTATACTCTCCTGCCAGTTATTATCCCACACCTTTAAAGGTTATATTCAATTTTAAATTACCTGGTATATTTGGTCGCCTGGACTGTCTTTCTGGACTCCTTAGATCCTCTAGTATATTCTCCTGCCAGGTATCTAGCCACAATGTCTTATGATATGGCATTTATAATGCGCCTATACACAAGTGTTTCAAGGCGCAATGAGGCAAGGGATGAGGGACAGAGGGAAGACGGAGACAATGATCTTATTAAGCCAGATGACAATGAGATTGCGCAGGGGCCTTTATGACTTTATATTCCTCTTTTGGATTGTCTGGTATACTCCCCTGCCAGGAATCCTTCTCTGGGCTCTTGTAGATCCCCGGTGTACTCTCTGCCAGATAGCTCCCCACCCCCAAAATGTCACCCACCTGGTATACTTCTTTCACCAGGACTTCTTATCAATTTCAATGTCCTTCAAATATGCCACAGTTGTATTACTTTGCTACATTTCTATTTGCTTGCTTAAGGTAATACTTGTTCCAACTTTACAAACATTGACATCTCAGATATAGGTACTTGTTCAAGTTGTATCGTTGTCTTTATCTTATTGGTATGTGTTTGCTTAGGATAACACTTGATCCAACTTTTCCCTCATTGACATCTCACCCAGGGATTTGTTCAAGTTTTGTCTTTGTACTTTATCTAGTTAGTATTCAAATGTCCCTAATTCATTCCCTTGTCTATATGCCGGTCGGTACACCCCGGACTCCCCAATGGCTCTGGGCAGACTCACTGGAACTTTGCAGTGTTTCCAACCAATGGTGTGTCTGTGAGGAGGTTTCCGCTTTGGGACGGCCTCCTGCGCACTGCAGACCTTCTTCCAGCATTCCTTTCAGCTGCACGCTCAACTGTCGGCTTCTCGCGGTGGCCTGGGCTGGAGAATACTGCTTTCCAGCATGCCCATTTCTTCGGGAGCTCCTCTGCTGCTCCCGATACTCAAACGGTCCCACCAAAGGTGCCTGCTACATCTCTCCTTCCTTCTCCCCACACCGGTATGTGATTCTCGCATTTGCGGATTGCCGCATAGATGGGCCCGTTCCCTTGACTTTCTCCGGCACAGTCCTCTCCCATTCTGCCTTAATTTCGACTGCAGATGACATTATGCCCCGCACATTTGTGATTTATCCAAACAATAAGTCTGTGTTAGAACAGAGCTCAATATTCTTTGCAAAAAGGTGAAGATCAGTCTTGGCAGTTGAACCCGTCGAGTAGTAGACGAGTTCTTTCTGCCAATATACCTGTCAGAGGAATCAAGAAATACCCCCGGACAGATCTATTAACCAAAAGATGGATGGACGCCACAGGAACCGCTAGCCTGCAAAGGAAGTCAAAATTAATACCAGCAAAAAACCTCAATAACAACTAATAATAGGAACCAATGATAGAAGGCAGCACCTGATGACTAGCAGGAAGTTGCTATATGAATACTGGTACTTGAGAAGTCTAACCTAAAAAACACCAGATCAGTTAGACTCTAAGGAATGAACTAAGTTCCTTAATGAAGACTCAACATAGAACGCTCTTACCATATGCAATTTATCTTGCAGGTCCGTGAAGAAAGATGGAGCCAGAAGACCACAGGTAAGTCCAGGAGACCACCTACCGACCGCTGGCACGAGGATGCCCAAGAAGCAACACAAAGCGTCTCTAGTTCCAGGCGACGGACACAACGGCTGTATTTGAGTCCGCAGAAGGAAGAATATTCCGAGCTCCGTCAGCAGTAATCACAGATCCAAGGAGAGTCGAAGAAGAGATCTGGGTCAGCAGCGATGAAGGTAAGACAGACGAGTCACTTGAGTAGTAGCAGGTCGGGGACGATTTCAAGGGTCATAGCAGCGTGAGCAAACAGGAGCCAAATCGCAATAGAGAGACAGGTCGAGTAACTTTCAGAGGTTGTAAGAACCCGCAAAACAAGTAGACAAGAAGGGCACACCAAGAGTTCCAAGAAACAGGCCGGGTGAAAATATCCAAGGGTCAAGAGAAGTCACAAGAATTGCTAGGCTATAGAGAGCAATTCCAGAAGCGAATCGCCAAATTCAAGCGGGGCATAAATACAAAGAACGCTGATCACATGATCCGGAAAACGGAGCTCAGCATGAGAAAACTTGTCACCTTAGAAACGCAGAGCGTCCGTGTTTCCAGGGCAACCTCCAGCGCTGTCGGAAAGAATAGCAGCGTACTGAATGATTATGGGTACGATCGCTGTGGGAATGTTTCCGTATTGCATGAGCTAAATGAAGACTGTGTGGAAATAGATGGAGGAATAGGCGCCATTCCTGGACACCAAGCTCTGGATCTAACAGAATATCTGATCCCCCTTCGCTTCCTGACAGTCTGCACATTCAGTTTTGGGTTTCTTTCAATCTACATCAACTCCTTCCTCCTCTTCCTCGTCTCAGTACTTGAGGCTTTATGGGAGTTGAAGTCCATAAGGTTTATGGCATTTCTAAAATAATGTTGTTTAGGAGTTTTACTTAGAAAGAAATCAGAGACAGGAGATGTTATGCGAGTGTTGCGTATGTTGGAGGTATGAAGGGGATTTTGATTTTGTCCAGAGTGAATTAAAGAAAGCAGTTTCTGGTTTCTACAATAAAGAGCATTTGTGGGATGACAACAAGCCAACAAGAACTTCTGTATTATAAGATCTTCAATAGGAAGGGGGAATACCGTGGCTATATTCAACACAGAGGCTATACTCAAAAATGCAGCTAAATTCAACACAGTAGCTATACTCAAAGATGTGGCTAAATTCAAAACAGTGACTATACTCAAAAACTTAAGCAGAATTTGACACAATGGGAAAATTGGAGGTGCAGCAGGGGTTAAGTAAACAACTATCATGGTAATACAATAGTTTGGGTAGATACAAGACAATGTAAAGAATAAAAAATACAGCACGGGTTATGCAACCAAAATATTCCTCCTTTCTTACCTGGAGCTGTCTGTGGAAAGCTTTTGGAGGCCTGCTGGGGCATCATTTGCCGTGGCTTTGAGCCCGCTGACCTGGCAAGGCTGCCCTGGGGGAGCCTCCGAGGTTAGGCTGTTCCAGTCACATGGGTAGTGCACCGGCCAATCAGGAGTACATAATGTATTATGTGCATTATGCTTTTCTTTTCATTAGCTTCCTTATTTTATTATTCTGATTTTTCCTTTCATTAGATTCCAGTCAATGAATAACATACGTGGAAGTTACAAATTAGCACCAAATAACTTTTCTATTGGTATATTTTTAGCTTCAAGAATCTAATCTTGTTTCCGGTTTGCATTTCCTTCTTTTGCAAACATTTTTCTGTTTCGGCACATAGTAATCACTTATTTCGTTTTTTACACATATGGATTTTATAAAATCTGTTTATACAGAAAGATGATACATATTCTAAACAGAACATCATGTACACACCCTTATTCTTAACAAAATACAAATAACATTTCTCTTATCATCTAGTGTTGTGCTAACTCTTTCTCACTGAGCATCAATTTGTAAAATGTATATATATATATATATATATATATATATATATATATATATATATATATATATATATATATATATATATATATATATATATATATATAGCTAGATCATTCACCATCTGGGTACATATGCATAGTTATAAATTAACATATATAACAGGGTCTACGTCACAGAGATACAGTTGTTGCAATTTCTCTTGTTCGATTGATGGAGACTAGCCGAGGGACCTAGGCATCCGCTTCTGTTAGTCTGACGTTTCAGCAGAATTAAAATTGTGCCACCTTATTCAGGACCTCTTGCTACTATTCAAAAACAGAAAAAATATTACATAAAACCATATGTCATCTAAACATGGGATTCTCTAAATAGCATTCTCATAAGTTCCAATTTGATTTAAAGTGTACATGTGAGAAGCACTTGCCTCACGAACCGTGGGCCTCTCCCCTTCCAATCCTTTCTTGTTTTTCTCCTCCCTTTGGTGAACTTTCTATGTTCTCCTTTGCTTACTGTGCAAAGAATTTTCATAAGGTCAGTGGGGGGGGGGGGATTATGCTCAAAGGCTCTCGTATTCACCCACCACACATCCCATCCTGTCAGTTTTTCTATCCTAGACAGTATGAGTCTTTATTTAATAAGTGCCATTAGTTGGCTGAAGGTTTATGGTGAGCTGTGTCTGTGCCAATCCTAGAGCGGAGAGCGAACGTATTCCGTTCGCTACGATCAGCTGTTTATCTTGGATGGCATCTGCATTTTCTAGAACCTGAAAGACATGTGTTGAAACATTTAGGAAGGTATGCTATTTTTGTATGTGCTCGCGGTTTGCTGCTCCTGTTGGGGTTATATATGTGGAATGCTACTGTGGAGTGCTACTTTTCGTTTTTGGGGGACAATGTGGCTCTCCACCCACATCGCCCTCCCTGCTTCACACTCCAGCTGAAACCTGTGGGCTCCCACGGTGGATCATGCCCCTAGCTGAAGGGAGACCGGGGTGGGGAGTGCTAGAATGTCTCGTTAACATGAAAAGGGGCGCTGGTAAATCAGGAAGCACGGAACGCACTCCTCCTTCAGTACTCGAGTGAGTGAGGGTTTTTTGAAGTTTAAATAAATATATTATTTGCCACCCAGTGCTGAGTAACTCTGTTACCTTTATATGATTGTTTGATGAATATTTCTTTAAACGCTCTGCTTAAAATGAACTGTACGTTGAAGGAGTGATTGATGATGAATTGCAATTGTTTCCCCAACTACAATCTAACACCCCGAAGTCTGCAGCCTTCTCTTTGTGGAGCAGGAAGAGCTGCGAGGAAAGCTGGCGCCTGTCCTGTGCAGCGCAGGAAATTCAAACCTGAGCTGTCACAAGCTTTGGGAGACAGTCGGTCTCTGGAGAAGTAACTGAGAGGAACCAAGTGAGCTTGAACAACTCGGACTTGCTGCTGAAACAGGAAGCAACTACGGTGGCATGCATGGCTTCTCAAAGGTCGATCGGCTGGTCCATAAAGCATGCCGAGACCGCTACCGCAATGGCTCAATGGAGCCACACCGACAGAAGAATATGCGACGAGCGCGTTCAGCCACCTGAGAGCCCAGGAAGAACCAGTAACGCTCCCCACTCAAGACTAAGGTAGCAGGAGTTGCTGGAAAACTGGGTGGGGACCAGGGAGCATAAAGAACCAAGTGTCCTTCGGGAGTGATCTCCCTCGTCACAGAAGCGATACCCTAAGAACCAAGAGTCAAGCATGCCTCTGGTGTTATCTCCTTTGTCACAGTGGTGACCTTCAGAGAATCATGAGTCACAGTGGTGACAACCAGAAAACTAAGAGTCAAGTCTTTCTCTGGAGTAATCCCCCTTATTACTCCAGGGGTGATATCTAAAGAAACTAGAGTCAAGGAAGTTCCGACAGTAGTCTCCCTAACTACAATAGTAACTTGCAAAGTAATAGTAGTGTTAACAAAAGCTATAAACTTCAAGAGTGCCTTGGGAGTGAACTCACAGTGGCGAACTAAGTACTTATGAAAGAAACCGCAAAGGTCAAGAACTTTCTGGGAGCAGTCTCCCTAATAGTCCAGATACAAGAAGCTCTGAAGAGTGGCCAGGCATCAGAAGTAGTTTTGGTAAAGAATTATCTTTGTTGGTCATAGATACTTGGAAGGAGCTAAAAAGACTTTTAAATAACTGCAGAAGACTGTCCCAGAATAGTCTTCAAGACTGCTCCAGATAGAACTGGAGAGGAGAGTCATTCTCCTGGTCTTCACGTATTTGGTAAATCAGACCCTGTTGCAAGAGACTGCTGTTAAATCAGCTTAAGACTGGATTATTTTCACCAGGGTAAGGGAGTCATTCTCCTGGTGCATGTGGCAATAAGCTCATTGGATCATTTGTTGGTTTATTTCTTAGTGGTAGGTATAGAGTAGTTTTCTGGGACAGAGGACTGTATTTTGGTTTTAATTTACATCCTGACAAGCACCAGAGTTATTATTTGTTGTGGCAGGGATAACCCTTTTGGAAATGGGGAGAGGCAGGTTCTTTACTTCATTTCTTAAATAAAAGTCTATAGCCAAAATGATAACTCCTTGTCAGCTTCCTTACTCTTCCTCACCACAGCTCTCACTGTGGTATGAGGTCACATCCACCAGCATTTACTACAATGCCTGAAGTGTTCGGACGTAATGGATGTTGGGACCATTGAGAGCCTGGTTATCTACTTGAGAGGATACAATAGCGTGAGAAGTGAGCTGAGCTTCTGTTTGAGGTGTAATAGAAAAACACTAGAAGCACCAGGTTATCTCCATTTAATAATATAAAATGCAACGAAGGAGCTCAAAACATGGTCTCGAGTCACACGGTCAGATGAAAATAGACTTTGGGGCAAGCTACACCGAGACCAGACGATCAGGCAATGCCTTCACTCCCTTTTATTCTCAGGCGCAGAGAGCCTGCACAAGGCCAAGTTCAAACATAGTAATTGAATGGCACACCAGAGAAGTGATGATGGTTGTTGGGCTAATTGGGCGGGGAGGCATGACCAGGCCGACCTCCCAGTACCTGGGGTACCAGCTTGCGTGCTGCTAGCGAGTGGAATATTCCAGAAGGGTACAAGCGTGCCAACCAATTATAGAGGGCCATGTATCAAAGAGCCCTATAGTTTGAGAAGCCAATAGGACATTGTGTATTAGTCCAATACGAAAGATGACTTGCACTTAGGGAGGGCTTAGTTGTCCACCTGACTTTAGAGACTCAATCACAACTCCATACCTCATAAAAAGTATATGTAGATGTTCTTTTTAAGCCTATCATATTTCCTAGTAGCTTTTCTTATTTTGCCATGTAGTATGATGTCACTTATGACATTTTTGCTATATAAGGATGTTTTTTTATTAAATGGTTTGGAGAACTCTGAGCGAGTTGTGCGGCGTTCGTTGGTGCCCGTTGTACTCCCTTGTTTTAAGAAATGTTATTAAAACAGCCGAGATGTTGCCAAACTTCCTGAGTCGGTCTGATTACTGATGTATGAGTAAGGTCTGCAACACGATCCATCTGAAATACGGTTACCTCGTCTTAAAGGGCCTACACAGTTCACTTGGTAGCAGAGAGAGGATGGTTCAGATCTGTCAATTAGTAGGCTTTTAGAGATTTCAGAACATCGGTGTCATGATGCCTACCCCCGGGGACCCAGACCCCGTCCAGCAACCCCGGAAGCAGGCATCAAGTTATCCTAAGCAAGCCCAACAACCCCTGCTAGGGGCTATTTGGGTCCAGTCCTGGCGCCTATGGCGCCAGGCTCATAGAGTAAATCTTACCTGATGCAGACCATGCTGCAAACTTACCTGATGCAGACCATGCTGCAAGAGCTCCAAGCCAAAAGAGGCTTCCAAGCCAAAAGAGGCTTGGAAGGGACTACTTTACTTAGGGACTATTTTTTTACTCGGGCGGGGCTGGGGAGGAATAATTACCTGGGACTACTTTGGAGGCTATTTAAACCACGCTCGAAGAGCCGCACACGCTTCGCGTTATTCTGCATCCAGCAGCGTAATGCTCACCATGCCTGCAAGTCTGCATCCAGCCTTCTGCCACACCCGCCTCGAGTTTGGAGCTCCTAGAAAAAGGGAGAAAGAAGGAGAAAAGGTTAGAACAAGAGCAATACCTTTAATCCTTACCTGAATTCCCGATCCATCGCGCCTTCGAGCTGGAAGAAAGAAGTTATTTTATGCGCGTCGCCTCGCCTGCTGCAGCGCCGCGCTGAACTCTCCGGCCTTCGCAGCATCTTAAACATTCCACTGCATCCTCCTGCATGTTCCCGCCGCACTCCGGCACCTAAGGAGAAGACAAGAACAGCAAGGTGAGCTAAGGGAATACACAGAGGAATATTAGTTACCCCCCCATAGACTTACCTGATTTTACCACCGGGGTACTATTCCTCTTCACGGGTCGGCGCAGCATCCACTGCATCTTCGCCGACCCCCGGCCCCTAAGGGGAAACAAAAGGACAGCAAGGTGAAACAAAGGGACTAACCAGGGGAACCCTCCTCACAACAATAGACTTACCTGATTTTACCGCCGGAGGTATTATTCCCCAAGACTTCATACTTTCCCTCAGCACCTGAATAAGGGAGAAATCAACAAGTTACATATTGACCTTATTTTATCGAACGGTGTTGGAAAATACAAATCCTTACCAGAATACTACCGGTTGCCACGAAGAACTCTTCATTAGGGTCAAGCTGCAACCTGCAAGGAATCGGACAAGAGTGAAAGTCAGGCATTTGAACTCTTACGAACTTTATACTTACGGCGTCTTGCCGGGAATCACAGAGTCAATATTGTTCTGGAACTCACCAACTCCTTCGAGCCAGTGAAGCAACTGGTTATCAACACGCCCCTGCGCTCAATGCAGGATGGAGAGCTCATCTTTTCAAACCATCAGGTGAGACTATAAGAGGGGACATCAAAGGCGATCTGTGGGGAGAACAGCGGGGGAGGGGGGATTTACGCTCAACTACACGGGTGGTTAATTCCCTTTCTCCATTTGCAGAAGAATATTCCTACGGGCCAAGCAAACAAAGCTAGGTGGGCCAGTTCAGTCCGACATCTCGGCCCTACGCATCACATTGGTGGAGACCGCAGCTGTCCAGTTCCGATCGACGCCTCTGTGGGAGCCAGGTGAGCGTAACAATCGGGTGTCCTCCGCCATTTAACTGAAAGATCCAGAGGCTTCCTGTGGAGAGCAGCCGATATAGAAATTCTTGCAAGAAGACTGATACAGGTGGGATGGGTCCCTCTTTCACAAAATCCCTCCTGGTTTCCACAGGCGCTGAGCGGACCGAAAGAGACAGTGGCCGTTTGGAGGAGGAGACGATCCTGAGTGTCAGGACCCGAATGGTGGAAAAATATGAGAATGGAGATTATGGTAAAAGTATAAGGTAACAGATATATATATATATATATATATATATAATTTGGTTAATATATGAGAAGCGTCTAGACGAGGAGCGTCTATATAGAGCCCAGAATTCTAAGCTCAAGGAGCTTCTAGAATGAGTAATTTCAAAACCCAAAGTGGGTACTTAGGCAGCACACGGACAAGGTCTGTGAGAGGGAATGATTCAAACTTCTATCAGGGTAGTTTAGGGGCACGAGATAACAGCGAAGAGCACCGAGTAGATATATGTTGAAGTCGACTAGTTTGTCTGTTTGTGTATTTTATGTATTGGTAAAATGAAGTGCAACAAAGATAGGCAGTGTTGAGCAGAGATCAAAAACTAATATCTATCTTTTTAGTCATTGTCGGCGCCAACTGAACAGGTAAATTGGAGTAAATTGAGAAGTAGAGGCTTTGAGCAGTGACTGTTGGTGCAAACTCATATTTGTTATTTTTGTGAAACGTATTTAATGAGAATCAACAGTAAGTATTGACAGTCAATTGAGACTCATTATAATGGGGATGTTACTCCATTGATGCATATTTGCATGCAACTGCCAAAACACACACCCAAGCTCAAACAGTAAAGTGCAGAATGGGTTAAGGGTACAGCAGATAAAATGTTCATGCCATGGCCGCAAGGTGGATCGCTGTCAAAAGCGGTTTTGCAACACATGACCACATACTTGCACGCTGTATACACAGGAAAGAAATTGGAAAAGAGGTTAGCTAGTTTAGAGCTCTGGAAAATGTACCAGGAGGAGCGGGAAGATCCACCTCCTGAGGATTGGATGCTTAATCAGTATAGTGAGGAAGGTGTTAAGCCTTCTGCTCCCCCTACCCCACCAGAAGTAAATGGCGATAGTGCAAAAGATGAAGGAGTGTGTCCATTGAGGGAACTAAAAGCAGCAACAGGATCTAGTAATCCGATAAATGAACCACCTGCTTATAGCAGTGAAGAGAGTCCAGAAAGGACTAAAGAAAAAGAGGAAATCTTTAAGGTCCTACAAGACAAGGAGGAGAAATGCGAACAACCAAACGTATCCTTAAATATAGAACGAGAGATCAAGAGACTGAAAGGAGAGAAGGATAAAGCGGACAAGGTTACGCTCGTACAGAACAAATGGATGGGTGGACAGATATTGCTCAAACTTGATGGGAAGATTATCGAGGAAGTAAGGGAAGGGGAAGAGCAAGACAAACAAGATAAAAAAGACACGGAACGCGAGAAACGATTGAAAGAGGATGAAGATAAAAGGAAGGATAGACAAAGGCGAGAACAATTATATTAGGAGGAGCAGCTAAGAAGGGAAGAAAGGTCAGAGGAGCAAAGGAAGTATGACAACAGGCAGAGAGCAATCAAAGAACGAGGCAGGCTAGAAGAGAGAAGAGGAAGAAGAACAGAAATTACGAGATAAAAGAATGCAAAGACGAAGAGACAAGGAGGTGCGTAGGGCAAACATAAAAGGGAAGAGAAAAGACAAGAAGAGGAAAGTGTTAGAGTTGAAGTGAAAAAATGAAGTGAATTAGACAAAGAAATGGAGCGAAAAAGGGCACGCAACATTGATCGCATTCAGAAAGAGCTGAAGGAACAGAGTCCAGTAATATCATGGGGCGACAGAGGAGTTTCTCCCGTCACAAGGAGTAATGCCAGGACTGTGTAGGGTAAACCTAGATGAGAATTATGAGATAGGAAGCATCAGAGATAGGATCGATAAAGCTTATCATGAGAGAGAGCAAAAGGTGAATCGGGAAGCAGGGGAAAAGAAGATCGATCTACAGTTGCCTAGTTATGAGGCAAAGAAGGAAGTCCATTTAGGCTTGAGCAGAGAGCCTTGTCTTTAGACAGGCTGACTTTAAATAAGGATGAAAGCCAAACTAGCTGGGGACTAGATATGTCAGACGAAGACAGATAAACCTTCTGTGGGGAGGAGGGAGAAAGTGCATGTGGTCCTGATGGAAGTGAGATGGTCATACTTAGACCGACTTAAAGATAGGACGCCAGACCCATGGCGTACCCAGAGCGACCTAAAGGAAGATCGCATAGTGAGAGGGGGGGGAATCGCCACCATATGTACATAGACTGAGGTCATAACCAGGTAGAAGGCAATCAGGAACCATTGTCCCCACTATGGATAGGCAGACAATGGGGGGGCCAATTGCAGATTTTGGGTTCACGCATTTCACTCTATTGGAGAAAGGAGGAGCCAGACCACAGTATATTCCTTAGGCCCAGATGGACAAGGATAATTTAAGGTATAAACTCCTTAGTTTAACGGCGGGCACGAGAAAATGGATTTATGAGCTAGACAAGATGACAGGAGGAAATACTCTAGCTATAGGGGGACATTAAGGGTCTCCTAGCAGCCATTCCTTTGGAAAGGGCTGATGACATTTGGATGAGAGCAGGTTACTCAAGTGTCACGGCACAGAATACAGCGCATGATGGAGTGGCATTTAATAATTGTAGGGTAGCTGTTTGGAAAGCGCTTAGGGTACAGTATCCCGATACATCAGAAATGGATGCAATTTTGGCACGTAAGATGAAAGATGACAAAGATCTGCTTGCTTACATTAAAAATATTCAGTAACAGTGGACTTCGGAAACTCGAGAGCTGTGGGGAAAACCAGTGCCGGTATTTTACCACTTTATGTGTCAGGGATTGCCAGAGCGAGTACAGAGACAGCTCAAGAAGCTAGTGGGAATGGAAGCAAAGTAATGGGCAGAGATACAGTTGACTATCGTGCATCATTGCAGGCTGCTGCAAGAGAAAAATAAGAAGGAGGATGCTAGGAAACTTGAGGACGCTAAGTTAGTACAAAAGAAATTGTCAAAATACTCCATAGAAGGAGCGGTATTGACAAGCAAAGAAGGGTTGGGAACGCAGCAAGCAGTGGGTATGTCACAGACAAATAATCAACGCCAATCAGATCAAGGAGGAAATGGGTTTTTGCCACAAGGCAGAGGAATGGGTTTCAGAGGAAGAGACAGTTTTCAGAATAATCAGGGTGGCTTTCAAAATAATCGAGGCGGGTTCCAGTATATGCAGAATGATAATCAAAATATGCAAGGCTGGCAAATTAGAAGGCTCCCTCCTGTATGTTGGACATGTGGCATGACAGGGCACATTGCGCTAACATATGGAAGCCAAGGGTATGTACAGAATAGGCAATTCTCAAGAGGGGGACAGCTTATCCTCCAGCATATAGCCCATTAGGGAAACACTTGTGTATAGGCGCGTTACAAATGCCATATCATATCACAAAATAGGGATTTTGCAACCACAGCAAGCACCATTGAGTCTGCCGCAAGGGCAGTCATAGCACACACCCATGCAGATACAGCAGAGTGCAAAAACGGGACAGTTATTGACACCTAGAGTAGGGCGTGTCACTGTTGTGGGAGGAAGTCCTTTTACAGGCATAGGAATAAGTATGTACCCACAATAGGACAGCTCACAGGTTGACTTGATGTGTTCGGTACTATCAGTGACACTGGATCCTCAAGAGGAACGAAGGGTTGATGTTAAAATAGGAGGCAAATCCTTTTCTTTTTTAGTAGATACCGGGGCAACTCGCTCAAGTACATGAGAGGGAAAATATCCGTTATCAGGAAAGGCCATGAATGCTCAGAGCTTCTCTGGCGCTACAAGTAGAGTTCCTTTTACTGATGAATTACCAGTCTCTATAGGAGAGTGTGACATGTCTGTTCCATTATTGTATTAGTGGCAGACACCTGTTAATATTCTGGGCCAAGATTTAATGACAAAGCTAAATTTGACGATTTCCTTTACGGATTTAGGCATAGTGTCTTTCACTCCAGGGATACATTATTTAAACGTGGGCGAATTTAACATGGCATTTACCGGACAGATAGCTCTGCGAGGGATGCCATTAGAGCCAGAAGTTTTTCTTTATGGGGTACGCATTCTGTTAACATGGCTACCCGGCTTAGAAGGGAAGACTATGAGAATACCTGACTTTTTGTTCCGGCCACAGATACCTATGGACAAAGAGGGGGGACGGATTATTCCCTTACAGCTGCAGGCAGCTATAGTGCAAGGGGAATTGGCCATGCTTGAAGGATTTGATGACGAGGGCAGGCCATGGAGAACAGTGATTGCCATTGGCAAAGGGTATAGATTGACTGTGGAAGATATGTTTAGAGATGATCCGTCAGATGATGAAGTGATATTCGAGATGTGTATTACATATTGGATTAAGATACAGAATAGAGAGGTCCCACAGTGAATGCTGATAGAGCGGCAACGCCCAGCATTTTTTGATGAGGACATGAAGAAAGTGCCAACCTCCTTATGGACTTCAGGCCCCTATGAGATAGGCCTATTGAAGGGGGTGGAAGAAGTTAAGATTAAGCCTAAACCAGGAGCAATTTTACCTTGAGCAAGGCAGTACCCAATGTCTCGAGAGGCGGATGAGGGTATTTTTAAGACTATATCAGCTATGATAGAACAGGGTATTTTGGTGCCGTCAGAGTCACCGTGTAATACTGCTGTGTACCATGTGAAAAAAATCGAAAGGGGGGTCATGGAGATTCATTCAGTACATGAGGCCAATTAACCAGATTGTAGAGGCAGAGTTTCCTCTAGTTTCAAATCCTGCTACGATTTTATGTAGTATCCCGACAGAGGCACAATATTTCATGGTGATTGACCTGAAAAATGTGTTTTTCTCAATTCCGTTGCATAAGGACTCCCAAGACCTTACATCATTTACGTTTCGTCAGACTACGTTGAAAAGTACTTGTTTGCTCCAGGGGTATTGTGAGTCTCCATCGATCTTTAACAGAGTCCTGCAGATGGATCTGAGCAATATTGATTTGCAAAGTGCTGTGCTGCAGTGCGTAGATGACATTCTAGTTTGTAGCACGACAGAAGATGAGTGTAGACAAGATTTGATTCAGTTAATGACTATCCTTGCATACAACGGATATAAAGTAGACAAGGAGAAATTGCAATATTGTCAGGAGATGGTGTTGTACATAGGCCAGTTAATCTCGCATTAGGGAAAGAAAGTCACACCTGAAAGAGTTGAGGCGATTATGAAAACACCAAAACCGCACACGATAAAAACAAATGCAGCAGTTCCTGGCATTGTGAAACTATGTTAGAGCATGGCTATTTGAATATAGTTCATACACAAGACCCCCTTTTGCAGGCTTTGAAGAAAGCACAAGTGAACAAGGAGAAAATAGAATGGACTGTGGAAATGGAGGGTTTGAGGAATTGAAAAAAGCTATTTGTACAGACCCACTTTTAGGAATTCCCAATTATTCTGAGGAGTTCTACCTGTTTTTGCACACGAATGGGACAGTTATGACAGCAGTTCTTACACAAGGGATTACACGAGGGTACAGACCTGCGGCATATCATAGTGGTATTTTAGCTCCAGTTATGAGAGAACACTTTCCTTGAAAACAATCACTGGCAGCAGCCGCGTTTGTCATTGAGAAATCTACAAGCATTGTGATGGGGTGTTCCATGACTTTATTTGTTGAGTATGCATTGGTTGCTGTTTCGGAGAAACCTAAAGGTACACTGACATCTCAGAGGGCTTCTGCATATGAGGTAGTTATATCGAATGCAGTGATTCAAATAGTCCGGAGGAGAATAGTGTACCCTGCCACGTTTGTAGCCGAACCTCTGACAGCGGATGAGCAAGTGCATGATTGCTCCATTTATGAGGAGTTTTATGATGAGATCTCAAGGGTAAAGGAGAATGCTCTTGCAGGGGGGAGGTTCTCTTCATTGACGGGTCATCAAAAATGTGTCACACTGATGGGGAAAGGCATTCAGGTTCAGCGGTGTTAAAGCACAGGGCTAATGGGGAATTTGAAATTGTAGCAAACGTATGGCTGCCATCTCATTTTTCGGCACAGAAATACGAAGGGGAGGAAGTGACTGTGGACAGTGACTCCGCCTATGTGGCATCAACCGTACACGCAGGGGTAGCACGTTGGAAAAGGAGGGGCTACCTCCGAGCAGACGGCACTACAGTGCAACACACTGCATTATTGGACAGGCTCATTAAGGCACGACAGTTATGATATGATATGGCATTTGTAACGCGCCTATACACAAGTGTTTCAAGGCGCGACGAGGCAGGGAGGGGGAACAAGGGGAAGACAGACAACAATCCTACTAGGCCAGGTGTCATTTAGATCGCGCAAGTGCAGGGGTGGGGGGGAGGGGAAAAGTGCAAGGGGAAGGGGGAGTGGGGGAAGTGCAGGGTAAGTAGATTAAAAATAAATAATAGGGCCAGCTGGTGGCAAGTGCAAGGTAAGTGCAGACAAGTGCTGGGAAGGGGGGGCTGTAGGGATACAGAGACAGTCCCGCAGTGCAGGGGTTGCCAGGGAGGCAGTGCAAGTGGAGAGTGGCTGGGCCAATGACTGAGGTCAGTGAGAGTGGCCCAGTTGCAGATTCAGTGCAGTTTCAGTGAAGAGTTTAGCAGGGGAGAGGGAGAGAGAAAGCAGAAGCAAAGAGGAAGGTTTTGAGGTACTTCCGGAACCGGAGATGGTTCTCCTCAAGTTTCAGGGAGGCAGGAAGGCTGTTCCAGAGGGAGGCCCCTGCCGCGGAGAGAGATCTACCCCCAGCTCGTTGCTTTGAGAAGCGGCTGACCCTGAGGGAGTTGGAGACGGATGAGCGAAGGGCTCGGGAAGGAAGATATTTAGGAAGAGAGAGTTGAAGGTATTTAGGTCCCAGGCCCCAGAAGGCCTTGTGGACAATGCAGAGGGTTTTGAACTTAATCCTCGCAGTCACAGGGAGCCAGTGTAGAGATTTCAGTCCTGGAGAGATACGGTCCCTGGGCTTGAGGCCAAGGACAAGTCACGCAGTCCTGTTCTGGATGAGTTGCAGAGGGCGGAGAGTGGAGGCAGGCAGATTAAGATAGAGGCTGTTACAGTAGTCCTGCTTCGAGAGAAACAGGGCTCGGGTGACAGTGAGCTTCTGGGGTAAGAAGAGGAAGGGAAGAATACCTCTGAGGAGGTGCAGCTGGTAGTGTGACTTCTTAGAGACGTCAGATATATGAAGAGAGAAGGAGAGTGTGGAGTCGAAGATGATCCCGAGGTGTTTTGCCTTGCAGGTAGGAGCAGGAAGAGGGCCAAGAGAGGCTGGCCAGAGAGCTGCAGGGAAGGAGGGAGTGGGTGTGCCGATGAGTAGAATCTCAGTCTTACTGGCATTAAGGCAGAGGTCATTGGCGGCACACCATTCCTGGATAGCAGACAGACAGTCAGAGATGAGGAAAGGAGAGGAGGAGGCCGAGGGTAGCCTGAAAATGAGCTGGGTATCGTCTGCATAGCACTGAAAGTTGGGGCAGAGAGCGGCGATGCGGTGGGCAAGGAATGCCAGATACTGGTTGAACAGCCGGTGAGAGAGATTAGATCCCTGGGGGACACCACAGGTAGAGAAAAAGATGTCAGAGAGGAAGGACCCCAGTTGGACCTGGGAGGGTCGATTGGAAAGGAAAGAGGTCAGCCTGACAAGTGATACCCAGGTTATCACGGAGACGGTTGAGCAGGATGGCATGGTTGACAATGTCAAAGGCAGAAGAGAGATCAAGCAGAATGAGAACACACGGAGTGTTGGAGTCGAGATTCGAGAGTAGGTCCTCACAGATGTTCAGGAGAGCAGTGTCCGTGCTTCTGGCAGCTCTGAAGCCAGATTGATGGTCATGAAGACTACCAACAGATTCAGCGTGGAGGTTAAGCTGAGAGATGGCCAGTTTCTCCAGGAGCTTGCCCAGGAAGGGAGTGATGGAGATTGGGCGATAGTTAGCCGGGCAGGAGGGGTCGGAAGAGGGTTTCTTAAGAAGAGGGTGCACAAGGGAGTGCTTAAGGGGGGATGGGAAGACTCCAGAGGCGAAGGAATGGTAGCAAAAGTCAGCCAGGGCAGGAGCCAGGGAGTCGATGTGGTCCTTGATAGTTTTGGAGGAACAGGGGTGAACCTGTTTAGACGAGACTTTCATAGATCAGAATTGTCTGGAAACCTCATCAGCAGAGAAAAGGGGAAAGGCAGAGAAGGAGGGAGGAGGGGTGGCTGCAGAAGGGCCGGAGGAAGAGCCGGGAAGAGAGGGAGGGAGGTGATAGAAGGAGAGTGAGGACAGGATGTCCTGAGTTTTAGAGATGAAGTGAGAGGCCAATGCAGTGCAGAAGGCCTGGAAGGGGACAGGAGAGGTAGAGACTGCAGCAGGATTGGCAAGATCCTTGCAGATTTTAAAGGGTTCGGCCGAATCGTTAGATGCTGCAGAGATGCGGGCTTGGATAATGGCTCTCTTCTTGGTGAGAATGGAGAGACGGTATTGCCTTTGGAGCAGTGTAACGCTCACCTGATTCCCGTAGAGGCGCCGGTCTTGACTGGGCGTATACCGTATCTTCAAAGGTGATGTGTAACACACGGCTGGCTCTTTGGGCTGGACCTCTGTGCACTGTATGTTTGACTCGAAGGGTAAGATGTCTGCAGATAGAAAATATGGGATTAATGAACTGGGTTATTGAATGTCTCTCTCTTCTTCCCTTTCTCTTCTCCTGTAGAACCCCGAAGGTTAACGCTCTCACCTTAGGTAAGAGAACGCCGTGCTCTCCATCTGCCTCGGGGCAGGGTGCTGTAACCAGTTTCTTCACTGGATAAGGGGAGCAGGCCTTTTGACTTCATAGGATTGCTGTCCGTCGTTTACTGCACAAACGATAAGTTTCGAGCAATTCTTTTTTTTAAAGTCTTTAGTAATGATGTCTCTTGTTTTGCAGGGTTCCGGCGATGGTGGATGACGGGCTGAAGTGAGTTGAAGATGGAGCCCGTGTGATGAATAGAAGCGCCTGGAAGCACGTAAGTAAGCGCTTGTTGCCTGCTTCACGATGCGCTCTGTCTTTTATTTTGCAGGTACAAGTTCGGAGCGGCTGCAGGGTGCCGGAATACCCACTGGGTTAGATGTGGAAAGGAGTAATGGCACGTGAGTATTAAAGTTCCCCAATGTCTTTAAACGCACCTTGTTTTGTCGTTCAGATGCGGGATGCAGCGCCGAAGGCCTCCGGAGCGTGCGAAGAGTTGGTAAGCTTTTGTCTTTCAGATGCCGGAATGCAGTGTGAAGACCTCCGGAGCGCACGAAGAGTAGGTAAGCCTTGGTCTTTCAGAATGCAGCGCGAGGCGTTGGTGACAGCCGATGGCCCAGGTAAGTGAAGAGCTGTCACTGAAGACCGTAATGCTAACCTGTTCTTTCTTGTCTTTATAGGTGTTGCTGAAGACTGGATTCAGGATGGTAAGCCTTTTTCCTTAGGCCCAGGATCAGATGCAGAAGACACGATGAGCGTTCTGCTGCAGAGGATGCAGAATAACGCAAAGCAAGATTCATCCATCGGGTGTGGTTTAAATAGCCTCCTGTAGTGCTTAGGTGTCTCCTTCCACAGCCACGCCTAGGTAAGAAAAGAGTTCCTGCTTTCCAGAAGAGTTCCAGTGTTCTGAACCTAGGGTGTGGCTCCTGCCCCACCCAACAGGAAAAGTAGTTCCAAACAGAAGAGGATCAGAGGCTCAACTGGCAGGCAAGTAAGCAGCATGGTCTGCTGCAGGTAAATCCACCCAAGCATTATGAGCCCGGCGCTTCCAGCGCTTCCAGCGCTGGGACTGGGCATATTTATGAGCCTGGTGCCACTGGCGCCAGGACTGGGTCCAAAAGGTCCCAATTGGGACTGGTTGGCACTCGGAACCTGGGTTATGAATCTGCTTCCAAGGGAGTTGGGAAAACCCTGACCTTTTGGAAGCAGAGATCATGACAGTACCCCCCCCCTCAAGGCCCCTCCCAAACCGGGCTTCTCCGGGGGTTTTGGCTTGTCAGGAAATGTTCGGTGAAATCTTTTGATTAGGCGAGGAGCGTGGACATATTCAGCAGGTTCCCAGGATCTCTCTTGGGGGCCGTAGCCTTTCCAGTCAATTAGGTAAAATAGTTTAGATTTGGAGATCTTGGAGTCCAGAATGCTTTTGACTTCAAACTCGAGTTCCCCATCAACTAGGATAGGTTTTGGAGATTTAGTTAGTCGGGTTTGAGGTTGCACGGGTTTTAATAGAGAGACGTGGAAGACCGGATGTATCTTCATGTGCGGGGGCAAGTCCAACTTGACCGCTACTGGGTTTACTATGGTAGTGATGGAATAGGGACCAAGGTATCTTGGGTTGAATGTGCGTGGCCCTTTTAGAGGTAGATATTTGGTGGATAACCAGACTTGATCCCCTACTCGATATTTAGGGGCTTCCTTCCGATGTTGATCTGCTCCTTTCTTGTATTGTTCTTTAGCCCTTTGAAGGTGAGAAACAGCTTCCTTAAAGGCTTGGGTGATTGTAGAATGCAGGTAGTCTACTGCTGGTGTTTCAAGATCTTTGAGGGGATCCAACTCCGAGGTTCGAGGGTGACTGCCGTACAAAAGAAAAAATGGGGTTTTCCCAGTTCCCGAATGGACATAGTTATTGTAGGCATATTCGGCTATCCAAAGGATGTCTTTCCAAGTTTTTTCAGTTTGTTGCAGCATGCAGCGTAAATACTGTTCCAGAGTTTGATTGGTCCTCTCGGTTTGTCCGTCGGTCTGAGGGTGGTGACTGGTCGATAGTCTCACATCAATTTGAGCCGACCGACAGCAACTTCGCCAAAAATGAGAAATAAATTGACTACCTCGATCCGAAATTAGAACCGAAGGAAAACCGTGCAGTCGGACGATGTTTTCGAGAAATTCTCGGGCCAGAGTTGCTGCTGTTGGCAAGCCTTTGAGCGGAATGAAATGCGCCATCTTGGAGAATAAGTCCACGATTACTAGAATCGTATTGTATCCGGAGCATGGAGGTAGATCGGTGATGAAGTCCATAGAAAGCGTATGCCAAGGGCGAGGTGGGATGTCAATAGGGCGTAAGAGGCCTGCTGGTCTTTCCTTTTGACTCTTGTTTTGGGCGCATACTCCACAGGACATTATAAAGTCTCTGATATCTTTTTTCCAAGACGGCCCACACCTGAACGGTTGGGCCTGGGCACGGAGAGGATCTTGTAACCGTCAGGTAGGAGTGTGTCAAAGCTGGTGACAGAGCTGGCCGTGAACCATGTCTCAGTGAGACCGAGGACGTCAAGGTCCAGTTCCTCAAGAAGGCGGCAGATATCAGAAGAATGTTTGGTGGCCGAGCGGGAGTTAAGAGTGGCAATGTGGAGAAGGTTGCCATCCTTGAAGGACTTCCGGGGAGGGGTACAGATCAGAGGTACGCCCTGCGGAGGTGAAGAAGAAGGAGGTGAAGCAGCAGCAAGAGAGGGGGCAGGGAGGGAGGGTAGAGGCAAGGTAGCCGAGGACAGAGGAGGGGGGACAGCAGGAGAGGAAAGGAAGTTGATGAGGCGTGGGAAGCGTCTATCAAAGAGGTGAAGGTTGGCCTGAGGGCCTTGGACCAAGACGGTCCCATTAGCATAGACATTAATGATGGCCTTAGAGGAGTGGAAGGGGGCCAAGAGGACATCCCAACGGGTGCCACCATTAATGGGAGAAGAGGAGAAAGGAGAGAGCACAGAGACCATATGAAGGGTCCATAGGTCAGGCGAAGGCACGAAAAAGAGGATGTCAGTGAGAGTTTCCTTGGAGGAGGCACTAGTGTAGGTGTCAGCGATAGGGAGGCCTGGGTTGGAGACCAGGATGTCGTTTTTAAACTTTTTCCTACCAGATTTAGTGAGGAGAGCAGGATAGTCAATAGAGAAGCAGTTAGAGAAGATAGGCGAGATAGAGAGCACCATGGAATAGGAGGGAGTGGGGGGGAAGACAGACGAGACGAGAGCACACGGACAGGAAGTGAGCGGCAAGCCCAAGTGGTGGGGGAAGACAGACGAGACGAGAGCACGCGGACAGGAAGTGAGCGGCAAGCCCAAGTTTCACAGCAGCCATTGCAATAGTTAAGTGCGCAGCACATACTAAGAGAACTGACTTTATCTCACGCGGAAACAAAGCTGGAGACGAAAAAGTCATGAGGGTTGCAACTTCTCCAGATATCTCAAGTTTTGATACTCATAATATAAGAAGGGGGGTGGACTATGGTTATGATAATGGAAGAAGGGCTTTATCATTTACCAAAAACACAGTTAATGGAAATTCAAGTCAGTGCTCCTCGAGAAGAGCAAGAACTATGGCAACAAAGGGGGTATTCTCCATCCCACTCTGAAGCATTGTGGCGACAGGACAGCACAGCACTGGAAAGCCGGCGATGCCTGTAGCCTTATTAAGGGTAGTGCTTGAACAGCTGCACTACCCTGCGCATGTAACTAGGGAAAGCCTCGCAGCAACTATTGCAGAGGATTGGTTTTACCAAACCAGTTAGAACAGGTTGCATTTTATGTAGTAAATTGCATTGTATGTCAAAAGTTTACTGCTGGAAACACATTGCAAACAATCTGAGTGATTCCTCGACCGAATGGTCCTTTTCAGCATTTACATATTGATTATGTTGATATGCTGCAAGTATGTAGTAGATATAGGTAGTGGTGGTATGCCCCTTTTCAAGATGGATGGAAGCTGGTCCATGTACACACCATGATGCCACTTGTGCTCAAAGCTTTTAGTTCGAGAAATCTTTCCCAGATGGGGAGTATGTGAGGTGCTGAGATCCGACAATGACGCCCATTTTGTTAATGAAGTTTTCAAACAGATTATCCTATTGCTTAGCATAAAAACATACCTTTTCTTCTGCTTATCACCCGCAAGCAAACGAAATATGTGAGAGATTCAACGGTCTTCTCAAAGAGATCATTGCTAAACTTAAATTGTCACTGAAGAAGGGATGTATTACCTGCCCCTTGCATTGGATGCATTAAGAAATCAGCCTGGGTCAGACCACCACCTCACACCCCATGAGTTAGTAACAGGGAGGTAGATGAGAATGCCTGTGACTCCTCCATCGAGGATTAGAAGTGATGCCCAAAAGACAGCCAAATTGTTAGGAAATTAGCTACGTGTGTATTTAACATGTCTGACCGCTAGTATCCCTATCATTTCAGATAAACTCATGGGTAAGGGGTGGCAGTCTCAGGACACAGGTGAAGACCATTCAGCAACTGGATAAGGAATTACCTATACCTAAACTATTTATTGGAGATCCCATTTTAATCTGCAACTTCACTAGGAAGTGGCACGAGCCCTGTTTAAGTGGACCATATATCGTAGAGAATATTACTCCCTCGGAAGTAAAAGTTCCAGAAAGACGCGCCTGGGTACACTTCAGCGACGTGAAGCCGTATGCTGGTGAGACCGGAACACCCCCACCCGATTAGGAAGCAAGGAAAGAAGAAGCAGTTCAGCACATGCAGATCGATTTATAGGAAGGACGATTCTAAGATTGCTGATTTAAGACTAGAATGCATTTTTATTCCATCTTCCCTCCTTAATGTAATAAAGATACTCTATGCCAGGAACAGGGCAGTAGTAGAATGGAGCTTAGGCAGAGCCATAACCACAGCCTTTTATGTACAAATAGGGGTAGTTCTAGGCTGTGTCTTCGTGCCTAAACAGTTTTCTCTATAATTCAGTGGGGCTATCGAGTTACTAGTACCTGCCAAGAACGATGCACCATCCTTGGGCAAAGATAAGTTTCCTGGATTGAAATACACTGAAAACGCAGTGCTTATCTCCCTAACTCCATCACGACTATGGAAACAATACAATTAATATTTGATGGCCATGGACTGATGCTGAATCGTTCTAAAACAAAGTGCATGGTATTTAGGCAAACTAGAATCAAGTATGTGAAGCAAACAATTCAGATCAAGGGAACTACCATCGACCAGGTCACATCTTTTGATTATTTGGGCATGAAGCTGACACACAGGAAAGGAGTTCGATCAGGCTGTGAAATCTATTTTTACATTAGGCAGAAACAGCTCAGCCATAACACGAGTTTTGGGTGGGAGCCTTTAGTCCTGAAATAGATATCTATGAACTCTAAGCACGCCAAGCTGCAATAGATGGAACTTAGATATGGGACCATGCAAGGACTAGAAGATGAGAAAAACAGAGAATTATTAAAAAAAAAATCTCTGGTGTACCCCTCCCTGGGGGTACACCATCAATCACGCTGCGTAAATAGATAGGCCTTGGGTACATTGGACGTCTTGTGGCCTGCAGACCTCTGCTCCACTGAATATAAATATGGAGTTGCCCTCCCCTGGGCAAGTAGAGGAGACCTGCAGGATACACTGGGGCAGGAGGGGGAAAGGGTCTCCCTTGGTGCAAACATGTAAAAAACTGCTTAATTGATCTAGGCTGCAACCAACTTTGGACAAACCAGTATGACATCATTTCCGAAGAGATAGACAAATACTACCACATGAAATCCAACAGAGGAGGATGTTATTTCCATGGCACAGGGTTTCTCCTCACTAGGTTTATGCTGGGACTCCAAATTGTCTACTGGTTATGAACAGTATCTGGACTGGCATGGTCCTGAGTTAACGAGGGCACTCTTTGTTAGATTCAAATATGGAAAGGTACCACTGGCTTACTCATTTGTATGGGCGTCACCTGCAAAAGGGGCGTATCTAACGTGCCACCCTGCAACTAGTGCGATATTCGCTGACTTTTCGTGCTGTGCGCGCGCAAGAGTGGGGGAATAACTTTCAACCAGGGTAGGGGACGTCGTTAGTTGTGGTGGCTCTTAAAAAAGCCTTGGTTTGTTTGTTTTTTTGAAGGTGCTTCCATAGAAACAACTTTTTTTTGCAGTTTTTATAAGTATTTCTGTGTTTTCAACGTCAGCTCACATTCTTACAATAGGGTCTTCACTGCAGCCTGTAGATTGTGAAAGAAAATGTCATTGCCACTGGTCGACAAAGACATGCCATTTCCTTTGAAAAAGTTTATATATCGAGAACAAATGTCATTCTCACAGGAGAACGTCCCAGCAGCACTCAAGAAGTCACACATGCTTCTGTTGACGAGACTCCTTCCGACCTCTGGTTGGCGACAGGAATCATTGGAATAGTTCCACACTATTCTCGGGGGTATACATGAGAAAAGCACCGTGTCAGTGGGAAAAAGGCACTGCACTGCTTTCATCTTCTTCAGTTGATGGTACACATGGGAACAATGCAGGGAACCCAAAAAGAAGGCTCCAAAGTGCACGACCACAACATGTACAGGTCCGGAAGTGGCCATGCGTTGACATTCTACAAGCACTCTGCTGAAACAGCACACTCCCACGCTGCGCCACAAAGCCTCCACTCTCTCCAAACCGAAATTGCCAAAAAAGCCTTCTTGGAGGGCATACACGACCAGATCTGCCACAAAGGCATCCCCCACAATGAAAACTGTGCGTCCTGCCATGTTTGCCAGCCAAACTACACAAAGTAATGGAAGAAATGATTGCTGCCCTTTCCTGTGACGTACACCCTGAGCACCTGATTGGCCAAAGGCACTAATCCCATTTCCATTTGCCACCATGGTGAGAAGCGCAGAATGTGGCACGTGCCTTTCCCCAATTGTCTTGTGGGCCGGACCCCAGGGAAGCAGGAGGAGTCCTTCTCCCTTTTGGTGCTCTTTCCTGTGACGTACACCCTGAGCATCGGATTGGTCAAAGGCCACAGTCCCATTTCCATTGGCCAGCATGGTCAGAAGTGCAGAATGTGGCACGTGCATTTCCCCCAAGTACTGCAAGGGCCACACCCCAGTAAAGGTGGCGGAGTCCTTCATCCTATTGGCACGCTTTCCTGTGACGCACACCCTGAGCACCTGATAGGACAATCCCTACAGTCCCATTTCCATAGGCCAGAATGGTGAGAAGGGCCGAATGTGGCACATGCGGTTCCCCAAGTACAGCGAGGGCCGGGCCCAAGTGAAGCAGGAGTTCTTCCTATTGCCGCACACCTTAAGCACCTGATTGGACAATCCCCACAGTCCCATTTCCATGACTGCCACCTGCAAAATGGCTTTCGTACTGCATGCAGGCATGGGGGAATAACTTGCAACCAGGGTAGGGGCAGATCGTGGTAAGGGGCAGCTCTTAGAAGAGCCTTTTTTTATTTTATTTTTTAGATGCTTCTACAGAAACACCTTTTTCGGTTTTTATTTGCTTTTGTGTTTTCTTGTGCTCACATTAGTACAGTAACCGCTTTACTGCATACTGTAGACGGGCAAACAAAACTGCATTGCCAATGGGTGACAACAAAATGCCATTTTATTGGAAAAACTCTGCATTTCCACAACTGATGAGGTAATTGTTGCAGAAGAACATTCCATGAGCGGACAAAAAAGTATACATGCTTCTGTTGATGAGACACCTTCCTGCGTCTGGCTCGGAACAACTTCCATGAGCAGTGGCTCATACTCTTTGTGGTATTATGGATGAGAAAAGCACCTTGGCATTGGAAAAAAGCATCTTCACGACATCCAGCAATCTCCTCAGTCTACGGAACAAATCTAAGCAAGCCAGCCTACCCATATGCATGCCGCTGTAGTGGATGACGATAATATCTACTGCTTGAAAAGTGGCTAGGTCTTCGCAAATTGCATGCATATCGGTGAAATTGCACTCATACACAGTGTTCCACAATGCGTCTACTCCTTCCAAACCAAAATTGCTGTCAAAGTGTCTTTCCAGTGCATAGTTGTGCAGATCTATGACAAAGGGATCACCTACAGTCAACACAATGCATTTCGCCATGTCAGCCACCCTCAGTACACAGAGTATAATGTACAGGAAGTTTCACCGCCCCTTCCTGTTAACAGCTCCCACAGTAACTGATCGGCTAATCCCCACAGTGCCATGTCAATTGGACAACATGGTGTGAAAAGCAGATTCTGGCACATGTGCCCCCCAAACTACCGAGAGGGCCGCACCCATGTAAAGCTGAAGCAGTCCTTCTTCCCTTTGGACTATCTTCTCTGCAGCACTATCTAATTCAGTTACGCGTCAATAGGCACACACTCATCCACCAATCACATCGAAGCCGCCATCATCCAACACGGTCACTCCTGTACAACACTTCAAATGTACCATTATACATTTACAGTACAAGTGTCCTGCCATTCTAAAGCACGTCCACTACAAAGTTCAGTAAAAGTATGCACGATTTCTCCATCTGCATACATCCGCATGGCCACCCAGGATGTGGCACGTGTAAATCCTGAAAGAACAGTGGAATCCGCTATCTTTTTGTGATAGTGAGGGGTGGGGGCCCGGGCAGTGACAGGGTAAACAATATCAAGCTGGGTAGGGGATTGGTACTTCCATCATAGATGTATAAAGGTTTTCTTTTTAAAGTTTTTTTTTACGTTCGTGTGCACAACTTCTTTTGTTGTTTCTCTGTATATGTGTTTCTGTTTGCCTCTCCTCACACTTTCACCACATTCTGGTCAATGCTTCTTGCACAGTGTAAAAGAAAACGGCATTGCCAATGGTGCTCAAATAAATTACATTTCTACGGAACGAAAGCATATTTTGCGACCTCATGATCTCATAGTGGGCGGAGAACATGCCAGCAGTCTGCATACATTCGCGCATAATTCTATTTAGAACACACCTTCCAACCTCTGGCTGGGGACAAATTACACCGCCATGGGCCCATACTCCTCTTGGTGTTATGCATGAGAAAACAACCTTGGCAGTAGGAAAAATCTGCATCACTGCGTTCAGCAACCTCTTCAGGTGACGGATTAAACGTCCACATGACATGTAACCCAAATGTAGACTTCCGTAGTGCACCACGACAAAGTCAACGTTTGTGACGGACGCCACATATCTGCAAAGGTTAACCATCCCGCCAAAACTGCAGTCACCCTGACAGCCCCAGAAAGCATCCACTCCTTCCAACCCGAAATTACCAGCAACACCTCTTTGCACACACCACCTGTGCAGATGGCGCACAAAGGGATCACCGACGATAAGCACTGTGCATCTCTCCATCTTGACCAACCTCACGACACAGTATTGGGATGAAATGGTACCGCCCCTTCCTGTCCACCACACCCTAAACACCTAATTGCCTATTTCCCACAATTCCATTTCCATGCCCATGTCCACCATGCTCATAATGACAGAATGTGACATGTGCGCTTTCCCATCTACAGTGAGGGCCACGGCCCAGTGAAGCACACACAATAATTATTCCCTTTGCAAAGGCATTTTTGCAGCACTCCCCCATTGGGTGCGGTCACATTTTCAAACGTGCATGCAGCAATCACATACAAAATCTCTGCATTGCATTCTATCATTTCTGTACACCACTCCATATTTACCGTTAAACATTCTCAGTACACGTTCCGTTTGATTCCAAAGCCCCTCCACCAGAAATGTCTGCTAAAGAATGCACGATTGCAGCATACACAAAGATCCTGAGGCGCACCCAGCACACTTTTGGCCATGCACACAACAGTGCAGCCCTTTCCACACCCACCACAACACTATGGATCCATGCATGCGACCATGTGGACACCTAACATTATGCACAAACGTAACATATGTAGCAGCACTTCTACGCAACTCCCCCACACCATAAAAGACCCATTCACGAAAACGTGTCACAATTAGCAGCATCCACAAAATTACGACTGCCTGCACCTCCCCTACCCACTGCCATTCACAAAGTATTACGTCATTGGCAACCTATGCACAATAGCTTCACAACATTGGGCCTACATCAATAAATCTGCACACAGCAGAGTAACTAAGCACATATAAGATGCACTTCAACCATACCCTCTTCCATATTCACATGTCTCCTAATAGAAGGGAATGAGATGTGTTTTTTTTAAGTTATCTGAGAGTATCGTACAGATCTCCTCTTCGAAGGAACCAATGGGTCGTGGTGGCCTGTAGATAAGGTGTATGTTAATAGTTTGTGAGCTGGAGTTTAGGAGCTTGACAGTTAAGGACTCACAGGATTTGGTGTGCAGGAGTGTTTCTATTCTGATTAACAGATTAGTTTTGGCAATGAGTGCTAAGCCTCCTCCACGGGAGTTAGTTCTGTCTTCTCTGAAGATGTTGTAATTAGTGGGCACAGCGAGCATCAGGGCTGGGCCAGCCGCTTAATGTAACCAGGTTTTGGTAATGGCTAAGAAGTCGTAGTTAACTATTTGTATGATGTCAGCAATTTCTGTGGCATGGGCTATTAATGATTCCTTGATTCCTTCGAAGAGGACATCTCTACGATACTCTCAGATAACTTAAAAAAAACACATCTCATTCCCTTCTATTAGGAGACCTGAACCTGGGCTTCAATGATCACAAAGATGCACAAGCCATAAACATTGCTAATGTCCTTTCAGAGCTCGGCTTTACCCAAAGAGTGACACAGCCTACCCACGAGAAAGGCTGAACATTTGACTGGGTGGCTGACCATAAGGAACAAGTTACTTACCTGTAACTGTTGTTCTCCAGCATGGGTCTGGCATGGATTCACATGCTCATGAATATTCCCCGTCGTCAGGCTGGGAATCCTCGGTAAAGAAAAAACCAGTATCAGTTTCGTTTCTGATCTGTCTTTCGTAGTAATAAGCAATCACTGGTCTCTGCGTCATACTGACCACAGCCAATGACTGCCCTCTACCTAAGCACCGCCTCTGGCAGCCATCTTCAGATTTGGAAGCACGTGAAGTGGCAGTATGACCAAGTGAAGAGCCGCAGAGGGGTAGGCGGGAGGGTTCGCATGTGAATCCATGCCAGACCCATGCTGGAGAACAACAGTTACAGGTAAGTAACTTGTTCCTTCTCCAGCATGGGGTCTGGCATGGATTCACATGCTCATGAATAAAGAATACATAGCAGTACACACATGCACAACCACGGGAGGTGGCAAAGGCTCAACATTAAGCATCACATAAACTCAACATTAAGCATCTTACCTCCTCACCAGGCTCACCTCAGGCGAACAGGTTGCGCAGCACTGCTTGGCCGACCCTGGACTCCTCCCTGGAATCCCGGTCGACGCAGTAGAATTTCGTGAAGGTGTGCGTCGACCTCCACGTAGCAGCCCTGCATATGTCCAGCAGGGGCACACCAGATAGGAACGCCGTGGTAGCTGCGATCGCTCTGGTGGAATGGGCTCTCGGACGGCCAGGCAGCGGTCGGTTTGCCAACCGATGACAGTACATGATACAGCCGGAGAGCCATCTGGAAATGGAAGCCTTCGAGAGAGCCTTCCCCTGATTGACAGGTCCAAAGTTCACAAAGAGTTGTGACGTCTTCCGAAAACACTTCGTGCGGTCTACGTAGAACTTCAGCGCTCTAGCCACATCCAGCGAGTGCAAAGTCCTCTCAGCCGGCGACGAAGGCGACGGGAAGAACACAGGCAACACCAAGGGTTCGTTGAGATGGAAGTCCGACGGCACCTTGGGCATGAAGGAGGGGTGCGTCCTGAGCACTACCCTCGTGTCGTGGAAAGTCAAGTACGGGGCCTTGCAGGAAAGGGCCTGGATCTCTCCCACTCGTCGTGCGGAGGTGATGGCCACAAGAAAAGCTGTTTTCCACGATAGAAACTTCAACGGGGCCGAGTGCAGAGGCTCGAACGGAGGTCCCATGAGCTTGGTCAGCACCACGTTGAGCTCCCACGCCGGGGCCGGAGCCTTCACCGGCGGGAACGATCTGAACAGTCCCTTCATGAACTCTTTCACCAGACGATGAGACCACAAGGACGTCCGCCCCGTGGTTCTGGTGTATCGGGAGATCGCAGCAAGATGAATCTTGATGGACGCGTGTGCCAGACCAGCTTTGGCCAGCGTCAGCAGGTACGGCAGTACTTGGGGAGCCGTAATCCGTAGAGGTTTAATCTTCTGTGCGTGGCACCAGACAGAGAACCTCTTCCATTTGTGTCCGTAGCATTTAAGAGTCGAGGACGCCCTGGCCTTTGCAAGAACCTCTCTGCAATCGGCCGGTATGTCGTATCCTCCAAACTCTAGCGCTGCAGGAGCCAGGCCTGCAAGTTCAGCGACTTCGGGTCGTGGTGGAGGATGGCGCCTACTTCCCTGGAGAGTAGATCCGCGTCCGCCGGCAGCTTGATCGGCGGGGACGCTGACAAGTCCAGAAGGTCCGGGAACCATATCTGCCTCGGCCACGCAGGTGCGACGAGGATCATCCTGCACCGTGACCTCTTGAGCTGGTTGACGAGCCGGATTAGCAGAGGCAAGGGAGGGAACGCGTAGAGGAACAGGCCCTCCCAGGGGAACGAGAAAGCATCGCCCATGCTCCTCGTCTGGGGAAACCTGCTGGCGAACCTCCGGCACTTGGTGTTCGTTGCCGTCGCGAACAGGTCGATCTGGGGTGTGCCCCACCGTCGGAAGAGGCGATCCACCAGATCCTGCCGTAGTTCCCACTCGTGGCACGAGCGCAGCTCCCTGCTGAGTGAGTCGGCGATGGTGTTTTTTATCCCTGCCAGATGAAACGGTACCAGAAAAATCCCTTGGGCGACGGCCCAATGCCACAGGTCCTGCGCCTCCTTGGACAGCGCTGGGGACCTGGTTCCGCCCTGTTTCCTGATGTAAAACATGGTGGTGGTGTTGTCGGTGAAGATCCTCACCACCTTGCCCTTGAGGGACGGAAGGAAGGACCTGAGGGCCCAAAACACTGCACGGAGCTCCAGGACGTTGATATGCAGGGACTTCTCCGTCGGGAGCCAGAGTCCCCTTGCGTGCAGATTTTCGGTGTGCGCTCCCCACCCTTCCAGGGAGGCATCCGTAGTCACAGTCTCCTGGTGGGCTGGGGTCTGGAAGTCCATGCCCGCCGTCAGATGCGCGCGGGTGCCCCACCACCGTATCGCTCGTCGGAAACTCTCGTCGAGCTTGATCCTTTCCTCGAAGCTGCCCGTCGTCTGGATCCAGCGCGCATCCAGGAATTCTTGCAACGGGCGCATCCGGAGCCTGCACATGGGAATGAGGTAGATGCAGGAAGACATCATCCCGAGGAGGGACTTGATGGACCTCACCTTGGCCGCGTCGGCCACCAACATCCGTTGCACCTTGCCCAAGATGGTCCTGGTCCTCTCCTCCGACGGGGAGGCCAGGAGGGACACTGTGTCGAGCCTCGCTCCCAGAAACAGTGCGACTTGCGCGGGCACCAGGTGGGATTTGGCGTAGTTCACGGAGAATCCCAGGTCCGTGAGGAGTTGGACGGTCCTTGCCGTGTGGACCACGGCGAGCTCCCTCGTCTTGGCGCGGATGAGCCAGTCGTCCAGGTAGGGGTAGATGTGAATCCCCTCGCGGCGCAGCTGCGCCGCCACCGGTGCGAGGCACTTGGTGAATACCCTGGGTGCCGACCGTAGTCCGAAGGGGAGGGCTTTGAACTGGTAATGACGCCCTTGGACCACAAACCTGAGGAATTTTCGGTGCCCCTTTAGGATGGGAATGTGAAAGTAGGCATCCTCCAAATCCAACGACGATAGGAAGTCTCCTTCCTCCAGCTGACCCAGGACGTGCTGGAGGGTGACCATCCGGAACTTCTGCGCCTTGATGAACTTGTTCAGACGTCGCAGGTCTAGGATGGGGCGCCATCCTCCCGTCTTCTTCTTCACGAGGAAGTATCGCGAGTAGACTCCGGAGCCCCGAAGCCTCTTTGGGACGAGTTCGATGGCGCCCTTTCTGAGCATCGCCTTTACCTCCAGGAGAAGTTGAGGGACGTGAAGTTCTTTCCTGGCCACGGGGGGGACGCGCGGGCACCTTCTTTGAAACTCGAGCGCGTGGCCCCGGGCCAGGGCGTCCAGACCCCAACGGTCGGTGGAGATGGACTCCCACACGCTGACGAAGCCCGCCAGCCGGCCTCCCACCGGGGTGCTTCGGTGGGGGCCCGACCCCACGGCCGGTTCAATCCTGCTTGGACGCGGCCTTGCCGCCTTGACCTCCTTGGCGACGACGGCGGGGTCCGCTAGACTTGCCTCGTCCTCTGTAGGCCTCTTGCGACGACGAGCGGGCCGCTTGACGGTAGGAAGCGAAATCGCCGCCGGAACCTTTGGAGGCGCCCTTGCCTCCGCCGCTCCGAAAGGGCGTTCGTCGTTGCTGCAGGACTCCAAGGGCCCTGGCCGTCTCAGTATCCGCCTTGATGGCCTGAAGGGAATCGTCCACTGTCTTCCCAAACAGGTTGTTCCCGTCGAAGGGCATGTCCAGGACTCTGGTCTGGACGTCCTGCCGAAAGTCTGTAGCTTTGAGCCATCCACGACGTCGAAGGCAAACGCCGTTGCCCAGCTGGCGGAACCCAGTGTCGGCGATGTCCGTCGCCACGGTGATGGCGTGGTCCGACGCCACCTCACCTTCCTGCAGGATCTCAAGGGCCTCCGCCCTCTTGTCGTCCAGCAGAAAATCCAGCAGGGGAGCTATCTTGTACCAGAGCTCCCTGTCGTAGCGGGCCACGATAGCCAAGGCGTTGGCCGCTTTAATCGTCGTCGCTGCCGACGAGATGACTCTACGTCCCATAGCATCCAATTTCTTTCCCTCGCCGTCCGGCGGGGAAGTTGATGTGGAGGCCGCACCCCCCCCCCCGCTTTCTTCCTGGCTGCCGCGGAGACGACGGAGTCCGGGGTAGGCTGCGCCCGGAGGCATAGGGGGGCCGTGTCCGGGACCCGGTACTTTTTCTCGTACCGGTCTCTTTTAGCTGGCGTCGTGGAAGGGTTCTTGAGGAGGGAAAGGCCCTCATCCCAAATGTCGTCCAACAGAGGCACTGCGAGGACCGTCTTCCTCTTGGCCTCGCGCCGCTGATAAAGGAAGCCTTCCTTTTTCTTCTCCTCAGGGCAGAGTTGGAAAAGCTCGGAAGCCCTGGAGATCATGGAGTGGAAAGATCCGATCTCGTCGGGCGGAGAAGCCCTGGTGGGAGGCGACGACGGAAAATCCTCGTCGTATGCCTCGTCGTCCGTACCCGTCGCTGCCGTGTCAGTCCCCGTATCATCCCCTCGGGTGGACGGGGAGGAGGGCTGGACGGGGCGCGACGGTTGAAAAGGAGGTGGTGGATGGATCCTTCTTTTCTTGGTGGGGGGAACACCAGAAGGTCCCGGTTCTGGATCCCCCGACGGGAGAGGTTCCTCCGTCGGTAACGGTAGCCTCGTCCTTATCTCGGAGCATAAGGACTGTATGGCCAACAAAATGGCCGCCGAGTTGTCTTGCGGCGCTGGCAGAGGGGAATTCGACGGGCGAGCAGGGGCCCCGTCGGTATCCTCGACGATGTCGTCGTCGTCACCTGCGTCGGGGTCCATTCCGACGGGCTGGCCTTCTTCCACGCCTAGGCCGTGGCTTAAGACCTCGATCAGCTCCTCTTCTGAGGTTGAGGCCGAATCTACGACGACGCCCTGCCCCCCCTTCTTCTTCCCCACGGAGGGTTTCACGGGGGTCCTATCGATGGGCACAAAGGAAGACTCCCTCCGCGGAGGCAGGGAGATTCTGGGCCCTGAGGTCGCCACCACTGGTGTAGCCATCACAGGCTGAGCCAGGGCCGCCGCGACCGTTTCGATAGAGGGCTTGGTCGGATGGATCAAGGCCTTCACCACCTTAGGTGCGCTCACCGCCTTATCCTTGAGGGAGGGGGCACTGCCACGCTCCTCCTCTGCCTTAGAGCTCGACCGGGGCCTCTCCAGGAGCTTCGCCGGGTGCTCGGCCTTCCTCTTACCCGACCCAGAGCGTTGGCTCGTGGTTGATGGTGCCGGGGAGGGTGCGCCCTGCCTGGCGCCCGTAGAGCCCGACCGTTCGGCGCTCCCGGTGCCAGCGGACTCGCGGTGCTTGGCCTTATGTTGGGCCCCCGTCGCCGGGGCGCCCTCAAAGGTCTTAGAAGACCGCTCGGATTTCTTCTTCTTCTCGCCAGACGGGCTCTTACCCTCCAGCCAGTTGGCGAGACGTTGATGGCGGTCCTTCATGGTCCGTTCCGACATGTTGCCGCAAAACGCACAGTCCTTCTCCACGTGCGTCTTGTCCTCATGAAGGCAGTAAAGGCAGAAAGAGTGTTCGTCCTCCTTGAAGACGTTCTGCAGCTGGCATCCAGGGCAGACCCTGAACAGCTTTCCGGGCGTCGAGCTTCCCTTCTCCTGGGCCATCTCCGAGACCGGGCCTGAGAAGCTTCTGGAGTCCTCCGAAGCGTAGCTCGACGAAATCTTCACCCTTGAGGGGCACAGATGAATCCGACACGGGTCCCCGTTGATCGGATGTAGGATCGGTGGAGCTTGAGGCTCTTTTGACCGAAAGAATCGAAGTTTTTTGTGAAAAAGCGCGAAAAATAGCACTAACGCTCGAGAGCAATAGCACGAGGATCCCAACACATGAACGTGCGGTAAAAATCTGAAGATGGCTGCCAGAGGCGGTGCTTAGGTAGAGGGCAGTCATTGGCTGTGGTCAGTATGACGCAGAGACCAGTGATTGCTTATTACTACGAAAGACAGATCAGAAACGAAACTGATACTGGTTTTTTCTTTACCGAGGATTCCCAGCCTGACGACGGGGAATATTCATGAGCATGTGAATCCATGCCAGACCCCATGCTGGAGAAATGCAACACAACCATTACCTCCATCAGTCCATAAGCATGGACAGATCACGGTCTTATAGCCTTCTCTATAGACGTTAAAATCCTCCAACCCCAAAATAATACTCTAGCACCCCCAACGCTAACAAGGAATAAAAGAAAAACAAAACTACAGACAGGTTACTACCGCTAATTCTACCTACCCTAAACACACTGCCTGACACACTATATTCCTCATCACTAGTTAACGAATTTAACACAGTCATGGCCAATGCCCTAGATACTATTGCCCCATTAAAAATGAGAAACAGCAAACCTAGAGAACACCTAAATGCCTGGTTTACCCCTTACATAAAATCACTAAGGAAAGAAAAATGCAAGTGCGAATCCTCTTGGAGATTAGTACCTTCAGAGGCGAATAAAGCGACCCTTACTAACATATCTACAAAATACAAAACTGAAATAAAGCGAGCTAAAAAAGAAAGCTTTGACAATAGAATAATGCAAACTAAATCAGGAACCAAGGCGCTCTTTACAATACTAAAGGAATTGGAGAACCCTATCCCGGTACCTGCTAACTGTGTCAAAAATAAGACAAGGTGCTCTGACATCCAGAAGGCCCTTGGCGACACAATTGCCACTCTCCAAGTTAAAATTGATAAGAAAAAAACTAAACATACCTCTTACAACTAACCAAATTGAGAAACCATGTACTACTGCCAAACCAGAACAAAGATTTAACTTCACCAAAGTCTCCATACTGGAGGTTGAAAAAATAATCTTATCGCTTAAACCATCAAATTGTCGAGGTGACAATTGCCCGGCTCAAATAATAAAAGATGCTGCTAGAGACTTATCACCATTTAGCTCTAAACTTATCAATTCCTCATTCTCCTCAGGTACCATACCGAGTAATCTTAAGGAATCTTGGGTCCTCCCCCTCCTCAAGAAGCAATCACTGGACCCGTCTATACCCACAAATTATAGGCCCATCACCACGGTGCCATTCTTACTAAAGATTTTAGATAGAGTGGCTTATTTACAGATTCAGAAATTCCTGGAGCTGCACCAACTCCTAGGCTCGCGGCAATCAGGTTTCAGACCACAGCACGGTACTGAAACAGCATTTATTGATCTTAAGACCCAGGTCGACGAGCTGAGAGACCAAGGAAAAACGGCCCTGCTTCTGGATCTCTCAGCAGCGTTTGACCTGGTGGATCACAAAGTTCTTTGTAACCATCTAGAGTCAGCAGCACACTTCTCGCCCCAAGCTATAGCATGGATCAAATCATTTGTAAGTGAGAGAACCATGAGGGTCTTCTCTACCTCAGCAACTGCAGACCCTGCTCCTATTACGTGTGGTGTACCCCAGGGATCATGCGTATCCCCTACCATGTATAACATTTTTACTAAGCCCATGTTTGATGATTTGGACCTTCAAGGTGTCACCTACACTAACTATGCAGATGACACCCAGATTCTCATCCAACTTTCTGGGTATTACAGACAGGATTTGGCCTTCGTGAATAAGATATACCTCATCATCCAGGCACGGATGGCACGTCATGGTCCATGCCTGAATGATGACAAAACGGAAATCATACTGGGGACTACACCGAACATTAAGAAACTCAGCCAAGACTACACAACCTTTGTCATAGACTGCCACACAATTAAAGTTGCTAAGGAGGTAAAAACACTAGGTTTTTACCTCAACTCTAGCCTCACCCTGGCTAAACACGTAAATGCTATGGCATCTTCCACAGCCTGTACTTGTAAGCTGATCAGATCAGCTAGACCTTGCCTTTCTACAAGCAGTTGCACCACACTGGCAAGAGCACTTGTGCTGTCCAAACTGGATTATTGTAATGCTCTCTACTTGGGGTTTAACAAATACATTACTCAATTCAAATACTGCAAAATAATGCCCTTAGAGTGCCACTAGGAATCTCTAAAAGAGAACATATTTCAACGACTAGAAGACAATCCAACTGGCTCTCCACAGTTGACAAAATTAAACTTAAAACTGCATCTCTAACATTCAAATGCCTCAATAACCTAGCACTGAGTTACCCAACAGAGATTTACATCCAGCCCTACGAGAGCAGCCTATACGAACTACCTATCAGTTCCCCCCTTCAAAATGACTACAACCAGAGGAAATAGTTTCCCCGTCAAAGCTGCCCAACTGCGGAACTTCCTCCCACCTACTCTAAAGACTGACCAATCATACCCACACTTTAGATTAAATGTGTTCAAGTGGCTTAAAGAAAACGACCTATAGTCTAGCTCTACTAGTTAGTTGACCTAGCAACCAAACTGGACCTTTGACCTTCTAGTGTGACGCCTTACTTGTATTGCATATGTACTACCTGCTGTACTGACTCCTTACTTGTAATGCATCTGTACTACCTACTGTATTTGCATTAATCTGTATTTTGGTGACTATGTAACCTTGTAACTTGTAAGTAACTTGTAAGCCTAGAGCATTCTTGTTCCTGCGCCCTGATACCTTCGTGTCTGGCGCACGCTACAAATAAAGAAACAAACTGCACCCAGTGCCCACATTGCGACTTTTCACTGCACCATCTTCAACAACGCATGAAAAACTTTACCATGTTCTAACAGTCACCTGACCTGCGAAACCAAACATACATGCATGGCAGCTCTATTGCGTCTGAAATATGCTCCAAATATGCTCCACACCCATTCTGTACAAGTCACCACCCTCTAACTGGTGCAGAGTCAAAAATGCATTACTGCCGTGAGTGTGCTCAAGCCCTTGGCTCGAGTGCATCGCCTACGGCCTTTGGCCATGCACCCAATAGTCTAGGCCTTGCACACACTCATTCCAACGTAATACCACCAGGCATGTCACCAACTATGACAATCCACATACACAGCACTGCCACCAGCACTCCTACCCAACCTGTGCACCGCCATGGAGCTATGCGGGAAATAATTGCAACAGTTATCATAATGTACAAATAAAACACTGTCTCCTGCACCTCTGTGCACTTTCATTCACATACTACGGCCGTACCCACTTCCATTCACAAAGTATTGTGTCACTGCCAACCTACCCACATACTGTTCGCAACATTGGCCCTACTCCAACCAATCTGCACACACCACACTGTGCATGCAGCCGCCTCTACCAGATGCAGAGTCAGACATGCATTGCTGTGGTGGGTGAGCTGAAGCCATAGGCTCTTGAGTGCATGGCCTACGGCCTACAGCCTTCATTGCACCGAGTGCCCACACTGCGTGACTTTTCACTGCACCATCTCAAACCAAACATCAAAAACGTTACCATGTTCTAACAGTCACCTGACCTGCAAAACCAAACATACACGCACAGCAGCTCACTTCTGCTGCTCTAATGCGTCTAAAATATGCTCCACACCCATTCTGTACAAGTGACCACCCTCTAACTGATGCAGAGTCAAAAATGCATTACTGCCGTGGGTGTGCTCAAAACCTAGGCTTTTGAATGCATGGCCTTTGGCCATGCACCCAATAGTCTAGGCCTTGTACACACCCACCGCAATGTAATGCCATCATGCATGTCACCAACTACGACAATCCACATACACAGCACTGCTATCAGCACTCCTATCCAACCTGCGCACCACCATGGAGCTATGCAGGAAAAAATTGCAACCGTTACCATAATGTACAAATAAAACACTGTCTCCTGCACCCCTGTGCACTTTCATTCACATACTACAGCTGTACCCACTTCCATTCACAAAGTATTGTGTCACTGCCAACCTACCCACATACTGTTTCCAGCATTGGCCCTACTCCAACCAATGTGCATACACCACACTATGCAAGCACCACCCTCTACCGGATGCAGAGTTAGACATGCATTGCTGCGGTGGGTGTGCTGAAGCCCTAGGCCCTTGGGTGCATGCCCTATGGCCTACGGCCTTCTGCCATGCACCCAAAAGTCTAATCCTTCAACAGACCCACCTTAACTTCATGCACCCATGCATGCCACCATGTGCCCAACTACCGCAATCCATCCGCAGAGCACAGCCACCCACGCTCCCACCCAACCTATGTCATGTGCAATTCACTCCCCTTCTGAAAATCACCTGCAACCACTCACCACGGAAAAAGGTTGCTGCAAACAGGTTGCGGAAGAAGCTATCGGGCCGTTACGACAGCTGCCTCCAATCACCACACAAAGTAGTCGCCTTTCTAGGTACCCACGAATTGGTGCAATACGCACAAATACTGCAGCCGCCACTCCCTTTTCTTCCACATATTTACATATGTCATAAGAGCCACTTCTCACTCCCCCACTCTTCCCCTTCCTTCTTGCCGCCAACACATAGCATACTGTATATTTTGCAGACCCTTCCGCCGGTGCACTGTCCTCCAATACACCATGGCGGCATTTGCCAAAAAATGTTGTCGCAGAGCACGCTTCCCTCCAGCCAACCACCGGCTGCATCCAAAGTTCTCCAACAGCACGCCGTACCGCAAGCCAATGACACTTCTGTCCCAGACATCACTGATTTTTAGAAACATACATTTCAGTTGTTTGCAACAAAAGTACTGCTCGGATTCCCACCAACCACACACTAGCACGCTTTCTGACCCACGCTCCCGCTCCTGCCGCAAATTTGGTGCAAATCCGTCCAGCCGTTCGGCCTGTAACCGTGCGCAAAGTTGTTCCCCATTTAGTCTATAGGAAAAAAAAAAGTGGGACTCCCCCTATAACTCCCCCCCCCCCCACCTGCACAAAACCTCACCTAAGTTGGCGAAACAATTCAGAGCGGGCCATACACTTTTTTTTGCAAAGTTTGGTGAGGATTCGTCCAGGGGGAGCGAAGTTATAAGCCACCAAAAAAGTGCTCTTCCTAGCAGTTTAGCAACTTAACCATAACTACACGCCAGCTACTACGGTCGTGTAGTACCGCGGCTAGAAGGCCGAACAGCTGGACGGATTTTCGGTAAATTTGCAGATTGAGCAGGGGCTTGGGTCATAAAGTGTGCTTTTGTGTGTTTGGTGGAAATCCGTCCACTACTTTTTTTGAGGAAGTACTAAAATGTACGTCTCAAAGAATTAGTGATATATTCCCTTTTCACTCCACGGACCCATTGCCCTGTTCGGTCCACCTACCGCAGTGTCATTGGCCTGCGGTAGGCCGTGATGTCGGCAAACGTTGGACGCGGCCGGTAGTTGGCTGGAGGGAAGCGTGCTCTGCGTCAAAGTTTTTGGGAAACGCTGCCATGGTGCATCGGAGGACAGTGTGGCGGCGGATGGATGTGGAAAATGGACAGTACGGAACAGGTGGGGGGAGTAAAAAGTGGGTAATGTGAAATATGTGTGTATGTGGAAGAAGACAGAGGCGTGCCTGTAGTGGTCTCGCGTACTGCCTGAACTGGCGGCTACCTACACAGGCGAGTACTTTGTGTGGTGATTGGAGGCAGGTGCCGCAACGGCCCCATACATTGTGCCGCCACTTGTTTGCGGACACCTACTTCGGTGGAGAGTGGTGGCAGGTATGTATGTTTTAGAAGTGGGAACATTTCGTCAATGACAGATGGGGAGGTAGCGCAGGTGGGTGTGCGATTCGGATGGAATGCGGTAGTTGGCCACATGGTGGTATGCATGGATTAAGGAACGTGCGTTGGGTAAGTGGAAGGATTACAATATTGGCTCCATGGAGTAAGGACAGTGGGGCATGGAGTGAAGAGCGTAGCCTTTTACCGCACACAATGCAAGTGTGAGTGTACATCCGGTGCAGGGTGGTGCTTGCATAGTGCAGTGTGTGCAAAATGATTGCAGTAGGCTACTGCTACGAACCAAATGTGGGCACTTTGGCAGTGGTACTATAGTTTAGGAATGGAAGTGGGGATGGCTATAGTATGTGAATGAAAGTGCACAGGGGTGCAGGAGAGAGTGTTTTCTTTGTACATTAGGGTAAGTGGTGTTATTTGCTGCTGTATAGGTACATGGCGGTGAGCAGGTTGGGTAGTAATGCTGGTGGTTGTGCTATGTATGTGGATAGGTGAAGTTGGTCACATGGATGGTGCACTTATGTATAGCAGTGATAGTGTTGAAGGTGCACACTGTTGGGTGCATGGACGTAGGCCATGCATGCAAGAGGGTAGGACTGTAGGACACACACGGCACTAATGCGTTTCGGAATGTGTAGCAGCTACAGGCTGGTACATGGATGGTGCCATTATGTAGAAGTGAGACTGTTGAAGGCCTAGACCGTTGGGTGCATGGCCGAAGACCATGCACTCAAGAGGCTAGGACTTTAGGACACACACAGCACTAATGCATTTCGGAATATGCAGTAGTTACAAGCTGGTGAATGGATGGTGCCATTATGTAGAAGTGAGACTGTTGAAGGTGTAGACTGATGGGTGCATGGGCGAGGGAAGTATGCCGTAGGGCATGCACTCAAGAGGCTACAACTTTAGGACAGAGATGGTACTAATGAATTTTGCAATGTGCAGTACCTAGAGGGTGGTGACCTGTAAAGAAAGGGTGTGCAGCACATTTGAAACGCAGTAGTTACAAGTTGGTGAATGGATGGTGCCATTATGTACAAGTGACACTGTTGAAGGCGTAAACTGTTGGGTGCATGGTGCTTGCACAGTGCGGTGTGTGTGAATTGATTGCAGTAGGCTAGTGTTGTGAAACGATTGTGGGTACTTTGGCAGTGGCACTATAGTTTAGGAATGGAAGTGGGGACGGCTACAGTATGTGAATGAAAGTGCACAGGGGTGCAGGAGAGAGTGTTTTCTTTTTACATTATGGTAAGTGGTGTTGTTTTCTGCTGTATAGGTACATGGCAGTGCGCAGGTTGGGTAGTAGTGTTGGTGGTAGTGCTGTTTATGTGGATAGGTGAAGTTGGTCACATGGTCGAATGGATGGTGCAATTATGTAGCAGTGATAGTGCTGAAAGTGTACACTGTTAGGTGCATGGCCCAAGGCCATAGGACGTAGGCCATGCATTGAAGAGGCTAGGACTGTAGGACACACACGGCACTAATGCATTTCGGAATGTGCAGTAGTTACAAGTTGGTGAATGGATGGTGACATTATGTACAAGTGGGACTGTTGAAGACGTAGACTGTCGGGGGCATGAGCGTAGGCCATGTACTCAAGAGCCTAGAACTTTAGGGTAGAGACGGTACTAATGCTTTTTGTAATGTGCAGTACGTAGATGGTGGTGACCTGTAAATAAAGGATGTGCAGCACATTTGAAACGCAATAAAGCAGAGCAAGTGAGCTGCCATGGCTGCATGTTTGGTTTTGGTGCCGAGGACCCCGTTACAAAATGGGAAAGTATTTGATGTGTAGACCGTAGGGCATGCAGTGAAGAGCGTAGACCTAGTGCAGTAAAGCAAGTGTGGGTGTACATCTGGTGCAGGGTGCTGCTTGCATAGTGCGGTGTGTGCAAATTTATTGCAGTAGGCTAGTGTTGCGAACTGAATGCAGCAACTTTGGCAGTGGCACTATAGTATGGGAATGGAAGTGGGGACGCCCATAGCATGTGAATGAAAGTGCACAGGGGTGTAGGACAGAGTGTTTTCTTTGTACATTATGGTAAGTGGTGCAAATTGTAGCTGTATAGGTCCATGGCGGTGCGCACGTTGGGTAGTAGTGCTGGTGATACTGCTGTGTATGTGGATGAAATGGATGATGGTATTACGTAGCAGTGACAGTCTTGAAGGTGTAGACTGTTGGGTGAATGGCTGAAGGGCGTAGGCAATGCACTGAAAAGGCTAGGACTTTAGGACACACACAGTAGTAAGGCATTTTAGAGGCTGCAGCAGGCAGAGGGTTGTGACCTGTAAAGAATGGGTGTGGAGCACATTTCAGATGCAATACAGCAGGAGAAGTGAGCTGCCATGACTGCTTGTGTGGTTTTGCTGGTGAGGACACTGTTACAACATGGTAAACATTTTGATGTGTACTTGGAGATGGTGGTGTGAAAAGTGATGCAGTGTGGGCAGTGGGTGCTGGGTTTGCATACTGTCACTATGGAGTTGCAGTGCCTGTGTTGAAGGGGTAGCCTATTGGGTGTATGGCCAAAGGTGGTAGGCTGTAGGCCATGGATTGAAGAGCGTTGGACTTTGGGAAATCCACGCCACTAATGCAATGTTGACTGTGCATCTGGTAGACGGTGATGACCTGTAAAGAATGGTTGCGCAGTACGTTGCAGATGACAGACTAGTAGAAATTAGCTGGCAGGAGTGTATGTTTGTTTTCCGCAGGTGAGGTGGATGGTACAATATGTTAACGTTTTGGATGTGTGATTGGAGAATGAAACGTATGCAGTGTGCCCACTTGGTGCAGTGGGTACATACTGGCAGTATGGCACAGGGTATGGTCGAAATGCAGCTTATTTGGGTTCTTTACTATGATGTGTGCAGAATTGTTGAGGTAGGGCCCATGTTGTCAAAATGTTGTGGTTAGGTTGCTAGTGAAACACTACTTTGTGAATGGTAGGGGTGAGCAAGGCTATGGTAGGTTTGTGGATCATGGTAATTGCGACCTGTTTTCGTCAATGGGTGCTTTATGGCATGAGGGAGTTGGGTTGAAGTGCTGCTATGTATATTACGTTTGTATTCTATGTTAGCTGCCTACATGGTCGTATGCATGCATTCATAGTGTTGTTGTGGTTGTGCGACAGGGTGCAGTGTTGTGTGCATGGCGAAGGGTGTGCTGGGTGTGCCGGGTGTGCCGGCAGATTGTTGTGGATGGTGAAATAGGGCATTGTGTAGGAAAAGTTTATGGCGGAGGGGTTTTGGAAGCAAAGGGAACGTGTTCTCAGAGTGTTAAAGGGGACAAACGGAGTTGTGTACAGAAATGGTAGTGTGCTGTGCAGATTTTCAGTATGTGGTTGGTGTAGGCGTTTTTTTAAAATTGGATATTTGTGAATAGGCGCCAGTAAGGAACTGTTGAAGAAATCGAGTGCAAAGGGAAGAAGTATTGTGTGTACTTTACTGGGGCGTGGCCCTAGCTGTAGCTGGGAAAGTGCACGTGCCACATCGTGGCTTTATGAGCATGGAGCCTTAGCAAATGGAATTGTGGGGATTATCCAATGAGATTGGAGGGTCTGGTTTTTAACTGAAGGGGCAGTGACTTATTTACCGAAAGGTAGATGTACTGAGGTTGGCGGACATGAAGAGACGGCCAGTGCTTATAGCTGGTGATAGCTTTGTGCACGATCTGCACAGTTATGCTGTGGAAAGAGGCTTTGATACTGATGTGCAGTTGGAAGGCGTGCAGGCTTTTTGGGCCACAGTATATGTAGTTGTCATGAGAAGCCTCCAGAATGGATTGTCTTTGTTATGTTGTCATAAAACTATCAGAGTTAATGGGGAGAACTATCATTACATAAGTAGGAAATTACATAAGGCATTAGTATAAATTGTATTGCATTACACATTTCTTTCCATTACAGACTTGTCATGTCATCAGTGATGTCATCAATGCCATTTGTGATGTCATCTTTGATGTCATGGGTGTTAGTCCTTGCAGTGCACAGTGATAGCGCGAGTTATGGCTGCGTACCGTACCATAACTTGCGAAATTCTGGGGTTTTTAGGTTTTACCTGTAACTATAACGTCCCTGTAGCAAAGTTTTTCCATTGAATTTCATAGGTTTTGTAGTGGTGCAACTTAACCATAACGTCCCTTTAACAACGTTTTTTGTTAGTGAATATATATATCTCAAACCTTTTTCATGACACGATTGTGGTTTTATTCTTAACTATCTTTTTTACACCTGCTGTCACTTTTAACATGCACTGTCTCTCTGTCATTGAATTGGTACTAGGGGGTCAATCTTTGTGGAACTATGGCCAAACAGTAGTGTAATACACACTACAGAAAGCAACTTTACGATTGTAAGAGCTCAAATGCCAGACAAAAAAAACACTCAGCAAATGTCCGTATGTACCAATCTAACTATAGAAGATCCCACGACGCACGGACGCTGAAACTGCCATACTGGCCTAGTGCAACGGCAGCATTCATATACAATACATAAGCACTGCAGCACTTTAAAATAAATATCGCTTTCATAATAGATTGGCATTTAGGCCCAAGTCGGCATTTTAACTTTAACCTTAATTTTAATTACACTTGAATATATTTTTATTCGGTACGAGGTAGTATAATATGCCAGACTATTTTTAGAGGATAGCTAAGCCATGATAACGCTGCTGGAGCACTAACGCACTTCACACATTTTTTGCATAAGCACAATAGCACTTTCATCTAACAGTGGAGATCTAACAACCAGGGAACGTTCCCCTAGAACATGGTTCTAATAGGCCTACATTAAGTAGAGCACTTTGTTAATCATTGACATTAATGTCATCATAGGGATTGCAACACATCACAAATGGAAGGGCCAAATAGTCCTATCTGGAACTGCTAGAGCACCCATGCACTTTATGCACTATACTAGCACCATAGAAATGTAGTGGTTAGCAGAGAATATCCAATGTGGGGACTATCCACCAAACCTTGGAGGCATTAACCAACATTAGTATGCTTGAAGTGGTCTCAATGGCATGACAGCATCTCACCAACAGTGAGGTGGCTTAAATAGATACAGAGAACTATGTAATAATGACACACCATAGGAATATGTAAATGATGTTACACCCATTGGTGCTATTAAAAGCATGTGTGCACAATAGAACAGTGCATACAAATCTGAACATATTAGTCTGCTTAATTTTCTAAACACAGAATAGAATGTTGATAGTGACACCCTCACGAGAATTCACACTCAAATGCTTAACCCCTGACCAAGATGGCGCTCAGCTAAGCACAACAACCCGTAATAGTTAGAGATCCATACCTAGTAGAAACTGCAAATGGACTAACCGCCCCACACCCCAGAGAGACAGTACATAAGCACAGTGAACACTTACCAAGTTAACTCTGACGAAGCCTTGACAGTAAAACACGTTGGTTCACTCTACGTAGTCCTCTTTTTCATCTGCCCTGGCCACTGGTGGGAAGAAGGTGTTTTTATGCACATAGCTGGATTTTAATGGAATTTTGTTTCAATAAAGTAAAATATTTTTGGAGATTGTAGTCAGAATCATCTTTTTTATGGAATGGACTGTAATGTACCCCTGAACAGGTGGAGAAATTAAGAGGGAGTGCGAAGGCGACACAGGGAGTTGTACCTGCTACTTTTTGTGACAGAGAATATATATATATATATATATATATATATATATATATATATATATATATATATATAAATTGGTTATGGTTTGTTTGCACCGTTATTGCATAATTGTTATATTATGTATTTAATTAATTATAGTAAATTCAATTGAGTTGTCATAAGATGCGAGAGTCATGCTCTTCTGGGAAAAAAAATCTTTAAAATTGGTGTGTTAACTTCCAGTATATATATATATATATATATATATATATATATATATATATATATCTCGGTTTATAGTCAAAATACCGAACTACCAAAATCTCGAAAAATAAATATCGAAAATTAAAATATCGAAAATATATACATCTCATTAAAAGGGTCAATATCTTGAATACGTATATGTCGAGAAAAAAAAACGAACATGCATAAATAGAAATAAAGAAAAAACAAAATTAGCATTTTATGATGGGGGGGGGTTCACCCCCCCCCTCTGACCCCCCCAGTCCACAATCCTTTTTTGTTTTTATCAAATGGGTAAAATAACTGCATTGATTCAATCACGTTAAAAACTTAAAAATCAAAAGATTTAATATTGATGTGACTTGAATATGTTTCCATTTATGTTTAGAAATGGTCGTTCTGAACACATGTTCTATTTGAATCTACTAAAATATGTGCGAGTTTTTAACTTTTTACCTTTTGAACCCAATGTAAAATGGTGGATAAGTGAAATGAACGAATAGAGAATGAGCGTGACTTTCTACACTTCAATCATAGAGTTTCTATGTGGATAAATTGTCCTTCCTCTGTGTTCATTGCCCTGAATGTGAGCAAGCGGGCAGTTGCCGCGAAACGCGTCGTTTACCGTGTGTTTTCTTTTTCTGTCCTGGACATATGTCCAAATAAAGTACAATTTTTTAACTGAACTTAATGGATTGCTGCCTCAGTGTTTTGCCGTAATTGTTACCAGCAGAACTCGCTTCCTGGAGTGCCTTCCGCTTTCCCTGCACTCGCGTACAGGGTTGACTACATTTCTACACGCCGAGGGAAAAACGGCGTTGGAAGAGGCACCCGCCCTTTTAAACAGCAGCAAGACGCAGCATCTGCTTTTTTCGCAATAAGGAGCTGTGGACTCTTTGCTCCGGATAGCCCGGAACTCATTGCAGTGCTGTGAAGCTACAGTTCCAGTTGACAGTAACAGACTTGCCACACACGTGGCTGGAGGTATGCAGCCATCGGAGGGTGGAGGCGCACCCAACCACAGTGGTAGGTCCAATTCTGTTTCGCTGGTTTTTCTGTAAATTTTATACATATATGCTTCACTTAAACCGGTCTGCCGTCTACAAGGACTATCTCACAGGCATCAAGGCCTTTTTGAGAAATTGGCAAGGGAAGAGAGAATTGTTTCTCTGAGTGAGGCACCATACCATTTTCAGTCATTCTACGCAATAACATGTCTACACAAAAGGACAGAGAAAACGCACGTAAAGAGCAAGCAATGTTTTTATTTTGTGAAAAGCAAACCAGCGCTGCTGCAAGTAAGCCTAATAATAAACCACCTGATATTCAATGTAATGAAGAAGTGAAACTCCTCAGAGAATTAGAAAAGTTCCAAAGAAGGGAGATCAGTAAATGGTGGGAAGAACACTCACTGCAAAATTACATCGATGTAGGACGAATTCCAAGAGGCTTACGAATACTAACCACACTGACTTTTGAGGAACAGGACCCGACCATGCTCAGAGAATGGGGAGAATCTAGCAACAGGTGCTCAGTGACATTTTTAAATATTCTCATAAAATATGCAGGGATTGATCATCAAAAAGCATTAATGAAAATACAAGAAATTGAGGAACAACTTAAAATAACCAATCAGAGCGAAGAAGGTAAAGCCATTCGGATCAACATAGAAAAGGGACTGAAAACATTTGAGGAAGAAATAAAGCTGCGCAAACAACGGAAATTCCTCCGTAATGAGGAAGACTACGAAAAAGGAAGGGTCCTTACATTCGCTAAAAGGTTTGATACCCTAAGGCGCACATTACCAACAACAATATCGAATGTGGATAACGCAGCATCGAACATACCGTCATCCTCAGATGTTGATTCAACTGAAAGTGAAAATGATCAGCCCCAAAGGAAATTGAATTTTTTAGAGGAAATGAGACTTTTAGGTATGGATGACAGAAGCGGAAACAACAAAAAAAACAAGAGGACGAGGACCAGGAAAATCAACCAAGTCCCGAGGTACAAAAAAACAAGGAGGAGCAGTCAACTCAGACACAGCGGCAATGGACAAAACGGACAGACAAACACGCTCTGGAATGAAAAATTAATGGTTACACAAAACCAACTACCAGACATGTCCATTGTCAATTTAACATCACGTACCTTTTCAGCAGAGGAAATTGAGGTGCTTAAACTTGGCTTGAACTTCTGTCCTTCCTCTCCATACAACTACGCTGAGACAAGAATTGATTTTGACAAATATATGCGTAAGGTCGGCTTAAAAAAATTCTTTGCAGTCAATCCACCAAAAATGAAAGAAGATGAACCACGATCGGGATATACTCCAGTGGTCACAGAAGACATGAACATATTACGAGATCTCATACATCTAGAAAACGAATGGCAAGAACAAGAAGATATAAGTGATCCCCAGTGGGAACTCATGAAAATCAGCACTGATTAGCCCTATAAGAGTCAACTCAAACTCAAGTCACGTTTTAATCCCATGTTCAATCCTGGAGGTAACATAGAGGCCTTTCAAGATCTTGTTATAGATGATCTCAAAAAGTTTAGGAGGAATAAAATCAGCACTTCCAACAATTTAACAAGAAGTGAACAGGAGATCTTATCCAACATTTTAACATTAGAAGACCATATCATTAAACCATCTGACAAAGGGACTAATTTTGTCATTATGAATAGGTCAGATTACATCAGTGAAGCCAACAGACAACTAAAGGATCACAAATGTTACAAAATGCTGGATATGGATCCCACAATAGAAATGAATGACAAACTTTTTAAGGTACTCACGAAGTGGAAGGAGAAAGGTCTATTGGAAGAAGAGATGTGTAAATACTTGCATCCTAAACATCCAACGATGCCCACTATCTACTTCCTACCAAAAGTACATAAGAATAAAACAAGACCACCAGGGAGACCCATCGTCACTCTATGGGGGGCACTACTGGAAAATGTGTCTAAATTGGTAGATGAAACATTGATTAAATTTGTTACTAGCCTACCGTCATACTTACAACACACGAAGGATTTCCTTAATAAAATTGACGGTATACCATGGGAAAAGACCTACCAATTAGCCACATTAGATGTAGTCTCCCTGTACACTTCCATTAATCACAAAGACGGACTACAGTCCTGTGAGTACTTCTTAAAGACAAGATCTTTGAACTACCTCGAACATGGTAAAATGATTTTGGAAATGATCAACCTCTGCCTAACTAACAACAGTTTCCTTTTTGACAACAAGTTTTATACACAGTTGCAAGGCACAGCCATGGGACAACATTTGCTCCTTCATATGCAAATTTAACGATTGTCATGATCTCTGCTTCCAAAAGGTCAGGGTTTTCCCCAACTCCCTTGGAAGCAGATCCATAACCCAGGTTCCGAGTGCCAACCAGTGCCAATTGGGACCTTTTGGAGCCAGTCCTGGCGCCAGTGGCACCAGGCTCATAAATATGCCCAGTCCAAGCGCTGGAAGCGCCGGGCTCATAATGCTTGGGTGGACTTACCTGCAGCAGACCATGCTGCTTACTTGCCTGCCAGTTGAGCCTCTGATCCTCTTCTGTTTGGAACTACTTTTCCTGTTGGGTGGGGCAGGAGCCACTCCCTAGGTTCAGAACACTGGAACTCTTCTGGAAAGCAGGAACTCTTTTCTTACCTAGGCGTGGCTGTGGAAGGAGACACCTAAGCACTACAGGAGGCTATTTAAAACACACCCGATGGATGAATCTTGCTTTGCGTTATTCTGCATCCTCTGCAGCAGAACGCTCATCGTGTCTTCTGCATCTGATGCTGGGACTAAGGAAAAAGGCTTACCATCCTGAATCCAGTCTTCAGCAACACCTATAAAGACAAGAAAGAACAGGTTAGCATTACGGTCTTCAGTGACAGCGCTTCACTTACCTGGTCCATCGGCTGTCAGCAACGCCTCGCGCTGCATTCCGGCATCTGAAAGACAAAGGCTTACCTACTCTTCGTGCGCTCCGGAGGTCTTCGCACTGCATTCCGGCATCTGAAAGACAAAAGCTTACCAGCTCTTTGCACGCTCCGGAGGCCTTCGGCGCTGCATCCCGCATCTGAAAGACAAAACAAAGGTGCGTTTAAAGACATTGGAGAACTTTAATACTCACGTGCCATTACTCCTTTCCACATCTAACCCAGTGGGTATTCCGGCACCCTGCAGCCGCTCCGAACTTGTACCTGCAAAATAAAAGACAGTTAGAGCGCATCGTGAAGCAGGCAACAAGCGCTTACTTACGTGCTTCCAGGCGCTTCCATTCATCACACGGGCTCCATCTTCAACTCACTTCAGCCCGTCATCCGCCATCGCCGGAACCCTGCAAAAACAAGAGACATCATTACTAAAGACTTTTAAAGACATTAGAATTACTCGAAACTTACCGTTCGTGCAGTAAACGACGGACAGCAGTCCTCTGAAGTCAAGAGGCCTGCTCCCCTTATCCAGTGAAGAAACTGGTTACAGCACCCTGCCCCGAGGCAGATGGAGAGCACGGCGTTCACTTACCTAAGGTGAGAGCGTTAACCTTGGGGTTCTACAGGAGAAGAGAAAGGGAAGAAGAGAGAGACATTCAATAACCCAGTTCATTAATCCCATATTTTCTATCTGCAGACATCTTACCCTTCGAGTCAGACATACAGTGCACAGAGGTCCAGCCCAAAGAGCCAGCCGTGTGTTACACATCACCTTTGAAGATACGGTATACGCCCAGTCAAGACCGGCGCCTCTACGGGAATCAGGTGAGCGTTACAACGATGGGCTGGTGGTAGAAATTTGTAGTATGGGTCCCTTCTAATAAAGACCTTACAGACAAAATTGTCCTATGGCTTCGTTATATAGACGATTTATTTGTCATCTGGGATGGACCCACAGAAGAATGGGTGGACTTTGTTAAGTCACTAAACTCAAACGAATACAACTTACAGTTTACTGAGTGTCACAGCAAGACCACTATTGTCTTTTTAGACATAACTGTAACCGTGGCCCAAGACAGTTTAGTGACTGAATTGTATCGCAAACCCACAAGTTCTAACACACCTCTCCATGCCAAAAGTAACCATCCAACATCGTTAAAATGGAGTATCCCTTATGGCGAATTCATTCGAATTAGACGCAACTGTTCACAATTGGAAACTTTTGACAAGGAATGTAAGTTTATGGCACAGAGGTTCCAACAAAGGGGTTATCCGAAAAAAGTGTTGGACTGTGCCTATTCTAAGGCACGACAGAAAGATTGTTGATGCCTAAGGTACAAATTGCAAATTGCAAAAGACACAGAAGAGACGGAAACGCGACTCATCTTGACATTCAGCAAAGCCTCTAAGTACATTCGACATATAATGCAGAAACATTGGCATGTACTTAAGCAAGATGAGCATTTGGGGTGTACCTTGGGGGCTAACATCAACATTATTATAGACGATCTACCTCTTTGAAAGACAGTTAAGTCTCAAGTTATATGAGTCCCAAAAGTACACCAGTGTTCCCAGGTTGGCTGGGAGCAAATCCTGAAGGTTTCTATAAATGCACAAAATGTAAGGCATGCAAGTTTGCTAAAAGCACTAAGAACTATCAACATCCAATATTGAAAAACAATGTGAGCATAAAATCTAGAATTACTTGCGACACAGAGTTTGTTGTATATGTCCTTACCTGCCCGTGTAACCAATGGTATGTCGGAAGTACGATTTGTAAGCTAAAATTGCGTATTTTACAACATATAAGAGCAATTAAAAATATCGATCCGACATACCCCATGGCTTTACATTTTCAAGAGAAACACGGAGGGAAATTGGAAGGCTTTGGATATTTTGGAATACATGCCATCAGTAATCCTGTAAGGGGTGGAAATCGGGAACTCCTATTGAGACAAACAGAAACTAGATACATTTTGGATTATGAAACAAAGAAACCATATGGCCATAATCTCGAAGAAGAATTATATACATTCCTTGGCACCTGATTGATGAAATGACATTTGAAACTAGTTTGATGTATAAGATTTTAACAAACCCCTGACTCCAACATGGTTGATTTAGTCTTTACATCCTCAAATAGTGAATGGTTTTCAGTACTAATTTAATGTTTAATTTAACTAATAGCCTCATGATATCGCAAATGCAGAATATATTAGGTTGCTTGCAGCGTATCTGGTAACTATGCTGCTCACAAGTTCAAGGGTGCAATGGTCCCTCAACAGATTATTTTTTACATCATTTGATAATTTCATGGATAATGAATTTCCAGTGAGGCCTGGACGCCCTTCATTTTAAAGTATTTTAACATTTATTCTTACATCACTCTTTCTCTTTTCTTGGCAGGGCTAGCATTTTATTTTTTGCTTAAATATATATGGACACAGGAACTTTACCACTTATACGCTCATTTCTCTTTCCAGAAGGGTAAATTAGAACTCGATATTTATGCAGTAAATCATGACACATGTAATCTTTAATGTACCAAAGGGAAGCCATTTATGCACTAAGCACTTTATTCCATATTGAAATGGAGAATTTTAATGAAGGTTATTAGATGCACTAAGCACTTTATTAGCACTTTAACAGCATTAAGCTGTATAGAGCATATTTTGCATACCAATTCCAAAAAGGTACTACTGTATTAGAATTTGTAATGTAAACATACTTGTGTCTTAAAAATGAAGAGTTTGTGTGCACTGCACTACAATCCTTTTTTGTTTTTATCAAATGGGTAAAATAACTGCATTGATTCAATCACGTTAAAAACTTAAAAATCAAAAGATTTAATATTGATGTGACTTGAATATGTTTCCATTTATGTTTAGAAATGGTCGTTCTGAACACATGTTCTATTTGAATCTACTAAAATATGTGCAAGTTTTTAACTTTTTACCTTTTGAACCCAACGTAAAATGGTGGATAAGTGAAATGAACGAATAGAGAATGAGCGTGACTTTCTACACTTCAATCATAGAGTTTCTATGTGGATAAATTGTCCTTCCTCTGTGTTCATTGCCCTGAACGTGAGCAAGCGGCCAGTTGCCGCGAAACGCGTCGTTTACCGTGTGTTTTCTTTTTCTGTCCTGGACATATGTCCAAATAAAGTACAATTTTTTAACTGAACTTAATGGATTGCTGCCTCAGTGTTTTGCTGTAATTGTTACCAGCAGAACTCGCTTCCTGGAGTGCCTTCCGCTTTCCCTGCACTCGCGTACAGGGTTGAATATATATATATATATATATATATCGGTTTATAGTGAAAATACCGAAAAAATAATCTCGAACTACCAACATCTCGAAAAAAAATATTGAAAATTAAAATATCGAAAATATATGCATCCCATTAAAAGGGTCAATATCTCGAATACGTATATGTCGAGAAAAAAAACCGAACATGCAAAATAGAAATAAAGAAAAAACAAAATTAGCATTTTATGATTGGGGGGGTTCCCACCCCCCCGTCCACCACCCCCTTACCCGGCACCCCGCTACCCCCACACGCCCCCTCCCCCCACCCTACTGTCAACATACGTATTAGAATCAAGAGTTTAGAAGGGGTTAAACTGATAGGTGAAAAGCAAGAGTAAAGAACCTTGTTCAGGAACCAAGATTGGAATAACGATATTGCCAAACCGTCATTACCTGACAGAACGACATTTGATGCTGTACTGCGGGAAATCGCTTGAGTTTACTTCGCAAAACACCAGGTACTATTTATAAAACATTGAAGTGGAATAACAGTAAAAAAACATATTACTTAGAGATATATGACAGAAAACGTTTCTTCCGTTTGTTTTAGAATACGAAATGGAATTTGTGACAAACCAAAAGGGAGGAAAACAGCTGACATTAAATGGATATGTTTACCATAAGGAATATGAGAAGAAGAATGAGCGTGTATACTGGAAATGCGCCGAATATAAAAGAAAAAAATGCACGGCTCGAGCTATTACTGAGGGAACAAATGTGCACAGTAAAAACGAACATAATCATCTACCGGACCAATCTAATATTATTATAAAAAAAACCCTCTCAGAGCTAAAAAGAAAGGCTGAAGAAAGTCTCGGGGAACCAAGTGGCTCGGTTGTGTCAAAAGTATGTGACCATTTACCAATACATATCGCTGCACAGTTACCAGGTGAGATGCAACTGACAATAAACAGAGCTAGAAAACAAAAAGAAAATATGCCACCTGTACCAAGGCTTTTTGAAGACATTACAATCCCTGATGTATTTAAAACAACAAAAAATGGAGACATTTTTCACAAAGCGACAATTGATTTAAACCGCGAAAAAATATTAATATTCGCCAGTTCAAGTAATTTCCACCATCTGACTAACAGTGAAAAATGGCAAAGTGACGCAACTTTTAAAGTATGCCCGCAGCCATTCCTCCAGTTTTATACCATTCATGGCACAATAAACGGCACGACAATTCCACTTGTGTATACATTAATGCCGAAAAAGACTGAAGAGGCGTACAGAATCGTTTTTGATAAAATAAAACAATCGATCCCTGAGGCAAACCCAACTACAATAATCATGGATTACGAGACAGCACAAATCAACGGTTTTAAATCAATTTTCGAAAATACACGAATTCAAGGATGTTTTTTCCACTTCACATAGAGTATATGGCGCAAAATGCAGAAATTAGGTCTAAACACAAAATACACGGAGGACAGTTGCTACCAGTTTAATATTAAAAAACTTTTTGCATTAGCTTTTGTACAAATAGATTATGTAACTGAATTTTATGAACATTTAATTGACAGTACTTTTTACAAAAATCATGAGGAAGAATTTAGTGATCTATTAGACTATTTTGAAAAATCATGGATTGGACAATTAACCAGAAGTGGCACAAGAAGAAGGCCAAAATACCCATTAAATTTTTGGAATTGTTATCAGGCAACCCTAGAAAAAACACCTAGAACGAATAACGCCCTGGAGGGATGGCACAGCAGGTTAAACAAACAATTTAACATCAATAACCCCACGTTGTGGCATTTTTTACGCGACTTGCAAGATGAACAACACCAACAATTTAAATTGCCACAAACCATTTCCTTAACTAACCAGGCACAACCGAGAAAAAAATACAGAGACTATGAAGGAAAACTGATACAGTTAATAGAAGCTTTTGACCCCCAAAATAAAGAAACCTTCTTAGACACTATAGCGTTCAACTTGAAATGTTAAAAAGAATTACTCACGTTTCAGATAAAGGTGCAGTCCATTGTCCCATGGCGATAGTGATTGCGAATAAAACATCCTGGTGATGCAAAATACAGGAACTGGAACGGCAATCCATTGGAAATAAACCCAAAAAAAACCATCAAAAAAATCAAAATACACATCCAGGAAAAACACGTTCGCGAAAGAGAAAAACCATCCTTACCTAAAAAAAGCCAAGAAATATTCGAGTACACATCCAGGAAAAACTCGATCGAAATAAAAAAATAACCAAGAAAATCCGTGGGAAAAAAACAAGAAAAGTCCTCATGCAGACATAAAAGCCAATGCTAATCCAGAAAAAAAACACGTTGTAGCCATAATCCGTAATCCAGCGACTGCAAGTAAATCCACTGGAAATCCATAATTCATCGAATCCAGGAAATCCTGTAGAGTAAATCCAGTGAAAAAAGGGCAATCCAAGAAAAAAAAAAAGAAAAATCCATGAAAATGCAGGAACAGCTTGCAGGAGACGCGAAGTCCATCGAATCCAGGAAATCCTGTAGAAATCCACAGTCCATGTAATCCGAGTAAATCCAGTGAAAAAAAGGCAATCCAAGGAAAAAAAAAAGAAAAATCCATGAAAATCCAGGAACAGCTTGCTGGAGACGCGACCGCAGCAGAAACCGATTGAATTTGAACTTTAAAAATGGCGCTTACGTTTTACGTAGGACTACGTAACGTGGATTTAAATAAGTAAACAAAAACACAAAGTTAAAATATATACAACTGTTATTATTGATGCAATAGCACCATCAAGAGGAAAATAGATGTATTACATGTTAAAAAAATGACACAGTTTAACAAAATATCTGTAAGCTTATATTAATATATATATATATATAAATGTATTAAATAATGTTATATTATAATACTTTTCATATAGTGTATATTACTTTAGAAAAAGTTAAAGTTATTAAATAAAATAAAAAGAATAAAAAGTATGGTTTTTACTTACCTTTGAGATTGACATAAATTCGAGATTGCTTGAAAAATTTCTAGATTATGACTTTCGAGATTTTTTATTTTCGGTCAAATAAATACGAGATTATATTTTTCGATATTTAGAAATTCGAGATTTTGACTGACCACCATATATCTCATTCTTCTATGTAATATTGTTATCGTTTGCACTACATTTGTAATATGTATTTAAATACAAAATATTTAAACTTGAATTGAGTTGGTGCAGTTTGATATTTATTAATGTTTAGTAAATGTATACAGCAAAGTGATTGATGGAACGGCAACAATAATAGACTAATTGGATACACTTTGAAGATTGCTTGTTAGGTTATAAGCCTAATAGGTGTTTTAGAAAACAATGAAAAAATGACACCAAACCACTGTAACAAACGTTTATTGAAAAAGATATCAGAAAAGGCTTAAAAATAAAAAAGAAATTGCATTTTCTTTCGGGATTCTCATTTTATAAAAGAGATTAGTGAGGTAGGATAGCAGCACTCGCTGCTGTGATCTGTGTGCGATGTACAGGTTGCAGGTTCGAATCACAGCAAGGCCAACTCAACCTTTCATTCTTCCAAGGTTGACAAATGAGTACCAATTTTGGTTGGGTTACATAGTATGTTATGTTATGTTAAAGGATATTTATACCGCACATTATCACCACCTGAGTGGTCCCATGGTGGATCTGAAAAGCGAGAGGGAAGAGGGTAAGTTAGTAGGACTGTGATGTGCTGTTGGCAGCTTCAGTTCGGTTTACACCGTTCGCTGAGCGTAGGTGTAATTTTTCAGTCGGTATAAGTCATGTGCTGTTGTGCGACGCTATGTGTGGTTTGTTTCGTGGTTGCAGTGTAGTGAAGTGCATGCAGTTTGTTCTGCTGTATAGGTATGGTTGGGTTTTGCTTAGAGTTTGAGAGGTGTAAGCAGAGGGATGAGTTTTTTTGTGGGTTAGTTAGTGGTGGCGCTCCATCGTACCCCTCTCCATTTTGGCTACCTTTGGCACTTGTCCCTGTCAGTGTTGCGCACTGTGGTGTGCTAGGGGGTCTCCCACCTATATTCTGTGCAGAGTTGTGGTTTGTCAGCAGGGCTGTTTAGTGGTGATGCCGCCTCCACGCCCAACCCCTGTTCAGACTAATCTATGTCTGCACTGCTTTGTCCCCTGGCATATCCTGGTGTCCAGCCCCCATCGGCTCCCTGGGACCCTGGAGCTCCCTGGTTTATCTGTTCGGTCGCCATTCCTCCCTTCAACTCTAATGTCCTCTGGCTGTGGTTCAACCTAGGATGTTCGTATCTCTCTCCCTACCCTCCGGTAGTGCCCTCGATGAGAACGGCTGCACCTGGGTACCCCCCGCCTCCCACTCTGACGTCTCCCCAACTCCCTGCACTTTGTCGTTGTAGTTCAGTCTAGTCCTCTTGTCTTGCCATTCGTGTGTTCGTTCCGAAGGGTGTGCGTGTTGCTCGTTCGTTTTTGCCTGGTTCTGAGTTGAGGAGCCAGGTAAATATGTTTTATGTAAGGCGCTTATAACACATCATTATCATTAGTGTCAGTTTAATCCCAGGGGTTTATGATAAAGTAAAATGAAATAAAGACAATGAATCAGAACAAAAAGCCCATGATCAGCCTTTTGTAATAGAGTCGCTGCTGTGCCATTCATTACTAACAATGGCCAGGGCTATGTTCATTTTAATAAATGATTATTGTACGCGGAAAACAGAACATTTAGTAGGGACAAGGAACACAGTAAAGGCCAGAGGACCAGTTTAAAAAAAATGTTTTAGGACTAAAGCAGAAGTGTATAACAAGGATACATGCTTTTAAATTAATACTACTAGTGAGCCTATGGCATGGTCAACAAGGTTATTTTGAGATGTACATTTTAATAATATATCTACTCCTTTTACTCCGTGTACGATACCTAAATAGACATTTAATACAATTTAGATTATCCTTGATTTTAAAAAGTAAAAAAAAACATTTTTTAATATTTTAAAAGAATGAACTATGTAATTGATAACTGCATAGATACATGGTGGGTTAAAGGGAGTGTAGACTTTTCAAAGGGGTTTGAGGAAGGTTGGCAAGGTTGTGGTTTTGTTTTGCAGGACATTTGGAAGATAGTTTCAACCAGACACAGGTTGTCAGATAATTTTGCTCTCCATCTCACCCTATTAAAGGGGCGGTAGCATGTGTACCTGTGGTGTTTTCTGTGTCACACCAAAGGTGCTTGTAGGAGATGATGGGTAAGGGCAAAGATGCTGACCTCTCTTGGCTCAAAAAGGCACAGTGGGCAGAACTGTTGACAAGAAGTAGGGCAGTGATGGCAGCCATTTAATAGATGGCAGCAGGAAGCGCACTGGGAGGACAATTGACTAGAAGAGAAAAGAAACCAATACAAAATGTCCTAAAACCGAATGTAATTTTATTGCGGGGCAATAATACAGGGGATTTATTTTATGGATATGTGGATGGTTTTCCTGTAGTCAGGAGCTGGTATTTCTTCATTTACAGCCATTGGCAATTCCATGTGTGGTAGATGTGGGACTAGATGGACCTCACTAAAAGAGAGAGTTTGCGCCTCGGGAGCATTACGCATCTGTAGGTGAAATAGGGATGATAAAACACTCGGTAAGCAAGAAGGAAATCCGACCATACCATGTCAATGCATGACTTTCGACTCCAATCAGGCTCACCAACATAGAGAGCAGGAGACCGTGTTGCAAGAAAGTATTACGTCTCTGGAGGTGAAATCGGAATTACAGTTCACTGGCTAGGTGGAAATTAAATCAAAAGCAACCGTTCGGATAGACACAATAGAATTAGGACCTCAACAATATGATATTCAATATATTGTTAAGCAGTATTGTGGTAAGTAACGGTCTAGGGTGTATATTAAGTAGAGTTTTGCATAACGTTTAGTTATTGGTGTTTAAATTAAAATGTGACCATGGATAGGGCTGCAAATCTGCTTTAGTGAGTACAGAAGTGGAAGCACATGACTGGTCTGTGCACTCACTGAATGAGGGACTGTGGGAAAAATTACCATTTGGCAAGTGTGTAAAAACCCTGGCTTTTTTATTTTTATTAATTAATAAAATGATGCACATCAGTCAATCTCTGAATTGGTAATCTGCTGATGAGATTCCCCTTTCGTGAGTTTAACAACAAAAGCATAGTGTTTATCTGTGCCCTGCTGCATCAGTATCTTGATTATCAGCGCTTGCTATACCAGTAGCAGTGAGCCGGGCCAGACTTCACAGGTGCCATGTATCTGCAGCACGGGGAACGCATTTAAGATATGAAACCCTGTACCAAAACTATGATGATCTTAAGTAGCCCAGGCTGGTGGTAGGGTACACCCCAAATATAAGCTATACCTAGGTTAAGGCATGCTTTACTACTCATGCTCATTGCACCCACATTCTATTTGATAGCAGGCGTGTGTCAGCTCCTGTGAGGAAGCTCAGCTGTGAAAGGTTATGTGTATTCTGGCAAGACAGGCTGAGCCTACCAAATGACAGGAACCTGAATGGCCCTTTGAAGAGGTACGCCTCTTCTTTGATCTCTTTTTGAGGTTAGGTAATGCCCTCTCGCAGAGACAGCTGCACCACAGTCAGCTATCCTCGACCGAGGTATCAAAGGAGCATAGCCATTCAAAGGGAGTAGCCTCACACCAGAGTGTTGCATTTCTAAAGGTCTTTTGATTCTACTGAGAAGGGAAGGGGTTGAGGATAGAGTAGACAGGAGGGGCTCTGTACAGTGGAGGAAGACTTCCACCATCTTGTTTCTCTCTACCTCTCCACTGGTGTAGCCTGTGTGTACCTGTTTGAGGTGTGTTGTGTGTTTTTTCTGTATTGTGAAAGGGTGCATACCTAAATGTATGGGTGGCTGCCTGGGGGTGTGTGTGCCTGTATAGTGAAAGGATGCACACTTAAATGTATGGGTGGCTGCCTGTATGGTTAAGGTGTGGACACTTAAATGTACGGGTGGCTGCTTGGGTGTGCCTGTGTGGTGAAAGACTACAAACTTAAATGTATGGGTGTGTATGGTGAATGGTGTGTGCGCTTGTGTTCAGGGGCACAACAAAACCTTTTGGGGTTGCTAACCCTTCAAATGTTGGGAGAGGCACTAACTTCACAGGCAGTGGGGGAGGGGCACATTTATTTGTGTAGGGGATTCTTTTTTTTTTTAAAACTTTCTTTATTGGCAGGGGGTTACAGCCAGCACCACATACATTACAGCATATTTACACAGTACATAACAACAGTGAACGTTTAGCCATATATTCTACAGAAGGTGCGGTGTAGACAAACCAGAGATAGGTTACAGTGAAAGCCTGCATCATGTAGAGTTATCTGCTCCCGGGGTGGGGGAAGGAGGGGATGATACGAGCTCTAAGTCCACATTCCTGTTCAGGTAGCTGCAGAACTCTGTCCATATATATTTAGGGCGAGCATTGGCGGGGAGCAGGTTAATATAGTCTTCTTCACAGGATTGCATCCAGGTGAGGGCCTTCAGCCACATTTCCAGGGAAGGGGGGGATCTGCGCTTCCAGCAGAGTAGAATGCATTTCTTGGCCATGCTCGCCGCCACATTCAAAAATTTAGACATCCGTTTCGTTTCATTCCCCTCCCAGAGCCCAAACAAGAGAGACAGGGGTTCAGGGTCTACGCGGAACCCAACGATTTCAGAGAGGGTCTCAAGTACCGCTTGCCAGAACGGAGCCAATGCTGCGCAGGACCAGAACATGTGTGCGTGGTCCGCCTCTCCAGATCTGCATCTCTGACAGGGGTGGGGGAGATCTCGGCAAATTTCTCAATCCTATGAGGGGTGTAGTACAGTCGATTAAGCAGCTTGTATTGGATACATCTAATTCTAGAATTAGAAGAGACTTTGCGAGTGTGCGTACACATAGTGGACCAGATGTCATCTGTGATGTCTACTCCCAACTCCCGACTCCAGGCGTCACGGGCAGTGCGGGGGGGTTCAGTGGCCCGGGCCAACAGCATCTTGTACAAGGAGGAAACAATACCCCTACCTCCAGCGGAGTTGGATATATAGCGGATCTCAGGGGACTCGGGGGGTTCGTCAGGGTACATAGGCCACATGTCCTGGATTGCTGCCCTAATGCGTTGTGTAGGGGATTCTAACTTCTTTACACATTCTAATGAGACTATTCTAGTGCAGTTTCAATGTTACAAGCAGTGAACTCTCTCCTTTAAGTCCGAAAGCACCCACTTATGGACTGCTGTGAGAATGAGCAGTCTCCTGTCCCTACTCTACCCTTCGAATCAGTCCCCTGGTATGCAAGTACTAAACCCACATTATGATTTCAATTGCCTAAAAAAATTAAGCATTTTAATGCAGGTACTAACAGTGTAATGCTTTACGTTGGTAATTGCTGGGCCTTTGTTAACAGCGAAACCGAACCACTGTTTAACATCTGTGTCCTGTTCCGTCTGGCAATGGCTCTGTAGGTCAGCCAGGTCCAGCAACATACCCCAGAATTTTGGAGGTTGAGGGGCTGAAGTCCAATCAGCTCAATAGTGTTGGGCCACTGCTTGCGTTTAATGCCTTGATTACTTATTGGTAATCTTCATTGCTCCTAGCTCTATTCTTCCTTATCCCTGTACTTGTTTATGAGGCACTTTGCCTCATACACAAGTACTGGGATGAGGTAGAGGGATATGGAGGTAATGCCTGGTGTATTACCTGTAATCTTCATTACTCTTAGTCACACTCCTCCTCGTCCCAGTATGTACCTATGAGGCAAGGTGCCTCATACAAGTACTGGGACAAGGAAGAGGGACGTGGAGGTCATTCTGAGCACAGGAGCTAATTTTGATGGTTGGGGTAGGGGGTGGGAGAGAGAGGGGATGTGTTGGGGTGGTTTGGTGCGGGGATTCTGCGATAAATCCTAAAGGCCATCCATATCTAGGCTAAGCAGGCATGATATGTGGTGTTAGTGGATAGAGAGGCATTTGGTGCAGCCAGTCTAGTGATTTCTTAGTTTGCCTTGACCTTTATTTTTAACTGGGCATCTCTGATAAAGCAGTCTTGCTAAGTTTAATTACCTGGCTAGACTGGCATTTGAGTGCTGCCAGTCTAGCCATTTCTTACTGTGGCATTGTATATTCTTCTGGGCATTTATGATAAAATAACCATGATAAATGTTATTGCTTCAACTGGCATTTTGGTGCAACCAGTCCAGTTATGTCTAAATGTGGTCGGGCATGCTTTACTGAAATACGTTATTACGTGTCTGAACAGTATTTCATTGTGACATGGCATTTCTAATAGCAAAGAATTACATTAATTAAAGCATTAATGTTCCTGTGCACTGTTGATAACTTGCATGTATTGGATTTTTTGAATGGTGTTGCTCGACAAAACAATTTGCAGTCGCTGAAGCTTTTTCTCAGAAAGTGTGTTGTATAATGCATTAAAACACATATTTATATCTTTCTTCTGGTGCAGTGGGTGGCGTACCCCGGCAGCAGCACATTTGTGCATATTGCGAAAGCATGGTAATCTAGGCCAGACGGGAGTGTGGCGCGACTCGTGATTTGTTTTTACGAGCTGGGGTGATGAGGGATCCTGAACATTGGCTTGCAGGGAGGCCCCAAATTTTATGCTATGCCACTGAACTGCACTCTCCTTCCTGTCGCCACCTCCTCTTCTAGAGCAAAGCACTTTGGGTGTATGTATGTATATATGTATTTATAAAGCGCCAACTATCGCCCAAGGGCAGCTAGCCGCCTCAGGCACAGCCAGGGAGACCGTCACAGAAAGCCATAAAATAATGAAAACAGGTACATTTTGAGAGATTTTCCAAAGCTAAAATGATCTGTGATTTCACGAAGCTGGTAGGGGAAAGAGTACTATAGGGAAGGTGCAAGAACAGAGAAAAACATCCTCCAGCTCACTTCTTGTGAAATCACAGGATTTTAGGAAGGAGTTGCGAGGACCAACCTAGGAGTCTAGGAGGGGAATAGTGAGCCAGTTTAGATTGGAGAAAGTATGTGCCAGACAGATGCATGGCCCGCACTACAACCAACGCTCTCTTCCAAAATACCATCCTTCTCGAGCCCTTCGCTCAGCTACCTCCAACTCTCTAAGGGTTAGACGCTTCTCCAGGCAGAAAGTTGGGGGTAGATCTCTCTCCTCTGCAGGTGTCTCCCTCTGGAATGGCCTCCATGGCCCTCTCAAACTTGAGCCGGACCACCTGAAGTTCCAGAAGCACCTCAAACCTTTCCTCTTCTATGCTTTTTATCTCCCTCTCACTTTCTCTCCCTCCCTCCCCTGCTGACCTATCCGTCTGCTATACTGACTGGTTGCTTGGCTACCCTCAGAGTCTTACTGGTTACGAGGCTCTTGATCAGTCACCCTCGCATTGACTCCGGGCCTACCACACACTTAGGGGCTGTAACTGTAACCCTACAGTCCCTGGTTCTCCTTAGCATTGCTGCACTGTTTTCCCCTCCCCTCTCCCTTGCACTTCCCCCTCCCCTTCCTTTCCCTTTCCCCTTGCACTTTTTGTTGTTGCACTTGCACGATCTAAATGACACAAGGCATAGTAAGATCATTGTCTTGTGCTCCATCTGTCTTCCCTCCCTTGTCTTGTCACGCTTAGAAACACTTGTGTACAGGCACGTTATAAATGCCTTATATCATATACTGTAAGGAACTCATGGTGACAACAGTAAAGACAGAAACAAGTGATCACAGTTCAAGGATGCTTATTAAACTGTATAGGTAGGTTGGAAAAACGCCTAATCTAAACCTAAATCTAAGATGGAAGCTAGCTTTGACCATCAAACAATAATAAGGCGGGCCAAGTGGCGTCTTGTCAAAATAAAAAAGGCCTATACTAAAAAACCAATTGCCAATCCTTACGCTAAATACAAAAAGAAGTGTGGGATAGTGTTCATAAGAAAGAAGGAAGTGTTGACAAATAATAAGTCAGGATGCAGTAGTTAGGGTCTCCCTTCCCCACATTTTCAGCATGGGGCAAGGTAGGATTCTGGAGCACAGCACACGCTTCAGCTTTCCCATCACGAGTCAACAGTTCCGTTCTCAGCAATCAGGGCCTTCGGTGGCCGAGTCTCTTTTCTACAAAATGTCTCTTGACTCCGAGGACCCGACGTATCAAAAACAACATGTACATCGGGTGATGTCTTTTCTACCCCTGGGTCCCCCTCTTCCAGGCTCGGACCCTTCTCAAAACAATCTCTTCTGTGATATTCACAAATCTTAATGTCTTTTTGAACAGTTCACTGTGGACATCCTTCTGCCGGGTTCACTCTTGTCAACACAGTGTACATCAGGACTTTAGACTTCGCCCCCTGTTTATCGGCATCCCTTCGTCGGGTTCACTCTTGCAAACTTTGTCAATCGAACATTTCCTCAATCAGTTCTTATGATGCCGAATTCACTTCCCTTAGCTTCACAATCATCTGTCGGTCAAAGACTTTCGACTGTACAGAGGATTTTACTGGACCCCTCTATAACCACTTTGACCCCTTTTTCGCCTTTCCCAAGGCCTTCTGGTATCGGTAGTTCTTGCAATCTGGTAATTGCCAGGAGTTTAATGAGTGAGCACCCACGTGGTGCCTGACTGCTCTGTTGCTGGTTTCCCCCATTTTACTATCAATAGTTCTTTTCTTTCTTTCACAGTTCAATTAGCTGCTTGCTACTTTCGTTTAACACAGTTCGGTTTCTTAACGGCTCTTCTCTCGACTCACCGGCTGTGATGAACCTCTGGGCTTTTCTTCTCTCTGGAGTCAAGGTTGGTACTACGAAGACAAGGGTCTCTCCCCGACTTGGTTATCAGCAGAGGAGGGCCCCGTGTACCATTGACATCTGCTGCAATACACGCTGGCTATTGTTTGCGGTCTTAAGATTCCTTCTGCAGAGGTTTCACAGGCCTTGGTCGGAAAGGGCAAGGTCGCTTCTCTCCTTGTCACCTCTCGGTTCGCACAGTATTTCTCCTCCTCTTGAACTGCCGTGCTGAGTTAGCTCTCTTGTCGTGCAGTCTGCCTTGCTCGTATTGTGCTCTCGTGCTACACATTTTATCCCTTTGGGGAAGGGAAAGGGCCATCAGGTGTGTGTGGTTCTGATTAATTGCCTGACCCTGTCAGACCCTTGAGTTTGGAACATGTCAGGTAAACAGTTTTAGCATTTGCCGTTGTCTGTCACAATTTAAGGAAGTGTTCGGGTTGGAAAAGGAGGGCCGTAGAGTTCCTGAGTATCCTACGGGGTAGGATGGAGAAAAGGTGTTTTACGAGATTATAGCCTGCATACTAGATTTATCATGACGTGAACAGGGGGGATTGTGGGAATGGTAGTGTGTTGCCAATGCAGTATACTGGGGTTTTAGGAATGAATAATCAAAGGGACGTTGAGATGAATGACGGAGTATTCATGTAGGAAACAGGGAATCAGGGATTCTGGGAAATGTGGTTTCTAATTGCAACATGGTGTCTAATGGATTCACCTGATGCGGAGGGGATGGTGGATTCTCAAAAAGGAGGTTCATTGGGTGGAAGGGAGGTCGAGCTGAAACAGTCCATAAAAGCCTTGAGGACCTCATCTTCCTCGTCCCTTTCTTCGGTATTGTCCCGCTTCTCACCTGGGGCATTCCCCTGAGCATAACCCCGAGCTCCCCTACCCAGGTGATCCTCCCTCGCTTGTCCACCCCCAGGGTTGGGATCTAAGAACGCCAGCTCTTCCCTGGCCACCTGAGTAGGGGATTCTCGAGGTCTGCTGGGGAGAATACCCTCAGGTTTCTCACAATACAGAGACTCTTAAAGTTAACACTGCTTTTCAACGGGAACTAGTGACGCTGAAGTAAAAGGTGAGAATGTCACAGCCTGGGAGCTCCCACGGCTAGACATGCTGCAGAATTTTGCAAAATCTGCAAATATTGAATGAAGAAATCAGGCTGATCAAGATCAATTCCATTACGATAATCAAGTGATTCTGTGATTGAGGAAGTCACCAGTGATGAGCGCAGCTCAGACGGTATGAAAGGGAGGATCTTTTTTTAGAAGTTTCAGTTTGAGAAAACCAGAATTGCAGACTGAGGAGATCTGGGCTTTTTTAGAGCCTGAAGGCAAGAGTTTGATTCCAAGACTTTTAACAGATGCACTGGTGGCGCGATAAGACCCCATCAGGCAAGTATTAAGTATGCCATGCCATATTGGTATTGGAGGAGCCCATCACAAAAATCTCAGTTTTGGTCCCAGTTTAATTTTAGCCAGTTACTAGACATCCATTTTAGAAGGAGGATCTGATTCAGGTGAATTAGGATGAAAAAGCAGCTCGGTGTCGTCTGCATCTGTGCAGAAACGCACACCATGTTCCGCGAGACAGCTGAGATAAAGGCTAAGAAGAAGAGGGTAAAGGGAAGATCCTTGAGGGCCACAGCATGTTAAAGCTACAGGCAAAGAGCAGAAAGGAAAAAGGGATACTATTTGTGTGTGATCTGTAAAAAAAATAGTCAAACCAATATAAAGAAGAACTAGGTATGCCAGACATTTCTAGAGCGGCAATGAAGAATACCGTGATCAATGGTGTCAAAGGCCGCGGAGAGGTCAAGGAGAATCAATACACCGACCTCGCTGCAGTCCTGAAGCAGAGCCAAATCATCCAGGATGGATATCATTACAAACTCTGTGACCATCAGGGGTCTAAAACCAGAATGGAAAGGGTGTAAGAGGTTATTTGATTCAAGAAAGCGAGAACATTGAGGTTTGTTTATTAATTTGATAATGGGCGCCAAACCCTTTGGTAGCTGAGCGCAGCAGTGCAAGAAGTCTCAGAGCTTAGTTACAGTGCTTACCGTAGGTAGAAATAACATTACATATGTACATACATTGCTGTGTATATAATTTACATGTCAGGGACAGACAGATATACATACATACAAATGGGACGGTACAAAGGATGCAGTGGTCAAGTCTAGTGGGTCGAGTAGTAGTGAGGAGAAGGTGGAAGCAGTTATGAGTCATTCATACGAAGCCATTTGAGTGTATTATGTCTGAATTTAGCGTATGGTTGTGGTAGTCTGAGGTCAAGTGGGAGCGTATTCCACGATTGTGCAGCTTTGACTGGGAAACTGAATCCTCCCGCCGTGGACCGTTTAAATCTAGGAATCTCGAGCAAGGATGTGTTGGCAGATCTCATAGGTCGGGTGGGTGTTCTCAGAGTAATTTTTACAGACAAGTAGGTAGGTGCTAAACTGTTCAGGTATTTGGAAGTGAGAGAGACTGTTTTAAGGATAATTCTATCCTTTATTTTTAGCCAATGAGTCTCTTTTCTGAATTTAGTGATACGCTTTCTATAGGGGATATTCAGTGCTGCTCTCAAAGCGTTGTTTTGCAAACTTTGAAGTTTGTCTCTGATATACTTGTTAGCTCCAGAGTATAGGGCGTTGCAGTAATCTAGTCTGGACATTATGAGACCATTGGCCAGGGTGATGCAACTAGCACTGGAGAGAAACAGTCTGGAGGCTCGGATAAGTTTGCAGGTATAGGCTGTTGTGGAGGCAAGGGAATTGACTTGCTTCTTGAGGGTGAGAGAGGAGTCCAGGTAGAATCCTAAGGTTTTTACCACTGGCATCACCTTGATGATATTGTTTTCAATGTTAAAGGATGTGTGGTTTGGGCTTAGTTTCTTTAGGTTGGTGTCAGATCCTAAGATCAGTAACTCAGTTTTGTCGTCATTCAGGCAGAGGCCATGTGAGGCCATCCATGCCTGAATGTGGGTGTACATCCTGTTCACCAAGGCCGAGTCCGCTGCGAAGTTGCCCGAAAGGGGTATGAGGATCTGGGTGTCATCTGCATAGTTTTTTTTTTTTAAACTTCTTTTTATTATAAGCGTGGCAGCAAAACACAGGCGAACAGCGTCAGGCAGTTACAGTATGAAAACAGTGTACATAAAGTAGGTGCGCAGAGGTTACTACACATGGTGAAAACAGTCAAAGAACACAGACACAGCGTGGAGAGGGCAACAGGGAACTATGATAGGGGTGAGGACCCAAGCTGGTGGGGGGGAAGGGGGAGGGGAGGAGGCATCCGGTGTCTCGACAAGGTCGGACATGTAAGAGCGGAACCTGAGCCAAATGTTTCTAGGTCTGGAGTGGGTGGGTTGTAAGTGGGACCAGGCTTCCTCAGAATCCGAGGCCCACGTGACCGCTCTCAGCCATTGGGCGTGTGTGTGGGAGGTGAGGGGCGAAGCCAGCAGAGCAGGATGGAGCGCACCGCGAGAAGCAGGCAGAGGCCAGCTAGTTTCTTGGAATCACGGGGGAGGCCTGGGAGGTCGTGAAAGAGGCATACCACCGGGGAGGGGGCAATGGGGTGGTCAATCACAGCGGATACTGTCGAGCAAACAGCCTCCCAGAATTGTGAGAGGCGGGGGCAGGACCAAATCATGTGGATATAGTCGGCATCGTCCCTGGCCACATCTGGGGCAGCTGGCAGGGTGATCACCGGACATACGATGTAGTCTGATCGGGGTGTGGTGAAACCTATGAAGCACTTTGAACTGAATAAGTTTAAACCGGGAGTTGAAGGAAACACGATGTGTGCGTTCGCATAGGTGTGCCCAGCGCTCAACCGACATCTCAACACCAAGGTCTGTCTCCCAAGCACATTTCAGTTTAGCGAAGTCTGGGACAGATCTGGACTGTAGCATAGTATATAACCTAGAGATCTTACCCCTCGTGGGGCCGGGGGAGGAGAGCTCCTCAATGGCAGGGTCGTCTGATGGCAATGCAGGGAACGTTTGGTAATTACGCTTAAGGGTCCTACGAAGGGATGTATATTGGAGCCATACACTCTGGTCGCTTCTCAAGGGCAGGGGGAGATCGGGCCATTCAACGAATATACCCTGGTCAAACACGTCATGTAGCAGCTCGTAGCCCGCGTCCGCCCAGCGGCGTACCGTGCCCGGTGGAACCCGCGGGACCCCCGGGAGAAAGTTCCAAAGAGGGAGGTTACCGTGGAAGGCATAGGCAGTTCCAGTCAGCTTCCACATTTTCGCCAATGCGATGGCTGTGCAGGCGACCGGGCTCTGTGAGTCCTGTACCAAGGGAGCGGGTTGTAACACCAAGGAGCGGATGTCCCGGTCAAATACCGCAAGCTTCTCAAGTCGGACATGCGGGGGGGGATCCGTAGTATTAAACCAGTGAGAAGTATATTGGATTTGGGACACCAGCCAGTATTTAAGAAAGTCAAGGGCACCGAAGCCCCCGTTAGACATGGGAGTGGAAAGGGTATCGATTTTAAGGTGAACCGCACCCGAGTGCCAAAGGAAGGAATTCACGGTGCGGGTCAGGTCACGAAAGAAGCCCACCCCTGGCCACAAGGGTACGTTAGTGAACCTGTAAAGCAACTGGGGCAACACCACCATTTTCAGCAGACCTATCCTGCCTGCCAAAGAAATCGGGAGTTTATCCCAGACCTGGATGTTAGCTGTCAAGTGTGTGAGATACTTCTGATAGTTTTCCTGGAAGGTCAGCGCCCGCTGGCGCGTCACCACTGTCCCCAAGTAGGTAAATGTGGATTGGGCCCATGTGAAACCAAGGGTGTCGGGGGGAGGGGAAGTGCATTCCGTGAGAGGGAAAAGAGTGGATTTCGAGCAATTCACTTTAAGGCCCGAAATTCGACCAAACCGAATGATGTCCTCTAGTATTGGGGGGTAAGTTGGTGGAGGGAGAGCGCACAAACAACAGCGCGTCATCCGCATAAAGGGACACTATGTCCGTCTGTCCCGCAGACCGGAGGCCCCTATGAGTGTGGAGATGGCGGAGCATGTCGGCAAAAGGCTCAATTGCTATAGCGAAAACCAGGGGAGAGAAGGGGCAACCCTGTCTCGTCCCTCTGGCGATCTTAAAAAGGGGGGAGCAACGGTCGCCGGTGCGGACCCTGGCAACCGGAGCGGAGTAAAGCAGTCTGACCCAGGAGAGAAAGGAGGGGCCGAATTTGCAACCATCGAGGACCCGCCACAGATACCTCCATGAAACCGAGTCAAACGCCTTTTGCATGTCAAGGGTAACAGCCACTGCGTGCGTCTCGGGGCTGATTCTGTTGATGATGTTGAATAGACGCCTCAGGTTCAGGGAGGTAGAGCGACCCGGGATAAAACCAGCCTGGTCCGGGTGGATGATAGATGGCAGGAAGGGAGCCAGCCGGAGAGCCAGAGCCTTGGCGTATATCTTGACATCACAATTTATAAGTGAGAGCGGGCGATACGAACCGCACTGCGAAGGGGGTTTACCAGATTTAAGTAGTACTGTGATTGTAGCCTCACGGAGTGACGGGGGTAATACTCCGGCTTCCACGCACTCCTCCCAAAGAGCCAGCAAGTGAGGGAGCAGTTGTGACTTGAAATGTTTGTAAAATTCGACCGGGATACCGTCCGAGCCGGGGGCACGGCTCGAGGATAGGGAATCAATAGCGTCTGACAGCTCCTCCCGCGTGAGAGGGGAGTCGAGGGAACCCACGGTCTCCGGAGACAAAGTTGACAGAGGAAGGGCATCGAGAAAAGAGTCGATCTCCGCCACCGATACCTCATCAGTGTTGGAATATAGGGTTTCGTAGAATGTGAAAAATTCCCTGTTGACATCCTGTGAAGAGACAGCCATAGAGCCGTCAGGCCTCTCAACACCAAGGATGTGTGGGGGCCCCGTCTCGTGCCGGACCAACCGAGCCAGAAATCGGCCGGGGCGCTCACCCTCCCCATACCTCCTTGCCATGCCAGGGTTATCCAAGAACCTCTGCTCACGGTCCGCAAGGGAACGGAACTTGTCCAATTCCATCCCGATGTCAGCCAGGTTGCCCGGGGTAGAGTGAAGTGAGCACGCAGCTTCTAGGGTTGATAGTCTAGATTCGCTAGTGGCAAGGTCTCTCCGGATCGACTTAAGGACCCCATTCTCCTTGGACAACACAATACCTCTAATATAAACCTTAAAGGACTCCCATAGAGTGGCCTGAGACGTTACTGAGCCCGTGTTGGTCTCGAAGAACTCCTCAATCGACAGCTCGAGCTCGGAACAGAACTCCGGGTCCAGTAAGGAGAGGGGTTTCAGTTTCCAGTTGCGGGTTCGGGCAGGATCGAGACCCCAGTCGACGGTGACAGTGACAGGAGAGTGGTCAGACAGGGTTCTGGGAAGGATCATTAGCTGTGTTACATTCTTAACCAATTCGTTGGAGATCACCCATCTATCGATGCGGGAATAGGAATCATGAACAGAGGAGTAGAAAGAGTAGATGCGAGAATCCGGGTAGAAGAATCTCCATGCATCCACCATGGCCAGACGGGGTAGGGAAGACAGTGCAGCGTAAGCTGCCCTGGAGAGGTGACGGGGCCTGGAGCCGGATCTATCGAGAGCTACATCGAAGATCGTGTTGAAGTCACCACCCCAAAGGATAGGAACAAGGGGAAAGCCATCGAGAAGGGAGGTGACCTGCACATAAAATTCCGGGTCATCTAGGTTAGGGCCATAGATGTTCAGAAGAACCACTTCCTTGTGGTGTAGCATGGCATGAAGCAGTACATATCTGCCTTGGGGGTCGATTATCGAGGAAATGAGGGTGAAATGGAGGCTCTTGTGGATGAGGGTCATGACTCCCCGGCTTTGAGTGGAGTAGTCGGTGAAAAATCTATGGGGGCCCCAGGACTTGGCGAAACGCATGCATTGTTCGGAGCGGGCATGAGTCTCTTGTAAAAAGGGAATCTTGGATCCATGGCGCTCGGCCTGCAACTGGAGCTGCCTCATCTTTCTATAATTACCCAGTCCAGCTCATAAAGGTCAGGGCACTCTCAATCACAGTGTGGTAGCGTTTGGAACGAGAAGAATGTCAATGACCAAAGGGTCGGATTTGCGGTCCTACGACAACAGTTCCTGAGTGCCTCAGCACAGTCCGCCTTCGCTGCCAGCGCTAACTTTTCAATAACAAAACCCCCAACATGACCCACCCCCACCCACACCCCCCCCAAACAGAGGAATGACAAGCCCAACCCCTCTTAGACAAAAACAAAACAAAGGCATCAGCGCCTGGGGGCCTGTAGGCCTGACTGGCCGTATCGCTCCGGGTTGCAGCAGAGCCAGTAGAACATAGGATGCCCACAATAGAAGTGACATGTAGCTTGGGCAAAGTGCTTGCACATGGCGATCCGGGAGGACTCTGTAAGATGAACTGAACAAGAAGGTTACGGGATGGAGGATCAGCGTGGCCCCTGTGCGGGAAGGCGAAAGGGCCCGGGCGCCCCCCCGCTGGGAACCTAGGGTAACTGCTGAACCAAGGTCAGAGGAGAGGGATCAGCCAGGGAAGTGTTCGTCAATGAATTTGGAGGCCTCCTCTGGAATTGTGAAGAACAACACCTGGTTGGCATGTTCTATGCGAAGCTTGGCAGGATAGAGCATAGCATATTTGATTGAGTGGTCTCGTAGCCTACGTTTCACCGCCTGGAAGGTCTTGCGTTCCCGCTGGACGGCTGTTGAAAAGTCCTGGTAAAGGTGAATCCTTGCGCCGCCCAGTAATAGCTCGCCCTTGAGTCTTGCGGCCCTGAGGAGGGCGTCACGGTCGCGGTAGTTCAGCACACGAGCTATGACGGGCCGAGGTGGAGCGCCGGGCTTAGGTTTAGCCACCAGAGCGCGGTGTGCCCGCTCAATTGCGAAGTGTGGGGAAAGCTCAGGCTCATCGAGGAGCGACAGCAGTGTGCGCTGAACAAAGTCCTCATTGGCTTGTGGACTTCATCCTCGGGAACCCCGATAATGCGGAGATTGTTATGCCTCGAGCGGGATTCCAAATCCTCATTTTTCTTTTCCACCTCGAGGACTCGGTTGGAGAGAGCGGCGACCTCAGAACGCAGGGCACCCAGTGCATCCTCAGCGGAGCCGACCCGCGTCTCAACCTCCGACACCCGGCTGTCAGTCCTCTCAATGTGGGCCTTGATAGAAGATATAATGCCGTTCATGTCGTCCAATTTTGAATGAAGTGCGGTGAAACCCTCCCGTATAAAGTCCATCATATTTTGGGGTTCCGGGGCTGCGTCGGACGAGGCAGTAGGGGCCTGCACGGCAGCCTCCCCAGGCGATCTCGCCGTAGCCTTCGCGAACATGTTGATGGAGCTCTGATTCCTCGTGCCCCCTTTGGTCATCCTGACAGTATCGGAGGTCGAGGAAAAGGAAGGGGGAGATATGAGAACTTGATATTAGTGCGAGGTCCGCTCCCCGGATCACAAGGACCGATGCATGTAGAGGGTCAGTGCAAGCGTGAGGCAACTAATGGGCTCACCGATAGCCCAGGTGGTGAGGAGTAGAGGAGGCTGCGACCCCTCAGGGGCTGGTGAGCAGATGTCGTTGAAATTGGTGGCGAGGGGAGACAGCAGGAGGGGGGCTGGTGGGCCGCCCGCGTGAGGCCAAGCCTGACCAGGCGATGGAAGTCAGAGCGGTAGGTGTGGTGCTCCAGTTGAGCCCGTGGGGGCATTGGTGTAAACCAGGAGGAGTTCGGGGGCCCCCAGTCGGCCTCAGGCAGGGGGAGTAATGTCAGCAGGCAGGCGGGACCCAGGCAGGTGTGGGGGGGTCAGCCCCGCATCAGGCCCAGCGGCGGCGCCGGCCCGTGTGCAGGGTGACCACCCCCGAAGCAGGAGAGAGAGTCAGTCTCCGGTCCGGGGCCACACTAGCCAGGCACACCCCCCCTACCTTGGTGCACTCCATTGCCGTCTTCTGAGTGGAGTGGAGGAGCGGCGGGGGAAGGGGAGGGAAAGCGGGAGCCAGGTCCGCCACCGGAGGAACTCGGGATGTGGCTCGGGGGCACGAAGCCAGCCGGAGCTGGGGGGCCGCCGGACGAGGTGGAGGGGCCGCCAGTCACCGACGATCCAGGTCGGGACGTGAGGGGACGCGGAGAGGTCCGGCCCGCCGCGAAAATTCGGTGCGCCCCGGCGGGCGGGCGCCCCTCCCCCAAGGCGGCCCGCAGCGCCGCAGCTTCAGGTGGATGAGCGAGCCGATGCCGCCGGAGCCGCAGGGCGGGGAGAGCAGGAGGCCACAGCCGCAGTCAGGGGAAGGAGGCGCAGCCCCGTCCTCGGGGCACGCAGAGGCTCCAAACTTCGCACGCTTACAGCGGCAAGGCTCACGGAGGATTGAAGGTAGCCCTGCAGGGTTACATGCAGCGTCGGCGGTGTTAAGCAGGATCGATTGCTCTGCCAGTCCGGAGCGAGACGTTTAAGCGGCCATCTTGTTTCAGCGCAACAGCACCCCCCCCCCGTCATCTGCATAGTTAATGTAGGTGACACCCAGTCTTATCCAACTTGTCCAACAACGGTTTGGTGAAAATGTTGTGCATGGTAGGTGAGACACAAGATCCTTGTAGAACTCTGCAAGTTATTTGGATGGGATCAGCAGAGGCTGAGGTGGAAAAGACACTCATAGTCCCGTTCGCAAGAAAGGATTGAACCCAAGCTGTGGCCTCCTCTGTGAAATTGGCGGTAAGCTTGAGATGGTTGCATAAGACTGCATGATCCACCAAGTCGAAGGCTGCCGACAAGTCCAGTAAGAGTAGCAAAGCTGTTTTTCCATTGTCCTTTAGCTCCTCTATTTGTGTCTTGAGGTCTAGCAAGACTGTTTCAGTGCTATGAAGGGGACGGAAGCCCGATTGCCGTGAGCCTAGCAGGTGATTAGTTTCCAGATAGTCCTGAATTTGTAAATAGGCAACTCTATCAATGATTTTAAGTAGGAAAGGCACGGTGGTAATAGGTCTGTAGTTAGTGGGGATAGTGGGATCGAGGGTTTGTTTTTTAAGTAGGGGAAGGACCCAGGATTCTTTCAGATTGGAGGGCACTGTGTTTGATTTAAAGGAGGAGTTTATACGCTTCGAGATGAAAGGGGCTAGGTCCCTGGCTGCATCCTTTATTATTTGCGCTGGGCAGCTATCACCTTTGCAGTTTGAAGGTTTGAGGGAGAGTATGACTTTTTCGGTGTCAATGAGGGAGATAGTCTTGAAGCTGAAGAGTGGAATGGTTCTGGTCTCAGTAGGCTGAGGTAGTTGTTGATTGGAGAGGGGTAGTGATGCCTTTTTATTAATTATTTTGAGTTGGAGAGTGGAGATTTTATTCGATAGGGCGTTTTGTATGTTAGTACTCCATTACTTGTCCTTGGGGACATTGTCTACCGGTTGGATGGGGATTCCATTTCCTGGAGGATGGAGAAGAGTTCCTTGGTGTTAGATTTGGCTTTTGTGATTCTGTCATTGAAAATATTCTTTTTAGTATTGATTATTTTTTTTTTATAGAGTTTGGATAGTTAGGATAATTTGTCTTCGTTAGTGTCTGTAGGGGAGCTACGCCATATAGCTTGGAGCTTTCTTTTTTGTTTTCTTAGATCCTTGAGTTGGGGTGTGAACCAGGTATTCAAGTGCGCTTCCTGCTTGCCTTTGCGTAATTTAACTGGTGCAATAGTGTCTAGTGCTTTAGTCATGGCGTAGTTGAAGGTATCCACTAGAGTGTCAGGATCGGCATTGCTTTCCAGTTCATTGATAGATGGAAGGAGGAGGGGGATAAGTTTATCCACCGTGATGTCCTTGTTACTTCTGGTAGGGGGGAGGGGTGCCATACTAATGATTTTGGGGATGAGGAGATCTAGTGTGGCGGTAAAGGTTATTAAGTAGTGGTCCGTCCAGAGTTGCGGGATGGTGTCAGTAATAGCGACGTTGCAGTTGAGATCAGATACCCAGTCGAGGGTCCTGCCCTTAATGTGGATGGGAGAGAGGACTTTTTGGGTAAGTCTGTGATCATTTAGTAGGGCTGCTATTGATTGGGCGTGTTTGTTGTCTATATCATTAAAGCCCATGTTAAAGTCACCCAACAGCAGGGTTTGTGAGTGGTCTTTAGGGTTATTAGCTATGAGGTTCGTTAAGTCGTCTTCGAAGGTTCCTAGTGGTTCCGGTGGCCTGTATATCAGATGGATAGTCAGCGTTCGATTGTTGGATAACATCAGTTTGGCTGTGAGTATTTCACAGGATGAGCAAGGTGGTGAGGTGGCGAGTCTTATGGGAAGGCTGGTTTTGGAGAGGATGGCTAGACCAGCACCTCTGGCATTGGGCCGATCTGCTCCGAGTATCTGGTGACTGTCAGGTACGGCTATCATAAGGGTAGGTCCTGCTGCCTCGTGGAGCCAGGTCTCAGTTATGGCGAGTAAGTCCAGGTTGTCATGGTTTGGAATGTCTGCAATTTCGGTGGCGTGGGCTACCATAGATCTAGCATTAATGAGTGACCCAGTTAGCGTCAGGGTGCTAATGGGTTTGGGTATAGGTGGGGGTTTGGTTGTGGGGGTAACTTGGCTCATGTGATTCTTTAATGAGATAGAGGCAGGAGTGGGATTAGGGGTATTAAATTTGGTAGCCTGTGCTCGCTTAGACAGATGGTCATTATGTTGGGTAATGAAGAGCCTGGGGGAGTGGTTTGTTCTGTTTCTTTTAGGTTCGTAGAGAGAAGGGAGTCTTGATCTTAGTCTCATGTTTCTGTCTTTGGGTGGACTTGTCCTAATGGATGCAGTGGCCATGACTGTGAGGAGACCAAGCGTGAGTAAGAGGGTTTGGGTCTTCTGATTTTTACCCACGTTAGGTAGATAGCAGACGGCAAATGCTTTATAATATCGGCTAGTTGTGGTTTAACAGTCGGATAGCGCTGGAGGCTGTGTCTAGATTCAGTATCCGTAGTATAGGTAGGAGGTGCTATAAAATAAGCTAGATATGATTATAGCAACAGGATGCAAGATATTGGCTAAGATGCTCTGAGCTAACAGCTGGATGCATTTACAGCCGTGGGGAGTACTGACTAATAGATACAGTTTCAGCAGTGGGAAGCAGTGGTCGCATTCATATTGAGATTAGTTCAGCTTCGGTGGTGGGGCGGCAGAGGACATCTATGATTAGCTTTGAATTTCACTGTATGGGCAAAAATGCAATGTGGTAACAACTATATGCAGTTTCAGCAGAGGGCACTTTCAACAATGACTTGATCCGAATTTCGCAATATCGGCAAAAATGCAGTGTGGTAACAACTGAATGACTAGATTCGAATTTCACAATATGAGTGAAAATGCAGTGTGGTAGCAGCTATATACAGAAATAATAGTGGTCGTATAATGGTTAATATGGCCAAGTAATGGTCATGTTCGTGCTGTGATTAGGTTTCCACTGTACAAATGGTTTCCGGAAGAAATAGGATAGTCAGCATGACTAGGCTCCGTTTACACAATTACACAGTATAGATGAGATGCAGGTATACTAGTTGAGCATATGCTCATGTGCTGTACATGATATGCTATGCAGTGCAATCAACGGGCGTTAGCAGAGGCAGTGCATAGTCTACAGGCAGTGCGATGAAGAGAGTGCATGTGCCTGGGCTGAGTGCTTGTGGGATGAGGCTTGTGGATATGTGGCAGAGTTACTCACCCAGATGGACAGGAGGATTGCAGTTCTGAGTCTCGTGAGGCTTTGTTGGTTGGGAACGGGCTTAGCGTCGCAAGGTTCCTTCGAGTCAGAGTGGAACTGGGAGTCTGAGTGACGCCATGGCGCTGATTGGGTTGGTGAAAAATATTGAAGCGCAAGTTGCAAAGCGGAACAACTTAATGGGGGGGGTCGAGACGTTGAGTAAGAACGCATGTGCTTACTTAGTGGGGTGTTGTTAATACAGCGTTTCTAGTCGACGGTCCCGACGGCTCTGCACAGGCTTGGACAGGAGTTAGCCTTGCAGTCGGGGACTTCCGGGAGGTGGGCCGGCTCGCGCCTCCGGTCGTCGATTGGCTGTGATGAAGAGTGCTGGGGCCAATTGGTGAGCAGAGCAGCATATGGCAGGGCTGCTTTTCCGAAATCTACCTCGTGGGGCTTAATGGTGGTGAGGTGAAGCCTGGTCTTCAGAGGCTTAGTACGGCAAAAGCAGCAGATTTCCTTGATTTTGCACAAGTAAGAATGAGTGTGGCCAAATAATATCAATTACTGCAGCGCTCGGTCATTTTGAAGTAATTGTTGGGGGAGGGTGGTGCAGCCTTGTGGCTTACCTCCAGTAGCTGCAGGGGGTGGTCTGTGCTGCGGGTGCTGCTCCAGCAGCTTGGAGAGCTCCTACTCGTGCGGTGGCTTCTCCCGATTAGGCACAGGCTTGGACAGCAGTTAGCCTTGCAGTATGATAATGGTTTCATAAGTTTCATAAGAATCGGAAGAAAAGATATTGGACGATAGCTAGCTGGAAAAGCAGGTTCCAAGTGAGATTACTTTAAGACTGGGGTAACCAGGGAATGTTTAAATTAGGCATTGGTAAAAGAATAATGAAGAGCAATAGTGTTTAAAGAGATAGTTTCAGGGGGTAGTGATTAAATAATATGAAGAGGAATAGGATACATTGGATATGCAGATTTAAGTCTGCGTAGGGCGGCTAAAACCACATCTTCAGTGACAGGTTCAAACCTAAACAGCTCAGAAGAGTCATTTGGGGTAAAGGTTTGCACGATCTGTGTGGAAGCAGAGGATCGGGAACTGACAGTAACAACAGACTGGCGATTCCTACAAATCGTCTCCACAAAGTACGCACTGATGGAGTCACACCGAGCTTGGGAACATGAAGGCTCAACCACTGGCAAATGGGGGACCGAAAGTTCCTTAACCCTAATCAATTCACGTGAAGAACAAAATGCTGATATAATGCAGTTTGCATAAAATTTACATTTTGCTTCTTTGATTGCATTGTAATAGCATGACAATGCTGAATTATAAATCAATTTAGATGCTGGGTCCAAATTAGTATGCCGTTTGCGTTCTGCTCGATGACAGGTTTGTTTAAGCACTCTAAGATCAGAGGAAAACCATTGGGCCGAAGAATTAATCCAGCTGCATTGGTCTTAAATGGGGCCAATGTGTCAGCCACCTCTGTCATAGCACTGAGTAAATCTGTAAAAGTATCTAAATTGTTTTTCTCAATGAAACAAGGTGTACTAGCCATTAAATGATCAGCCACTGAGGAGGGATCCACCCTACCCTATTGGCGTTGCGACTGCTGGACTTTCGGGATTAGAGCAGTAGGGTGAGGGAGAAAATACGAAATGAGAGAAGAAAATGATAAAACCAGGGAAGCGGCAAAGGATTAAAAGCAGTCGTCAGAAATGTATCCGAATAGATAAAATAAAGGGACATTACCCATGCAGTCAGAAGATGGCTGTGCAGATAGAAATGTATATCAGCCAATGCATCAATCAAATTACTAGCATGAGAGTCAGTGGTGTTGTTAGGCCAAACATTAAAATCGCCCATAAAAATGAGTTTAGAGTGAGCTAAGGCGAGATCCAAAATCAGTTGGGTGAATTTACAAACAAAGCTCGCTAGAGGATAAGGAGGGGACTGATAGACATTCAAAATATGGATTGTGATATTAAATGTAATTTTAAGCCAAACTAAATAGAGTTCACAAGGCAGATTATGCGTCAAAGTACTCAAAGTACAGTTAAAAGCTGCGGAGTACATTTGAGCTCAACCTCCTCCTGTAGTCAGAGGGGTCCTGTCAAGATGCAGCATTCTATAATTAGGGGGCATGAACTGCATAATATCAGGATCAGATGCAGGTGTGAACCAGGTTTCTGTTAGGCATCAAATATGAGGGGAGAAATCCATTAAAAGTGAGTGAATTCCAGAGGCGCGCACGTCAAACAGATCAAACCCGCCCATTTCAAACAGCGGGTGCTTCTGATTGAAGTTGCTAGGATTCTGTGTTTTGTTGTTTCGTTCTGGCTGTATCCTTGACTTCTGGATTTCCTTGTTCGACCCCTGGTACTTCGCCCTTGGTGTTACGTGGCCCGTTTCTTGACTCCAGCATTCTGTCCGCACGTTGACGCCCCAGCCTTCATAACAGACTTCTTCTCCCTAACGTTTGGTCCCTGTTTTCTGCCCGCACGTTGCCAAATCAGCTCATCTATTGGACTGCTTTTGCCTCACATTTGGTCCCCGTTTGCTGCCCGCACGTTAAAGACCCGGATAGTCTAAGGACTTTATCTTCGTGGATTACATCCGGCTTCTTGCCTCGGAAGAACTCTTTGGACACCAACCCGGGCAGGAACTTATATGCACCAGGAATAGAGATGCTTGCTGCAGGTGCCACCTAGGCATCCTCGTGCCGTCGGGATTAGTTTCTCGGAGCCTGGACAGTGTGACTTTGCGGACTCTCTCCCGGCGTCCTTGTGCCGTTGGGCCAGAAGTTGGATATGCAAGAACAGAACATCAGCCTTGGCTGTTCTCTCTGTAAGAGTATACCGTTATATGAAATTCTACATTGCTTTATTATTCTGTTCTGTCTGGGTAAACAGTTGCTCTTTGTTATCTTAGACATCAGTTCTGGGATCTTGGGGAAATCACCGTCCTACTGGCGACCGGCCTTCTTACCTTCTTACTTCTTAAGGTAGGTTTAATCTGTCCTGGAGGTGGGGGATCCTAGAACACTTACCAGTGGTATTGATATTGTTTGTCTTTCCACAGCCGGTGCATCATGGGTGTGTGTCTCCTCTTTCGACTGCTAGATCCCTCTGTCTGTTCACATCAAACAGCAAAAGGTTACAACAGTAGAAAGAATTCTTCAGCTACTGTTCAGGTTTCCATGGGTCAACTCCCTCCCCAAGCAGTTTACGTCGTGGCGGTGAGGCCTAACAGCAGACGCCAGCCAGTGCACATAAGAGCTAAAGATCACGTGTGGCTATGCCACAGGAGCAGGAAACAAAATAGAAGAAATACTTGTGTAGTTAAAACTATCTTGCAGCAAATTAAAATGTGAATTCAAGTTCACTATCTAAAACACCATTTTGTGACGGGTGTGATATCAGAAGGGCAAAGTCCACTTATTTGACGAACAGGGATTGGACCACTAAGGCAGGCTAGCTTTAATCCAATCACCTGCAGACTTTTCCTTTTAAAAGAAGGGGTCTCATACTACTTCTTTTATGCACTCTTGAACATAAACCTGAGGAAGAATACATTGGAACTCTGTTGGGAGAGTTGATCCTTCCAAAGTCCTCTGCCAGCGAGATGAGGACTGCACATGCAAGGCACAGGCTAGTTATGTCCTCCAAGCATACCAAAGAACCATTGGGGATGACCTGCTGCTGGGAGAATACCTGCCTCTCTTCCAGCCAAAACAGTACCCATCACCTCACCACATTGTAGGACTCCTGAAGCTGTTGACCAGCCTCACTAATGCTTGAGAGAACGAGAACAAGTTCCAAACCTCATCCTTGAGCCCCTGGATTGGGACTCCTGAAACCAGAGGACCAAGACAGCCAGGAAACTTGTATTTATAACATGGAACAAATTAGACGTGTGATTCAAGACAGTTCCAACACCCTCAAACCCACACGACTCCCTGATGTTGGCACTCTACCTCCTCGAACCGTCGTCCTGCATGTTCAAACCTTTTCACCAGTGCACCACCCTAGCTGAGCGTGTCTTTTCCTCAGCTCAAACTACATGCTCATAATTGCATCTGCCACCTTCAAAGCGCCGATCAAATCACGAGCATCTTTGCGCGAATTGCCAACACCATGGACCAGACCCTGGAGGCCCATTGTACGCTGCATTGAGCCGCTCAAACAGCACATTGTATCCAGCCTCCAGCACCTGTAACGTCAAACCGACTGTCAAACTGATCCTGGTGGCACTTACAATCCACAGCTCCTCAAGTGCTTGGTCAAATCGATCCACCAGAACACACAATGTCATATTTGAAGAAAGAAAAATGAGATGTCCATGTCACTAATTATTTTGGAATGGATAGACTATATCCTTGTGTTTTGCTTGGCAAAACTACTGGGGTCCCTCTCCCAACAAATGGTTTTAAAAGTTCTTCAATGTCTCACAATGCCGTCTTCCAGTCTCTCTGTAGGCTTTGAACCGTCAGCCTTGAAAGCACATCACCTAGAAAATATTCTGAAAGCACACCTCTGGGTAAACAAATCGGTGTGCACGAATGTGTATTTTACGCTGATCGACCCAGTAGCTTCATTACTGGTGAGTAAGCTTTAAATAATCATAATAGGAGCCTCCGGTCTTCAGATACAATACATACTTTCCATACTAGCATTAAGGCAAGTAATGATCCTATTAAAGAAACACAGGTGAAGAATGACTGCACCTGTGCAATCACTGACGGCCGAGTGACAGGCAACGCAATTGCACACTTTAAACAAGGCCAGGCGTCATATGGAAGCATTGTGGTTATGACATTGTCTGCCCCAGATTCACAAAACTTTCTCTATGTGCTATTTCCCACTGCAGGTGAAGAATTAGAATAATCAGATTAGCGAGGGAGCCGACCAGGGCATTCAGTCACACGGACAGTCGAGAGCAAGTTATTAAGATGATCAATTGATCATGAAACAGCAAAAGAAAGAGGACGAGACGTGCAAGGGATAGCCAGCTATGCAGCTCCTGCAACAGGATTGGTGGAGAAGAGCACATATGGCGAATGCCACAGCATTTGAATTTTATAAATACAAAGACTATTCTTTTCTCTGAGTTGTGTAGTTTCTTTTGTTGATTTAGTTAAACAAGTATACTGCTGCTTGAGAAGTAAAGGGTAAAATAAAGCATGATAATTTGCCTCCTTGTCTTTAATACAATCATGACTCCCCTAACGTTAGTATGGAAATGCAGTATTTGCGCTTTCATTTTCCACTTTGCTCCTTAGATAATGGCCCATTTATATGCCTACTTACACAAAGCAAGTAAGCTCTCTGTCAGCAAGGTGCTAATGTAGTATTGAAACCATAGTAGAAAGGAAACAAGGTGATAAGAACGCTGCTGGATACTGCAAGGCCAGAGGAGTATACAGCCTGAGGGGGACGGCAAAGTCAGCCTGTAAGGTGTGCACATTTAACGTGCTGAATTAAACAGGTATTTTGCTTTATAAGACTTCCAACTTGTGGGGTGCAGCTCCCCCCACTTTCCGGCTCGAGGAACCTTTCAAATTAAAAATAAAGGTCCTGACGCCATCCATTGGTGCTACCCATTTAGCTCAAAGCATTTTGTTTTATATATCTGGAAATCAAAAGCATCTTGTTTAACAATAAATGAAAAGATTGGTTATAGTTTCTGCAGGGTTGTACATGAACATGCACTTAGATAATGCAAGCAAACCAGAGGAGTCTTATGTATGAAAATGTGTGTTATGTGCTTTAAAGCATGCAATTGTTGAAAGTTGCTTATTAAGAATGAAGGGGGTAGGGACACCGATCTGTTTAATAGTCAAACCAAAGAGAAGGATGATTTCCAGGTGATTGCAATAAAATATTGTTGGCATGCACTGACATAGAAAAGGGACTACCATTCTAAACACTATTCGATGAAGCTATAGTAAAAAAGTTGTGCTTACTTTCCGTGTGTTCAAAAGCACGTCGGAACGGCAAACTATATTCAGGAAGGTACACAGTTTGAATCCTAGAGATTTTTTTTTTAAATATCTGGAAATAAAAAGCATCTTGTTTAACAATAAATGTAAAGATTGTTTATATTGTTTTGAAGGTACTACGGCGTTAGATGTAAGTACCTTCTAACGCTGAAGCAATGCAACACAGCACAGCATGCACGCAAATCTCATCAGTGTTTCTCATTGTCTGCTTTGCACATCCAGTGAGCCTGTGATGAGGGCTGTGTTCCAGTGGCTTCTGCCACCAATCCTGCCTTGACACTGTGACCTGACCCAGATCTGCCAGACCCGCATCACAGGCACACTGTAGATAGACACAAGGTGAGATAATCAATTTACTTGAAGTTAACCATCTGTTACTTCCTCGAGCTAAAAATATATATATATTTGGAAGGATGGCTCAGGGCATCACACTTGCTTTGGGAACAAGAGTATTTGGAGGGCAACCTGGGTTCAGTTCCTGTTCCAGTGTTTATAAGCTGGAGGAGGCTGGCATTAAGCAAGATATAAAGGGCCAAGAAAAATAATAAATGGGTATTTTCTAGGGGTAGTGCCATGGAGTTGCCGCTGCTGTTTACTTTAGAATATTTAAAAAACCCTGCAATTACTATGACCTGCAACACTTCCTTCCCCTCTATCTCCCATCTAACAAAAAAAATGTGGATTACTTCCCAAATAAGTAAAACAGAAAGGTGATGGCTGGAAAGTTCCAAATCATTCATAACCACTGGCACAGCTCTGGTCAGCCCTCTAGACCAGGGGTGCACAACTGATTTTGACAGAGGGCCGAAAGTACCTTACATGAGGGCTATAGTGGGCCGAAAAGTAAAAGTGGGCGGGGCGGTAGGCGGGACATGTCAGGAGGCTTTTTCAACCCCCAATTTGTATTAAACACATGGAAAAAGATATGTTTTTGAGGGGTAATGATTTTTATTGCATTTCAAACTTACATTTTGTACTACACATTTTCCATTGCTATCATTTATTTCTAACTGTGCCTGTTTTAGCTTTATTATTGAGTTAACTCTTGGAGTGCAACACTATGCCCCATGGCTCCCATCCCCAACCAAACACTATGCCCCATGGCCCCCTCACCCCCAACCAAACACTATGCCCCATGGCTCCCATCCCCAACCAAACACTATGCCCCATGGCCCCCTCACCCCCAACCAAACACTATGCCCTATGGCCCCCTCACCCCCAACCAAACACTATGCCCCATGGCTCCCATCCCCAACCAAACACTATGCCCCATGGCCCCCTCACCCCCAACCAAACACTATGCCCCATGGCTCCCACCCCCAAACAAACACTATGCCCCGTGGCCCCCTAACCCTCAACCAAACACTATGCCCCATGGCCCCCTCACCCCCAACCAAACACTATGCCCCATGGCTCCCATCCCCAACCAAACACTATGCCCCATGGCCCCCTCACCCCCAACCAAACACTATGCCCCATGGCCCCCTCACCCCCAACCAAACACTATGCCCCATGGCTCCCATCCCCAACCAAACACTATGCCCCATGGCCCACTCACCCCCAACCAAACACTATGCCCCATGGCTCCCATCCCCAACCAAACACTATGCCCCATGGCCCCCTCACCCCCAACCAAACACTATGCCCCATGGCCCCCTCACCCCCAACCAAACACTATGCCCCATGGCTCCCACCCCCAAACAAACACTATGCCCCATGGCCCCCTAACCCCCAACCAAACACTATGCCCCATGGCTCCCACCCCCAACCAAACACTATGCCCTATGGCCCCCTCACCTCCAACCAAACACTATGCCCCATGGCTCCCATCCCCAACCAAACACTATGCCCCATGGCTCCCATCCCCAACCAAACACTATGCCCCATGGCCCCCTCACCCCCAACCAAACACTATGCCCCATGGCTCCCACCCCCAACCAAACACTATGCCCCATGGCTCCCACCCCCAAACAAACACTATGCCCCGTGGCCCCCTAACCCCCAACCAAACACTATGCCCCATGGCTCCCACCCCCAACCAAACACTATGCCCCATGGCTCCCATCCCCAATCAAACACTATGCCCCATGCCCCCTCACCCCCAACCAAACACTATGCCCCATGGCCCCCTCACCCCCAACCAAACACTATGCCCCATGGCTCCCATCCCCAACCAAACACTATGCCCCATGCCCCCCTCACCCCCAACCAAACACTATGCCCCATGGCCCCCTCACCCCCAACCAAACACTATGCCCCATGGCTCCCACCCCCAAACAAACACTATGCCCCGTGGCCCCCTAACCCCCAACCAAACACTATGCCCCATGGCTCCCACCCCCAACCAAACACTATGCCCCAAACACACACAAACATGCACCCATACAGACCCGAACCCCCCACCCCCAACTCAGCACACAAAAAACATTCAAATCAAAACATTCATACACATCCGACACACATCCGACACCCCCCCACCCACGCATCTCAACATACACACAAAATACATTCAAATACAAACATTCACACCCCCCCACATCTCAACATACACACAAAATACATTCAAATACAAACATTCACACCCCCCACATCTCAACATACACACAAAATACATTCAAATACAAACATTCACACCCCCCACATCTCAACATACACTCAAAATACATTCAAACACAAACATTCATACACATCCGACACACCCCCCCACCCCCGCATCTCAACATACACTCAAAATACATTCAAATACAAACATTTACACACCCCCACATCTCAACATACACTCAAAATACATTCAAACACAAACATTCATACACATCCGACACACCGACACACCCCCCCACCCCCGAATCTCAACATACACTCAAAATACATTCAAACAAAAACATTCATACACATCCGACACACCCCCCACCCCCGCATCTCAACATACACTCAAAATACATTCAAATACAAACATTTACACACCCCCACATCTCAACATACACACAAAATACATTCAAATACAAACATTCACACCCCCCACATCTCAACATACACACAAAATACATTCAAATACAAACATTCATACACATCCGACACCCCCCCCCACCCCTGCATCTCAACATACACTCAAAATACATTCAAACACAAACATTCATACACATCCGACACACCCCCCCACCCCCGCATCTCAACATACACTCAAAATACATTCAAACACATTCATACACATCCGACACACCCCCCCACCCCCGCATCTCAACATACACTCAAAATACATTCAAACACAAACATTCATACACATCCGACACACCCCCCACCCCCGCATCTCAACATACACTCAAAATACATTCAAACACAAACATTCATACACATCCGACACACCGACACACCCCCCCACCCCGCATCTCAACATACACTCAAAATACATTCAAACAAAAACATTCATACACATCCGACACCCCCACCACCCCCGCATCTCAACATACACTCAAAATACATTCAAACACAAACATTCATACACATCCGACACACCCCCCACCCCCGCATCTCAACATACACTCAAAATACATTCAAACACAAACATTCATACACATCCGACACCCCCCCGCACCCCCGCATCTCAACATACACTCAAAATACATTCAAACACAAACATTCATACACATCCGACACCCCCCCACCCCCGCATCTCAACATACACACAAAATACATTCAAACACAAACATTCATACACACCCCCTTCCACCCATACACACACAAACATAAAGCAAAACAAACCCGACACACAGACACAAACAGACCACTTACCGGAGACGTGCTGGAAGGCAGGCAGGTAAGCTGGAAGTCGCTGGAATCGCACTACGGCTGGCATGGTCCAAGGCTGAAATGCCTTCCGGCATCAAGCCTTATGGACCACGCCAGCCGTAGTGCTGGCCCTCCATTGGTGCAGCACACACGCATTACGTGGCTCGTAGGAGCGACGTGATGCGTGTGTGTGCTGAGCCAATGAGGGCCAGTGTTTTCACCGGCCCGGAAGTCAACAAAGACTTTCCTAATGGAGGGCGGCCGCGCGGGCCGCCCTCCATTAGGAAAGTCTTTGTGCCTCGCGGGCCGGTCAAAAGGGCATGGCGGGCCGCAACTGGCCCGTGGGCCGTATGTTGTGCACCCATGCTCTAGACCATCGTTTTTCTGATTGGAATTGTGTTGGTCAGTTGCTGTTTCCAGTCTGTGGCCAGACACCTGGCAGGCACTGGATGTCTGCGCGTTGCAGTTTAAGGCCCTTTGAGATGCTCCGTCTGTTTACAGTTTAGCCTGAGTGATGTACAATAGTCCAGGTTGCCGAGTTGGACATCTACTTACATTCACAGTCATTTGGTAATATGGGCATGTAAACACGGATAGTAAAGCTAGACATAGTGATCCATTCTTGCATGAAACGTATATCATATTACAGTGAAATCGTAACCATGTTTTTCTTAGTGAAGTAAGGAACAATGCTATGTGATCCCACGTCCTCCTTTGACATGGGGTGAAAAGTCATGCACCATCACTACCCGTGATGTCACTTGGGGTGGGGTCAAATGACATCACTTCTTGTGATTTCAGAAGTCAAGGGTCATGCAATGTCACTTCCACTACCCCTGGCATTCTGGCCAAATCACATCCCTGCCAGAGCACACCATTTCCGGGACAGAGAGTGAGAAAGCTGAGCAAGTGAGGTTAGAAGAGAAATCAAGGCATGACAGTGAAAAGGAAAAAATAGTTTTAGAGTGAGTGCATCTTAGTTTTCGTGCACAGTGAAAAGAGGACAAGGTAGCCAAGTTCAAGTGATACAATTCTCACCCTCTCCGATCATAGGTTTTGGCATCTAGGCCTTCCCTCTTCTATGGCTCGCTCCCTGATGGATACATTTACCTGTGAGCCCAACGCTATAGTGAGTGGGGGAGACAAAGAGCTGTGTGCACTATCAAGTACACACCTCTTAGTTTCCAAGGCTGGGTGGGATTCTGGGAGGGCAGGAAATGTGAGCACCTTTCTAGTACCAAAACAGTAGCTGTTTAAGTGTGTGTTTAAATAAAGTATGTTGTAGGATTAAACTTGTCTGAGGGAGAAATGCAGAACAAACAATGCCATATTTTAAAATAAGCATTCTGAGGCTGCATGAAGTGGGAGAGTTGTGAGACAGCCAGGAACAGTGCAATTGGATAGAGAAGTGTAAGGACGACAAATGGGGCAGGGAGGCGTCACAAAGCGTACAAGGATGAAACATAGGCCAGACATAGAATATCTTTCCCAGCAGCTCTTTATGCGGGTTCCTAAAACAGTAAACTAAATCAGTTCCCTCAGGGCCAAGAACGAACACAACAATAACTTGATTTTGGTGAAGATGACAATGCAGTCGTTGGAGCACCGGTCCTTCGCTGTGGATTAACACAACAAAACCAAATGTTTATGTGCTGAGTGTCCTAAACATAACAAACAATTCAAAGGCCCTCATTACAACCCTGGCATTAAGGGGTTAACGGCGCCGTAAAAGGTGGCGGCGCCGTTAACCCCTTAACGCCCGATTACGAGGTCCCTTTGCGGGTTGGAGATTTTAACGCCTGCTTTTTGCAGGCGTTAAAAACCAACCCGCAAAGGGACCTTGGTGCTAAGTACGGTGCCCCAATTTGCGGCACCGTGCTTAGTGCCTTCCCCATTCCCATTGAGCCCTACGGGGCAAAAATGGGAATGGGGAAGGGCCATGGCGGCATGGGGAATTACCGCCCCGCCAACCTCGGAATGGGGCGGTAATTCCCCATTCCGCCATGGTGGAGTCGGTAAGTTACCGGCATGGACCATGGTGCGATTAGCACCATGGTCCAATGCCAGAGTCGTAATGAGGGCCAAAGACATGACTCCCATTATTCTACAGTCTCTGGTAATCTTCTTTGCAATGTTCTTCGGCAGCTCATGTGTGGGGAACCCAAGTCCCGGGTCTAAAGTCTCCAACAAAGTCGGATTGTTGATTCTGTAGTCAGTGGTACACTGTAGTTGGCCTGATACAGAACCATAGGAAGACAGGGGGCCACCTCAAGGTCTGGGACCCCTCTAGGACTGTCATCACCATCCTCTTGAGGGGGTCCCAGTTCTAGAATCCCAACCCAATCTATTCTCCTCAACATTTCACCATGGAGTGGTACCTGGAGACCATCTCTTATACCTTGCTCTCTCTATCCTCAGGTTTTACCCATACCTCCCTGATGCTTCACCTTAGGCTCATTTCTCCACCTGTCCCACGCTCCCACTTGTCTTTCCTTAGTCTTCCCCCTTCTCTTGCTATTCTATTCTCTCCTAGATCTTCCTTTTCATCTCCCACTCGTGGTATTTCTCCATTCCAAATCCTCCACCTGATGATCCTAGTCTTTCACCACCTTCTCTTTAGGCACCACAGTACTAGGGGCTGACTTTTTGCTGCCACCTCATTGGTACTTGTCACCATCACCTTCTTCAATTTGCTCACCGCCCCCTTCTTAGCATCTTTCACCACCTTCTCCCTAGACACCTTTGTATCCATAAGTAGCTTTGCAATCTCCAGATTCCTAGATCACTCCATCTCTCGCCAGTCCCCGTGGTCTCTCATCCAGCCTCCTACCACCTCCTTACCCCAGCCTCCTGTGTGCTTCTCTATCAGCCTTCTTAGTCTCTTTTATGGCCTTCTGTCTCATGCACCAGCTCCTTCAGCTCTCCTCACCAGCTGTCCCAAATTAGCTCCTTCTCCAGACTCCTAAAACCCTGTGCCAAAGACCCTTCCTTTAATAGGACCTTCGCTCCACCTTCAAGCCTTGTCCTGACCTAAGAAGCGGCCGGTCTACCACTCTATTCAACTGTTATGATTTGTTGATTATGTCACCTGTCATAGGCTCCTTGGGCATAGGCCCTGGGGATGGCTTGAAGTTTTGTGGTGGGACTTGGGGTTGGTCGCTCCTCCCCCTGGGCTGTCCTCTTCTCTGTTTACAACACCCTGGCCCTGCCCACAGAGAGGGTTCTTTCATAAAGGGGGTCTGGTGTGTTTAGTTTATGTATTTGGTTGTGGAGTGGTGTTTCTCTGTGCATGGGCAGATCTCTCGCTAGGGGATCTGCCTTGGTCATGCGTCACATCCTCAGCGGAATTAACCAAATAAAAGGTGGTCCGCCATCTTGGTTTTTTACATGTATATGAGTGGTCTGCCTTGTGTGCGGGAAAGGGCGTAGCACCACTTTCATGTCTCACAGAGACTGTGTCTAACCGAATCAAGCCAGCGGGTTTCCAATGACCGTACTCTGCGGTGTGAGAAACCTGAAGGTGTCTCACTTACTAGTCCCCGGGGATCTGTCATTCAGGTGGCCATGACACATATCGCTATTTGATCCAGTTGCTGGAGGTGGAAAAGTGCAAGAGGATCACCTAGATGGGGGGGGGGTCTTACGGGAGTGGAGGTGGGACACCAAAGGTTGAGACGCGGTATCCCCTTCCTTAGGACACCTTTTCCTCATCCTGTCCAGTAGGATATTTAGAAACTCTAACCCCCCCACCCCAGGGAGCCCGGCTGTGGGGGATCCAAGGGGTGAAGGGTAACGACCCGATGTAAAGGTTAACAGTAGGAACTTTTGTTTTTTGTTGTTTTGGCATATCAGGCCCTCTGAAGCAAGAGAATTTGCATGAGAAGAGACTTGGGCACAGAAGGCCCTGATATAAAGAAAAGGAACTGTAAGCTTGTGCCAGAGAAGCCCAAGAGTGTGCTGTGCTCAAGAGTCCCACCTCGCCCCATGCTAAATACATGGGGAAGGGAGACCCCGGCCATAACATCCTGACTTATTTTGTGAATACTTCTTTATTTTCTTGTGAACTATTTTATAGCATAGCGGTAGGGATTGGCAAAAGATTTTTCTTAGTATAGGCCCTTTTTATTTTGACTAGACTCCACTAGGACTGTATTATTATTATTTGATGGTCGTAGCTTGATCCCATCTTAGATTTAGATTAAGCATCTATCTCACCATTAATACAGTTTAATAAACACCCTTGAACTGTGATCACTTGTGTCGGTCTTACTTTGATGCCATGCCTTTCTAACAGCGAGCACTCTTTTTTTACATTTTCTTTTTTTAATTTTATTGGTTTAAAACACAAACCTTTAAAATGTTACACGAATGACAAATCAACAAATCCCCAATCCACATCACACACGTTCTTTACCACACCACCCCATCTTCTTAGGCCGATTCATTTAAACGATCCTGGTCATCCTATTTACGACTCAGTCTCACTTCCTATTTTTCTTGCCAGGCCTTTAGCTTTTCTTCAATACATGCTAAAAAAGATGTCAAGGGCAGTATTAGCTTCGTATTGGTGCCATTCCACATTCGCCCCCACCAGTCGTCCGCATCCAGGTCTTCATTCCAGCATGCCAAGTGGACGCTCATCCCTCAATTTTGGGCAAAACAAAACCAGATGTTTAAGCGATTCCGATCCGCTCTTACAGAATCTGCACCAGAGATTTATGTCTGCATTACACGCCCAATGACTGGACTGATCCTTGGTTTGTAGAGCGTTTAAACGAAACAACAGAAACAGTCTCTGCGCTCTAGGATTCGGAAATCGCTGCTGGTAATTTTGTAGCACATTAAATCCTCTAGACTCAACCGGGGAATTTCGCATAGCTGTGGCGGCAGATCTTTCATTACATGTTACTTCCCAATCTGTTCGCCAAATCTTGGTTTTTGCAGCTAAGGGGTTTGTTTGGAGTGTTTCCACACTGATATCATATTCCAGCAGTAGATCTTTACAACGTTTTACCCACAAGGAAGCAATATCACTTCCATCGGATGGTACCTTGTGTAATACACAAAATTGCAGAATTCCCTCTTCAGGTCTGGTTTTTCGATATAGTGCCAGTAAATTCCAACTAATCCGTGCGTGCAAAGAGATCAAAGCCAGTTCATATCTTATACACGCAGTTGAAATACCTGGAGGAAGACTTAAGGCTTTGGTCCAGAACACATGTTCTAACGAAGACCAATGGTTAGATGAACATCCCAACGCATTCTCTGCACCGAATGTTAGTATTGGTGCAACTTTCAGTTCGTAAACATTTCTGAAAGGTTGCAAGGAGAATTTACCAAACTTTTTATGAAGAATTAGTACCTGGTTTGCAAGTTGACCGCATTTCCTTTTTGAATCATGCACCCAGGGAGCGTCGCAAATGCTGGCATTTAATGTCATACCCAGATACTTTACACTATTTGTAATGCGAAGCGTCTCGGGACCCAACCTCCATGCGAACTTCAGACCTTTTGCCTTTTGTTTGTTCCTCATGTTGTGCATCACCAGAATTTCGCTCTTAGCTACGTTGATTTTCAGGTTGTTCATAGCCACATACTCCTGGACTGCTTCCAATTTTCTTTGTAACCCAATCGGGGTTCCGTCTAAAATAACTAAGTCATCAGCGTATAGAATCCAACTTATCTTGGAAAGGTGGTGCTTAGGTGGAAAAGACTGCACCGCGTTTATCGACTCGCCGATGTCTGAGATAAATAAACTGAATATTGCTGCAGCCAACGGGCATCCCTGTTTCACCCCCTTGTGTGTCAGAATCTGCGACGACAGGGTACCCGTTTGATCCAGGTGGATAGAAATTGACGTATCTGTATGTAGCTCTTTGATAGCCTCCAGCAATCCAACAGGGCAGCCCCACGATCTTAAGTTATGCCATAGCAACTCTCCATCAACCATGTCAAAAGCGCAAGAGAAGTCCACAAAGGCAAGATAAACTGCAGTGTTCTTTCGTAGCGCTTCCATCTTTAGCAGGTTTAAAATAAGTAGGTTCAAGGAACAGTCCACATATTTTACAAAACCTGCTTGTCTTTCGTCGATTCTGTTTGCAGAATGGGCCCAGGTAATTAGTTTTTTTTGTAGGACTGAAGCATAGATCTTGCCTAAGACGCCTAGCAGGGCTATTGGCCGGTAGTTTTTGGGAGATGTTCTGTCACCTTTCTTAAAAATTGGGACAATTATCCCTGTTTTCCAAGACGCTGGTGTTTGCTGCTGCAAATTGATTTTCTCAAACAAGTCAAGGCACAAGTCTGCCCAGAGATCTGGGAGTTGCTTAATTGTGAAATTCGTTAACCCGTCGGGTCCAGGAGCCCTAGAGTTTTTTGCTTTCACAATAATTTCACGAATTTCCTCTTTTGAGAAGTGCAACTCCCATGATGAAGACTTCGCCACCTTTAAGGGTTCATTGGTTGAGTTTTTGTTATATAGGGTCGTAAAATGTTTAACCCACTCTACCTCGGAGACCAAGCATCTTTGTAGAGCTTCTTGTGATGTTTCCAATCTGTTAATTAGGCGCCAAAACTCACTGCTGTTCTTGTTCGAGAAGGTTTTCATCATAGCCTCAGCATCATTTTGGTGAAGTTGGTATTTATGACTTTTTAACCAGTTCTTATAGGCTTGCTTAGTAGCTCTATTTTTCGGCTTCCTTTCCATCCTGCCTTGGTTATTTCGTCGTATCTTGGCACGCATCAAATGCTTACGTTGCATCACTGATAGATCAAAGTGGTGAGTCTTCTGGAACGACAATTGTTTCAGACCAATGTTTTTGGCCTTAAATTGTTGCAGTAATGAGGCATATTCCAACTCCTCCGGCAGGCCCTTAAATTGATTATAGAGCGTTAACACCTCATGTTCCTGCATTCTTAATCTTAGGCGATTTGATTGAGCCAACACCTTGGGTACCCACTTGCAAGCTTGGTCAGTGTCAGCGACTTGAAGTTTTAACTGCAACATATCGTGGTCACTGTTTTTCATGGGTACAATTTTTTAAAGAGGTTATTCCGGCATGCAGGTCATTAGTTGTAAAAATGTAGTCAATAGTTGACGCTTGACCTTCTCGGTGCCACATTGCTCTCGCGGGGATATCGCCTTGCGTGTTTCCATTCAACATTGTAAAACCTCTTGCATTTAGCTCTTCCAACCAATCTTTCGCAAGTTGGGCTTTCTCCGGGTTAACGGACTTGGTGAAATCAATATTTAAATCGCCACAAACAATGATTCCACCTCTTTTATTCAAGCCCAGCAAGTTGTCAATGATCGTCGTTAGTTGGTCGATGAAGGGGTAGGTTCCCGTACGTTGATGTTTCCAGTACAGATTGATCACTTGAATTACTTCCGTTTCCCTCCCTATGTAGTTCTTTTTGCCAATCTCCGAAACTTGAATATAAGGAGTAAAGTTAGTTGATTTTAACAGGCGGTAACCCGATGACCGTTTAATCATGGTTAACAAGCCGGCCATTGGGCGCCCCTTCACTGCCTTGATTGCTGGATTTAAGGCACATTCGTACTCCGAGGTGACTGGCATCTCACTCATCCATGTTTCTTGGAGGCAGACCAGATGTAAATCTTGCAGCCAATCAGTGTTTAACAAATGAAGAAAGCCTCGAGTGTTCCATGACGCAAACGTGCACATTTGTGAATTCCCACTCAGTGGACATTAGCTTTGTCCTTTTTCATTCAATGATTTGGCCAGCCATTTCCAATCCTGTGTGTTTTCAGATTTCCCCGGGACAACTCCTGCACTAGGCACACTTTCGTCCAGGCGGCTTCCATTATTAAATGTAATTTGAATTTTGTTGAGGGGCCTCAGTTTGACACTCACTTTTTGATCAGACTCCAATCTCTTGTTAGCCTCGCCACACGGTTGTACCCTCTTGGGACCTAAGTCCATTCTACTATTTTGCACTGACGAGATTGATCTTCTACTCTCGGTTTGCCGCTTCCTCGTTGTTGTGTACTGGAAGTCCTCTTGTGGTATTAACCTGGTTCCTATGGCACCAATGTTTTCGCATTTTTTCTCAAGGACCATTTCCATTATTTTGTAAATGTCAAAGCCCATGGACAGAAGGTCTTCCCCTGCCTCCAAGACTGCATTGGCGATAATATTGGATTCAATGTGTAGAATAACCTTGTCATGGCACAATTCATCGGGGAATTCCACAATTTTTATGTCCTTAGATCCTACTGAACGTAAACGCGGAATATGATGGAGCAATCTTACAACGTTGGTACGATTCAAGATTAGTTTATCTCGTGACTCCACTCTCTCCAACATCAATTTAATCGTTAAGGCGTAGGGCGTAGAGCGTACAGCTGCTTGCGCTTTAGTGCAGATCATTCTTTCTTCTAGCACTAATGGCTGAGCTGGGGCACCATTAATCAGACCTCGACTGGCTGCAGACCGAGGGCTTGAATTAGACTTAAAACTGTCCTTTTCCATTGGTGCATTCTTCATTGGAGGGTGACTTTGTAGAACACTGGATAACTTCTCTCTTTTTTCCTGTAAGGTGTAAAACACCGGACTCAGACAGACAGTCTGGTCCTCCTTTATCCCCACCACTTCAGGCAAGATTATAATGCAGCTTCTTCCATACTCCACTCCAGGTACTTCGCTCGACTGGTCAGGTCTCTCTGATGGATTGCAGGAGGTTGGATTCATCATAGCCACATCTACGTTCTGTCCCTTCAGCGCCACTTTCTGATTACAAGGAACAGTAATCCCACTCGGCGCCGAGCAGCCTACAATGTCTTCGCCATCTTCGTAGACCGACAAATTCATCAACTCGTCCTGGACCACCTTCTCATCTTCAGTCATCTGGCTGACACCTACTTGCGAAGAGCTGGGCATCGATTCTGGGCATACGTTGCTGCTTGATCCCTATTTGCCACAGGATTCAGGCGAGTGGAAATGGCTTCATCCACTATCTGCAGCACATTAATATTGCGTAGAAATTTGCGGGCACCTCTTTGTTTGTTCAACTTACGACTCGGCATGTTTTTTTGCTTCTTGGCTTGTCGGGGTTTAGCTCTCTTACTTTCCACATTTACTTGAGGGGCAGCATCAGTACTGCCAAAGATGGGAAACAAGGCCGCAGATTTTGGCCCCTCGTCAGCATCTTTTGTAAGATCTGTACACACTTCGGGCACAGGCAGCGGCAAACTTGACCCTGATGCACTTTGGCAGCCTGTTTGACCCAAATTTGCTGCGCTTCTTGCTTGTAAGAACGCAGAGTGAAAAGAGGTCACTAGCGTGCTATCAGGTTCGCTACATTCATTGACCTGGGCACCATCTGCCCGTGGCTCAACTACCTCGCTTACCACCTGTTGGTGAATCCCCTTGTCTACTATTTCAGGGGGCTCACTTGACCACTCGAGTGAATTTTTTGTACTTACGATCTTTGCATCCTGGATCACATCGTGCTAGCTAGTTTGCCTTTCAGATGCTACTAACTCCGCAGCTGAAACACTCTCTTGCGGTAAGTCGAGGGCCGCCGACTGCTCAGACCGTGGCATCGGCAGAACTGCACAGCCTTCTGGTGGGTCGCCACCTATTTTGCTATGTGGCTTGCGAAAGAGGCAGGCGCTTCGCTTGCCACTTCTGCAAATAATTTCTTATCAATCATGTTGTTGTGTTTTGCTTCCTTGACTGCAGCGAGGCCAATCAACAGTTTCTGGTTGATGTTTTATTGCACATTTCTCTGACCATTATGCAAAGCTTCTAATTGCAATAACTTTGAGTTCATGAGTGCAATTAGTGTTGACAGATCTTTCACATTGTCGTTTATTGCTTCATACAACTTTGTAAACGGCGTTAGTGATATTTCCATGGCGGCGGTCAGTGATGAAAATAACTCGTTAGTGGGCACATGCACACAAGGTGCTGCCTCGCTCCCATTGTCTTTTGACCTTGACTCCTGTGCAGCATACCTTGAGGCATAACGCTTCTGTCGTATTTTTGGAAACGGACGTTCCACAAGAGAAGAGTCTTCTGATGAAGAGTCATCTGTTGAATCCTCACTATGTGATTTATGCGGCCGCTGGTTTGGCCGACTCATCCTTATACCCTGGCCTTCATTGGGAGGGTTAGCCAGCCTTTTCTGGGATTCAGCCACTTTTCCCACAGAAGACTGGGAGGACTCCTCAGATGTCTCAGCCTCTGCTGTTCTAGCACACTTATAGAAACCAACACCCCAAGTATCACAGTTTGTGTCCGTTAACTCATGCAACTGTCTCTTCTGAGGTATTTTATGCGCCCCACTTAGTTCCGGAATGGAATCTGGCATTAGTTTATCAGCACGAGCTTTGTTCAGCTCAATTAGGTTTTGCAGGACAGATGAGACCACCTCTAAGGAGTTCCTTCGCTCAGCATAACATCCCCCTCCTGAAATCATCTGTACACCTACACCACATGGCTGATCTGAAGTGTACTCCGGCACCACCATTTCAAGAGACACTACTGGTCTATCCTCTGTGCTAATCAGGGTGTGCTCTCTACCTGCATTCACCGTGGGCACAGCGGGGAACACCTCACCTCAACATGCCCGGAGTCGCCTGTCTCATGGCGATCCGGAACCTCCAAAGTTGCTCGCAAATCACTGGAGCTTACCTGGCTTACATGCGTTCGCCCATTTACGCATTCTTCATTTGCTGTTTCACTGATCGGCACAGAATGAAGGCATGCGTGCAGACCCTGCTGGACGGTGGCCAACTCCAAGCAGCTGTCGCAGCGCGGTTCCGCCAAGCTCTGCGAGGAGCCCACCTCCTCGACTGGGGCTGCAGCCTCCCCCTTCGAGGACTGCTCCGCCACGTCATCACGCAGCACCACACAGGTGACGGGCTCCGACCCCACACTCCCAGGCCGCTCCGACGGCGGGGAGACCAAAGCAGCCGCTCCATCCTCACGCCGCGGCGAACACTCCGGGATCACCTCCCCCACCGGGGGAACACCCCTCGGCTCCCACTTCGGCGGTAAATACAGTGTTGCAGCCACTGATTTCCAGGTGTTCCATACCCCTCGGGAGCGCCGCATCACTCCCATCCCTAACCTCCTGCAAAGTCATGTGTGCACTCGATCGCACATCGCCGATCGCACATCCCGAGACCTCATCAACAATAACAGCTTGGGGGTCACATGTGCTACACTCCATACTTAAATCCAGTACGGAGCTACACGAGGTATAGTGGCTCACCAGAGTTTGTCTTTTACGTTTTGTTTGAGTCTCCTCTTGCTTACCCAAGCGTTTTAATTGCGCTCTTGTCCTTGATGTTTGCTGTGGACTATCCATTTGAATGGATTCCTTTGGGCCGCAGTATGGAAATCTGGAAATAGATCAACTAGACCACGTCGCCCACTCGCCAAACAGCCAAACAGTGAGATTACAGCCCTTTGCACCTCAGGGCTTACCGCCACAAGGGCGTGGGAGGCGGCCTTAAGTACCAGGTGTGCAGTCAGGTGACTAGATGACCAGCACAGAAAGTTAAAGGTACCGGCACACGCACCTCCAAGCTCTCAGTCCACTACCTTTTCTCCTCCAAAAAGATGTTCCTCGTAGGTCAGTTCCCCTCGCCACAGCCAAACAGTGAGATTACAGCCCTTTGCACCTCAGGGCTTAGCCATCTATCTTTGCCCGCCTCATGCCATGGCATTCTGGGCCTATTAAACAGCGAGTCCTACTCTGTTCATTTGCGAACAATGTTGAAACATTTCAGGGAGTCCCATATTTTTTTCAAAATGGCAGTCTCTTAAATGGACAGGATCCTGCCTTGGTGCTACGTGGCAAACCGTTGCCCTCTGTTGGAGGAAGCCAATGGATCCTTACCGTGCCACCTCTAGTTCCTGCATCACATGGCTTGTAGTGCGTCCCCCCCACACCCTGCGTGACTCCACCATCCATCTGTAAGGTCAGGCAGAGGAAAGGGCTGAGTCACAAGTTAACACTACCTTCCCCCACCCTCCACCCCTCCGGTTTATTAAAATGGTTTAAAAAAGAAGTTCAGATAGTGTAGGGGTAGCAGGGAAGGGTTAGGTGAGCAATTAAGTTTTGATTTCATTACAATTGTGATGTAATTGATTGCAATTCTAGCATTTGACATTTTCATTCAAGACTTTCACTATTATATGGAAAAGTTGTGTACTCTGCCATGGATTGAAGGGCCGCCAATATATATTGATGATGGTCGTACCCCCCACAGCGAAATATTTTTATGTCCGTTTATTCCTGGGAAATTGTATTGTTCTTTGATAAGAGTATATCTATGATAAGAATGAATTCGAAATACCTGACACAAAATAATCACAAAAAGGAACCCCGCCTGCATCCCACACCACCCCCCACAATTTACCTGCTGCGGGGCACGTACTTGATCTCCGCCCCCGCAGCTCTTCCCCAACGGCATGAGTTCCGCCTCCCCTTTGTGGGGTGGAACTTCTGCTGTAGGATCCCTTTTTTCATAATCTGTCTTCGTTCCCCGCTTTCCTTTATGTGGAACCGGGGGACACCCCCGAAATGACCAAATTACCATAATGTCGATCAAAGGGAGCAGGGGACACCCATGCAACCCCTGCTCCCTTTATTCAACTTTTTGGGAATTCAATTTTTTTTGTCGCCGGATCCAGCATTTTATCCCTTTCAGGGTGGTTTTCGATTTTTTTCTGCAGATACCCGTTTAACAAATTCAATTCTATGATAACCTCATATACATGGGGTGATAGCGGAGTGTGGATGAGCAGAATGTGCCGTTATGGTCAGTGAAGGATGGGAGGTGGGCCCTCTTTGACTAGGACCATTATTTATTTTGTGGTATTTCTGCTTTGAATAAATAGATTGCAGATACAACATGATGCCTAAACTAGGACCTATTCTTGTTGAAACTGAAGGTATGCTAGCAACATTTAAATGTAATACTATCTGATATGTAAGGCCCTCAAGCAGTAGATAGTCCATCCTGAAAGTCATGGCAGTAATTTGGAAACAGATTTTTCAGGAATTTTGGAGTTCTGGAGATTTATCAACAAGGGGTTATTTGTAAAACCAATTAAGGTTAAAGAAATATGCAAATATTGGGCATAGATAAGGGAGCAAATTGCAGTTCCAGTGCAAACATTTTTTAAGAATCTACAAATGCATAGATGTACATGAGAAATTGGATACAGGAATAGTTTGGGAAAATTGAATAATGGCTAATTTGTTAATGAATTCGATGAAGACATAATTGACAAATGGGAAGATCTGAAACTTTGGCTACCAAAGCAGGAATGGGAAAACCTAAGTCTGATTTCAAATTGGGTGGTTTTGGGAACGAACTACAATCAAATGCAGTATTGTATAATATTAAATACTGCATATGCCTGACCCCTGCTACACTGACTCGGATGAGTTAACACAGTAGTCCAACATGCCCAAAGTGTGGTGCAGAAAGAGCAGATTGGGATCGTATGCTTTGACTATGTGAACAGATTAATGGAGTGCGGAAAAACCAGAGAAGGAGGTGAAATTAAGGATGGAGGGGAGGGGGGGTTGAATTAACTAAGGGACTGGCTATGTTCGGGCACATACTGTCTCTCGTGTGTGTCAGACCCCGGGGGGGAGGCACAAAGAACTGGAAACATAAAATGAAGGTTACAGTCTTTTAATTTACAAGCCAAAAGGATAAACAGAAAAGTCAAAATACACATTGAAAAAGGCTGTGTTCATAACAAAAAAGTCTGTTGCCCTATTATCCCAGGATGATGGCCAATCATGTGGACTAGCTAGAAGTAGGCTTTCCTGGGACCCGCAACCACACCATCTAAGCTCCTCCAAACATCCAGTCCAGTCCTGAAGTCGCTCGCTGACATGCAGCAGTTGTAGGGTCAAATCAAGTTTCTTCGGGGTGAGAGTTCTAGCCAGCTGTTCCCAATGCCAGTCTCGAGTGCACAAGCCCACTCTCCACCTTTAGGGTTGCACCCATGGGCCTGTTTTCTTCTAATTTCCTTTCTACTTCTGCTCTGTTCTCCTGCCTGGTTCTTGTTTCTCCTCCCATCTTTTCAACTTGTATTGAGCCACTCCATTCCTCCTGCTCTTACTATTTTCATCATTGCCCCCTTCGGCTGTTAGATCTTCTTACTGGGGTTGGCCACCCCCTCCCCTGATGTTACCACTTCCCCAGGGCTTTTGCAACCACCTCCTACTATAGCTACCTCTTCCAGGTCCTCGCCACCTCCTCCTGATGTTACCACCTCCTCTTGGCTTCTTTTCCCCACTTGCCTCCAATAGTCTCACTCCTCCACAGTCCTATCATGCTCCAATCTCCTGCAATCGCTCGCCAAAACCTACTCCAACAACTCACACTCAGCAACTGGGTGTGGCTGCTTTTATGCAGTATTCCCCTTTCACCTAGGTCAGTCTTTTACTGTGAGTCGGCACGTGTCAGTGGCAATTGGGTGCAGACTGGGATTGGCTCTAATACCCAAACTCAGCTAAGACTGCTTCGGGCTGGGGGGTTTGGAAAAAGCCAATGTATGGCTTGTCTGCCATGAGAGTGCTTGCACTGAGTGGGGGAGCCCTGCTGTATTGAGCATGCAGGTCACAGGCTGTAAATCCCATGGGTAGGCATTTTAAACTCTCAAAGGTACCTGTAATATTGAGCATGTGTAGAACGTAACACATTGCTTCCTGCATGGGAGCTTTACTAGCACGGGAGATTTACTAACGTGGGAACGATGACGTTGTAAAATGGCTCCCTATGTGTCAGCTTCCTGAGCTGGAGAAGCCACGGGTTTGAAATATGTTGTTTGTGGAGCTATGGTGTTCATCAGAGGTCCAGCAGATCTTTAAACGTAATCCCTTTGATTTGCTGGTTGAACTCGTAATGGTGGCAAAGTACAAGCTACCTAGGTTGGCCATACAGAAAGGGTTTCCCTTAATCGGAAAGCCTTCCTTTTCTCACTGTTGAACATTCAGGTCTGACTAGGGCTAGCTTTATACTCTCCCAATTTGGGGGATCACTTCCCAGTGCTTTGCAATTTATTGCTATGATTTAAATCAGGGTGTAAGCCTCTAGGACCACATCCTTACATAGGTAATGTGACAGTCACCTGCTATGTACTGAGACCAGGACAAAGTGACCAGGAGATCCTCACCATACCTCTCATGGGGACCAACATCCAATGGCTCAGGAGGCATCAGGCCCCTTAAGCCACCTTCCTAGCAACCCACAGAGTCCGGCAGGTGACGGTCACATATTCCCCCTTTCCCTTGGCTCTCAAACAACTCTTCAGTTAGGTTTCGGCTGAGGTCGTCCACATTGGCTTGGTAATGACGTCTCAGTGAACCACCAAAGTGGTTATGACTGGAGGGCCAGGAACCACTTCAAGACTCTTTGGATGGTATCTTTGGCCGTGGTTAGCCAAGTCAAAGGGACATGGTCTGTAACCAACCTAAACTTACACTTTAGGGCTTATATGGCCAACCAGAGGGCCAGCCCCTCTAGTTCCAATGTGGTGTAATTCCGTGCCCTTGGTTTGATCTTTCTGCTAATGTAAAGTATGCATTGCTTCACCCTGTTCACTATTTGAGACAATACAGACCCCAGTCCCACACATTAAGGATCGGTCTGGAGTAGGAATGAGTCTGCAAAGTTTGGCATGACCTGCAGGGGCGAACAACAAAGCAAATGAGAAAGGGGACACTTCAACAGATGAAAGGATTTCTTGGACACTTAGACATACTGAATCAGGTTGCGTGGTGTCCTCTTAAATTGATCTGTTATGCTTCCGGCTATTATCAAAATATTGAGTATGAAAAGTCAATAGTAGACATTGAGGTCCTGGACGATGCACAATTCCTTTTCGTTTGTCTTGGGGGTTTGGAATGTCCTGGTGTCAAAAGGAAACACAGGGTAGAGATATGGCAAGGTAAATGTGCACAAAGTCACACAAAGAGTAAATATGTATCAAATGACATGCACTCAGGAGGAACCAAAGATACATGCAGGCGAACCTACAGGTTGTGCAAATAAAAGATGATAATGACTGCAAATATATGAAAAGGCAAACTCCTTATGATTACAAGGAAAGTCAGCAAGCTCCTCGCCCACAATTGCTGTTACAGTTACTGTCAGCACTTAACCCACACATAGGTCAAGCAATGATATGGCCTGTGAGCTAACACCATTGATAGTATTATGTAAGGTAACTTAAAGGCAATACCCACCACCAGAGATCCCAGCGAAGCCCACAAACTCTGCCCATCAAACAGGGACCCCGAAAAGCTGTAACAGCAATGGCAAGATAACTTAATACATAAGACTCTTGTTGTCCGTGGCCCAAATTGGGGCTGGCTAGGGGTGCTGCTGCATGCCTGTCACCTAAGGGAAATCTAAAATTAAGGGACACATACACCAGGGTGCAGGAATAAAATACTTAATTTTGTGTAGTATTTGTGTGTATTGTGTTTGTGCTTTTAACCTACCCGGACTAGTCCACCAGCCCACCATGTGCCTGGCTATAATGTGGCAGAGAAAACAAAGAACTTGCCTGTCCAGGAGTGGGCTGGGCAGGGGAGAGTGAACATTCTGAAGAGGACCGTTACAAGAGTGGAAACCTTTAAGAAGGGGCAGAGAGAGGAAGCAGAAAGGACAACTCCCTCAGGGTTTTGGTCCTGAACTGCCCCCAGAGTCGAGACAGTTTTCAGCCAGGCCATGCGTGTGGGGGAACCCAGCATCATTACCATGGGCCCAGGCTGTGTGCCCAGAGCAGCCCAGTCACCGACAGGGCCTTGGGGACCAGACCGAACGGACCCAAGCATCAAAACGTCCCAGGCTGAATGCGTGAGGCGGTCAGGGGTAAAAGAAACTGCCACTTTGTCCAATCTGCCTCGGCCATGCAGCCCGCACAGAGTGACATGGCCGTGCGCCGCATCGGGCCAACTTGGGGCCAGTCAAGGGTGGGGGGGGGGGGAAGAGCCGTGAGGCCTTTCATGCCCGACAGTTGATGACAACAGCATCCCCATAGCAACAGGGAAGCCTCATGAAGAGGAAATGGGCTGTGGTGGTAATTGTGGGTGGCCCCCAGGGCATGGGGGCCACCCAGAAGATCACAAAGGGCTGCAGGTCATGGAAGTGACGTGCCTGAGGACCGATTGTGTGCACCGGGCTGAGCAGGCAGACTTGGGACCCCGAGTCGTGGACTAGCCCACCCCAGAAGAGCAGACTGCAAGGAAAATGACCCCTTTTTATCAGGGAGAAGACCACTCCATCCACCACCAGAGACAGCCAAAAGTACTGAAAAGTGGTGGCTGACTGCAGCAGTCACCCCTATGTAATATAAAGTGTTTTATATGTTACTAGCAAAAAGTACCCGTTCTCTGACAGGCACTGTTGACAGACATGAGAACACTTATCAATTGTTGAAAAGCAATGATCCTGTAGGTCGCTGTCCGATTTGCTTATTGCTTGATGTGCTTTGCACTCTGAAGTAAACTACAATGAGAATGCGTGTGGGTGTGTGTGGCTGGCTGACATACCCCGGAGCAGATGTTGGGGGGGAGAGGCGAGCGTAAGTGTGCTACTGCTTACTGGGACCTTCTGTGCTCTCCCCCCCACCTGTCACCTCACCCTGGAATGCTGCAGATAGTTGTGGTGCATTGTTGTTGAATATCTCAGAAACTGTGCATCCTAGGGCCTTGAAACACGGTTTTTGAGGTTCCACCGGGACCTCAAGTTTTGTTCTTCCTGTCGGGACCAGTCCTTCTACGACCACATTGATGTTTTGCCACTTTCAGGCAACCGCCTCATGTGTGAATGTGCTGAAATCCGGGGAAAGAGGTGGGGTGTCCAAATGTCATGTAACCAGTAATTTCTGGAGGGTCCTAACTGGTAACTATGCAAAATGTGGTACAGATTGGTGAAACGGTGTGTAATTGTATAAAGAAAAACGCTTCACCATGCCACAATCCCACAAACAACTTTTGACTTGTGCTGTAATCCGGGGAAAGGGGTGAGGTGTCCAAATGTCATGTAGCCAGTATTGTCCAGAGGTTCCTTACAGGTAACTATGCAAAATGTGGTGCAGATTAGTGAAACGGTGAGGAATTGTATAAGAAACAACACTTTGCCAAGCCACAAACCCACAAAATAATTTTGACTTGTGCTGAAATCCGGGGAAAGGGGTGGGGTGTCCAAATGTCATGTAGTAAATAATGTCCGTATGATTCTAATAGGTAACTATGCAACATTTGGTGCAGAGTGTTGAAACGGTGTGCAATTGCAAAAGGAGCAACTATTTGCCAAGCTACAAATCCAGTCAGAAACCCACACATTTTCAATTGTATAAATATAGATCGTTTGTGTTTATTTAAATACATAGTTGGGTGGATGTTTATAGTAATAGCTATGTAGTATATGTGATGAATGTGATGCCATCACTCCTTTCCTGGCAGTGACCGCTCCCCATGTGCCCAGGGGACAGCAGACACTACCAATCCTGACCCTGGAAGCAGCTATATGAGGGAGGACCACATGGGGGAGGTGACCCTCAGAGGGGTGCTATGGCATCATCGGATGAGACATATCATCCCCCTTTTCCTTTTAGGGACACGCCTTCCATTCCACATGCCTTAATGGCCTATTGTAATAGCTCCCTTCAACCATCCATTGGACCTACCGATAGTACCTTACAATGTTCTATGCATACACTACCAAGGACTACCATTTCCATGCACGTGAAAGTACTGTGATGAAAAAGCTGAATGGAGTAAAGAGAATCAGTAAAGGCGAGAAGCACTTACCGCGCTCTAGGTGTTGCAAGCGCATGACAGATGACGGGACACTTAAAAACCCTAACCAGCTGGCAGGGGAGAGACACTGACTGGGAAAGTCTCGTCCTCTCGGTACAGACCGAGGGATTACTCTGCTGCAGAGAGGCTTGAGGAGCCAGCCGGCTCAGGGAGAAGGCCAGAGGAAGAAGACTGCAGGAGCTGGTCCGCCACATAGAGGTTGTGAGAGGAAGAGGGACGACATCCTGTTGATCGCAGAAACCGGAGAACAGTATCCATGCCGCCAAACACAGAAGCACACAGCAGGCAAGCAGGAAATGCAAAGGATGCGGAAGCCACAAAACGAAGTCGGTGAGCCTGGGAAGTGGGGATGGGAAAACGAAGCAGTGCTTCGCATTGACAGCAGGAGAACCGAAGAATGCCACCGAAAGCCGGTGAGTCCTCTGGGACACTGGGGCGCTTCAGGAACTTTACCAAGGAATACTAAGAGTAAATTAAGGGCATAAAGGGGAATGTGAAACCAAGTATATCCAAAGGGGGAATAACAGAATGAATGCAAGATATAAATACGTTTTCAAGTGTGTCAACTGAAAAAAGCTCTGGCAGGAGAGTATACCAAGCAAAGCCAAGTTTGCAAGTGTGTCAAGTGAAACACATGAGGAAGCCCTGTTATGAGAATTCACCAGGCAAAGCAAAGACGGAGAAAAGAGTTACATTAAAAGTGGAGAAGAAACCTGGCAGGGTAGTACACCAGATGTCCCATGAAGTTGGAACTAACAGCCAAGTTGCTTTATATAAACTTGTTTTTTGTTGATCAGAAAATTCCAAGGAAGACTCATACCCTTACGGGTATAAAGTATCTTGAAGAGAAAACCTGGGGAAGGGAGCAATCCACTGGAACTGTAAACTTTATCCATTGGGAACTTGTGTGTTGGAGTTACGCCTTTACTTTTGAACATTTGTGCACGTTCAAGCCCATGGACATTACCTGTTACACCTTAGAGTTGATTTTAGAATGTGAGGGCAAGAGTAGTATTTCAGACACAGGACCTTTTGTTTTGAACAGCTTCAAATCTGACAGACCCTTAGTATTGGTTTAGGTATGGAAATACCTCTTAGAGTAGAAACAGTGAGGCATTGTCCAACCCCTTTTTATTTTGACTAAAGGTCTATAGCCACAAACATGAGCGCTATGTGTCCGCTTCTCATTCCTGGCTCTTCACATATGGCGTCAGTGGTGGAATCGGGCACAGTTGATATAAACCGGGGAACCCTCAGATTTGAAAAACCTAGTAACAGAGCCTCTGATCCAAAAGTAGCTACAGAAAATTGTATTGAATTTGACTTATGTAGTATGAGGGAACCATTGGTGCAACCGGAGACAGAATGTTGATACCCACTGACCTGGTCTTGATATCCCCCGAGGTACCTACATTAGGCTTGACTCAAAGTTGGGCCGAGCCCGGCGACATGGACTGGACATCTTAGCAGGCGTCATAGACCCTGACTATAGAGGTGATGTAAAGATCTTTATTCAAAATGGTGGAAAAGAGGCATATCAGATAAAGGCGGGACAGAAAATAGTTCAGGGAATCCTAGACGGGGCTTTGTTTCCCAAAGTGGGAAAAGCAAGAAAAGCTGATAAAACAGAGCGAGAAAAGGCATTGGAGAGGCAGATGAAGATCCCCAAACAACATCTGAGGCAGTAACCATAAAAGCATTGGGCAAGAAAACTACTGAAATCATTCCTGATTTAGCATTTGCCCAATAGGAATGATCCCTTGCTAGCAGAAGCTTTTCTACATTTGGTATTTGAAGAAGTAGGCAGGCAAAAAGGGGGAAACATTTTTCTTTTGAAGGAATGGGTTACTTTATCAAATTGATCATAGCCCCGATCGTACTCCTACATCTCAAATTATGGTGCCTAAAAGTCACAAGAGGATGATACTAGAGATTGCTCACTATTTAACAGGTGGTCACTTGTGAACAGCCAAAACACAGGTACAAGTAACACACCATTTCTAATAGCCTTGTGGAATCAGAAAAAATACAATATTACGGCTGTTACACCGAGCAAAGGAAAATACACTGACACGGGCTTATAAAGATTCCCAGAATCTTTATTGCAAAACTGAACAGTATTCAACAAAGTACACAAATAGCCATTTGGCCATCAATACATCACAGAGACCACCAGCAGGGTTCAATGTGAGGAGTGAGAGAATTTCCTAGCTGGACATTGACGCATTTATACAATTTGTAAAATGATGTCCAGCCCTCTTACAGGTTAATCATGCACTGGGCTAGTGTCGCGCCAGGTTCACTTTCCTAATTTACATATCCCGTGCGTGCGGTTTACTTTTCAATACATCTACTAACACACTCCATTATTCTTTAATTTAACATTTACACTCTTTACATATTGCTTTAATACAGACCAAACAATGTTTCGCATATTATATTCGGATAGCATTACTGTTCTTGTATACTTATAGTTTAACATTGCTAATTCAAGTAATCCCCTGCTCCCGAGGTCAACAAAGGACAAGGTCTACATGACCCTAACATGTAGCCTGAGGGCAGGTTGGACATTAAATCCCCTACAGAGGTTGGAGAGGTTAAGGCAAGAACAAGGACACACGAGACAGCCATTTTAGATTACAGGGTGACTTTGTATAAAACCCCAAAATGGCGGTTTCTAACCTAAAATGGAGGCTTGATTCAAGATGGCGGCTTACATCAATTTCTAAGGTCAAGACCTTGCCGCAGAGAGTTATTCGCGTACAATTTTTAAGTAACTTGGCGTAGGCCAATATACATACAAATCGTTTGTAATAAGAGGTATAATTTAATATCCGGTTTGACAAACCCTCCATTTGGCCTATGCCAAGTGCTAATACTACCTCTGATTTGCTTGCTAGTAACTCCATGCGTCATCGTCCATACACCCCGAATCATTGTCGGACATATCTATTGCCATTAGGTCTGATACCAGAGTTTCTTTCAACACATACTCTTTGGATAGCTCCTTTGGGGCATATATTTTATTCCCTAATACACTTGTTGCTTGCGCGCAACATCCCCCTAATACTGAGCATATACCAGGGAGACACTGTATACAACAACAAAGAAACAAAAAACTTCCCAAGATAATCAGTAGGGCCGAGAACAACTTCCATCCCCATGACCGTAGGAGGTCCCAAAACCATGTACCAAGTTCCCACTTTCCCTCAGGAACATGTACTTCTGAACTAAGAACATGTAGATTTTGGATCGCCCTAAAGATCGTTGGAGAGGAGTCTGGAACGTAAACTCAGCAAGCGGACCCCACTAATTTACATACTCCTCCTTGCTCTGCCAGGATGACATCTAATGCCATCCGGTTCTGAAGAGCCACTAATCTTATCGCTCTCTGCTCTAACGTCATATTATAGAGTATGTCAGTGGTCCGATTGATGGTTCTCTCCAATACTCTCGCTAGTCCCCTAATATCTTCTGAATTCGTAATTTGCCCAAAAAATGGCACAAAAGATTTCATAATATCTCCTAAAGTTTGCGCTGGAGTATCCCCTTTTACACCTCGTCGTGGATGAGTCTTTGAAATTTCTGTAGTACTGGCAATAAATACCCCAGGTAATAGAATCCCTAAATAACAGGTTCCTTGCCAATCCCTGGGCAACCACGGAAATGCCACATTACCGCAAACAAAATAGACAGGTTCGCCTGCGTACAGAGGTCTGTTTTCACTAGTCAAATTCGCAACGTTGGCGCACTTTCTAAAATTACCCATTGACCGTGTTCCATTCCTCTGTATGCAGAAGGATACTGAATCGGGGCTGTGATTAACAGAATAAGATGGAGGCGTGGCATCCTTATTGCCTATAGGAGCCATTTTGAAAGAGATTAAAGACTGAAAAGGACGAGACAATCTATCACAGGGCCTAACAGAAGCAACGTTTGGCTTACTTCTATTTGCAAAAAGCGAGCATCAAAACATTCTTTTCAAAACTATTTAAATTTGTACCATCAAGGTTCCCTTAGATGCCGTCATTCCATCGACCAAAAATAGTGCTCTAAGAGAAGCTTAACAGGCAGTTGTCAGAGGCAAAGGGTAAATATACCAACCTAGCCCCTTATCCCCATGTTGCGGTAGATGTGTACAGACCCAGCAATTGGTCTTATTAAAAATTGCATGAGTGGCATTCATTATTAACAAAAGGGCATTATTCTGATAATTCCGTCTATGCAAAGAATCTCTAGGCGACAAAGTATGCAATTGCACAGGAGTGGGAATCACAGAGGACTTTTTACCTATTGAAAATGTATCTAACGGATATGCTTCTTCCAGATACCATAACCCAAACCCAAAAGTCATTACAAATCCAGTAATTAGTACGAGAAGGCAACAATACACTTTGGGGGTCCCCTTACATACTTGATCATTGTCTCTGCTAGTCACATTTTTATCTAAAAGTTCAGTACGAGCGGTAGTGGGTGCAGGCATCGTAGTCTTCAATCGAAAAACACCAATTGTTCGTTTGCTGGCGACTCCAGTCGCGCGTCTTCTTAATGTCTTTCCCACAACCCTTAGCCAACAGAATCTTTCCGTACAATCGGGCCAAAAAGACAAGCCCTCAAATGATTTTCTCAGTCGCACAGCCAGACCATGCTGTACATTTACTTCCTTGGGCGCAAATTATATTTTGCAGTTTCTCGTGGGAACAAAGTGTCGTCACTTCCTCTTGGAAGTGGTGAACGGACGGAAATGGGATCAAGAAAGGATTGATCCGGAAGTTCCACTCTTGGGGAGTGCGGAGACAAGATGGCCGTTTTGTCCGGCCTTGCAGATTCTGAAGCGGTCTCCGATTCTCCCTTGTCGGTTGTTGCTGTTTCAGGCACGCCAGTTACAGCAGTGGGAAGAGATTCTGTGTCTTCTGTATCGTATGGCACGGGCTGTGGGATCCGTTTGGTGTGCGTTGCATATCATTATCATCGTTAACGAAAAATTCGGGATCCACAATCTACAATAAGACGCCATACCTATCAAGGCTCTAACTTCCTTTTGCGTATTTGGCACAGGCATACCAGAAATGGTCTTTATTGGTTCAGGTGTCAACCGTCTTCCTTCCTTTGACAGGAGATAGCCTAAATAGGCGACCTCCTGGCAACAATATTGGAATTTCTTAAGTGAAGCTTTGTGGCCATGTTTTGCTAGATGGCAAAGCAACAACACAGTGCCTTCTTTACAGGCACTCTCAGAATCAGCAGCCAAGAGGAGGTCATCTACGTACTATAGTAACGTGCAAGTAGTAGGCAATTCCTGCTCTTTCAATGCCCTACTATAAATACTTGGACTCTCAGTGTACCCTTGTGGTGCACGAGTAAATGTAAACGAGCGTCCACCTAGGATAAACGCAAACAAATACCTGCTATCCTTGTGTATGGGAATACTGAAAAACGCGTTTTTAAGATCAGCAACGCTAAAGTGAGTGGCAGAAGCCGGAATCATGGTTAATATTGTTGTAACATCAGGTACAATAGGAAAATGAGGAGCCACAATTTTGTTAATAGCACGTAAATCAATTATAAAACGAAAGGGAATCGCATTATCACCTTTTTTGTATACTGGCAAAATGGGGCTGTTACATATGCTACCCGTAATCTCCTCAATTACTCCACAATGTACAAAATCAGAAACTATACATTTCAAAGCCTGTTCGCCTTCAACTGAGATCTTATATTGCGGGATGCGAGGCAATTTTACTCCATGTTTCAAAATAATTTTAACAGGTTCAATTTGGAGAATGCCCACATCATTATCATCAACTGCCCATAAGCATTCTGGAACATTACTAAATTCTGGCGGTAAGGGTCGAGTCAAAAACAAAAACTTGTTGCTGTTTCAGGCACGCGAGTTACAGCAGTGGGAAGAGATTCTGTGTCTTCTGTATCGTATGGCACGGGCTGTGGGATCCGTTTGGTGTGCGTTGCATGGATCCAGTGTTTACGACCCACTACCCGCACAGCAGTCTGGGTGACTAGCAGGACTTGGTAGAGACCCCTCCACCGAGGTGCAAGGCAAGATGACCTCTCAAAAACCTTTGTGAGGATCCAGTCCCCCGGTCGTAGACTGTGACCGGGGCCCTCATAGTGCACAGGTAATGCCTCTCGTACCTGATGATAAATTGAAAACAGATTTTTAGTCAACTGGTTACAGTAGTCTGAAAGAAGCACATTTTCTATATCCCGTAATGAGCGACTTTTTGGCATACCCCAAATATTAGCAGGTCTCCCCATTACCACATCAAAGGGAGAGAGCCCAGTCTTAGTTTGAGGGGTCGTTCTCATCGATAGTAACACGATCGGTAAGGCGTCGGGGAGTAACCATTTCCCTTCAACATTGTCTACCCAACACCCATTATCATCCAATCTTCCTGCACCCTCGATCCATCTCTTCCCTCGATCCATCTCTTAGTTTCCTCTATGGTAGCATCTGCTTGAATATCTTTTACAACATCGATACTTTCTCCCCAAGTGCAAACATTTACAACTTCTTTTACAGCGTACATTTCTGAACTGCAATCAGTGGCAGTCTGTTTAGCTATCTGATCGGCGAAGGCACTCCCTTTTCCTACATCATCTGTAACTTTTTGATGTGCTGAACATTTTATGATAGCTAACTGAACAGGGAGTGCAAGTACTGAAAGTAATCGCACTATTAAAGTGCCGTGCTGGATTTTCGTTCCGTGCAAGGTCAAGAAACCTTGTTCTTTCCAAAGTCTACCGAAATTGTGGGCCACCCCAAAGGCATACTGACTGTTAGTATATATATTCACTGTACGCCCTTCAGAAAGCTCACAAGCTCGAGTTAACGCTATAATTTCTGTGGCCTGCCCAGAGTTATGTATAATTCTTTTAGTTTCCACAACCGTGCTTAAAGTAGTGAGAGCATAAGCAGCCATGGATGTTCCGTCTGGAAGTTTAAAACAAGAGCCATCACAAAATAGCTCTCCTTGAGGTCTATTCAAAGGCATGTCTTTCAAATCGATTCTGCCTTTAGACACTTGTTCTGTCATATAAAGGCAATCGTGTGACGTATCGTCATCATCAACAGTATTTTGTGAGACAGGTAAAAGTTCAGCCGGATTTAATACGCAACACCTCTGAATTTGAATGGGGGGAGCAAACAAGATCAGTTAATATCTTGTCAATCGTGCAGAAGCGAGGTGTTGCGTTTGAGTTCTATTCAATAGAATATCTACAGAGTGAGGTACCATTAGGGTTAACGCATGACCCAGGACCATTCCCTCACTCTGTTTTACAGACGCAGTAGCAGCAGCAACAGCACGCAAACATCTTGCCAAAATGCATGCTCCAGGATCAAGGGCGGAGGAATAGTAGCCGCACGGCCTATTCTTCCCTCCATTTCCTGCGTTAACACAGCCAAAGCACATCATCACGTTCATGCACAAACAATACAAAGGCCTTATCATAATTCGGAGTTCCTAAAACCGGCGCCGAACACAGCGCGGATTTGAGCAAATCGAATGCTGTCTGGTGTTCCAAGGTCCATGGCAATGGCAAAGAAATGCCCTTCTTTGTCAAAGCCAACAGTGATTTAATCGTTAACGAAAAATTCGGGATCCACAATCTACAATAAGACGCCATACCTATCAAGGCTCTAACTTCCTTTTGCGTATTTGGCACAGGCATACCAGAAATGGTCTTTATTGGTTCAGGTGTCAACCGTCTTCCTTCCTTTGACAGGAGATAGCCTAAATAGGCGACCTCCTGGCAACAATATTGGAATTTCTTAAGTGAAGCTTTGTGGCCATGTTTTGCTAGATGGCAAAGCAACAACACGGTGCCTTCTTTACAGGCACTCTCAGAATCAGCAGCCAAGAGGAGGTCATCTACGTACTATAGTAACGTGCAAGTAGTAGGCAATTCCTGCTCTTTCAATGCCCTACTATAAATACTTGGACTCTCAGTGCACCCTTGTGGTGCACGAGTAAATGTAAACGAGCGTCCACCTAGGATAAACGCAAACAAATACCTGCTATCCTTGTGTATGGGAATACTGAAAAACGCGTTTTTAAGATCAGCAACGCTAAAGTGAGTGGCAGAAGCCGGAATCATGGTTAATATTGTTGTAACATCAGGTACAATAGGAAAATGAGGACCACAATTTTGTTAATAGCACGTAAATCAATTATAAAACGAAAGGGAATCGCATTATCACCTTTTTTGTATACTGGCAAAATGGGGCTGTTATATATGCTACCCATAATCTCCTCAATTACTCCACAATGTACAAAATCAGAAACTATACATTTCAAAGCCTGTTCGCCTTCAACTGAGATCTTATATTGCGGGATGCGAGGCAATTTTACTCCATGTTTCAAAATAATTTTAACAGGTTCAATTTGGAGAATGCCCACATCATTATCATCAACTGCCCATAAGCATTCTGGAACATTACTAAATTCTGGCGGTAAGGGTCGAGTCAAAAACTGAGAGGCGAGTGATTTCTGAGGTGAAATTGTTAGCCGAATTCCATCCGGAGAACAATGAATTACTGCGTGTAATGCCTTCAACAAATTTAGCCCCAGCAAGTTCTCCCCACAGTTTGTGGTAAGAATGGACACTGTTCCGTGAAGGGACCCAGTGTTATCGGTACCGGCAAAGAGACCGGACAAACTACAGGTGTGCCTGAAAACCCTACGGAAATGTTGGATTGCCCTGACAGGGGAATATTTGGAACCCGTGAATGGTCAATGGAACATTTCTGTGCTCCCGTATCTACTAAAAATAGATGCTTCCTATTTCCCACCGCCATCTCAACGTAGGGGCCTTTCTGATGAACGGGAATAGGCGTAGGTTCGAAATCCTGCTTCGGGCAATCCTAGCGGAACAAAATATTATCAAAAGGAAGCTCTTCGGAGAGGTACGCGGCAGAAGGGTGATCAAAAATGTTTCTATTATCCACATTCGAAACTTGCTCATCTTGTGAAGGAGGTTGCTGTGATTCTGGTGCAAACTGAACTCTGCCAGGGCCCCCTGCACCTGGGCGACCTCTGGATCGTCTACCCATGTTCCCAAATGACCTTTGCTGTAAGGTCGGACATTGTGCGCGCCAGTGGCCTTCCTGCCGGCAATAGGCACACTGGTTAATGGTTACCGGAGCCAAGGGCGCACGTCCCTGTGGAATGTACTAACCTCTAAATTGATTACCCCCTCTAGGGTTTCTAACAATCTGCTGCAATAAAACTTTAGTTTTCAAGTCACCCTTTTTTTTCTCAAGTTTCTCTTTTTCAGTATTTACACGATTTTCATAATACTGAGCCATATGCAATACTTCTGATTGGGACTTCGCCTGCCAAGCGCTTTCAGAGGACATAATCTGTAACTGGATGTCAGGCAGCAATCCATGTACAAATTTGTCGACAAACAACCTTTTCCCTGACTCTGTGCCCAAGTCTTGTCCACTGAAATCCGAGAATACCTGCTCGAACTGATTGAAAAAATCGGTAGCACCCTCAGACTTTCCTTGGACACTGGCCGTAAGCTTGTCCCAAATGATTCTTTTTTCTGGAACCATAGTTTTTAATTTTACAATAATTCTATCAGACAAGGTTAATATCACTTGAGGTGGTCGTTCGCCAGCTGGTCTTTCTCTGTCCAGCCTAGTCATGTTATCCCATGTATCTCCCAACCCAGGTATGTCATCTATAGTCCTAATCTGCTTCCACAAATCAACTGGCAGGAGTACGGGAAATAATAGGTCAATATCACTTAGAGTGAATAACGACGACTGTAAGACCGACTATTTCTTTATAGAATCTGGTCTGATTTTTTCATATATCAGGAATAGATTGCTTTATGGTGTTCACTTCCTGTCTTGAAAATGGGATGTGAACAAACTGTGAAACGTAATGTGCAGGAATTTCTCCGGCTACTATACCTCGTGCAGCATCAGCCGCAATCTCAACTTTTGGGACAAATGTCAGAGGGACCTCTCTCATAGGCAACTGAGAAGTAGGCAGCTCCGAACGCTTACTAAGCAACAGAGCCAAATCAAGCGCTAAGGCAGTCGAAGAAGTATCAACCGAAAAAGCTCTCTTATAAACACTCAACAATTATGTGGGACAACAAATCTTTCTTCTTACACACTCATTCTGCAGGTGCTCTACCATCACCTGTATCACTTTCTTTTGCATTTCTAACGTATATTGACTGTATGTGTCATATACTTCATCTGGAGTTATCGACATATCCGAAATCCATCTTATCGCGTCCTTTGTACAAATTCGTGCTTCCTCACCTTTTAATTCTAGATGAGGAGAAAACCGTTTCTGTAAATACATAATACCTAAACTATCACCATCTACTTCCTCGTTCTGTAGCTCTTCCAACTCCTTCCTATACTCAAAAATCCTCTCAACATGCTCATATACCTTCTCCGCAGTATCTCTGGACAACGCTAAGGCGTTCAAATCCCGTAACCCTTGTGGAAAATCTACATCATTTAGTCTATTTCACATTATACTTAAATGAGTCCCTAATCTTTCGATAAAAACATTTTTCTCAGGAATATCTTTTACATTTTCGAGTGTGGAAAAAACATCAGCTTGTTCACCCTTCTGCATACAATGTTTAGCCCAAGTAGTCAATTCACTCCTCTTGTCTGGGGACACAGTATTACGAGTCACAACCCTTGGTCTTGCTCCCTGGTCTACTACAAGCGATGCAGGATCACATGGAAGAGGAAGAGTAGGCACATTCTGAATAACAACAGGTGAAGGCAAGGGGGCAGGCAAAGGGGCGATGGCTCGAAAAACAACAGGAAGAACAACAGGGAGGACCGGAGGAACTATAAGAGGGGGAACTACAACAGGAAGAGGCAAAGCGCCAGGAGGAGGGACATATGGATGTGGCGCGGAGGCATCAGGCCTTCGTTCATGCAAAAGTTTATTAATCAATTCGTCTGACGTATGAAAATCTTTTGAAGGGTAGATTTTTTGAATGCCTAATTGAAATGCCCTGTCCGTGTTCCTAACTGACCCCCATTGTTTATTTTGATCATATAACCGTGCCTTTTCGACACTCGTCATATGTCGACGCATATGTTTCTCTCTACTCTTTTGTTGCTGCAAAGCTTCTGTTTTCCAACTGTGCAACGCGTCAAATGCTGCAGGTCTAGCCTTTTTCTTTACTAATACAGACTCTAAATATTCTATACGAAGGATTTCAAAACTACCATTGGTTGGCCACGAAGATTAGAATTATGTCTGGTTTGTCTGTGCCAAATGTCATTAAATGCTATACTACCAAAGCCTTTCTTACAGTACATAGTACATGCCGGCGACCCCTCCTGTGGTGCGGGACGGCTATCTTCCAAAGATTGTCTGCCACTGCGGAAAAATGCCCTAAAGCAGGCAGACAAATTCCCAGGCATATCAAAGTTCTGGTGTTACCTGGTTAAATAATTGTGCTCGCGAGTACAATGCTCCAAATTCAAATTTGTCAGGGTTTAATTAAGAATCGGGACACGATTCACCTGACCAAAGGACTGGGAGACCCGATCGGGTTAATAAGGACAATGCAAAGGACCCACGTGTCTGGTGATTCTCGGCAAATTTACCCACCTCAAATATATGGACCCTCGTCAAGACGTCGTCTCGGGCTACAGCTCACGGTCCAGGGATCGGATCGTGCAGTTTCGTCGTGGAATTCACTTCTCGTCTTAGAGTGGCCGGTTCTGTTGGCACCGTCCGATCCCGGTCCGATAGCCGAGCCAACCTTTAACGAGACGAAGTCAATCTTGAGGGTCCCTATTCGGGCGCCATCTGTGGAATCAGAAAAAATACAATATTACGGCTGTTACACCGAGCAAAGGAAAATACACCGACACGGGCTTATAAAGATTCCCAGAATCTTTATTACAAAACTGAACAGTATTCAACAAAGTACACAAATAGCTATTTGGCCGTCACTACATCACAGAGACCACCAGCAGGGTCCAATGTGAGGATTGAAAGAATTTCCTAGCTGGACATCGACGCATTTATACAATTTGTAAAATGATGTCCAGCCCTCTTACAGGTTAATCATGCACTGGGCTAGGGTCGCGCCAGGTTCACTTTCCTAATTTACATATCCTGTGCGTGCGGTTTACTTTTCAATACATTTACTAACACACTCCATTATTCTTTAATTTAACATTTACACTCTTTACATATTGCTTTAATAGAGACCAAACAATGTTTCGCATATTATATTCGGATAGCATTACTGTTCTTGTATACTTGTAAGTTGAACATTGCTAATTCAAGTAATCCCCTGCTCCCGAGGTCAACAAAGGACAAGGTCTACATGACCCTAACATGTAGCCTGAGGGCATGTTGGACATTAACTCCCCTACAGAGGTTGGAGAGGTTAAGGCAAGAACAAGGACACACGAGACGGCCATTTTAGATTACAGGGTGACTTTGTATAAAACCCCAAAATGGCGGTTTCTAACCTAAAATGGAGGCTTGATTCAAGATGGCGGCTTACATCAATTTCTAAGGCCAAGACCTTGCCGCAGAGAGTTATTCGCGTCCAATTTTTAAGCAACTTGGCGTAGGCCAATATACATACAAATCGTTTGTAATAAGAGGCATAATTTAATATCCGGTTTGACAGCCTGGAATCTATACCTATGTGAAACACATGTGCTTACTGTGCCGTGTGACAAAGGACTAGCTCCCAAATACCCCCTCGAGCTCCACTACAGCCTTTACCCATCATTGAAGTGCCCTTTTCCTGCATAGGCATGGACATAGTTGGACTCCTTGAGCCTCTTAAATTGGGGAATCGTTATAAATTTGTAATTGTGGATTATGTGTCTCGATACCTAGAGGCCTTCCCATTATGCAATAATATGTCCCAACACATTTTGAAGCACCTGATCCCATTTTGTTCGTGAATTGGTTTCTGGAAGGAGACCCTAACTGATCAAGGGACTTCCTTAATGAGTCAGTTACTGGCAGAGGGGAAGGGGATCCTACACATAAAAACTCTCAGGACCTCCGTTGATCATCCGCAAACTGATGGATTAGTGGAAGATTTCAATAAAACCATTACAAATGTAATTTGGGAAAATTGCTTGAAGCTGATGCCAAAAATGTGGATATTATGATACACTGGGCCCTTTTTGCCACCTGAAAAACCCCACAATTCTAAACAGGGTTTTCACCATTTGAGTTAATATATGGTAGGGAGCCACAGGATGTCCTTGACGTGTTAAGGGAGACACGGGAGGAAGCCATCTTGCCACTCTCACAAACAGCTTGACGCTTAAAAGAACACATGGCTACTGTGAGAGCGATAGTTCAGGCCCACATGATTAAAGCACAAGAACATCAAAAGACCTCATGATAAGAAGGCTTTACTTAGATCTTTTTCTATTGGGCAGAAGGTTCTTGTTCTCCTGCCAACATCTGAGAACAAGATGTTGTCCAAATGGCATGGTCCCTATGAGGTGATTGAACGAACAGGGCCATACAACTATTGAGTCTCCCAACCAGTTAGTCAAATTAAGACCCATATTTATCACATAAACCTCCTTAAGGAGTGGAGGAAGGATCCTGTAGAAGCCACAACAGTGGTACTAACTCTCCTCTTAACAGAAGAATCAGAAAGAAATCCCTTGATTCCATCCCACCTACCACAGACTCAGCAACAAGATCTACAAAATGTATTGGAACAGTTTCCAGATGTCTTTATAAATGAACTAGAAAGGGTAAACAGGGTTTTTCACTGCATCCATACTCCCCCAGGGAAGGTGGTACATTTGAAACCATACCAGATCCCTGAAGCAAGAAAAGCAATAGTCCTAGAGGGGGTGGAGAAGATGTTGAACTCTGATATTATTGAGCCATCCCAGAGTCCTTGGTCCTCTCTGATAGTACTTGTTGCCAAGCCAGATCAATCGTGGAGGTTCGGTATTGATTTCAGAAAATTCAACGCGGTATCCCAATTCGAGAGTTATCCTATGCAAAGGATAGACAATGTGATTGATTGATTGGGAGCTGCCATTTTCTTCTCCATGATTGATATGACAAAAGGATACTGGAAAGTGCCAGTTAATTCAGGACAAGGCGAAAACAGACTTCTCCAACCCTATCAGATCATTCCAGTCACGGTATTACCTTTTGAACTTCACAGAGCCACAAATACATTTCAAATGGTAAAGGACCAAGTCCTTCGGCCATACTCCTCTTTCTGTGGAGCTTACATTGATGATCTAATCAGAACACCTACACCATCTGTACTTCGTCATATCAGAGCCTTGACAAGGACCGCCTCACAGCAAACCCCCAAAAATGTCCCTTGGCACAGTCAGCAGATAGATTGTGGGTAATGGGCTTGTTCAACCCCAAAGCGAAAAGGTAAAAGTTGTTCAGGAAACCTCAGTGGCCAACACCAAGAAAAATCTGAGAGCCTTTTTAGGACTCATGGGGCATTATAGATGATTCATCCCCAGTTATTCTTCTATCACCTCTTGCCTCACTGATGAGCTTCAGAATACTGAACCCCAAAAGATAAAGTGGAGTATTGAAGACCAAAACTGTTTTGATAAACTCAAGGATTTTCTGCGTAGTGTGCCAGTGTTAAAAGGGGCTGATTTTAACAGACTATATCTTACAAATGGATGCTTCACGTCTCGGGTTGGGGGCTGTTCTTTCCCAAGATCAAAATGGCATTGAACACCTGAATCTTTATATCAGTCGGATGTTATATCCCAGGCAAAATAACTATGCCACAATTGAGCTTGAGGCCCTAGCTATAAAGTGGGTGGTTTCATACTTAAAATACTATCTCACTGGCTGGTCACCTATCATTCTCCATTGACATGGATGAGCCTCCACAAGGACATCAATGCACGAGTCATGCGCTGGTTCTTAGATATGCAGCCCTATTGTTTTACGGAGGAACAACGAAAAGCAAGAGATCAGGGAAATGTGGACTTCCTTTCCAGTTTCCCAATAGATGCTGAGAGAACAAGCAGCATTTTTTCTTTTTTTTATTAAAATGATATAGTTTGTTACAAAACTTTTCATTTATCTACACATATTCGGAATGATTTACTCTTAAAAAAAAGAACAAAAAATAAGCAAACAAAGGTGTCTTTCTGTCTCTACAGTAAATGGTAACTCTGTATTGCTGCAGAAGTTAATTTTTTCCCTTTTATCCATGGGTCTGTGATATTATTCCAAAACTAGATGATGGTAATAGTCAGGTTTTTATTTGTTCCTGTGAGAATTTGGGCCTATCTTTCTTTTGGGTCAAGGGGCGCCGCTGCAGTCGTGATCATTTCTCTAAACAAGTTTCTTTTTTCCGTTAGTCCAGGACATTCCATTATTCATGATATAATGACTTGACTGTATACAATTGTTCACAAAATCGACAGTAAAATAATGTTCTTGGGATCGGTTTTGTTATTGTGAGTCGTTCTCGAGTAGGTAACTGATTTAATCAAAATCTGAGAAATTGGTCTCTAATATGGCAGTATGGGAAGAGAGTGAGAAATTCTGGCAAGCAGTTGATTGGTCTATTATCTAGATCACAATTGATGTTCAATAGATATTTCTTTTTTGTATTTATTGTATTGATCCAATCATTTTGTTGGAAATGATTTTTTGCTACTTGGATGATTCATGAGCATTTCCAAGGTGATATCGTTCTCTTGTAATTTTTTCTCTACCGCTTGTTTCCATGTTTTTAGCACCGTGTCAGCAATCGAGTTCTGTCTGTAATGCAAAATATCAATAGCTGGTATGTCATCATTGCACATCTTTCTGTAAAGATCAATTTGTTTCCATATCACTATGGATTTTAATGATTGTGTTGCTATCTCGTACTGGATTCTTGATGTCGGTTACGTCCTGGGTAGCGCTAAGATTTTTCGCCAGAAGGCTCCTTCAAGTGTTTCCCATATTGCTTGGTTTAGATTTTTCATTGTTTCGCTCCCTTAGGTTATTATAGCAACAACCTTCTGCCTGTAGAAGGTTATGATGGGTTTCATAGAGTATTTCCCAAATTTATAATGTATCACTAGTCCTTTTCGGGCTAAGGAGCATATCTTTGATTTAAGCTGTTTTGCCAAATCTTTCTCTACTTCAGAGTGACTCTGCTGCATTCCCAGATATTTTATCGTGTTTTCATATGCCAGTTGTTCCCTTCCATAGTGATGGTTGTAAGTTTTGTTTTGTTTTTTGAACGTTAGTCAGGGTCATAATTTTTGTTTTATTCGTGTTGATTTGTAGGTCGTTGCGCTCCATAGAGCTTTCCAGTTGATGTAGACTTCTTTGCAGCCCTACTGGAGTTTTGTCTAGTATCAGAATGTCATCAGTGTATGAGATATAAGGGATCAGTGTCACTTAAGTTTGAGTGGATTTGCTGTTGTGAACCACTGTTCTTCTGAGATATCCGAAGTATACACATTAAATAGCGTAGCTGCGAGTGAACAGCCTTTTTTCAGTCCGTTTGTGGTGGAAATAGTGGCTGACAGGACTCCATCTTGAGATAACCTGATCTTAATGGTTGTATTGCTGTATAATTGATTGGCTCTAAAATTTCTGATGGACAACTCCAGGTTCTAAGCTAGTTCATAGTTTCTCTGTTTACTAGATTGAACGCCAAACGAAGGTCAATAAATGCCACATAAATAGGGTATTTCTTAATGAGTGATTCCCGTTTTAGCATATTTATTATTATCAGGTTGACGTTTGTTCTCGTGTTTTTGATAAAACCGGTTTGTCTGATGTCATATCTCTTATTGGTTTTTATCCACACTGTCACATTTTTCAATAGGAGAGTTACAAATATCTTGCCAATTGGGTCCAGTAGAGCGATCGGCCGGTAATTACTCTGTGCGTTTCGGTCGACATGTTTATAAATTGTAATCAGCATGGCCAACCTCTCGGAATTAGTTTACACTCTTCGATGTTTCCGAAAAGATGTGCGCATAGAGTAGCCCATTCTTCTGGGTTCTGCTTTAAGATGGCATTGCAAAGCCCATCCGGCCCAGGTGCTCTCGATGTATTCAGTTTTTTTTTTTTATCACCAGCAAATTTTGTTCTTGTTCCCATGCAGCTTGCCATTTTATTTCATCTTACTTTAATATGTTTACCTAGTCTATGATGCCATTTTTCTTATATAGGGTTGAAAAATGAGTTATCCACAAAGCTTCTGGTACATCATGTATCAATTGTTCTTGACGAGATTCCATAACTCTCTTGTGTTATTTGCTTTTAGCGCTTTTAAGATATTCTCTGCATCATTTTGTAGCATTTGCATTTTTTGCCCAATTTCTGTATTTTTGCTTTACCATTTTCTTTAATTGCATTCCATTCTGGTACTTTGATTTTTTTTTATCTGGTTCAATTCTCTCCAAAATTCTCGTTTTTTTCCATCATTTATGGATTGAATGTATGTCTGTATTTTTGGTGGCTCTTGCTTTTTAGTTGAAAAGGCCATAACATCCATTGATAATTTATTTTATTCAGACCAGTCCGAGTCGTAGACATGTATGATTGGACTAGATGACCCACTTGTTTTGCATTAATACAGAACCAGTTTGCAGCACTATTGATTTCCATATATGTCGGAAATGTTTTTTCCCTACAAGTACATAAAGATGCCCATTTCACACTGATATGGTGATCGCTATTCCTTGTTGGCACATTTCCAATATCGATTATTTTGTTTTTTATTGATTGAGCTGTATATATGTAATCGAGTACTGCGGTCGAATTACCACGGGTCCAAGTCGGTTTGTATCCTTGGTCCTCTGCATTGGGAAGTTGAAGTACGTCATATTCCAATTTTGAGCCCGCAGTGGTAGTTTCTCTTTCAGTATCAGCATTCCTGTGTTGTCAAACAGGTGAATATTCAAGTCTCTGCATATTATTAGTTGAATATCTCGATATTCGCTTGTTGCCTTGTCAATAGCAGTTAAGATGGAATTGATGAAATTCTCATTGGTTATTGCAGAGGGGTTCCAAAACAAATTTAGTATCCCCAAATTCTCTTTCGACTGAGTTATATTCTGTGATTCTTGTGAATATTGTGGTTCCATAGTATATTCACATATCGTTAGTTGAGCCCAAGGATTTAGATTTTTAGCTTCTAACAGGCATATTTTTGTTTCATTTTTAATCAATGTTAATTGACCTGATGAAGGTCGTCCTTTTTTGTTGTTGTATAGCAGGGTTCATAAGTGTGATATACCCATCGCATTCTGGTAATTCTGATAGCCTCGTTTCCTGGAGGCATATGAATTGGTGTTTATAGAGGTCATCGATATTATTATGAAATAGCTGGTTAAAACCTCTTGTGTTCCAGAAGCAGAGTGACAGGCAGTGTTCCTGTTGTGTTATTAGTGGTTATCTTTGCGAGTTCGACGTAGAATTCAATGAAAGATACGTCCTTTGTAAATCTCTCCAAATGAAATGTTTTGTGTAATTTGTACGTGTGTAATTTCCAGTTTCTCTATATGAAGTTCCGGATTCCCTTGTATTATATTTCTTAGGAGTCGGGATGTATTGGTAATTATGTGCTTCTTTGGTTCGTATGGAAGCATTTTCTTGTTTGATATTGGGAGTTCTCCCAAGAACCAGCAGCATTTGGGGAAGGCTATGTGATGAATCTGATATTATCACTCCTTTCCTTGCTGTGACCTTTCCTCATGTGGTATGGGGGTGGCAGCTGCTACCTGATCCTGACCCTGGCGGCGGCTATATAAGGGAGGAACACATGGGTGACATCATCAGATGAGACATGGTATCACCCTTTTCCTTTTACGGATACCCTCTTCACATATTGTAGTTATGAGAGAGAGAGACAGTGAATGTTAATAGTTAAGTAGGAGGGAACTATAGAGGGGGTAGTTTAAAAATGGTGGAGGAAAGGTTGGTGTTAGTACTCTGGCATGAGGCACACATGAAAAGTGGCAGCCTGCCAAATGCCATCTGCTAGGATTACACTACAAAGACTCTTGCCCTGGTGTACTCATCTGCCAGGACTAATAACACTACTAAAACTACTGCTTCTGTGGCACAGTTCTACTTCAACCAAAAAAGTGATGGATGGAAGGTTTTGAATTAATCTGAACCACTGGCATTGTTCTGGGCAACCTTCCACACCACCATTTTTTCATTCTGTCTGCACCATTGCAAAAGGGGTCCAGCCATATGCAAATCAGTCAGGTACAGCCACTAATCGGTGCAGCCCTGCCCGAACTGCTAGGGCAGGTCCCCTCTGCACGGAAACACAGGCAACCCTAGACATGTTTCGGCCTTGTTGGGCCTCCTCAGTGAGGTGCGACTTGGTTCCCTATGGCGCAGCGTACAAGGGACCCATGTCTGGGCATACTCTCTCTCACGTAGGGAGACAAACTGAAACCAAAAAGTGATGGATGGAAGGTTTTGAATTAATCTGAACCACTGGCATTGCTCTGGGCAACCTTCCACACCACTGTTGTTTAGCCTGCCTGTACCATTGCAAAAGGGGTCCAGCCATATGCAAATCAGTCAGGTACTGCAGAAGGTATTTGACCTAGCAGTTCGGGCTGGACTGCCCCTTTTGGGGCGGGACCAAGCATGATTTGCATATGGTCTTTCCCCTTCTGTAATGGCTTGGCAGGCAAAGAACAATGGTCTGGAGGGTTGCCCAGAGCAATGCCAGTGGTTAAGATTCATTCTAAACCTTCCAGCCATCACCTCTTTGTTTCTACTTCATAGAACTTATAAAGTCTTTTGACTTTCCACCACATCAGTTTGAATTACTTCTTCTGGGAAAACATGAGACACATTGATGCTGTTTGTTCCACACTTTTGATTGCCACATGCAATGCAGGTTATACTCGTCTCCTGCTGAACACCTCCTGTTAGAAGGGCAGACTTCCTGACACTCTTGTTTCCCCACTCTTGCATTACCCAAATGTTGAAAATCATTTCTTCTTGCTCCTGATGTTCTTTGGCTTAGGCAATGCTTATTTAGGTCAGTTCCCCTTATTGCTTCTTTCTCCCTCTGAAAATAGGGTCTATAAAACAACTGGTTGCTTAACTGCCTTCGGCAATGTTGGTTCTTTCTAACTGGATTTGTTATTGCACTTGTTTCGCTTTGGCAACAGTTGTTCATATTGGTTTATAACAATATTGCCCCTCGTGTTTTTGGCAGTTATTCTGACCTTCAAAAACACAATGACACTTGGCTGGCCTGTTCGCCAAATTTTTGTACTGCTACTTTCTCTACTTCATATAAGCTTGGTATTTAGAATAGTTATCTTTCACCTTCACATTAGTTTGACATACATAACACTTGTATGTCTGCGAATTCTGTCTTCTTTCATTCTTTTGATATTCAAAACTCCTGGGCTTGGTCAGCGGGAGGTTAGAGCGCTTCAGGGTCACAGTATACTAGTGAACTCACCGGGTTTGGCTTGCACGTCCGCTTGCTCCACTGCCTTCATTGTTATCTGCTTCTTCTGCTCCATGCAGCATGGAAAACTGCTTCGCTGTGTTTTCCCCAGCCTGCGCTGGTCACAAAAAGAGCATACCTTGCACCAAAGGCTTGCTGGTGCTCGCCTGCCACCTGAGCCTACTTTCTTGTGGGGAAAGCTTCTCAACTTCACGCTTCCCACCGCACGACCTCAGCAACCCCGATCTTCTGGGGGAAAAGCTTTCACAAATAACGCTTCCCACTGCACGACCTCCGCAAACAAGGTCTCTAAAGGAAAAGACCCACTCAGAGCCGGCTTCCGTACTGCAAACTATGGTGGCTCCGGGGTCTCTGCTCTCCTTCAGCTGCAACTTCCAGGTGGAGTCATGGCAATCAGTCCCCCTTCCACTACTGGTCTCCTTGGCTTGCACCTGACTGGGCATTTTCTGTCTTTTAGTTTCCATCAGGTGTGGGTAATTAACCTTATTAGCCTGCAATTTACAATCCCGGGCCTCTGGATCCCTCTTCTTCATCCCAGTACTTTTGTAATTGTGGGACTTGAACATTATAAAAGAAGGAAGATCTTAGGAGATCAATGTCCTATACCTTTTTGGCTTTAATTTTACCATTTCACATTGAGAAGAAATCAGTGGTGATTGGTGGTTTAAAGAAACACTTCTCTCTGGCTAGAAAAGAAACGACTCAGGGACATATGCATGCATCATGGGCTGAGATGCCATTTAGTGCGTAGATAGCCCCAGCTGATCAGATGGGCCTTCTTGATCATTAATGGCAGATAATGGTTGTGTAGTCTTGGTCACAGATGGCCTTAAGAACACTCCATTTCCAAGAGATGGCTCAAGGGCTTTCATTTAATTTTTCTTCAGGGTGTTAAGGACATCCCTCTTTTCCTCGTCTAGGTGTAGCAGTGTCCCCCCTCCCCACCCCCTAGCCAAGGCGTCCGTAGCTGTGGCTTAGTAGATCCTGTTTGTTAACTCTTACTGTCTAATATCTAGCTGTCTACTTGTGAAGGCCTAAAGGCAAATTCACCTTATCTACCTAAGGCTCCCTCAAGGAATTCCGAAGCATGGCTTACTCTAGCACCAGATTAGCTCCGATGGATATAGGGGTACCTTCCAAATACACAGGCCCAACTCGGTCTTCGAACTTTCATGACCTTGTCACATCTTACAGGTACTTATTCTACCTTCTCATTACCACTTTCTGCTGGAAGTATTGTTAGTAATGCTCGGTCAGGTTGCATGTGCTATTATAGCGGCCACTTTGAATTTTAAATGTGCAGTTGTCACCGCAGTCATTTTCGATTAATTATAAAATGTGGGTGTTCTAACCCCCAATCTAACCCACCCCACCGCCTGACTGCCACCCACCACGCTCCAATTCTCTACCCCAAAAACACGGTATCACTACATATTATCCCCACCAAAAATATCGCTGTATATAGGGTCATCTGGAACGGCCATTGGCAATATTTTTTGGGGGGATAGTTTTTGGGAGTGGGGGATGGAGGGGTGCCCCCCGCTCCCTTAAAAATAATACGGGGGTTGCTGGGGTGTCCCCCGCAGGTTCCATGTCTTAATATCGCTACAACAATATGGCGATATTTTTGTACGGCGATATGTTTGCGGGGATATTAACACATGGAACCAAACACACACACTATATATATATATATATATATATATATATATATGTATATATATATGTATTTTTAGAAAAATTCAGCAAAAACTACTGCGGTTAAAACTGCATGTTTAAAATGCAAATGTCCAGTGGCAACGATGAAAACAAGACATACACTGTCAAACACATTTCTTGCATTGCTATACTCTTGAGCATTAGGTATTTATTCATGAGCAATTGCTTTAAAAAGGTAAATTCGGCATCAAACCAGTTTGTGCTGTTGTTGGTACCATTTAACATGAAAGGACAGTGTCCTGGAAAGATATTTTGCTCCAACATTTTAAATATGGGTATAATGAGGAACCATATAGAGTGTATCAAGTCGACACATTTTTCTATTACCCTAAGAACTACTTGAATAGGGGAAAAACAATCCACTAGTAGACTGGAATAGCAATAGGTTTTCTTTGCTTCTTATAGCCAGGAAAATTGTGTGCCTTTATTTATTTATTGGACATTTGTATGGCACCTATAAACAAGTGTTTCCAGGCGCCACAAGACAAGTTGGGGGTCTATGGGGACTTAGGAAAAAGTTCAACAGCAAAAATTGTTATATTGGCCATGTGACAATCCTACCGTTCAAGTGCAAGACAAGGGGGAAAAAAACACGTGGGTGGGGGGATAGAGGGAGAAGTGCAGAAGTGTGGTGCCCAAAGGGAGCAGAGTGGGTAAGTGCTGGGGGGGGGGCAAGATGACACGTGCGAGGGGAAAGAGATGAGGAAGGGAGGTTAAGTGTGGTAGGCAGGGTGGACCAGGTTAAGGCTAGTCCGGAAAAGGGAGCCTGAGGGCACGTGCTCGCGTGGGATTCTGGTCGGACTGGTAGGGGGATGGTCTACCTCCTGAATGACTCCGAAGAGACCATGCCCCAGTCGCAGCGGCAGAGGGAACATCAGCACGGGAGGGGGAGAGGGAAGCAAGAGGAGAAAAGGAAGGTCTTGAGGAGTTTCCGGAACTTAAGAAGATCCAGCCCAAGTCTGAGGTGGGCTGAGAGGCTGTTCCAGAGGGAGGAACCAACCGAGGAAAGGGCTCTACCTCCCACTCTTTGCTTGGAGAAACGTTTGACCTGCAGAGCTGGAGCCAGAGTACCGAAAGACTCTGGCAGGGAGGTATTTAGGGAGGGAAAGCTGGATGTAGAGAGGTCGCAGGCCCCAGACAGCCTTGTGGATGAGCAAAGGGTCTTGAATGTTATCTTTGCCGTCACCGGGAGCTAGTGGAGAGATGTTGGGGCTGGAGAGATCCAGTACCTGGGCTTGAAGCCAAGGATAAGTCTCACAGTCCTATTCTGGGGCGAAGGGAGGAAAGAGATAAGATTTAGGAAGATGCTGTTGCAGCAGTCCAGCCTAGAGAGAACCAAGACTCTGGAGACGTTGAGCTTCTGGGAGAAGGTGAGGAGAGGTAGAATGCCCCTGAGGAGGTGGAGCTGAAAGTTGGACTACTTTGCAAAGCGATGTGTGGAGAGAAAGAGCGAGGGGAGTGAATGATCATCAAGGTTTTTTGCCGCACAAATGGGTGAGGGGAGGGGACCCAGGGAGGCTGGCCAGAGAGTGGGGCTGAAACAAGAAACAGGCATCCCACTGAGAAGGATCTCGGTCTTACTGGCAGTGAGGCTGAGATCATTGGCAGAGCACCATGCCTGAATGGCAGTCAGGTATGAGAGAGGAGGGGGAGGAGGTAGAAGATGGCAGCTTGAAGGAGAGCCGTGTGTTATCTGGATAACACTGGAAATTAGGGGAGAAGGTGGAGATCAAGTGGGCCAGAGGGGCCAGGTAGACGTTGAAGAGCCATGGCGATAGGATATACCCCTGAGGGATGCCACAGGTAGAGAGTGATGTGGAGGAGAGAAAAGGACCCATTTGCAATTGGGAGGGTCTGTTTGAAAGGAAAGAGGTCAGTCATGCCAGTGCCTGGTCTGTGATGCCAAGGGTCTCATGGAGACGATTTATGAGGATGGAGTGGTTGACTGTGTCAAAGGCAGAAGAAAGATAGAAGAGGATCAGAACAGAGAGAGTGTTTGAGCCCAGGTTACAGGACATGTTTTCACGAGTGTTCAGGAGAGCAGTTTCCATGCCTCTAGATGTACTGAAACCAGACTGGTGGTCATGGAGGCAGCCAGCTATTTCGGTGTGAAGGATAACCAGCTTCTCCATGAATTTGGCCAAAAAAGGGTGATAGGGTGATAGTTAGCCAGGCAAGAGGGGTCAGCAGACAGCTTTTTAGGAGAGGGTGAACAATGGAGTGCTTAAGGGGTTGTGTGAAGGAGCCAATGGCAAAGGAATAGTTGCAGAGGTCAGCCAAAGCTGGAGCGAGAGAGGCTGCCAAGTTGGAGTCATACCAAGAGTTGCATTTGGAGGCAGGCTTCATGTGGATCCCCGTGACAGGGGCAAGGATGGCCAGGGTGTGAGATAAGAGATGGAGGTTAGCTAGAACAGAGTCAGAAGGAGAGTCAAATGAAGGGGACGGGGAGGGATAAAGGAAGAGGCAAATGCACTGACTGACAAACACTTAATTGGTCAAATGACAGAGAAGGAGATTGGCAGTTCAGGCAGAGGCATCATCAGGGGACAGGGGAAGTCAAGGTGGGAAGATAGGAGGGAGTGGTTAGACTAGGAGACAGAGGTACTGAGAGGGTTTGAGAGTGGGATGTCTGTTGAGATGAGAGCACCCTAGGTGTTTCTAACAGAGTGGATGGAGCCAGAGGGAAGGATAGTGAGATTCGCAAAGGTCACGAAAGAGTGCAGTAGCCACATCGAGATGGATGTTAAAGTCCCCAAGGAAGGTGAATTTGGGGGAGGAGGCTAGAAGAGAGGACGACAGGTCTGCCCATTCTGAGAGAAGAGGGAGGTCGGTCTGTGGGGCCTGTAGATGGCAGCTAGAGTAAGAGAGAAGCCAGGCAAGACAGATAGCCTGCATACTAAGCTTTCAAAGGAAGAGTAGCTTTGAATGGTGATGATGGAGGTAGGAACCCACTCAGGGAAGATCAGAGCCACTCTGCCGGCAAGTTGGGAGGGCTTTGGATTGGACAGAATCTTGTAGTTCTCAGGGAGAAGAGTGTCAAAAGCAGTGACAAGCTGGCCTTGAACCATATCTCGGTGAGAGCAAGGATGTCCAGGTCAAGGTCTTCAAGAGGGAGACAGATGTCTGAGGAGTGTTTGATAGCAGAATGAGAATTGAAGGTGGCTAAATTAATCTGGTTGTCCCCTTTAAATGATTTGCGAGGGGGGCACATGGGTGGGGTGCCAGCATTTGGGGGAGGGGGAAGGTGGATGAGGGATAGAGGGGTGGCAGGAGAGGGGGGAAAGTTGGAGAGATGGAAGAGGTCTGTCAAAAAGTAGAAGGTTGGGCTCAGAGCCCTGGGCCATGATAGTGCCATTGTGATAAACATTAAAGGTGCACTTGGAGGATGCGAAGTGAGCCAACAGCACGTCCCATCTGATGCCATCAGTAATGGGTGAGGAGGAAAAAGGGAAGAGGACAGAAACCATATGCAGAGTCCATAAGTCAGAAGAAGGAACAGCAAAGAGAATGTCAGTGATAGTCTGTCTGGAGGAAGCACTGCTGTAGGTATCTGCAACGGGCAGACCAGGGTTGGAGCTCAGGAGTGCCTTTTTGAATGTCTTCCTTTCAGACTTCGTGAGTGAAGGAGGATAGGTGATGGAGATGCAACTAGAATAGATAAACCTGATTTAGACGGTTAACAATATAACATACCTAAATTGTCCACTGTTCCATTCTCACTATATGTTCTTTGCCTATTTCCTTTTCAAGACGTCTGCTGATGATTTTAATTCATCGGTCATGTGATTGTCAGACTAACCTCCTTCCTAAACTTTCTGTACCTTATGGTCAAATGTATGCAGCCACTTTTTGGTTAAGTGAGGAGATAAAAAAAAGTACCTAGTATCTACACATTTTAAGAAATGGGCTCATCCGCCTACCTTAGATCTTGCATTGGAATGCCAAAACACTAAGAAATAGTTATCCCTTTCTGTTGATCACAGCTATATTAGATTGGCTGCATCATGCTACTGGCAAACCAGTGGTATTGATGGTTCTATTGGCAAAGCCATGCATGCCTTAGAAGAAAGTGTCAATGGATTTGATTGTATACTTGACACCTTTTGAAGGCAACAATGCAATTGTAATGGTCAATGACAACTCACTAAGTAGGGGTACTTCATTCCTTTAGCAACGCTTCCTACGGCTCTGCAAGTTGCGGTGCTTCTTTTGAGGGAAACAGTTAAACTTCATGTACTACTTTCATGCACTTGTATCTGACAGGGATGTACAATTCATCTCAATTTTTTTCGGAATTCATTGCTGAAAGCTACAGTACTGGCGTCACTTATTTTCCTTTAAGCAGAAGTTGGATGGGCAAACGTACCCGCCTCCCACCGCCCCCACCTGCGCCCCCCCAACTGAACAAGATCTACGCTGCTTCGTGACTTAACAACAAAACCCTTGGTCCTCATGGCTGCATACAGTGAATTCATGTACAACGATTTGCACCACTTCTGAACTCATTCTTCTCAATTATTTTGTTCTTATGTGTTACTCCTGCACCCATTATCCCCCATGATGAACAGCAATCCCTACCTGGGCAGATAAAATAATTATTTCACTTGTGCAGGCAGTGTAGCGTGCAGAAATCTTTCACCTTCATCATGAGTCCGCAATAAACAATACGCTGATGCCAAACGTGCAGTGGAAACCGGTTATGCCCTTGGTGATCATTACACGTTGTTTACCAAAGATTTTCAGACACCAGGGCTCACTGGAAGTTGCATCAGTTATTCACGCCTCTGTTTGTGGACGGGTTGGGTCTCGTCTTTTCGCTTAGGTCCTCCCCTCTGTTGTTCAAGGATGGTGCAATGGAATACGAATTCGATTTTGGATCCCAATTTCTTTTTCGGGGGTTTGCATCAGCGTTGGGTGCATAATCATGGTCGTGCAGAACATTCTTGGAAGGCTATCTTGCAGGTCCATACATCACGCTCAGTTTCTGTTTTCAGTTGTCATTTTCCTTTTAGGTCAAGGCCTTGCACCCTCTCTGACTGTTGCGAGGTTGGGAAAGGGGGATGTCAATTTTTCAGTTTTATTTGAGGGGACTCCCCAATCCCCTTTTATGTATTCCCTATACACAACTCCACCCAACCCCTTCTATGGCCCCCCCTTCACCCCATATTATTCGAGGATTTTTTTCGGCAATGTTTTTTCGGATAGAAATGCTGCAAAAAAAAAAAAGCGGGCGATGAATGAAAGTCGTACCAATTGTTTTGAGTGTGCAAAGTTCCTCTACCTATCCCAGACAATGGCTTGCCTAACCCTCAACAACATGACCCCTTTTAATGTGAAATGTTCTCACACGATGCTTAGTTGTCAGGCTTCAATCCATCTTAAAATGTAGGAGTTCGAAGGAGCCTTCCCGGGCCCAAAAGATTCAAATAAAACAAACAGTTGACCTCTCGTACCGAATGACTTAGTGCGTGCCACATAGTACTTAAGGGCACGCACTACACCCAGCCGACGCAGTGTTCGCACCGCAGGAGATGTCAGTGTGCCAAACAATATGGGCAAAACCACCTAATGATTGAGATGGAAAGAGGACGGCACCTTCCTCATAAAGGTCGGTAGTACGTAGAATAGCCTTGTCCTTGTGAAACATCAAATAGGGTGGTTTGGAGGAAAACGCCTGCATCCCTCCCACTTGCCTGGCCGATGTTATGGCCACCAAGAATGCAGTTTTTCAGGAAAGATGCTTAATGGATTATTGGTGCATAGGCTTGAAAGGCAGCCTCATGAGCCTTGCGAGTAGCACATTTAGCTCCCACGCTGGTGCCGGGCAACGGACAGGTGCAAAAGACCGGAACAACCCACACAAGAACTCCTTCACCAGCCGGTGGGACCACAGGCATGGCACCCCTGCAGAGCTGTTGTGCCTGGAGATCGTCGCCAGGTGCACCTTAATCGGAGAATGCCTCCAGGCAGACTGAGACAGGGACAACAGATAAGGCAACAGATCTTCTGGCCGGATGGTCTGAGATCGCAGCTAATGGTTACTGCACCAAACTTGAAAATGTTACCACTTGCTCTAGTAGCATTTCAAGGAGGACGGAGCTCTCACCCGGGCCAGGACCTTCTGGCAGTCCCATGGAAGGGACAAAGCTCGAATTCTAAGAACACAGGAGTCAGGCCGTCAGATTGAGTGATGCTGGGTCATGGTGCACCACTGCCCCTTGGTTCCTGGACAGGAGCGACTGGTGTGGGTGCAGCTTGATTGGTGCGGCTGGCGAGAGGGCGAGGATATCGGAGTACCAATACCTGTATCGGCCATGCAGCAGCCACTAGTATCAGTTTGCACCAATATAGTCTAAAGGTGTGCAAAACTCGAGGCACCAGAGGAATTGGGGGAAATGCATACAGAAACCTCCCCTCCCATAGAAATGCAAAGGCGTCCCTAAAGCTCTCTGGATGGGGGAAGTGGCTGGCAAAGGTTTTGCATTGACCCTTGTCATAGGTGGCAAAAAGGTCTATCTCCGCAGTTCCCCATGTTTGAAACAGGTGAAGTTGATCCTTGTGCAGCTCCCACTCGTGGCAATAGCACAACTCCCTGCTGAAGGAGTCTGCCAGAGTGTTCTGAATTCTAATCAGATGAAGGGGAATGAGAAACATGTCATGCTGTAGACCCCAATGCCAGAGGGCTTGGTCCTCTCTGGAAAGCTGTGGGGACCTTGTTCCTCCTGGTTTGCGGAAATAAAACGTTGATGTTGTGTTGTCAGTGTAAATCCGAATCACTTTCCCCGCCAGGAGGGGAGGAAAGACTTCAGGGCCCAGAAGATTGCATGCAGCTCCAGCAGGTTGATATGCTGGCTCTCTTCCACCTCAGACCAAAGGCCTCTAGTGTGTTGGCCCCAACAGTGGGCACCTCATCCTTCCAGTGAAGCATCTGTCATGACAGTGGCTTGATGGTCCAGCAAAGGGGTGCTTTGCACCAGATGTTCCCTCACCAACCACAGCAAAGGCTCTGCCTGAAAACATGTGTCAGAACAATGCAGTCATCTCTGGACCCTGAGGCTTTTATCCAACAGGCATCCAGGAATTCCTGCACCAGCCTCATGTGTAACCGGCAGTGGGTGATTAACGGGATGCACAATGACAACATCCCCAGCACAGATTTGTAATTGCGGACTGGGGTCACCTGGGCACTGCTGAGACAGCGCAGCTTTTCCAGCTACTCTCTCATCTGAGGGCCTGGAGGTGCAGGTTTGGGTGTCGAGTCCTGCTCCCACATAGAGTGCCTGTTATGATGGAACCAGGCCCGACTTTGGGACATTTATGGAGAAAGCCAGTTGCTGTAGACACTGGGCGGTCACTGCTGTATTGGTTTTTGGCAGTGAGTAGGAAGCTGCACAGCCATCCCAAGGTTAGTGTACAATGCCCAGGGACGAGCTGCCAATGCGGAACTGTGCTGGTCTGGGTATCAGCGGTGTTTGCCACGATGGCAGATGAGATCTTCGTTGACATAGCATTCGTGGTCTGTGCCGGCGACAGTCTCGTTGGCAGGGTACCAGTGGATTGCATAGACTCCTTTGGAGTAGACGACCTGGAGGGAAGCTTGCGTACTCGCCACCAATTTTGAAGATGACGTTGATGGGGTAACTTTTGCAGCCGAAGACAAAGAGTGGCCGCCAGACTTAGACATTGATTTGGCCACATCCTTGGGGGATAGAAAGGGCCTAGACTCTCCTTCCCTGCAGACACCCCCTGGGCACTGACCTTTGGTAAAGACCGGCCCTTGTGCGAGGATCTGGGCATGGCAGCAGAGGTTTCTTTATGCCTCTTTTTGCTGATGGCGTGGACCTCATGCGATCTGGACCTCTTACTAGAGGTGGTTCGCTGGGCCATCCTGAAATGCCCTAATGAGGCATGGCTTCATACAGACGTGGAGTCAGAGGCCCCACCGGTGTCCTCAAGCCACTAGGCAAGAGGACGATCCCTCAGCGTCTTTTAGAGAATGACTGGCAGATTTTGCAGTCTTGGATGACATGATGCAAATGAAGGCAGTCGTGCTGATCCTCCACGTCGACATTTTTCAGTCCAGCAGGCACAGGCCTTGAACAGGCTCTTCCTCGTGGATTTGGCCATGATGTAGGCTAAACTGAGCTGATGTAACTTCGTCGAACATTACCGGCAGCAGGAACGGTCCACGGATCTAGCACCTTCACCGCACATGCCGGTCGTCGAGAAGACATCTAAAAAGATGAATCTTTCATCGAAATGATGTTAAAAGTCAGAATTATTCAAAGATAAGTTGGAGATAATATTTGAGGACTCCTTACACTAACGCACAGTAAAACATCTGATGATGGCCGACAACAGAGGAGTTAAGAGAGGTGTTGGCTCTGGGTAATATCACCGAAAATAACTGTATTGGAGCACAAAAGTGACTGGACGCTTTTCAGTTTAAGTTTAAACTGCTCGATGTTACTGAGAATTTCCAGCCTGACCGGGGAATATTCGCAGCATGTGAATCTATGAAAGATCCAATGCTGCAGAACTACTGTTTACATCCCAACAGATGAAAAAAGATGAAACCCAGTTCAGGACCTTAATCAGTCATTTCAAAAAGGCACTGACCATTGAAAATGCAGAAGATCAGTCCAAAAGGATCAGGAAAGAGACTACAGCCTTTAAACTCAAGCCTCACACCATCCAAAATACGTGTAATTACTGACTCAGCAATGCATTTGAAGCAGGACTAAACTTTAGTTGGAAATGAAATACCACCCCTTTTCTGAGACAATAGCTGTATGGTAAATGCCATTAAAGTGTACATTTACACTAGGTTTGGTGTGACCAACGTCCTCAGGGCTTTGAAATCATGAGAAAAAGGCACAGGAGAAGAAAGGGTAATATTCAAGTTAGCCATTCTTAGTACTTGGGAGGCAAATACAAGGCTAGGAAGAACAATGGTATCAAGGGAAAAGAGTCCATTAAAGGTTCCTATGATTTATGCTTTAGCGAACATTAAAGCAATATGCCCCGAGCGGCGGGGGCATTACCGACTCAGGTAATGCCCTGGGGCCCATAGTTATAGGCCCTGCGGCGTTTAAAAAAAAAACGAACAAAAAAAAGACAAAGAAAATGGCCGCCAGGAAAGGGAAAACGGAGTCAGTTTTCCCTTTCAATGGCAGCCATCGGGAGCGGACGCGCTGGAAACAGAAGCGTTTCCAGCGCGTCCGCTCCCGAAAAAAAATAAGGTAAGTGCAGTTGGGAGGGGAAAAAAAAAAAAAAAAAAACGTACCTGGGTCTCCGCCGGGGGACGATGGCAGCCTCCAGCCGTGTGGAGGCTCGCAGCGGGGATGGTGCTGCTCCGAGTCTCCACACGGCAGGAGGCCGCCATTGTCCCCCACCGGGGACTAGGGGATAGAAGTTAAGTGGGGTGGGGAGGGCAGGGAGGAGAGAGGGAAGGGAAAGCAAAAAAAATGCTTACCCGAGTCCCCGGCGGGGGGCGAAGGCAGCCTCTCAGCCGTGGGGAGGCTCGGAGCAGGGATGGCCCCGCTTCAAGCCTCCTCATTGGCTGAGGGGCTGCCACGCCCCCCGCTAAGGACCCGGCGAGAGCCAATCAGAATGCGTGTTGCATTCTGCTCGACTCTCGCCGGATACTAATGAGGTAAATGAGCCGGTGTGAGTTGAATCTTCAAGTGCAATTTCTTCACTCGTTGGCTCCTCTGTATTAGAGATCATCACTAGATGGAAGAGGGATTGCAATTAGCTGATTTCTGTGTTTAGAGAAGGTATTCAATCTTAACGGCTTGTTAGAACAACTCAAGCATGTTTTACACTTCAGGTGGTTAGGTTCCAGTATTATCTCTACGAGGGGATTATTTCAGTATTAGGCGTCCACCACAGCTGGAGTAACACCTCTGTGTCATTGTCTATTGAAGGTCAGTGTGTGAAGATTATTGTTAGTTGATGGAGCTGCGACAAAGTCCTCTGCCTAACCTTGAGGATAGATAGTGGAATGGTAAAAGAGGCAAGGGGCCACCCCAAGCTAGTGTATACTGGATCCAAAGGAGGTATGAAGGGTTTCACTGGACCACCACACCTACAACTTTGCATGGGGGCAGTCTGCTAGGCATGCAATAGGCTTGCATTACAGACAAACGGGGATATGCAGGGCACCTTGGCTATCAGAATAGAGTTTTTGTTGGGGCGGAAAGAGTAATGAGACATTGCAAACGCTATAAGAAGAATAGGGTTGAGGGCAATGTACTCTACTACAGGATGGCAGCCAAGGTCTACAAAGAGAACCAACAAAAGAAGTATGCTTGATTAGGAGACAGATTTAGGGAGGAGGGCCCAGGCTCTCAATGCCCAAAAGTGTCTCCCCTTGGGGCCCATATGGGTTTTCAGGTTCCGGTCCGACCGTCTCTCTGTATGCCACCCCTCTGAAGGCTAAAATTGCCTCTGAATTCCATAAAGGACTGTTAACTGTCCCATAAATGGTCACTCTCCCTCTCATTTTAATGGTCCCCCGCTTTGTATATCCTCAACATTATAGACGTCCTCCCACCCACATCCATCTTTCTCCGGTGTGTCCTTCGGTAGGGGAAGAGAGACCACTGTGTCTGCTTGCCAGTATGGGCGCACTGCGGGACAAGAGTTTCTTGCTTCTGTTCTGTCCCTGGCTGGGGACTAAAGTATTTCGAATTCTGCTTCACAAAGGAACTCTGCTGTGCTGACCATGCTGTGAAGATCCATCTATTCTGGGCTCAGGTAAGGGTGGAGCTTGTTGGGCTACAAAGAACTGAAGTAGTTAGGGTTTGGGTTCTGCTCAGCTATCTGCAATTATTGGCCTTTCAGTACTGCAACACTGCCTCGAAGACTAGTTTCATCTTCTTTCTTCCTGATTCAACAGCTTACCAGACTACCAGTGGAATCAGGCCGAAGGTACACATAAAAGATTGCTTGCTTTCCAAAAAGGTGTAGGGTATCCTCCAACTGGCCACTATGTACTAGCTCTGTCCCTTATCCCTTTTAGATAGCCAGATCGGAGCGACTTAGTGAGACAATGGTCAAGACAGATTGTGCCCGCCCGATTGTTCCAGCCCTTACCTCCCCTGGGAATCCCCAGAGTTGGACGAGGGCTTACCATGCCCCCACTTCACCTGGAATTCTCAAGGGAAGTGGCTGGATTTGCTTCTGTCCTAGTCTGCTGCATTTCTGCTGGTTAGAGATCATGTCACAGTTGGGGATATTGAATCCTGATTCGCTAATACTAGTGGGCAGGAACCCAAAGGGGACAGCCCCAGGAAGGTTCACACACTCAGTGACGACAGAATAAGGCAGGAATCCCAAGAGAAAAGACATTACGACATGTGCCTGCACCATGCCCATGCTGAAGTGCAGGACACTGAAAGGGGCAATTCCAAGGGCACCAGTACTGAGAGGAAACTTCCCCAAAGGCAAACATTCCATATGGTAAATCGTTCCAAAGAGCTAATGAAAGCGGGTATTCTCCACAATTATAATAAAATAACCAAATAAGAGACACTAATGGACATACCCCAGTAGGGAATGAGACCAGGACCAAGTGCAGGTAAAGTACAAGACAATTCTTTTTATAAAGTAAAATGGGGCACGCAGAGGACTCTGCTTACTCCGAGAGCACTATGCCCAAACATCAGAAAATGCACATTATATTACAAAAACACTTCATCTATGACATGTGCTATAGGGGATACATAGAATTGTGGTCATTGGATGAAGGGGACAGGACAGTATCCACGTTGTAGGGGTGGTGCTACCGGATTGGCTTGTGTAGAACTGGTTACTTTGTGGAGCACGCGGGTCAGCTGGGCTCATCTGGGAGGGGTGCAGGGTCAGGCGATTGTGTAGATATAGACTATCTGACATTTGCCCTTGTGGCCACACATACCTTGAACATTATTTATACGCTTTGACATATAGGAATTATATAACTAGATGTTTGACCTGGACAATAAAAGTAAGACTACATGGGTCCAAGTGCCTAATCTATTCACAATAATTCATTGACACATTCATCAAATATTCTCTAAGATCTCCCGAGGGAATGCTTTATTGTTTGTTAGTATGAAGAGAATATTTTGCCACACATGGGATTAGTACTATGGGGTGAACTGGGGTGGCACACAGGCGAGGGGCATGCAACTGTTAAATCAAAAGGCTTTGGAGTGAGGGGGCTTGTAGCCTATATTTCTTTAAATGGGGTCTGTGGGTGTAAGGCAGGTTTGTGGAAACAAATGTTTTTTTCAGGACCAGGCTCCGGCCCGGTCAATCACAGGGCAGTGATGTAAAAGGGAAGGCGAGAGATACAGTGTTTAGTTTGATACTTCTTGAGCCCAGGCTTCCGTGAGAACAGTACAGCCGCGGAGAAGGAAGAGGGGAGGAGGTCGGGGTTGGCTTGCTGACTGTGCACGAACCCTGAAGGGGAGAGATGCAGGCTGGCTCCTAACATTTCAAGTGTGGTCTAAAATAAAATGGAGTCAGTAACTAACCAAAATGGAGTCTCGTGGCCTACAGGCCATACACATTTATGGGTCATTCAATGGGTATTGCACACCTTGGCCAGAGGCGCGTTGTCCCACGGAATGAGCATATCACATGCACTTACATGGGAAAGAAGGGGGGCCTGGGAGACCCTTCCTCCCTTACGTTCCCCCCTTTCGTTACTTAAGTAACGAATAATGTAAGTCTTCCAGATTGTCTCCTTTCGGTGACCTCTGCCTCCGCCTCATCCCAAGCCGGAGTTCCCTTTCTTGGCATCCATGCCCGACACACTGCCCTCAAACTTTCCCCTGCTCATGCGTATTCATCTGGGTACAGGTCATAAATACAACCCCCACCCCTCTTGATCTACCCATACTTCATACCATTCCAATTCCCGGGGCTCCTTAATTGTAGTGTTGCATAATGGGTCCTCAATGTACCCAGTGTTGTATATTGCTGTCATTCATTTTTTGGGTTCTGAGTCTTCTCCTGTTGGCACCTGGGTTCGTGTGTCATCTGCACTACTCCTGCTGCGTTATCCATTGTCACCATCTTCATTGCACTGTTAGGGTATATTTTTTGCACAGCACCTGAGACCCAGTTGGCACACACAAAAAAATAAAGAGAAAAAAGATAATGATGGGTATCAGTAGCTTCACCGTCATTCCAAGCCATGTCGGGACCCACTTGAACAGGTTATCGAACCATGTGCTGGGCTGCACTCCTCCTTCCTGCTTCAACCTTTCATCGAGGTTGTGCACTGCTGCCATCATATGTGAAAATGCTCCATTGTCCGCGTCGGCATACGGTGCGAAAGTGCAACATGCGCTCCCGATTTTTCGGCAAACACAGCCATCCATTGCAATTAGTAGGTCCAAGACATAGCGGTTTTGCATCGTCATCAGTCGCAGGGCTCTCAGCTCTACCTTGATAACATTAAATCCTTCTTCTGTGTCGTTTGCCAGTTGGATGAGCTCACACCGGGTTATTTGCAACAATTTTGCGTTTGCACAAGCTTGGAAGCTTGGGACAAGGGACGCGAAAAAAGTCTCTGCTGATGTGAAGAGTTTAAACTTGTCATGGACTTCTGCCAAAAGTTCAGAGGATGCAGTGGAGATCTAGATTGATGATCGCCGCTTCCGGGATACTGTGCTCTGCAGCTGCTCTTTGGATAAAATGTCATACGCAGGGGGTTCTTCATTTGTTGTTGAGAGGGGCGCCTGGGACATATTTGCTGGCACCCTCTCCCCTTGGATGTGGCTTTCCGGTATTACATCAGGGCTGAGTGCAGCATTGCCAGGGCGCAGGTGCCCCTCCATGACTGTGGAAGGTGCAAATACACCTGTTTGCCACACACCCAGTAAGGGTCCATTAATGCTGCCGTTCCTTTTTTCATATCTGGAATTATGACAATTTTACCACAGTTCTTGTTTGTGCCCAGAGGCCCTTTTCCCTCTCCATGGAAGCACAGTTAGTAGTTTATTTCGCGTTGCACCTTGATCTGTTTCTCGAGAGCTGTAACCCATGTTAGTTTGGCGATGTGCTGAGACCAAATTGGAGTGCATGTTTTTTCGATCCATTGTAGCTTCTCGTCTGACAGTCTTCGCAGCACCTCCGCCTTGTACGTTATTTGCTCTTCATGCCATTTGTTGTCAGAAAACATTGTCCCATGGATCGTGAAAAAAGGCTCCTTGAGACATATTACTCCTTGTGGCTTGTTGTAGCAAGTTTTCTCATTTTGCCGCATTTGTAAAGTAACAGTGTGCGCTTAGAAGGTGCTCTTAATTCGACACAGTGCAAGATGAAGCAGACATTGGGATTTCACAATAGGCGCCTTTTGGAGTAACAATACTTAAGGTGTTCCAGAGGCGTGGGGTATCAAAGAGCACACATAGCTGCTTTCATTTGTTGTCTGCATACCACTTGTTGGACTGGTGTGGGTGCCGTGGATCTTCTATTGTGTCTAAACCAAGACCGTGATACTCATCATACCTCTTCCGCCCCGCCCCCCTTTTTTGCCGTCTGCTCCCGCCTAGACCATCTTGGATCTCTACTAATTCCTGGTATTGGATTGGAAATATCCCTGTAATCACCGCCGTCCCCCACCCATCATTCTGTTGCCCACCCACCTTGTCCCTCCCCAGGGCAGATGTCTGCATTTCATCATTTACGTAATCACTGTCTGAGGTAGTCTGTGTGGTTGTGTAGGTGTCGTCATACGACAATGTGTGCGCATCGGGATTGGGGTCATTCATGTCATATACGTTGAATTCATGTTTATAATCAGCTATGGAATAGTTCAACAGTGGGGCTCTAACAGTTATATTCTTGTACACGGTGGTGAGGTTTGTAGGGGTATTGTGAGCCCATGTTAGCTTAAAAACATCCCATATCAGGTGGGAACCTCCTTGTATTAGTTTCACTCCTCCTCCCCCTCTTTTATATCTATTGAGATAAAAGAAATTGCCCAGTATAGTACCAAGCCAAACAATAGTGAGAAAAACAAAATCACAGTAAAACCAATCCCACACTCATAGGAGTACATTCTAGAGCTACTTATAGTTCTCCTATTACTATCTACTGTAGAGTCGCTGGCATAGAGGGCCCTCCTTTCTGCCATTTCTGGGCCTACAGAGTGAGATACAATTGGGTTAAGTCCACATGCACATAACTTCAATTTTCATTTACTTTTCACAAACACATTCTGTTTATTTAATTACTTATATTGCATGAATCAGAGGAAATGGCACTAGGAAAAATTATCTAGTAGAAAGGAGAGAAAAAAGTAATAGAGGGGTACAAGAGACCACCGTGAGAGAAGAGCGAGAAACAATTTAGAAACGTGTAAATTATTCAATTGCTGCATATTTGTATTTAGCATGTTATGTCAATCTTATTCTACTTTATACACAAAGTGTCTTCGTTTATTATTTACACCTTTTTTCTTATGTCTTTACCTCTCACTCTTTCTTGTTTCATCATCTGTACTTTTTTTTGTTGTTGCTGTAACACCATATTCTTCATATCTTTGCAGTTATGTTTGCATTGTTCCTTCCTGAACATTTTCTCCCTCCTCAGCTGTAACACTATTATGTGCCTTACACACGTCGGACAAATGAATCCAATATTTTAGCCCCTTCATCATCACCGCTGTGGGTGTACAGTATATTACTTCGTAGGGGCAGTGAAATCTCGGAGCATTCCATCGTCTCACAAAACTGCATACATACACTGTCTCCCCAGGCATCAGCTGAACATTTGAGCTATCATTTGCTGTAGATACTGTGTCACTTTCCGTGTCTCGAGTGAATGGTGGCGCTTTTTGCTTTGCAATTATTCTTGCTGCTCTTGTTAGTTTTCTTAAGTACTCTTGGAACTCCTCGCCCAATACTGTGGCTGCTCTGTGTGCATCTGACATTCTTCTTAGGGGTGACAGTGGTGTATGCATGCGTCTTCCTATCACTATTTCGTGGGGTGACAAGTGGTTGTCTTTGCTGGGCTGATTTCTTAATTCAAAAAGTGCCAACGGCAAACAGTACACCCAGTTCTTTTTTAGGGTGTGACACAATTTAGACAATCTGCTCTTAAGGATGCCGTAGATTTTGTTCTACAACGCCGTTTGCTTGGAGGTGATAAATAGAGCATAATTTGTGTGTGATCCCCAACATAGCAGTTACTGCTTTGAACAAATCATTGACGAAATGCGTTCCGTTGTCGGAGCGTATAGCGTCACAGATCCCCCATCGGGGAAACACCTCTCTTACTAAAGATTTTGCTGCACATTTCGCATCCGGGTGAGTGCAGGGTCCTGCTTCCACCCAATGGGAAACGGGGCAGACCACCACAATCAAATATCGTGCTCCATTACACCTCTCTCCCATGTCTGCATAGTCCATATGCAATTCACTGAATGGTCCAATGGGGCGGGGCAGTCTTCCTCTCAGTGTTTTCAAAGTAATTCCTGAATTATAAGTTTGACACGTTGTACATTCTAGCACCAATTTTGCCACGTGCTCCTGCAAGCCTGGCACAAACCAATTTTCTTGAATGTCTGCTGCAATGTGCTGTTTTGCTGTATGCACAGGGAAGTGCAATTGTTGGAATGCCACCTGTAATAATTCTACTGGCATCACTACTTTACCTGTGCAATTTTGTCACCAAAGGAGGTCAGTGGGTGATTGCATGCATCCTCTTTTTGCCCATAATTCTTTTTCTTCCACTGGTGTTCTTTTTTGTAAATCAATAATCTGTGTCACTGACATTGAATTGTACCCTTCCCTCTTTCTTCCTCTACGTTTCCTTTCATTATGTACTCTCCTTGTGGTGCCACCTCTTTGACAGCAGCATCTGCTTCCGCATTGCCTAAAGAGATGACATCATTGTTGTTTGTGTGGGTTTGGCATTTAACGAGGACCACTATTGTTGGCTCTGTCAATGCCTATTAGTTCCTTTAAAAGCTCGGCATGTTACACTGGGGTCCCATCTGCTCTTCTGAACCCTCTCCTCCCCCAACGTGACAATCCTCCATGTACTGTGGTGGTCATATAGGCTGAGTCTGTGTAAATGGTAACTGCCCATCCTTTTGCTGTGTAGAGTGCCTTAATTAGTGCTACCAGCTCTGCCGCGTGTTCTGAGAAGTGTTGTGGTAATCTTTTTTGTACTATTGTCTCATAGTTCACATCTTCCATTCTTACCACTGTTGCGCCTAGATGTTTTTCCCCGGTCTCTGAATTTATTGATGCTGATCTGTCCACAAAGTATACTTCCCCTTCCTCTAGGGCATTCTTGTTTGCTTTAGGCATGTCATCCTCCTCCCCTTGGTATGTGGTGAAATCGTGTCTTTGCATATCTTCTACAGTCCAATCTTCAGTAAGAAAAGTGGCTGGGTTCACGGTCCTACACCTCACTATGTGTATGTTTGCGCTAGATAGAATGATCTCATAGGTGGTTGCTCTCTGTGTTGTCAGGGTTGATTTTGCTCTTTCAAGTATGGCAAACAGTGAGTGCTCAACGAACAGGGTCACTGAGCATCACATTACAAAGGTGGCGCTTTTCTCAATCGCGAACGCTGCGGTTGCAAGAGCCTGTTTGCATGCGAAGTGTCCTTGCACTACTGTGTCAAGTGTTCCGTTGTAGTATGCTAGAGACTTGTGCCCTAGGGAAGTTTTCTGTGTCAGCACTGCTGTCATCAATGTTCCATTACTGCGTGAGAACAAGTAGAACTCACAATCATAATCAGGTGTTGCTAGGACGGGTGCTGTTGAAATCAATTCTTTTAATGTGTCAAACGCTGTGCTCATTGCTGAAGTCCACACCAGCGTTGTGTTTTCTCTCTGCGCCTCTTTTAGTGCATGCAATAAGGGTTTTGTGTATGCCGCATAATCGAATATCCAGTGGTTGCAATAACTGCACATGCCCAGATTTGTTTGCATCTCCTTAACTGTGTCTGGTTTGCTTAATGCCCGCACCGCTGCTGCTCTGTCAGGTATTATTCATTTGCCATACTTTGATATGAACTGTCCTAAATACAACACTTCTGTTAGGCAGTATTGTAATTTATGTTCGTCTACTTTGTACCCTTTGTGGGCCAGCAGTATGAGCAATTTTATTGAATCATGTGTGCACTCATTCTCTCCACAAATTAACAAATCTACATATTGAATAATGGTGCTCTTTGTGTCAATGTTTCCGAGCTCTTCATGCAATATCCTGTTGAAAATACTTGGGCTTTCACAATATCCTGGGGCAATCTACAGTGCTCATACCTTTTTCCTCCAAGGGTAAATGCTGTTAAATATTGCGACTCTGCGTCCAGTGGTACCGAGAAAAATTTGTTTTTCAAGTCAATCACGGTGAAGCATGTCACTGCCTTTGGAATGCTTCACAAAATGGACATAAGGTTTGGGACAAGCGGACATTCTTTTTGTAGGACGTCATTGAGAGGCCTCAAGTCCTGTATCATCCTCCAAACCCCACCCTTCTCTTTTTTGATCGGATAAATGCAAGTATTACATGGTGGATTTGAGGGTACAATGATCCCTTGCTCTAATAGGGCTTGTATTGTTTCCTTTATCCCCTCCTCTACCTCTCTGGATAGTGGGTACTGCTTTACACGGGGTAGTATTGCACCGGGTTCAAGCTTAATCTTAATGGGCGTCACTTCCTGTAGTAGGCCCACATCAAGGGGCCCTGTTGTCCATAATATTGCATGTTGCATGTCTTCATCAAAGTATGGCGGTGGCGCACGGACAATGGCCATGAGGGGTGTTGTCACTTGTCTATGTTGTATCATTACTTCACATGGGATGGACATTTCCATTATTATTTCTCCATAAGTGTCATTGTCAGTGAACAGCTCCTCGTCTGATATTTCGCACAGCGCTATATTGGGGTCTATACACAGCACTGTCCGCCACTCACACCCAGGCATGTCCATTCCTATTACTGCAATTCTACATGCGGATACTTGTACACTGTGCAAGTCTATGGACACTGTCGACTCTGGCACCACCTCTGGTGTAGCTACGGGGCAAAATACAAATTCTGATGGTACTCGCCACTCTTGGTGTGTTATCTCGGGTACCACCCTTGCCAGTACCTGTATCCCTTGCACGAACATGTCTGGGTCAACGGGTATCCCGCGTGTTGTCAGTTCATTAGCTTGTGTGTGTATAAGCAACATGGCCCTCGTGGCACATATCCCTCGTGTTGAACACACTATGCCTCTTCCCGTAAAGGATATTGTCATATTAAGCTTGCTGAGGGGGTTCCTTCCCAACAAATGTATGAGGGCGAGTCTTCGTAATACAACAGGGGTGCTCGCAGTCTTTCCCCCCCAATGTTACATCTAAATTTTCTGTGTATGGAACCTCAACCACCGCCCCAGAAAATCCCTGCGTCTCAATTTTTCTATTTGAATCCACCATAAAGATGAATTGTTTCCCAACTACGCCCCCACCAGTGGTCCTCTTCTGCGCGAAGGGTCTTTGATGGTACTGGACACGCAAGTGCTTTCTGTGGACTGTCCTATTCTGGGTATCTCATTGTATCATGGTTGTTGAAAACATTGTCTCCCACTACTGCTGTCCCCCTAAAGGGTGCCGGCGCTCCGTTCGCAGTGGCGGAAAATGGGTTACTGCCTGTATGTGTTAAGTGGTTCTGTGATTGGGGGTGTTGCTGCGCGCTTTGTGGGGGTGCTCTTTGTTCATATGCATACCGGGGATCTGCTTGTTCTTCTCGTCTAAATCCACTCATAGGCAGGCCATAGGGGCTGCTGGGTTATGGGTGACCGCACTGGTGCTCGTTCTGGTAGGGTGCCATAGGGCGACTACGACATTCTCTCGAGAACTAACCCCACCTCCCACAATTCCAACATTTTCCTTGCCCTCCTCCTCTGGGTCCTTGTCCTCCGAATCCCTCTCTTGACCTCCTGTACCCACCTCTTCCTCCTCTTCTGTCCCTTCCTTGACATTGTGGCCCACCATACTGTTCCTCGCCGGCCCATTGCTCCTGTCCATTTGCTGCCATTCATGACTGTATTGCTACTCCCAGTCTACCAACTGCTCTGCAGGGATGGCGGCAGCTATTGCTGTGACCTTCACCAATTTTGTTTGTACCAATTTGGCTTCATCCGCCAACCTTTTCTACACCATCTCTCTTTCCCTCTCTTTGATCCTTCTACAGTAGTGTACTATGGTGGTCTGTATCTCGGGCCAGCCCTTGGCGTCTATCCCAGCTATTTTATCCAGTGCCTTCTGTACTTCCTTTGGGAGGCCTCTCTTGATTATGAAGTGGGAAAGGGAGGTGGATTGGTCCCAAACCGTGCCCGTCTCTGCTCTCCACATATCCTGCACCCGGAGAATGTAAGCTGATGCATCCTCATCCTTGCCCATAGTACACCGCATTACTGATTGTAAATCAGAAGTATCCGGGAATGTGTCCCTCAATGCGTCCCATACTCGGGCCCATACTGTGTTGAATGATGCCCCATCATGGCGGTCGCAATCTAACGTGACCCCCAGGAATCCTGCCTTCGCCCACACTTGTTTGGTCCCCTACTGCAGAGACCAGCAAACTCTTACCATCTCCAATGGCTAGGCGGACCCTGGCAGTGTTTTTCTCAAATGCATTTATTCACTTGCTCGCTCCCCTTGCCAACGTCTTCAATAAGTTTGCCTTATCCATTTGTGCCCACGGGACATAATGTGGTCTTCCTGCACCTTTGTGTATCAATGGCATCTGTAACTTGCCCTTCCCTCTTCCCATACTCACCTTTCCTCCGTTCTTTCTCGTTACTGGCCCCTTTCCTCTTCTATTTATTAATCTTCCCTGCCATCCCTCCTCTATTCCATCCTTGCCGGGTGATGAGGCCATGAACAGGGACGCTCTCCCCCCCCCCCAACCCCTAAAGCCCCACCTACTGCTTCATCTGCTTTATGTCCTTCCTCATCCTCCTTTAGATCACTCCAATATTTTTCCTCTCTTTCAGATAGCACACCCTCTTGCTCCGTACTTACCTGTAATCCTTCTTGATCTATCTGTATTATTCTAGTGGGGATGTCATTAATTCAGAATAGAATCTCTCCCTTTTTCCACTTTTCCCCCACTATTTGCTGATGAGTCAGGTGCTAGGGGTGACTGAGTTCTCTCACCCCCCTGGGTATGTGAGTTTTGTTCACATAGACCTCTGAGTCTCAGTAATTCTGTTTGCGTCATGCTTAATCGTGTTTCCAAATCTTGGGTTATCTGCCCTATCTCTATTTGAGGGATGCATGCCTGTCCAAATGAGCCTTTTGGGTCACACGGGGGTGGGGCTGAGGCTGTTGCTTGTGGCGCAGGAAAAGTGTTTGTTTTTGCCACATACATGGGGTCACTGTATCCTTCTGCAGGCTTTGTCAGCATTTGGCATAGTCGCACATGCTCTATTGGTTTTTCCTTATTCTCGTCTTCACCCTCATTGTCATTTGTTGCCTGGGGAGACGTACTTGGACCCTTACTCTTACTTAGGGGCACTTCTTCAAATAGTCCCCACAAGTCCAATAGCTCCCTTCTGTTTTGGAGCGTTCTGCCTTTATACTTCATAAACAAGTATGTTTCTACCATGTCTAATATTGATTTATCAAACGACCCAACTTCAGGCCATAAGTGGGGCATACCTTCCCCTTTCATTTCTGTGCACCACTGTTCATGGTATTTTTTACATTTTTTCGCTATTCCATGGTAAGCCTTGACAGATATGCATGAGCGGCCTTTCTGCTCCCACTGTACCTTAGCAACTACCAATTGTGTATATATGCAAAAGTGAATGGCCTAATGTATACTCCCACCAGGCTCAGAAAAAAACACAATGCTTCTTTTCACCAAAATAATCACAATGCTGTTCATCAAAATACCTTCTTATAGTTCAATTATTTTACTTTTTCATTGCAAAACCATATTTTAACAGAACATGGGCCAGGTGACTGTCATACGCCGTATTGGATCCTGGCGCATGTGGCCCAGGGTTCATTTACATAACTGTTGAAATCCCGTCACGTCCATTCCTACGTACATCCAGCGGTCTAGTTCTTTTCCACTCTTGGATGTACGTAGGTGCTCATAAGCCACGCCCCCCCTTTCGCACATCGCGTTGCAACCTTCTCGGTCAGCTTCCTTCGTTCGCTGCCGCTGTTGCTCTAACGCTCGTGTTTTTCTCCTCTCTCTTGCTCCGTGCCCTTATTGGAACGCATTCTTTTCTGCTTTTCCTTTACTATTTCGCCCTTTCACTGCAGCTATTTTTCCGTACGGTGCTCTGTCCGTTCGGATCCTCTTGCTCTTCCTTTGCCTCCACTGTTTACGTGCTTGGCTCCTCCCTCCTTCTCCATTCTCTGTCTTTGCTCCCATTCAGCTTGTTTTCACCCCTCCTGGTTTCCCCGCATTGTATGGGATCTATTGCTGTTGCATTGCTTATTGGGACACCAGATATTAGACCCTTCTCGAGGATTATTCTTCACAACGGAGCCCAGTTTCCAGGAGGACTCCTGTCACAGCCATTTCAAATGGGTTTTTGTATGCCTTAACCGGCTTTTTCCCCATATTTGGTCCCTCCCAGGAAAGAGGCCATGGTGGGGTGCTCTCCGCTAAGCCTTCATTGTGGCTTCCTCACGTGCGAGACACAGACCAAGAAAGAAAAAGATTACAGAGCCAGAAGAACACTCAGTCCGGAGGACAAAGATTTCAACAAGACAGGTGAGGAGGAGGAGGGGAGTTGGGACATTAAGGACACACAGAACACAGAGTCTGACAGTGACATATAACACCTAATCAGACTGACGCACCACAGATCATTTAACATGAAACACATACGTTACACATAAATAGTAAAACATATACCTTGCCTGCCGAGGGGCCCCTACTTCCCTGTATCTCTACTTTTTCCAGACCCTCACCCTTATCCTGGCCTCTTGCGGACCACCTTCTAATCTATAATGGAGAAGAAAAGAAAGCGTTTCTAACAACTATTCTGAGTCTTCTCTTCACGCGAGACTACTACTTTGTTCACTTTGTCATCACTTATTCCCTGTACTAGTCGAGATAGTACTATGCAGCGCCGCCTTCTACCCCCTCGAAGAGATAGGTTCCCGTACCTCTATTCACCACTTATCCTCTTTATATACTAATGGCCATATGCGAAAGAAAAGAAAAAAGATATATATATATATATAGCTATAGATAGATATACATATATATATATGAAGAAAGTCACTTGTTACAAAAAGAAGAGTCCCCTTACTCTCCTCCCAATCTATGTTCTCAACCCCCTCAATCTGAATCCCTTCCCGTCTTTTCCCCTCCCACCTTCTTTTAGAGTCTCCCGCACTTGATACTCACATGTCCGTCTTGATTCGAGAGCCTCCAGACCCGGCCTGTCAAGGTGCCGCCCTGCACTCAACGGCCACAACCGGCTCCGGCGAGCTGCAAAAATGGGTATTTGCAAAGCTGGGACCCGTGGAACCTTTTGGCCTGCTTGTGCGCACGTCTAAGGGTACCGGTTGCCATAGGTGGGCAGCCGTGACGGGGGCGCACCATGGATCTCGCCGCTGTTGCCGGGGGATGTCTCATGCCAAAAGGACCAAAGGGACGTAATCACATCCCTGGGTCACCAAATGAAAGCTGGTATTCCCCACAATTATAATAAAAAACCAAATAAGAGACACTAATGGACACACCCCAGTAGGGAATGAGACTAGGACCAAGTGCAGGTGAAGTAAAAGACAAGTCTTTCTATAAAGTAAAATGGGGCACGCAGAGGACTCTGCTTACTCTGAGCGCGCTCTGCCCAAACATCAGAAAATGCACATTATATTACAAAAACACGTCATCTATGACGTGTGCTATAGGGGATACATAGAATTGCGGTCATTGGACGAAGGGGACAGGACAGTATCCACGCTGTAGGGGTGGTGCTCCCGGATTAGCTGGCGTAGAACTGGTTACTTCGTGGAGTATGCGGGTCAGCTGGGCTCATCTGGGAGGGGTGCAGGGTCAGGCGATGTCCAAGTTGTGAAGATAAAGACTATCTGACATTTGCCCTTGTGGCCAAACATACCTTGAACATTATTTATATGCTTTGACATATAAGAATCATATTACTAGATGTTTGACCTGGACAATAAAAGTAAGACTACATGGGTCCAGGTGCCTCATCTATTCACAATATTTCATTGACACATTCATCAAATATCCCCTTAGATCTCACGAGGGAATGGTTTATTGTTTGTTCGTATGAAGAGAATATATTGCCACACATGGGATTAGTACTATGGGGTGAACTGGGGTGGCACACAGGCGAGGGGCGTGCAACTGTTACACCAAAAGGCTTTGGGGTGAGGGGGCTTGTAGCCTATATTTCTTTAAACAGGGTCTGTGGGTGTAAGGCAGGTTTGTGGAGACAAATGCTTTTTTCCAGGACCAGGCTCCAGCCCTGTCATTCACAGGGCAGTGATGTAAAAGGGAAGGCGAGAGATACAGTGTTTAGTTTGATCCTTCTTGTGCCCAGGCTTCGGGAGAACAGGACAGCCGTGGAGAAGGCAGAGGGGAGGAGGTGGGGGTTGGCTTGCTGTCTGCGCGAACCCTGTAGGGGATAGATGCGAGATGGCTCCTAACATTTCAAGTGTGGTCTGATATAAAATGTAGTCAGTAACTAACCAAAATGGAGGCTCGTGGCCTACAGGCCGTACACAGTTATGGGTCATTCAATGGGTACTGCACACCTTGGCCAGAGGCACGTTGTCCCGCGGAATGAGCATATCATGTGCCTTCACATGAAAATGAAGGGGGGCCTGGGAGGCCCCTCCTCCCTTACACTAGGCAAGCTCCTAGACAGACCCAGAACACCCTTATATGAAAGGATGCTTGTACAATGGAAGAAACACTATTACAACTCTTGACACACCCTGAAGAGTGGGCAAATTCCATGTATTTCTATAGTGAGGGTGCAGGGGGAATCTGCTCCCATTAGAATCCCTGCTTGCATGACCCATGGATGACTCTCAAAATCCTACTGGAACAATGCAAGCAAGGTTCTTCCAGACCACATGAATGCCGAGATCAACACACAGTCTTCGCTAAGCATTGCACAGGTTACAAACTTGCAAGTTGCTTGTGATGAAGGAGAATTAAATAGAACCTACTGCCACCCTGGTTTACCTAGAATGTATTAACCTGTAGAATACCAAACCAGCAGGAGTGGGCCCAAACTCAAACAGCCACTAAAATCAGGGCTTCCAGGGAAACTGAGAAATACTACAAGCCCACCTATAGCCTTCTAAAATCCTTGATGGTGACAGGCCCTCGTGTAAGATCAGTCCAACACACTACCAAACCATATGGCCCTCAGCCTAGGGCAAAATCACAATCAAGCACAGCCCCTGATAAACCGGTGTCTTTAATGCCAGAAGGCACCTCCCGAGGAAAGATATCACTAAATAATACAGACAGTTCAAATCTGGTAGGGTGGGGTGTTTGAGTAGGAGGTGGAGGAAGGAGGTTGGTGGAGAGAGGCAAGACAGCAGAGTATTATGAGGAGAGCAAGATGGATAAGATGCAGGTTGGATGGAGAGTTTGGAGGAGAAAGGAAGAGTCATTCGAAGGAGTTGTTGGGAAGCAGAGGAACTTGAAGCAGGGGAAAGCCATCGAAGAAAGAAATGTCACTGGCATGGGGAGAGAGGATGGAGGAGAGTGGAGTAGGCAAACCCTCAGATAAGGGGGAGAACAGGGAAGAGGCTGGCAGAGATGTAGCCAAAAAGCTGGCGGCAGAGAATGATATCAAGAAGGGGAGATGCCCTCACGTAAAGGAGGGCAGTGAGGAGTAGTTTGGAGGACGACTCTTTCACTCTCGCACTTCCACCCTGGGTTTGCTTGCAGCGGCACCTCCCTGGACTTTGTGGTCCCTCGCAACTCCCGACCGCGTGTGCCTCACGCTCCCCCTTCTCCAGCCTCCTGCTCCCATGCGCCCCCTTTGCTCTTCCTCATTGACTGCCCTGTTTTGCATTGTATTGTTCTGTTGTATTCTTCCCTCCTCTAGGTTCTCATTTGTCAACTGATTTGTTCTTTTGTATATTGTTCTGTGCTCTGCAGTGCTCCACCCTCCTCGAGGTTCTCTTTTTAATGACTGCTCTGTTCCTGATGTCCTGGTAACCTGATTTGCTTACCGGACTGCCTTGTTTTCTGCGTGCTCTTCCATCTGAACTCTTGTCTACTTAGTTAATTGTTCACTATTGTCTTGTCCCTTTCTGTCTCATCTGCTTGCACCCCTCCTTGTGTCCTTCCCTAGTGTCTCCCACCCCCACCTGTCCCCTCCACCCCTCTTCCCTTCCCCCACCTACTCTATGGTGCTCTCTGTTTCTCCTATCTTTTCAAACTGCTTCTCTATCGACTATCCTGCTTCTCCTCACGAAGTCTGGTAGGAAGAAGAACAAAAAGGATATCCTAGTCTCCAACCCAGGCCTCCCTATCGCTGACAACTACACCAGTGCGTCCTACAGACACACCCTCACCGACATCCTTTTTGTCGTTCCCTCGCCAGACCTATGGACTCTTCATATGGTCTCTGTGCTCTCTTTCTCTTCTTCTCCCATTAATGGTGGCACCCCGCTAGGCCCCTTTCCACTGCTCTAAGGTCATCATTAATGTTTACCTGAATGGCACCATCTTGGTCCAAGGCCATCAGGCCAACCTTCTCCTCTTTGATAGACGCTTCCCGCGCATCATCAATTTCCTTTCTTCTCCTGCTGTCCCTTCTCTCCCTTCTACGGATTCCTTGCCTCCCCCTCTGCCTCCTCCTTGGCTACCTTTCCCTCTCCTCCTTCCTCTTCTGCCCCCCTCTCGGTCTCCGTCTACACCTCAGCAGGGCATAGCTCTGATTTGTACCCCTCCCCGGAAGTCTTTCAAGGTTGGCAACCTTCTCCATATTGCCACACTCAATTCTCGCTCAGCTGTCAAACACCCCACTGACATCTGCCGCCTCCTGAAAGAACTTGATCTTGATGTCCTCGGTCTCACCAAGATATGGTTCACGGCCAGCTCTGTCACAAGCTTTGACACTCTCCTTCCTGATGGCTACAAGATCCTCTCCGCGCCCAGATCCAATTGTTCCTGAGGGGGTGTAGCCTTGATCTTCCCGGAGTGGATTCCTGCCTCTGTCAGTCCTATGCAGGCCTACTCCTCTTTTGAATGCCTTGTCTGCAGGCTCTCTCTCTCTCTCTCTCTCTCTCTCTCTCTCTCTCTCTCTCTCTCTCTCTCTCTCTCTCTCTCTCTCTCTCTCTCTCTCTCTCTCTCTCTCCCTCCCTCTCCTGGCCTCTCTTATCATTACTATCTACTGGCCACCTGGTCAGATCACCTCCTTCCTCTCTGAGTGGGCTGACCCCTCCTCCTGCCTCCTGGCCACGACCACTCAACTCCTCCTTTTTGGAGACTTTAACATCCACCTGGATGCTTCCTGTCCCTCCCCTGGACTCTTTCGCGACCTCTGTAACTCACTCTCTCTTTCTATTCTCCTCTCTGGCCCGACTCACTCTGCAGGGCACACTCTGGATGTTCAGATCTCCTCAGACTTCCCCCTCTCTTTTCCCCTCACCACACCTCTCTCCTGGAGTGATCACGTTCTCCTTTCCGCCCATCAGGCCAAGCCAACTCCAGCACTGCCACCTACCTTCTCGGTCATTCGACCAATGAAGCGTGTGTCAGTTGAGGCTTTTGCCGCCACTTTCTCTCCCCCTCCGGCTGACTCACATCCTGACACAGCCCTTTCTATGCTCCATTCTTCTATCTCTAATACTCTTGATGTTCTTGCCCCTGTCATGAGGATCCGCTTTAAGCCCAAAGCCAAGTGCAACTCCTGGTATGATTCTGATCTTGTCACCCTTAAATGCAAGTGCAGGGTGGCTGAGAGGAAATGGCTAGCTTCTTGCACATCCTCTGACAAACTGGCCTGCCGCCTGCTCCAAAGGCAATACCGGCTCTCTGTCTGCACTAAGAAAAGTGCCCACAACTAAGCCTGCGTCTCTGCAGCACCTAACAACTCGGCCAAACTCTTTAAAATCTGCAAGGAGCTGGCCAATCCTGCTACAGTCTCTACCTCTCCTGTCCCCCCACCACCCAGGCACTCTGCACGGCCCTGGCTTCTCATTTCATCTCTAAAACCCAGGACATACTGTACACCCTCTTGTCCTCTCCTGCTCCTCCTCCCTCTACTCACTCCTCTACCTCCGGCTCCCTTGTGGCCACCTCTCCTCCCTCTTTCTCTTCCTTTCCTCTGTTCTCCCTTGACAAGGTTTCTAGACAAGTCCGATCTATAAAGGTCTTGTCAAAACAGGTTCTTCCCTGTTCTACCGAAACCATCAAGGACCAGGGCTCCTGCCCTGGCTGACTTCTGCAACCCCTCCTACACCACTGGAGCCTTCCCTTCCCCACTGAAGCACTCTCTTGTGCACTCTCTTCATCTCCTAGCTTACTCTTCACACTGAATCTGTTGGTTGGTTCTATGGCCATCGGTCTGGCTTCAGCGCAGCCAGAAGCATGGAAACTGCTCTCCTGAACATCCGTGAAGACCTGCTCTCTAACCTTGATTCAAATCTCCCCTCTGTACTCATCTTACTCGATCTCTCTTCTGCCTTTGACATGGTCAACCATACCATCCTGCTCAATCATCTCCGTACTAACCTGGGTATCACTAATCAGGACCTGGCCTGGCTGACCTCGTTCCCCTCTGATCGACCCTCCCAGGTCCAACTTAGGTCCTTCCTTTCCTCTATCTCACTCTCTACCTGTGGTGTTCCTCAGGGGTCTAACCTCTTTCCCTGGCTGTTCAACCAATGGCCGGCACCTCTCGGCCACCGCATTGCTGGTCTCTGCTCCAACTTTCAGTGCTATGCGGATGACACTCAGCTCGTTTTCAGGCCCCCCTCTGCCACCTCATCTCCTTCTCTCATCTCTGTCTGCTATCCAGGAGTGGTGTGCCACCAATGATCTCTGCCTTAATGCCAGTAAAATAGAGATTCTCCTCGTTGGCACACCTGAACCCTCCTTTTCTGTCAATCTCTGGCCTGCCTCCCTTGGCACTCTTCCTGCTCCCACCTGTGAGGCTAAGAACCTCGGGGTCATCTTCGACTCCACACACTCTTTTTCTCTTCCCATCTCTAAATAGTGAAACTACCAACTGCACCTCCTCAGAGGTATTCTTCATTTCCTCTCCCCCCAGAAACTCACTGTCTCTAGAGTTCTGGTTCTCTCTAGGCTGGACTACTGCAAAAGCCTTTTTCTAAATCTGCCTGCTTCTACGCTCCGCCACTGCAACTCATCCAGAACAGGACTGCGAGTCTTGTCCTTGGCCTCAAGCCCAGGGATCGTATCTCTCCAGCACTGAAATCTCTGCATTGGCTCCCAGATAGAGACCTGTGAGGATTCCGTTCCACAGAACAGTCAGAACCCCGATTGGGCTGGGTCGAGGAGTCTATTGGCTTCTTTGAAGAGGCCAATTTGCTTATATGCAGAACAGCCGCTTAGCAATAAAGCGGGTGTTGGAGATTGGACAGTAGCTTGATGGGGAGAGTGGATCAAGGTTCAATTTTTAGAGCAGCGGTTTGACATGGGAGGTTTTAAAGGCCTCTGGAAAGGTGCCAGATGAGAGGGATTTATGATAGAGCGGGCTACGCTGCCAGCAAAGGTGGAGGTCACAGTCTTTTGGAAGCAGAGGTGGGCAAGGATCTCCAGGCGAGCCCATGGGATCTGGGCAAGTTTTGTGGTGATGGTACCATGTCTAACAAGCGCAATGTTATGAAAGTTGTTGGAAATTTCCTCGCAGAGAGCTTGTGAGTTTGGGGAGGGAGCAGTTAGGCAACTAGGCAAAATGAATTCCCCAAGGATTTTGTGGAGTTCCCTGCAAGGATTTTTGGAGTTGGAAATTCTGATTCCATAGAGTTATTTTTTTGTTGCTTTTTTGATTTTGTACAAATATGCCCTGTTCAATGTCATTTCATCGCGGGATGTTTATTTGCTGGGTTTTTTACTGCAATTTTTTTAATGGAAAAACCCATCGATTTATTTTATTTATTATTTAATCCCCCCCTTTTCTTTAATTTGTATTTATTCCCAAACACCCAAACCCCATATATAATTTACTAACCCCGCCTAAATATTTCGATGGGTTTAAAAAAAAAAATATTTGCAGCAAAAAAACCTGTGAAAAAACATCCTGCGATGAAAGGACGTCGTACCGTTCAGTCTTGCGATGGGCGTTTTGTTTTGTGGGATAGGGGTGGTCCTCTAGGTTCACTATAGGCGATGCTTGAGGGTTTTAAGAGCTTTAAGGGAAGGGGTGTAACAATTTTTGGTGTGGGGTCGATCATCGGGATGGGTGACTGGTAGGTGTGAGGCAGGTCATGGCTTCGGAGAGCCATTGGTCGAAGAGTTCGATGGAGGGGTGTTCTTCCTTGTGAGAGAGATCGGATAGTTTAAGAAGTCAGGAATTGGCCAGGTCTGGATTGAGGATTATTTTATTGCAGAGGGGGATAGTGGCTGGGGTGGTTGAGGGAGAGTAGTTAGTAAGAAAGGAATAGCGTGGTGGTCAGTCCAGATGAGGGGGCGAAGCGGGAGTGGGGAGATTTGATATGTTGCACAGAATAGTGCATCTAGTGTGTGTCCTGCAATGTGGGTCGGGGGAATCACTTGTGTTAGCCCTAGAGCTTCCAGATTGTCAGTGAGGGAGCGAGTCATGGGGTTTGCAGGAATATCAAACCATATGTTGAAATCTCCAAACAGAGTGAGCACTGGGTGCTGGATCAGCATGGTTGAGAGGGAGTCGTAGAGAGAGTGGCAACAGTAGTCTATGTACACTTTGGTTGGCTTTGCCAAATAATGTACGTACAGCTACTGGAGGTACCCACTCATGATGGCTTCAGTAATAATCCCATTACTGCTGCTGAAAATACATACTCACAATCACGTTGTTTAAGAAGACCAGGACCGCTAAGTACACACTTGTGCTGGCTTTGAACAATAATGCCAGTACAACTGTGACTGTAAGCAAACTCGCACATTGTCCCTGCATTATAAAACCAGTAGTTCATCTGTAAGTACACACTCACAGAGGCATTTGCTCAATAATAGCTGTATGGTCACTGTAAAACGACGCACTCATGCTGGCTGTGAACTAAATCTCTGCCTGGCCATCATCTAGAGGACACTTCTACATCCCTTTCAACTATCCCTCCTCCCCAGTTTCCGGGTCTGTGCTTACTTCTGGATTCATTGCCAAACTGACACTGCACTTGCACTGTGGCAGGTCAGAAACAGGGCTCCGACTACTAGACATTTGGTCTCACAGTTCTTTATTTTCTTGTAACCAAAAAAAAGATTATCTTTCCCTAAACCCTAATCTACAAAACAGTGCTTGTCAGGATTCGAAACAATGTAACAGTCCTTCATCCGGAATCCTACTCTAACCTAACCACTTCCCCATCTTCTAAAGAAAACATCAAACACAAGCCTTTGGGGATTTTGGGTTGGAATGGCTGACTGCTGGTTTCCAAACCCTCCCCCCACCAAATATCATGTCCCTTTATTTATATTTTTTTAGAGAGAGGGCCTATGCCCAGAGTTCGAGTTTAGAGTATACAGTTCTTGGTGTCCAGGAGGTCCCAGCCAGGGCCATCTTGAGCATTTTTGGGGGCCTGGGCACGGACATCTTTGGGCCCCCCTCCACCAAACCAAAGGAATTAAGGGATAAAGAATACTGGTCGCGCCCTCCGCCCCCCACCCGTCACGCTCACACCCTATAGGTTCATACGCTGTCTTGCAGCATAGTAAGCATGTTTACTCCCTTTAAGTCCTCTTACCCTCTTCATTCTTAGTCTAATGAGAATGATAAACAAGTAGCATTTGAAGACCAACATTAGCAGTCTATGAAGCAGGGGAGCTGACTTGATATTCCCGGGGGAGTGCCGGTGGACAGTTTTTTTATGAAGTTCCATTAAAAATATAGGGACTTCTAGCACAGATGGCTTTTGCCGGGTGGTGCCCGGGCCCCGGAGCACCTGTGTGCTCGGCGCCCCTGCTACGAAGAGGTTACTGCTCTAGTACATATAGGATACTTTTTATTAATAGCATACAGGAAGGTATGCAGCCTGTAGTATGAATGCAGGACCGTATGTAAAAGGTACACGTAACCCATAATAGACAGAGAACTCACATTAGCTGCCTCACAGAATGCAAAATAGCTCATGCATGGATAGAGGAGACCAATTAGAAGGAAGGAGAAAGCTGCACACACCATAGCATGGATACTAGATGCAGATTAGAAGCTACCAGGAAGGTGTCTTTTTCCAGACAGAGATTGGAAGTGGGATATGGTTTTCAAATGATGTAGCCATTAGATATCAAAGGAACAAATGCCTGTGGTGTGCGATATAAATATGCTCACTATTAAAGTGGAAGCAACCCTATAGCCAGTGAAACCATGAATAAGGCTTTTATGAAGATCATACCATGAGAAGGAAATCACTCTGAAGGGCTGACAAATTTGAAAGGTTTAGGGACTGGCAATATTGAGAGGTTAGGCAATACAAGATTAAATCAGATGCCCAGGATCACACATTGGTTAAGGGGTTAAAATGGGATTTGTGCCAACTCTGCAATTTCTGCATTCGTACCATGAACTAAAATAATCTCATTTTATGAAAACAGACTTGGAAAGTACACAAATGACATTATCAAACATGACCATTTTTAAACAAAATATTATAGAAGGGTGGTATGCAAAATGGGAATGATTCTAGCTTCATTCTCTCCATCATCAAGGGAAGTACATAAGTACCAGCATACCAATCAATGTGATTTAGCACATGTAATCTGGTTTGTCTTTTGTATTTTAAAGCTTTAAATACTTCCAAAACAATGACCTGCGACATTTTCATTTATAAATGTGCATAAAAACCTTTCACTGTTACCAAAAAACAAACCGTTTTTTGTGTCAAAAAAGCAGACCTTAAAATATGCTTGCCTGAGGCCTGCAACACCTGGCCCGCTCTCTTCTGTCTACCAACTCTTCCACCCAAATGGCCTACATAAAAAGAAAGATCAAGTAATGGGCTAAACGATACCAGCAGCATGCAAGAAGGCAAACCTCACAGAAGACAGCACAGTAATGTAAGATATATTAGATGATTTGACCAGGATCACTGTATCGTCTGCTGGCAAATCCAGGATACAAGCATGAACGCTTTTGTTCCGTAGTCTTGAATTTGGATACTTATTCACCTCTTGGAATAACAGTTTATGCCATTGTGGGAGGCGATTGCCTAGGTTTTACAACACCCCATCTGAACAAACCAGTTTCTAGACTGTCACCATATGGATGATATGTTATATTTATAGCAACCCGTATTTGGTGCAGGTACTTTGCTGATCATAGCAGATGTTGTTCTGCAAAACCAAGTACATATGCAGGCAGATTTATAAACTTCAGACATAGGAAAGTCTCAGTCTGCCTTGCTGGAATGTGATATTCTAATTTTACATATGAACACATATCTCTGCAATGGGTGCTTCACACACTGAGCACACTTCTGAACCATCGTGGCACTCAATTTATCAATATGCATTTCACTGTTGCCTATTGCACATGATCAACATAATTTCCAAAGGAAGGAAAGAATTCTACAGAGTTGTGCCGTAAGGAATACACAAACTATGTATACCACAGGGAACACAGAAAGCAATACATGATTAATCGATCAAGGCAGAATGTACTTGTCAAACAGAAAGGCAATGGGTTTAGAGCCTCAGCAGCACCCCATAAAATATCCTGACGTCTGCTATTTAAGACTGGTGAACAATGGAATCTTACTTCTTCAGATCAGCAGCCCTGTGGGTCCCCCCTCCCATAAAAACGTCTTTGGTCCCAGCCCCAAGTGTTTCCATTTCCTCTGAAACTCTTCCAGTCTCTCCCCAGTGTGGGGTTTTCTCGCTCTCCCCCCAGTCTGGGGCTTTTCTCTGTCTTAGTCACCAGTCCGGGATTCACTCAGTTTCTTTTCCTCGCCTGGGCTGCTTCTCTTTCGCACTCCCCACTCTGAGATTGTTGCTGTTTCTCCCCACTCTAGGTTTTTTTCTGCCTCTCCCCGGTCTGGGGTTCTGTCTGCTTTTCCCCACTCCTGGGCATTTCTCTTCCACACTCTACTCAGGGGCAGCTGGAACACCTTTTAGAAATGGGGGGCTGGCTAATGTCATATCACCTAAATCAAAGGGGCATAAACAATGCGGATGCTAATGAGCTAGCAGGTGTAGCAAATGTGCTACCTCCCTTCAGTGGAACTGTGTGTTATTGGAAAATGCCTTCAATGTACTTGTAAAAACATGTGATCCAATGTTGTATTAGATGCACATTTTCCATAAATATAATCAATATATGATATGCCCGGGGTTGTGCCATTTTTTAAAACATTTTTCTTTTTTAGAGCAGGCCCACCACGGACATGGGCTCTCAAGTGCACCTTAGGGTTGCCATAAAATGGCTATGGTAGAGAACCAAATGCTACAGTAACGGATTGATGAGGCTTTTTCTGCCCTTTCTGATCTGTTGTCACCAGGCAGGGAGGAGACCGATCAGTGATTCACTTCAAGAATGCATAAACTACATGTGTGCATGCACACACTGGGCATCTGCAATCCTCTGGCGCTATATTCTCCAAGTACATATAGTTCACATGGTTTTTGTTTGCACAGAAAAACTGGATACATGCATTTGCAGAGAGAATGCATATTGCATGTGATTCAGAAGTCTTTGATCATATTCAAAGTGACAAGGTACTATGCTCTCCATATTAAAAGAAACATATGACTGTTGTAAAAAATGGATGAAAAGTGTTTAATTCTTTGAGGTAAAAGTTAATGCCTACATTAATTATGCAGATGACACCCAAATCCTCAGGCTCCTACAATGCCGACTCGAAATTACTCAATGAAATATACCAGACCATACAAGCGTGGAGGGCCATCCATGGTCTATGTCCTAACGACGACAAAACTGAGCTACTCCTTATCGGATCACAAAATAACCTAAATAAACTAGACAATCAATTCAAATCATTCAATATTGACAGCAGAACTATTAAAGTGGCTAAAGAAGTGAAAACATTTGGGATATATCTGGACTCAGCCCTTACCCTCACAAGACAAGTAAATGCTACCACATCTGCAGCAGCTTACACATCAAAACTAATCGATGCCTGCAGGCCTTTCCTCTCAGCAGACAGCTGCATTGCCCAGGCCAAAACCCTGATACCATCGAGGCTCGACTATTGCAATGCCCTATACGTGGGTACTTGGGTACAAGTAGCTGTAATGTAAAAAGACAAGTTCTTCAAAATAACGCCTTAAGAGCAGCACTCAACATACCCAAAGCTAACCGCATCACGCCAGCTAGACAAAATGACCACTGGCTCCCAATTCAAGACAGAATTGCTTTCAAAACACTATCAATGACACACAAATGTCTATCAAATACAGTACCCGAATACATGCTGAACAAATTCACAAGAAATCCAACCAACAGACCTACCCGATCTACCCTTGCTCACTTGCTAAAGATCCCTAGATTCAAACTACAAAAAACCAGTGGCAACAGCTTCCCGGAACTAGCTGCCAAACTGTAGAATTCTATGCCTCCAGCTATCAGAGCAGAACCTTCCCTCTGGTTGTTCAGAATAAATGTGAAAACCTGTCTCTTTGCACATGAGTGATAACTGTCATCCTTATTTACCTGCTCCGTCATGATTTATCCACTGCAAAGATGTCTCTGTATACAATAATGTAATGCAATGCCAAGAAATGGCTTTTAAGTAATGTTATGAAAAGTAATGTCCTGAACTGTATCTGATTAATGGAATGTCAACCAGCTAATGTGTCCAGATGCCCTCGGGTTAGGTGCACTCTACAAATGAATAGATAAATAATTAAATAAAGCAGAGAGTTAAGAGATCCCTTTGTGCACCAATGTCTTCAATACAGGTCATCAATTATAAATGTGATATATGCCCAATAGCTAATGCACGAAATCAAATTGTCATTAAAACTGTGTCCACCCATTAAATGGTGCAGGTCAATGGTGCAGTTTCAGTGTTATGTGATACAATCGGGCTCATTATGAGTTTGGCGGTGTGGGAAAAATGTGGATGAAATACTGTTTACCTCCATGTTTCGTGCACTGCCACTCTACAAGTTTGCTGGTATTACATGCGGCGATATTACCAATGGTAATACCAGTGATTTCTGGAGGTAAAGCTTCAAGCTAGAGGCAAGTCCTCCACTTGACCTCCCCAAAAAAAAAATCACTGGTATTAATTACCATCCAGTAATACTGTTGGAGGCAAAACCGGCAAAAATCCCCAAGAGTGTCTTATGGACTAAATTAAATGGGGATTTACACCAGCAATCTGCCACTTGTAATCAGGTGGGATTACCACCAGAGGTAATAGCTCGAGTGGTTATACCGCCAGACCAAGTGGCAGTATCAGTAATTCTGCAGATTTACTGCCAGAATACCCGCAAACTCGTAATGGGGCCCAATGTCTTCTAAGTGCAAAAACTTGGCATGTGGTACTCAATAAAAAACAACCTGGAATGTATATCCAGAATGGTAGGAGAAGCAAATGTTTCTCTCAGTACAGTCCCATGAAACCAAAAACTACAACTGTAATATGCAGTAATTGAAGATGCATTTCTTATAGCTAAGTCAGCCAAATGATAGGCATGGCAGATGTTGTATTCATCCTACCAGCTCAGGGTTATTAGAATGAGCTCTTATGTCATGTATGTTAAATACTTGGACTTTATGCTTCAAATAAAAAGAAATGGGCCAGTGATGCATCAATAAAAGTAAAGTAGCTCTTCCATGAAGGCCTGTCACATTAAATTGTCAATGAAATGTATAGCAGCCACGCAGGTAAGTCCTCCCTACCCAAAACACATTCCCCCGAGATCTCAGAGTTATCGCTATCAAACAGTAACATCAAACTTTGGCCTGCCAACATTGTTTCTGATCGGTCTGCTGAGATTTAATGGGTTATTGAAGCTGTAAAGTGTGGTACTGGTGTAATAAAATGTCTTAACCATGTGTGCCTGGAGCCCTTTGATTTATACCTGTGCCATGCACTGAAGTCCTGCTAAAAACAAGCACTGATGACGCCAACAGTTTTATCTGACTTTCTCAGGCTACTCACTCCTGACATGGGGCAGCGCCAGAACTGTAAAGTAATGTGATTTCATTTGACTATTATATAAAGGCAGATTCCACACTTTAAAATGTGCTAATCCCAACATGTTTTCCGGTTACAATAGCATGTTAGGATTTGTGAATGCTTATGATTGACTTTAAACCGGCATTGCCTATTGCGCACTATCATTACATTTTATTGTATTCTTTACATCCTACCATTTATTAAGTGTCCATAACTCGGTTTCTCAAAAAATAAGCTATATCCTATGAAGTATTAAAATGCCTCATTCATGCCTGACCTTCGTTACCTGAATATCTTGAGTAATTATTGGTCCAAAACGTTTAGTGGACGGTGGGTAAGAAAATCCACGATCTTGATTTTCGAAAGATAATTATTCATTGGAAAGCAGTGTTGTGCCTGTGCGGACAAGGAAATTTGCACAGTGGCACTTACAAAAGGTAAATACTTCCACGGCCTTCATTATTTCATAGTTAAATGCAAATGTGTTTTCTGTGTGCTGTGTGCTGCATTCCTAGTTTGTCTAAGCCTACGCAGACATTTCTCTGTGCATTCTCTTTGAGTGGTCACATGTCATATCCTTTCATTTCCCATACACTTACCTGAAGTATTTAGAGAAACTCATTTTCAGCTTGCCCTGATTTAGAGACTGGAGTGGGGGTCTAGAAGGGAAAATGGCTACGCGCAAATCACAATACACCAACCTAACCATTGGTTTGCAGACAGCGCCAAATCAAAAGGCTTTCTTGAAGTTTAGTTTATTTGTACCGCGCACCGAACCCTCAGGTAACTGGGCGCTTGAAGCTTATACATGAGTTAGAGAGAATTTACAATTTAGGGCATGAGTTACAGACAATTTAGGGAGTAGCAGTACGGGAAAAACAGTAGAAAAAAGTGCTGGTCGACCATGGTTACACGAGGGTTGAGAGCTGAGCCAAGCAATTAATGTTACAATAGGCATAAGAGAGAGTAAGCTCGCAGGTGTATATAACAGGTAAGGTAGCTGATCACTACTGTTTCTTACTGAAGAACGAGCCTTTTATTTTGGCTCTAAAGGCCCAGAATGATTGCTCCAGTCTGAGGCTAAGGGGTAGGGCATTCCACTGTTTGCTGCTAACACTGGGAAACTTGCTGCCCCTGCTCTTTTTTAGCAGAAATCTAGGGACGGTCAGGCAGTGCGAGTAGGTGGCTCTAGTTGGTCTGGTTGGTAGACGTTTGTTGACTATCTGCCATGTATTTGGGGGCGGAATTTGAGAGGCATTTGTGGGTGATAACGAGCCTGCGAAGGGCAATTCTGTCCCGCACCGGCAGCCAATGGGCGTCTTTCCTGAAACTGGAGATGTGGGCAGATTTTGGTATGCTTAGGGCGTTATTTTGGAGGATCTGGAGTTTATTGAGGTTCCTTTCCAAAGTGCCTAAGTAGAGGGTGTTACAGTAGTCAATCTTGGATAGCACTAGTGCCCTGGCTAAGGTAATGCAGCTACTGGGTGAAAGGAATGACATGCAGGCGTTAATTAGTTTGTTAGCGTAGGCCGTGGAGGAAGCAGTAGCATTCACTTGCGTCTTGAGGGAGAGGGTGGAATCCAGGTATACCCCCAGGGATTTAATTTCTTTAGCCACTTTGATTGGGTTTCCATCGATGTTGATGGACGCATAGCGGGGGACTAATTTGTTGAGACGGGTTTGGGAGCTGACGATCAATAGCTCAGTTTTTTTGTCGTTGAGGCAGAGGAAGTGTTCTGCCATCCATGCCTGGATTTCCAAGTAGATCTCGTTAACCCTTTTACAATCATCTTCATAGCACCCCAAGAGTGTGATGAGCACCTGGGTGTCATCAGTGTAATTCGTGTATGTGACACCCAAGTTATCAAGACGGTCAAACAGGAGCTTGGTGAAGATGTAAAGTGTTTGCGAGACGCAGGATCCTTGCATTACGCCGCAGTAGATGGGAATTGGGTCCGCTGGGGCAGATGGAGGGAATACCCTGGTGGTGCAGTTAGACAGGAATGATTGTATTAGGTAGAGGCATTGCTGGAGAAGGCAGCTGCTGTGGCCAAAAGATCAGTGAGGATCTGTTGGTCGAATGCTGCTGATAGGTCTAACAGCAGGAGCATGGCAAGCTTACCCTTGTCCTTAGCCTCATCCATTTGGATTTTAAGGTCTAGGAGGGCTGTTTCCGTTCCATGTCTTAGCCTAAAGCCAGATTGTCTGAGGCCAAGTAAGTTGTGGTCGTCCAGGTGTTTCTGAATTTGCAGGTAGGCCACTCTGTCTAAAATCTTTAGGATGTAGGGAACGGTGGTGATGGGCCCATAATTGGTAGGAACATTGGGATCTAGGTTAGGTTTTTTTTTTTAAGAGGGGCATGACCCAGGCTTCTTTGAGGTTGTCGGGTACTGTGCTGGTCTCGAAGGAGGAGTTCATTAATGCTGAGATGAAAAGGGGCCAAGTCCTTGGCACCTTCCTGGATGATTGTTGCTGGGCAAAGATCTCCTTGGCATCTGGAAGGTTTGAGGCTTTTAATGATTTTTTCTACTTCGTAAGCCAAGACCAGCGAGAAGGAGAAGGGTGGGCAGTTAGGGGTGCTGAGGAGAGAAAGCGGTGGTGCTGAAATGCGGCGGGCAGGCGGGGTTGGCGTTCTTGGCCAGGCTGATCTTTTTTAATTCCATTTTTTATTGCAGCATAGCAATTTTGTCTGCACGAGCTTTCTGTATGTTAGCACACCAAGCTGCATCTTTCACACATGTTTCTGCAGGTGGTGCTAGGGACTCAAGTTTCCTGAGAATACTGAAGAGCTCTTTAGTCTTGGATTTGGCATTTAGGATACAGTTGTCATAAGTTTCCTTTTTAGCGTAGAGGATAGCCGATTTGTAAGATGAGGCGGCTGCGGTGAAAAGCTCCCTGTTAGTAGGGTTAGGCGTTTTTCCGCAAGTGGATTCTGCTACTCTTTTCGCATTCCAGAGGCTTTTTAGTTCAGGAGTGAAACATTTGTTAAGGTGTGCAATTGGTTTCGCTTTGGGCAATGCTGTTCACAGCCTCCTCCAGTGTGTTGTTGTATAAGTCAACTAGCTTATTTGAGTACAAATCTTTGAAGTTGGTTGGGTCTAGGACGTTCTGGATCAGAGGACATAGGATTTGGAGCGTTAGGTTTCGGTTGTTTCTGGAGAGGACCTGCGGTGCAATGTGGGGAGTAGGTATGGTTGGTACGTTCCGTTGGATGGTGAACGAAATGAAGTGATGGTCTGACCAAGCGGTGGGAGTATTTTGGAGGATGGTGGTAGGGCAGTTGAGATCTGCCAGCCAGTCCAATGTTCTTCTTTTATTGTGCATCGGGGCTGTGACGCGGTGGTTAAAGCCGAGCTAGGAAATGGCGTTTTCCAGGGATGAGGTATTGAGGTCGTGGGGATCATAAAGACTCAAGTTAAAGTCGCCAAGAAGGATTATTTGTGATCCAGGATTGTTTGTGACCCGTTTGAAGTACGTTCATGTGTGAAAAGGCCATCTAGTCCAGTTTTGCTTGGAATTCTGGGACTTTGAGTTTCCCTAAATTTCAAATGGGAAAGAAAAACTACAAGTCTCAGGATCCAAAAGGAAAAAACAAACAGGACTGTATGGCCTTCTCACGCATGGCCACTTAAAACCTGGGAGCCCTCGAATCAGAAGTTGCCAATTAAGTGGCGCTTTAAGCATTGACTATAAGCTGTAACTATTGGAATAGAAAGTGAACCTTGGAGAGAGATGGGATGTGAGGGGTTGTGGGGGGGGGGGCACCCATGCTGTGGGTATTGTTGGGATATTTATTCACCCATTGACGACTCATGGCCATGCTAGTCCATATGACCATTCTCATCCACTACCTGCCCCACCCCATCTAAAAAACCTTACCCAGGAGCTCTTCGAGCTAGGTCTGTGCTTTTATGGAGAAGCCTATGTTACTTCTGACCAGTCTTCTGTAAGGTAATGGCATATTTCCAATTATAGACCAGCTCCTGATCTAATAAGAATGTCTCAATCAAGTGTGCCTTCATGCACTTGATTAATAATTAATAACCATCTTTCGCCCCACCCCCTGGGGGTTCGTTCCCTCATTTTGCGAGCCACACGTATTTATGTATACAGGAATCTTGGTTTTCTTCCCCCAGTATCATGAACGGCTACACGATTTACCAGTCTTTGGCTAAGAAGGGACTGTGGGGGAGATCTTACAGGGGACTAATCATTGGAGTTTTACACACAGTTTACTCTCGCAGAGTGATGACTATATTAGATGATAACATCATAGCTGTAGAGGTTGAAAGATCTATTTGTGGTGTGGCTAAAAAAATACTGCTGATCAGCCTATATAATCCCTTGGGGGCAAATTTAAGCGAATCCATCCAGGAGGCCTTTCATGACCTTCTTATCCAATGGTCTTTAATTACTAAGAGCAAACTTATAATTGTTGGTGACTTTAATTGTCATATGTGTGATGGATTGGGAACCATCATGAACCCCTCTCTCAAACCTAGGAGTGAAATGATCCATTCAGTGGAGGACCCTGAGGGATTATACTGGCTAAACGTCTTCTATAATTGGGAACTTGAAATGGTCAATGGGCGGACCCCAATTGATCATCCTGGGAAACATACTTGGAAAAGTGGTGGCACCCAGAGTACTTTAGATTATATGTTCATTAGCCCCGAAATAGCGACCCTGGTCTTAGACAGGACAGTCAGTCCCAATGATTGGAGTGATCATGATGCACTAATTTTGTCCTTTGCTACTGATGAAATAAATTGCATTACTAAGCCTATGGGTGACATGAGGACAAACTACACTGCAACACATATCTGCTAGTCTGAACAGAACATAGATAAGGGTGCCTCCACAACATCTTTGTTGTTGACAGCCAACTATAGACTGTTTATGACAATGTCAGCGAACGAGATTGAGAAGTGGACCTCCTCTTTCACGAGTCGCCATGCCACTTCATCAGCAATTATGATAACAAAAGAAACTATTAAAAGTAATCCTCATGACCAAGGTATAAGAGACGCTAAAAGGAAACTAAGGACTGATATCCACAAAGCTAGAAAAGTATCAGGCACATTATTGACCTACTTTTCTACCTGTAGGAAGCTTAAAAACAGCAACAGAGCCTGCGTAAAATCTCAGATTAGTTAGGAAGACAGCACAATGGCAACAAACGGTAAAGGTATTATGCTCAGGAAAAACCCAGAATATATGGGCTATATTGGGAGAAGCCAAGGGCAACAGAAGGGTGCCTCCGATTAACCCCTTTGGCACCCAGGAGTGGGTTAGATTCCTAGAAAGTCTTAATATCAGCAGGGGAGCGGTTGATCTGTGGAAGGTTAAGGCGCTACCGCCTGCTCCTGCCTTTAATGTTTCTGCAGACACACTTGGTGCCAAAATTAAAAATCTAAAATCTTCTCGAGCACCCGGACTAAATGGCCTGGCAAATGTGCTCAGGAGCAATCCTGAATTATGGGCACAGTTGTTAAAAATATTGTTCAGTAAGGTACTTGAGGAAGGAGTCATACCAAGGTCCTGGCAGACTGCAATCCTTATCCCGGTCTATAAAAAGGGCTGTAAATTGGAGCCGGGCAATTATAGGCTATTGTCTACGTTAGACTGTACGGGCAAACCTTTCGCTATGTTCATCCTCCAGGAGCTACAAGTATGGGTGGATAAGACCGGACTATTTAACAGATTTCAAAGTGGCTTCAGACGAGGTTACTCCCCAGCACATATTTTTTTTTCTTTTCATATGTTACACGCCCAGACCCTGGGGTATCACGGTGTGGTTACAGACAGCTTTGATATTAGTCATACAATTGTACAGATGTGCATAAAGTTATTACAGCAAGCAGAATAATATACAATTCGCTCAAAGGCATTATTTACATTTGGATCCTGTGTGCTTTGTTCTAATATTGGTTAAATAACCAAGTTTTTAGCCGTTTTTTTAAAGCCAGGGTGCAAGGTCTCTTTTTTTTATAATGAAAGGGTGGGAGTTCCAGTGATTAGGTGCTAAGACCTGAAAGCTGCTACCCCCGCTCTGGTGTTTTTATACCCGGGAGTCAATAGGAGTAAATTGTTGTTAGATTTCTGGTGTGTTCTTTTTTCTGAAGGGCGTTGTTGAGGTAGATCAGGGCTTATTTTGCAAGATATTTATGTGCGATGCAGAGAGTTTTGAAGATAATTCTGGCTTTGATAGGTAGCCAGTGGGCTTCCTTCCTTATCTTTGTAATATGCTCAAACTTGTTTATCCCTAGTGCTGCTCTTAAGGCCCTGTTTTGAATCAATTGTAGTTTGTTGATGTTAGTGTTCGAAGTTCCTAGAAGTAAAACATTGCAGTAATCTAACTTGGACAATACTAAGGCCCTAGCCAGGGTGAGACAGTTGGTAGGAGTCAAAAATTGTCTACTTGCTGCAATAACTTTAGAAGTGTACGCTGAGGTGGATGAGAGCGAAGTGATATGTTTAGACATGGTGACGTTGGCATGTAGGTATACCCCTAATGTTTTTACTTGCTTGAGTACGGGAATAAGAGTGCCATCGATATTGATCGAGGAGAAGTCTGGGTGGAGGGCAGCTAATTTGGAAGGGGGGCCCACGATGAGAACTTCCGTCATCTCATCGTTGAGGCAAAGACTATTTAGCGCCATCCAATTTTGAATAATGGCGTACATTTTGTTAATGGTCGTGGTGTCTTGGTCGTAGTTTCCTGAGATGGGTATGAGGATCTGGGTGTCATCCGCGAAGTTAGTGTAGATGACACCCATATTGTCTAATGCCGAGAGGAGAAGTTTGGTGTAGGCGTTATAAAGAGTGGGAGAGAGACATTATCCTTGTGGTACTCCAATGGGGACTGGGATATGATCGGTAGCTTCTTTGCCTATGGCGACTCTAGACGTGCGTTCGGCAAGAAAGGATTTCACCCACAAAGTGGCATTGTTAGAGAAATGGAAATCCTTGGCTAATGAGTTGCAAAGTTTGTCATGGTCTACGAGGTCAAATGCGGTGGATATGTCTAACAGCATGAGGATGCAAAGTTTCCCTGGGTCTCTGATGGTGTCCATTTGGATTTTAAGATCCAAGAGGGCAGTTTCCGTACTATGATTGGGCCTGAAACCGGATTGTCTGGTTCCGAGTAGATGGTTCTGTTCAAGATGGGCTTGTGTTTGTGTGTAGGCTATTGTATCTATAAGTTTGAGTAGAAATGGGACCGTTGTTATTGGTCGATAATTGGTAGGTATTGAAGGGTCCAGAGATTTTTTTTTTTAGAACTGGTGTGACCCAGGCTTCTTTGATACTAGTTGGGACTGTGTTGGTGATGAAAGAGGAGTTAACAAAGTTAGTGATGGTAGGGGTGAGGGAGGATGCGCATGCTTTAACTAATTTAGCTGGGACGTTATCCCCTTTACAATTGGATGCTTTTAGCTTGGAAATGGTGTCCAGCACTAGTTCTTGTGAGACCGGTGAGATGTGGAATAAGGAGTTCGTATTGTCATTGGCAGGGAGGGGGGGGGTGGTGGTTAGAGCATTTGTGGCTAAAACAGTCTTTTGTTGCTTATTTTATTTTGTAGCACGACAAATTTAGAAGCAAGTGCATCTTGAATAGTAGTGCACCACTCTTTGCTGGAGTTGGTGGGGGTTGCGGTTGGGATATGATTTTCTAATTCTCTAAAGATTGAAAACAGTTGCGGCATTGCTGATGCGTGTGTTGTAGGAGAAGGCTTTATGGGAGATAATGGCTGTTTTATAGCTTTTGTTAGCGTCCTTGAAGTCTTTGGCAGAGTCGGGAGTTTGTTTTGGGCATGTTCAAAGGCACGTTTGGTTCTTCTTAGGGCGGCTAATTCTTCATCAAACCAGAGGTGGGATTTTTTGTTTGCACGTTGCATTTTGGTTGTAAAGGGTGCTACTTCGTCGATGGTGAGGGTTAGGGGTCTATGGTAGTAGTCAGGAATGGTGTTAGGGTCATTGCTGTCAACTAAGTTGGTTGCTAGGGTTTTATTGAGAGTAGGGACAAAGTTCTCTACAGTGAGCTTTCTCTGGGATTTCTAGCTTCAAATGTATCCATTACAGTTGTCTTAGGAGGATGGGGTTCGTCACTCAGCAGGGTGAAGTTAATGCAAAAGTGGTCAGACCAGCTAAGAGGAAAGATGATATCAATAGTCTGGTATTAAGGGAGAGGATCCAGTCAAGGGTTCTGCCCTTAATATGAGTGGGATCATTCACCAATTGGGTGAAGTTCAGATCTTTGAGTGCTGCATGTAGAGCTGCGGCTTTGAGGTCTAGTTCATCATTGAAACCGAAGTTCAAATCGCCAAGGATTATACATTTCGTGTTTGGTTTAATGAAGGATGCAAGAAGAAGTGGGATGTCTATTTCAGGATGACTATTGGAGCTGGGTGTTCTGTAAATCACCACAAAATTGATTGTAGTTTTCTCATTCAAGGCGAGTTTAGCTAACAGCAGTTCATACCCTGAGAGGGCTTCGATGGAGCTATATCCGAGTTGCAGATTGCTCTTAGCTATGATCTAATCTATTGCCTTAAAAAAACCGAGCAGATATGTACTTGAAAACCTGTAAAGCGCCTGACAACCTGCTCTTGGCTTGCTTCAATGCATCAAGAAATAACTAAAGAAGCACGGAATCCACTGATTAAGAAGAGTATGTATGGAATGTTTCTATAATGAAATTGGTTGGGCTCCCAGATGGGGTGGCCATACTACCATGAAGTCATCATTCGCTAAGCATGTCGACCTATGGGATTGGCAAGAATGGTCTTAAAAGATATCGCTTTATATCTTATATATTGTACACATTTAAGAGCTCTCAGAAATATCTAAATCTCGGCCCTTCCCCTAGGCTGAGGAGATTTATTCGATTAGAATTGATCATCTCCCAGTCCTGGCGGTCATGGGCAGTGAAAGACAGCTGCCAATAACGGAACGCAATTGCTGTATTTGCAATAATAAAGAGATTACAGAGACAGCCAAACATGTATTGACTGAATGCCCCCACATGGCTAAGGTCGATCAAACTCACTATGGAAGATTTGTACATCATCTTGATTCTATAAGTGAAGATACCTTTTGGTTGCAATGTTTAAATACAAAGAACCTTAGTCATCTCATAGCTCTATATAATGTGTGGTGGGTGATTGAGCAACTCCTGAATATAAGTGCATAATTCTTAATTACTGCGTACTCTAAAATTCTGTAAGAGGACCAAGTCAGTTGTAGAATCATGAATACTCTCTTCCTCTCGGCAGTATGATTGAAGCATTACTTTGAAGATGAAGAACAAGTTATTTACCAACTGTAACGGTCTTTCGATTGGATGTTCCTCCCACATAGTCCTCATCTTAGATATACGTATTTTCCAGCTTGCTGCTTTGGAAAATTTTCACAGGAAGGTGCTGTGCTCAAGGCAGTGGTGTCAAATGTCCCTCGAGGGCCGCAGTCAAACATCAACGTCATGCGTAGTATATAAAGGGCTTGAGTCACGCCCGTTAGCTTCGGTTCTGTTTGTACTATGTTATTTGCTGCATCAGTTTACCAGGCTTTTATTGACCTTTGGTTCTGAAGGATTTTGGAGTGCAACTGGCGTAAACTGTACGGCGGGGTAGGCTGGGAGGGTCGATGAGGAATATGTGAGAGGAACATCCAATCGAAAGAACGTTACAGTTGGTAATTAACTTGTTCTTCGAATGGATTGTGTCCTCCCACGTATCCCTCATCTTAGATAGGCTCCCATAGCAGTATGAATTTGGAGCAGGGAGTATCAGATAAAAGAAGTTAGTCATGCACTGCGTGTAGGACTGCTTTTGCAAAAAGACCCCCTTGAAATGATGTTGAATCCAGGAAATAATGTTTCACAAAAAAATGCATAGACGACCAAGTGGCCGCTGCGCAAATGTCCTGCACTGGGACACCCTTCTGAAGAGCCATTGAAGTCGCCATGCCCCTAGCTGAATGAGCCCTTAGTCCATCTGGGGGTTCTTTTCCAGCCAATTTATGACATTCAGAGATTGCTATTATCATCCATCTGGATAGCGTTTGTTTTGTTACCGCTAGACCCAATTTGTGCCTGGTATATCTGACAAAAAGTTGGTCAGATTGTCGGAATTTAGCCAATCTGGAGATATAGAAACTGAGAACCCTTTTTGGGTCCAGTCTGTGTAATCTTTCTTCCGCCTTACTTGCATGCAGAGGGGGGTACAAAGAAGGTAACAATTTTCTATGAAAGGTGGTAGTCATAGACTATTTTTGGTAAGAAAGAGGGTTTGACTTATGGAAAATGGTGTGAGGAGGCTTACAAGAGAGCGCCTGCAACTCACTCACCCTGCGGGCTGATGTAATTGCCACTAGAAGAATTGTTTATAAAGTAAGAAGCCTTAACAAGCAAGAATGTAATGGTTCAAAGGGTATACATGTGAGAAACTTTTGGACTGAATTTAGATCCCAGACGGGTACATGAAAAGGAGTTGGTGTCACAATGCCTGCCCACAGACATCAGGAGCAGACCAGTCTGCCCAGAGTACTAGCACCCATGGGGACCTGTAAGGCCCTAAAGGATTGCCTAAGGGCTTCCTGGACTCAGTCCTGGCGCCGTTGACGCCAGGCTCATATTGCCTTTTCAGGCAAATCAAGTTATCAAGTGGTGAAACCATGTACAGCCCACCTTGAGGCTGTTTGAAGGGACTACTTTATTTAAGGGACTATTTCATTGGGGGTGGTACAGGGACTACCTTACCTGGGAACTACTTCTGGGAGGCTATTTAAACCAAGCCCGGTGAACAGAACACGCTTTGCGTTATTCTGCAGCGTAACGCTCACCGTGCCTGCAGCTCCAGTCCAGTCTTCAGCCACGCCCGTCCTGTTCTTCACGATCCGAACCTGCAAAGGAAGAAGAGGGAACAGATTAGAACAAAAGCCTTATCAGATTTTCCATCGCAATCATCCGGGAGTCTCCGCACCTGCAGGGAACGGAACACCAGTTACCCGCGCTATACAAGAAAGCCTCTTAAGAACAATTAGCATAGCGTCGCGTGATACTCACCGATGCTCCATTTGTCCATGCGATCCAGCGAGGCACTCTAACGTGATCGCAGCCCGGAGCGGCCGCATCTGCAAAAACAAGAAAAGACAACAGGTGAGCTGCGCCTCTCTAAAAGACATTCAACCTCGCGCCGAAAGATACTTACCCGAAGCAGTATTCACTTGCGGTTTCGCTAATCACCATCAAATGATCTTCGCTCCAGGGAAGTGCCGCACCTGCAGAATAAAGAGAGGACAACTGATTTATTGCGCAAATGAACAATATCGCATGCTAAGACATTTTTTTTAATTCACTTTGTGCGAATACTGAAACTTACTTCGTTTCTCTCGGAGAAGAGACACCTGTCTTTGGCAATTCTTTTACACGCTACTATAACACAGGCCTTCAAAAAGGCAACAGAGCATTTAAAACATCGGAGTGAAGCCCCAAAATACCAGATTGGAGACAAGGTTTGGCTAGCCTCAAGACACATACCGCTAAAAGGGACCCACACATTTAATCCCAGATATTTGGGACCATACACCATTAAAGCCATCATCAATCCAGTGGCAGTTAAATTGGAGTTACCTCCGAACATGCAAGTCCATCCTGTATTTCATGTTTCGCTTTTGAAACCAGTGCAACCAGGAACAAGGATAACAAAACCACCAAGCCCCATCCTAGTAGATGGTGAACCAGAATTTGAAGTAAAAAACATTTTAGACTCAAAGTTGGTCAAATCGAGACTCTATCTTGTTGACTGGAAAGGCTATGGTCCACAAGAAAGATCATGGGAACCAAGTGACTATATTCATGCACCACGACTGATAAACGGTTCCACCAGAACTTCCCACACAAGCCTGGACCAGCGGGAAGAACCACATTGGGAGGGGCCTTGGGGGGGGGGGAGGGAGTGCTGTCACAATGCCTGCCCCCAGACATCAGGAGCAGACCAGTCTGTCCAGAGTACTGGCAACCATGGGGACCTGTAAGGCCCCAAAGGATTGCCTAAGGGCTTCCTGGATTCAGTCCTGGTGCCGTTGGTGCCAGGCTCATATTGCCTTTTCAGGCAAATCAAATTATCAAGTGGTGAAACCATGTACAGCCCACCTTGAGGCTGTTTGAAGGGACTACTTTATTTAAGGGATTTAATTGGGTGTGGTACAGGGACTACTTTACCTGGGAACTACTTCTGGGAGGCTATTTAAACCACGCCCGGAGAACAGAACACCTTAAGCATCTTAAGAACCATTAGCATAGCACCGCGTGATACTCACCGATGCTCCGTTCGTCCATGCGATCCAGCGAGGCACTCTAACGTGATCGCCACCCGGAGCGGCCGCATCTGCAAAAACAAGAAGAGACAACAGGTGAGCTGCGCCTCTCTAAAGACATTAAACCTCGCACCGCAAGATACTTACACGAAGAAGTATTCACTTGCGGTTTCGCAAATCATCATCACACGATTTTCGCTCCGGGGAAGTGCCGCACCTGCAGAATAAAGAGAGGACAACTGATTAATCGCACAAATGAACAATATCGCATGCTAAGACATTTTCTTTTCTTCGCTTCGTGCAAATACTGAAACTTACCTTGGCATTACTTTGTTTCTCTCGGAGAAGAGACACGTGTCTTTGGCATTTCTGCAAGGGAAAAAACTATAAAGAAAAGGTACAGGAGTTGACTGTAAGACAACCAGAACTCTAAAGCAATGCATGCTACTTAGGATTGACATGAGACTTACCTCTCAGTCATTGTCTGGAACTCTGCCATAAGATTACGGGATCAGTGAAGTGAACTGGATACCCAAGTCTCAACGCAGCCCTGCATACAGACGCAGGATGGAGAGCCCATCCTTCTTAACAATAAGGTGAGACACAGTAAAGAGAACACAGAAGTAGAAGCAGAAGTTAAACCTCCTCCTATCGGTTAGCTAACTTGCCATTTTTACCACTCTAGGAAATTCTTCCTACGTGCCAGACAGACGAAACTAAGTGGGCAGGTGCAGTCGCTCATCACTTCACTACAAGTCACGCTGGTGGAGACCGTTGCAGTCCAGCTTTGTTCCGCGCCCGTGGAATCCAGGTGAGCTTAACAGTTGGAGGATAAACATTTGTCAGCCCTTTCAGGAATTGAATACCCAAGGGCATTTTAAAATAGGATACCTCTTCTGAGGAGCGCTTGAAAATAGAAAGCGCAGCTTAGTATCCCTTTATAGTGCCAACTTGGAGCCCCAAATAGGCCAAGTGTAACAAGAAAGAGTACCATAGGAGTATTACATAGGAATGGATCCACATTCTTGTCCCTGCACCAGTTACTGAACTTGTTCCACTGTCACCCGTACAAGGCGTTTGTTGCTGGTCTTCCGGCCAAAAGCAAAATCTCCATTATGTTGTCCGGGAGGTCATAATCCTTGTATCTCAGCCTCTCAAAAGCCAAGTGTGAAGGCTAAGTGTTTTGACCTCTGGATGGAGAACCCAACCTTCCTCTTGCGAGAGGAGATGCTCTTTGTGGAAGACGTTTAGGAGGGCAGATGAACATGTCTAGAAGGTCTGGGTACCACGCTCTCCTGACCCAATCCGGGGCAATTAGGATAATGGTTTTGCTGAACTTTCTCAACCTCCTGATTACTTGAGGAATCACGGGGACTGGAGCTACACGCGTACAGCAGTGGAAATTCCAAGTCCACCACAAACGCTTCTCATAGAGCTCCTCTTGGGGGAAATTCCCTTGAGCAGTACTGATCGCACTTCCGGTTGACCTTGGTCGCAAAAAGATCCACTTGAGGGGTTCCCCAAAGGGTAAAGATCTCTTGAAGGACTTCCTGAGCTAATTCCCACTCGTGGGACACTGCTCTGCCTGCTCAGAGCATCCGCTGCCGTGTTCTGCTCTCCAGCTAGGAAAACTGCTGACAGAGGGATTCCTTCTTGTATTGCCCAGAACCAGAGCTGCATTGCATCTCTGCACCATGGTAGTGATCCTACGCCTCCTCTCTTGTTGAGGTAGTACATGGCCACTGTGTTGTCCGTCATTATCAGGGCATTCTTTCGCCGTACAGAGGGCAGAAAGGCTTTCAGAGCTAGTCTGATTGCCCTTAGCTCCAAAAGGTTGATCTGCAGTTTGGACTCCGATGGAGACCAACGACCGATGATTGTAAGATCGTTGGTGTGGGCTCCACACCCAATGAGTGAGGCGTCCGTCAATACTATTATCTCCGGCCATGGTTGCCAGAAAGATTCTCCTTTGAGGATATTGTCCTTGCAAGCCCACCATAGTAGATCTTGAGCCACTCTGGCGGGAACCTGCTAAAGATCTGACATATTCCCTGGAAATTGGCACCATTGAGTTCTGAGGGCCCATTGAAGTGATCTCATCCTCAATCTGGCCTCTTGCACCAGAAAAATGCAGGATGCCATGAGACCGAGCAACCTGAGGAAATCAAAGGCTGGTAGATGCTGGGCATTCTAGAACTTTGTTACCATCTGCAGAATGTGGTAGCTCTCTCCTCGCGAGGCCAGGCTTTGCCCGAGGACGTATCCAGTATTGCTCCGAAAAATGTGAGTTTTTGGAGTGGTATCATTTGTGACTTCTTGAAATTGAGGGAAAAGCCCAGTCTGTAAGAAGTGGCAGGTCATGGTCAGATGTTCTTGGGCTCGTATGGGTGAACTCGCCCTGATTAACCAGTCGTCCAGGTAAGGGCAGAGGTGAATCCCCCCTCTCCTGAGACTTGCTGCCACCACCGCCATCAGCTTGGTGGAAACGGTCGGCACGGAGGTCAACCCAAATGGCAGAACTCGAAACTGATAGTGAGAATTGCCAATCGAGAACCTCAGGTACTTCCTGTGCTTGAGATGCATCGGCACATGAAAGTAAGCCTCCTGAAAGTTCAATGATACCAACCAGTCTTGGAGCTGAAGAGCCTGAAGGATCTGAGAAAGGGTTGCCATCTTGAACTTGTCCTTCCTGAGGAACTTGTTCAAGTTTCTTAAGTCCAAGATGGGTCTCAATCCTCCCTCCTTTTTGGGATGAGAAAGTAAGGGAAGTACCAACCCTTGTTCCTCTCCGCTACAGGTACATGTTCTATTGCACCTTTCTCTAGCAGGGTTAAAATCTCCTGCACAAGGAGTGGGTCTGGAATTTTGGCAGAGCTGGCTCCCGGTGGATGGTCCTGATGCCTTTGTCGAAAAGGAAGGCAGTAACCCTGGGCTACTGTTTCCAGTGCCCAAGCATCTGAAGTAATGCCCTGCCATTCATTCAGATACTGAGTGATCCTGCCCCCCAAGGGGTCTTATGGGTTAAGGCCTCAGAGTGGCTTTGCAGCGGCTGCAGCAGTGGATGAGGGGACAGTTGCCACTGCTGGGGATGAACAAACACCTTTTCCTCTTCCATCACAATGGATTTTTCTTTGTCGTCTTTTCTGACTGGCCTGTCCCTTCCCTCTCCCAAATGAGGAGTAGAAATGAAAAGGACTCCTCCTCCAGGAAGATGACCCTGAGTAGGAGTGTTGTTGAGGTTGTCTTATAGAGGCACCAAGTGATTTAGCCGCCGCTTTTGATGTCTGCAGCTTTTCTAAACCTTCGTCTGCTTTGCTGCCAAACACCACCAAGCTGTCAAAAAGCATATGGAGCAATCTGGATTGCACATCTTGTGTAAAACCTGATTTTCTCAGCCATTCAAATCTGCGCAGGACTATGCTAGACACCATCGACCTGCTTATGCTACCAGCAGTGTCCAGCCCTGATTGGAGGCATTCCCCCATAGCCTCCTTTCCATCTCCGACAATTGCGAGAAAACCGTCCCGTTCCTCGCCCTCAGGGATATGTTCAGCCGCTGCCGTCATACAATCCCACAGGGTGTAAGTGAACCTCGCGAGAGTGCAAGTCACATTTGTGGATTTTAAGGCCATACTGCCGAAGACAAAGCTTTCCGGGGCGCAGGCATCAACCCTTTTGTCTTCCCTATCTGGGAGAATCAAAGGGTAGGCCAACTGTCTTGTAGATGTGGCCAGCTGCCCCACTAAGCTCTCAGGCGAGGGATGAATTGATAGGTATTCAGGGTCATTTGAGGAAGACCTATACTTCCTTACAATTTTTTAATTTATAGTTCGGCCAGAATGTGGGGTTTCCCATGTGGCCATGACCCTTTTTTTAATGCCTTAAGAAAAGGGAGGACAGGGTCCTTTTTAGGGCCTTCATTAATGATGTCCATCACGTCATCCTGGTCAAGATTTGGGGAGTTTGCATTCCCTTCCATAAATTGATAACTCTAGTCATTACGTTTCTGTACCCCACGTCTGCATGGTTTGCAGGGTAGGGTCTATCAAAGTCTACTTCAGGGGAAGTATCCAGGCCACTGGCTGTTTGAAGGTCATTGATCTGAAAAAGTCTTGTCTAGGCTGTGGCTGGTATACTTTTTCGACAGGCATTGATCTCGGCTTCCACAAGGGTGTCGATTTTGGTGCCGAATTAATGATGGCCTCGATAACGGCGTCGAAGGCGTCAAGGTCATCGACGCTGGCTTCGATAACGTCGAAGGAGGCTTCGATGCCATCGAGGAAGGTGTCGACGCCATCTTCGAGGTCGGCTTCGAGAGCGCCTTCGAAGGGTGCGTCGAAGTAACCTTCAACATGGTCTCTAATGGCAGGTGGATTCCTGATGCCATCTTGACAGATGTCACCTCCGATTTATGCACCGGTAGGTCTGATTTTTATTAGGTGTCGGGTAAATATCTGATGACACCCTCGACGACTTGTCATCGGATCTCGCGTGTCTGATCTTTGTCCTCCCTCAGTCACTTTTGGAGTGAGTAGGGGCATGGTCTCCATGTGTTTTTTTTTTAGGGTGTCTGGCCGCATTCTCGAAAATCTTTAACATGGAGGTTCTGAAAGCCTCCCGCTTTTCAGGGGAATCATGTTTGGAAGGGTAGGGGATGACCCTTGTGTCAGCCAACAAGGAGGAGGAAGAAGGAGATTGGTGTTGTCTCTTCTTAGATTTTTTCGACAAAGACGAGGAAGATTTCCTCTAACAACTTTTTCGATCTCTATTTCCTCGACCTATGTCGAGACTTTCCACCCGATTCCCTTGGTTCTTTTAATTTTCTCGAAGAAGACTGAGGATTCCTCCCCCGCCGCCAGTTTACCTCTACGTTCCTTCAGATCCTTGTTGGTCATCGCCTGACAGGAACCGCACTCGTTGACACGATGGTCAGGGCCCAAACACCAGAGACCATTTCGAGATGGGTCGGTGATCGACCTTTTCTTCCCGCCCTTCTGACATTTTTTAAGCCCGTTTTGGGCATGGAAGGATTTGACTATGAAGACATAATGACTTGAAAAACGGAAGCGCCTTTTTTGTGACACGAAGCAAGCTATCGGAAAAACAGAACTGAAGCTAAAGGGTGTGGCTCGAGCCCTTTATACGAAAGATGACCGCTATGTTCGACGGCGGTCCTCGAGGGACATTCAATGCCATTACCTCGAGCACATCGCCCTCTGTTGAAAAATTTCCGAAGCAGCAAGCTGGAAGATACGTATATCTAAGATGAGGAATACGTGGGAGGACACAATCCATTCTAATTGTGTCATTCTGTTATCGACTTTGATTGGCATTAAAAGGATTTATTTTGCAAGATTCTTTTAGTTTGGTAATAACGATATACGTATATATGTTTTTAGTTATTAACTTGTTTTATTAACGTGCTATCTTGCCTACCTTTGGGCTTTTATTAAGTGTTCTTGTAATCTGGAAAATGTATTTGCCACATATGCTTCATTTGTGTATGATATATGATTAACTTTTTATGTGTAAAGTTTACTTGTAAACTATATCACATTAAATTTAAATTAATTAATTAATATGTGGGCCCTTGCATCTGCTCCTTGCATCTACTTTCTGTTAATAACAAGCATTGGCAAAACCAATGGTTTTGGCTCTTGTATAGGCATTTGCCAGGCACTGTCATTATATACACAGGTGCTGAACACAATTTGCCATCTTTTCTGCCATCTTATGGCCAGATAGCACCATCAGGGCAGTGCCTTGAAAATGTCTCTACCATGCCTAGATAGCAGCCCAAACTGTTGGCGTTGCCAAAGCTTGTTTTTGGTCCTGTTACCTATTTTTTCAGACCTCCTAGATATTGCAGCATTCAATTCCAAATTGTGCGACAAGAAAAAGGGAACATTGTGGTACAACTATATAAATGTTGCAGTATTTATGATTAATTAAAATAGTTAGATACAGATTTCCATTTCTACTGTACTTATTGTGCCTTTAGATTGAAAACAATCTCCCATAAAGCAACTTCCTTCGTGTAAATGGTGTATGGGGCTGGGGCCATTAGTGCTGTGGGCACTGTATATCAGAAATTGCCATGGATTTGTTGCTCAGACTTATTGCAATAAGTGGCAAAGTGGTCAAATACATTTTGCAACTCTTTTAGTTGTATTCCACACATTTTGCAGTACATTTTAAAATGACAATTGTTCTGCGTTTTGTTGCAAGCACACAAATCTGTATAAACTGGATGCTCCGTTTTTTTGTTGCAATCCGACACAGATTACGAAACCTAGAAAACCCATGCAGGTGAAAGGCCTTCATTACAGTCAACAAGAATAAGAGAAAGGGGAGTGTTAGGTAAGAATTGATGTAGTAACACTGTGTGAGACTACACAATACATCTGCTTGGTATTAGGTAACACCTTTTGGTATCGGTCTGTACTACACAAGTGGGTAGTGTGACTAAGCAGCCAGGCCCATCTCTAGAGGGGTAAACGAGAGCTGTAGCAATGAAATTAGCAAAATACAAGTAGTCAAGTAACACTTACACTGAAGGTTTCAGTTATAAATAGTTATTTATTTAACATCAATTTTTAAATAAGAGTTCTTTAAAAAGGGCTAGATATGTAACAAATCAAATATACTTTTAAATGCTTTTCCAGAACCAGCACACGTTTTAGTGAATACTCTTTAGAGATGCTTTTTACACACTTCCTACACCCAAAGGTGACTACATTCACAAGGACAGTAATGGCATTTATATATCACTAGTTCTACTTTGCAGATCTTGAGGTTGCAGAAAGGAAAGGTTTAAGGAAGGAAAAAGGTTGAACAGGTTCTCAGGGCATGCGTGTATACTTAAATCTCCCAATGAAGTCTAAACAAGCCTTTCCCAGCAAAAACAGTCTAAAAACAAGTTACTACCTCTGAGGTATAGATATATCAAAGTCAATGGACTAGAAGAGTCTGCAGGGAGCCAGGACAGCCAAATTCAATTAAAGCAGTCTTTGGACCTGAGGCACTTTTTAGATGATAAAAGTCTTGCACAAAGTTAGAGAGTTTTGTAGAAATCACCTCACTCGTGGGGAAAAGAGGGAGGACATCTGGAGGACTCCTGCAGCAACAATTTGAGGGTCATCGGCAGCTATGGGCTCTTTTCGGATCAGCAGCACTTTGCGGTTTCAGCGTGTGGTAAAGAGCACCACCACGTTTCTTGGATACCGGATGGGCTTCCTTTGCTCCTTGAGTCCTGCACTCTGGTGAGGGGACTCGAGCACTGGTCGTCTTGGTTTAGTTTAGTTTATTGTTTATATAGCGCCGCCTGGCCCTGGGGCATCCAGGCACTTGGCATGGTTACAACGTAGCCAATATATTACAAACATGGTCAGCAGGTAAGCAATACAGGTAGTCTAGACATTATAAAACAGTTACTGATAATATACACATTATGACATAATTTACAAGATTTAAAATTGTAAAGATTGTCAGGCAGTAAGTACATTTGTGTAGAGATAATTTGGCATTTTAGGCTTCTTTGGCTAGTAGCCAAGTTTTGGCACTGTGTCTGAATCGGTGAAAGGATGGTTCGGATCGGAGATCGGCTGGTAGTGAGTTCCAGAGTTTAGCGGCAAGCACAGGGAAGCTTGTGCCGCCTGCTTTCTGGAACTTAAATCTGGGGATATTTAGGCAATGTGTTTGGGCTGATCTAGTTGGGCGAGATGAGGTGTGGTGTGTGAAGTTGTCCGAGAGGTATCTAGGTGCTTGGTTGGATAAGCATTTGTGAGCGAGAGAGAGTGTTTTATATTCGATTCTCTGAGGTATAGATAGCCATTCACAGGATCGTCTGGCGTCAGATATGTGCTCGTATTTGGGTATGTTCGTAGCTGCTCTTAGTGTGATATTTTGGATAACTTGCAACTTGTTGATGTTCGTTTGGTTGGTACCCAGGTAGAGAGCGTTGCAATAGTCGACTTTCGAGAGTACTAGTGCTCTGGCTAAGGTGGTGCAGTTGGAGGTCGAGAGGTAAGGTCTACTGGCATTGATGAGCTTACATGTGTAAGCGGTGGCGGATGAGATGGCGTTGATTTGTCTTGTCAGTGTAAAGGAAGAGTCAAGGTAAATCCCAAGAGTTTTGACGCTGTTGGAGACTGAAATGTTGTTGCCGTCGATGATGAAAGTCTGGAATGGTTTGTTGAGTTTATTGAGTCTGGATTGGGAGCCTAGGAGAAGAAGCTCGGTCTTGTCGTCGTTGAGGCAGAGGCCGTGTTTGGCCATTCATTCTTGGATGATGGAGTAAATGTTGTTAAGTACTGTGTTGTCGAAAGAGTAGTCGCCTGTTAGTGGGATGAGTATTTGGCTGTCATCTGCGTAATTCGTGTAAATGACACCCAAATGGTCCAGTATGTCGAAGAGAGGTTTTGTAAACACATTATATAGTGTGGGGGAAACACAGGAGCCCTGGGGGACACCACTTGTGATGGGGGCTGGTTTGCCAGAGGCTGTGGGAGCAAAGACCCTCATGGATCTGTTGTTCAGGAAGGACTGAATCCAGGCATTGGCCTTGTGCCCAATCTCCTTCAAAGGAGATTGGGCACAAGTATGGTCAGAAGCCAACTCAGCCATTACTGAAGGTTTTATTATATCACTGTAAACACCAGTCTCTAGATATCCTACACCAGTGTTAGCCATAGGGGAGGAGAGGTGGTGACCTATCCCTAATGGGCTCTCTAGCTCCTATGGGGGAATCACCTCCATGCCTAATGGTACATGCAAAGCTGGGGAAGCAAAACACCCCAGGCCCTGCATGGCTCATTGGGCATTCGCTGGCTGGGGTACTCTCAGGCATAGAGAAACCTAGTTACCTTTACAAAACGGCCCAGCAGTGCTTCTGCATGAAAGTGCTTAGATATTTCACTGGGCCTGCTCTGGCTGATTTGCTCCGCCATAATGGGTGGCAGGCCGATCCTTGTCATGGATGAGCCGCCAGTGTTCAGTCTACCTGCCTTGGATGCCCAACAAGGCTGAAACATGTTTGGGGTTGCTTGTGTTTCCCTATAGAGGGGACCAGGCCTAGCAGTTTGGGCTGGACTGCTTCCATTGGTGGCAGTACCTGACTGATTTGCATATGGCCACACCCCTTTTGCAATGGCGAAGATGGGTTAAAGAACTGTGCTGTGGAAGGTTGCCCAGAGCAGTGGTTGTGATTAATTCAAAACCATTCACCCATCACTTTTTTGGTTTTGGTCAGTACGTCCATAACCATCCCCTGCTATCTCGCCAGTTTAGTGTTTGTTCGTCTCACCCAAATATCTGTATGCACAGCACAGGTGTCCTTACATATACAGTGTCCATCCTTTCACCCTATCAGTGTAACTGCTGGCCTACCCCAGAACTTTCTACTACCCATTGAGCCCACGCCAACTGCCAGCAAATTATGGTCCCACTGCATTACAATTCAAAGAAAGGTGTCAAAGTCTTTAAAAACAGACCCTACTTGATAACCATGACATAGCCTTTGCTGATGGTATACAGTTAAAACTCTCGTGTGCAAGCACATTTCAAGTCACAAGTAATATGGACAAATGATTAAACTTAAAACTCCAATAAATGAATGTATTAGCTGGGAAGCCATGAACTCCACCCACTCAGTACATGAAATCACCATTAATTCATACAACTCACATATTAACATTGTAGAGACTAAATACTCTACCTTAGGGTGTTTGATAAAGTCCAACAGGACAGGAAGTACTTTGTCTAAGTGTATATTCCACTCCATTGGTTACCTTAAGTGAATTCATCTTAAACCCACAGATGTAGTGGTGTATCAGACACCCCTCACCCTGTGCAGTTGAGTGCATCATAGCCCCCAGACAATGGGAGATCTTAACATTATCGTTAATGTTTACACCCTGGCCTACAAACTAAAAACTGTTGGGCACCAGAGGGTGTTTCAATAGAGGAAAGTGTTCATACAAGGATGAGCAAAGAAAAACCTCCAAAATATCTGTCCAACTTTATCTCATTTCTCCTAGCTTAAAACTTTCAGCTGCAATACAATTTGCAACACTGAGCTGCAGATCTACTACTACTCTAATCCAGCCAACATATGAATACTCATAGAAGAAATAAACCTGAACTTCCTCAACTTTATGGAAATGTCAATTTCAAATAATAACATTAACATTTTAGACTTACCGGTTACCCCAGACAAGATATTTGTCCAAAATGACACTGGAAATAGGGGATCGCTGTGGCACTCTTATACAAAAACACCCCTAAATTCTCAACCATTGTGAAACTGCATTCCTATGAAAAACTATCTCTAAAAGCTCTCAGAAACGCAACACCAGCATCACTAGTTCTGTGGACTATAGCACCTGATGCACTGATGCCTCAATCCAGTCAGAATGGGCTAATTTCTTGGTTAGCCTACACGCCTCCTCCAATAAAATACTAATTTTGGGAGATGACAATTTGTGGTTACACCAGACTAACAACAAAAGCTCTGCCAAATGCATCCAGAACACAAATAACCTAGGTTTCCTCCCTTAGGTTTGTAATGCTGCACATGCAGGAGCCCAGAGGCCATGCCCTCGATATTATCTCCCTTCACTTCCAGCTCCAACATCCCACTGATATTCAGCTTCCATTGTCTGATCACCAGCTACTGGTGAATGAATGAAGTAATGGATTGATAACAAGGTTTTCCAGAGGTCTTCACCATGGACTGAACACTACTAAACTTGAATTTAGAGCCATTAATATTACCAGGCATACATCTTAAGACATTTCCAGACACCCTCAATTCTCAAAGTCTGTTTTGACATTTACACTAGCTAGACAAAATTGGATATGCTAGCTCATATTATGTTAAATATTTTTCATTAAATGTATAATCTTACAGTAACCAATTACAATTTGGGATGTAAACATTATAAGTTACCAATATAACAATACCAAAGAAATGCCTGAACCATTTACATATTTTAACCAGAATTATCTCATGTCAAAAACAGATAATTGAATGGGTTCATTGTATAAATATCAGCAAGCATAGTATCATTTGACATTTTAGACAAATGGGCAAAAGACGACAGGCATAAAAACACTAGGGCACAGAGGTTTTTTTTAAACAAGACATTTTTGACGAAATTACAATTAGCACTCTTTGCGGGTGTAGCAGCCAATCGAGTTCCTAACCCGGGGTGAACTACTAATGCAAGCCCAGGTTCAGAGCAACCCGAGTGGTTGCCGCACCCGGTGCTGTCTATATCACTCTTCCTCTGCCGCCCAACCCCATTGCCAGCCCCTCAACACACACCCCGCCCACCACCAACTCCTTACCTGAAATGGGCTCTTCCACCTGGGCCGCACCGTCCACCTAACTTCCTGGTCATTGCCATGGCAATCCTGACTCTCTCCGGTCGCTGCGACACATCACAGGTGTTTCTTAAAAGAAATTGTTTTAAAATAGCTTTCCAGAATGTGTATAAATGTTTACATTAAAAAATACAATACACTTCTCTCCGTGGGCCACTAGGAAAGACAATATAGCTTTCACGCCCTGGCCGGGGGTGGGGGGGCGTACATGGGCTTTCAGGGCCCGCCAGCCAGAGCTTGGGCAGGCCCGAGCCAAGCTAGCTCTGGCTGCAGCAGTTAAAGCCCATGTGTGCCCCCCCCGACCCCCTCCGCCCACCTGGGCGTGAAAGCTAGTCACACCCTGGGATTTACTGGGGTGCGAATAGTTGTTTTTTTCCCCCTTTCGACGGCAGATCAGTTGGTTGGCTCACCGTTCCTGAGTGCTAATACAAGATCTACTAAACTTCTATTGGAATGTGTCCTTAGAGGAGACAAATCGATTGTCCTGAATAGGTCCAATATGCAAGTCCAGAATCTTAGCTCCATCTCGAGCCAAGACTTTGAGCTGGTGGTCTTTATCGGCAATGTTAGAACAGATGTAGCATCCTTGTTAATCCCATCTAAAATAGTGTATGATGTAATCCTAAAGTAATCCAACCCTTTGAGACAGTTGCAATACAATATCATTACTTTGCACATGTTTTATGGACTAAAACAGGAAAACACTAAATATTCTCATAATCTAGTTAAACCAGCACAGACTGTTATATCTATAGGGGGAAATGAGTGGAAACAAAGAGCAGTTTGTTCGGCTAATCAAGAAAATTGTACAAATGATGTAGATTGGTCTTGGATTGCCAGGTCTTTATATGAAGCTAAAGGCGACTGGAAAGCAGTTAATGGTCATATGTAGGATAGGGGTTTGCTTAAATTGATATCTTGTAACTCAAGTGGGAATGCCCAACTTTTTAAGAACACTAAATTAGGTACCAACAACAACAAAAGGGAGACTATGGGCTAGTTTAAAGACACAGAGGTTCAACCCTTTAGAACAACCCAATCAGAAACCAAGGAACCAATGCGTCAGTCTTCCTTAATCAAATTATTCCTCAATCTCCTCTCATCACTCCCACTCAGCAAAACAAGAACACTCGGACCATGAACCAAATAGGCACTGGGTAACACACAGGTAAAGTCTTACAACACATTTTTTATTATAAATATATTTTTCACAATCATCCTAATTCACGTATAAAGTTCTAAAACACAATTATTAAACACAGCCTGGCAATTTAAGAACAATCATCAATAAACATAAAAATTCATCTTTATCGCTGTACTAAAGGTCTATATTTCACTTTGATTGATGTAACCTTAGTGGACAATTGTCCACTAATGGACCAAACGACCTTAAAGTACAAAAGTGCAAAACCTGCAAAAAGTGCAAAAAAGTGCAAACTTCCCACATTGATAATTCAAAAACAATTTAAACAACAAATACAATTGTAGTGTAAACACTGCGTTGGCTTTTTTTATATACAATTTATTCTGATGTATAAAGGAACCCTTGACCAAAAGCAAAGGACCTATTGAACCCTTGTGTTAGGATATTTTCATAAACTCCTTTCTTCCGAAAGGTATGTCGTATTTAATAACGCTTTTAGTTATAACACTGTTGTAAATTCACAGTGTAATGTGCCCAACATGTTTCGTCCTATGGGAGCAGTTATTAATGCTTACTAAAAGGACTTCTTCAGGGGAACCAACGTGATCCAACCACAAATTCTACAATATATAATCACAATGAATATTAGTGTAATAAAAACCAGAACTCTAGCCAAAAATGTATTCTGCCTCCTTCGATCCTGTTTACAAGTATCTTTCTTCCGTCAATTCACATTGGATCCTTGGGAGGAGGTATATGGCAACCATCATGCTGAGAGGGAACAATGGAGGAGAGGAGAGAGGGGAAAAAAGAGAAAATTAGGTAGTCAATTAATGGATTATGAAAACTGGCTTGTCGACGATCCACTTCTGGATGGCCATACAATCTTAGCCCAACCTGCAGTGGAAAGGAGAATGAGGTCGCAAATTGGGTGGCTTAATTATTGCTGTAAAATCTGGTGTGAGAAATTAATGAAATAACATAGGAGAATTGTTTTCTTATATTAACATGTCAAAAGGTCCGGAGTGTCATAATATGTTGATTATTAACATTTACTGATGCAAGGGTACATGTGACATAAATGCCCTTTTGGAATATCTATCAGGTTTTACATGTGAATGGCTGAGCTGTTGGATGACTGGCATGTAATAATTGCGGGAGATTTTAACTTTTGGTGTTGTAATGTTAAAGATAAGGATGAAAATGTAGAAGTGATTATGGGGGTATCTGCAAAATCGAATTAAAAAATCCATGTGCGGCTATGACCACTTATGTCAACTTTTGGGTTGCATAGGCTGAATGGGAATGTATCAGGGGATATTCCAACGAGAATAACATGTTATAGGGGTCAAAATGGCTCAATTGTGGATTATATTTTTGTTAGTGAAAATCTCTATACTTTGTGTAATAACTCAAGTGTGTAAAACTAATATGAGTGATAACATGTTGCTCTGCAAGTTTGATATTGGAATAAAGAATTAGAATGGATGTGGGGCCCACAAACCTGGTGGGAAACTCTGAAAACTAACAATAAACAGAGTGATACAAATTCGAATACATGAAATGGGAGATCTGCAGTGGACTACTCTCCAGTGGCATCTGTAGGACATTGGAATACTTCAAACCACTATTTTCTGTATACATTAATCACATTTTTTAAAGATATTTATGAACTACAGGACTATGTCAATAGAGCATAAACAAGTATGGAAACATCCACACTCCTTTGATGCCCTCATAAATTAAAGGAAAAAAGAGTTAAGGAGAGCTATAAAATAGATTAGGAAAAGTAAATTAAATGAGAAGTCACATTCCGTAGAAATGAAAAAGGTTAGACAAATGTATAAAAACTGGATACGCCAACATTATTATTTAATGATACAAAGATGGTGAAAAATGCTTGCTGTCTAATTGAAAAAAATTGATGTGAATTTTTAGAACATAATAAATGGGATGGAGGGCTGTCAATTTGAGAAACAAATCAACCCTATTCAAGAAGCTGTATTATAATTGTAACTGACATTTATATAGCACCTTTACCATTACTATAGTCTCGATACGCTTGGGGTGGGAACACCCTTGGGGACCGAAGCCCAGGTATGGGGAAATTCTCAAAGGCTTAGAATGCATGTGTGCATTTAGCCAATATTAGGGATTAGATGAGCTGGCTAGTCTCGCGTAAGCAACCCAGGAGGTCAGGCATGTGGGTGGGTGGGTACTGCGGAAGGTCGCTAGTGTGTGTGAGTGCAAGAGACTCGTTAGTTTTCCAGCTAGACCGAATGCGTCTTAGGTCGTAGTCTAATGTGTGTGGATAGATAGCCGTGCCTGCGGCAGATGTCCACCGAAGTGGTGTGTTAATATGTGTGTTTATATATGCCTAGAGCTCAAATGGAGCATATCAATGATGTTCCTGTGTCATCAAATCCTCAGTAAGGGTAAAGTATTTTAGTGATTTGCATGATATTCTGGCAGGGTGGAAGGGGTTAGACCACGAATGTGATAAAACTATATGGAGAATAGATTTTGATGGTGAGGACATTCTGATAGTAATTTCAGGAGCCGGTTCTTCACATGCTGCTGGCCCAACTCTTTCCAAAAAAATTGAAAATTGGATTCGAAATTTAAGCAAATTGTGAGTCTGAGTGTTTTCAAATAGGTTTACTTGGCCTTCCCAATTACATCTAGGCCAAATAAATCACATTCCTGGGAATTACTGGAACATAAAGCAAATGTGCTCACAGGCCAAATGATTAAAATCAATGCCAATATGGAATGTTTTCAATACAACCGCTAATAAAGTTTTACGTGTGTAAAGAGCTCCCCAAAATTATATACGGGATGGAGGTTTTACAATCATGGGTGATTGATAAATGGGATGTGTCAAAGGCAAGGATATGGCACAGGGTTTTCAACCTTGCAGATTGCTTTCTGGATTCTGTGATTTTTATTGAGTTTGCTATCAAATCTCTGACGGCAGCTGCCAAAAAGAATATTTAGATATTTTATCGGAAAATACTGGCACCACCAAAGCACTCCTTTTATTTGTGATTTGAAGCAACTATGGAATTTGGCCAAAGCCAACGTGGTCAACTGTTTTTCACAGAATTGTATGAGTTATATCAATGAACAGGGGTATCTCCCCATAGTCGAGCGCTCAGTATCATTAATTATCCAATAAAAAACACAACAAGGTTTACTTGTTAATGTCGGTTTAATCAAAAAACAAGGTCCTGTACAGTTGTCTATTTGCAACCATATGAAACAGACCCATTCAATTCCAACAAACTGTTGGAATAGCCTACAACTAACATTTGGCGCACATGCCAATTCTTTCGCCAATCCTTTGGCTTTCTCTAGGCTAAGAATTGCATCCATGTTTAATTTGCTAATCATTAAACATGCTAACAATATATTTGAGATTTGTATCACATTACATCTGAACCTTATTTGCATCTCACGCGATGCAAAAATGCCTGTATTTTGTAAACCTTGTATTTAAATTATAGGCTTTGTAAAGTTCTGTGACATAGATTCTCCAAACCAGGAAAGCTGCAAACGTTTGTCTTACGGAAAGTTCTGAGCATGGAAGTTCTGAGTTTGTCTATGGATTCTGCTGCTCACTTGTGCTTGCAAAGCAATCTTAGAGTGTTGTATAGTCAAAGAACAGGTGGGGGAGAGTAAATTGAAGCCCGGACTGGAGTTCAGAGTTAGCCCAGGATCGAAGACCTTTGTAAGACTAAACTAACTATAAAATGTATAAATGCTCTCCTTGTGAATGGGGGAGGGCAGAAAGAAAGATAATGAAGGAGCCCAGGTGGTTCACATGGTAGATTGTACACTGATGTGGAGTCAGCTGCAGAGGAGATACAAATCTGTGCATCTGATCATTAAACAAAATTCTGTTCTGGTATTTCATTTTGCTTTAAAGTTATTTTCGAACAGGCGGGAATACATATAAGTATTTCCCCACACTTTTACAAATGTATCAGCACAGTTGCAGTCTGATTCACATCAGTATCAAGTTCAATCAGAATCTCATTACACACAGTAATTCATAGTAATTTTTCATAGATTATGTAGTTCAATCTGTGGAAGAGAGTGGAAGAACAAACAAGTTACTTACCTGTAACTATTGTTCTCCAGCATGGGTCTGGAATGGATTCACATGCTCATGAATATTCCCCGTCGTTGGGCCGGGAATTTTCGGTAAAATTAAAAACAGTTTCACTTGCACGTACAAACTGTCCTTCTCCTCTAAACCAATCACTGAGCTCTAGGTCATACTGCCCCCAGCCAATGACAGCCCTCTTCCTAAGCCCCTCTGGCAGCCATCTTCAGATTTGGTAGCACGTAAAGTGGCAGTATGACCAAGAAGAGCCCCAGAGGGGCAAGAGGAAGGGTTCACATTTGAATCCATGCCAGACCCATGCTGGAGAACAATAGTTACAGGTAAGTAACTTGTTCCTTCTCAAGCATGGGGTCTGGTATGGATTCACATGCTCATGAATAAAGAATACATAGTAGTACAACATTACACAACCACGGGAGGTGGCAAGGCTCAACAGAAGCAATTACTCTCGCCTCCGGAACAGGCTCACCTTCAAGCGAACAGGTTGCGTAGCACTGCTTGTCGACCCTGGACTCCTCCCTGGAATCCCTGTCGACACAGTACAATCTTGTGAAGGTGGGCGTAGACCTCCAAGTAGCAGCCCTGCAGATGTCCAGCAGGGGCACAGCAGACAGGAACGCCGTCGTCGCAGCAATCGCTCTGGTAGAATGGGCTCTCGGACAGCCGGGCAGTGGTCAGTTTGCCAGCCAATGACAGTGTGTGATAGAGTGGAGAGCCACCTGGAGATGGAAGCCTTGGACAAGGCCGTCCCATGGTACACAGGACCAAAGTTAACCAATAGTTGAGACGTCTTACGGAAACTCTTTGTGCGTGCTACATAGAACTTCAGAGCACAAGCCACATCCAGTGAGAGCAAAGTATCACCCCATTGTCGTGAAAAGTCAGATAAGGCTGTTTGCAGGATAGGGCCTGAATCTCACCTTCACTCGGAGCAGAGGTGATGGCCACAAGGAAAGCAGTTTTCCATGATAGGCACTTGAGAGGGGCCTGATGCATAGGCTCGTAGGGGGCCCCCCCATGACCCTCGTCAGCACCACATTGAGTTCCCACGCCGGGGCAGGAGCCTTCAGCGGCGGAAACAAACAAAACAGTCCTTTGAGGAACTCCTTGACGCAATGGTGGGATCATAGAGAAGGTGGAATTTAACAGCTGCCCAGTAACTGTGGTTTATCATCTTTTTGATCCCACAGGTTTCTCACCCTGACTGCTCCAGCCCTATGACACCGACGGCAAGGTGGTAATGTACTATGCCATCTACCGTTTTTAACCTCTTTCTCTCATAAAACTTGTTGTCAAAGAATGAAATACACCAGCTGTTGAGAAAGCTTAGACTGTCCTGATGAATGTGGCGTTACTAAAATGAGGCCACTGAAACCGGTCGACGGTGTTTGTTACATCTAAAAGGGCTCCAATTTGCCCCCATTTTAGTTTGAGCAAACCTTTTTACATTGTCCCACTTTCCATGAATATGAAATTGATTCCACATGGGAAGTGGTGATTGTATTGTCTTTGTTTGTGTTTTTGGGAATGGGAATTTTTCCTACTTCCTTCATTTTATGTCATTTTTAAACTTGAGTACCCCAGGATTAGTGTGACAATCAATGGGCTATTAAAAAACTGTTTACCCCATTAGATGTCACATGATTTGTTTTGAAGAGAAAAACTGATGCTCTTCTTCTTCCTGGGTTTACTCTTCTTTTCCCTCTCCCCTGGTTTTACTGGTAGTCTCTTCCGATTCAAGCCATTTTGGAATAGAGTGGGTTGGGACTCTCAAGGTTGAATGTATTACACACCATAGAAGTGGTAATTTTACTCTTATTCTGTCACTATTAGACAGGCGTTGTAACACCGCAACCTAGCTGAGAGTGCACAGTAGGCAGGGATAGTATCCTTGTTTCGCTCTATCCTTCTGTCTTCAGCCACAACCTTGTTCTATTATTTTCCTTCATGAATAGACTTGAGTCCACCCCACAGTAAAAAATCTTTTTGGGTTTGGGTTTATGAACTGGACCTAGTCTTGGGTTCCCTGCTTGCTGCTAGTAGCATTTACACAGTTGTATGTTGCCTAATCTTTTGTGTGAACATTACCTACTTAGGGCAATACCCTGTCAATTGGTAGAAATTGCCCCATTGTTTACTTATTGTCCGTGAAGACCCTCACCACCTTGCCCTTGAGGGACGGAAGGAACGACTTGAGGGCCCAGAACACTGCCCATAGCTCCAGGACATTGATGTGGAGAGATCCCTCTCCTCCAGCAGCCACAGGCCTCTGGCGTGGAGACATCCGGTGTGGGACCCAGCCCTCCAGGGAAGCGTTCGTGGTGACCGTCTCCTGGTACGGGGGGGGGGGGCTCTGGAAGTCTGTGTCCCCGGAGATGTTGGAGTGCACGCCCCACCGCCTTATTGCTCGACGGAACGCCTGGTGAGAGTAATCTTGTCTGCAAAACTTCCGGACACCTGAATCCACTGAGCGTCCAGGAATTACTGAAGGGGTTGCAGCCGCATACCTGCAGTCGGATCAGGTAAAACCACAACATCATCATGCTGAGCATCGACTTGATGGTCCGCACTGTGGTGGTGTTCAGTGTCAACAGCTGTTGCGCCTTTCCTAGCAGGGCCGCCATCCGGCCCTCCGAGGGAGACGCCAGGCAGAAGACCGTGTTGAGTCTAGCCTCCAGGAACAGTGCGTTCTACGATGTTATCAAGCAGGACTTTGGATAGTTGATGGAGAACACCAGATCGTCAGCAGCTGGACGGTCCTCTCAGTGTGTTCGACGGCCAGTTCCCTTGACCTGGCCCGGATGAGCCAGTCGTCGAGGTACGGGTACACGTGTATCCCGTGTAGACGCAGATGGGCCGCCACCGGTGCCAGGCCCTTCGTAAATACCCTGGGCAACGACTTCAGTCCGAAGGGAAGGGCCTTGAATTGATGGTGCTTTCCCTGCACTACGAAGCGCAGGAATTTCAGATGTTTTTCATGAATGGGGACATGGAAGTAAGCGTCCTCCAAATCTAGCGACGTCAGGAAATCCCCTTCATCCAGTTGGCCGAGCACGTGCTGCCATGTGACAATCTGAATTTCTGGGACTTGAGGTATTTGTTGAGGCACAGCAGGTCTAGAATGAGCCTCTAGAAGTATTTGGAGTAGAATCCGGAGCCCAGGAGCCGCTTTGGAACCAGTTCTATCGCCACTTTTCATATTATGGCCTGTAGTTCCTGCAGGAGCTGAAGGATGTGCGGCTCCCTGCCCGGCCACCGGCGGCATCTGTGGACACTTCCGTTGGAATTCAAGAGTGTGTCTGTGGAATAGAGCCTCCAGCATCCATCGGTCGGTGGAGATGTTTTCCCACTCGCTGACAAAGCCCACTAGCCCGCCTCCCACTGGGATGCATGGGTGGCAGCCTGCCATCCTGGCCAGTTCAATTTTGCTTCGGGAACTGCGTGCCGCCTTGGGAGCGACTACGACGTTGGCTACCTCCACCAAAATCCTTGGCACTGCCCCTGTAGGCATCCTGGGTCATTGGTTGAGACGGCTGGCGGTACGAAGAGGTCCACCCGCCAAAGTCTTTCAAAGATATGCCAGATTTCCCTCCTGAAGCACTAAAGGAAGGACAATGTTGCTGAAGCATGCCCAGGGCACGAGCCTTCTCCGTGTCGGTCTTAATGACTTGCAACAAGTCTTTGAAGACCTTCTCAAAGACGTTGTCCCCAAAGGGCATGTCCAGCACCCTCGTCTGGACCTCCTGATGGAAGTTGGTGGCTTTCAACCAGCCACGACAACAGAGGCAGACACTGTTCCCCATCTGTCGGAACCCCATGTCCGCGATGTCCAGGGCCACAGTGATGGCATGGTCCGATGCCACCTCGCCCTCATGGAGGATCTCCAGCGCCTCAACCCGCTTGTCATCGGACAGAAACTCCAGCAGCGGGCCGTATTATAACAGCTCACTGTCATATCTGGCCAGGATTACAATCGCGTTAGCTGCCTTGACGGTCGTTGCCGCCGAGTAGATCACTTTCCTACCCATGGCATTTAACTTCTTCCCATCGCTGTCCGTGGAATGGAGGCAAAAGACGAGGGATTAGATTACTACTTTCTTGCTGCCACCAAGACCACTGAGTCCGGAGAAGGCTGCGAACGTAGGCACTTGGATGCGGACTCCGGCACACAGTACTTTTGCTTCAGCCTATCCCTCTTCGCCGGAGCTGAGGCTGGGTTTCTCATCAACGCCAGGCCTTCTTGCCAAGCGTCATCCAGGAGAGGCACAGCCAGAATGGTCTTCCTCTTGGCCTCATGACGTTGGTAAAGGAAACCTCTGTTCTTGGTCTCTTCTAGCATCATCTGGAAGAGCTCAGACGGTCTGGTTACAATGGCATGGAACAAGCCCACTTTGTCTGGGGAGAAGTCCTCGGCGGCAGAGAAACGCAGCCATCGTTGTCCATGTCCGTAGTCGCCGTGTCCATCTCTGTAACCCTAGGGGGGGGACACGTGCAGAGGTTGATGTAGCGGTGTAGGGTGCCGTCCCCTTTTTTTTCGCCAGGGGCTGGCTCTGTGTTGCCGGGGCTGGAGGCATCCTCGGCATCCTCTTCTGGATTTTCCGATCCAAGGATTTAGAGGGCTGAAAGGATGTCCAGCGATACGGCCCTCTCAGGTGTTGGGGGTAGTAGGCTTGCTGGGCCCAGCGCCCTCTGCATTTCCGCCGTCACCGTCCCCCTCTGAGTTTCTGCCGTTGTTCTCCAAATCCTCTGGGACCAAGTGAATGGACACCAGGTCCTCCTCATCCGAGGAAGAAATATCCATGCCCTGGAGCACGGTTGAGGCCTCCTCTCCCCCACCTCCCTTTTGAGGGGTCGGTCTTGGGCTTAGGGATGGCATCCTCTTCTCCGGGGTCTTCTCCACTGGCTTGGCCGAGGCCCCCTGCCTCATGGGCAGGGATACTGGGCACTGCCAGGGCCCCCTGAACCGGATCAGGCCCTTTGCCTTTGAGAGAGTGCGGCCGCCACCAGCTCCGCCGTCAAGGATAACATCCCCCGGGGGAGGTCGGACACCTTTCCCTGTGCCTTGGTCTTCTCCGGTTTCTCCCGCGGCTTCTCTGGGTTAGCCGATTTCCTCTTCGAGGAGGATGGAGCGATTACTGGAGATGGAGGCAGACGGTGAAGATGAGCGCGCCCTGCCCATCGAGGGACTCGCTTGTGGGGCAACCCCGATGGAAACGGACTTGCAGTGCTTGGCCTTTTCTTGGGCCCCCACGGATGGAGCACCCTCAAAGGACTTAGAAGTTCTCTACTTGGACCGACCGGTCCTGGGTGAGGCATGTCCCCGCTTGCCGCACGGGGTAGAGGCCTTGGCGTTGAGCCATGCCGCCAACCTACTGTGACGATCCTTGACGGTTCGCTTGGAATAAGCAAGGCAGATTTCACAATCCTCTTCCCTGCGGTCCGGATGGAGACAGAGGCACTGGAGGTGTTTATCCTCTACAAACATTTCTCAATCCGCAGCTGGAGCAGCGCTTGAAGGGAGAGTCTCCCTCCTCCTCCAACATGGTCCGGCGTGCGGTGTAGTCCCAATGGCCTTCTGGAATCTTCAATAAATTCGACGATTCCTGTCCTTAGGGGGCGTTGAAAGACACAGACAAACAGATCCCTGCTTGCTGGTCAAAGAAGCGAAAGAGCACACAAAATAATCGAAAAAAGTGCAAAAACGTAGAAAAGCTCACAGAGCAAGGACTCCCAACGCTTGAACGTGCAGTAAAAATCTGAAGATGGCTGCCAAAGCAGGGTTTAGGGAGAGGGCAGTCATTGGCTGGGGGTAGTATGATCCAGAGCTCAGTGATTGGTCTTGAGGAGAAAGACCGTTTGTAAGTGAAAGTGAAACTGTTTTTTCTTTTACCGAGGATTCCCAGCCTGATGACGGGGATATTCATGAGGATGTGAATCCATGCCTGACCCCATGCTGTAGAAGTAAGATTGAGATGGATGAGTGGTGGCAATGGAACACTGGTCATTAGGTGAATTCTACATTAACATTTCTTGTGGTTAACCTCATGCTTTTTTAGTCACACATCATCTAGGCTCTACAAGTTTCCCTTATATCGTAGGCACCCAAAGTGAGGGAATAGTAAGTATGCATCTAGTAAATGACGCGTATGGCCCACATCTAAAGGGTGAATGCCACCCACCTCTGGTGTCTATAGGTTGGGCTGGTCTGTGTCCCTATGGGATAGTCTACACATTTATTAAATGTGTGAAACCTACGGATCCGGATGGTGAGAAAAAAGGAGTGGGTCATTACCAGTCTCTATATTGAGCCAATAGTTCATGTGGGCCCTTGACCTGGAAAATGTTCCTTCCAATAGGTGAAAGGATGAATTTTTTTATTCTACGATTATTCATTGAACCAATCGGCTCTAAAGCTCCATGGTATTTACCTCTGGAGGTACGATCAGCGCTCTCAGTTCGGCTGTGTCGACTGGTAACAAGTTTAACCCCAGTTAAATGATGCATCACATTGGTGGCTTCAGGGAAGTTTTTCTGTAATAAAGGTGCTAAGTTGTAAAGACTCCAGTATGTCTGTGCAATGGTTCCCATAATGTCTGCCACTAAAGTATGCCAGTTGGCATTCTCCCCGAGCATATTTACTTGTTTCACTTATTAGTATTTCCAAAGGGTAATTCTATATTGCAATCACTGTTTTCCTAGTTCCAATCCATCATAATGCTTGGATAGTTTTCAAAGTGAGGTGCGTTTACCTGTAATTATATGAGGTGGAGTCATGGGCTAAATTATATAAAGCAAGTGCAGCGTAGGGTATGCAGCGAGCTTGGACTTACCCAAGCAATCGTAGTCGGTTTACATATATCAAGAAAACAGCAGCAGGATTCCATGACAGCTTGCCGCCGCCATCTTGGAACAAGCCTTAAATGGCACTGACACGTCACACAAGCATGACATGGTGCGTCACGGTTAGGGACGTCTGAGCGGTATCCGGCATAGGGAAAGACATCTCCTAATGAGATCCCTCTCCCGTGACGGCTATTACAGTGTCCCGTGCCCTTTCATCACAGAGACGCCTCTGCGCATTAATTCATGCAAACTCCTCCATATAGATTGGGGTCATGTGATGTTGGATGGTAGCCCAGCACAAGGTGAATGAAAGGCTGAGAAAGGCAGAGGACCAGGGCATGATGCCCGCATGCAAATCTATGTAACACATTTCCACTGACTAGTTGTAAAGAACAAAAACATTGTCAGGGATTGTTGCCCGTATTGCAAATCCTTGTTGCGCAATATGCCGTCTAATTGTAATGTCCAGGCAAATTGTTAGATTAGTATTCATGTGATATGGAGTGCTTTCCATATCTGAGAGGAGTCTAGTGGCGGTCAGCAGGTTGTCCCATGCCACTGCCTGCAGCGGGTAAGGGGCCCCTTGTATCCACTGGTTCTGCAACCATATATCCCATTCTACAGCAGGTATATATATATATTAAGAACACAGGGTTCATCTCTCCCCTGGGGTCGCAGAGCCATGCGCGTTAAGTATGTAATCCAATCAAATTGAAGATAGCCGCTCTACCCCCTATGGTTTGCTGATAGCCAGAGAATTCCTAATAGTATGTGCACGTCAATACTTCTTCCCATCGATGCGCATCTCTGTGGTTTACACTCCCCTCCAACTATGTACAGTGGATCTGTTATTCTGTCTGCCACTACCCATTGGTGTGACCCTATTAATTTCATAGTCGATGTGAGTGTGTTGTCTCAATCCGCATGAGGTTCGCCTACTCATATACATGCTCGCTCCACTGATATGTGTGTCTTGATCAAATGCTTAGATCATTCTTTGTCCCATTCATATGCGACTTCTAATGTTAAAAATACAGTTATCTAGTTCATAAAAAGACCTGCACATCATCATCTTTGTTCCGTCCCATGACAGTACTTTGCAATTTACAAATGATTTCTGCTTCCTCTTGTCTGAAGATCAGTTCATGGTTACAAAGTCTGACATCTTGTCAGGTGCGCTTGATTCCCACAAATGTTATTCCATCTTTGTTATCAATTTGGTATTGTGTAGCCCAATGTTCTTATAGAAGTGTTACCTCTCTCTGCAAATCTTTCCTGCACAATCTGTGCTTCTTCTCGATAGTCAAGGTCTGAACTGCAGTTTCTCCTTGCTCTTATCAATTAATCTTTCGGTATATTGTCAAATAACGATTTTTTATGACAACTTAATGAATTTAGTACTGCATTCACCTCTGTGGGTTTTCTGAATGCGCACGTCACAATTTGGTTTTCTACAATCTCAATGTGCAGGTCTAAGTAAGTGATACAAGATGTAGGTGGGCACCACAAAATTTTAAACTTGTTAATTTCCAATACCCAGACTCCGTTATACTGTAAAATATATATGAGTGGCTTTGTCCTGGAGCTACCAGTCTGGGAAGGTCCTGTGGCATCTAGACCTACAAACTAGCAACACAGAAAAAATAAGGTGGATCCACCTTAATAAGGTGGAGCCACCTTATTTTTTCTGTTTTGTAGGTCTAAGTAAGTGACATGACAAACTGATTTCCAGTGTCAGTTCAATTCCGAAAGCATTCTGATTCAAATAGTGGTTGAAATTCCCTTCCAGATTAGAAAGATGTCATCTATAAATCTAACCCAAGTGTGGATTTTATACACAAAATCAGGATGGGTTGCAACATGCTCAGCTTCATACACACCCATGAACAGGTTGGCCAGTGGGGGTGCATAACTGGCACCCTTGGCCACCCCCTTTATTTGCCTCATTGAACAGAAGAACAAGTTACTTTCTTACCTGGTAACGTTCTTTCGATGGGATGGTCCGACGACGTATTCCATATCTATGACAGGTAATCACCACAGCTGTGCTGCTTCGGAAACGTTTTTCAGCGTCTGCGTCGATGACGTCGATGCGCCGTCGAGGACCTCCTCCGACGTCATCCGATGTGATAAGTAGGACGCACGATGCCCGTAGCCTCAGTTGTAGTTTTTTCCCCCAGAACGTGTGACATTAGTCTACTGCCAGTCAGACACAAAGCCTTGCGGAACGTAAGCTGCAATCGCAAAAGAAATTCTGCAGCGGGGAAGGTAGGGAGGGAGCGATATGGAATACGTCGTCGGACCATCCCATCGAAAGAACGTTACCAGGTAAGAAAGTAACTTGTTCTTCGAGGGGATTGGGTCCTCCGACGTATTCCATATCTATGACAGCCTGACAAAGCAGTACCAGAGCAAGGAGGAGGGAAAGAATTTAGAATCAAAATTTAGAATTGCCAATCAAATAGCAGAGCAAAGGGATGCCTTGCCAAAGGCCAGATCCTGTCCTCGGATGGAATCGAGGGAATAGTGACGTACAAATGTATGTACTGAAGCCCAGGTGGCTGCATCACAGATGTTGCGAATAGGAACACCCCTCTGCAGGGCAGTAGATGCAGCCATACCCCTGGTAAAATGGGCCCGCAAGCCAGCCGGTGGGTCCTTACCCGCCAAGCGGTAACACTCTGAGATGGCCAAAATAATCCAGCGAGACAAAGTCTGTTTTGTCACAGCTTGTCCCAAACGCTTTCCAGCGTAACCAATAAAGAGTTGATCGTCCACTCTGACCCGGGACATGCGTGAAACATAAAAGCTTAAAGCTCTCCTAGGATCAAGCCTATGGAGCCTCTCCTCTTCCTTACCAGGATGTGGAGGAGGATAGAACGCTGGAAGAACAACCTTCTGGCTCAAATGAAATTCTGAAACCACCTTCGGAAGAAAAGAAGGACGAACTCCAAGGACAACCCTGTCCTTGTGAAATACAGTGAAGGGTGGCTTAACTGAAAGTGCCTGTAACTCACTCACTCTGCGAGCGGAAGTAACCGCAACTAAAAACACAGTTTTCAGAGTTAACAGCCTCAAAGGGCAAGAATGTAAAGGCTCAAACGGAGCACCCATAAGAAACTTAAGAACAAGGTTTAAATCCCAACCGGGCACCAGGAAAGGTGACGGAGGGAACACATTAGTGAGCCCTTTCAAAAACTGTGAAATTAAAGGGATTTTAAAGTAGGAACACTTCAGACGAGCGCTTAAAGATGGACAGCGCCGCCAGGTAACCTTTAATGGTACCCACTTGCAAGCCACTGTGGGCCAAAGAAAGTAAAAAGGACAGAACCATGTGGATGTCACATGCAAAAGGATTCACATTCAGAACTCTGCACCAGTCGCAGAACTTACGCCAACGGTACAGAGACTTTGTTACTGGCCGTCGGGCCGAGAGCAACACCTCCATCACGTCTTCAGGGAGGTCCCAATCCTTATACCTCAACCTTTCAGAAGCCAAGCGTGAAGGTTGAGGGATCTGACCTCTGGATGGAGAACCTGACCCCCCTCCCGTGAGAGCAGATCGTCTCGGTAGGGAAGACGACATGGAGGACAGATGGACAAGTCGAGAAGGTCCGGGTACCACGTCCTCCGAGCCCACGCCGGAGCAATGAGGATCATCCGGGAACCGAACTTCCGTAACCTCCACAGCACTTGCGGGATGACGGGGACTGGAGGAAACGCATACAGCAGTGGGAATGACCACTTCACCACGAACACGTTTCCTAAGGCTCCTTTTGGAGGAAATTCCTGTGAGCAGAACCTCGCGCAATTCCGGTTGACACTGGAGGCGAAGAGATCCACTTGAGGGGTCCCCCAAAGGGCGAAGATCTCCAGGAGAATCTCCTGAGCCAACTCCCACTCGTGAGAGATCGTGCTCTGCCTGCTCAGAGCATCCGCCGTCACGTTTTCGTCTCCGGCCAGATGAACTGCTGAGATCGAAACTTCCTGCTGGATGGCCCAGAACTCGAGCTGCATTGCCTCCCTGCACAGAGGAAGTGACCCTGCCCCCCCCCTTTTTGTTGAGGTAGTGCAAGGCCACCGTGTTGTCCGTCAGGATCAGGACATTCTTTCCTCGCACAGTCGGCAGAAAAGCCTTCAGGGCTAGCCTGACGGCCCTCAGCTCCAACAGATTGATATGGAGTCTGGACTCCGACGGAGACCAACGACCGCTGACTGTCAGCTCGTTGGCATGAGCTCCCCATCCCGTGAGGGATGCATCTGTCACGATCGTCACCTCCGGCCAGGGAAGCCAAAACGGAGCCCCCTTCATCAAGTTGCCTTCGACGGCCCACCACAGAAGGTCCTGGGCGACCGAGGGCGGCACCTGAACCGGGTCCGACATCCTGCCGGAGGACTGCGACCATTGCATCTTGAGTGCCCACTGCAGAGATCTCATCCGCAGGTGAGCCTCTGGCACCAGAAGAATGCAGGATGTCATGAGGCCGAGCAACCTCAAGAACTCGAACGCTGGGAGCGTCTGGGCATGCCGAAACTTGTGCACCATCTGCTGAATGTGAAGAGCCCTCACCTGGGGAGGAAAACACTGCCCCAGGGAAGTGTCGAGCACTGCTCCGATGTACTGGAGCCGCTGTGTTGGCGTCAAATGGGACTTCTTTAAATTGAGGGAGAAGCCCAGCCTGTGAAGGGAGTGGCAGGTGACGGACAGATGATCCAGGACTTGCTCGGGAGAGCGCGCCCTGATCAACCAATCGTCCAGGTAGGGGTAGACGTGAATCCCCCCCTTGCCTGAGATGCGCTGCCACCACCACCATGAGCTTGGTGAAAACTCTCGGGGCGCAGGTGAATCCGAACGGCAGGACCCGAAACTGAAAGTGCGAGTCGCCAACAGCGAACCTCAGGTACTTCTTGTGCTTGGGATGGATCGGCACATGGAAGTAAGCATCCTTGAGGTCGAGAGACACCAACCAGTCCTGAAGCTGAAGGGCCTGGAGGACTTGAGAGTAACCATCTTGAACTTGTCCTTCCAGAGGAGTTTGTTCAAACCGTGCAAGTCCATGATGGGTCTCAATCCCCCGTCTTTCTTCGAAATAAAAAAATAAGGGGAATACCATCCCTTGTTCCTCTCCGCTACAGGCACCAGTTCTATGGCGTCTTTCTCCAGCAGGGCTTGAATTTCCTGCGCAAGGAGCGGATCCGGACTCTTCAAAGAGAGGTTCCCTGGTGGATTGTCGTGAGGCCTCTGCTGAAAGGGAAGACAGTAGCCGTGGGTTATGATCTCCAGAACCCACACATCTGAAGTAATGGCACGCCACTCTACAAGATGCTGCGCCAGCCTTCCCCCAACCGGTGAACCATGGGACCTGGCCTCATGACTGAGTTGAGTGGTAGCGGCTGCGGCGTTGCCTGAGGGCAAAGAGGCAACTGCCCGAGCAGCCTTGGCACCACGGGTACCCTGTCCACCTCTGGTACCCCTGCGTTGGCCTCTTTGACTGCTAGCTCCTCTCGCTTTACTGACGGACGAGTAATAGCGAAAGGAACCACCCCTCCATTGCTGTCCCCTAGGACGAAAAGGTGGAGGTTGGCGAACTGCAGCGCCCAACGACTTGGCTGCAGCTTTGGAGGTCTGCAACCTCTCAAGGCTCTCGTCAGCCTTGCTGCAAAAAAGGTGTTCACCGTCAAAGGGCATGTTGAGGAGCCGGGACTGCACATCAGGAGCAAACCCCGACTTCCGCAACCACGCAAACCTGCGTATCACGGTGCTCGCCGCCATGGACCTGCTGATGCATTCAGCCATGTCCAAACCCGACTGAACGGACTCACACATGGCATCCTTACCATCCTGGACCACAGCAAGGAAACCATCCCGTTCGTCCCCTTCGGGAATATGTTCAGCCGCTAACGCAACACAGTTCCACAGAGTGTGTGTGAAACGAGACAAGGCACATATGGAGTTGGCCGCCTGAAACGCCCTACCCCCAGAAGAAAACACTTTCTTCGCCCAGCCGTCAAAACGTTTGCCGTCCCTATCAGGAGGGATGGTAGGGTACGACGCCTGCTTTGCCGGGGCCATGGCCGCCTGCACCACCAAACTCTCCGGAGTGGGGTGCCTGGTCAAGTAGCAGGGGTCGCTACTGGCTGGACGGTATTTTCGCGACAAGGACCTGCCTACCGCCGGGTGACTCTCCGGAGCAGTCCAAGCCGCCGCCACCCTTCTCTGTAAAACCATATGAAACGGCAGTACCGGGTCAGTTGGGGGACCAACATCAAGGATGTCCGTGAGATCATCCTGCACAAACTCCCCTGGGGGAGCAGACCATCCCAAGTACTTGGAGACCCTAGCCATAAGGCGCCGGTACGAGGAATCGGCATGAGAGCCAGGCTCAGGCCTACAAAACTCCACCTCCGGAGAAGGGGTCCAGTCCACTGGCATCATGCAGTGACTGCCTCAAATCGTCAAATTGACTATGGCCCGAGACCATCTCATCTGGAACCTGACTAGGAACCAGGCCATCTGAATCCTCATCCACCTCCGAAATACATTCCAGGTGGTGAAAAGAAGGCACCCAAGGGTGCTTGCTCTTAACTAGAGCCTTTCTAAGGGGTTCCCCCGTGCCACGGGGTACCTCCGACACCCTGGCCTAGAAAGGCATCGAGGGAGTCGAGTGAATCGGCACCGGCGTCGAGATAACAGGCATCGGCGCCGAGAGGATCGGCGTCGACGTCAGATGCAGTGCCGCCAGCATCGACGGCGTCGACACAGTCCTCGAAGCCGGAGCTCCGAGTGTGTCCTTCGACAACCTGAGCGCCGACGGCTTCGACGACTTCCGCGGAGCATCGAGAAAGCCTGTCGATGCCCTCGACGCCTCAGGCTTCGATGTCTTCCTCGAAGACATCACAGGTGCACACGGTCTCGAACGCGTCGAGGACCGGAACCTGGATCAGGTACGTCGAGAACGAGTCCCCTTGTCCGAACGGGACCTCTCCCGTGACTCGTGCCGACCACTCTTGCGAGCTGTGTCTCTCGACCTCTCACGACCGACCCCACTCGGGGGCACGGACGGCTTAGTACCCTGCGACTCGAGAATCGCCAGCATTTTCTTCCCGAAGGAAGCCCATTCCTCCGGCGTCGCACGGCTGGTGGGGTAAGCGACGTGCCGGGCAGAGTCCTCAGAAGAGGACCTGGAAGACGACCGCTGTCGGCGCTTCCGAGAATGCCTCGAAGAGGCCGAGGAGTGGCGAGACCGACTCCTAGAAGGAGACCCACAAGACTTCCGACAACGACGCAGAGAGTCACCTCTCGAATCATCTGTCGAAAGCCCCGCAGACTTCGACTTCCGGGGCTTGGACACCCGACCTACCGACAACTTCTTCTTACGTTCCCGTAAGGCTTTGGACGTGAGCGAATGGCAGTCGATACAGACATCCGTGTCCTGGGCCTCCCCGAGGCACCAGAGGCAGGCGTCGTGCGAGTCCGTCACCGACATCTTGGACCCACACTACCCGCAGTTCTTGAAGCCCGGACGCGGGGTCGAAGACGAAGTAGAAGACATCTTCTTACGAAGGATTTTCGCACAAAAACGAACAGGTTCGAAGAACCAAGAAGAACAGAACTCCAAAGAGTCGAGGCGTAACCGAGATTCACGAAGCAACACATTCGCTGAAAAAACGGAACTGAGGCTACGGGCGTCATGCGTCCTACTTATCACATCGGATGACGTCGGACGTTGTCCTCAAAGACAGCGCATCGATGCAGGACCCAGATGCCGAAAAAAGTTTCCGAAGCAGCACAGCTGTGGTGATTACCTGTCATAGATATGGAATACGTCGGAGGACCCAATCCCCTCGAAATATATTGTGGTCAGAAGTATATAGTGCTTTTACATCCATCGTACATAACAGATACGGAACAAGTTACTTACCTGTAACTGTTGTTCTCCAGCATGGGTCTGGCATGGATTCACATGCTCATGAATATTCCCCTTCAGGCATGGAATCCTCGGTAAATAAATAATCCGTTTCAGTTTCGTTTCTGAACTGTCTTTCTACTAATAACCAATCACTGGTCTCTGGGTCATACTGCCCCCAGCCAATGACTGCCCTCTATTTAAGCCCCTCCTCTGGCAGCCATCTTCAGATTTGGTAGCACGTAAAGTGGCAGTAGGACCAAGAGAAGAGCTGCAGAGGGGTAGGCAGGAGGGTTTGCATGTGAATCCATGCCAGACCTATGCTGGAGAACAACAGTTACAGGTAAGTAATTTGTTCCTTCTCCAGCATGGGGTCGGGCATGGATTCACATGCTCATGAATACAAGAATACATAGCAGTACCCACACATGCACAACCACAGGAGGTGGCAAGGCTCAACATTAAGCATTTCTTACCTCCTCACCAGGCTCACCTTCAGGCGAACAGGTTGCGCAGCACTGCTTGGCCGACTCTGGACTCCTCCCTGGAATCCCAGTCGACGCAGTATAATTTCGTGTAGGTGTGAGTCGACCTCCACGTAGCAGCCCTGCAGATGTCCAGCAGGGGTACACCAGACAGGAACGCCGTAGTTGCAGCGATCGCTTTGGTCGAATTGGGCTCTCGGATGGCCGGGCAACGGTCGGTTTGCCAACCGGTGAAAGTGCATGATGCAGCCGGAGAGCCACCTGGAAATGGAAGCCTTGGAGAGGGCCTTCCCCTGGTTCACAGCGCCAAAGTTCACAAACGGCTGTGAAGTCTTCCGAAAACTCTTTGTGCGGTCCACGTAGAACTTCAGCGCTCTAGCCACATTCAGCAAGTGCAAAATCCTCTCACCCGGTGACGAAGGCGACGGGAAGAAAACAGGTAACACTAAGGGCTTGTTGAGATGGAAGTCCGACGGCACCTTGGGCATGAAGGAGGGATGCGTCCTCCGCACTACCCTCGTCTCGTGGAATGCCAGATAAGGAGGCTTACAGGAGAGGGCCTGGATCTCTCCCACTCGTCGTGCGGAGGTGATGGCCACAAGAAACGCTGTCTTCCATGATAGGAACTTCAGCGGCGCCGAATGCAAAGGCTCGAATTGCGGCCCCATGAGCCTGGTCAGCACCACATTGAGCTCCCACCCGGGGTCGGGGCCTTCACCGGTGGGAACGATCGGAACAGTCCTTTCATGAACTCCTTCACCAGGCAGTGCGCCCACAGCGACGACCACCCCGGAGTTCTGGTGTAGCGGGAGATAGCCACCAGATGAATTTTGATGGAGATATGCTCCAGCCCCACCTTGGCTAGCGACAGTAAGTACGGCAGCACTTGAGGGGCCGTAATCCATAAAGGGTTGATCTTCTGTGCACGGCACCAGACAGAGAACCTCTTCCATTTATGTCCATAGCACTTAAGAGTCGAGGAAGCCCTGGCCTTCACAAGCACCTCCTTGCAGTCCGCCGGGATATCGTAGCCTCCAAACTCTAGTGCTGCAGGAGCCAGGCCTGTAGGTTCCGCGATCCTGGGTCATGATGCAGGATCGCGCCTCCTTCACTGGCGAGAAGATCTGCGCCCGTCGGCAGCTTGACCGGAGGGGACGCTGACATGTCCAGAAGGTCCGGGTACCATATCTGCCTCAGCCACGCCGGTGTGACGAGGATCATCCTGCACCGGGACTGTGAGTTGACTGATGAGTCGCCGAAGCAACGGCAGCGGCGGGAATGCATAAAGGAACAGGCCGTCCCAGTGGAAGGACAATGCATCCCCCAATCTCCCCGGCTGGGGAAACCTGCTGGCGAACCTCCGGCACTTGGTGTTCGTTGCTGTCGCGAACAGATCTATCTGGGGGTTGCCCCATCTTCGAAACAGGAGATCTGCTTGATCTTGTCGAAGCTCCCACTCGTGGCAAGCACGCAGCTCCCTGCTGTGTGAGTCGGCGACAGTGTTCTTCACTCCTGCCAGGTGAAAGGGTACCAGGAACATCCCCTAAGCGACGGCCCAGTGCCACAGATCCTGCGCTTATTTGGAGAGAGCTGGGGATCTGGTGCCCCCCCCTGCTTCCAGATGTAGAACATCATGGTGGCGTTGTCGGTGAAGACCCGTACCACTTTGCCCTTGAGGGAGGGAAAGAAGGACCTGAGGGACCAGAACACGGCCCAGTGCTCCAGGACGTTGATGTGCAGCGACCTCTCCTCTGGGAGCCAGAGGCCTCTTGCATGGAGATCTCCGGTATGCGCGCCCCATCCCCCAGGGAGGCATCCGTTGTCACCATTTCCTGATGCGCTGGGGTCTGGAAGTCCATGCCCACCGTGAGGTGCGCGCGGGTGCCCCACCACCAGATCGCTTGGGGAAAAGCCTCGTTGAGGGAGATCTTGTCTTCGAAGCTTCCCGCTACTTGTATCCAAAGGGCGCTGACCTGCACAGACGCACGAGGTAGATGCATGACATCATGCCAAGCAGGGACTTGATGGACCTCACCCTGGCAACTTCCATGGTCAACAGCCATAGTACCTTGTCCAGGGTGGCTTTTATCCTCTCCTCTGACGGTGAAGCCAGCCGTGCCACCGTGTTGAGCCTGGCTCCCAGGAACAGGGCATCCTGCAATGGCACTAAGCAGGAATTCGCATAGTTTATCGAGAACCCCAGTTCCGTGACCAGGCGGATGGTCCTCGCTGTGTGTCCTCGCCGCCAACAGTGCCAGGCACTTGGTGAAGACCCTTGGTGACGACTTCAACTCGAAGGGCAGCGCCTTGAATTGATAGTGCCGTCCCTGGACCACGAAGCGCAGAAACTTTCGATGCCCTTTGTGTATGGGGATGTGGAAGTACGCATCCTCCAGGTCCAGCGACGACCGGAAGTCCCCCTCTTCCAGCTGTCCCAGCATGTGCTGAAGGGTGAGCATCCGGAATTTTTGAGATTTTATATATTTGTTGAGGCGGCGGAGGTCTAAGATGGGTCGCCAGCCACTGGTCTTCTTTCGGACGAGGAAGTACCGTGAGCACACTCCGGAGCCCCGGAGTCTCTTCGGGACGAGCTCTATCACGCCCTTTTTTTTTAGCATCGCTCGTACCTCCAGAAGTAGCTGTGGGATGTGATTTTCTTTCCTTGTCCACCGGTGGAAAGTGTGGGCACTTCCTTTGGAACTCCAGAGTGTGCCCGTGGGCCAGGGCATCCAGCACCCAATGGTCGGTGGAGATTGATTGCCACATGCTGACGAAGTTCGCCAGCCGGCCTCCCACCGGGGTGCTCAGGTTGGGGCCCGATCGTCACGGCCGGTTCAATCCTGCTTCGCCGAGGCCTTCCACCTTGAGCCCCTTGGCGATGACGACTATGTCCACCGGCCTTGATGCGGCCTCTGTAGGCTCCCTGCGACGAAGAGCGGGCCGCTTGACGGTACGATGAAGAGCTGCCACCGAATCCTTTGGAGGCACCCTGAGACTTGCCTCTGGAGGTCCGAAAGGACGGCCGTCGCTGATGAGGCATGCCCAAGGCATGGGCCATCTTGGTGTCTGCCTTGATGGCCTGCAGTGACTCATCCATCGCCTTACCGAACAGGTTGTTCCCGTCGAAGGGCATGTCCAGTACCCTGGTCTTTACATCCTGACGGAAGTTGGTGGCCCTGAGCCAACCGCACCGGCGAAGGCAAACGCTTTTGCCCATCTGGTGAAACCCGGTGTCGGCGGTGTCCGTGGCTACCGTGATGTCATGGTCTGAAGCCACCCTGCCCTCTTGTAGGATTTCAAGGGCTTGCGCCCTCTTGTCATCCGGAAGGAAGTCCAGGAGGGGGGCGATTTTAAACCAAAGCTCCCTATCGTAGCGGGCCACAATAGCAAGAGTGTTGGCCTCCTTGATGGTCGTCGCTGCCGACGAGATGACCCGACGTCCCATGGCGTCTAGCTTCTTACCCTCCCCGTCCGGCGGGGATGTGGAAGTCGATGCCGTCACCCCTGCTGCTTTCTTCTTAGCTGCTGTGGAGAACACCGGGGACAGCTGCGCCCTGAGGAACATAGGAGCAGAGTCTGGGACCCGGTACTTCTTCTCATACTGGTCTCTCTTCGCTGGGGCCGTCCTTCGTCCCAAATGTCGCCCAACAGAGGGACTGAGAGTACGGTCTTCCTCTTGGCCTCCTGTCGTTGATAAAGGAATCCCTCCTTCTTCTGCTCTTCGGGGCATAGCTGGAAAAGCTCTGAGGCCCTGGCAATCATCACGTGAAACGAGCCAATTTTGTCAGGAGGGGAAGCACGGGGAGGGGGCGATGGGAGATCTGTTCTGTCGTCTCTGCCGTCGTCCGTCTCCGCCGTCTCAATCTCCGTCTCATCCTTCGGCGGAGTGGATGGAGGTGAAGGATGGAAAGGTGGGGGTGGATGGACTTGCCTCCGCTTGGCTGGAGGGCTTTCCGACGGTGCTGGCGCCGCTGGACCGTCCGCCGGCGGTAAGGGCAGCCTTGTCCTTATCTCTGTGTACAGGGTGTGCAGTGCCAGCAAGAGGTCTACCGACCTGTCCGACGGTGGTGGCATCGGTTGCGATGGGAACGTTGGCAGATGCTCTGCCGGTTCCTCGTCAACCAGCCATTCTTCGTCGGCTCCACCCATGCTCTCCACGTCTGCCTCATCGGGATCCTTCCTGCAGGCCCTGACCTCGTTGAACCTCTTGTCCAGGACTGCCTTGATGACAGACAGCTCGTCCTCAGAGGAGGTATCTGATTCCACTAGGACTAGCGCACCCCCCTTCTCAGCCCGGGGCTTCACAGGGTCTTTTCAATCAGTTGGAAAGATGATTCCCTCTGGGATGGCAGGGAAACTCTAGGCAGGTGGCAGTCTCCGCTGGGGTTGCCTCTGCGGGCTTCGCCAGGGATGCCACGATTCCCTCAATCGAGGCCTTAGCCGGGTGAATCTGGGCCTTCACGACCTTAGGCGCGTCTGAGGCCTTCACTGTGGGGGAGGGTCACCGCCTCGCTCCCCCTTGGCTTTCTCCATCGGGATCAGCCGGGGCTTCTCCCGAAGCTTACCCGGGTTCTCCGACTTTCTTTTCACTGAGCCGGAGCATTGGCTCGTGTTGACAGTGTCAGTGACATTGCGCCCGGCCTGGCAGCCGAAGAGTCCAAACCAACGGTGCTCCCGGTGTCCGCGGACTCGCAGTGCTTCGCCTTCTGTTGGGCCCCCGTCGCAGAGCGCTCTCAAAGGTCTTAGAAGACCGCTCAGACTACTTCTTCTCACCTGCTGCCGGGCTCTTCGCCTCCAGCCAGTCAGCGAGTCGTTTATGACGGTCCTTCATAGTCCGGACGTACATTTTCTTGCAGAATGCACAGTCCTCCTCCACGTGCGACTTGTCGGAGTGCAAGCAGTAGAGACACCGGGAGTGCTCATCTTCCTTGAAGACGTTCTGTAGTCCACATCCTGGGCAGATCCTAAACAGCTTGGATCCAACGGGCGTCGAGTCTCCTTTGTCTTGAGCCATGACCACGCAGGGTAGGCCTCAAAGATCTTCCAGAATCCTCCAAGAAGTGAAATTCAATTCAATGAAAATTCGCCCTTGAGGTCCATAGAAAATTCCGAAACGGGTCCTCGTTAATCGGATGATGAATCGGTGGAGCTTGAGGCCCGAATTGACTGAAAAAAAGAGTAAACTCTGAAAAAACACAATACGCAGTAAAAGCTCGAAAGCTAAGCACGAGGACTCCCAACACTTGAACGTGTGGTAAAAATCTGAAGATGGCTGCCAGAGGAGGGGCTTGGGTAGGGGGCAGTCAATGGCTGGGGGCAGTATGTCCCAGAGACCAGTGATTGGTTATTAGTATAAAGACAGTTCAGAAACGAAACTGAAACCGATTTTTTCTTTACCGAGGATACCCATGCCAGACCCCATGGCTTGAGAATGTTAATTCCATGCAGTTTTACTCAATATGCCCAGGACATGCATGGTGTCTCTTATGTATGATGGTCTTTTGTCATGGATGTGAACGCCCTATATACTTAATTGAACACAGCCTAGCTCTGACCACAATAGACTATTATAATGGAAAATCAGCATCCTTTGCACGTCAAATTGAAATGTTTAAAGAATTCTTGACCTTCACACTACAGAACAATAGATTTCTGTTCGATTAGGTAATATACAGGCAAATAAAGGTTGGCCATTGAGTGCCAGTTATGAGCCCACACAGGCCAACCTGTTCATGGGTGTGTACGAAGCTGAGCATGTTGCGACCCATCCTGATTTTGTCGATAAAATCCACACTTGGGTTAGATTTATAGAATATGCCGGAAACATTGTCATATGTTATTCTTAGATGAAGATATGAAGGACTACTTTGTGTTCATGAAAGCTCTGACTCTTAAAACCAAACTAAGTTCTGTGAGACATTCACCAGCTAGTACCCAGGGATCTGTCATCCAGGTGGCAAGGACAAAGCCATCGCTATTGGATCCAGTTTCTGGGGGTGGACCAGTGCGGGAGGATCCCCTTCCTTATAACATCTTTTCCCCATAATACCAAGTAGGATACCTAGAAACCCAACCCCCCCCCCCCTTCCCTACAGTTCATCATGAGTGACAACGGACTAACACCAGAGCCCTATACCTGACATGTCCCAACACAAGAGTCAGGCAACTACTCATAATTACACACACACGACTTTCATAACACTTCCACACACGGATAAAAAGCGGAGCACAAAAGCACACTCTGAGCAAGGAAAAAAGGACGAGGAAGAAGCAATTCCGAAATGGCAGTTTAAACCGAGGAGAAAGGCGGAGAGACCAGAGAGGACGACAAGGGGGGGGGGGGGAGGGAGGGATTACCCTTGCCCTTTTCAACAAAGGACTGCGACTTTCAAGAAGCCTCAAGGAAAACAAACATAAGAGTGGGCATTGCAGCTGCCGAACGGTGTAGTGTGCGTCAAAGGTACACAGGGCCCTCCCGGATTGATAGCCAAGGCGGGGAGATGCAATTGCCACTGTGGTACTGTCCTTGACAGCAAAGCACCGCCAGCAAGTTCAGCACAGCCAGTGAGTAGGAGAAACTGATAGCAGACAGGACTGTGTTATGCTCAAAGTTGCAAGCAGCAACTTTGTAGGAAGAGAACTTGTATATGATTGAACTTTATGAAACCGAAATAGGTACCAGATACAGAGTGGTCCAGAGCCATGTGGGTGCTCACGCTAAGGTATCTGTTTAGTACCCCCGGGAGCGTGTACAAATGATTGAACTGTGAAATTGAAGTGGTCCTGCAGTGGGTTAGGTTGCATCCCGTGCACATTCGAAAGTCTTCGTTTGTCTGTAAACTAAAATGGGTCTGAGCTCAGATGAGGGGGATACTGGGTGAAGAGTATCCCACCCGAGAAGATATTGCTGTGGCAAATGTGAACCCGATTGAGGGATGCCTGCGAATGACGTTGGTCTGAACCAGACAGAGAAGCTACTTGTGAAAAAAGGATCTGAGCCCGTCTGAGGGGGATCCAGGGTGAAGAGTGAATCACCCTACTTGAATATTTGGAAATTAACTTTGTTTCTGGTACATCAGGCCGTCTGAGGCAAGAGACTTTGAATAAGAGACTTGGGCACAGAAGGCCCCGATGTTGGTAAAAGGAACTGTGACCTTGTGCCGAAGAAGCCCAAGAGTGTGCTGTGTTCAAGTGAACTGCCTTGTTCCGTGCTGAAAACGTGGGGAAAGGAGGCCAACGGCCTAAACATCCCGACTTATTTTGTGAACACATTTTTCTTTTTGTGAACATTATCCCCACACTATTTATTGAAGGATTGGCAATATTTTAATTTTTTTTAGCATAGGCCCTTTTTTTTTTTTTACTAGACTCTACTAGGACCAAATTATTATTTGATGGTTTATAGCTTTCTCCCCTCTTAGATTTAGGTTTAGATAGGCATTTTTCACACCCCTGATCAAGTTCAATAAACACCCTTGAACTGTGATCACTTGAGTCTGTCTTACCATGATACCATGCCTTCCTTACAGTCCCAGCTTCATGAGAGAAACCTGAACTCTGGCACAGACTAGTATCTCAACTGGACTTAAACTAAAAGGATTTTATAAATGTATGACATGTACCATGTGCAAACATGCACTCAATAATGTAAAAACATTTGAGCCCAGAAAAACTAAAACTGTTTATTGAAGATCTGATCAAATGTAGAACCAAATTTCTGATCTGTATCATAATCTGTGTGTGCAATAAACTGTACGAAGGGTCCACCATCAGGGAACTACGTCTCAGAATACGAGAACATCTGAATATGAATATCACTGACATCAATGAAAGGTGACGTCCCCTACAAGAACATTGGGCTACACAACACCAAATGGATAACAAAGATGGAATAAAATTCATGGCAATGAAGCACATCTGACAAAATGTCAGACTTGGTAACCGTGAATCGATCTCGAGTCAAGAAAAAGCAATTATAATTTGTAAATTGCAAAGTACTATCATGGGTCTGAACAAAGAAGATGATATGCAGGTCTTTTTATGACCCAGATGAAACGCTCACCTGATTCTCGCAGAGGCGCCGGTCTTGACTGGGCGACTACCGTATCTTCAAAAGTGATGTGCACCACTCGGTTGGCTCTTTGGGCTGGACCTCTGTGCACTGTATGCCTGACTCGAAGAGTGAGATGTCTGCAGATAGAAAATATGGGATTAATGAACTGGGGTTATTGGGGTGTCCCTATCTCTTTCCTTTTCTCCTCTCCTGTAGAACCCCAAAGGTTAACGCTCTCACCTTAGGTAAGTGAATGCCAAGCTCTCCATCTGCCTCGGGGCAGGGTGCTGTAACCAGTTTCTTCACTGGATAGGTAGCGCAGGCCTCTTGACTTCAGAGGACTGCTGTCCGTCGTTTACTTCACGAACGGTGAGTTCCGAATATTTCAAATGTCTTTAAAAGTCTTTTGTAATGCTGTCTCTTATTTTGCAGGGTTCCGGCGATGGCGGTTGACTGGCTGAAGTGAGTTGAGGATGGACCCGTATGCGGAATAGAAGCGCCTGGAAGCGCGTAAGTAAGCGCTTGTTGCTTGCTTCACGATGCGCACTAACTGTCCTTTTATTTTGCAGGTACCAGTTCGGAGCTGCTGAAGGATGCCGGAATGCCCACTGAGTTCGGCTTGGATGGAGTAATGGCACGTGAGTATTGAACGTTACCCAAAGTCTTTAAACGCACCTTCTTTTGTCTAAGAGATGCGGGATGCAGCGCCGAAGGCCTCCGGAGCGTGCAAAGAGTTGGTAAGCTTTTGTCTTTCAGATGCCGGAATGCAGTGCGATGACCTCCGGAGCGCGTGAAGAGTAGGTAAGTCTTTGTCTTTCAGATGCAGGAATGCTGCGCGAGGCGTTGATGACAGCCGATGGACCAGGTAAGGGATGCGCTGTCACTGAAGACCGTAGTGCTAACCTGTTCTTTCTTGTCTTTATAGATGTTGCTGAAGACTGGATTCAGGATGGTAAGCCTTTTTCCTTTAGGCCCAGGATCAGATGCAGAAGACACGATGAGCGTTCTGCTGCAGAGGATGCAGAATAACGCAAAGCAAGATTCATCCATCGGGTGTGGTTTAAATAGCCTCCTGTAGTGCTTAGGTGTCTCCTTCCACAGCCACGCCTAGGTAAGAAAAGAGTTCCTGCTTTCCAGAAGAGTTCCAGTGTTCTGAACCTAGGGAGTGGCTCCTGCCCCACCCAACAGGAAAAGTAGTCCCAAACAGAAGAGGATCAGGGGTTCAACTGGCAGGTAAGTAAGCAGCATGGTCTGCTGCAGGTAAGTCCACCCAAGCATTATGAGCCCGGCGCTTGCAGCGCTGGGACTGGGCATATTTATGAGCCTGGCGCCACTGGCGCCAGGACAGGGTCCAAAAGGTCCCAATTGGGACTGGCTGGCACTCGGAACCTGGGTTATGGGTCTGCTTCCAAGGGAGTTGGGTAAGTCCTGGCCTTTTGGAAGCAGAGATCATGACAGTACCCCCCCTCAAGGCCCCTCCCAAACCGGGCTTCCCCGGGGGTTTTGGCTTGTCAGGAAATGTTTGATGAAATCTTTTGATTAGACGAGGAGCGTGGACATATTCTGCAGGTTCCCAGGATCTTTCTTGAGGGCCGTAGCCCTTCCAGTCAATTAGGTAAAATAACTTAGATTTGGAGATCTTGGAGTCTAGGATGCTTTTGACTTCAAACTCGAGTTCTCCATCATCTAGGATAGGTTTTGGGGATTTAGTTAGTCGGGTTTGAGGTTGCACGGGTTTTAAAAGAGAGACGTGGAAGACCGGATGTATCTTCATGTGAGGGGGCAAGTCCAACTTGACCGCTACTGGGTTTACTACGGTAGTGATGGAATAGGGACCAAGGTATCTTGGGTTGAATGTGCGTGGTCCTTTTAGAGGTAGATATTTGGTGGATAACCAGACTTTATCTCCTACTTGATATTGGGGGGCTTCCTTCCGATGTTGATCTGCTCCTTTCTTGTATTGTTCCTTAGCCCTTTGAAGGTGAGAAACGGCTTCCTTAAAAGCTTGGGTGATTGTAGAGTGCAGGTAGTCTACTGCTGGTGTTCCAAGATCTTGGGGTGGATCCAACTCTGAGGTTCGAAGGTGACAGCCGTATAAAAGAAAAAAACGGGGTTTTCCCAGTTCCTGAGTGGACAGAGTTGTTGTAGGCATATTCGGCTATCCAAAGGATATCTTTCCAAGTTTTTTCAGTTTGTTGCAGCATGCAGCGTAAATACTGTTCCAGAGTTTGATTGGTCCTCTCGGTTTGTCCGTCGGTTTGAGGGTGGTGACTGGTCGATAATCTCACATCAATTTGAGCCGACCGACAACAACTTCGCCAAAAATGAGAAATAAATTGACTACCTCGATCCGAAATTAGCACTGAAGGAAAACCGTGCAGTCGGACAATGTTTTCGAGAAATTCTCGGGCCAGAGTTGTTGCTGTTGGCAAGCCTTTGAGTGGAATGAAATGCGCCATCTTGGAGAATAAGTCCACGATTACCAGGATCGTATTGTAGCCGGAGCATGGAGGTAGGTCGGTGATGAAGTCCATAGAAAGCGTATGCCAAGGGCGAGGTGGGATGTCAATAGGGCGTAAGAGGCCGGCTGGCCTTTCCTTTTGACTCTTGTTTTGGGCGCATACTCCACAGGACATTATAAAGTCTCTGATATCTTTTTTCCAAGACGGCCACCAGAAGTAGCGCTTGATCTTTTCTGAGGTTTTGGCCATACCGGGATGTCCTTCCATTAGAGACTCGTGATAACAAGAGATCACCTTTTTCTGTAAATCTGTGCTGGGCAGGTATAATCGTTCTTGGAAATACAATAAGTTGTCCTTTACTGCAAAGTCCTTTCCCTGCAGATGCCAATTCTGTATTTCTGCTGGAGTTAGAAGTTGCCTGGTTTTATCCTTAATTTCCTTTATGGATTGTGTGGTTATTACACCCAGAATTCTTTGTTCGGGAATGATAGGTACAGGTTTAGGGTTGGTCAAGTGTTCCTCCACTCCCATCCGAGAAAGGGCATCAGCTTTACCGTTTTTTGTACCAGGTCGATAGGTAATTATGAAGTCAAACTCGGCAAAGAATAGTGCCCAACGGAGTTGTCTAGAGGATTGGGCTTTTGCGGTTTTCAAATATTGCAGGTTTTGGTGATCCGTAATCACAGTAACGGTGTGTCGGGCCCCCAGAAGATAATGCCGCCAAGCCTTAAAGGCAGACTTGATAGCCAGAAGTTCCTTATCAGTAATAGTGTAATTGATCTCAGGAGGCGAGAATTTGCGAGACCAGAATGCCACGGGATGTAACTGATTGGTTACTGGGTCCTTCTGTGATAGAACGGCCCCCATGGCAAGGCTCGAAGCATCAGTTTCAACGATGTAGGGGAGTTCGGGGCGAGGATGTTTTAGAATTGGTGCAGAGATAAACTTTGTCTTCAAATTCTGGAAAGCTTGTTCCGCCTCGGTAGACCATTCAAAACGTTTGTTTTTCTTTAACAAGGCGGTGATGGGCTGGACTATTCGAGAGAATTCGGGGATAAACCTGCGGTAAAAGTTGGCGAAGCCTAACATGCTTTGAACCCCTTTTACGGAGGATGGTGATGGCCATTTGAGAATTGCATCGACCTTCCTGGAATCCATACGCACTCCGCTAGGTGATAATATGAATCCCAAGAATTCAACTTCAGTCACGTTGAAAACACATTTTTCCAACTTAGCGAAAAGTCTGTGTTGACGCAACCTATCGAGGACCATTTTCACGTGTTTCCGATGTTCAGATTCCGATGAAGAATAAACGAGGATGTCGTCAATGTAAACGACAACACATACATCTATGAGTTCTCTGAGGACATCGTTCATAAAATATTGAAAGGCGGCCGGGGCATTGCAAAGGCCGAAGGGCATGACCTGATATTCAAATAGCCCATACTTGGTGCGGAAGGCCGTCTTCCATTCATCGCCCTCCTTTACTCGTACCAAGTGGTAGGCTCCTCTAAGATCCAGCTTTGTATATATGCATGCTCTTCTGACTTGACCAGGAGTTCAGGGATTAAAGGTAACGGATATCTATTCTTAACGGTGATCTGGTTCAGGGCGCGGTAATCTATACAAGTTCTAAGGTCCCCTTCTTTTTTTGGAACGAAGAACAAAGCTGAAGAAGCAGGGGACTTAGAAGGACGAATAAACCCATTTGCTAGGTATTGATCCAGGTATTGTCGGAGGTGAAGGTTCTCAGGCTCGGTGAGGGCATAAATTCTGCTACACGGAGGAGTAGATCCAGGTATCAGGTCTATCTGGCAGTCATAGGACCTATGAGGAGGTAGAGAGTTAGCCTGATCCTTCCGGAAAACATCTTGGAATTCTAGGTATTCGGGAGGTAACTGGGGAGTCTGCGAAGAAATTGCTGCTAGAGCAACACCAGGTGGAGGGTGACAAGTAGAGACACATCCTGGGAACTGAACCGTTCTTGCTCTCCAATCGATCCGAGGATTGTGTTTCTCTAACCAAGGTATCCCTAGAATAATCTGGAACTGAGGGGCCTTGATCACATCGAACACGATCTTCTCATGGTGTCCATCTCGACTTACTAGCGTCACTTCTTGAGTGGTATGCGTTACTGGTCCGGAGGCTATCTCCGTACCATCCACCGTAGTAATGACGTCCTTTACAGCCTTGGGACAAAGAGTTAGATTCATCCTCAAAACCATTTCCTGATCCACATAATTGCTGATGGCACCGTTGTCGACGTAAGCTTCAATCGCATGTAATCGATCTGGATGATCAGGGCTAATGAGGACCATAGGTATCACGAAATGCGAGGTCATGGAACTGGTTTTAACGCTCGGCAAGAGGACCTCTATTCTTGTCGGGCGAGGTCGTTTCCCTGCTCAGAGTTTGTGACCTTGGTAACTGCATCTCCTACCGCCTTCTTGGCTGGTTTCACCGGACAGTCTCGAAGAAAGTGCCCTGAGTTTCCGCAATGGAGGCATAATTGCAACTGTTTTCTCCTTTCCCGCTCCTTTCGTGTTAGTGGTCCTTTCAGGCCCCCTATTTGCATGGGTTCCCCGGAGTCTACTCCTTTGGAAGGAGTTGGTGGTTTGGAAAATACTCGAGCACCAAACTTGGAACGATCGGCCTTCCTGTTCTGCAGTCTGTGATCTATTTGAACGACTAAGTCTATATAATCCGAACAGTCTTGTGGGGGATTCACTACTTGGGCTAAAATGTCTTTGAGCTCTCCACGTAGACCTCTATAAAACAGCGTAATCCTTTTGTCCTCAGGCCATTGAGTTTCCACTATTAGTCTGTTGAAAGATGCAATATAAGCCAAAAGGTCTTGATTACCCTGTCGCAACGAAAGAAGCTCATTGTCCAAGGCCTGCCCCTGTGAATGTCTTGCGAACAGTTTTTCCATACTAAGCTGAAAGGCTTGAAAATCATGGAGAACCGGATCATCTTGATTAACTAGAGGGATCGACCAGTCTGCCGCATTGCCACTAAGGTACGAAAGCACAAAAGCTACTTTAGCTTGATCAGTTGGAAAGGCTGCTGGCCGGCATAAAAAATGCAACCGGCACAGATTGATAAATACTGCAAACCTCTTTGGGTCACCAGAAAATCGTTCGGGCGGAGCCAGAGGTACATTCCCAGGTAGGTTGATCTGCACTGGATTCATAGGGGATGTTGAAGGAAGATTTGCCCCTGATGCGGGTAACAGGGTCTGTCCGGCTTGTGACTGTAGCAATTGTCTAGCAAGATCGTCTGTTCGCTCCTTGGAAATAATTAGTTCCCTTCTTAGAGCATTCGTTTCCTGACGTGCTGCATGCACTTCTGCCCTTAGTTCCCCAAGTAACCGGGCTAGGTGGTCGGTATCCGAGGTTTCCATAGCGCCTGGGCAAGAGTTTTGCGGTAGGCTTTGCGTTCTGAAACGCTCACCTGATTCTCGCAGAGGCGCCGGTCTTGACTGGGCGACTACCGTATCTTCAAAAGTGATGTGAACCACCCGGTTGGCTCTTTGGGCTGGACCTCTGTGCACTGTATGCCTGACTCGAAGAGTGAGATGTCTGCAGATAGAAAATATGGGATTAATGAACTGGGGTTATTGGGATGTCCCTATCTCTTTCCTTTTCTCCTCTCCTGTAGAACCCCAAAGGTTAACGCTCTCACCTTAGGTAAGTGAACGCCGAGCTCTCCATCTGCCTCGGGGCAGGGTGCTGTAACCAGTTTCTTCACTGGATAGGTAGCGCAGGGCTCTTGACTTCAGAGGACTGCTGTCCGTCGTTTACTTCACGAACGGTGAGTTCCGAATATTTCAAATGTCTTTAAAAGTCTTTTGTAATGCTGTCTCTTATTTTGCAGGGTTCCGGCGATGGCGGTTGACTGGCTGAAGTGAGTTGAGGATGGACCCGTATGCGGAATAGAAGCGCCTGGAAGCGCGTAAGTAAGCGCTTGTTGCTTGCTTCACGATGCGCACTAACTGTCCTTTTATTTTGCAGGTACCAGTTTCGGAGCTGCTGAAGGATGCCGGAATGCCCACTGAGTTCGGCGTGGATGGAGTAATGGCACGTGAGTATTGAACGTTACCCAATGTCTTTAAACGCACCTTCTTTTGTCTTACAGATGCGGGATGCAGCGCCGAAGGCCTCCGGAGCGTGCAAAGAGTTGGTAAGCTTTTGTCTTTCAGATGCCGGAATGCAGTGCGATGACCTCCGGAGCGCGTGAAGAGTAGGTAAGTCTTTGTCTTTCAGATGCAGGAATGCTGCGCGAGGCGTTGATGACAGCCGATGGACCAGGTAAGGGATGCGCTGTCACTGAAGACCGTAGTGCTAACCTGTTCTTTCTTGTCTTTATAGATGTTGCTGAAGACTGGATTCAGGATGGTAAGCCTTTTTCCTTTAGGCCCAGGATCAGATGCAGAAGACACGATGAGCGTTCTGCTGCAGAGGATGCAGAATAACGCAAAGCAAGATTCATCCATCGGGTGTGGTTTAAATAGCCTCCTGTAGTGCTTAGGTGTCTCCTTCCACAGCCACGCCTAGGTAAGAAAAGAGTTCCTGCTTTCCAGAAGAGTTCCAGTGTTCTGAACCTAGGGAGTGGCTCCTGCCCCACCCAACAGGAAAAGTAGTCCCAAACAGAAGAGGATCAGGGGTTCAACTGGCAGGTAAGTAAGCAGCATGGTCTGCTGCAGGTAAGTCCACCCAAGCATTATGAGCCCGGCGCTTGCAGCGCTGGGACTGGGCATATTTATGAGCCTGGTGCCACTGGCGCCAGGACAGGGTCCAAAAGGTCCCAATTGGGACTGGCTGGCACTCGGAACCTGGGTTATGGGTCTGCTTCCAAGGGAGTTGGGTAAGTCCTGGCCTTTTGGAAGCAGAGATCATGACACCAGATAACTATTTTTAACATTAGAAGTTGCATATGATTTGGACAAAGAATGATCGAAGCATTTGATCAAGACGCTTGCTAACAAAACATGTACCAGTGATACGAACATATATTATGAGAAGGTGAACCTCATGCGGATTGAGATAACACACTCACATTGACTATGAAATTAATAGGGTCACGACAATGGGTAGTGGTAGACAGAATACCAGATGCACCTTGTATAGCAGTAGGGGAACTTGAACCACAAAACACAGATGGGCAAAGATTGGGGAAAAGGTATTGACATATGCATACTATGAGGGATTCTACGGTTGTCAGCAAACCATAGGGGGTAGAGTGGCTATCTTCAATTTGATTGGATTACATACTTAACACGCATGGCTACCCAACCCCAGGGGAGAGATGAACTCTCTGTTAATTAATATATACACCTGCTCAAGAATTGATATATGGTTGCAGAACCAGTGGATACAAGGGGCCTCTTACCTGCTGCAGGCAGTGGCATGGGACAACCTGCTGACCGTTACTAAACTCCTTTCAGATTTCACCTTGTACTGGGATACCAACCAACATCACATGAACTACATGACCCCAATCTATATGGAGTTGTTCGCATGAATGAATGCGCAGAATCGTCTCTGTGATGAAAGGGCAAGGGACACTGTAATAGCAGTCAAGGGAGAGGGATCTCATTGGGAGACCTCTCTTCCGACGCCAGATAACGCTCAGACGTCACTAACAGTGACGGGCCACGTCACGCTTGTGTGACGTGTCAATGTCATTTAAGGCTAGCTTGAACATGGCGGCGGCAAGCCCTCGTGAAATCCCGCCGCTGTATTGACATATATACAAGGACTACTATTGCTTGGGTAAGTCTCAACTTGCCATATACCTGCGCTACACCCACTTTAGATAATTTTGCCCCTGAGTCCATCTCATATTTACAGGCGAGCGCACCTCACTTTGAAAACTAACCGAGCATTATGATGAATTGGAACTAGGAGAACAGTGATTGCAATATGGAATTACCCTTTGGAAATACGAAGTGAAACAGGTAAATATACTCAGGGAGAATACCAACAGGCATACTTTAGTGGCAGACATGTGAACCACTGCACAGACCATACTGCAGTCTTTACAACTTAGCACCTTTATTACAGAAAAACTTTCCTGAATCTGCAAATGATATGGCATAATTTAACTGAATGATATAAGGTTTCACTCCTTATATCCATCTCAGTCATGTAACATATGTACTGAGAGTGCTGATCATACCTTTAGAGGTAAATACCATGGAGCTTTGTAACCAATCAGAGCCCATTTGTTCAATGAGTAATCCTAGAATAACAAATTCATCCTTGCACCTATAGGAAGGAACATTTTCCAGGGTAAGAGCCCACATGAACTATCGGCTCACTATAGAGCGAGGTAATGACCCACTCTTTTCTCACCATCTGGATCCATAGGTCTCACACATTTAATAAATGTGTAGACTATCCCATAGGCACGCAGACTAGCCCAGCCTATAGACACCAGAGGTGGGCGGCATTCACCCTTTAGATGCGGGGCACAAACGTAATTTCCTTGATGCAAGCTTACTATTTCCTCACGTTGGGTCCCTACGATATAAGGGAAGCTTGTAGAATCGAGGTGATGTGTTGACTAAAAAACATGAGGTTAACCACGATAAATGTTAATGTACAATGCACCTAATGACCAATGTTCCATTTACCCCACTCATCCAGCTCAATCTTATACATATTCTTATGAAAAATGACCATGAATTACTGTATGTAATGAGATGTGTTCAAACAAGGTTTATTCAGCATTATTAACCGAAAAAGCAATAGTACCGTTATAACAAATAAATAAAAAATGATTACAAATTCATATACAGCCACACAAGACATAACATATTATTGCAGTTAAAAAATAATTCGGGGTTGACATTATTTAAAAAGGAGGGTAAATTCCTTTTGACAAATATTGTGTCGATTCTACAGCACCAATTTCGCTCTCCTTAGCCATGCTCTGTGTACAAATTACGCAATAAAATAAATAGCATTCCTATCAGTAGTACTTTTACAAAATACAGCTGTTTCAATTTTCCTTACACCCATTAACCTGAAAAGCGGCGTAAGGTAGCATTTCCTGAGGTCCAGGCACATGTGTAGGAAATGCTTTAATGTTTCCTCAGGGTAACCACAAATTTGACATTGCATGTCTTATGAGCAATACCACATGGCTGTAAAAAAAGGGCAACTTTTTGTGTATCAGTGCGTAGTTGAAAATACACGGTTCGGGCTTACCCAGGTGTTATCTAGTCTAAGTACGGCTAAAAAGGCACATTTCCTTTCACCAATAAATATGGTACGTCTCCCTTTAATGCGGCACATGCCCCATACATTTTCCTGTTCAAGTTATCACTACACTTAATTTGGGCCACCTCTTCGAGCTCATTGGTAATTCAGCAGCATCAGTCCAAAAAGTTGGTAAGGGCCTCGAAGCCTTTGTGAATGCTGTGCAACCACAGGAGCGAGTTTGACCCAGGAACTAATTGCAGACTCACAACTGCATCCCTGTATTTAGTAAGTTCCGGGGTACTCCACAATCTGACCTAATATTTTAATGGTCTACTTCTTGCTGCAATGTCAAACAAGGGCTTTGTGTCACAATCTCAAGCTAGCCATTGGGGCACCCTTTGGTTGCATGAGTAATGATCTTAGGAAATGGCTATTCACCACATTGATTTGTGCACTAACGCAGTGACCCCATAGTTCTGCCCCATAAAGGGTTGCTGCCCAACCCTGGGCTCTATATATATATTAAGAGCAGGGGAAATTGCACTCTTCCTGTGTGTGTTAAAAAAAAGTGGCGGATTCCACTGCTATGCTTCAGTAAGGTGATCGCTGCCTTAGCACATTGAGCTGTCCAAGTAAAATCATCCGTAAACCTAATCCCCAGGTAATCATAATATACCTGCTCCGAAAATACATTCTTCTATTAAAATCTTCAAATTGATTTTCTTACTGTTTTTACGGCCAAACACCATCACCTTGGTTTTTTGTGTGTGAAGTTCCATCGAAGGATCTTCACACATTTCTATGAAGACTTTTAGATTACGCCTTAAACCCATCGGGGTGGTGGCTAACAGTACCACATCATATGCATAGTAAAGGGCTGGCAATATACATGTGCCAGTTTTGAGGGGTCAAGACCATGTGCTAACAGCTCTTCAATTATTATATTTATGTACAGGCTGAATAGGAGGGAACAAGCACATATCCCTGCCGCACACCGCTCTCTACTGAAAAGGTATCCGTGTTTTCCCCACCGAAACCCCATCTCAATGAGGCACCATTATTACAGTTGAGGGACATAACACGGGACAACAGTGAATCTGGTATCCCCTTGATTCGCATAACAGACCACAGTTTACATCTAGACACACTGTCAAATGCAGTCCATAGTTCTACAAAAACAGCATAGATCTTTTCATGTTGCAAGGACCCATACTTTGCCAGGACTCTGTATAACCGAAGGCACTGGTCTACTGTTCCAATGCCGGCCTGAAAACCAGCCTTTCAAATGTTAATATGGTAGCCTTCACTGGCTCAGCACTGTAGACGAGTCAACAGTACCCATGCATATACCTTCCCGACCACATCCAACAGCGAGATCGGCCTGTAATTCCCAGGCTTCTTGTTGTCTCCCTTCTTATACAATGGTATGATAATTCCCTGATGCCATGATTGGGGCACATCACCCGTACTTGCAACATAATTAAATACTTGAGTTAGCAAAGGGGGCCAGCACAAAGGGGTCCAGATCGAGAGTTCATCCTTTAATAAATCAATGTGAATTCCATCGGGCCCCGGGGCTTTCCCACTCCTGAGCCCCATGATGGCCTCCTCCATCTCAACCAGTGTACATTTCAGTGGGCCCTCATCGTAGCTACTACCACTCTACTGCCGTAGAGAGACACACGACATGCCATGTCCTTTCTTATACAAATTAGCAAAGTGGTTAAACCATTTGGTTGATGCAATCTGACTGCAGACCAATCCCACCGAGATCACTTCACGTCCACCAACCAACCTCCAAAAATGTACTTGGTTGCCATTCCTGCTATAGGACAGTCAATTCTCCCATTTGTTTTTGAAGTATTGAGCGTTTTTTCGTTGCCACCATGGCCTTGTACTTTGTCCGCAGGTTTTTTAAGTTACACTTGTCAACCACTCCTAATTTTTTCAGACAATTTAACAAATTCAGCTTTTCTAACATGGAGTCTTCATCAAACCATTGTTCTTTGTCCCAATTGTATTTCTTAATACTGCTACTTGTTTTGATGAAGTATGGTGACAGTCTTCACCATGTCACAATATTGTTCTCTGGGGTTCAGAGGGTTAGAGACACCCAGACAAGTTCCCACTATATGTAAAGTGATGCTTGAATATATTTCTGGTTTAACCACACTGTGGTCCAATGAGGACCATTACTCGCCTATAACAGTAACTGAGCTCCTCGCCCTCTTATCCCCACTCCTATTCGTCCCACCCCAGTCAAAGCTTAAAGAGCAGCTTAGAGGGTGATGGTCACTGTCCGGTCGTCTTGTGACTTCCATACTGGTAACCACATTCCAATATATTGCATTGATCATAATATAATCAATTTGTGAACTACCCTGTAAACCTTCATAAGTTACAGATGCAGGCTTATCTGGGGGGATCCTCCCATTACATGAGCGCAAGCCCACCTCATATCAACCTAGCAGCTTCATTAGCACCTGGGTGTAGCCTAACAGGTTTAATGGATTCCAATTTTGGGATCCCCAATGCCACATCCTGATAATCCCAGGCTCTATTTAACGTATCTATTGGCTCAAACTGCATGTTGAGGTCCTCCATTACCATCATTAAAGGTGGATTTCTTTTGGTTTTAATGTCCCCGATCATATGGCACATGATCCTAAGACTTTCCATGGGTACACGCCCCTCCCCCTGGTCTATTGTAAATGTAAAACATCTGTAAATCAATCCCCTTTGGGTTAAATACTTCCAAACACTGGAGGTCACTTCAGCCTGTTGCCAACACTTTAGGTGACAGATCCAATTTTGGGCTAACTAAAATCTCTAGTCCTCCCTTGGGCCTGCCTTTAGGACCTTTTGTTGCACATAAACCGTACAAACTGAACCCCTGTAACTCGATATTCTCCATTGCCCATGTTCCCTGTAAACATAACAGATCGAATTGGTGAATAAAACGGACCCACTATGTCCGTCAGGAGTTTATGCACCCCAGAAACATTCCATGAGAGGACCTTTATCCCTATGGTCAGGCCTGTTTCTACCTCCGCTGGCGGTTGTTGAAGCTCTGAAACTAAGCTGGGGCGGCAGGGGAGGTTAACATTTTCAACCTTGGTTAGTCAATCTACTTCATCCAGGCCCTTGCCGAGTTAAAGTGCAACTCTCAACGAGGTACAAGTTTCTCTATGCATACCCAGTACAGGGTATCTGTCAGTCAGTGGTCTGGGATGCATAGGAATGTTATTATGGGCTGGGTACCATGATCTGAATTCTACTGACAGAGATTATGATTGAACTGGATACTGATGTGAATCAGACCGCAACTGTGCTGATAGATTTGTAAAAGACACACATTTTTGCATGCAGTGAGATGCAAATAAGGTTCAGATGTAAAGGGATACAAATCTCAAATGTATTGTGAGCATGTAATTATTAGGAAATTAAACAGGGATGCAATTCTTAGCCTAGAGAAAGCCAAAGGATTGGCAAAACAATTGGCACGTGCAGCAAATGGTGGTTGTAGGCTAATCCAACAGGTTGTTGGAATTGAAAGGGTCACTTTCACATGGATGTAAGTAGACAACTGTACAGGATCTTATTTTTAGATTAAACCGACATTCACAAGTAAAACTTCATTGTGTGTTTTATTGGATAATTAATGATATTGGGCGCTCGACTATGGGGAGATAAACCTATTCATTGTTATTTCTTAGTTGACTGGTAGGGTCTTGCAGTCTTCTCCCCACCCAATACAGACAGTATAGACCAGCATTTACAAATGAATCTAAATAGAAGTAGGGTTGGCGCTGTGACACTCATCAACACCCAACATTTCACTTGAATGAGTTACATGACAGATGGATATAAGAAGTGAAATCCTGATTCAAACCCATTAAAAGTCAAGCAAGCAACCTATTGCAAAGACTGGGTGGATGCCTGTGACAAGATCCCATAATAACTCTTGTTTTGCTCAACTAAGGCATGAACATAAAAAGAGGGGTCATTTAGCTTTATATCTTAGATCACATCACCAGATAAGCAGATATGTGCAAACTTCATGATTTCGGTTAAATCCATTACCCACAGCAGAAATGTTAACCACTTGTAAATTACCAAGAGAGTTATTTTATTGTCGACTTTGCGAAAATACAAAAGAAATACAGGACCTCAATCATTTGTTGATAAAATGCCCTGCTCCATCTGATTTAAGATGGTGTACTTGAAAGAGTTTGTCCACAGACTATATTTGATTGGTGTTGTTAATTTGTGGCAATGGATTTTAAGTGGGAACTTTACGACATTAATTTTAGCTGTATTGAGATTTCTAACATTTGAAATTTATTTAGGTTACTTTTAATTGATGCTTAATATTTTAGGGAGGGCTTAACGGGTTATGGAATTAAATGAGTAATTAATTATATTTTACATAAGAGTATTGTTTTGTAAACGGTTGATATTTTAATAACCAAATGCATTTTTGTTTTTTAAAAGGGGAGAGGTAAGCATGATTAATTGGAAAGAAAACCTAGATTGAGTTGTATTGGCAGCTGTAATGTTCCCAAATTTGTTCCCAAATGTTATATGGTAAATTAATTCCCATGTCAGTCTCCAAATCTTTCATGTATTTGGTATGACACACTGTCTTCCTCTATGTTAAATAATTGATTAATTCTGCAGCTTTCGACAAGGTATTGTCCAAAATAAAAAATGTTTTGAAGGTATTTTTGGGTAATCAGGCAACTGTTGTAATGGCATTCGTAATTTTGTTAAAAATGATAATCAGTAATAGCAAGATCATAAGTAGAAGCAATAGAATGGAATGGTGCTATGCAAGACCTAGTTAAACCAAGTGATTTCTTTACTATACCATCTATCATGTATGAACTTTCTTTTAATGGCAGAAGTCTATTGTACCAAATAAAGGTATTATTGAAAGTGCTCGATCCATGATTTGACCAAATTTGAAGTAGTTCTTGAATGGGAAAGAAGAGAGTAGTGAAATTAGTTTCAATTCTGCACCAAGTAGGGGGATCTTTAGGTAATTTAACTTTGATGATATGGCATTTATAATGCACCTGTACACAAGTGTTTCTAATGCGACAAGACAAGGAGAGGGAAACAAAGGGGGGGGGGACAAAAACGATCTTACTCTGTCTTGTGTCATTCAGATCGCTCAAGAGCAGGGAGGTGTAAGGGGAGAAGTGCCGAGGGGGTGAGGGAAGAAGTGCAGGTAACTCAAAAGTGCAGCCAGTGGGTGGCTCAGTGCAGGTAAATCAGAAGTGCAGCCACGGATGGCTCATAAGAGCAGTGAGAAGGGACTTTAAGGCTACAGATACAGACTACAAATGCTGGGGGAGGCAATAGGCAGTGCGAGGTGCAACTGGACAAGCAGGGACCTGGCCCAAGATCCGAGGGTGGGCAGGTGACCAGTGCGTGGAGCAGTCGGGACATCAGCAGGGGAGAGGAAGAGAAACAGCGGAAGCAAAGAGGAAGATCTTGAGTTGCTTCCTGAATCAAGGTGGTTCTGCTCAAGTTTGAGGGAAGCAGGGAGGCAGGGAGGCTGTTCCAGAGAGAGACCCCAGCCGAATGATAAGAATATTTAACTGGTCTGAACGGAATGTTTTATGATAAGCAGAGAAGTTGGGCATTTTATACCACCTTGGGCTTTAGGAAGTTTAAATTTAGTTTATGTAATGATATTTTAGATGTCTTATTCTTCCACTAAAACTTCAAGAGGACACCATCAATTCTTTTGAAAGAGAAGGTCGAAAAAGAAATGGGAATCGTGGAATAAATATCTAGAACAATGGGAGCAAGCATCATTTTAATAGTGTTGAGACGACCCTACAAGGAAAAGGTATAAAGGGTAAGATTTTGATGAATTTTGTCACATTTAGCTGATATGGGAGTAGTTTATTACCTGTAACTCCATTCCTCCAGCGTTGGTATCTTTCATGGATTCACATGCTGTGAATATTTCCCGTCGTCAGACTGGGAAACCTCTGTAACTTTAACCTAGCGTTTTTCTATGGAAAACTTTGACACTTTAGTGTCCTATCAAGGTCTTTGGGTGCTTTAGGCTACACCAATAGGACGTCTGGTATGAATAGCCCCGCCCCCACGGCTTCCCTTCAGATTTTAACCTCCAAAGTAGAAGAAACCTAAACCAAGGTTTGCTTGCAGGGGTGGGCGGCAGGCACATGTGAATCCATGAAAGGTACCAACATTGGAGAAATGGAGTTATAGGTAAGAAACTACTCCCTTCTTCAGCATTGGCTCTTTCATGGATTCACATGCTGTGAAGCGATTACTTAGCAGTATGACAAACCTGGAGGTGCATGACAGGCAAACCAACCCCATACCCCAGGGCACAGCCATGAACGCAATGAACCATCATCCAACAACATGCATGATTACAAAAACCAGCAATTGATCGAGCAAAAAAAAACCCGGAAGCTGCAGGGCCTACCTTATTGAAACAGGCGTTGGAGGACTGCCTGTCCCACCTGCACATCTTCCACATGTTGCTGTCGCAGACAGTGTCTAGTGAAGGTATGCGGTACCGCCCAAGATGCTGTCTGGCAAATGTCACTGAGCGGTATTCCAGCCCAGAGCGCCGCTGACGACGCAGTGGACCTTGCAGAATGGGCCTTAGGGGTGCCCCTCAGAGGCTTGCCAGCCTTCCTGTGACGAAAAGAAATTGTAGATGAGACCCAACGGGAAAGTCCTTGCTTGGAAATAGACTGCCCCCTGTTGGAGGGAACAAAAGCCACAAACAGCCGTCTCGACTTCCTGAAGTCCTGAGTACGGTTGAGATAAAACTTCGACGTCGTCTTGACGTCTAGGGAATGCAGAGCTCTTTCCGCCGGAGTCGCCACCTTAGCGAGGAACGTGGGCAAGGCAATCGTAGAGTGTTTGTGAAACTCTGATGGCACTTTAGGGATAAAGTGAGGATTAGTAGCCAGGAGAACTTTGTCCCTCATGAATCGCAGATACGGTGGGTCAATGACTAGCGGCTGAAGTTCTGACATCCTTCTGTTAGATGTGATCACTACCAGAAACGCGACTTTCCACGAGAGTAACTTCAAGGATGACGTCGACATGGGTTCAAACGGCGGCTTCATGAGAGCAGAGAGAACCACATTGAGACTCCATACCGGAGCAAACCTTTTCTCCAGGGGAAATGTCAGAAAAAGTCCTTTTAGAAAATGATTAACCAATCTGTCACTGAACAGAGGAGTAGCATGAATAAGGCAGCCAAATGCACCTTTATCAACGAGAACACCAGGCACCCCTGCGCCAGCTGCAGAAGGTAAGGGAGAGTCTGGGCCGTAGACACTTCCAACGGGTGTACGTCCGGCTGTCCCTCACACCAGGCACAGACCCTAGCCCATTTTCTACTGTAAGAGATATTGTTGGAACGCACCCTTCCCGCCGCCAGGATCTGACCACAATCCTGCGAGATACCTAGATGACCGAACACGGAGTGGTCAGGAGCCTCACTGCAAGGCGGAGTGATGCCGGATCATGATGCCACACCCTACCATCATCCTGTGACAGCAGATCCTGCTCTGACCCCAGAAGAAGCGGTTCTTCCACCCCGAGGTGAAGGAGATCCGAGAACCAAGTCTGCCTGGGCCAGAACAGGGTCACAAAGATCACTTTGTACGGGTACTTGCACACCAACTGGATCATTCTCCAAATCAGAGGAAGCAGAGGAAACACGTATGCAAACAGGCCCATCCACGGGAATGAGAATGCGCCTCCCTCCGATTCTGGATGAGCCACCCTGCTGGCAAAGAGAGGGCACTGCTTGTTCTCTAGCGTGGCAAACAAGTCGAGAGGGGGAAACCCCCATTTCTGGAAGATCTTTGTCATCTGTTCTTCCTTCAGCTTCCACTTGTGCAAGTGTCCAGCGTCTCTGCTGAGTGCATCTGCCTGAACAATCAGCACACCCGGCAAATGATAAGCAGCAATGTGAATCCTGTGAGCAATGGCCCAATACCAGACCACCTGAGCCTCCCTGGACAGGAGCCGGGAATGCGTGCCACCCTGCTTCCGCAAATAGAACATTTCGGTGGTGTTGTCTGTCAAAATACGAACCACTGAACCTTGAATGAGAGATGGAAAGGATTTCGGAGCCCAGTGCACCACTCTCAACTCCAGAACGTTGATGTGCAACAACGCCTCCTCAAGAGACCAGAGGCTCTTGACTTGAGACTGGTGGAGGTGCACCCCCCAACCCACCTGGGAAGCGTCTGTCACTATCGTGAACTGAAAGTCTGGCTCCAGCAGGGGCATGCCCCGTACAAGAGTTCCTGTGCAAGTCCACCACCGCAGGGCCTCCACCAGAACACGGGAGAGGACTGCTTTGTCGGACCATAAACCCTGACTCTGCGACCAACTGTCGGCGAGAAACTTCTGCACCAGCCACATGAACAAGCGACAATTCGGGATGGGCGGAATGCAGGACGCCATGGAGCCGAGAAGCGACATGTAACTTCGGACCGAGACTGTAGTTCCTGGGCCCCACTTGCCCGCCTTGAACTGCAACTTCTCCACTCTTTCGCCCGATGGCTTCACCAGAATTTCCTGCGCAAGAAATTGAGCGCCGAGAAAAACTGTCTCTGGACGGCGTCAGACGGCAAATCACAGCCATTGCAACAGGCACATGGACGCCTGGAGAGACTCTGATGTTCTTCCTGGAGACTGTCCCCTGACCAACCAATCGTCCAGGTACGGCTACACATGATGCCCCCCCCCTGCGGAGGAAAGCAGCCACCGCAGCCAGGCACTTGGTGAATGTCCTGGGAGCCGACTTCAGTCCAAACGGGAGGACACAAAACTGGTATAATGTTCCTCTCTGACCACGAAGCGCAGGAACCTGCAATATTTTGGCAGCATCGGGATGTTGAAGTAAGCGTCTTCAAGATCTAACGACACCAGGAATTCCCCAGGCTGCACCGAGCGTCAACGTGAGCATCTTGTACTTCAGGCATTGCAGGTTTTTTGTTGAACGACCGAAGATCCAGAATAGGCCTCCACTTTCCATTGGGCTTTATCACAAAATACCGGGAGTACACACCGTGGCCTCGTTCCGACACCAGGACTGGTTCTATTGCCCCTTTCGCCAGAATGAGCCCCACCTCTTGCTGCAAGACTGGGAGATGCGACTGCGCCACTTGCACAGGCAGAATAGGGATTTGAGGATGCCGAAACTCCAACGAGTGGTCGTGTCAAACTGTATCCAGCACCCAGTGGTCCCTAGTAATAAGATGCCACTCGTCAACGTGTTGTGATACTCTGCCCCCTAGTTGACTGTCTATATGGCAGTCATTGCTGAGACTTAGACTGCCGGCCCTTAGCAGCTGAGGTGGCTGGACCCCTCTTACGGTGTGCCCGATAGTCTCTGTTCTTCTGTGTAGACTGGAACAAGCACCTGAAGCCTTGGGAAGAGTAACTGGAGCGACCATGACCTCTGTTGCGGTAAACAGCAAATCTGGCATTGCCAGAGGCCCCTCGAGATGGCCAAAAAGAGCAGCCACTCTGCAGTGTACCCAGGGACTTCGCCGTCTCAGAGTCTTCTTTCATCCCCTTCAGCGCTTCATCGATTTTTTCGCCAAAGAGCTGCTCACCCTCACAAGGCATGTCCACTACTTTATGCTGGACCTCTGGACGAAAGTCAGTGCAGCGCAAGCATACCTGCTTCCGGAGAACAATCCCATTATTTATTTGAACGCGGATTCCGCCAGGTCCACTGCAATGTTAATGCTGTGGTTGGAGGCTTCCTCCCGAACCAGCAGCATAGCCTCTTTGCATTGTTGCTCCTGGAGATGATCTAAGAGCGGAGCCAACCGGTGCCACATTTCCCCGTCATACCGGGCCATAATGGCCAAGGAGTTTGCCGCCTGTTGTAGCACCCACCGTCGGCACCTTTTTCCCTGAACACATCCTGCATCCTGGCTTTACAGTCCGGGGTCGTAGCACACTTGTGCTGGCTCCTCGCCTTCCGACTAGCCGCCGCTGATACCACCGACTCTGGCGTGGGTTGTGATGTGAGGCATTTGGGGGTAGATTCTGGCGCTTTAAACTTCTTCTCAAGACGCCCCTTCACTGCTGGTTCCGAAAAAGAATGGCGCATCGTGCGCAGACTCTCCTGCCACACGTGGTCCAAAATGGGGACGGAGAAGACTGCCTTCCTTCGCTTCCCCATGTGATCAAAGAGAAAAGTATTTTCTTTCCTCTTCAGGAGCAAGGCCAACTTGGCCATCATCGCATGAAAGGCCCCAACATCATCCGGCGGAGGGCTACTAGGAGGCTCCACTTTAGGGTCTGTATCCCTGGTATCGGCCGTACTGGGCGACAAGGACACCGTCAACAGCGTGTCACGAGGACCACTCTCTGGATCCGAATCTACCAGTTCCCCTTCCTCTGGATGACCTCTGGGAAGGCCCAACCCCACTGGCAATGGCAGCCGCACCGGAGGCGATTTCCTGGGGAGACACCAGGTTTAGAGCCGACGGAAGTCTTGCATCCAATTGACCCAACAACGACTGGAGCGTACTCATGGACAGCAGAGAGTGGATTCATCAATGGGTAGAGGGGCGGGCCAGCCCCAACCCCCTCCGACGTAGACGGAAGTGCCGACTGAAGGCCCAGCGCCAATGGATCGAATAATGGCTCATGTTCGTCCTTTGGACCCGAGGACACAGGATATGGAACCGGGTCTTGCTGAAGAATGTCCACCGGGAGCAAAGGCCCAAAGCCAGCCCCAGATTACCACGGGTCCCCCGTAGGCAACAAACCACCCTCTGTCCCCATCGGAGCCGCTGATAGCAACTGCGGCACACTGACAGGCACGGTCGTCGACGAGGCCCTCAGTCCGGTCGTCGATGGAGCCGACAACACCAACGTCGAACGAAGTGAAGGCAGCACCACAACCGTCGACGGGGGAACTCCTGTCGACAAACCCCTCATCGTCTGCACTAAGGCCTCCACCGGCCTGGACCTCTCCAGCGAAGTGGACTGCTTGGATGAAGTGCCGGAATGATGTTTCGAAGACTCCCGGACGGAAGACGACCTATGATGGTGCTTTGACGACGAGTGCTTCGAGGAGGAGAACTCTTGTGACTTTGACTTCTCTCTCCACCGCCGTGGCCTACCGTCCCGACTTCTCTGGCCTGGCACTCGCTTCCTTCGACTTGTTCGGCCTTGTCGACTTGACCGCAGAGGAGCCACTCGCCCCTTTAGGCTGCTGCGACCTGGATCCAGAGGCTCTGTTGCCTCTCCCCACCTCCGACGCTGCCACCTCATGCGCTGCTTCTTAGAGGGGTGTTCTGCGGACATCACCCTCTGGTGCATAGACGACACCTTCTCCGCTGGAACCGAAGACTTGCTCCCCCGGGACAAACCAACCTCTGAACCTGGGTAACTGCCTTAGCTGAGCCAACAAATCAACCGTCAGTTGCGGTCCTTCCGCGTTTTCTGAGAAAAGCCTTGGCAGATCTCACAGGCTTCCACGGAATGATTGGGCTACAGACAATACGCATGGCCATCCCCCTCAAAGACATTCTTTAGGCCGCAGGTTTCACGAGGCCTAAACAACAATTTCTTCGGGTCCACACATGACATGATGGCCCAAGTAAGGAAAGCACGTGTAGAACACGAAGAGTAACTCGAGAGCAAACACAAGGTGATCCAACAGTTTGGAGATGGTTGAAATCTGAAGGGAAGCCGCTGGGGCGGGGCTATCTATACCAGACTTCTATTTGTGTAGCCTACAGCACCCAAAAAGATGTTGCTAGGACACTAAAGTGTCGAAGTTTTCCATACGAAAACGCTAGGTTAAAGTTACCAAGGTTTCCCAGCCTGACAACGGGAAATATTCACAGCATGTGAATCCATGAAAGATCCAATGCTGAAGAAATATATAATCTAATAGTAGTTTCAAGTTATTTAGCAAACAATATGCTTAAGTATCTAATATGGTTGTACACCACAGCATTCCATGAGTATTAATACTACGTAAATGACAAGTATTAGGCAGGGGAAGGATTTCAGATTTGTCACGATTCAATTTATAGCCAGATAATGCAGAATATTCATGAATGATATTAAGAAGATGAGAGATGACATAGAAGGATTAGAAATATAAAGTGTGACAGGGTCAGGGTCTTGGCCCTGTCAAAGGTGAAGGGGGAGTGACCCTTCTCAGTCTGGAACAGGAGACTTTCTAAAACAAAGCTCAAAACAAGCCCTGCCCCAGGTTTGCAAAGTGGAAGTTGTGGGGTCCCCGGCCTCCGACAATTCTCCCCATGTGCCAATAATGACAACACTGATGCCACTCATATGCTCTCAATGTCTCCGAGTACAGTTGCTGGTCACAGTTCTTTTTGTTTATTTAAGAACCGCAACTCCCAGAATCCCATTGGGAGCAGCACAGAAAACCCAGAGTGGATCCAAACACAGGGAGCGAGGGAAAACTGCGACTCAGATGAAATATGAGCCAGCACAAATACCCAGCAGCAGCCAGCAACCCAAAGGAGCAGAATACTTGCATGTAGTTCAGAATATCGAATTTTCAGTTGAGGGGGGAGCCTAGGAGCTGAGAGTGAGAAAGACTGAATGGTATCAGGTAATATCCCCACTAAAAATATCACTGTATATATGGTTCGTCGGGAACGGCCAGAGGCAATATTTTTAGTGGGGATAATATTTGGGGTTATTGGGAGCAGGGGCTGTGGGGGTGTCCTCCGCTCCCTTTAAAATAATATGGGGGTTGCTGGGGTATCCCCTGCAGGTTCCATGCCTTAATATTGCCACAAAAATATGGCGATTTTTTTATGGCAATATTTTTGCGGGGATATTTACACATGGAACCGACTGAACATAACGTGGGAAATAGGGGACTAGGGACTGTAGAAGTTGGCATCAGAGGAAGTGAGTGTTAGCAGAGGGTGAGGCTAGTGGGGGGTATAAGTGCGGTGCAATGAGTAAGGTTCTATTAGAGAAGTGGGGAGGGTGTGAGAGTAGAGAGAGCAGGTATGGAAAAGGGGTTAGCAGGGCACCCTAACGCTGGGTTTTGGGAAAAGAAGAGCATTGGCAATAGTGGTGGCGGGACAGTGGTGTAGAGACCTTGGTTGTGGTAGTTAGAGCGATAGTGGAGATGATACATGAAGTAGTTGTGATAGGAGTGAAGCAGGAAGACTTGTAGGAGAGAGGTGAAGGTAGAGCGTAAAAGGGAAAAAGATACTGATATTTAAAAGTTGTGGGGAAGAGAAGGTAGGTGGAGTTGCTAGGACGGAGGAGAGTAGAGAGAGGAGTAGAGTCGTATAGAGGAAGGGCGTGATGAGATCAGGAGGCTCATATACACCACCGTCCAGAACTAACATCTTTGGCACAATAGCGCTAGGTAGGAAGTCCCTAAGGGAGATAGCAGCCAGCGTCTGAGGTAATCCATCTGGAGTATAAGGAAGCAGCAGGCATTAGGTGTCACTGAGCAGTAGCATTAACCCCGTTACGCACGCCTGTGTTAGGGAAGGGGAAAACCACCGGGAATGGAGAGACAGCTCTAGCACCATTTCCCAAACCCCTCTTTCAGTCAGTACATCATTTGTGAAGCCACCATTGTCTGTCTGTTCTGCAATCCCATTGAAATTGTGAAAAACCATACAATAGCCACTGTGTGTGCTAATTAAAAACACTTGAAATAGAAATAACAAACGTGGTGTTATCGTGGGATCATCCAGGCCCAGATATAGAGGCCACCCACGGCCAAGAAGCTGCTAAAGGTGGCACGCATCACCAAGACTGCCAGATCGCCAATCAGAGCCACATCCACAGCTGCAGGTTATGACTTGCATGGGGATGAGGAGGTGGTGGTCCTACCAAAGCAGATGATGATGCTGGTCCGGACCGGTCTCCGGACAGACGCCCCCAAAAGGTACCCATGGGCGAATTACCCCAAAATGCAGCATGGCACACAAGAATTCTCTAGGGGTGCGAACTAGAATTATAGGAGGTTACAGCAGGGAGGTCAACGTCAACATATTCAGTTTGGGGAATAACACCTAATGCATCAGAGCAGGCCAAGCCATCACCCAGAGTGTGTGTGTGAGAGGACCCTGTTCCTGAAGGTGGAAGAAGTTAAATTATGTGAAAGCCAGCAAGAGCCAAACCTAGAATGGGGGAAGGTCTCGGCTAATTAAAGTGCCCTGAGGTGGCGAAACAACGGAATGTGCTCTAGCACCTTGAAGTGTCTCTTGTGCTAGATAGAATTACCAATAAAGATCTGACCAAATAAACGGACAGACTCAAAGAATATGGCAAAGTACTACTTTATTCTCAATTTAATAAAGCAGGGTTAACTGGCAGACAATGGACGCATGCTTGCACACAAACTTGATTACACAGAGGTCTTATACCCCAATATGCGTCATCTATGAAGTCATCCTACATAGCATACTATAAAACTTACTAGCGGGAAGGATTGGTTAGGGGACACATGTCTACTTATAGAATACATAGCGGTTGGTACACCATTGGCTATCTCTTATCTATGAGGCACACCTCAAACTACCTCTAGATACGTAGAATACTGATTATAGCGAACAAACTCGCAGCGGATTGGTCAATGCAACATTGTATAGCAGGTTGCCCCATAGACCCATTGATTGGTTGCCATTCTCACCCAACCTCAGACCTTCGGCTCAGCTAGCAGCATGTAAGCGAAACGAAACCCAGGTGCTTGAATCACGTCAGATTACTCCCCACTTTCCCAATTAGTCCATTTCTCATCAGTCTGCCGATGAGCCAAAGTTTCCAGTCTGTAGTTGATCTTGTAACCTATTCTCTGTTCTGGGACATTCAAGGGAGTGTAAGCACATCACTATCTTCATCTGAGGCTTAGCCCTTGTTTTTTACTTCCGAGTCACATGTGAAGAGACCATATATTCAGTCAATTTCAGCCTCTTATTTGCTGCTATCTTATTTAATTATACTGAGTGTCATTACTCTTCTTGGCCTCTAGACACTTGCTCACTCTACATTGTATAGACTTTAAACACTTAAGTGTCCAATACTTAGCTCTTACAGATGTTTTCTTCTTCTTTAATCTAAGAGCAATAGGTCTCATCTATGGTTAACCCGTCTGCCTCCCTTCGTGCTTTGCAGCTATTGCTTAAAAATAGCATCCTTTATCCCAAGCCAACATAGATGCCTCTTTGTTTCGCACACAACGCTGTTCTTCCAGCATCTCCTGACTCTGATCCGTTTCTGAGGTAGCTGAATTGAATCTTAACACGAGCCGGTGTCCATTTTCCAATTATGGCCATCATAGCCACTTTATTCCTCTATAGCAAGCTTCAATATTTTGTTCTACCTTGCGTTACTGCTCATTTACACTTATTGGTCAGCAAGTTACTTTGTCTTATTTTACATTCATGATTACTTTATCGTTTTTACATGTTTCTCTTGTTACTTCAGTTACATCGTCTCTCAAGTATTTTCATATCATTTCAGTATGTCCTCGTATAGCTTCTTTACGACATCACTCTGCCCACGTCAGATTTCACTCAGTGCTCCCTGATGTCCAATGGTGCGTGCCGACATCCTTCCAAACATCACCTGTCCACTCCTTCAGTGCGAGGGTACATTCAATACGGTTGTCTGAGTGCATATCTCTTGTACACTCGATGCGGTATAGTAACAACACATGTAGTGCCATACAGAGCCCTTCTCCTACTGTTACAGTATGACGGCAGTGAGAGGCCGGGAGTAAGGGATAATGCGTCCAACTGCTCCACTACAGGAAAGATGGAGTCCACAAGAGGCCAAGGGAGAGATGCCCCAAGGAAGTCCATTCCCAAGACTACAGAAGCAGCCACTGTGAGAAACCAGATGGTGTCTCACCCGCTAGTCCCCTGGGATCTCTCTCTCAGGTGTCCAGGACATGGCCATCGTGTTTGGATCCAGAACCATGGGGGTGGACCAGTGCAGAAGGATCAACTGGGTGAAGGGTCTTTGGGGAGTGGAGTGGGGCACCTGATGGTGAGACGCAGTATCCCCTTCTCTGTAACAGCTTTACCCCATCCTAACCGGTAGGATATTTAGGAACTCTACACTCCCGTCCTCTTTTCCTACACAAATAAATGTTAACGACTCACACTGGACTTCCATTAAGCTTCCCCCATGGATAAAGGCGGAGCACAAGAGCACACACTGCGCGAGGCAAAGCACACGAATGAACAGTGTTTGAGACGGCAGCTGAACGAGCGGAGAAAGACGGCAAACCAAGAAGGGAGATACTCATGACCTTTCTAGCGGAAAACCATTACTTTCCAGGAAACAAGACTGGAGAATGATGCATTGTGTGTCGGAGATACCCAGGGCCCTCCTTCATGGCTGAGCGAGTCAGGGAGGAGCAGCAGCTGCCGTGGTACCGTCCTTGGCTCCAAGATTAAAGCAGCACCAGTAAGATTAACACAGCCGGTGAGTTGGGGAAACCGATGCAAGACCGGTCTGTGTTGAAGTCAAGGTTGCAAGCGGCAACATTGTATAAAGAGCGCAAGAAGGAAGATGTGTAACGCGTGTGATGAAAGACGCGAGGAAAGACAAATTGCTGATGGATGTTTGAACAAAGAGAATGATACAACACCTGTGACAGAGAGGTCTGGCACCGCGAGTGTGCTCAATTGAAGGTCTCTGTAAGGTGTCCAGCTTTAAGTGAGAAAAAGTCGAAGTGGTTCTGCATCGGTTCAAACAAAAGCCAATGCACAATCAAAAGTCTTCGATTTTGACAGGGTCCGAGCCCGAATGAGGGAGATCCGTGGTCTGAGCCTGAATGAGGGAGACCAATTGTGCTAAAGGGGGTCTGAACCTGAAAGAGAGAGACCCATGGTGAATAGTTCACCTGAGAACATGTGAATGTGAAAAACCTGGGAAGAAAAGAACTTTAGTGCTTGTTTGTTACGTCAGGCCTCTGGGATAGAGAGACTTTGAATGGTAAAGACTTTGTCACAGCAGGCCCTGATAGCTATACTTTGAATTGTATCCTCATGGCAGAGAAGCCAGAGCATGTGCGAAGCTCGAACGTGCCTCCTTGCCCGGTTATGAAAACGTGGAGAAAGGAAGGCAACTGCTCAACTATCCTGACATTCTTTCTTGAATACTTTTCTTTTGCATACACGGTTATTCCACACCATTTGTATTTAGAAGGATTGGCAAGGGTTTATTAGTATAGGCCTTTTTATTGTGACAGAGACTCCACTAGGAATGTGGTATTTATTATTTGATGGTTGTAGCTTGCTCCCATCCGTAGATTTAGGATTAGATAGGCATTCAACCAACCCACTGAAGTTCAATAAACACCCTTGAACTGTGATCACCTGTGTCTGTCTTCACTGTTTGATAACATGCCTTCCTTATGTGTGGTGTCAGAAGTGGGATGTGACTCAATTGAGACAAATTGGAGGACCCTAAAATTCCAGAAACGTAGTCACAGAGCCTCAGATCCCTCTACCGCCACCAAGGAATCCATATGCTTTGACATTTGTAGCAGCAGAGACGCTACTATCCCTCCAGGGAAAAGAGGGATGATTCCCACCGATTTAGTCCTAATAACCCCTGAGGGTTGTTATATAAGACTAGCCCCAAAATCTGGCCTAGCCGGAAGTTTGGTCTGGATGTCCTAGAAGGCGTCATAGATCCAGACTTCCGGGGAGACTAAGGTTCTCCTACAGAATCATGGTGAAACTCCATTTGAAATACATTTGAGGACAGAGTTGCACTGGGAATTCTTGAGAAGGCTCCATTTCCCCATTTTAAGGAAGAAAGTGAACCAGAAGAAAGAGAGAGAGAGAGGTAGCATAGGCTTTGGAGAGGCTGATGAAGCACCCATCACTGAGGCAAAGAAAGAAGAAGAACCTACCATCCTTCCCGATCTAGCCATCACCCAGCAAAATGATCCAGCACTCTGAGGCTTTCGTAGTGATTTCCGAGGGAGAAGGATTAGAAAAGGGGAGCCCCCTTTTCTTCCTGGAATAGGGATTACTGTATAGAAAGGAAACCTCCAGAGAAGGCTTAAGTAAAATTCAATTAGTAATCCCCCAAAACCCATTCTAAGATTGTGCTAGAGATTTCACATTCTCATTTGATACTGAGACATTTAGGACAATCTAAGACCCAAGTTCACATCAGTGGGAAATTCTACTGGCCTGGTATCCATGCTGACATGAAAAATAACTTCATCCAGACATGTGAAATATGCCAGAAAGCCAGCACTCATATTTCCTTACCTGCCCCTCTAAACCCCTTACCAATCATAGAAGTCCCTTTATCCATAATTGGGATTGAAATCATTGGACAGTTGGAAACCTCCAGATTGGATAATAAATATGTCCTCGTAATCCTTTATTACGCTAACTGATACCCAGAGGCATTCCCCATGTAGAACAATACAACAGACCTTAAAACATCTACCATTCGTTTCTAGGGTTGGTTTCCCAAGGAAATTCTAACGGATCAGGGATCCAATTTTAGGAGCAAATTAATGAGTGAAGTCAAGGAATTACTACTTATCTCCACCTTATGAACCTCAGGTTACCACCCCCAAACGGATGGATTGGTAGAGAGATTTAACAAAACCCTTATGATTTTGAGAAAACTAATAGATAAGGATGGAAAGGACTGGGATAGCATCCTCCCCCGAACCCCATTTGCAGTAACAAAGACCCCTCAGGCATCCACCTATTTCTCTCCTTTTGAACTACTTCACAGTAGAGAAGCAAGAGATGTCTTGGACATGCTCCAGGAGCCTGGGAAAAGGCGCCTATTCCCCTTTATCAAACAGCTACCCGATTACGAAAGCATATGAAACTCGTTCGAAATCTAATCTACACTCACATGGAATAGATTCAAGCCCAACAGAAGTCCACATATGACAAGAAGGTAAATTTAAGATCCTTTTCAGTAGGACAAAAGGTATTAGTCCTCTTATCTACCTCTGAAAATAAACTTGTCTCCAAGTGGCATGGGCTATATGAGGTACTAGAGCAAACAGGGACCTGTACCTATAAAATAGCCCAACCTGATAAGAAGCAAGAGTCCAAACTTCACCATGTAAATCTCTTAAAGGAGTGGAAAGAAAATCCTTTCGCAGCCTCAGCCTCGATATTGTATTGTTTGGTACTAGAGGAGATAGACAATTCAGAGCATATTCCCCGAAGAACTATCTAGACAGAAGAAAGAAGATTTACACAACCTGGTTATGGCATTTCCGGATGTGTTTCGCGACAAACCAGGGAGAGTACATAGTACTTCTCATTACATGAGAACTCCAAAGGGAAACGTGGTCCATTTAAAACCCTATAGACTCCCAGAAGCCCATAAACAAATAGTGGTTGCGGAAGTGGAAAAAATGCTGAAGACAAACATTATGGAGCCCTCTTCAAGCCCATGGTCCTCCCCTATTGTGCTGGTAACTAAACCTGATCATTCTTGGAGGTTTTGCATAGACTTCAGACAGGTTAACACCATCTCTGTTTTTGATGCCTATCCTATCCAACGCATCCATGAGTTAATAGATGAACTTGGAATGCCACATTCCTATCGACCTTAGACTTAACCAAGGGAAATTGGCAGGTGCCCGTACATGTACCTGATAAGGAAAACAAAGCTTTATTGACGCTCCTGGGACTATTCCAGTTCAAAGTCCTCCCTTTTGGCTTGCACAAGCCCCAGCCACTTTCCAACAGCTTATGGACAGGTTATTAGAGCCCTTCTCTGATTTCTGTTGGGCCTATATTGACGACACAGTCATTTATAGTAAGTCTTGGGAAGACCCTCTTTTTCATTTCTCTACTGTTATGAGAACGCTCAGAGAAGCTGGCTTAACTGCCAATCCATCTAAACGTAAGATGGCACAATCAGCCGTGAAATACCTTGGCTTCTTTGTAGGGAATGGCAGTGCCCAGCCCCAACGAGAAAAAGTGAAAGCCGTCCTGGATACCCCCACGCCTAAAACCAAGAAAGACCTTAGGGCATTCTTAGGATTAATTGGTTATTACCGTAGGTTTATCACAAATATTCTCAGATAGAACAGCTAGGATGACAGACAAATTAAAGAACGCTGAACCCCAGAAGATTCATTGGACTGATGAGGAAGATGCATGTTACAACTTAAAACAAACCTTGTGTCAGAACCTAATCCTAAAAGTAGATTTTTTAAAATAATTTGTGTTACAAACTGATGCCTCTCTTACAGGGTTAGGAGCAGTTTTATCACAAATTTGTAATGGGTTAGAACACCCTACCCCATTCACCAGTCAAAAACTCTTCCCACGTGAAAATAATGACTGTGTTGGAATTAGAGGCCCTTACCATCAAATGGGAAATCACCCATCTAAGATACTACCTACTAGGAAAAAAGTTCACACTTGTCACAGACCACTCACCTTTAGTAAGGTTAACTCAATGGAAGGACTCTAACCCTCGAGTCATGCAATGGTTCTTAGACATGCAACCCTACTGTTTCACTATGGAACACCGAAAAGGTTAAGACCAGGGGAACATTTATTTCCTTTCCCGGTTTCCCTGTGAAACAGATGCAGCTACATAGCATAGGAGAAGGAGAAGTGAGAAACCAGATGGTGTCTCACCCGTTAGTCCCCAGGAATCGATCTCTCAGGTGGCCAGGGCACGGCCATCGCCTTTGGATCCAGACCCTGGGGGTGGAGCAGTGTGAGAGGATCACCTGGGTGAGGGGTCTTCAGGGAGTGGGACACTTGATGGCGAGACGCGGTATCCCCATCCCTATAACACCTTTACCACATCCTACCCAGTAGGATATTTGGGAACTCTATCCCTCCCCACCTTTCCCTACACAAACACTTTCACACGGACAGCCCACTCTGGGAGAAAACAGACTCACACCTGAGTATTGTACCTGACATGTCCCACTACTATGGTCAGGCAATTTAACCACTCACACCTGACTTCCACTAAGCTTCCCCACACAGATTAAAAAGGCAGAGCACAAGAGCACACTCTGCGCGAAGTAAAGCACACAAAGGAACAGTGTTTGAGGCAGCAGCTGAACGAGGGGAGAAAGACTGCAAACCAAGAAGGGTGCACCAGGAGGGAGATACCCTTGACCTTTCCGGTGGAAAACCGTTACTTTCCAAAGTCCTTCAGATTGAAAGAAGACAAAAAACAAGACTGAAGAATCCTGCGTTGTGCGTCAGAGATACCCGGGGTCCTCCTGCATGGCTGATCGGGTCAGGGAGGAACAGCAGTCGCTGTGGTACCGTCCCTTGGCACCATGATTAAAGCAGCGTCAGTAAGATTAACACAGCTGGTGAGTTGGGGAAACCGATGCAAGACTGGTCTGTGTTGAAGTCAAGGTTGTTAGCGGCAACATTGTATGAAGAGCGCAAGAAGGAAGATTTATAACGCATGTGAAAGACGTGAGGAAAGCTGAATTGCTGATGATGTTTGAACTAAGAAGAAGGATACAACACATGGTCCGGCACCGCGAGTGTGCTCAATCGAAGGTCTCTGTAAGGTGTCCAGCTAAAACTGATAAAAAGTAGAAGAATGAGAAATGAAGTGAATCGAGGTGGTCCTGCAACGGTTTAAGCAAAATCCATTGCACAACGAAAGTCTTCGATTTTGACATAGTGCGAGCCCGCAAGAGGGAGACCAATTGAGAACATTGTGTTAAGTGTTAAGAGGTACGAGCCTGAATGAGGGAGATCTGTGGTCCGAGCCCGATTGAGGGAGACCAATTGTGCTAAAGGGGGTCCGAACCTGAAGGAGAGAGAGACCCATGGTTAATAGTGAACCTGAGAACTTGTGAATGTGAAAATCCTTGGAAGAAAGGAACTTTAATGCTTGCTTGTTACATCAGGCCTCCTGCAATAAAGAGACTTTGAATGGTAAAGAGACTTTGGCACAGAGGGCCCTGGTAGCTATGCTTTGAACTGTATCCTCGTGGCAAAGATGCCAGAGTGTGTGCAAAGCGTAAAGTGCCGCCTTGTCTGGTGCTGAAAACCTGGAGAAGGGAAGCCAACTGCTCAACTATCCTGGCATATTCTTTCTTGAACACTTTTCTTTCGCATAAATTGTTATCCCACCCGATTTGCATTTAGAACACAGGATTGGCAATAGGTTTATTATAGGCCCTTTTATTTTGACAGTGAATCCACTAGGACTGCGTTTGTTATTATTTGATGATTGTAGCTTGTTCCCATCCTTAGATTTAGGATTAGATAGGTATTCAACCAACCCATTGAAGTTCAATAAACACCCTTGAACTGTGATCACTTGGGTCTGTCTTCACTGTTTGATACCATTCCTTCCTTACACCACCCAAACCTTGGAGTATAAGCCCATCCCTGAGAGAAGCGGGTGCCAGTTCCAAGGTGATGGTCAATCAGCAACAGAGAACCATTGCTACCTTCTTGAAAGGTAATGCACACAAGCGGTCACTCAGTCTCCACAAAGAGGATAGAGACAGTCCTGGTGCTGAAGGCGGGAGTCTAGGCAAGACTGGTTTCCCCTTTATGAAAACCAAGCTTCTCGAAGACTCCACCAACAAGCAGTTGGAAGTTGGGCTGATGGCGAGCAGAAACCCTGTCCTACCCCAGAGTGACATCCAGGGCTGTACCTCAGCAGAAGTCTCACCGACTCTGATGACAGCTCAATCTCAGAATCAGAAGATGAGGTTGAACAGGCTCAGGCCAAGCTACGGGACGGTGGAGAACCCCACAAGGACTGATAATGTTGGGATTGGTAGACACTTCATTTGCAAAGATGGTCACAGATTCCAAAGTGGAAGGGGAAGGGATAACGGGCAAGCAGAGAAGAGTCAAAACCCCACCGCCGTCACCAGGCTCCATAAGGGTGGGATAGCCGTAACCCTAACAAGACCACCTCTCGAGGGCATCTACGCCAATACCAGCAGAACAAACCGCTACTTCCCCTCATCAGCCAGACCAGTGTGTGAAGAGAAAGGAAGCCTGGGAATCATGCCAGTTTATAGTATTTGTTGGGGAAGAGTACCTGCTTCCTCTAGTGGTCCAAGCAAGGTAGATCAAATGAGCAGAAAGTCAGCAATCGACCCTGAATTGCTATCACCAGACAATCTCAAACCAGGGTTGAAACCTGAAAGCACTGGTGTACCCAGAGACAACACATTATACCCATGGGCCAAAGTGGATATTAAGGTGCTGGGATTCCTATGCTAGTTGTACCCGATCTACCCCGAAGAAGAACACCTGGGCACAGATTTCATTCTGTTCTAACGATGTCATAAGGGGATGGAACATTAAGACCTGGGGTCAAAGTTAGAGAAGACCTAGAGTAGCAGGACTTGGAAGAAAGGGTGGAGGTACGCGACAGGTTCTGGGTCTGGACCCTGTTAAAGGGGAGGAGAGGAGAGTGACCCTTCTCAGCCTGAAGCAGGAGGATTTATAAAAGAAAACTCAAAACAAGCCCTGTCCCAGGAGTGCAAAGTGGTAGATGTGCTGTCACCAGTCCCTGAAACTCTCCCCCCTTGTGCCAATAATGAAAACACTTGTCACTCATATGCTCTCTCAATGTCTCCCAGTACAATTGCTGTTTTTTGTTTTTTCAGAATCCACAACTCCCAGAATCCCGTTGGGGAGGTGAGAGAGTCACTGCATACACAACCCTGCACTATAAAAGCAGAGTTTTGTGCAGACAATGGTTTGTCAGTTAATGTGGGCTAAGGTTATGGTTTTCAGAAGCAATAGGGGAAGAAAAAAGGCCACGATCAGCTTACGAGTTAAACGGCAAGCCTATAGAGCAGGTGGAAAACTATGATCACATCGGTCTGAGAGTTAGAGAGGATTGAAGGTGGACCTCTCAAGTTGCCAAGGCTGATCTGACCGTGGCAAGATACAGTGGAACCATTGCAAGGTCTACCCGCGAATACGGTAACGAGGCTGTTAGTCTCTCCATTGAAGCATTCAAGCTAGAGGCCAGGCAGGCAGTCCAATATGGATCGGAATTGTGGGGTAATGTTAATTGCAATAGCTAGACAGTGATTGAAAATACATGTTTAAAAAATATCTTGGGCTGGCCTATCAGTACGCCTAATCTGCTGCTTTACTTGGAGTTAGACTTGCAGTGGATTGATTGGTTATGCAAGTCAAAACCCATGTATTATTGGGCCAGAATATGGACAACTGCCAAGCTCCATAGGTTTAGAGAAGCAGTAAAATAGGTCATGGCTCACCATGGGATTTTTTTCATTACCCTTGTTTGCGCATATCGAGAAACAACTTGAGGCCATTGGGATGAGCTCATGCTGGGTGCTTCCTGAGTTAATGAGTAACACGACAAAGTATGCATTCAGAAGAGCACTTAAGGAGAAGGCGGAGACTGATGTTATGAGTCTGGTTGGCCAAACGTCTAGTCTGAGAAAAAACTGGGAATGTAAAATAGCACTCGGGTACAAGGAGTACCTGCTTTAAGTGAGCCCAACATTTTCGAGAATGTTGTTCATCAAACAGCGATTAGACAGCTTAACTGCAAAATGCTTATGCAAGTAGTTGAACAACAATGAACCAGATACCTGTCCATTTTGCAGTAACCTGCCTGAGAGTGCAGTTCACTTTTTGCTAATTAGTCCACAATTCCCCAATATCATGGAGAGCTACCTGAAACCACTGTTCTTAGCTAGATCCATCCGTACAACAGCCGGATCAATCAAGAGACAGTGTTGTTCATTCAGTGTGAAATTATCTCAGTCGAGCATGGAGGCGGAGGTTAACCAAACTTGGATAAGTGAGAGATTGCCGACTTGCCCTGTTTTGGGAACATTCCGGAGGTACTCTGTACTGTCCCACAAAGCCTGCCATTCACTATGCACTTTCTATATACCTGCACTTTGTTAAAAGCAACTTCATGTTGAGTTCCGCAAAGGCAGCTATTGCAAAGAGGGCATGTGTACTTATGGGATGGTAGATGTGGAAATGACCTGTACACTGAATTCTGCTTATAGATATTCTGGTGTCATACCTGCCTCCCTGTATGAATACCTTGTATATGCACCAATGCACTTTATATTTAGCAATTGTAGTTTTAGCTTAATCAGACTCTTATTATAATTCCAATTCTGTAATTAATGAGCTGCCGATATTATGACTGAATTGATTATATTATAAGATTCTTGAGCAAAAACCTGGTGATTTAATCTAAACTAGATTTTATTTCTTAAATATTTTGTAACACTGATTTTATTTGTGTTGTGGTTGCTGTGTTTAAATATGTTATGTCTTGACGTGCTTTATGATGCTGTATTTTAACTCGTACTTGTGCTTTTATGGTGGAACGACAGAAATGAAGCAGAATTGAAAAAAGCAGATAGCATCAGAGTGCAGGTTGTAAGGGTAAGATACCAGGTAGAGTTGGAGACAGACCAAGAGACCAGGAGGAGGAAGGACGGCAGAGCGGAGTGTTGGAGAGGCAGAATTTGAGAAGGTGAGGTATTTGAGAGAGAGGGGTATCAGTGGTGTGTATTGTAGTGCAGGAAATGGGGGGCGAGACTAGCAGATGAGAGTGAAAAAAGATAAAAAATAATGTGGGATATTAGTAGAGTAGTGACCGGAGTACTTCGGGTGAGAGGGCGTGTGGTAGCAGAGAGGCTACTAGAGGGGGGTGTAGAAATAGGGTGCAAGAAGTAGGGTGTATTAGAGAAGTGGATAGAGAGTGGGTATAGGATTGGGTTAAGCAGGACACCGTATCCATGAGTTTAATGGAAGGAGTATAGTAAACGGAGGAGCATGGTGCCATATCCCTGTGTTTCATCAATAGAAGAGCAGTGGAAATAGTATTAGCTGGACAATGGTAGTAGACCTTGGTCATGGTAGTTAGAGTGATGGTGGTAATGACACAAGAAGTAGTTGTGATTGTAGTAGAGCAGGAAGACTCTTGGTAGTGTGGAAAAAGTAGAGAGAGTGATAGGAAGAAAAGGTACTGCTGTTTAAGAGTTGTGGGGAAGAGAAGGTGGGTGGGGTTGGTAGGACCGAAGAGAGAAGGGGGAGGAGTAAAGTAGTAAACAGGAAGGGTGTGATAGTATCAGGATGCACACATACACCATCCTCTAGAACCAACATCCTTCGTAGAGTAGCGCCAAGTAGACGGTCCCTGAGGGATATAGCCACCAAGCTAATATTTTGCCAGATTTATTGGAATCCCCTTAATATTTAGGTTTTGTTCCAAGTATAGAAGTGCATGTTTTTTCAGTTCTAATTTTGGGGTACTCAATACGTCTAGATATCAATTCTTTAAGAAGCAGTTCATTATCATTATTGTAGTAGGCATTTTCAAGTGTTTTGATTGCAGACAGGTCAGAGGATTTCTTTTTGCAAAGCTTGTTTTTATGGGCTGCAAATTGTAGAACATGGCCACACAGCTTTATAGGCATCCCGTTGTTTTATACGACTATATCTATAGCAAGGTTAATTCTAAAGAATTCCTTGGTAAACACATTAACAATTTTGTAGGAAATTTGAATCTCTTGGCAGAGAGGAATTTAATCTTTATCTGTTTGATGCGAAATTGACTGGGGTCCAATCAAATTTGCATGTAACTGGAGCATGGTCCAATCTAGCATGAGCACCATTATGGGAAGTTTGTAAATTCGATATAAGCTTGATATTAACAAAAATAAAATGTAATCGTGAAAAAGATGTATGAGGGGGAGAAAAAGTATATAATCTAGTTTCTGGATTTAAGAATTGCCATGAGTCATGTTGATTCAATTCCTGCATAAAATTCAAAACGCTTTTGCATGTTTATGAATTAATGAATTTAATTGCTAATACTTACAATCCCACGCCCCCCCCAAAAAAAATACTTGATTAAAATCCCCACATACAATAATTCTATCAGAATTCTAGGTAAATAACCTTTGCTTTAGCTTTTCACAAAATAAAGGTTCAGCTGAACAAGGACAATAAACATTAACAATGGTAATTCAATAATAGCATCAGGAACAATCCAATGACATATCACCTCAGTTTCTGCATTTAAATATTGAAAGCAGAGTTTGTTGGCAATAACAATAACCACATTTATTTTGTGCGAAACCTATGAAGAGAACACCTGAGCAACCAACTGTTTTTAAGTTTCTTATGTTCTTCCACTGAGTCAAAGTGTGATCTTGTAAGGTAAGTGAAAATCTTCTGGGTGGTTAACCCCATTCACATTCCAATAGACAACTTTAAGATGCATCATAAACAATAAATCAAATAACTGATAAACAAAATAGTTCAAAACTGTAGAGTGCAATTGTATTATAGATGATCTAATGCAAAAGATACCGTCATAAATTAATTCTGATTTCAAAGTAAGATATTCAGGTGTCAAAACAAAATATACATAGGGAAAGCTACACAGGTAGGGGGGAACATTGATTAAATAGTTGAGTAGAAAATGTTAAGAATAAGAGTTAGACACATAAAACAGATACATATAAACCTTTCAAAATCGTAGCAAAATACCTGGGAGAGAGAGAAAACCATAGAAACAACTCGACAGAACTGTAAGAGAAGAGGACACAAATACATTTAGAAGAAAAGTAGTTTTTCAAGAACAATGGCTGTATTATTAGAAGAGAAATAGGGATACGTTATAGAGAGATCCTCCATTACAAATATTGAATTTGATTCAAGAAGTTTAGTTGGATCAACTTGTGATGATTTAATTGGAGGTCTGGATTTATCCCTTGAATTATCTTGGGTGTTCGATATAGATTTTGTAGGAACTAAATCTGCTCTGCGTTTTTGGAGAAATGAACTCCCCAATTTTATTTTTTGTTCACTTATGGATTGGGGAAGTGCATTGACTATATGTTGGGACTAGGGTATGCATAGGCGGTGAGACCATCAAATCAGTTGTTTCCATAACATAAGGATGAAGTGATTGAACAAAATTGAAAAAATCTTCAAGTTCCAAGAATTCTTTAGTAGGTCTGTTGGGAACTGTAACAATCATTTTCACGGGATCTAGGAAGCCATAGCTTAATCCAAGTTTCTTCAGAATTGGTCTGAGATAAAGAAATGTCTTTCCTTTATTTTGTGTTTCTTTGGAGAAATCTGTGGCCACAAATTTCTTGGCCAGCATATACAATGAGATGTTGCTTTTTGACTTTAGACAGAGCTTGTTGGTGGCGAACGAGATATACAATAAATGGCCTAGGTGTTGAATTAGTGGTGCTGAAGTAAGGCTTTATTCTACACACTCTTTGTAGTTCCAATGGGGGGAGAGAAAGTCATCCCAAGTGCTTTAGGTATCCAGCTTTACATAAATTTAACAGCATTGTCATTTTCCATTTTTTCAGCTATGCCATAAAAGCATACATTCTCTCCAATTTCGATCTTCCAATGCAGTGTTATATATTTCTAGTTGTCTTAGTTGCATCTGAATATTTTCTAGACCTTCAATTCTGTCCGACACTGAGGATATGCAGTCTTAAGCTTCATCTATTCGTTTGGAAAAGTCTTTGAAATATTTTTTAAAGGTGAGAAAATGTTCTTGCATGGCTTATGTGAGAAACCTGAGGGTATTCTCCCAAGTAGACCTCAGGAGTCCCTTCATTCAGGTGGCCAGGGAAGGGCTGCCGCCTTTCAGTTCCCAACCCTGGGGGTGGACGAGCGAGGGAGGATCACCTGGGTAGGGGAGCCTGGGGTTATGTTCAGGGGAATGCCCCAAGTGAGACGCAACACTACAATGCAGAAGGAGAGGAGAATGAAGGCCCTGGGATTTTTCTTGGCTATTCCACATCTACCTCCCTTCGTTCCAAGGAAATTCCCTTACTCAAATTCTGTCACCCCTACAAATCTGACAAGGCCCTTAGAAGCCCAAACCCTGTTATCAAAAACCACAACTCCCAGGATCCCTGTCTTTCTGCTTCCTATCCGATCCTTCGCCACGTTTCTCTGATTATGATTTGCCACAATTCCAGTCTATACGGACCAAATAGTACCATTCCCACAATCCCTCCTGTTTATTTTCCGACAATAACTCTAGTCATTTTCCCTTTTCTCATGAATACTACCCATCTCACCTTTGAATTTTCCAAAAACTCTAGGACGATGAATATCATTCCTCATGTCACTACCCCTTTTCCTACCTGAACCCTTTTTCCCGACACAAAAGACAACTGACTAACACTTTTGTGAACTCTGATCAAAACTGAACTAATGTTATACCGGTTTACCTGACATGGCGCAACCCAAGATCAGAACTTGGCTGTGGGGAATGAAAGTTGCAAAGTGAAAGAAGTTTAAAAGAACTGTAACATTGTGAAGGGGAGACCAGCTGCAAAAGGGGACCGGTACCACGTGGGTGCTGCTCTGAGAAACTCGGTCAAACCCCCGTCTGAGCGAAACTACAGATACCAGAAGGAAGTAGGAGAGTCGCCAATATAGGTCAAAGTGGTCATACAGGGGGTACACACAAAATCCCTGTACAGTCGAAAGCCTCTGACCTAAGAACTATAAAGAAAGCAAGGGAAGTGAATCCCATCACATGAGAAAGCAAGGGAAGTGAATCCCGTAAACATTGAAAGTAAATATTAATGTAAAGTTGTCAAGAGTGAACCCGGAAGAGGGATGCCAAAGAGAAGGGGCAAAGTCTAAAGTCCCAAGATACATTGGGGCTTATTACAAGTCCGGCGGTAGCCGTGCCGGTAAAACTGGCAGGCTGCCGCCAGACCCGTAGTGAATTACGGGTGCCGGACTTGCCGGAATTACCAGGGCATTACAGCCCCGGTGGTCCGGTAAATCTGGTGTCAGCAATTCTGTAAATCATTCCCGTGGAGTCCCATAGGACTCTATGGCAATGGGGACCGTGGAAACACTGGCACCATGTCGTAATGGTGCTGTGTTTCTGTGTATCTTCGCGGGCGGATGCCGTTCCGCCCGCCAGGTCAGACCTGGCGGGCAGGACGGCACCTGCCCACAGAACTCGTAGTTTGCCAGTCTGCAAAAGGGTGCCGGTACGATTCTACCGGCATCATAAATTCCGGACCGGCAAACTTGTAATGAGGACCGCTGTGTTGACAGAGAGTGAACCCGGCCCAGGGATTTCCATTGGAACTGTTTAAAAAGACATTAACATTTATAAGTGAAAGGACAAGTCATAGTGAACCCGAAGGTGGGAGGCTGAAGCAAAAGGGGTGTGAACCCGAACAAGGGAGATCCAAGGGGTGAAAAGTCATCACACGAAGATTTGTGAAAGCGAGAAGCATTGCAAGACAAGTGTCTCCCTTTTCATCTGGGGTCCGAGCCCGGCCGAGGGAGATCCAGGACTGGAAAGTTATCACCCGAAGTTCACTGAGAAAGGAACTGTTTAGTTTGTTGAAAGCGAATTGAGAGAGGTCTGCACCCGGAAGAGGGGGACCCAGGGGTGAAGCCATCACACAAAGTATTTGGAACTGAACTTATTGTGTTTGTTTTTTGACCCTCGAAGGCAAAAGACTTTGGAAGTTAAAGAGACTTGGCCATGGAGGATCCTGATAGCTGAAAACAGAACTGTCGACTTGTGCTTGGAAAGCTTGATCGTGTGCTGTGCACCAAGATGCCACCTGACCCTGTGCTCAAAACGGGGGGGATGAGGGGAGGGAAATTCAAGCTACCGCATCCCTACATATTATTTGTGAACACTTCTTTCTTTTCTTGAAAAACCATCCCACACCCTTCATGTATAGGTTGTAAGGTTTGGCAATAGGTTTATTAATATAGGACCTTTGACAACAGTCCACTGATGGTAGACACTTGGTCCCATCTTAAATTTAGGTTTAGATTAGGCGTTTTTCCAACCTGCAAGCAGTTTAGTAAAAACCCTTGAAATGTGATCACTTGCGTCTGTCTTTACTATTGCCTCGAGGAGTTCCTTACACTAATGTGTGCTGATAGATGTGCTTATTTCAATAAGCTCCTGCCAAAAAATAACATCTATGTTATGTTCTATAAAAGATTTAGCACTAGGACCCATCTTTTTGAATAATTCATCTTCTGCCTTAGCCATCTGTATAGCTGGGTAATGTGTATATTACAACCAAAAAGGCTGTTAAAAATAAAGCCTATATCGACACGTGGTAGAAACCCCTTCAATCAGCACACGTTTGTATTCATTGAGACAGTTAAATACCATTATCACACATTACAGTAGATGTTAATGGCCCTTGTACTGCGCAATGTCGCCACTTGCGTGGTCTCTTGGTGCTCTGGCGGATCTGAAATGGAAGGAAAGTTGCAGTTGAGGCGAGAAGAGCAAGAGAGCTTTGATGTGCTGTTTGCAGCTTCAGTTCAGAGAAACCGGTCACTCAGTTGGTATCAGTCATGTGATGTTGAGGTAGGGAGTAGTTTCTTACCTGTAACTCCATTTCTCCAGCATTGGTATCTTTCATGGATTCACATGCTTAGAATATTCCCCGTCATCAGACTGGGAACCCTCGGTACACATATATAGTCATTTCCTATAGGAAAAAACTTCCGACACTTGTGTGTCCTATCCACGTCTACGTCCTCTCCGGGGCCGTCCACGCAAGCCCCGTTGGACGTAATGGTATAAAAGACCCCGCCCCCGCGGGTCCCGTCAGATTTCGGCCCCTCCAAAGTAGAAAAGGAGAACCTGCTTATGCACATATCTTGCACATTGCAATCCGGGGAGTCTCGAGGGCGCATGTGAATCCATGAAAGATACCAATGCTGGAGAAATGGAGTTACAGGTAAGAAACTACTCCCTTCTCCAGCATTGGATCTTTCATGGATTCACATGCTTAGAATAGATTGTATAGCAGTATCATAAAAGACGGAGGTGAGAATGCAATGTACTCACTTTTACAAGAAAAAACACTCTCAGTCCAAATATGTATATGTGTGTAAGCAGCAACATATTTTTAGATGTAAACATATTCATAATACATACTTAAGATCAAGGGAACAAACATAGGCAAGGTAAGAGACAACAGCTTCACCGTATTTGGCTTACCTCATTGAAACAGATGGCGCAGCACTGCCCTTACCATCTGTACCTCATCCGCATGCTGCCTTTCCAGGCAGTAATGGCGTGTAAACGTGTGTGGAACTGACCATGCCGCCGCCTGGCAGATGTCTGTCAGAGGAATTCCCGCCCATAGAGCCACGGAGGAGGCTGTCGATCTCGTGGAATGGGCTCTAGGGTGTCCTTGTAGGGGTCTCCCGGCTTTGGAGTGACTGAAAGCAATCGCCGAAGAGACCCAACGAGCCAGGCCTTGCTTGGAGATTGGCCTCCCTCTCGTTGACGGAACGTAGGCAATGAACAACTGTCTGGTAGTTCTGATATCTTGCGTCCTTTGCAGGTAAAATTTTAACGCCCTTTTGACGTCCAGAGTATGAAGGGCTTTTTCCGCCGTCGACGACGGGGACGCAAAGAAAGTAGGAAGGACCAGGGTCGAGTGCTTGTGATAGACTGTCGGTACTTTCGGGATGAAAGTAGGGTTAGTTGATAGAATTACTTTGTCCTTAAAGAATCTCATATATGGAGGATCTATGACCAATGCCTGTAATTCCGACATTCTTCTAGCCGATGTAATAGCAATTAAGAAAGCCAGTTTCCAAGATAGGAATTGCATGGATGAAGACGACATTGGCTCAAATGGAGGCTTCATTAAAGCAGCCAACACCACATTTAAGCTCCACGACGGTGGGAACCGTTTTGTAGGGGGGAAAGTTCTAAAGAGACCCCTCATGAAATGTTTCACCAGTCTGTCACTGAATAATGGTGAAGACTGTCTCCTTCTTGTAAACCTTGAAATGGCCGCCAAGTGCACTTTGATGGACGACGATGACAGACCACTCTAAGCTAGGTGAAGAAGATATGGAAGAATTTGTTCAGGGGTTACTTCCAAAGGCTGAATTTCGTGCTGTGTTTGACACCATGTACAGAACCTTCGCCATTTGCATATGTATGATTTGTTAGTCGAAGGGGCCCTAGCCGCCTGCAGAATTCTCCGGCAATCCGAAGAGACTTTCAAGCTCCCAAACTCTGAAAAGTCAGGAGCCATGCTGTTAGGTTGAGGCTGTCCGGATTGTGGTGCCACACCGTTCCCTTGTCCCTGGACAGTAGGTCGGCACCTTCTGGAGAGTTATAGGCTGTTCCAACGACAAATGTAGGAGGTCGGAAAACCATGGTTGTCTCGGCCAATACGGTGCCACTCGAATGACCCGGCACTTGTACCTGCGAATCCCCTGGATTGTCCTCCGTATAAGGGGGAACGGAGGGAAAGCGTACAGGAATTTGTCCGTCCAAGGAAACGAGAACGCTTCCCCCAGGGATCCTTTTTGAGGCCATCTGCTTGCGAACTGTTCGCATTTCCTGTTCCCTTTCGTTGCGAAGAGGTCGATTGAGGGAGTCCCCCACCTTTCGAAGATCATTTGTAGCTGATCGGTGTCCAGCTCCCACTCGTGTATTTGAGCCATTGTCCTGCTCAGGGAATCCGCTTGCACATTCTTCACCCCCGGGAGATGGTAAGCCACTAAGGATATGTTGTGTTTCAACGCCCAGTGCCAGATCTTTTGAGCTTCCGCCGAGAGGGTCCTGGATCTGGTGCCGCCTTGCTTTACCAAGTAGAACATGGCTGTCGTGTTGTCTGTCAGCACTCTTATTTTTGATCCTTCGATATGTGGAAGGAATGATTTCAAGGCCCATCTCACTGCCCTCAGCTCCAGCACGTTGATGTGTAGGTGCGATTCGGTCGACGACCATCTGCCTTGGGTTTGATGATCGTTCACGTGTGCTCCCCAGCCCGTCAGGGAGGCGTCCGTGATGATGGTGTTCTGAAATTCCGGCTCTTGTAGAGGAACCCCTCTGTCCAGGTTGTGAAAGATTTTCCACCATTGGAGGGATCTGATGACCCTCTCGTCGTCGACGATTATCCTGTCTGACCACCGGCCCGTGGCCTGCTTCCATCTGTCCGACAGGAACTCCTGTAGAGGTCTCATGAACAATCGTCAGTTTTCTACTAGGTGGATGCACGAAGCCATGGAACCCAGGATTGCCACATATTTTCTCACGGAAATTGTGCTCTGTAGGCGAAGTTGACTCGTCAGTTGTTCGATCTTCAATATTCTGTCTAGGGACGGTTTTACTATTCCTGAATGGGTTTCGAATTGAGCTCCTAAGAATTTCAAGCTCCTTGAGGGCTTTAGAGAAGACTTTTCGAAGTTCACTGCGAACCCCAGTCGTTGCAGAAGTTGTAGGGTGGCTTGGACGCTGTCGTTGGTCGACGTTGGGGAGGATCCCCTCACCAGCCAGTCGTCGAGGTACGGGTATACATGATGCCCTCTCTTTCGCAGCCAGGCTGCCACCGGTGCCAAACATTTTGTAAACGTTCTTGGGGAGGACTTTAGACCGAATGGGAGCACTGCAAATTGGTAGTGTGTCCGACCTACCGTGAACCTCAGAAACCTCCTGTGCTTTTGACACACCGGAATGTGGAAGTACGCGTCCTGTAGATCTAGTGACGCCAAAAAATCGTCCCTTTTGACGGATCTGATCACCTCCTGCAGTGTAAGCATTTTGAATTTTTGACTCTGTAGGGTCTTGTTGAGGTCTCGCAGGTCGAGAATAGGGCGCCATTTTCCGTTTGGCTTCTTTACCACAAAACTCCGTGAGTATACCCCTAGGCCTTTCTGCGATGCAGGGACTAATTCGATGGCGCCTTTCTGTAACATGGGTGTTACTTCCTGCCGCAAGATGTTTAGATGTGGCTGGGATAGGTGTATTGGTGGACATTTTGGAGGTTTGCATTTGAATAGTAGGGAATGTCCGTACCTCACAGTGTCCAACACCCACTGATCTGTTGTGTTGGTCTCCCATTCCTCGATGCAGCTTGACACTCTTCCTCCCAGAACGGTACGCTTCCCGTCATTGCTGGTCTTTCTGTTTGCTCGTCGACGACGAATAAGTTGGTCGTCTCTTGGAAGACTGGAAGTTTCTGCGCCGGTTTGAGGTCTGAGAGGCGCGTCTATATCCTTGGGAAGGATACGCTGATCTACCAAAAGATCTATCCCTGGGTGCTGAGAACCTTGAGTTTCCAGATGCTCCTCTAAAGGGGCGAAAAGAACGAAAGGGCTTACCACTCTGGAGAGAACCCAACGAGCGTGCTGTATCGGAGTCCTCCTTCATGCCTTTCAAGGCCTCGTTCACCTTTTCTCCGAAAAGAAGATCGCCCTCGAAGGGCATGTCTAAAACTTTATACTGAACTTCGGGTCTGAAGTTGGTGCACTTAAGCCAAGCCTGGCGCCTCAGAACAACCCCGTTATTTATTTGTTTAAAACCCGAATCTGCCAGGTCCACCGCTATGTTAATAGCATGATTCGATGCTTCTTCGCCATCTCGAACTAGGGACATCGCCGTTCTTCTATGTTCTTCCGGGAGGTGGTCCAGGATAGGTGCCAGCCTGTGCCACATCTCCCTGTCATATCTGGCCACAATCGCCAGGGAATTAGCTGCTTTCACCGTTGAGGCCCCCACAGAAAGAACCTTCTTACCAAACACGTCTTGGCGCCTCGCCTCATTATCTGGAGGGGTAGAGCATTTATGTTGGGCCTTTGCTTTTCTCGTCGCCGCCGATGACACCACCGAGTCCGGTGTAGGTTGAGCCGAAAGACACTTTGGTGTAGAGTCTGGCACTTTAAATTTCTTTTCAATGCGACCTTTGACAGCCGGTTCAGAAAAAGGGTGACGCATTGTTTGAACACCTTCTTTCCAGACATGGTCTAAAATGGGTATTGAGAATATTGAGCGTCTACTCTTGCCCATATGGTCAAAAAGAAAACAGTCCTTTTTCTCCTCCTGTTGGACCAGGCCAAACTCCTTGCACGCTTTTTCCATCATAGAATGAAAGGCACCTATATCGTCCGGTGGTGACGGGTGAGTGGGACTCTTTGGTGTTTCCATTTCCACATCCGACACCCAGGATGGATCCCTAGATGGTGAGAGGGATATATCCGACGCTGCCCCGTGGTCAGATAGGGAGTCCGAAAGCTCACCTTCCTCCTGGACTACTGGAGTAGTAGGAACCCCGATCGATTTGGTCGGGCGGTGTGAAGGGCCGGGCTCGTCGACGGGGGGTGTCGACGGTACAGGTGGAAGCCTTTCGTCTAGTGATTTCAGCAGCGAGTGTAAGGAGGACAGTACCTCCATGGACAGGGTCGCCTGAGAGCTTAGCGGTTGGGTAAGCACCTGAGAGCAGGTTGCTCCTGATGGAAACCTGGCTCGTAGACCGAGGTCCTCCGGGCTCACAATTCTGAAGCCGTCGTCTTCTTTCGAGGCAATTGACACTGCCTGTTCCTGTAGCAATGTGTCAGGCAACCCCATATCGAATACTTCAGGTCTCCAGGCCAGAACTTCCGTCGACAAGGACATCGTCGTCGAGGTCGTCGCAGGGTTGACGACGGGTGAAATCGACTGCGTCAGCGGCAGTGAGGACACCGACTGGTTCGTCGTCGTCGTCGACGTTGGGCCTGCAGGTGGTTTAGGCGGTCCCGCCTTCACAGCGCGCTCTCTCTGCGTTTTTCCGTCTCTCCACTCGTGGCTGATCTGTGTTGATCGCCCGAGGAGGATTTAGGCCTCTCCTTTCCTTTCTTCGATGAAGTTGACGAAGATGTCTTTCTTGCAGAGTCTTTAGTAGAGTCCTTAGAGGAGTGACTCCGCGGAACGTCCTTTTCCGCAGGTCGTGACTTCTTAACCGGAGGTTCCGACGAAGTTGAGCGTCGAGGGGCTCCTGATGCCACGCTGCGCACAGAGCCTACCTCTGACTGAGGATACGCTCCCGCACCGTCATTTAACCAGGATACCAGCCGACGATTTCGATCCTTCAGGGTTTTCTGGGAAAAACCCTTACATATATCGCACTGGACTGCCGAGTGGTGAGGGTGGAGGCAATAAATACAGTCCAAATGGCCGTCCCCCTCGTAAACCTTCTTCAATCCGCACGTGGCGCACGGGCGAAATAGAGGTTTTCCCGACATTCCGAAAAAATGAACAAACTCACAGGAGTTCGACAATTCGACAAATGTAGAAGTAGAGACTACTCGAGGAGATCCCACTATCTTTGGAGACGGTTGAAATCTGACGGGACCCGCGGGGGCGGGGCCTTTTATACCATTACGTCCAACGGGGCTTGCGTGGACGGCCCCGGAGAGGACGTAGACTTGGCTAGGACACACAAGTGTCGGAAGTTTTTTCCTTTAGGAAATGACTATATATGTGTACCGAGGGTTCCCAGTCTGACGACGGGGAATATTCTAAGCATGTGAATCCATGAAAGATCCAATGCTGGAGAATGATTGTGTATGATTTGATTTCATGTAGGGTGTTGTGAAGTGCATGTGGTTTGTTGTGCAGGTGCAGTAGAGGTATGGTTGTGTTTAGTTAAGTGTTTATAGATGTGGAAATTGCCTCCGTAATTTGACCATTATTCCTCCATCAGTAGGTTTGCCCCCACTGCGTTGCTCTATAAATAAGAAAATGCTTTATCGTGAGAGAAGTGAGCCAACTGGGGGCCATTAGCTGAAAGATCTGTTCTTGGACGCTCCTCTGCTTACTATGAACAGTGCGGTGTCAGAAGCCAGTATGCAATGTTATGAAATTACCATAGGAGTGTGTGTCCGCATCATGTCCATGGCGCTGCTTCATAGTGATGTTCTGACATGTTGAGTGTACTGGTAAGTAAGCTGATAGAGCGTTATTCAATTATTATTGTATATGTTCATGACTGATATTAAGTCTCTTTAAGATAAAAATATTGTCTCATTGAATCTAGCATTGAAATTAAGCCACCATCTAGCAGGCTGATGGCCACGCCCCTACGTGGTAGCTGATAACAGAAATTTCCACAAATCAAGTTAAAAAAAAGAATTTAAACAAATACTTTGTGGGGGGGTTTAGACCTTGAAATTTCCCAGCTGAAAAGAAGCAGGAATATGTGGGAGGACCATCCAATCGAAGGAATGTTACCAGGGGTAAGTAACTTGTTCTTCGACTGGATTATGTCCTCCCACTTATTTCTCATCTTTTGATAGACTCCCAAAGCAGTGTTATGTCTTGGAGAAGGGAGTATGAATTTAGGAGTTCCTTATGGGTTTGTATGAACGATATGTCGCACAGCCTTCCAAAACCCTTCTTCCTGGCCTGAGGAAGAGTCCAGACAGTTATGCTTTGTAAAAGTATGAACAGAGGATCGGGTGGCCGCCGCACAAATATCTTGAATTTGGACTCCTCTCTGTAAAGCAGAGGATGTAGCCATGCCCCTGGTCGAGTGAGCCCTCAGACCCTCGGGATCTTTTCCAACTACTCTAGAACACTCAGGAATGCCTAAAATAATCCACCTAGACAAGGTTTGCTTTGTCACCGCTATCCCTCGCTTATGGCCTGTATAACCAACAAACTGTTGATCATCCTGTGGCAATTTCGACATTCTAGAAATATAAAAACTAAGTGCTCGCCTTGGTTCAAGCCTGTGCAATCTCTTCTCCACCTTTCCAGGATGTGGATAAAAGGAAGGTAGTACAATTTTCTGTGTTAGATGAAAATCAGACACCATTTTGGGCAAAAATGTGGGTTTAACTTTAAGCCCACTCTGTCCTTAAAGAAAATGTATAAGGAGGCTTGAAAGACCAGGCTGGAAGTTTACTCACCCTACGGGCTGATGTAAGAGCAACTAAAAGAATGGTTTTGAAGGTCAACAACCTTAAAGGACAAGAATGAATTGGTTTGAAGGGAGTACACACACATTTTAGAACCAGATTAAGGTCTCAAAATGGAACCTGAAAAGGGATTGGAGGGAACACATTCATCAGTCCCTTCAGAAATGATATCACTAGTGGCATTTTGAAGAACGATGCCTCTTCAGACAAGTGCTTAGAAATTGACAGCGCTGCCAGATATCCTTTTATTGTGCCAACCTGGAGCTCCAAATTATCCAGATGGAAGAACGATAACACTATAGGTGTACTGTACATAAAAGGATTAACCTTCTTGTCCCTGCACCAACTGCAGAACTTGATCCAACGGCAGCGGTACAAGGATTTTGTTGCTGGCCTTCTGGTCGAAAGCAAAAACTCCATTACGTCATCCGGGAGGTCCCAATCCTTATATCTCAACCTCTCAGAAACCATGCTTGAAACTGGCATGTCTTGACCTCTGGATGGAGAACCTGACCTTCCTCCCACGTGAGAACATCCTCTCTTTGCGGAAGACGTATTGGAGGGCAGAAGGACATGTTCAAAAGGTCCGGGTACCATGTCCTCCTGGCCCAATCCGGATCATGTGTTTTCTGAAGTTTCTCAACCTCATGATCACATGAGGAATGACGGCAACTGGAGGAAACTCGTATAGGAGTGGAAACTCCCAGTCCACTTCGAACACGTCCCCTAAAGCTCCTCTTAAGGGAAATTCCCTGGAGCAGTACAGCTCGCACTTCCGGTTGGAACTGGTTGCGAACAGATCCACTTGAGGGTTTCCCCAAAGGGTGAAGATCTCTTGAAGGACTCCCTGACCTAGTTTCCACAAGCGGGATACTGTGCTCTGCCTGCTCAGAGCATCCACCGCCGTGTTCTCCTCTCTGGCTAGATGAACTGCTGATAGGGAAATTCAGTCTTGAATTGACCAGAAGCAGAGCTGCATTGCTTCTCTGCACAGTGGAAGTGAGCCCACACACCACCACTCTTGTTGAGGTAGTACATGGCCACTGTGTTGTCCATCATTATCTAGACATTCTTTCCCCGTACAGAGGGCAGAAAGGGCTTCAGCTCTAGTCTGATTGTCTTCAGCTCCAAGAGATTGATACGTAGTTTAGACTTCGATGGAGACCAACAACAGCTGATTGTCAAATCGTTGGCATGTGTTCCCTACACCTTGTGAGTGAGGCGCCCGTAACTAATGTGATCTCTGGCCATGGTTGCCAAAAAGGCTCTCCCTTCAGAATGTTGCCCTTGCAGACCCAACACAAGATCCTGAGCTACTCTGCTTGGAACCTGAAGAAGGTCTGACATCCTGCTTAAGAATTGGGACCATTGAGTCCGAGAGCTCGTTGGAGGGACCTCTTTCCCAGACGAGCTTTTGGCACCAGAAAAATGCAGAATGCCATGAGGCCGAGCAACCTCAATAAATCGAAGGCCGGGAGACACTGGGCACTCTGGAATTTGGTGACCATCTGCAGAATGTGTTGAGCTCTCACCTCGGGTGGGGAGGCTTTTCCAAAGGATGCATCCAGGACTGCGCCAATGAACTGGAGCCTTTGAGATGGTATCATGTGGGACTTCTTGTAATTGAGGGAGATGCCCAGAGTGTGGAGAGAGTGGCAGGTTACACTGAGATGCTCCAGGGCCTGATCGGGTGACCGAGCCCTGATCAGCCAATCGCCCAGGTAGGGGCAGATGTGAATCCCCCCCTCTCCTGAGACTCGCTGCCACGACCGCCATCAACTTGGTGGAAACACTCGGGCGGAGGTCAGCCCAAAAGGCAGAGCTCGAAACTGATAAGAACCGCCAACGGCCAGCCTCAGGTACCTTGTGCGCTTTTGATGGATTGGCACATGAAAGTAAGCATCCTTAAGGTCCAATGATACCATCCAGTCCTGAAGCTTGAGGGCCTGAAGGATCTGAGAAATGATAACTATCTTAAACTTGTCCTTCATGAGGAACTTGTTCATGACTCTTGGGTGGGTCTCAATCCTCTGTCCTTCTTGGGGATTAGGAAGTAAAGGGAGTTCCAACCCTTGTTCATCTCCGCTACAGGTACTGATTTCTCCAGCACGGTCAAAATTTCCTGCACAAGGAGCAGATCTGGAATTTTGAAAGAGTTGCTCCCCAGTGGATGATCCTGAGGCCTTTTTTAGAAAGGGGAGACAGAAACCCTGGGCTGTTTCCAATGGCCATGCATCTGAAGTAATACCCTGCCATTCTTGCAGATGCTTTGAGAGTCTGCCTCCCACTAGGGTTTTGTGGACTAAGGCCTCAGAGAGGTTTTAAGGTGGCTGATGATAATAATAATAATAATAATAATAATAATAATAATAATAATAATAATAATTTGGCATTTATATAGCGCTACGAACCCTCAGGTATCTGAGCGCTGGTTATTACCACCCACGGTGTGTGGTGCTCATTTATCGACCTCGGAAGGATGAAAGGCTGAGTTTGGCCCCGCCGGGATTCGAACCTGCGCTAGCAGGCTCTGCACAGAAGTCAAAGCGAGCGCTCTACTCGCTGTGCCACTTGACCGACTTGATGCAGTGCCTGAGGGTAAAGCAGCCGTTGCCTGGAGGTCTTCGCACCTCTACCCCGTCCACCACGGGAGAATCTTCTCTGACCTCTTTAACTCACCAGTCCTCTCGCTCTTCCAACTGAGGAATAAAAACAAAAGGCCATGCCCCTCCAAACTGTTCCACTGGGGCGAGCTTGCGGTAGTCTGAATGCAGAACCAAGGGATTTGGCTGCTGCTTTGCAGGTCTGCAGCTTCTCTAGGCTCTCGTCAGCCTTGTTGCCAAATAAGTGTGTGACGTCAAAGGGCATGTTAAGAAGTCTTAATTGCAAATCCGTAGCAAACCCAAACTTTGACGCAAATCTGCGTATCGCTGTGCTAGTCGCCACTGCTCTGCTGATACTGCCCGCAGAATTGAGACCAGTTTGAAGGGACTCGCACACAGTCACATTCTCATCTTTAATAATGTTCAAAAATCCTAAATACTAGAGGTCCTGTATTTACTTGTCATTTTTTTATTTACCACCGGAATTAACTCTGGCGTATCCCAGTTTGCAATGAACCACCTTTGCAAGGCTATATTGTAGGAAAGAATAGGATTCTCTTGGGGTACAAAATGTCTGCCAAGTCATCCTGCTCATAAGCCGGCGCAGGCCTGCTCCACCCCACAAATTCAATGACTTTAGCCATTAATTGTCTATATGACCACTCTGCGTGATCTGAGGGGTTGGGGCTGCCAAATTCAATCCGTGGGGAAGTGTCTATCCCACTTGCTGTCTGTAATGTCGCATACAAAATCTTCATTCGTGACTCTTCTGATACTAGAGCCTCTGGAACACCTTGTGTTCCATACTTCAAGCCAAAAGGTCGATTTTCATCATCTGATCGCTCATGCTCCTCATATATCGCCAAAAGTGACTTAAAGTCCTGTCTAGGTAGTGAGTTAAGTATTCTTTAAACTTCTCGACCTCCTTCAACAATTTCAGCATTTTTGTCGACGATGGCGTTGAAGTTTTCACTGCCGCCGCCGATGGCTTGGGCGACAGTGATGTGAAGATTTACCCAGTAGAGACGTCAAACCCTTTGTTGTCAAAGGTGTCAAAGATTAAGGCTACAACAGTGCATGTTATCGACTCGAAAGGACCTTCGAATGTTCGCAAGAAAATTTTATCATGGACACCTGGGCTCGAGGGCGCAGAGGGTTTGTCCTTTGCCTTTTCCGTGTCGGGTTTTTCCTCGACAGGGGCACGACTCCTACTCTTCTTTCAACGGGTTGAGGCTGCATTGTATTTTTTTTTGTTGACAACTTTATTTAAAAATTTCTCAAAAGAAATGTATCATTCCAAAACAACAATTTTGATAACAATAAAACTACAAATGAAACTAAAAAGCATTATACAAGTCGATACAAATAGAACAGAATAAATAAAAAATCAATTATCCCCACTAATTGCAACAAGCCCAATTTGAAATGATACCTACCCAAAAATCAAAGGAAAACAAGAAAAAACACAAACACACAACCACACAACAAAAAGAACACAATAGCAAATTAACCACTCCAAAACAAAAACCATAGCCCATTAGAACCTAACTCACACATAGAGCTCATTAAAAGCATCCTATTGGCTCCTTATAGAATTCTTCTTTATGTAAAGTATAGTACTTAATCCTCTCAAACCTTGACAGCAACTGTACCTGCGATAACCATTCATCAATACTTGGTTTCTTTCTCGTCTTCCAGAGGTGTAAAATTTGACGAGTCGCCACCAGAAACACTTTATTAGCCCAACACAGAGTCGCATAGCTGAAATGACGAGTGCCCACTGGCGATTTCAAAAGTACTGATGACGGTGTCCTTGGAAAAGATAAGTTCCAGACCAAATCAACCCTATCCAAAACCTCACTCCAAAAATCTTTAACCCTCGAACAATCCCATAACATGTGGAGCAAAGTGCCTTCCTCTGTAGAGCAACACCAGCATATACTATCCTCCCTTAAACCAAATCTGTGCATTCTAACCGGAGTCCAAAACAGACGCCCCAGAATCCTCTGTCGAAAATATCATACATTTTCATCCTAACTGGAACCTTCCATAGAACCTCCCAATCCTTCATAGAAATATCGCCACCCAGTTCAGCACACCACAAAAGTCGAAAAGCATTCCATGAAGATCTGAATTTCTCTTCTACCGGGAACAACTTCAAATAACTAGACACTTCACGAGGCGCAACTACAATAAAACTACACCTTTCCGGTCTTTGTAACAAAGGATCAGTAAGCATTAATAATCTCTCAGAAATCAAATCTCTCAACAAATCTATATCTCCTCATTTCCCTATTATGTAGCATAAACTTCCGCTTCAGACACTCAAAAGATATCATACCCTCATCATCCCATATGTCCTTACAAGTAATATAGCCTTGTTCATCCAACTCCTCCAGCATAACATTTTATTATTGATCTGCAACCCCGGATTCTGCCAAATGGAGGCTTCTCCATAGAAATGAAGTCCCTGCCCCCCCACTTACAATCAATGATGTGACTGCATCTTTGGAAGCAAGGACAGCCTGCAATGTACTGACTGATTTAGGTAACTTACCAAGAGAGTACAGGGATTCAATTCGGAAGGGTCTCATCTTAAACTCTTCTATCTGAGCCCAAACTGGAATGTCTGATCCATTCAACGAGAAATAGAATATTCATTTTTTTTAATCAAAAAACTTTTGTAATAATTTTCAATGATACGGTAACCATATACCCCATCATGTACACTTCTAACCATGAAATACCTGGGTATCCTTGGCTTCTTCGAAACTCCCCATAAGAACTCCTGAAAGACCGGATCCACACGGCCTAAAACTTTTTTCGTAAACCTTAAAGGGTGCGATTGAATAATGTATAGAACCTTAGGTAAGAGCACCATTTTGATAGCATTAACCTCGGCACAGATGGATAAAGAGTCTACTCCACCTACGAAGCATGGTCCTCATGTTTTCCAGAACTTTATCTATATTGAACTCAGCCAACCGTTCACATCCCTAGACAAAAATACACCTAAATATTTCACCCGACAATTTTCCCATTTACAATTCCAATCTAATAATTGTCTACACACCTGAGTCTCTCGTACTGGGAACACAACTGACTTCCCCCAATTTATTTTATAACCTGAGAGTCTACCAAACTCAGAAATCATATTCTTCAAGATGCTACCCCCTTCAACAGGATTACTAAGAACAATCACTATATCATCAGCATACGCCAAAACCTTAACTTCAACGATAATAAAACCGGATAGACAACCCGACTGTCGAATATATAATAAAAATGGTTCAAGAGCCAAATTAAAAAGGTAAGGCGATAGTAGACATCCTTGACGCGTGCCTTTAAATAATCTAAAAGAAGATGAAAGTACCCCATTCCGCAGACCCTGGCATTGATACCAGACTGTAATGCCCCAACAGCATTTATAAATAAGGGCCCAAAACCCATCTTAACAAAAGTAACATTTAAAAAGGCCCAAGCCACATTATCAAATGCCTTCTCGGCGTCAAGAAATATGAAAATTAAATCTTCAGGTCCTGAGAATGACAAATTCAAAATATCCAAGAGAGTCCTAATATTATCATATCCATGACGTTGTTTCATAAAACCCACTTGAGACCTACCAATTAAAGTACCCATATATTTATCGAACCTGGAAGTTAAAATTTTCGTAAATAATTTTGCATCCACATTGAAAAGCGAAATGGGCCGATAATTACAACAATTCGATGCATCTTTCCCCTCCTTGGGTATTACCGTAATCACTGTCTCCCTCATTGAAACACCCTCCATAAGAAACCGATTATAGAGTTCACATATTTCCGGAGCCAACTGTTCAGTAAAAGTTTGGTAAAACTCAGTCGGTAATCCATCTGGGCCAGGCGAGTTACCGGACTTCCGTTTTTTAAATAGCCTCTATCACCTCCTCCACCAAAATAGCAGCATCCAGAAATTCTCTGCCCTCATCAGACAGACAAGGAACTTCAATCTTATCAAAGAACTCTACCAGATCACCTTCCAACAGCACATGCTCTTCAGGGTATACAGATTCATAATAAATGCGAAAACATTCACCAATATCTTTCCTTTTCACAATAATCCTATCAGACTCATCTTTTATTTTCTGGACAAAGGACCTCTCACACAAACCCTTCAACCTATTCGCAAGCAATTTACCCCCAGAATCCCCTCTCTCCCAGAAGCGTTGTTTAGAATAAAAAGTTCCACGGTCTGCTTGAATCTCAGACTCCAGTCGTAGTTGCTCATACAACCTATCCATCTTTAAACAATCTTTCACTGATCCAGTACGAGCATAAGCTGATTGCGATTCACCCAGATCCATCTCAAGATTTTTCATTTTTGCCTCCCCTTCCTTCCTCACTCTAGATGTCCAATTCATCAATTCACCCCTAGCTGAGGCCTTAAATGCATCCCATACCATTAAACTATCAGCTGAATCCTTCTTAACATCAAAATAGCCAGACACAAAACCAGAAAGCGACTGTAATGCTTTTTCCTCCTTCAGAATAAATAGTTTTAGTCTCCACCTAGTAGAATCCGGAGAATGCGGAGCAAGACACAATCAAACCAAAACTAGAGAATGATCCGAAAGATGTTGCTCACACATTCTAGCTTCGATTATCATCTCAGCCATATGATCCGATATGAGTAAATAGTCAATCCTTGAAAAGGAATCATGAACCGGAGAGTAAAATGAAAATTCCACTGTCTTTGGATGCAAAACTCTCCAAGAGTCAATTAAATCAAAGGTATCCACAAAATCACAAAATTCTCTACTAGATCTGCGGCCAGTAAAAGAGCACGCCGAAGATCTATCCAATTTGAAGTCCATAAAACAATTGAAATTCCCACCTAAAATGATTACTTCTCCCCTCATGTCAGCTAGAAGTTTAGTTACAGTATCAAAAAAGAGACTCCCCGCTGCACATGGGCCATGAACTGAGCCGACTGTAAACAGTCCATCTTTAAATTTCAAATCAACTAAAATGACCCGACCTGCATCATCCATAACTATCTTATCAACACTTGCACCCAACCCCCTTCTAACCAAAATCCCAACTCCCCGTGAATTAGTAGAGTAACCATTTAGCTACACTTTCGTATATCTAGAATTAGTAAGGAGGTTCCCAGTGCCATCTTCAAAGTGTGTCTCTTGAAATAGAACCACATCAATCTTTTCCCTCCATATTCTGGATAGAATTTATTTCCTTTTAGAAGGACACCTCATACCTTTAACATTCCAAGTACCTACAGTTAGTAAGCCCATACTTTAGTTCCTTCTGAATCAAAAATTATCAGAATCACCATTCATGTGATCTCAATAAAGTGCAATATATCAAAAGGATGAACAAAGAGCAATGGGCTGTGAATAATCGAGTTGGAGCAAAAAACAACACAAACCTTGCTAAACAAACAACAATACAAAAGACACAAACATACAAGTAAATTGAACACAAAAGAGCCCCATAACGATTGGGCTCACTATGAGTTACAATATGTACAAAACTAGACCTATTCATGACCACCCTTCAGAAAGCTGTGCCCATTTTTAAAAGATATAAACTATCCATCTAGACAGTGCAGCAAGCACAAGTCATGAACAAAGAGAAATATTCACCCCAAAGAGGAACCTCAGAAAGCCCCAACAAAACCCTAAAAGACCCATCACTCTAATAATGCAGGCTCTGCTATGTATTTGCATATAGTCTCAGACAATCTCACCTACCGCAAACAAACATTTGTCCATCAGCAGCCACTCAAAACAAGCGACTGAAGAAAATAGAAAGAAAAATAGTGTTTTACTCCACATAAGCCCTACACAATAGCACAGAGACAACTCTTCCACAGTACACAAGTCAGCACAAGATTGCTAGATCACATGAGAGAAGTAGGCGCACACACCACCAAACCGCATATCCACAATGACACACAAGACCTAGAGAACAGGAGCCCTGCATACATTATCAACACAACATTATCACATGTCGAGTAATATTCAAAAACATATATACATCAAAACACATCCAGAAAGCACATAAAACCCATAGAAGGATATGGTACACAATACATGTCAAGCGTAACATTAGCCCAAACCAAAAAAAAAAATAAAAAAAACAACAAGACTTGCACATGTACTATGCTCCATTAAGTTTACATAGAACAGTATTTCCCCACTAATCCACTAACACCTAGGTAAGAGTTCAGTCGTACCACATATCAGACATTTTATGAATATTTAAAAAAATTATACTAAAGTCCCACAAGGTCCAATAATACATCCACTCTCACATTGTAAAAGAGAGAAAAGAAAGTCATAGAATGTTCAGGGTGAAAGAAACGGTGTGCCTTCTTTGTGGAAGGCGCTGCTGATGCCGCTGCAGAAACACATTGACGCTGCATTGCAGGCGGCAACGCAACACCTGCTTACCTCTTACCCCCTGCTCTGAAGTTTTTGCCTCATTTTTAAAGAGCCACTCAGACAGGTAAAGCGCATAACTGGAGGTCTGGTTGTTCCTAACGAACATTACCATACATCATGCAACTTGATGCATATAAAAGGTTTACAAAGCTGCACTCAGGCCTCGTTGTCAAGATCACAAACAAGCTTGGTACAGAAAACATTCTCCAAGATGAAGAACAAGTGCGCTATCATGCACGGGAAGGCTGCGTGCGAGATCAGAACAAATGAGTATAAAACTCAGAGTGCCAGCACAAGTGAAATGATGACGCTGTGCGACATGAACGGCCCCCCAAGGACCGGCAAACAGCTCCATATACGTACCGAACGAGAGATTCAATAATACCCCTTGTCCGACATTGAAAATCACTGTTTCCATCGGATCCGTTCATCATGAAAGAAATCCGCTTGACCATGTGCCCCAAATACCATCCAAATCCACATCCCTTTGTCACAATCGCGGCCAATTACATTACTGTCAATAGTTGATGTCCGCTGTTCCTCGTAATCCACTCGCCAGGCCCCCAGGGTCAATGCGTAGCAAGCCGTGTGCCGCATCACGTACGGCACGTTTATGAGTAAACACAGAAGGTACCTTCCTCTAATAGATTTCCTACGTCCGGGCCGAACTTACAACAGTACACGAGGAAAAGAACCGTTTAAGCTAACGGTTTGACATTGAAAAATAATTTTAAAAAACCATAGATCCTAGAGAGAAATATTACAGTAGAATTAAAAATAAATACCACACGATAATAAATAAAATAAACAAACGCGATCCCTTACTATTATTTATCCCTTTTCTTTTTCTGTTGTGTAGATTTTTTAGAAGTAGGTGCAGCCCTTGCTTCCATAGGTTCCACATCTAGATCAGTTAAAAAGGCTTCAGCTTGCCTGCAATCCATAAATGAATGCACTCTGCCTTCAACTACAATACAGAGTATTGCAGGGTAGATCATATAGTATTTAAGATGTTTGCTTCTAGCTTTCTCCTTAGCCACTTGGAAGCATCTCCTTTTCTCCATAATGTCTTTACTCAAATCAGCAAAAATCATTATCTTGTTTCCTCCCCAGGCAAGATCTCCATTTTCACGGGATTTTCTCAGAATGAGCTCTCTTGTTGGGTATCTCAGAAACTTAACAATTAAATGTCTAGGTCTCTGACCCAGGGTGGGCTTCTGACCAAGTGACCTGTGTGCCCTTTCAATTTCCAATGGCTGCTTCGGGTCCAAATTAAGCATGGAGATAAGTGCTTTCTCCAGAAATGTGATAGGATTACCATGCTTGGCATTTTCAGGAAAACCAGCAATCCTCACATTGTTGCGCCTTGAAAAATGTTCTTGCTCAGAAAGTTTTAATGATCATTTCTCATTCACCACTTCCAGATGTCTGACTTGATCTGCCAAACGAGTAATCTGGTCATCCACTGTTGTAAGGTGTTTCTCCATAGAAACTACCTTTGAGGTAAGGTCCAAGTACCTCTCTTCAGAGGTGATCAGGTTTGCCTTGATGTCAGACATTTCTGCCATCATTCTGTGAAGCATTTCCAGGATCATGTCATCTCTTCCTTCCTCATCTCCCTTTTGTCTTTTGGCTGGTTGAACAGTCTTAATCACATGTGATTCTTCAGCCATAATGAAGATGGATAGTACTCAGTCACAGTTGGCACAGGAGCTCAGCACCTAAGCAGCCATTCCTGAAGTTGGTAGTTTTTGTCTGAATCTCTCCCATGCAGCCGGTGAAGCTGATTTTGTCAGGCACGTTCCCCATTCCGCGAAGGAACTCTATGAAGAGAACGGCGACCTGCGACGCCTATCTTCATTTTTTGTGAAGACAAAGATGAGTGGTGAGAGCCACTCCTAGATCGAGATCCTTTAAGCTTTCTTCCGGCGAGGAGTCTTGCACCTCGACTTGTCAGAGGATTGCTTTTTCGACAGAGTCGTCATATGGGATTGATGTGCCCTAACTGTAGCTAACTTCCCTTTCCGTTCATTCATGGCTTTCACGGTTATCGAAAGGCAGGATCCACACTCCGATGTCTTATGATCGATCTCAAACATCACAGACACACCCGATGGGGGTGCGTAGGGGACATATTTGCCCCGCAGTCATGGCATTTTTTAAACCCAGCTCTCGGAGTCGACGATGCTGACGAAGATGCCATAGTTTACTCAATAGGTTTCTCGAAGGAACCAAAGTGTGCTTATCTTCAGAAGTGATCGCTCGTGTGAAAAAACAGAACTGAAACCAACAGTCGCTGCGCACGCTATATGTACAAATGGTGACGTCAACATTGGGAAGGAGGCCCCCTGAGGGTCATCGACTCGACCGTCATCGACGTGCAGCACCCCCTGATAATTTTCTTTCCTGAAGCAGCTAAAGCTGGATATATTAAAAGATGAGGAATACATGAGAGGACACAATCCATTCTAATGTATATTCTCGTGCACAGTTGGTCACTGATTGGCCAATGGCACATCCGCGGGTGCGAAACTGGAATAGGCCCAACTGGTTTAAAAGCTGCCCACTCACTCCTTCATTGAAAAGGCAAATGGCTGAACCATCCTTACCATAGAACTATTGCCCCATCTCCAAAATCCCTTTCATTGGCACAATCTTACAAAGGATTACCACCTCTCACTTAATGGAAGTGAAAATGTAGATCTTTTGCACACTAACACCACCAGGGTTCAAACAACAAAGAAGCATTGAAACAGGTCTGCTCTTTAAATGTGGTCATTCCCCTATACCCATTCCTCTTGCAGAGTTCCTTAGGTCACCTTCATCTCACCTTGGTTATCTCCTACATAGAAAACCCTGACAGACCTCAAATGTACAATGATTTGCAAATTCTGGTCAATATGCCACCAACAGGAAATCCCTTTGCCAACATTACAAATTGCCTTCAGCCAATGTGGACCAATGGTAACCAACTACAGTAAACTCTTTGTTATCAATCCCATGAAAATCAAAAACACTATTAATGAGTACCTCAATTGATAGTAACGGTTCTAGTTATTAAAATGCTGGTTAACAGAGGATTTAGGCCAGGAAGTATAGTTATCTGCCCATTTTGCTTTGCGCTTAGAAAAGCACCTTTGCTTCATCTGCATTTTTTAATAGCTAGCACGATGGGTTTACAAAGTTGGCAGATATTTTACTCTATGCATGAATGTGAACAAAAAGGAAATCATCTGTTTTGGGATCCATTCCACCAATAACTTTATATTCGCTTCGCCCCCATAAGAGAGTCCTCCCCAACCTTGTCAGGAAAGTAAGACAGCTTGGCATGTTATTTAAGAACCAAATGTCAGGTATCCCTCGAACAAATGCCACCTACCAGAGGCAACAACTCTGTATACCTTGCAAAATTGCACCTTCCTTGGAAAAACTACAAAAAATTAAAAATGGTCCCAGGCCCTTGTCTTGTGCGACTAGACTATTGTAGCACCTTGTATATTGGCCTGAACAAAAGCCTCCTTCATTAACTTCAAATTCTATAAAAAGCTGTAAGATTGATCTTATTTCTTTGAAATTACTGGATTCTGTTTCTACTACCCAGAAAGCTCTGCACTGGCTCCTAATGGAACAGAATATCATTTTTAAGACAATGTGCATCATTCTCAAATCTTCCATTGGGCTATCATAGCTGAATCCTGGCATTGCCAAGCACAACCCTAGGAAGACGCTACGGCCACCTTAAGAAAAAACTCCCTGGTGGTCTCTGCTCACAACTAAGCACCATGGGGCAGAACTTTGGCACTTTAATCGGAGCCACAAACTTGGACTTGCTCCCAGAAGAAATTGGACCGATTCCCTTGCCAGATTTAAAAGGAAACGTACAATTTAGCACTTTACTTAAAATATGTGAATTTGAACTTCCAGCTCTGTCCCCCAATTACTTTTGGCAGGCAGCTATACTTTTTTTGCACCTAGTGAGGCCATTTCTCTTCAAATGACTTTCATGGGGGTCTTTGAATCTCTCCAGACCATTTTCTCCAGTCAAGTTCTGCAGCCAGAATTTCCTTGGTACTGTTTAGGGGAATTCAAAGGTATGCAGTTTTATTGTTAACCCTGTGTCCTGTAGTCCTTTGACATCATTTGTATCCTGTCTTTTCTGTTCCCACGTGACTACTGTCTTAGCCACATTGTTGCCTTTTGTTGTTTCCCTGTAAAGCGCCTCACTGAAATCTGGTGCTCATGAAAACATCAAAGTAAAATTAAAAAAACAAATGTAATAGGGAACAAATGTGACTTTTAAGGCCCACCACTTTCCAGTGGCTGATTTTGGCAAGCATCAAAACCTACTGAACACCTGCCTTTTTCAAAAAGCGTAGAGTTTTGAATTGCATGACATCCTTTTGATCAACTGTAATTCTTGCCCATTGTTCTTTATTAATAGATCTTCCAACTTAGACCACTCTGTACACTCACTCCAGTTGCAAAAGCTCTCTGAAACATTCGGAAGACAGTCTGTATGTTAAAAAAAAACGTTGCATATTTCATAGCCTTTCATTCTTTTGCTTAAATGCGAGAGCCTTGGTGACCTTAGGAGGATATATTTCAAACCACTGTTACTTTGAAATGTAACTATGGAAGCCATGCAGCTTTGCGAGTCAACAGAAAATATCAATGTGGTATTTTTTGTCTCAATTAATATTCGCCGGGAATGGTATAAGAGGAGCAAATTGCTGCTGGACATAGATTGAAGACTGACTTGATCTGTAAAATAAGCACTTGCATTTTACTCTTGACAATGCATTGTGCTTCCGGACCTATGCCCAATAATCCCCTGAGTGACTATAATGAACTGTTGCACATTTAATTTAAAGAATTTTATATATTTATACTTTGGCGTTTTGTGTGTACTTTGATGATTGTAATTTTGCACCTGATGGCTCACGCCGAATAAAGGTTTAGCACAACAATTGCATAGCCTTTGCCCAAAGTAGAAGCAGCATTTCAACTTTTTGAAGTGAAAAATGACCTAGTGGCTTGAAATTGATGGACTGTCATAACAGTTTTAGGTTGCAAGCCAAACACATGAATGTCAAATGAACAAGATAGTTTATGAGTGCTGTTGATTGGTTTAAATATAAGCTTTTCCCATAGTACATCATTTAGGGAAGCCAATTAGCAGATATGTGAAGATTACGTTAACTTCTGTCCACAAAAGGCGGGTGGGGAAGCTTCATATCCATTCTTCTCTTGGGGTAATCATAGATTGTGTGTCTCAGTTCATAAGGATTATGGAAAAATATTTTTCCATCAATGGGAACACATTGTGATGCTTAAAGTCTAATGAATCAACAGTCATCCTATCTTGCGACTTCTTTGGCAGCAATTTCTGCAGCTTGACATATGGCTGCATCGTGAAACATCAAGAGCCTAGCAGAAGGAAGAGGGCACGTAGGCCCCTACAGTAAAGGGCACCAATGAGTTGTGAGAACTTAAGCATGTGAGAGACGCCAGAGAAATCTATAAACACTGTCAGTCTAGGACGAGTTACCATATTGCCTTGACGCTCAGCTCTTCCCACAGCACTGTAATACAAACACAGAGGCAGTCTATGCATTCCATAAAAGTATATTAAGTGATCTATTGGTTCATTGAACACGACTTCATTATGTACAACAATTTTACAACAAACAGTTCAGGAAACGAAAAATAAGGTCAAGATAGCAGTGAAATGATTTCGATCTCTAATTTATTATTAAATTACATTACAAAAGTTTTTCTCATACACATGGAAAATAGACATTATGTGAAAATAGCAGAAATACTTACAGGAGAAATAAAATAGAGCAATGCCTCATGAAGCCAATGTAAAAGCAAACAATTAGAAAGTGCAATGTAAAGGGTGGAAATACACAAATAGTTAAATTGGTCTTTGAATGTAAAGTGAGATGCACCTTCACACAATGAACAGAATTTAACCAATTCTCCATTCGCACAAGGATTCAACAACCACCATATCAACGCGGGGCCCAGGTGAGATGCAGAGCTAAAGAAGAATGTTGTCCAGACTTTCCAGTGACCATGCTGGAAAGTTGGAAAAAGTTGGGAAAAGTTCCTTCCAAAGAGAGGATCACTCTGGCTGTTTCAATCTGCTTTTGCATTGAATTGGGAATTTCGGTCTTCATAAAATGTTGGTATCCTGCAAATCTGCTTTGTCCTTTATTACCAAGAGAAAGATGACTGGATTAGTGTTTAGTATGTTTTTTATACAGAATGTGACCAATGGTGCAGATGTAGTAATAAAAGCAATTCCTGTGCTTTTATATACCAAGTGACTCTTACCCCCTTACTTTCCTCTCACGTACAACAGTTGATGCAAACAACCCAGCAGGAAATACCTATTTCTATTTCCTGAACTAAAGGACAGAAACAAAACATCCAGCTGATAAGTTAACACTGATTTACAAATTGCCATTTTGATATAGAAAAGAATATTTTAGGGTTTAGTGTCTCCTTCATGCACATGTAATTTGAGTACAGCAATGACCCCGTCACTCCAAACAGTATTATGAATCTCCTCCAATGAAAACACCAACAAAACAACTGCTGGTTATACACGAGAATAACTGATGCCTTTTGTCAAAGAGCAATAAAGGTAAATGACCATGGTTGTTTCAGAACTGATCATCAACAGTGACGACATGAAATAGATGAGGGGCAACTGTCAAATTCTGACACAGGGTTAGAGAGTTAGCACCAAAACATGTAGATTTCCATGACGGGCTCACCGTTTTGAAGCTTTCGTCAAATCAAAAACTTAAGCCCCCAAAAAGACAGAGCAGGGGATTCTAGTGCAATTGTCTCATCTACGTACAAACCTACAGGTTCCATTCAGAACCGTTAGCAAAATGGTGATAAGTTAAATGACAGCTATTCTAATCGTATTTCAGAACAGCCGACACTCATTGCGCAACATGTTCAGGTTGCTACTGCTCTTAGGTTTTGGAAGGTGAAGAGCACTTGATAGCTTTGATGTGGCCCACTGCACTTCATCTGCTGCCAGGACAACCTTATCCCCGTTACATTGAGTTCGTTTTAACAAATCTTCTCTTTGGAATGGGTTTGTACCTGAAAATGTACAAATGCGTTTTGCTGCCTCCCTCTTACCCCCAGAAACTGCATTGGAAATCTGCGATTTGACCTAGAGCTTCAAAAGGTAGGCTTTTCACACATACACTGATTTCATGGCCTCTAGTCTCAACAGAAGATGAAAATATAAGTGCATTTGCTTTTAAAAAAAGAGGTACCACACTCTGTGCTTGCTCTACAAAAGATCCAGATGCTACTGCTTTTCTGCTAAGAAACACATCTCTTGATCATTTAAGACAATTCGATCTATGAGCCACTTATTAAATGCTTGCACACATTAGTCAGAAATAAGTCATTCTAAAACTAGGCAGAATTAACTAACATCAAATGACAGACTGGGTAGACCTCTTTACTTAGCAACTTGTGAAACCCTTAGGGTCTGCAGTATCATACATCAAGCAACCACATGCCAAATGGACCCTGGAAGAGAACCTCAACGCAGCGTCAACACTTTCCAACAAGTCTGAACATTAAAGTGCTATCTGTGCCACTGTCAGTGCAGCGCTGTAAATCTTTGTCCCACACATACTGCCTTTGGTGTACATGAGCTAAGGGTTAAAGAGGAAGGTGGGAATTGGAGTCTGTCTTGCTCTTTTATACTATTTGCAATGTTTAGCCTTTGGAAAAGAGAAGATTAGATAATGTAGGTGGCTCCCCCAATCCACCAACAGACTTTGCGGAGGAAAAAATATAGAACTTTGATTTTTACAACCATTAACAGAAAAGCCTTCTAACCAAGAAGGGCTACATACCCTGAACAAAGACTATGTACATAGCGTGTTGGGCATTATTAGATAATGAATGAATAATGGGTATTCAGCTCCCATCATAAACTGACCGTCCTGAGGCTCCATGCAAGGAAGATGATGCAACAATTACTCTCATCACATTTTATAACTGGATTCATATCATCAAGAGGCTCATTTTTTACAAGACAGCCATTGGTTCATAGTCAACATTTCTCTAGCCAAATCCCTGAAAAGTATTAAAATGCTTTATACTCTAAGTTGCCACTCCCACCCTCCCCCAAATAAATCATAGGACACCCACTTGGACAGAAGACGCGCCTCCAGTTTGTCAAGTGTGTGGTTACGCTCTAGTTTGGTCACAAAGGTTGTACCAGATGAAAAAAAACAATGCCAAAGCAGTTTTTATCTGAAGATACAACCCACCAGTCTCTGGCAGAAATGTACTTGCATGTGCTTCATGTTAACAACAGGCAGGCTGCATCAGTGTTAAAAGATGGAGCACAAGCGAGGATCCACAAAAAGAGGAGCTGAGGCCGACAAGCACCCTGGCCACACGTCTAACCACTTTCACTAGGCAATGACAGCATACATACATATCCTCCAGAGTCGGTCACAGACCTTGGATGCAGGTGGTTTCTAAACAGGCCCACTACCAATTTGGAAAGAAGCGATTGATGGGTTTAAATTAACTTATTCATTTCCCAAAATATTATTTTTTCAGGGAAACCAGGCATATATACTGGGTTTTGCCACTGTGCTGCCATTACTTCTGTGATAGTACAGAAAGCCTGGACAAGACAAACGGATGTGCAAATGGGACAGTAAATATCAGATATGTGCAGCACATACCATGTGTACAAGGAAGCAACAAGAAGATCCAGTGCCTCTCCCAGCCCAGATTGCAAAGCTCCTATAAACCATAAAACACAATTATATATTCCTTCAAATTTTAAAATTTTAGCAACAATGCTACTTCTCTGCCATTCTGGAAAGAGGGTCCTTAATTACTTCATACACAGGCATCTTGGGTACACTGTGGTTCTGCCTGAGGTCTCTGATCCACATGCCAAAAGTAAGTTCTGAGGCGTGATGAGCAACAGCGCACGTTGATATTTGCCTATACAAGGGGTCTCCAGAACATTAGGCAGGTCAGTAGGAGAAAAAGTGAAGGAGTCAATGTAAAATTGTTATAATGCATACATTTAGAAGAAAAATCACATTCTGCGTACGCCAGATGACTCCCCCTGCCACCTCCCTTGGCTAGCTTTAGAAATAATGTTTTTAAACAATGACCAATTTATTGGTCTCAATGGATTATTCTGACCCCCCAAAAATGTGTAAACAGATCCTGGAGGATGCACTGCTGAGCGTCCAGTCTTCATAACAGGTGCTTAAACTACTGATAAACTGCTCTCTTACTCCGTTATCCCCCAGCTTTGCCAGGGAGGGGTGAGGGGGCAGAGTTCATTGAGGGTTTTCCATCAATGGAAGGCGTAGAGCAGGAGGAGGATGGTGCAGATTCCGACCACAGCCCCCAAGATGAGAGAATCCCGTCGCTTCCTCAGGTTGATCCTCTGGATCAGGTTGTTCACAGCAGGAAAGCGATCTAAGAAACACCTTGTTAAGGTATTAAGAGAAAAGTAAACCGCATTCCAAAAGGTGCACTAGACATGGAGTCACACACACACATAAGTGGCCCTAAAATCTATAATACAACGGTTTCTATATTATTGACACACACACACACACACACACACACACGACTATGCACATACATTATGCTCAAGGTGGAGCGACATGCTCTGCATGGAAAATCTTTTATCACCTCATAATGTGGCTTTGGTTGGAAAGGCACCCCCGCCCCCTTCTCTTTACAATCTTTTCTATTCATAGTGAACACCTAGCCAACACTCTATGACCACGTTGCCTTTATCTCAGGAACAGAGGGAGACAACGAAGTCATGTCAAAACCTCCACCATAAATGAAACGATTCACCTGCAGAAAAAGAAAATCTAAGAGAAATCTGAGCAGATTCGCTACCTTGCCTTCTGAACGAGGTTGTGAAGTGCAGATTGGGGTAATGTTTATACAGTCTCCCACTGCACCAGCACTGCTAGCAGAGTGCTGGGTATTACCTCAAGTAACGATTGTCTAGAAAGTGAACGAGTACAATGGTATTTGAGGACTCAAACATAATTATCATCATTATCATCATCAATAACTATTTCGGCCACAATGCCGTAAAAGTACATCATGACATATATCCAACAATAACAATACAAGTTAAATCACTCCATTCTTGTTATACGTAAATAATGTACCATGAGCCTTTGGCATACTTGTTTCCACAAGGAAACAGTTCTATTAGTTTCTCCTTCACCAGTGAGTGTGAAGTCAACTATCACTGTGCTTGCCGCACTGGTTTGGCCCAGGGAACTTTGCCCGCTGGCCTTTTTCCCCACCGGGGCTGCATTTGCACGGGTGAGCACAGCCCAACATTGGCTGGTTGCCTCACGGGCGACCATACCGCCCCCCACAGGGTGAGCTCTGACTTCGATCATTGTGTTAGTTGGGTGATTGCATCTCCTAACGAAGCCCAATAGACTTTTTCAAACACTTGGCACACTAAAATCAATTTGAACGGATTAAAAAAAGATAACATTCAAACAACGCCCACAATAACAGGAAAAGGAAACAATCCGAAGCAACTACAAATACAGATGAAGCAAAAGGGGTTTATAGTCATAATGTCGAAAAAAAAATGTCGACAGACAAAAATGTCGACAGACAAAAATGTCGAAAATAATAATGTCGACATCCTATACTTATAATGTAAAAAGTCATTTTTTCGAAAAAAAAGTCGACTTTTTTTGACATTCTGACTATAAACCCTTAAAACTATCAACACCTCACCCAACACCCTCCTGCAACCCCCCCCACACCCACACCACCACCCTCCCACCCCTCATATGCAACACATTCTATTTATATATTTATTTATTTATTCAATAAATAAATAACCAAAAAAAGGATCATTTACTATGGAGGGGGTCCCCCCAACCCCCCCTCACCCAACACCCCCCTGCCACCCCCCCACACCACCCTTTCACCCCTCATACCCAACACATAACAATTATATATTTATTTAGTCAATAATTAAATAAATAAAAATAGTATCATTTACTATGGGGGGGGGTCCCCCCAACCACCCCTCATACTCAACACATCATATATATATATATATATATATATATATATATATATATATATATATATATATATATATATATATATATATATATTTATTCATACAATAAATTCAAAATTACGAAAAAATATCGAAAAATTTCGACATTATTGTTTGTCGACATTATTTTTTTCGACATTTATTTTTCGAAATTTTGACTGTCGACATTTTGACTGTCGACATTATGACTGCACACCAACAAAAGGTACAATAAGGGAAATTTCCTTTGAGAGACTGGTAAGGACTACTAAATCGATCTAACATCCCTCCACAAATGACTGACACAGATTTCAATTATTTTGTTAAACCGAGTTTTCTGAAACAAGGCAGGTGGGTACACCAAAAGTTGAAATGGCTTTCACGTGTATAGTTGGGTTGTAACTGTTAACAGCATTAAAAGAAAGTAAGGCAAGGTTGTAGTACAGCATCGCCTAAAGGGTAAGCAAACAGCGTCTCAAAAGTTCTGGACTGAAGAGAGATGTTTGGTTTCACTGCAAAATAAAATAAAATAAAAAAAGAGCTACAGCATGACACCTGTAATAAAGTAAGTGAACCCGAGACAGCACTTTGTGAAACACTCCTTTATTCTGAGTTCTGGATTACGAGGGCCCCCTCACCCATGCACCTTACTCCGACAGCAGGCAGCCCTCAATTCTGCCAACGCTCAGTCAGGTGGTATATGAACATTGCAGAAGGCATTCCAAGAGGGAACTAAAGAACACACAACTAGAATAAACAAAGAATGGACTGAACTGATTGTGCATGCATCAGGCCAGTTGAACATGAAAGTAAACAACTTCATATATAAACTTGTGACTTAATCTACATTGAACAAAACCCTTCTTTATGTCGGTTTATTGCATGCCAAGCCTTGATCACAGGCATGTCAGAGCCATCAGGAATAGGCAAGAGGAGAATGGGCCTTGGAAACCCCCCCACCCCCATTTTCGCATCAACACCATAAACACAAGAAGCAGCACTCCCACAGGCAAGCTCCGTCGCCACCACCTGTATCAACAACCCCATATGGAGACTTCCACAGGTATAGCCACAGTTTTGCTGGCCCTAAATTAACCTCCCCTGCTGCCTGCATTGCCTATGACATAACACCCTATACCCCCAATTCATGGAGTTATTGGAGAAATCCATGTAAGCTATTCTGAAGAAAAAATGATTTGCTCCTTGAGGTCCCTAGGTGAACCTAATACAAGATACAATAGTGGACGAAGGAGATGAGGATCTACAGGCGAGCTCGGAGAAATATATAAGGAAAGCAAGTCTACATCAAGATTTGGTATATATTTGAACTAATCCAGGTATTCAGGACACTAAACAACCATCTACTTTAGACCAACTGCAAACACCGGTAGTGGTAGGGCTTCCAGTCAATCAAGATATCCAGGATCTAAAGAGCCAGATTAGACCAGCATATCGGATTGTATCCCCTTTAAGATATTCAGCAAGACTTGAGGGTGGACTCATTATTGCCACCATTCCTTCAAAAGCATTCAGTGTCCTTAGAAGATGCTTTCCCTCTGACCCTGTGAACAAGAAGGCTGAAACATCACTTAAAAGAACATATGCTTCAATCAATTTTGCAATAAATGCAACAGCAACCTATGCCACATATACTACTCAGTCTTCATTGGAAGGCTTCAATACTATGAGTAGCTTCAGAGTATGGGTCAGTTTGTACAGGCTGCCTTCTAAAGTTCAGTTCCTATCGGACATTGTGTGTGACTCATTAAAAAAAAAAGAATCAGCAGCTTCTGCTTCATCCTCTACAATAGGAGCTCGAAGACAATATTAGCTTTGATACATGAAATTAGACACCTCTCAAAAAACGTCTTTCCTAGGCAAAAGCCCTTTGGATCTCAACTGGAAGAATCGACTAAACAGACTGTTGAGGATGGGAAGTTGCCGATTCCTGTGGGACCAAGACCTTCCTGACTGCATGGAAACCCCAACCAATGAGACAATACTTTGCATGCGCTATTTCGTTTCAATACTCAAGGGCACCAGCCAGTGGCAGAGAAAGAGGCATGGTGGATCTGCCCCAATGATGTGCATTTTGGTTCTGTAACCCCTCCCCTCCAGCAGTCCTAACTAGTCTGGGCTGCTGTATTGTCTTGTATCGTATTGATCATTTCTATAGCACCATTTCCCCATTTGTATGGCCTCAATGTGCTTTGTGCTTGGAATGCCCTCGGTGACCGCAGTCCATGTGTAGAGGTTCTAAGAGTTCAAATTAAAAGATGCGTGTGTGTATTTTTACCTCGTTAAGACTTAGGTGGGCTGGTTAGGCTTCAGTACGCAGCCCGGAGGTCAGGCACGTGGGTGGGTGCTGTTGATGGTTTAGGATAGAGTGCAAGTGCTGAAGATTCGATGTGTGCCCAGCTAGACATAATATATTTTTCGTTGGTTGCCACTGTATACTAATGGCAGAGGTGTTGAGTTACGTCAGGGGTTTCAGTGTGGATGGCTGTGTGCTGCTAGGCCGGAATAGCATAGCCATAGCTGCATTCTATGATGCATGGATGTGTGGCTGTGCCTCTGGCTTGTGTCCACAGACATGGAGTAAGGTATACGTACCGTAGGCTTGGATGGAGTTCGACTGCAGAGCTTTTTTATTTTTCTTGGTACAATGCGATTGGCTGGTCTCGCTATTCGTGGTCTACCTGGTACAAATGTCTGAGCAGTTGGAGAGGGACCCGGAGGGATGAGGGGTGGGAGGTGAGGGAGGACCATAGTTTGTTAAGGTGTGCCTCTTCGAACGCTGCCGGCATCCGTGGGGTATTGCTGGGTAGGAGTGGTGTTGTGATTGGGTCAGCATTTTTTGTGCTCCTCTCGAAAGTACGGTGGGGAGGGAGGGAAAAGCCAGGTTTTGAGGGCCTTTCTGAATGTCCGGTGATTGTCAATATTGCGAATGTGCAGCAGTAGAGTTTTCCAGATGATCAGCGCTTGGACAGAGAAAAAGGATCCGCCCAGTCTGGAGGAGTTGTAATGTGGGACCACTAGGAAAGATGTTGTGCGGGACCCGAGAGTCCTTGAGGGGTGATAGCGGGTGTCTGTCTTGAAGAAATTCCGGCCCAGTGTTGTGGATGGCCCGGTGGATGATGCACATGGCTTTAAAGTGCGTCGACCAATAGGGAAACAATGGAGGACTCGGTGTAGGGCTGATGTGTTCTCTGGGAGGTAGGTTAATGAGCATGCAGGCTGCAGTGTTTTGGATTCTTCGTAGTTTAATTAGCTGAAAGTGTGGCGACGCCCAAGTAAAGGCAGTTTGTGTAATCTAAGCAGAAGAGGATGATGGAGATGATGCCAGAGAAATGGTGAGAATAGGAAAGGGAAAGATGCGCCCAAGGATGCGTAGGTGGTAGAAACAGGTTTAGGAAACAGAGTTGATATGTTGGGAGAGGGATACATCTGTGTCCAGTGTGCATCCAATGTTTTTCACCGAGGTGGAGGTTGCCAGTGGGGGGCCTAGGGTTTGCGGCCAGGGAATAGGTTGGGGGAGGAGCAATGTTTTCCCGCAGACTAGGATTTCAGTTTTCACAGGATTGAAGATGAGGTGGGTTGGTCGCCATCCAGTAGTCAATATCTGAGAGGCATGATGACAGATCTGGATGATTGGGGCCTGGCGATTTGGGTATTTTAACGATGATATGGATGTCATCTGCGTAGTTGTAGCAGGTAAGATTGCTGGAGCAGATGAGTGTGGGCAGAGGGTTTAGATAGATGTTGAAGAGCAGGGAGGATAGGGATGCTCCTTGTGGGACCCCTTTTATTACTGATCGTGAGGTGGAGGTGAACGGGTGGAGGAGCATGATTTGTGAGCGATTAGAGATGAAAGTGGAGATCCAAGAGAGAGATGTGCCTTTGATTCCTAGTGAGTGTAGCCTGATAGGAAGATGGGGTGGATCGTTTGTATTGAGGGTGGCAGAGAGGTCAAGAACGACAAGTACATCACATCCTTCTGCATCAGCTGTTCTTCTTTGGTCGTCCCAGACAGACACTAGGGAGGATTGTGTTTTTCTGAGCGATATGAAGGCAGATTGCACAGGGTCCAGGAGGTTGTTGGCTTCAGTTACAAGGCCACGCTGCTTGTACGGTGTGTGGTCCATGAATTTGGCAATGAAGCGGGTGTTGGAGATTGGCCAGTAGTTCTGGGCTGGGGGGAGTGGGTTAAGTGTAGGTTTTTGAGGAGGGGTTTGATGTAGGAGGTTTTTAGGGCTTCCAGGAAGGTTCCTGATGCTAGGGAGTGGTTGAGGATTGTGCGTGCGATACTGCCGGCACATGTTGAGGCTAGGATGTTTTTGAGGCCGGTGGGCGGGCAGGGGTCCTCAGGGTAGACTGGTGAGCAGCTTTGTGCTAGGAGCGAGAGGAACTCCTGGTATGAGATTGGAGAGTAAGAGGTGATGTTTTGTATCTAAGGGGGGGGGGTTCAGAGGTGGTCGGGCTGTGAGGGGGTAGAGGGTGGGACCATGTGTTCCAATTTAGAGATGATGGATGAGTGTGTCGATAGCGACATTGTGGAAGTGTTCTGGTAAGGTGTCACATAGGCATTGGGAGACCGGTGCAGAGGGGTTTAGAGCAGGCTGGGGAGTTGAATTCAGAAATTATTCCATGCAGTTCTTTGCTCAGGTTGCAAGAGTTTACGATTCTGTTTCCATAGAATGCCTTCTTGGATTTTCTGATTTCCAGTCTGTATGCTCTGGTTAGTCTTGCTAGGGAGGTTTTGTTCAGGGCCATAGGGATGGTTTCTCCAGGTCGTTCCAGACGGTACTTAAGGGTTTTTAGTGATTTGAGGTTGGCGATGTACCACCTGGGTGTGGTCCTGATCTCTGAGAGGTCCTTTCTGTTGGGGTTAGGGGTTTAACGGTGTTCGAGAGCCAGAGGTCGAAGAGTTCGATTGGGTGAGGCCCTTCTTGGAGGGATAGTGTTGGGAGAGAGGTGAGGAGAGAGTTTGCTAGATCTGGGGTGATAAAGACTTTATTCCATAGCCGAGTGAGAGGAGTGGGGGTTGGTGGAGGTTGGGCGTGACCTTGGGCACGAGCTGCTGTGTTTAGTGATACAGAGAAGATCGCTGAGTGATCATTCCATGATAGGTGGCATGGGGGCAGTGTCAATATGTTTGCGGTGCTGAAGATCGCATAAAGGGTGTGACCTTGAGTGTGGGTGGGTGTGGAGATGCTTTATGTCCGGTTGAATGCTTCTAGTTGTCTGCGAGAGATCTGGTCATAGGGTTTGAGGGTGAGTCAAACCAGATGTTGAAATCCCCTAGGATTGTAACTGCTGGATGGAGGTTGAGGTTGGTTGTCAGAGCATCGCAGAACGTGTCTGTAAAGTATTCGCTGTAGCCAGGGGGTCTATAGATGAGTAGGAAGCTGTGCAAGGGGGAGAGTTGGAGTTTTACTAGAAGGGATTGGTAGTCTGTGGCGTTGGCTGAGGCGTCCTTAATTAGTGGGAATTGGTATTTGTGTAGTATCTCAAGTCATAATAGTCAGCAAACCAGGTCTCTGTGATGAAAAGGATGTCTGGAGTTTCCTCTGTGAGGTCAAAGATGTGGAATTTGTTTTTGGAGACTGACTTGGTGTTGATGAGGGTCCAAGAGAGTTGGTGGGGTATGCTTGCAAGTGCTGGACAGGTTGGGTTGGGAAGAGCGGGAGTGGAGGGGTGTTGCTGGGGTTGGGGAAGGGCGTTAGGGGAAATAGGTTGGTCAGAGAGGGTCGAGGCAAAGGGATGGGCGGTGGAGGGTGTGAGTAGGTAGCGTGGCGGTGTGGAGGTGGACAAGTGGGGGTGGGTGAAGAGGGGAATAGGGCTAGGACCGGGTTGAGTGCCGGCGGGGATGATTGGGCCCTATAGTGAGGTGACAGGGTTTAGGATGTGGGTTTGAGAACGGGATATAGGAGGGGCCAAAAGGTAGCCTTGGACTTTCCTTGACTTTCGGGTGGTCCGTGGGGGGGATGGTGTTGGAGGTTGGGGTTTTGGCCAGGGCTGCTCTTGCTGCACTAAGAGACAGGAAGCGTGGGTTGGGGTGCCATATTGTTCGGGAGAGGTGCGAGCAGGGGGTTCAGGTTTGTAGCTAGCAGGGGGTGGGGGGTTCGTTTTACCTGGGTCGCTTGGCTGTCTGGTATGTTCCCGGGGTCAATGTTTCCAGCCCCCGCTCTTCATCTTGCGGCTCTTAATTGAGCAGAGCGAGATCTACGTGGAGGGTGTAGCAGGTGGGGGAGAGGGGAGGCTGAACAGGCGAGGAGAAGGGACGTATACCATGAGGTTTTGGAAGGTGGGCTGCGAGATGAGGGTAGAGAAGGTGGGTTGTGGGTTTGGGATGGCTGGGTTGTGGTGGGTCTTGTCTGGCCTACTGGTGCGCCAGTTTGCAGCTCTGAATTGGCCCTTGTGTGGCATGATATCCAACCTGTGGAAAGGGTACTTCAGATTATGTGACTGACTTGAAGGTGTTACATTCAACTGGGGTACGACACTAGATGTGAACTTACCTGCCCTTGGCCCGCGGTCAGGTGGAGAAGCGTTTAAGGTGGGGGCAGTTGGAGCGGGTATTGTGACACATGTATAGCAATGGCGCGTACCTAGGATAGCTACTACAGTAGACAGTAAAATGAAGTAGCACCTACATTTGAGATACCTGGATAGAGGGGAGAGACGCCCAAATGGAGATCCAACAGTAGACAGTAAAATGCTAAATGCAGTGGTACCTAGATTTGGGACACCTGGATAGAGGGAGAGATGCCTAGATAGAGGTATAAATGTAGGCAGTAGCTACAAGGTTTAGAATACCAGTCGGAGGGTGAATGCCTTTGCTGCGGGTACAACAGTGGACAATTTGCCTAGATGTGAGATGTTGCTATCTGACCCAGTCTGTCTAAATGCAGGATAAGGCTGACTAATACAATCTACCTAGATGCGAGATATGGCTGGCTAACACAATCTACCTAGATGCAAGATTTGGCTAAGCGACACAGTTGGCGTAGTCGTTGGATGTGGCTAACATACAAATGCGGAACAAACAGGCTCTGAGATAATATAAAGTAGGATAATAAGATAAAATTGGTTGTGCAGTCTAATTGGGAGCAGACCTCGCCTACCTTGTCAGTCGCTCCTGGTTGATGGCTGCAGGCTGAACAGTCTAACACAGGCCAACACAGGCCAACACAGGCCAACACAGGCCAACACAGGCCAACACAGGCCAACACAAGGCAACACAGGCCAACACAGGCCAACACAGGCCAACACAGGCCAACACGGTCTGGAGCTACTTCTGCAGGAGCTACTCTTTGCCTCTGGGCCCTTAGCTGCAGGGGGCTGAAACGGGCAGCGGGCTGCCCTGGCGAGTTGTGGAATATGGCCATACTGGACCAATCAGGGTAGTGGCCGGCGGGGTAGGTGGGACAAAACAGGAAAGCAGGAGTGTCTGGTGTGTCAGACGTGCTGCCGGATTGCTGCTTACCTGCGGTGTTGCTTCAGCTTCCTGACTTGTGGAGTCTTTTGTCTGTGTCCTTCCAGGCAATCCCCGTCCTGCTCACGCCTGCCTTCATTGCCACCTTGAAGAGGGGAGCATAGCAGAGTGTGGTCGAGTGTCTGGTGTCCGGGAAAGCCGATTGAAAAATTCAGGACTCTGAGAAGTTCAAAATGCCAGACAGAAAGCGATCCGGCTTCGACGTTACCAACAGGAACCTCAAAATCGCCACTTCTTCGTCATATGGAGACGCATGAGTCTTTGGCGGGTAAGACAAAAACTACAACATTGAATGTTGCGTGCTTTCCTCGCCTATTCTGCAGGCTTTTACCCACACTGCAACCTCCGGCCCGCCTATGTCAAAATAAACATTAAATGCATAGAGTTTAACCACAACTTTTCCCTCGACGTTGATGTTGGACACTCCGCTTAGAAGCAGGGCTGCTCTGTTGAATCTAACTACGGACTTAACTCGACAAAGGGCTTCTCCAACAAGCCAGCTTCCCAGGACCCCAGGGTGTCCCCCTAGTTTAACTGAACAGCAGGCTTTACAGGAGAGCGTCCCTGGGGCTACGCGGTCCAACCAAAAAGAACTGATCAACATTAACCCCATGTACCCGGACTCGGGCCCCTTGAAACTGGACATATCTACAGCCCTGGGCCAGTGTGGAGGGCTGGAGTGGGGGTGGGGGCAGCTGATTTCCAGGGTAGAGGCAGACAAACAGGATGCTCTCCCCGGTCTTGAAATGGTAGGAGTGGAGCTCTCTTACGCACCAGTGGAGCTCACTGTGGAGGTGTAGGTGCATAGAGAGCCGTGGACCTTTTGGTAACTAACATCGCCAGTCCCAACTAATAGGGGGGATGACCTCCACAGCATAACTGACAGTGTAGCTTTGACCGTGAAATCTCCTCCCATGGGAGGGTGGGGGGGGAGGGGTGGGTTTAAATTACTTCTGTTCGACAGCTCATTGCTCAAAAACAGGTGCACTCCCTTGTGTAACTAACAACTACGCAGCTACAGATAATTACCAGGTTACTCACCGTAGTGACCACCTTACTCCTAGTCCATAGTCCCCTTTCCTCCATACTTGTGGGTCATCTCTCCGTCCTGTGGGAAGGGACTGGCGCACTTTGTAAAAAGCATCCACATTTTTTTCCAAAAATGTGTCCCTCCTCTCTTTCCTGCACGGGGCCCGGCACGCGGCCACAACCCCGCCCACCTTGGCTCCGCCCCGCGCATCGCCCATCAGTCCTTTTCTATCGCCGGGCCAAAGACCCATTAGCAATAACAGAGGAACCTTATTAGAGGGGATGGCGGGCGGGCGTATGGAGAAAAGGGGACTATGGACTAGGAGTAAGGTGGTCACTACGGTGAGTAACCTGGTAATACTCCTACGTCCGTCCCCTTTCCTCCATACTTGTGGGAGATTCCCAAGCACTCCTTACAGGAACTACGGGTGGATGGAAATACCCTTTACTGAAACAGGTTTTTCAGCACAGCCTGACCAAACTGAGCCTCAGCTCTAGAGCTCATGTCGAGACAGTAATGTTTACAGAAAGCAGATGGGGAGGCCCAAGTAGCTGCCCTAGCAATGAACTCCCAGGGAACATATTTCTGAAAAGCAACTGCGGCTGCCTTGCCCGCACCAGGTGTACATGGATACCTTTAGGAGGTTTCAGCCCTTGGACGGTGAAAGACTCAGTGATGCAGGCAGCAATCCACCTGGAAATAGTTGCCTTAGACGTCGGCTTGTCCTGATGGTTACCGAAGGTCACAAAAAGTTGAGAAAAACTCCTGAGCTCGGAAGTCCTGTCCAGGTAGAATTTAAGAGCTCTTCAGACATCAAGACAGTGTAGAACTCTTTCAGCCTCTGAGGCCGGGTTCGGAAAGAAGACCGGAAGGAAGATCGACTGATTCAGATGGAATTCAGTCACTACCTTCGGTAGAAAAACCGGGTTTGTCCGAAGGACTACCTTGTCCTTGTGGAAGACCAAGAAAGGATGCTCCACCGACAATGCCTGGAGCTCACTCACTCTCCTTGCTGATGTAACGGCGACCAGAAAGGACACTTTCCAAGACAAGTACTTAAGGTCTACCGTAGCCATTGGTTCAAAGGGTTTATGGCACAGCGCCGTCAGGACTACGTTTAGGTCCCATGGCGGCTGCGGATTACGAACCGGAGGGTAGAGGCGTGTCGAGCCAGCAAAATGCCTCTTCACCACTGGGTTAGTTAGAGAATAAGAACAAAGGTCTGTAGAAAGGTAAGCGGAAACCGCTGAGAGATAAGTCCTGCATGACAGAAAAAAAAACCCTGACTCTGCTAGGGAGGACACGAAGGACAGCAACATGTCAATCGTGGCCACCCTTGGATCCAACTTCTTCTTCAAACACCAATGACAGAACCTGAGCCATTTACTCCTGTATTGAGATCTGGTTGAGGGTTTCCTGGCTGCCTGGATAATGCGCATGTTATCCGCAGACAAACTCAGATGCTCTAAAAACTTGAACTCAGGCACCATGCCGCCAAGCTGAGCGATTGTGGGGAGGGGTGCCACATCTGTTGTTCCCCCTGGTGAAGAAGATCAGGAGTTACTGGTAACCTGATCGGCGGAGACACCGACAGGCGTTGAAGTTCTGAGAACCAAAACCTGGCCGGCCACCCCGCGCAGCAAAGTAGAAGGGAACAGTTCACAGAGTTCTTCAACTTACAAATTGCACGGTGAACTAGAGGCGGGAAGACGTAAGCTCTCATGTTGTGCCATGGAATCTCGAGAGCATCCCCCAGAGAGGAGGCTCCCAGCCCCCCTCTGGAGGCATACCGAGGAAGTTTCTTGTTCACCGCCGTGGCGAAGAGGTCCACCTCTGGTGTGCCCCAACGCGGGAAAATCCATGATAGGACCTCCGCCTTTAACTCCCACTCGTAGCTGACCACTGTCCGCTGGCTGAGGGCATCCGCTGTGACATTCAGCTGGCCCGGGATGTGCACTGCAAGCAGCCAGACACCATGAAGCAACACACACTCCCAAATCTGGATGGACAGGTCCATGAGGGGGGAAGAGTTCGTTCCCCCTTGCTTGTTTATGTAATACACTGATACCACATTGTCCGTTCTTATGCAGACCACCTTGTTGACAATGAGCGGTCTGAACGCCCTGAGCGCTAGGAAGATCGCCAGAAGCTCCAAATTATTTATGTGCAGGAGCTTGTCCTGAGGCGATCAGAGGTCCGAGACGTGAAGAAGATCTAACGTCGCACCCCATCCGAGGAGGGAGGAGTCTGTCGTGATCGTCCCCGTGGGGACCGGGTCCTAAAACCCCACGCCCCCAGACAGATTGCTGAGAGATGACCACCAATACAGGTCCACTTACATGGAATCCGGAATCATTATCCGCATGGAATCCGGATCCACTGCCTGACGCCATGAATTCCGAAGAGCCATCTGGGTCCGTCTCATTTTGAGACGAGCAAGAGGAAGAGCCAGCACACACGAGGCCCGGAAGCCTCTGGAACCACCAGGCCGACATGCTCTCCGATTGCGCCAACATCTGACACGTGGCCAACAGATCTGCCATTCTGTCCCCGGTCAGATACACTCTGCAGTCGATTGTGTTTCAACGAAAACCCAGGAAGATCAGGTCCTGTGAGACTGTCATGGAGGATTTGCGCCAGTTCACCGACAGCCCAAGATGGAACAGGAGCTGAAGGAGAGACTGAAGGTTGCCTGCTGCTGCCAACGGACAAGGGCTGCGTAAGAGCCAGTCGTCCAAATAAGGATACACATGGATACCCTGGAGACGAAGATAGGCCGCAATCACCGCCATCATCTTCGTGAAGACACGCGGCGCCGAGCTGAGGCCAAAAGGAAGCACCCGAAACTGGAAGTGCTCCTCTCCCAAAGAGAAGCAGAGGTATCTCCTGTGTGGATTCCAAATCAGGATATGCATGTACGCATCCTGAAGATCCACCACGCTGAGCCAATTGCCCATCTGCAGAGAGGAGGGAATCTGGCCGCAAGTGATCATCTTGAATTTCTCTTGGGGTAGGAAAAGATTGAACTGGGAAAGGTCTAGGATGGTGCGCAGGCCAGCCTGGTTGGGTTTGGGCACCATAAACAGCAGGGAGTAGAAGCCGCCCCCTCACTCCCCAAGGGGAACGGGTTCCACAGCCCTGAGGTCCAGAAGTTTCTGAACCTTGGCCTTGAAGGAGGGTGAGCCCGACAGCTGAAAAGGAGGGTTGAGGGTTGGGGTAGGGGGTAAAGGTAAGCGGGAGCCCGCTCGAGCGACTGACAAGACCCATCTGTCTTCTGTGATGGTCTGCCACGCCTCCCAATGAAACGCAATGCGTCCTCCCACCGGGGTCTTGTGCGATCGCGGAAAACCCTCATTTGGCAGGCTCATCGGTGGCGGTGCCACCTGAACCTGATGAGGAGGCTGGGGAGCGGGAGAAAAAACGCGTACGCTGTTGTCTACGGCGGTTATTCCCCACAGGAGTATCCACTCTGCGAGATTTGCAGTCGAGGAAGCCCCTAAAACCAGAGGAAGGTCAACTTTGCGACAACGGTCTCTGGGATTTGAAAGGCGCTTTAACCAGAACAGACAATGATTTAGCCGTCTGAGTGCTATCCTTGGTTTTGGTGAGCTCTACATCAGTAGAAGAATGAAAAAATTCCTTACCATCGAATGGAAGGTCCAACACCTTGTCTTGCACTTCCTTAGAAGATTTAGTGGCATGCAGCCACGCCTGCCGTGAGGTATCAACCCCAAGCATCAGGCCCCGAGCTGAGGTGTCAATGTGATGAGCCGCAGCCTCCAGTAGATCCTGGGCCAAGACCCTGGCATTGGAAAGGCCTCCTTTGAAATCTTCCAGCTTCTCGACCTGGATATGCTCCTCAAACTCCGACAGACCTTTCCACATCCACATGTTAGCTCCCGCCAATATCAATTCGGCGTTGGCCTGCCTGAGCTGCAAGGCCGAGTTGGCGACGATTTATCTCCCGAGGGTGTCGAGGAGCTTGTCCTCCTTTCCCAGAACCTGAGTAGCCTTCGTGGAAGAGGATGCTGCAGGCCTGGACTGCAAAGTGGCCGCAGCCACCATTGTGGAGGAGGGAGGCGGACAAGACGACAGGGCCACCTCTTCCGAAGAATGCAGCCTGTACCTCGCGTCAATCTTTTTATTGACAAAAAGTCCTGAGTGTGGCTTTTCCCAGACTCTTCGGACCTCTGCCAGAATGTCCTTCTGTAGGAACAGGCCGGTACGCTCCAAAGGAGACGGGGTGAATGCCCCAGAAAGCACGCCCTCCTGCGGAGCGGGTGCCTCGGCACTGGAACATCTAAGAAACTCATCATGTCCAGTACCCGGTCATGAAAGGCTCTGATAGAGCGGGGAAGGTCCTTGTTGTCCTGATCGCCTTGAAAGTCATCTGACAGGTCAGGATCCTGCTGAGCCGTGTCAGGCACTGCCTTGTCCACTGGGGACAATGGAGGCAAAGGCGGGAGAGCAGAGGGGGGCACCACGGGCAAGGGAGGCGCGGGCGGAACCACCGGAACAGGTGGAGCCGGAGGTGCCGGTGGACATATCTCCTTGAAAAGCCCTTTGAAATATTCCCTCATGGGGTCAGTGCACATAAGCGCTTGAAATTTACCGAAAAAGGCATCCTCAGGAGATTTTTTCAGGACCTGAGGAGGCCTCTCATGAGGTGGACAAATCCAGGGACGTAACGGAGAAGGATGCCACACCGGCCCCTCCACCGACGTATCCACATAAATCAAAGGAGCCGCCCCCGCGGGCAACAAAACATTGTGCGGAAGAGGCATCCGGGCGTTCCAATCATAAACCGGCCGGTAAGGATGCGTGCAAGGGACCTTAGGTTCACCCAAGAGACCGAGCCCTACACCAGAAGCCGATGGCGTAGTTGTAGGGGTAGCACCTAAAATGGCCACTGTGGCGGGAACGGGCGCCATTTTGTCCTCATCTGAGGGGAACTGCGGCACGTGAGGAAGTGAGGCAGGGTCCCCGTCGATGGATCAGGGGTCTTAATCTTAGCCTTAACATAAGGAACCTCGGCCGAGCCAGTACTATGAGGCCTGGAATGTTTTTGTGACATACCAACCGCCAAATGAGCCTTCGAAGGAAGGACCTCAGCACTACCGGTAAAATAAGAACTTTGCTTCTTTGCCCCCTCAACAGATCTGGTGTCACGACAAGAGCGGGAACGGTGCGCTTTCACCGACAAAGCCTTCACCGGCCTCTCAGAACTGTTGGTAGTTTTAGCCTCTGTACGAGGGACCTCGGACCCAGGCCCGGTAACAGCCTTTTCTGCGCAGGCCTTGAACCTCCATTCGGTAACTACAAGCCCAGCCAAGGCCTCGGGGCACACCCCGGTTTTGTTTTTGAGGGAAGCCGACAGAGAGGCCTCAGAGCGAACCCCGGTACCCCACGACTCAGTAGAACTGGGTCTACAGCCCCCACAGGAGGGGCCTCGGAGCGTACTCCAGTGTTCACAGGCCCCTTAAGGAGACCCTCGGACAAAACTCCGGTAGAATTATTAGGCCCAACAGGCACCTCAGGGCGAACCCCGGTAACAGAGCGATCAACGCCGCTCCCGGACCGAGAGGGACCCGGGAAGGTATTCCCCGTTTGGGGTGCTCTGAAAAGAAAAGAACTTACCAGGCGTTTTTTCTTCTCGTTGATGAACGCCTGAAAACGCGAAGCAGGAGTTCGTCGGAGCACCTCCTCCCACCGCTCCAACTGACGTTGAAGTGCCCGGACAGAAAGGGAGTCACAGTAAAAACAGGAGTCCCAGCGGTGTTACGGACCCAAACACACTAAACAAAGAGGATGGGGATCCACCCTCGCGAAGCAATGTTGACACGATGAACAATCTGGAAAGTCTAATTTGAAAGACATTGACAGACTAGTAAACGAACGCTAGCGAGAGCCAGAGAGGAAAAAAGGAAAGAAAATCTTCCGAGGATGCAAGTGCCTCCGGCCCCGATCGAGTGGAGAAAAGGACTGATGGGCGATGCGTGGGGCGGAGCCAAGGTGGGCGGGGTTGCAGCCGCGTGCCGGGCCCCGCGCAGCAAAGAGGAGGGACACATTTTTGGAAAAAAATGTGGATGCTTTTTACAAAGTGCTCCGGTCCCGTCCCACAGGACGGAGAGATGTCCCACAAGTATGGAGGAAAGGGGATGGGACGTAGGAGTATGGCTGTATGGAGGAGCACATTACAGTACAAACGAGCGACGAGAGTGTCACCATCACATATAACAAATGCACGCTTCCTATAAAGAACTTGAAGCAAGGCTCACACTGCGTGCACTCTGGATGCAGTGACATTACAAACTTGGCTCCCAGGACAAAGACAAAACCAGCAAACAAGCCTTGCATATACCACAGACTGCACAAGTGAGGTGCCTATGCTAGTCACAGAGTGCCACCGATGTTTGTGAAAAAGGTAGTTTCTTTAACAAATGACTTAGGACCGGGTGATTTGTCGGATGCCGAGCTGCTTGGAGGACTGGTGTCCTGTGGGAAACAAGCTAAAGACCCCCCGGGAAGGCTGAGCGAACCTGGCCTAACAGGCAAACCGGATACCCCGTATAATTTTTCTCCATTTGCCAACAAAATCCTGCTAAAAGAACAGTCGCTGTCCAACGCGACTTGGCTAAAAAGTAATCCAACTTTTGGTTTTAGCAATGGACAACTACGGACGCTGGAACCCGAGTGCTGTATTAACAACAGATGAGCGTACAGTGACTTTGGGGCGGGGCCCTTGTGATGCCCTCGGAAAGGAGCCTACGCCAAACCCTGTCGCTCTCCCAATATTGGGGGACGTGAACCCACAGGAACCTGTTGAGGCCCAGGTGGGGCCTGCGAGGCCCACAGTTTTGACTCATCCACTTTTATTTGATCAAACAGACAAGAGGCTCATTGTCAACGTTGGACTTAATGCAGTCAGGATGTAACATGATGGGAGCTGGGCTCAGTGAGTCGGCCATCAAACAATTCTCTCAGGCTATCAACACCCAGTCTAGGTCGTCCGAAGGGTCCTTGCTGCCAAACAATGACCAGTCCATCTCCAATGGAAACACTGATGAACAGCATACAAATGCCTCAACTAAGAGAAAAACGTATTCACTATGTCAACTATTACTATTGCCCTAGCACCGTGAACCAAACTCTACGAACAACTGAATGACACATTAAAAGACCACACAACGCTATTGGCATTGACACACTCTAAACTTACTTTCTTGGAGGGTTATGTCACGACGAATGAAAATCGAACCACAAGTTAGCAGCCCCCTCGGGACATTAAAAGTAAGAACCAACAAAAAGAGTGCGATCGACAAGCCTGCTGCTCCAAATCTACACAGCAACAACTGAGCTTGCAGGGTCCAAAAGTGGGTCTTGTGTTTGGCCCGACCAAGTATCACAGGCTATTTCAGTGGTGGAGGAATGTGGTGGAGTCACCGAAAGTCCGGCCTTTGCAATCATTGCCCATAATAGGACTATCGGGCATAGCAGGAATGGCGTGACAGCGAAAAAGGTTTGTAAGGAAAGTCACCAGTCAAGAACTAAGTAGACCCCCTCACAACATCTGAACATTACGAGGGGAATGCCTAAACCAGCCCCAAGGAAAGGTAGACCTAAAATTAGCAGCTCTCTAAATATGGACAGTGGTGGGTCATCTGATGCCGGCTTGGAACAAGCACTTATTGAAGGTTCTATCACAAAGTTAACGAGACCCTCTCTCCAAATACTATTGGACCTTTCCACCTACTCGCTGGACGAGTCAGTTGGTAGTCAGCCAGCGGAGACAGCGGCTGTGGGTCCTGGTATAAGGTTGACAGGGTCGCTCCAGTCACCAGGTTCACCCACCAGGTCTTTGGACTCACCTCTTTTCTTAACAATGTCAGAGAAAAGGAGGAGGTTGAATGCTAACCAACAACACAAAGGGGAAACTGACACCAATCCGGTTCCCGGAAGAAAATCTGGCCATGTGACAGAAGGTGGATCTTTGATTCTGGGTCCTCGGTGGGGCCAGGTTCCACCTTTACTGGTGAACCTAAAGAGCTTGAAAACACTTTAGCCAGCATCTACCCAGCTCACCCGCCACAATCATGGCCTTTCCTGTGACAAACCAAGACCGGGCAAGAAACCAAAGAGATACGAGGCAGGCCGGTCTAATACCAGTCACGATTCCAGGAGGGCGGGAACCAAAAACCAGCACTCACGTTCTCTCAAATTAGAGATAGTTCTGGATTGGGAAGACAACCTTATCCTCAATCGTAGAACAGTACTTGAACTATTACATTGAGTTCCAAACCTGAGGCAACTGACATCTGCAGATCTGAAGATTATTGAATTTGGCGATGAGCACCGGATAGACTCAATCTATCTTCACATTATATCCCCAGTCAGAAAAAACATGCTGATCGAAGCAACGGAATGTCTCTTGATGTTGGGTTTCGACCTTACTATCGCAGACGTTACGGATACCGAGCCTGCTTATTTATCACAACCAGCTCTACAGAAGAATACCTTAACTGCTGGCATCACAGGAAACAGCGAATCTGGCGGTGATGTCCAGTGGGCAATACCAGCCGGAGGCTACTTGGACCCATTAGCAACAGGCAGGGTTCCGGCCGGTCCGAGTCCAAGGTTGAATGTTACATTTCAAACAGAGGTATTTTCTTGTCAAGTAGGTTGTACCAAAATGCTTTCAACTTTACAACAAATGAGAAACAAAACATCAGACTGGTCATGGGTGCCGAGAGCATTATTACCCCAAGACAAACTCTAACCATCCAGCCGACCTCCAGGTGTGACGCTCCGGCCACCATACATAGTGGAAACCTCCCAGAAGACCACTCTCTTAAAGTTGGCCTTTTGGAACATGCAAGGCTTCATTCATTTGACCAAACCCAGTGGAACTAACTTGTGTGATTATGACTTGCTTTGTTTACAAGAAACCTGGCTAAGAAAGACCCCCATCCTTGATGGCTTCGAAATTTTAAAGAGCCCGGCCATCAAAGGAAGAAAAGGGCGCCTGTCGGCCGTCTTAACAGCAGTAAAATCTGGCAGCTCTCTAAAATTACTGCAGTTTCATCAAACCTACCGTTCCAAGAACTCTTGATTGGCTGGGCGCCCCTGGACCAGTCACCGAGTACAGGAAACTCAGCCAAATTAGTAATAATCAATGTTTATTGGAACCCTGTGCTGACCTCGAACAAGGCCTTTAGAGACCAAATTGCTGATGGGATAGACGCTTATATAAACCAACAGACCAATTACGTTGTCATCTGTGGAGATATAAACATATTAGGATTAATAGGCAATATGCATGGTCAAAACAGGGACCTTGAGGACCCCCAGTACACCAGGGAGGTAGTGTGGAGTTTGTTGATGGACTCCAAAGACAAGCATATGCTTAATTGCAATTTCCGAGGTGGTATGCCCCCGCAACCAACGTGGGAAAGCATGGGATGTTAATCCGTGACCGATTACATCTTTGTTTCAAGTATTCTTTTATCTTTGGTGAACAAGTTTCGAGTGATCAAAACAACTAACAGCGACCATCATCTGCTTCTGTAAGAATGGATGGCAACAGGGAAAGGATGTCCATAGCAGTCGATGTGTGCAATGGTGGGTCACGCCTGAAAGGTGGTCTTTGGAACAGCAGGTCCGACAGTTGAATATACCCCACTCTTGGAACAATTCTCTGTTAAATGCACAAGAAAAACAAACTTGTCTGCAAACCATCAGCATGCATTCAACACAGAAGTAGTGGCCTGAAGGAAAGAGGTCATTAGGCTGGCAAGGGTGGCAAGAAAATATGCCTAGCCAAGGGACATACAGATCGCACTTACTTTCCACCAGATGGCTGATGTATCGGAATGATTCATAGAAAACGCGCAGGGGATTAACAGGCAGAGACCCGAGGGACTTTTAGACACTGATAAAATCGGATGGGACGGCACCCAATGACTAACAGTCTAACCCAATAAGCAAAGTGAGCTGGACCAATCACTTCGGAAGACTTTATGCTGTGGATCCAAACATCATCTCTATTGGCCTTCCTGATCAGGGTCTGGAACCTTGGGTCTTCTCTAATGATACCAGTGACATGGAAAAACAAATCAGAAAGTTGAACAGCTTGAGAGCGCCTGAGCCGGAAGGGTTGATCAACCACATGTTGAAAGAGCATTTTGAAAAATAGGCTGAGAGATATATATATATATACATATATATATATATATATATATATATATATATATATAATACATTATTCACCATAATCGTATTTCTGATGCTTGTATCTGCTTAGATTCACATGCTGTGCAAAGGCCGACATCTAGTGGAAGCTGCAGAGTATTACAGTTTGTTTTTCGAAACTCGAAAAGGGGCGTCGAACTAGGGCGGGCCAGTAATACTATCCCTAGTGTGACGTCCACTGTACCCATGATCCCTCAGATTATATTTTTTCTGACATGAGGTAGCATGAGGAGTAGCGCGAGTACAGAGTATCCAAGCAGCTAAGATAGATAAGACATCAAGCATCCATGCGCCTTCTCTCAGAGGGGAAGAAAGGGCGGGCGCATGTGAATCTAAGCAGATACAAGCATCAGAAATAGATTACGGTGAGTAATGTATCCCTTCTGAGGCTTGTGGAATCTGCTTAGATGACATGCTGTGCATAGATTGGCGAGCAGTGTTAGAAGAAGAAGGCGGGATGTGAGAAGGGTCATGAGCGAACAAATGTCTTAGAACCGCTTGTCCAACTTGAGTATCTGTCTTGGAGTGAGTGTCAATGCAGTACTGCTGAGTAAAGGTGTGTATAGAGCTCCATGTAGCTGCTTTGCAAATGCTGTCAAGGGGTATATTTGCAATGAAAGCCAGAGTGGCTCCAGTACCTCTTGTAGAGTGGGCCCTTGGAGTAAAAGGCAGTGTTTTATGGGAATAGCACAGTTGGATACATCGGACTATCCACCTTTAGATGACATTCTTAGAGACGCAATCTCCCTCTCTGCCTGGAGCTAAGGAGACGAAAAGCTGATCTGTTTTTCTTAGCGGTCTGGTTTTGTTTACATAGTAGAGGACTGCCCTCGTCACATCTATTGTGTGGAGTTTCACGTCAGCAGAGCTTTTGGGTTCTTGGAAAAAGGCCAGCAGCTCAATAGACTGGTTAACATGGAATTTGGAAATTAACTTGGGTGCAAACCTAAGGTGAGTGCGTAAAACCAGTTTATCCTTATGAATAGTAAAGAAAGAATCCTGCACTGACAGAGCTTGAATTTCACTGACTCTTCTTATGGAGGTGATGGCCACTACTAAAGGCAGTTTTATAAGTCAGGTGTTTGAGACTATATTTGTGCATGGGCTCAAAGGGGGGTCCCATGAGCTTAGGAAGTACCACATTAAGGTCCCAACCTGGAAGTGGGTTAGAAATTGGAGGGTGGAGTCTCTTTACCCCTTCCATAAATGCTTTGACAACTGCCACTTTCCACCATGACACCTTGTTATGGGAAGTGGTGTTGGCTGATAAAGCTGCAAGGTGCACTTTGAGGGAGTTAAACACTAACCCTGCATCCAATAGGTGGAGCATATAGGTGACATTAGAAAGAGTACAATCAACTGGGTTGATTTGCTTCATTTGACACCAAATAACGAATCATTTCCATTCGTCATAGTAACAGTGCCTTGTGTTAGGTTTTCTGGACTCTTTCAAGATATTCATACATCTCTGGGGTAAATTGAGATGTCTGAACTCTATGACTTCAGGAGCCATACTGCCAAGTTCATTGAGTTGGGCTGAGGATGCACTGTTAGCCCCTCGTGCTGGGAGAGTAGGTTGTACCGGCATGGGAGTTTGATGGGGTCGCACACCGCCAGTTTGCGTAGGTGTGGATACGATGGTTGTCTTGTCCACATAGGAGCAACCAGAATGAGCGTCATCGGTTCCCTGTGGATCTTGTTCACCACCTTCCTCATCAGAGGGGTTGGTGGAAAAGCATAGGCAGACATCCCTGACCAATTCATCCATAGGGCGTTCCCCTTGGAGCTTGGCTGGGGGAACCTGGATGCGAAGTCTGGGCATAGCCTGTTTTCGCTTGTGGCGAATAGGTCTACAGTGGGGAAACCCCACTGAGAGAAGAGGTCTCCTACGACTTCTCAAGCAGCAAGACAGCTGCGAAACGCGTTGTACCGTGCTTTTTTAACTGTTGGCTGATGCCCAAATAAACTGGATATTGTAAGGAATTCAAGCTATATTTGTCTGGGTTTTTCAACCGAAGGAAGTATTTTTTCTGGCGTTTTTTTTCACTGCTTTTGAGTGCTATCCGCTTTGGGAGAAATGGAATCACTTTCCCCCTTTTTTCAAATATATATATATATATATATACACATATACACACACACACACACACATATATATATATACTGACTCAAGTTATGGCCTCCCATCAAATCCCTATTTCATGGAGAAGGGCGATGGTGGTGCCAATTCACAAAAAAGGAGACCGGGAGAACCCTATAAACTACCGCCCTATCGCCCTCTTGGACGTAATTGGGAAACTTTATGGCACGATAATCCTGGACCACTTCCATAGCTGGTGTTTGCAAGCTAATTGCAACAACCCCTTTCAAAACAGGCTTAGTTAAAGGATCTGGTCCAGGCTTTTGACCAAATTGATCGTCGTAAGTTATGGGCTAAACTTGAAGCGAAAAACTGCTGTGCTGCCTTACTAGAACCCATTAAGGCAAGCGCTCTCAACACTACATTAAAAGTGCGGTTGAACAAATCTGGCCTTCTATCCAATGAAATTAGTACCTCGAGGGGCGTTAAAACAGGGGTGCCCAATGGCACCAGCCCTTTTTAATGTCTTCTTGGAAGATATGAAAGAGGCCTTTGTGTCAACAAGATCTTTCCCACCAAAAGGTCAGGTGAGTCCAGTTACCACGCTTATTGTACGCGGACAACGACATCTTAAATCGACCAGACCCCTGTAGGTCTACAAAGACAATTAGACTCACTCCAAAGTTATATTAAATCTAATGGCCTTTAAATCAACAAGGAGAAAACCAAAATCCAGATTTTTGGCAACTCAAAGGGAAAAATTGCCTTTTCTTGTAATCTAGACGGACAGGGGATTGATCAAGTGAACTCTTTCAAATACCTTGGTGTATGGCTAAGTGACTCAAGATCAGAAGTCCCGATGGTGTTACATCTACGAGCAAAGGTTAAAGGCCTTGCCAGTCAAGCATGTGCCCTAAACTGCAAGTTCAGCCTTTTTACGATAATGCCGGTACTACTATTTTACAAATCAAAAGTGGTCCCAGCTGTGACATATGGAGCTGAGGCTAGGTTTAATATCCCGGAGTCGATATGGTCACGTCTTGAAGGTGTATATTCTGGAAAAAGGTGTTGGTGTCCCCCTATTCAGAACATCCGGAGAGAACTGGGGCTCTCATTGAAAATGATTGTAGAATGTAATAGACTGGCCTTGTTTAGGAAATGTGTCATGTCTTCATGTACTGTCATTCTGGAAAGGTTGCATAAAGAGTTCATGGTCCGCCGGAATCCAATATTGAATAGCTGGAGACTGAAAATGCTGAATCAACTGGCAAAGATCGGAGGCTCACTTGATTGATTAGTTATCAACCCAACATGGATCAAAAAAAAACTTAAAGAGCAGGACTGAATTTCAACTTTGGAGGCAGTTACAAATCCATTGCCCTTCTGCCTCCAGAGTCTTGGAAACTAAATACAATATGCGCTTACCTAAAACATTTTCCTGACAGGAAGGTCAGGGATCAATTCTTGAGAACTCGCCTGAACCTCCACCCCACGAACGAGCTATGGAAAATTTGTGGTTTATCACAGGGGAACAAATGCAGCTACTGGAAAGACGATTCCAAGGTTGAAACTTTGAAACATCTTATAATCCTGAGCCCGGCGCTGAGGGAGGCACGAACAATGCATTTTAGATCTCTTTTGTTTGAGTTTTGGAATCTAGACTCAGAAGTCTGGTGGAGGTCTTTGATGGAAGGACGCAAGACCAAATATGTAATTGCACTAGTTACATTTTTTATCTGATGCTTTTTGAAATACTACAAGTCACTTACAGATGATGTCTTGCTCTAAACCTTTCGGGGATTATCTTCTCTTTTTGTATTCGTATTCTTTTAGATGCACTAACATTGGAAAATTGTTTCAGTTTGAATGCAATAAAACATTTTTTAAAAGAAAGCAGGAAGAAAGTGGTGCTAAACACAAGGCTCAAAGGATGCCCAACTAAGGCACAGATTACTAAAACTACCTTGGATTACAATGGATTGCCAGTGGCACAGCCTCTACTCACAGCAATGGACAAAAGTGGCTGAGGGGGCTGCTGAGCGCCGGGTCAAGGACCTCACTATGACATTGCTGCAAAATTGACCAATCAGGGGAGTAGGCGGGATGAAACAATGGGAAAGTAGGGAGAAAGTGGCCCCAGGCTCGTAGGATGCCAGGCACAGATATCAAAAAATACCTTTGATTACAATGGATTGCCGGCGGCACTGCCTCTCCTCAAATCCAGGGACCAAAGTATCCCCAAGCTGGAAATGGTGTTGTGTGAAGACTACAGCAATTTTTCCACAGTTGGGCACCCTTCAGTATAAGGCCAACAGGTCTTAAGAATTACTCAGGAAGGGTAAAAGACGGACTTCTCCAGCAAGTTTGTTTTTCCAAACTCCACTTCCCAGGGATACTGGGAAAGCAGCGTGTTTGCTTCAACGGATTCGGGACATACTAAGGGAAGATGCAATTACAACTGTAACCAAGCAAGAGGAGGTGGGCGAGGGAGGGCATCACTGACCCTCCCTGGGCAGCCCTCTGCCCGGCAGCTCCTGCGGCTAACGGCCCCTGGGCAAAGGGCAGCTCCTTCTGAGGTGGCTCCTGGTCGTGTCTGCAGGTGTCAGCAGGGGAAGCAGGCGGCCAGCCATCAACCAGCAGCGACAAAGGAAGGTAGGTGAGGCCTTGGCCAGGTATAGAACATCTCTCTACCCTGGAAATCTGAACGCTTAGCAGACTCAATTTAGGTGTGCTTTTTCTCCTGTATTTAAAATTGCATTTTGAAACCTAGGCCGTTTCCCCCATTATTCAGAATTCTCGAACTTGGGTGTGCGTTTCTCCTGTATTTAAAATTGCATTGTGTAAGTAGTGCCGTTCTGTGGTTAGTGCCGTTCTGTGGTTTTGCCTCCTAGCAAAGCACTCCTCTGCGAACCTTTCAACCACTAAGTACCTCTCATCTTGTCCAATTCTCAACTTGCCTCGTCTCTCTGTCTCGTTTGCTTGCACCCTGCCCGTGTCCTTCCCTAGTGTTCTCCTCTACCCCCTCCCCCTCCCTTCCTCTTCTCTCCTCCCCCTACCTACTCAATGGTGCTCTCTGTCTCTCCTATCTTTTCTAACTGCTTCTCTATCGACTATCCTGCTCTCCTCACTAAATAGATGGTTTCCAATCCAGGCCTCCCTATCGCAGACACCTATATCAGTGCCCCTTCCAGGCACACTTTCACAGAAATCCTCTTTGTCGCTCCCTCGCCAGACCTCTGGACTCTACATATGCTCTCTGGGCTTTCTCCTCTCTCTTCTCCCATTAATGGTGGCACCCGGTGGGAAGCCCTCCTGGCCTCCTTCCACTCTTCTAAGGTCATCATTAATGTTTACCTAAACTGTACCGTCATGGTCCAAGGCCCTCAGGCCAATCTTCTCCTCTTTGATGGATGCTTCGTGCGCCGCATCAACTTCCTTCCTTCCTTCTCCTGCTGTCCCCTCTCTTCCCTCCACTTCTTCCATGCCTCCCCCTACTGTCTCCTCCTTGGCTACCTTGACCTCTTCTCCTTCCTCTTCTACACCTCCGCAGGACGTACCTCTGATTCGTACCCCTCCCCGGAAGTCTTTCAAGGACGGCAACCCTCTCCATATTGCCACTCAACTCTCGCTCAGCTGTCAAACACTCCACTGACATCTGCCACCTCCTGGAGGAACTTGACCTCGATGTCCTTGGTCTCACCGAGACATGGTTCACGGCCAGCTCTGTCATGAGCTTTGACACTCTTCTCCCTGACGGCTACAAGATCCTCTCCGCTCCCAGGTCCAACCGTTCCGGGGGGTGAGAGGGCGGGGTGTAGCCCTGATCTTCCCCGAGTGGATTCCTGCCTCTGGCATCCTCCGCAGGCCTACTCATCTTTCAAATGCCGCGTCTGCAGAATCTCTCGCCCTCTTTCTCCTAGCCATTCCCTTACTGTGGCTACTATCCATCAGCCACCTGGTCAGATCTCCTCCTTCCTCTCTGAATGGGCAGATCTCTCCTCTTCCCTCCTGGTTTTGGCCACTCAACTCCTCCTTCTTGGAGACTTCAACATTCACCTGGATGCTTCCTGTCCTTCCTTTGGACTCTTTCGCAACCTCTGCGACTCTCCCTCACTCTCCATTCTCCCCTCCGGCCCGACTCACTCTGCAGGGCACCCTCTGGATGTTACGATTGCTTCAGACCTAACCCTTTCTATCCCTCTCACCACTCCTCTCTCCTGGAGTGATCACTTTCTCCTTTCCTCCCAGCTCACCCTATCTACTCATCAGGCCAAGCCAACTCCAGCACTGCCACCCACATTTTCGGTCATCCGACCCATGAAGCGCGTGTCGGTTGAGGCTTTCGCCGCTACTTTCTCACCCCACAAACTCCTTTGGCAGACTCACACCCCTGACACAGCCCTTTCCATGCTCCACTCTGCTTTATCTGATACTCAATGTTGTTGCCCCCGTCATGAGAATCCACTTGAAGCCCAAAGCCAAGTGCAACTCCTGGTACAACTCAGACCTCGTCACTCTCAAACGCAAGTGCAGGGTGGCTGAGAGGAAATGGCATGCTTCTGGTACATCCTCTGACAAACTGACCTGCCGCCTGCTCCAAAGGCAATACCGGCTCTCTGTCCGCACCTAGAAGAGAGCTCACATCCAAGCCAGCGTCTCTGCAGTATCTAACAAATTGGCCAAACTCTTTAAAAATCTGCAAGGACTGGCCAATCCTGCTGCAGTCTCTACCACTCCTGTCCCTTCCTAGGCCCTCTGCACGGCTCTGGCTTCTCATTTCATCTCTAAAACTCAGGACATCCTGTCCTTGCTCTCCTCCTCTCCTTCTACTCCCTGCTCTTCCTCTGGTCCCTCTTCGGCCACCTCTCCTCCCTCCTTCTCTACCTTTTCCCTGTTCGCCCCAGACAAGGTCTCTAGACAAGTCTGATCTATGAACGTCTTGTCAAAACCGGTTCATCCCTGTTCCCCCTAAATCATCAAGGACCACATTGACGCCCTGGCTCCGGCTCTGGCCGACTTCTGCAAACACTCCTTCGCCACTGGAGTGTTCCCTCCCCCCCGCCCCTGAAGTACTCCCTTGTGCACCCACTTCTTAAGAAACCCTCTGCTCACCCATCCTGCCCAGCTAACTATAGCCCAATCTCCATCCCTCCTTTCCTGGGCAAACTCTTGGAAAAGCTGGCCATCACCCAGCTTAATCTTCACACTGAATCTGTTGGTTGTGTTCATGATCATCAGTCTGGATTCAGAGCTGCCAGAAGCATGGAAACTGCTCTCCTGAACATCTGTGAAGAACTGTTCTCCAACCTCGATTCCACCCCCCCCCCCCCGTGTCCTCATTTTACCTGATCTCTACACTGCCTTTGACACAGTCAACCATGCCATCCTGCTCAACCATCTCTGTGATAACCTGGGTATCTCAGGTCCAGCCCTGGTGTGGCCGACTTCTTTCCTCTCTGATCGACCCTCCCAGGTCAAACTTGGGTCCTTCCTCTTCTTTATCTCCAACTGTGGTGTTCCCCCGGGGTCAAACCTCTCTCCCTGGCTCCCTCTCTCCCTGGCTGTTGAACCATTACCTGGCACTTCTTGCCCACCGCATTGCTGCTCTCTGCCCCAATTTCCAGTGCTATGTGGATGACACTCAGCTCAATTTCAGGCTACCTTCAGCCACCTCTTCTCCTTCTCTCATCTCCGACTGTCTGCTATCCAGGAATGGTGTGCCGCCAATGATCCCTGCCTTAATGCCAGTAAGACTGAGATTCTCCTCATTGGCACACCCGCTCCCTCCTTTCCTGTCACTCTCTGGCCGGCCTCTATTGGCCCTCTTCCTCCCCCACCTGCAAGGCTAAAAACCTCGGGGTCATCTTCGACTCCACACTCTCCTTCTCCTCTCACATTTCTGACGTCTCTAAGAAGTCACACTAGCAGCTGCACCTCCTCAGAGGTATTCTTCCTTTCCTCTCCTTCCCACAGAAGCTCACTGTCTCTAGACCTCTGGTTCTCTCTAGGCTCGACTATTGCAACAGCCTCTCCACCCTCAGCAACTCATCCAAAACAGTACTGCGAGACTTGTCCTTGGCCTCAAGGCCAGGGATCGTATCTCTCCAGGACTGACATCTCTGCACTGGCTCCCAGTGGCTGCGAGGACCAAGTTCAAAACCCTCTGCATTGTCCACAAGGCCACCTGGGGCCTCAATACCTTCAACTCTCTCTTCCTAAATATCTTCCTTCTCAAGCTCTTTACTCATCCGCCTCCAACTCCCTCAGGGTCAGTCGCTTCTCCAAGCAACAATTTGGTGGTAGATCTCTTTTCACAGCTGGGTCCTCCCTCTGGAACAGCCTCCCTGCCTCTCTGAAACTTGAGAAGAACCATCTCCGGTTCCCGAAACACCTCAAAAACCTTCCTTTTTGCTTCTGCTTTCTCTCCTCCTCTCCCCTGCTGAATTCCTGGCTGAAATTGAAACTGCACTGGTTACCTGGCCACCCTCTGATCTCGGGCCCAGGTCCCCTCCCCTGCCAGTTGCACACCTGCACTGCCTCCCTGGCAACCCCCGCACTTGGGCAATGTTTTCTGTACACCTACAGTCCCCCTATCAGCACTTGACACCTGATGTCTGTACTTACCCTTGCACTTGCCAACAGCTGCCCATATTTTTTACTTGTTATTTATTCTATTTATCCCATGCACTGCACTTGCCCACCCCCTTCCCCCTTTCCATGCACTTACGCGATCTGAATGACCCCTGTCCTAGTAGGATCGTTGTCTCTGTCTTCCCTCTGTTCCCCCTCCCTTGCTGCGTCGCGCCTTGAAACACTTGTGTATAGGCGTGTTATAAATGCCATATCATATCATAACATATATCCGTTGCTGGAGATTTCAAGTATGTGAAAAGGTCAGTATCTAGGCCTTGTCAAGAGAGGATAGGAACCCCTCTCTCCCTTGGGTGGGAGACCTACCAGGTTGAAATCCATAGCCATTCCTACCGCTGAGATGGATGTGGGAGTTGAGGGCCCGGATTCTGTTTACCCACCTCTCCAAGTGCTAGTCTGTTCCTAACTAGTATCGTATTGCATTGCATCACCCCATACCTCTGAAATAGAATCCTCGCAAGGGTTTTTCTTTCTTTTCCTGACCCAGAATGAAGCGATCAAAAGCAAGAGAAATACAATGGGAAAAACAGCCCATTAGCACTCCATGCTGATCGGATAAACATGCCATGCCAAACCTCCCAAAATGGTGACCCGAGTGGAATCTGAGAGCCACTGAGCCTACATGGACGCAGAGCATGCCACATACGGCTTTCCAGTGGAGCCATGCCCTGCAACTTGAGTGCAACTGAACCACAAGACCACGAGGGACAATACTGAAGCATACAAAGACAGAGAGGAACCTCCCTTACCTTGGGTGAAACCATCCACATGTTCTCTAACACGGATAGGGACTGAGCGAAAACCGATCCACCATTACTTACAGGCGGCAGACTCCTGTGGCGAAACGGGGAAGGGCCAAGCCCCCAATTTAATATCTTTATCATTTGTAACCCCTCCTATGCAGGGAAGACAGCGCTAGACTGGACAGGGCAAGTGACCCAATGGTTTGAGTGTGGGAACATTAAAAGGACTGCAGGAAGATGTGGGTTTTTTGGTGTGGTTGGAGGAGGTGGTTATGGAGGACCAAGAGACCAGCAGGAGGAAGGACTGTGGAGAGGAATTTGGATGTAGTTTTCGGAGCAGGTGAGGCATTGATTAGTGAGTGCAATTGGTACTGAGTTGTGAGTGTGTGTGGGAGTAACAAGTGTGGCTAGGAGAGAAAGAAGTGGGAGTGTATGTGCGAAAGGAGGGTGTCTAAGTAGCAGGTGGGGTGAATGGTAGGGTGACATGGTGCTAATCTCTTTGTTTCCCAAATTCCTGGAATCTAGCACAGCTCTTGATTCTTGACAACTGGCTCATGGCCTTTAGAGATAATGTGCCCTGGTTGTGCAAGGTAGTTCATGCCATTATAATTGTAGCACCTTTCTCACTCTGCCAGGTGTTCTAGGTCATTTATGGTGTAACAGGGCCAGAGATCTGTCTCTGTCAGGTGATCGGGAGGGGATGAGGGGAGGGGAAAGAGTATGTGGTGCTCTCAGTCTGAGGTGGGAGATCCAGCAGGGTTGATGCTTGAGCCAGTACTACCATAGAGGTGGGGCATGGGAGTTGAGAGGGCCCCAGTCCCAACGACTGTACCTATTAGCCTGACTAGAGTACCACAGGCTATCCCCCCCATGCCTGCACAGCACCTCTCTGGACAGTTTCTTTAACTTTGTCTAATAGGAACTTTAATGTGAGCAGCCTTGGCAAGGAAACAGCAAGCGACAACCATAGAGAAAGAAAGCTGATCAAGAGGCAGAGAGAACCGTGCAGCAGCCTGAACTTAGCAAGCCGGTATGCAACCAATCTTCATTTAAATCGAAGTGCGACTCACAAAGCAAAGCGCTGCTGATGGATCCACCCACGTGGGGGAGGAACCACCAGCACAGCGCCAGCACGAGTCAGGGCACAGAGCACCCAGTGAGATTTGCTCACTCAGTGACATTTACTTTCACTCACCTGTGTGTGGGCCGCAGAGCGGCACCCTCGATGAGCCAGAATTTTCCACCAGCTGGTAAGCCCTCACTGTTTGGGGCCCTGCTGGAGAACAGAGGAAAAAAGGGCAGGGCATAAGACCCCTTTTTAATGTTTCCTGGATTTTACCCCCTCCACTGGGGAAAGGAAAGGCAGCGGTTGGTCGGGGTACCAGCTGAGGTGCAGGTCCAATGCAAAGGGTATGGGGGAAGGTAAAAGGGAGGACAGAAGGCAGATAGGTTGTTTGGGTGAGGTTAAGGGCAGAGCAGGAGGACCAAGAGACCAGCCGGAGGAAGGACAGAGCAGAGGAGCTTGGCGGAAAATTATCGAAAGAGTGTGCAAGGTGTGAATGCATGAGATTGATGTAGGGAGTAATTGATTAGGCAACTGGGGAAGTGAAAAAAGGGGGACTGTTGGAGAAGGTGTGGGTGGAGAGGGGAGTGGTAATGGAGAGAGGAGACCAGTACAAGTAGTGCTGCGAGGAGGGTAACAATAGTGGGTAGCGGGGAATAGTAGGCGTGTGGAGGAGGGTAGGAGTAGCATTAAAAGGAGGGTAGTACTATCAAGAAGAGAGGGAGTAGCAAAAAGTCAGATTGGAGGTAGCAAGAAGGCAGAGGAACATCAGAGACAGATGAGTATCCAGGAGAGGAATAAGACAGTGGGTGAAGTAGGAGGGAAAAGAGCAGGAGGCGGCAAGGGAGAGCGACAGATCGGCTTAGGGAGAGGAACAGGAACAGTAGAACATGAAAGGTTTACTTCAAGTGGGGCCTGAGTGTCTGAAAGGTACAACCCATAATTTACATCACACTTGGCAATCTCAAGCCGGGACTGCCTAGATTGTCCCCTATGGGATTCTAGGATAGATAGGATGGTTGCTTTTGGGCCATAACACTTAGCCAGCCAGGTTGGGAAGATAGTAGGGGTTACCAATCACTAGAGAGAATCCCAAACTAGAGGGGCACCTAGGTTAGGGAGGGATCGTCTGCCTCTAGACTAGATTGAGAGGGGCGGCGGTTAGAAAGCCCCTTGATAACAAAACCTATAAAAATCGTTGAACTGTCTTCGAGAGTAATATAACACCCCACTCTGCCAGGCCTCGCCAACTTCGCCTGATGCTCTGCTCTCTGCACTACACCTCCTCCAACTCTCCAAAACTAAGGCTAGAAAGCTCTTTCATATACTCCTCACATCCCCTCACTTAGCGCAGGTGTATTTCTTTTCAAAAGGAAAGTTATTTTTTTTATTTTTTTTTTTAAATTGGGCGTCCCATCTTGGAATTGGACAGAAGTTGATTTGGTCCTTGGTGTTCCTTGTGGCTCCATGCCATTCTTGCTCTTCTAAATCCGGTCCAGTACCTTGTTTCTCAGCTCAGCTTCCTTTGCTTGGGTACTGGCAGTGGAGAGCATGACCGGCCCTCCCACAGGCTCGCCTCTCCACTGGCCAAGGTTTACAAAGGAGCCTTGGGGCTCTATGTTTTTGCTGGGTGTAAAATGGCTATATGAATGCCATCTTTTAGTGATTCCTCTCAGATGGCACTATGGATGGGCAATGGAACATCCAGTGCAACTCTTTAGCAGAAGTCTTTTGCTTTTAGGCCTCTCGCAGATATGAAGTTCGAGTCGATATAGTGTGGCTTCTCTGGTAAATGAGATGAGGGGTTGGCACAACCCCCACTGGTCTCCTAATTTTATTTGGCAATACTGATCAGGGGCTAGTAACGCACTGGCATGCCTGCTCCACAAAAAACCCTCACATTGGGACTTCTACCTCAGGCAGCCCTTCCACTTAGTCATATTACTCTATTTAGCTAAAAATGTTCATGAGCAGCACATGGCCAACAAGATTATCCGATCTGCTGTTCAGGGAGTAATGCTTATAGAATGTCAGTGGCATAGCTCAAGTGGCCATTTCTTTAGATTACATCAAGTGAGACATGCTGTCGGAAGGCTTTTAACGCTGCCTTTGTATTTTTAGGACATGCACAGACCCCTGCTGGAGAAGTAATCTTTCTGAATGTTGTGTGCCTGCACGACACAATAAATGGACTAGCGGGCCATAAAAATCTTGGAAGCTTGCTTTTCAGAAGGGCCACTGTAGGTCACAAAATGATGATCCACGGCTCTGAATTTCTTTCAATACAACATTTTAGAGACATTTTTATTGAGATGATGCTGAGCCTGATGCATAGTCCTTTCCATCTCATAGGACAATTTGTGAGAAAAGAGCAAAAAGCAGTTTTGTTTGGTTCACGTGGAAAACCAACCCAGTTGGCATGTAGGCCTGAAGGGTCCACAGGACCTCCATGTCATTGTGTGTTTCTGCATACGGTTCCCTGGGCTGAGCGAAAACAGAGCTTGCTCATTTGTCTTGTCAACGGGACGACAGCCAGAAAGACTTATTCTAGTCCAAAAATGTAACGGTGCAGTGGATTCATGGCATGTAAACCATAGTACTACTAAAGTCTTGTAGTAGGGCTTCCTACCCACAGGCAAGATCTTAAGGAGGATGTCTGTACCTTCAGGCATCACATTATCAAACTCAGCAACTGAGGGCAGGGGTGCAGTCCCTGGTTCCATGGTTGAAAAAGCAAGACTGGTCCTTGTATCATCAGGAAAGTCTTGCCGACTGGCAAGTGAACAAGGCTGGAGTACCAGTTCCGGTTAGGCCCGTTTGGTATTCCTAGCAGCAGCCAAAATCCTGTGCTCTGTACACATTTCGGAATGTACTATTATGAGCAGTTGCAAATTCAAAGCTCATGAGAAACAACAAAGAGCAGAGGGGACGAAGTTCACCTTTCACTGTTCACAAAGCATAGTACATCACAGTTGCATTGTCTGTATAAATCAAGAACTTCTAGCCCTGAAGAGAGACTAAATGCCTTCAGAGTCAAAGTGAAAACACTTAATTGGATGAACTGGTCTTTGTAGGAACATAGAATGTGAATTTGAAGGGTGATTCAGGGTAATAAGCCAAGCGGACTCTGGAAAGTCAGGGGTTATGAAGCCATTAACAGAAGGTATTCCATTGTTTCCTTGGTGATGGAAAATTTGCTGACGCCACAGACCATTGTTTATCTCCATTTCTAACTAATCGACACCGTGTCCTCCTCATGTGCAACAAGGCATGCAGGACAATGTGATCCAGCACCCCAGGAACCCAGAGGGGCGAGGTAAATGATGTGTCTTCAAAGTGAACATATACTTTTATACAAACTAGAAATAAGCTGTTCCAAGTGAAAGACCCCGGCTGTATCTCGCCAATGAAATGGAGTCTCTGGATAGGTCAACGTAGACTTTGGTGGGGTTACAAAAAAAGCCATGCTGAAAAGGAGCTGGAGAAGAGATCAGAGTAAGATTGTCAAATGTCACATTGTAGGGATGTGATGACCAGCTGCACAGTTACCATACTTTAACAGTACATTCATTATGGTATGTATTCCTCTCATCTTTTTCTCTTCTGTAAAGACATGAGCGTACATACATTGGCTTTTCTCAGCAAAAGAAACTATGCCAAGATATGCAAATGTAGTAGTCTGGAATTCCTCCATCAGCTCTGTCAAAATCTTCTGAAAGATGGGAGGCGAAGTTGGAGGTGTACAGCATACCTGTCGTCATATACATTAGGCCCAAAGTTTCAGCTCTAGCCACACCAGTCTTACTCTTGCCCAGCTGCTCGTTCATCTTCATTCCAAACAACTCCTTTCCATTAAAGGATGAACAAAACCTTGTTCTAAACCTACTGGCAAAGTTACATAGTCAAGCTAGGTTGGACTATGCACTTTCACTCCAAAATTAATGCCTCTGGAGGCTGCATCCAAAGGGTCTGGGTGAACACAAGAAGGTTGATGGAGACTTGGTTCCCTTCATTAATTGTGACAAAAACTTCCTTTGCCTGTCAAGTGACAGGGCAGACAGACTCAGAGCTCAGAGTACAGTACCTGCATTTCCTACCACAAGTGGAGAGTGGAGCTTTGGTAAATCTTTTTACCCATGGTGTCCAAGGCTTACTGTACCTATCGAGGGAAGCTGTATTGGGGCAGGCAATGTTTTCCTCTTGTGGAAGTGTGTAGTGACATGTTAAAAGAGTGCACAAGGGGAGAAGCCACCAGGGGGCGCACGGATGAGACAATCCTAGCTGAGCATCTCAGACAACATTGGTCTTAAAGGGGTTCTGAGGACCCCCCCCCTTAAACCTTCATCTACGCCGACCCTTCGACCTGCACCCCATAGAAGCCACTGGGACGTCCGGTGGTGAAATTTGGAGGCGATAGGCCGCATGGGGCCTGAGATTTCACAGGCTGATAGAGACGCGGGGAGAGCATCTCTAAGATTCACTGTGCAGGCGACGCCTGTGGCGGTGCGATTTGCAGCGCGGTAGGGGACTTCTGAGAGCTGGGGCCCGTGGCCGCGTTTGCCGTGCCTGGAGGCACCCGGTGGATTAGGAGATGCCCGCTACGTAGGTGAGGCTCCACAGCCTCGAATGGGGCTTGGACTGCCTGCAATGAGGGGTGAGCTCCGGTGCCTGCACTTTTACTGTGGCGCTTGATGGTGGCAGTGGTCTGGGTCTGACCCTTCCCGAGGACCCTGCGCTGCATATAGGCTTAATCCCTGGGCCTCCGCCCACCCCCAGTCTCTGGAGAGAGACTGGAACAGTTTATCTGGTTAGGATAGGCATGTGCAGCAGCCCCTTATGAGAACGATGCCTTAATCAGTGTTGGAGGAGTGGCCGCAGGGTAGAAGGGGGAAGGAGGACCTGTTGGCACTTAGCCAGTAGGAGGCAGAGGGAGCAAGCCTGGACACTCCAGGGGGGACACCAGAGCAACTGGGTGATCCCTTCCGCAGGGTCGAGAGGAAGGATCCCTCTGCTGCATATGAAAAATCGCCCATGTTCTTTCTGCCAGTGTGATTCCGGGAACCAGTAATAGTCTTGGGGTCTGTGAGCCCCTGTCACTAGGTGGCACTCCCCAGTTTGGACGCCTGGGTATCTGGTTGCCACCCACAGTGTTGATTTTACCTTCAACTTAAGTCTGCCCTGGTGGGGTGGGGTGGATTTTACTGGAGGAGGGGGTGTCGCAGGTGATCCCTCACCACCTTGCTTGTGTACTGCAGCCAATTGTGTTCCCCGGGAGGGCAGTGAAGGGTGCTCCCCGGTGGGATTCAGATCACATGAGTGGAGTGCAATATCCTTAGACACAAATGCCTGGCAGGGAATCATTAAAGCAGTTCCAATACACCAGTCGTCCTGCTCCTGATGCTGCTGTGGTGGACCCCACTGCCGCGGAAATGACAGACGACGCCAATTCCAGTAAGCATATTGCAGCATTATTGAAAGAGTTAAGGGAAATCTGGTCGGACATTGGGTATAGAATAGACACCCTGGATAAGCGAGTGGATATCCTGGATGACAGAGTTCCAGGCCTTGAGAATAATCAGTCAATGTGATGGGGAGCCAAATGGCTATGAGGCTAGCGAAAGAAGAGGATCTGGCCCTAAAAATTGATGATTTTGAGAACCTGCGATTTTTTGACTTTCCAGAAAAGGAGGGGGAAACGGAGAGAGACATAATAAGGGATATCAATCTCGTGATCAAGTCCTTATTTGGGGATGACTTCACCAAAGAACCTACCATAGATAGAGCGCATCAGGCAGGAGGTGGGGGCAGAGCCCAAAGATAAGTTTTAGCCGGCTTTCATTGTTACGCTGAGAAAGCAAAGATTCTGTAAAGAGCGAGAAAAGTGGGTTTCACTGAAAATGACAATGCACGCATTGGAATGTGTATTCCCCTAACCGATTTGGCTCAAGGGAGTATGTTATCGTTGAGGAGTCCCCTTCTCCATTGCCATTGAATATGAATGATTTAAATATAAGCTTGTGACAGAAGACATACACAGGGTAAAAGGGGAGCTAATGGGGGCTCCCGAGGGCACTCCTCAGAACCTGGAACAGGGCCTTCGAGTGGTGGCGGAACTGATGGCAGGAGACTGATACCTGGGTCTCGGAAGTTTAAGAAACTTAACACTCCACTCAAGGGGGGACGGGACAGACTTTCTGACATCCCTTAATCTGTCATTGCTGTTGCTTGGGGGCTGCTAAATTGAGTTATGGGCCATAGGGCCTTGAGGGGATGAGTGGGACGCATTGATGCTTGGGGCCCTTATTAGAGAGGGGGGAAGGAGGATGAGGAGCGGTAGGTGGAGTGGGGATGCCGATTATGGAGAAATGTGGGGTAGGGGCATTTGAGACACTGGAGATTTTGGGGAGATTAATGATGAAGAGGCGGCGTGGGTGGATGTTGACAATGGAGAAGACATGCAGGTGAGGTGGGGGGTTCAGAAGTGGTGCATGTGTGATTTACTAGTCTGGTGGTCTAGGTAATACTGGTGGTCCAGTCCAACAACATCTATGCTTTTCAAGTTGGGCTGGATGCCTAGGCGAAGAAGGGGGGAGGGGGGGGAATTTAGGTGGTTGGGGATGTTGGGGTTTTGAGAATTATGGTTCATATGGTGTAATGGGTCCATTGTGGGAAAACGTTGTGTTGCAGAGACCTGACCTAGGTCGTATTGGACTTACGATGGGGCAGCGGGAGAGCTCACTTGCAGATTTTAATCACGTGAATTATGCTGGGTCCCTTTTGTGATTTTGCGATTGGCTCCCTAAATGTTAGAGGAGCCAGCTCCCCTACAATGAGATCATTGATCCTCAGGGAATTTCGATGGTCCAAGTTGGATTTCCTTTTACTCCAAGAAACTAACTGGGTCAAGGGGAAGGAGCCAGCGCTTAGAGCAAGTGTGATTGGTACTGTTTTCAGTGCCTCGACCACGATGAAAAAGAGGGGTGGCCATAGTGGTTTCTGTCTGGAAGGGATGGATTACGCATTACACGCTAGCCGACCCTGAAGGTTGCTAAATTTTTATTCAAGGGAAAACTCAGGGGGCCGTGGAGGCGGTAACGGTCGGCTCGGTTTACGGTCCAGATTTCAGTCAAGTGGCCTTCTGGGGGAACCTGAAGGAGAAAATAAAGCTTTTGTGGAGGGCCCATTACTGGTGGGAGGAGATTTCATTATGGTTTTGAACTCTGAGGGACAGAAAGAGGGTGGGATGGGTAGGCCCTCCGTTCAGCACAAGTAGGGGGAATCTTGTGAATTTCGTGCAATTAATTCAGAGCTGGGTGCAGGAGTGAAGGGACCCACCGTTCACATATTTCTCACATGCGCCTTAGTCGTTGTCCAGAATTGATATCATCTTGATTGACGAGTCACTGAAGGGGCGGGTCATGGCTTCCGAGGAGATCACAGTTCCATGGTCAGACCATGACCTGGTCCGAATAGTGATGGGGTAGGGGCTTGAGTATGCACCCAGAGGGAGATGGATGTGCAACGACTTTCTGTTAAAGGATAAGGGAGTTGTCGCAGAGCCTACCAACGGAAATTAAGGAATATTTTGAGTTCAACAATACTGGTGAAGTGGGACTGCAGTCGCAGTGAGATGGATTTAAGGCAACGATAAGGGGGTTGCTTATTAGATTGGGTTCACAAAAGAAGAGAGGTTGCAGCAGGAAGTGACCCTGAGAAGGGAGTTGGAGGGGGGGGGGGACACATGATAATGTAGTACAGCGAAAAGGCAAAAAAGAAAAAGCTCAAATCGCAGCTCAAATACCTTCTAGTCCAGGACACTGATGTTGCTAAGGCAGCTATCATGAAAAGGGGGACAAGGCGGATAAGATTCTTGCATGGCAGCTTTGAGAAAAACGGAAAAGAAAAATGGTGTGCTCTTTAAAATCACAAGAGGGTACGCCCATGTACAACAATATAGGGGCAGAGTTCAGATGATATTATGAGGTCCTGTACTCAGCGGAATATGGAGGGGAGGGATCTCTGGTGGATTCTTTCCTAGATTGTCTACCTATCCCTGGGATTTACAGGGACGTGGCGGAAATAATGGAGGCGCTGGTGACCTCTGAGGTTGTCATTAACGTAATTAAAAACATGAAAAGTGGTACGTCCCCGGGGAAGGTGACATTTTACACAATCTTTCGGTGTCTTAGCCCCTCCCCTGGTGAAAGTCTTCAATGCAATATTAGAGGGTGGGCGTCAAGATTTTGGCCAAGGTCCTGGGTAATCGATTGGAATCTGTGCTGCCATCATTAGTACATGGGGACAAAGTGGGGTTTATTAAGGGGAAACAAGGCACTGAAAATATTAGGAAGACCATCAATTTCATCCGAAGCCAGAAACCTTGGAGTCATCTTCGATTCCTCTCTTTCCTTCCTCCCACACATACAGGACTTTGCCAAGAAGGCCCACTTTCAACTCCACCTGCTCAAAAGAATCCTTTCGTTCCTCACTTTCCCCCAGAAGCTCAATGTCTCTAGAGCTCTGGTACTATGTAGGCTGGACGACTGCCACAGCCTCTTCCTTAACCTACCCTCTACGCCCCCCTCCAGCTTATCCAGAATAGGGCTGCAAGACTTATCCTTGGCCTCAAGCCCAGGGATCGCATCTCTCGAACCCTAAAATCTCTCCACTGGCTCCCGTTTGCTGCAAGGATCAAATTTGAATCTCTTTGCATCATCCACAAGGCTGACTGGGGCCTGGGATCATGCTATCTACAACTGGCTCTCACCAAATACTCTCCCTCCAGGCCTTTACGCTCCTCTGGCACCAACTCCCTGCGTGTCAAGCGCTTCTCAAAACAGCAAGCTGGTGGCCGATCTCTTTCCTCAGCTGGCTCCTCCCTCTGGAACAGCCTCCCCCTTCATCTCCGCCTGGAGCCGGATCTTCTCAAATTCCATAAGCACCTCAAGACTTTCCTTTTCACCTCCTCCTTGCCCCAATCTCTGCCTTGCTAAACACCAGTCACTGAGATTGGTACCAGGGCCCTCATGTATCCTTCGGGGGCCTGACCTCCTTTCCCAATCACCTCCAGCCTCCGCCCACTCCCTGTACTTGCCTTTGGACGCCCTCTGGCCTGTGCTGTCTCACAGGCCTGAATTTATTATTGGCAGTTGACCACTCATCAAGTGATCTCTGCTAGGCACATAACTGCTTGCAACTAACTTCCCAGCACTTCCAGTGGAACTCCTAGCACTTACCCCCTTCCGTCGTCCCTTCTCCCTCTTTGCAATTGCACGGTCTGAATGCTCACAAGGCCTAGTAGGACTGCCTCTTTCTTTCTCTTCATTGTTAGCAGATTTGCCTTTTGTTCCTATGTTCCCTCCCTGCTGCCCTGTGGGCGCTTTGAAACACAATTTACTTGTAGTATAAGCGCCTTACAAATGCACAATAAATAAAATAAATAAAAAAACTTGATTCACTATGCACAGTCCAACGAATTAGACGTCTGTATAGTATCTCTGGTTTCGGAAAAGGCCTTTGACAGGGTGCAGTGGCTCTATACGACTAAGGTCCTGGAAAAGATGGGGCTAGGCCCTAACTTTCGTTCATGGATATCGGCTTTAGATAAAGCACTGAAGGCTCGGGTCATGGTGAATGGGACTTTGTTGGACTCCTTTACTCTGTTGAGGGGATCGAGGCAGGGTTGCCCACTCCTGTATGCCCAGACATTGGAACCGTTGGCCATCTCCATTAGAACTAACCAGAGAATTAAAGTTATTACTTGTGGAGAGGTGGACATTAAATTGTCCTTTTTTGCAATTACATCTTGGAGTACTTAACCGACGTCCACAACTCCCTACCAGAGTTATTGAAACTGATCACAGCCTTGAGGCACTTCTCGGGTCTAAAGATCAATGTGGACAAATCCTGCCTCATGCCGGCTGGAGCAGAGATCCAGCACCTGAACTTTGGAGACAAGATACATAGTATGAGAATCGAAAGAATGGGGGTTACTTACTTGGGTGCCTATCTCCTGAGAGACAGGCTCCCTAGCACACAGAAATGTCTACCCGTTACTTGAGCATGTTAATTCAGACTTACAGCGATGGGATCCGCTTGTTCTATCGTGGTATGGCCGCATGACCTCAGTTAAAATGAATGTCCTACTGTGGTTCTTACATTTGTTCACGGTCGTCCCGCCGCCCCCTCCCCGATTCATTTTTTGTGGGGATTCAGTTGAATATCAGGAAATGTATCTGGAGACACAAATACCAGAGGGTGAAGAGCTCTACTCTCTCCTTGCCGAGAGACAGTGTAGGCTTTGGTTTTCCAGACTTCCAAGTTTATTACTTAGCTTCCCAACTAAGGGTGTTATTGGAGAACATTAGAGACGATTTGATGACATGTTTAGAGGATATGGCAACGCATCCCAGGAAGGTAAGGGATCTTATATGGACCCCAGTCAACAGGCTCCCAGCTAAACTAAGGACACACGTAACTCTATGGTCCTTGTGGGAAGGTAACAAAAAGATTAAAGGGTCTCCTGATGACCTCGGAGTGGGGGCCCCCCCAATCAAGCTGCACAGGCAGAGGTTCTGACACGTACTTACTTGGTCGAACAGAATTTGGAGAGGGCGTGTCAGCTGTTCAGGGACAGCTCCTTCCTAGACTTTGAGACAGGGATATATTGGGCAAGGGCATGCTCAGTATCTTTGAGTACCTCAGACTCGAGGGTATTTTTATGAACCCGAAGTTGAAACAACACCTTTAGTTGAGATCTTAGTGCCCTTGACTATTGGAGAAGGCAGTAAATAGGAAGGGAATTCTTTAGAAAAACTAAGGTATTGATCACGAGGGAAATGAGTGGGAGTCAGAAGTTTAAAACATATTGGGAAGACCTAGGTGTGGGGGGGGGGGGGGTGGATTGATTTGGAGACCTGGGAACAAATATTTAAAGTCACGTTCCATGGCAATCTGTTTACTTCGACAATAGAGCATCATTTTAAGAATTTACATGGGAGGCATAGAGACCCTCTGAAAATCTCAGATGTACCCTGGGGCCTTTCCCCTCTGTCCTAAAGGATGTGGCCAGGTAGCATACCTGGCGCATATGATGCAATAAGGTGCAAGTGTACTGGTCTGAACTCATGAGCTGGATCAAAGACGAAATGGGTGAATATCTGGTTTTAAATCCACTCTTGATTCTATTAGGCATACCCAGGGGAGTAAGAGATGAATATAGGTTTCCAAGGATGTGGGAAGTGATGCTTTGAGCAGGGAGAATAGATCTCACTCAGAAGTGGAAGAATAGTGCATTACCATCTAGGGAGGATTGGCTGCAGAAGTTGAAAGACATGTTTATAATGGAAACATTAACAGCGTTGCTTTAGGACTGCATGGCGTGCTTTCAAGAGGAATGGGGTCCATTATTGTACAAATGGGAGGACCACAGGGACGATATATAGTACATCAATGGGTAAGGGTTGGACCAATAGGGAGATAGAGAAGGGTGTACCATGATGGCAGAGATTCCTTGTGGTGCCCGGGGAGAGGAGAAGGGACTGGGGATGGGTGACGGGAGCAAGGCTAACAGACAATCTGGGATAAAGAGGACGGCAGGGGACTTTTGGGATATTAAAGCGTCCTGGCTTTGTGAGGTGTTAATGTTGGTTTGGATTTCCTTAATCTGACCCTGGTAGGTCGTCAATCTTGCAACAATATACTTTGGGGACTAGGAACCATTGCACGTGGGGAGGTGGTGGGGGTTTACTGGTGGAAATAAGGTTGTATGCTACGATGTTCCAGTTTGTGTATTGCCTTTGTTGAAAGTTGCAACCTTAATAAATAGTTTACAACAAAAAAAGTGTGCATAAGGTTGGACCGTGTCTCATCCGATGTGATCTGTTTAATCTGTAGCATTTGGTTGGTAGCATATGAAAAAACTGGCTTCTACCAGGTGTTGATTGCAACCCTCAGGACACTGTTCCTTTGCCTTTTAGGGCAGAAGCGGAGACTGCACCTATGCCTCAGAGGCCAGCAGGTCCTCCAGTTCCAGTCTCACCCATAACATGTTCTCCGAGCATGGAGAAAAAGGCCCCCTCATCATACTCCTCAGACATAGCATCAGGGTCTGTCCCTTCATCCCCCTTGCTGGTCCTTTGATCCCCAACTCCAGGGTTTGCATAATCAAGACAGGGGAGATAATTGTCCAGGGCTGGGGAAGGAGCATGCAGTATCACTGAGGTAAATACCAGAGTCCTCACTTAATAGGGGCAAGAATGCCAGGTAACAACCACTTGTTTTTGTAACTTGTTCCAGGAACACGGCTGAGACCTGGGGCTACCGCCACTTTATATTAGAAAGTACCAGGAGTGTTTGCTTGTGGACCGTGATCATCTACAGATGGACGTTCAGATATCCATATCTTGAATTGATGTTTTAGAACGAGACTGGTGCTGTCCCTGATGAAGGACTCTCTGAGGTCCGAGATGCATTGGACATTCACATTTTCTTCCATTTTGCCTGCGGATTAAAATCAGTATTTTATGGGATACATCTGTTACTCACCGTAGTGACTAACATACTACTAGTCCATAGTCCCTTTTCCTCCATACTGTATGGGCGATTACAACTGAATGCAGCCCTGGGGAGGAGAGTTGCACCTCTAAGGAAACACTTTTTTCAAAACTGCCCGGCCAAATGCTGTGTCAGATCTGACGCTGGCATCCAAGCAGTAGTGTTTGCAAAAGGCCGATGTGGAAGCCCAAGTAGGCGCCTTGCTGATCGTCTGCCATGGAATGTGTCTTTGGAAGGCCAAAGCCGTGGCCTTGGCTCTGATGGCATGGGCGTGCATGTTTGCTCGCAAAGACCTGGGCTGCCCCTCATACACTTCCTTGATGGCCATCACCATCCACCTAGCTATTGAAGTTTTGGATGCTTGACAGCCTGATTTTGACCCAACAAAAGTGATGAACAAGGCATCCAATTAACGGAAGCTCTTCGTCCTGTCCAGGTAAAATCTTAGCGCGCATCTCACATCCAAACAAGGCAACACTTTCTGTGCCTGATCCTTTGGCTCTGCAAAGAATGTTGAAGTACTATCTCCTCATTGAGGTGAAAAGATGACACCACCTTTGGGAGAAATAAAGGGTGCATACTTAGCACCACCTTGTCCTTGTGGAATGTGGTATACAGCTCTGAAGCCACTAGCGCCTGTATCTCACTGATCCTGCGCGCTGATATAAGGCCAATCAGTAGAGCAGTCTCTATAGTAACCAGCTTGATATCCGGTGACAACATGGGCTCGAAAGGCTTGTGGGCCAGTGCGCCCAGCACCACGTTGGGGTCCGAGACCGAATATGGGCGCTTGACTGGGGGATACAATCTGGTCAGACCCGTCAAGTGCCTCTTGACCACCGGATTGGAGGAGGAGAAGATGTTATCTCCAGAATATTTGTAAGCCCCTATGGCTGCCAGATATGTATGAGAGGTGTCTACCTGCACACCGGAATGAGCCAGATGCGCAGAGAAAGAAAACACATCATCTAGTGTGTATGCCAGAGGATCTATCTTGTTTACCTTGGCCCAGTGACAGAACCTGGTCCATTTGCTTCTGTACCGACTCCTTGTGGAGTTGTTTCTTGCCCCCTGAATGATAGCTACATTTTCCTGTGACAAGTGCAGATGTTTCAGGGTGACCTGTTCAGGAACCACGCTGCTAGGCCTAACTTCTGCAGAGCGGGGTGAACCACTGAACCTCCCTGCTGGGATAGTAGAGGGGCTGGTCCCAATGGAAGGGGAACCGGAGGCTGATTCGCCAGTCAGAAGAGATCTGAAAACCAAGGTGTGGCTGGCCACCACAGTGCTATCAAGATGAGTGGAAGCCTTAGTGACTCCTTGACCTTGCAGATGACGCTGTGGATCAACGGAGTGGGGGGAAAAGCGTATGCCCACATGTCATTCCACTGAATCTGCAACGCATCCCCTAGGGATCCTCCACCTTGTCCCATCCAGGACGCAAACTTGTGGCATCTCCTGTTGCTTAGGGTGGCGAATAGGTCTACCTGAGGGCGGCCCCACCTGATGAAGATCCCCCTCAGGACATCCTCGTTCAACTGCCATTCGTAGTTGTCGAACCCCAGCCTGCCGAGTCTGTCCGCCTCCAAGTCGGATTCCTCCTGGAGGTGGACTGCTAATAAGTAAATGTAAGACAGTGCCAACTCCCATATGTAGATGGACAGCCTGCAGAGCGGAGGATACCTGGTACCTCCCTGCTTGTTTATGTAATACATGCATGTGGAGCTGTCTGTTTGGATGCAAACCGACTTGTTGCTGACAATGGGGAGGAACGCTTTGAGAGCAAGCCAGATGGCCATTATCTCGAGCCACTTGATGTATTCCAGGTGTTCCTGCCTTGACCAGACTCTGTGGACACTGGTTGTCCAGGATTGCCCCCCATCCCTCTACTGACGAGTCTGTGGTAATGGTAATATCCGGTAGCAGCTGGCTGAACGGCCTGCCCACTAACAGGTTGGGGTCTGCCCTCCACCACAAAAGGTCCTGGTGAAGGTGCTATGGTATGCGGACTAGAGCCGCTTCGGAGCCCGTTTCGGGATTCCAAGAGGCTGAGAAATGTAGCTGCAGCCTCCTCATTTTGAGACTTGTGTGTGGCACAGCCAAGAGACAAGCCACCATTATTCCGAGCAGGTGCTGGTACCACCAAGCTGAGGTTACTTGTCTGCTGAGAAAATGCCCTGTGGCTTTCTTGATTGCTGTGATCTTGTCCTCCGAGGGGAAGATCCTCTCCACCCTTGTATCCCAAATTAGCCCTAGGAATGTTAAGGAATGCGTGGGAAGTAACTGCAACTTCTTGAGGTTGATGGAGAACCCGAAATTGTACAGCATGCGCATAAGTGTGGCAGCTGTGCGCTGGACTCCCTCGGGCGACTCTGCTTGTAAAAGCCAGTCGTCTAGGTATGGATAAAGGTGGTGGCCCTCTGCCCTGAGCAGGGCTGCCACAGAATTCATTAACCTTGTAAAAACCCTTGGCCCATGATCCTGAACCATACAAAGGAACAATGGGGCTCCCAACTCGGGACGTGCAGGTAAGCATCTTTCAGATCCAGAGAACACATCCAGTCTCTCCAACACATTGTCTCTGCAATGAGTGCTGGCGTAACATCTTGAACTTTTGAAGGGGTAGGGAAAAGTTCAAGGATGAAAGGTCTAGTACTACTCTAGTAGAACCCCTTGAGCGACAATTTGTGCTGCTTGCGTCGGTGCTGGCTGGTCTACCTGTCCGGCTGCCTAGAACGGCACTCCTGAAAGCCCCTGAAGCCACGCAAGGTATGACCTCTGTAAGAGCGTGGGTGACTCTGGCTATAGGTCTTGGGCACAGACCTAGTTAAGATTGACATGGCCTTAGCTGTTTTTCTTTTTATAAAGCTCCTCGTCCGTAGTTGAATGAAACAAGCCCCCCCCCCTCTTGAATGGCAGGTCGAAAATGCGTTCCTGCTTGTCAGTGTTAAATTTAAATTTAAGCCAAACTGTCATCCTCATATCGGTGGCAACACAAATAGCCCTGCCTGCAGTGTCTATGTGCCACTGTCGACTCCATGATACCCTGGGTGACTATCTTTGCTTCTGCCAGACCTGCCTTGAATCTTGCCTGACTGTGTGCTGGAAGCTCAGGAAGGAAGTCTGATATCTCCCGCCAGAGTTTTTGGTTCACCGCAGCAAGCATGGCATCAGTATTGGCTTGTTGCAAGTGGAGCATAGCATTGGAATAAATCTTCTTCCAATAGGACTCCACAAGCATTTCTTTCATTCCTAGGAGGGCCGATTGTAGAGGCAGATGTGGAGGCTTGTGGCTTAGAATACATAGAGGTCGTCTCTATAACTGAGGAATGAGACTGAGGGTGCACCGACAGCACAATGGCATCCACGTCCGCCTGCCTATATTTGACATCTAGATGCTTATTTGTAGGTTATGTGGAATGTGGCTTTACCCAGCCTTTCTTAGCCAAAGCTTTGAAATCCTTCTGCAAAGGGATGACGGTTTTTGTGCTTGAGCGGATGGTCAGACCCTCTGCCAATACCCCCACCTCTGGTTGTTTAACTTGCAGCTGCGGGATCCGCAGATACTCTGCAACGCCCGCCAGCCTCTCATGGAAGGCCCTAGCTCATGAGGAAGTGTTCTGGTCCTCATCGTTGTCCATTTGCCTCGCTGTGTCCTGCAGGTCAGGTGCTGCTGGTGGAGTGCTAGAGAGTGCTGCGGGCAGCTATTGCGCGCTGTCTAGCAGCCCCCCCCTCATGAGGGTGAGTAACTTCTCGAAGAACCTGTCCTCGCATACTGGTGAGGAGCTTAATGGCCTGGGAGCAGGTTCTTGGACCTTTTTATTTAGCATTTTTAAAGCGCTCACACAGCCCGCGGGCATCGAGGCACTGTTACAGGAATTGTTCGTTTTTTCAGTTGCGTAATTTTTTTTTTGTCTTAGTTGCGTATTTATAACGCGCTTAAAGACCCAGAGGTTTCTAAGCGCGGACCCGGGGATCGAACCTGTGTTGCTTAGTGTCATCTTGCTTCCAAGGCGCACACGTTGCCGTTAAGCTATCCTCTGAGTTGACCTGTTGCTGTGCTCTTGCCGCCTCTTACCTCATGTAGTTAGGGTCTGTCTATCACTCCTGCGCGGATGCAGTTGGGTATGAGGTGGACCAGGTAACTGGCGTGGACCAATCCCACCTTGACATGCGATCCGATGCTTGCGTTCTGGAATGGGAAGGCCCTAGAAGTGGCGCAATTTTGTCTGGCCGGGCGGCCATTTTATTCTGTACTGTGCCACGTGCCTGCTGCATGACGATTGTGGACCTATCTTTGGTCTGGTCTTCCTCCAGACGCACTCCGAGATTCTCCGGTGGTGATCTTGAGAACAGCTCACTCCACCTGGCCAAGCGGTTCTTCAACGAACAAGGGGTGAGTGCGTTGCCTGCCGAGCAGCCGTCCCAGCTGTGGTCTGGGCCAAGGCACCTGAGGCAGAGTGCGTGTGGGCTCCGACGTGGGCAAGGAACCCTTGCAGGCCGGACACCTGCTGAATCCTGCCGCCGTTGATCTGAGTCGGGGAGGAGGGTGGCACCAGAGGACAGAGTAGTTTTAACTCTGAAAAATTGATTATGGGAAAAAATACCCTGGGGAATTGTGCAGGGAATTACGAGGCCTCACCCAGGAGCGCTGGTGAAATAGGTCAGCTCTCGTCGACGTGGAAAAGAGGACCGAGTAGTGGCACTGGTGGGCAGTGGCAGGGGAGCGCATGCTCCCGAGACCGTGCCTCCACGCGCATCTAAATTTAAAGGGGAAGGCAATTTTTCTGGTGAAAAAGATTCAGTTTCCTGTCCTTAGCAAGGGACGCCCAAACAGTATGGCAGAAAGGGGACGGGATGTAGGAGTACATTGTGTAGATGTTTACACAATCGTTTGGCATTAAGGAAAATATTGTTTATTATATTGTGACGTGTGTTGCAAAGTTCAGTGCAGTCTGCAGCCGGATCGTTTGGAGTGGTTTCCTGGAGTCGTGGAGCCAGTTTTCACTTTGGTAACGCCTACACACTTTCCAGCTGAAGGAAGCATTAAAAACATTCCAGCAGCGCAAATACGCGCATTAAGTTGTTGCAAATTGTCTGCAGTCCGCAATCAGTGTCAGTGATCAGCGACAAACTGGATTTTGACTTCAGGAGTACAGAATAGGACTTGGGCGGCTAAACTAAATCGGAGTCTAGGCAAGTTTGGCATTTTTTATCCTGGGTGCGAGGCTATTTATGCTCTGCCTGTGGACTGATTTTGGTTACGCCATAAAAGTTCTGAACAAAGTACTCTCTGTATTGGGTTACTATGCCGGGACGAACACTCACTATAACTTGAGAAACACCTTTAGACAATTAAATGACATGTTTTGGTAGAGACAAATACTTCCTTGCAAGGTACTAATGTGGCTGTTATTTTAGAGAGAAAATAACAGCCTTTTTTCCACCAGCGAAACTGTTCAGCCATGTGGTACAAGTGCCTCAAGGACAGAAAGTGCAGGTCACGTCTGAAAATGGTGATTATGCAACCCTCTAGATTCCCTGCATTTACTGGACCACAATATACAGTGTAATAACTCCCTCCTGGATGCTTGTATCAGTTTGGAAGATGGAATTCAGGAGCTGGATGTGCCTGCTACGAACCTTAGTGCCTCACCAGCACTTTTTTTACTGTCTCAATCTGTTTCGGGGCTGCCGTGGTCCTCTGCTATATTTATATACATGTCCAAAAGAACCATCCTGCTGCATGGTTTAAACATCTTGCCATAGCCCCTTGTGGATCTTCAATGATTATGTATCTGGCTGGGCCTTCTACAACATGGCCGCTGTGGGCTGATGCACACCATCTGCTGCCCTTCGACTCACCTGATTGGTCGTGGTGAGCTCCTTATCACTTCCTGGCCCGGGAGCTGGCAGGTGACGCTGGCCCCCTCAAAGGGCCAGATATAAGCGCTGAGACTGACCCTCTCTGGGCCTGGCCAGGACTGGAGGGGCCCCCGCTCCTTGTTCGCTGCCCTCATCTGTGACCATATTATCGTTTGGATGCCTGCATGTAAACTGAACCGGTAAGACCCTTCTCTTTCACCCCTCCCTCGTCCACCCACACCCACTCAGTGTCACCATGATTGTTTTACTGGGCCCCTTTTGGCTCCTCTTCTAAGTGCCCCCCGACCCCCGGGTGCCCCCTCACACGTCCTCCAATGCGGAATATCAAATGTATGTGTTTTGAAACTTCTGGCTGTTCTTAAAAGTTATGGCTTTTACCCTTAACGTTGAATGTTTGATCTGTGTGCTTTGTGGAATGGCTGCTACATTTAATAGCTAGGCTTTTTCTCCTCTATTGTAAGTCCAATCAGTGTATTTTGAAACTACTGGATGTGTCTTCATATTTGCCTTCTCCCTCTCTTGGAGCGTCATAACTGTGTGTGCTTGCAATTGTAGCTGTATCTTGGTTCTTTTCCCTCTGTCCTCTTATCACTCTGCCTGGTGTGGTGCTTTCAGCCGTTTGCTGCAACCTAGGCCACATACCTCCTGAATACTTGATTTATTGCTCATTTGACTCATCTGCCCCCGTCTGCTACTAGGCTGCCAGGTAAGTTCCTCGTGCATGGTGTAGTCCCCCGTCTGTTTTTCTCTCCCGCGCCTCCATGGTGCTCTTTATCTCCCCTACCCACTTTAGCTGCTACTCCATCACCTATCCTACCTCTCGCTAAGTCTGGAAAGAAAATGCTTAATAAAGCACTCCTGGTTTACCACCCAGGCCTGCCCATAGCCGAGACCAGGCAGACTATCACTGACATCCTCTTTGTTTCCCCTCTCCGGACCTATGGACTCCCCATATGTTCTCAATCCGCTCCCCTTTCTCTACTTCCCAAATTAACGGTGGAACCAGATGGGAAATACTCTTGGTACACTTCTCATCCTCTAGGTGTATAATTAATGTCTATCTGAATGGCACACTCATGGCCCAGGGTTCTCAGCCTAATCTCCTCCTTGATAGGTGTCTTCCGTCTCTCTTCAACTTCCTTCCTTCTCCTGTAATTCCTTCTGCCAACCCACTTGGCCACTTTGTCTCCACCGACGCATGTGCCCATCCCTGCACCCCTCCTCAGAAAACTTTCAAAGGGGGCCACCAGCTTCACTTAGCTACTCTCAATGCTTGTTCTGCCATTAAACACTCTTCTGACATCCGTCTCCTTCTTGAAGACGTTGACTTGGACGTTCTCGCCCTCACTGGGGCATGTTTCAATGCCAGCTCTGACACCGCTCTTGACACACTTCTTCCCAAGGGCTACAAGACCCTCTTCAAGTCCAGGCCCAACCGGCCTGGAGGAGGAGTGGCACTGATCTTCCCTTAATGGGTCCCTGCTGCTATCATACCCACTCAACCCTACTCTTCCTTCAAATGCCTCATCTGCAGGCTGGGTGTTTCTACTACCCTCTTGCTTACTCTCACCACCATTTACAGGCCCCGTGGCCTGTCTCCCTCTTCTTTTCTGAATGAGCCGATCTCACCTCTTCTCTCCTGACCTCTACCTCCAAGCTTCTCCTCCTCTGAGACTTTAACATTCATCTCGACTCCTCTGACACAACAACTTTACTCTTCTGCAACCTCTGTGACCCTCTTTCCCCTCACCATTCTTCCCTCTGGTCCGACCCACTCAGCTGGACACACCTTGAATGCGCTCATCTCAGCTGGCATTCTTACCTTGAACCCTCACACTACACCTCTCTCCTGGACTGACCATGCTGTTCTCATCTGGAGCTCCTGAATGCAGAAGCGATTGTCAGTTGCTGCTTTTGCCACCACTTTCATCCATCCTCCTACCCCTGCAATTGACTCTCCCACTAACTCAGCAATTGGTAACCTTCACCTTTCCATCTCCAATGCCCTAGACACCATTCCCCTCTCATGAGGATCCATATGAAGCCTGCCCACCAAGCCTAACAGCTGGTATTATTCTGACCTGCCTCCCTGAAACACAAGTGGAGGGTGGCTGATCGGAAGTAGCAGGCCTCAAACACATCCCCAAAGGCAATACCGTCCCTCGATCCACTCCAAGAAAAGGGCCCACATTTAAGCCTGCATCTCTCGTCCACCAACAATACGGCTGAATTGTGCAAAATCTGTAAGCAACTCGCCAATCCTACTGCAGTTTCCCCTTCTCTTCCATCCCAGGCCCTCTGTACTGCATGGTCCTCCCATTTCACAACCAAAATCCAGGACATCCTGTCCTCACTGTCCACTACACCCCTTCACTACTCCCCCACCAGCTCTCAGGCTTCCCTTGGCCCCATACCACTCCCCCATACTCTCCTCTTTCTCATCCATAGCACCGGATGAAGTCTCCAAGACTGTACGTTCTATGAAAGTGTCTCCAAACAGGTGCCCCTTGCTCCTTCAGAACAATCAAGGACAACATCTCCTCTCTGGCTCCTGCCTTGGCTGATTTCTGTAACCAGTCCTTTGCCACTGGCGCCTTCCCACAATCACTCAAGCACTCCCCTGTGCACCCTCTCCTAAAAAAAGCTGACTGCCGACCCCCTCCTGCCCTGCTAACTACCGCCCCATTTCCAGAACCCCCTTCCAGGGCAAACTCTTGAAGTTGTCATCTCCCAATTGACCCACCACATTGAATCTGTTGGCTGTCTCCAGGACCACCAGTCTGGCTTTAGAGTATCCAGAGGCACAGAAACTGCTCTCCTGAACACCTGTGAAGACTTGCTCTCAAACCTTCATTCAAACTCTCCTTCTGTTCTCATCCTTCTTGATTGGTCCTCTGCCTTTGACACAGTCAATCATTCTACCCTCAGAGCAGCTCCAGCATACCCTTGGCATCACGGACCTGGCACTGGATTTGTTGACCTCCTTCCTATCCAACGACCTTCCCAGTTGCAACTGGGCCCTTTCCTCTCCATGTCTCTCTACCTGCAACGTCCCCCTCAGGACTGTATTCTATCACTGGCTATTCAACATCTACCTTGCCCCTCTGGCCCACTTGGTTTCCTCCTCCTCCTCCTCCTCCTCCTCCTCCTCTCCTCATTTCCAGTGTTATGCTGATAACATACAGCTCTCCTTCAAGCTTCACTCTACTACCTCCTCCTTTTCCCCTCTCTCGTTCCTGACTGACTGCTATTCAGGCATGGTGCATGACTAATGACCTCTGCCTTAATGCCAGTAAGACAGAGATGCTTATCATTGGGACCTCTGCTCCCCTCCCACACACTGGCCGCCCTCCTTGGACCCCCCTCACCATCTTGTGAGGCTAAAAACCTTGCTGTCATCTTTGACGCCTCTCTCTCTCTCTCTGTCTCTCTCCCCTCACATCATGAACTTTGCCAAGAAGGTCCACTTTCAGCTTCGCCGCCTGAGAGGCATTCTCCCTTTCCTTACCTTCCCCCGGAAACTCAATGTCTCTAGAGCATTGGTTCTCTGCAGGCTGGACTATTGCAAGAGCCTTTTACTCAAGCTGCCTCTTTCCGCTCTTTGCCCCCTTCAACTAATCCAGAACAGGACTGCAAGACTTATCCTTGGCCTCAAACCCAGGGACTGCATCTGTCCAATCCTTAAATCCCTCTATTGGCTCCCGGTGGCTGCAACAATCAAATTCAAGGCCCTCTGCATCATCGATAAGGCTTTCTGGGGCCTGGGACCCCACTACATCTAACTCTCTGTCCCTAAATACCTTCCTGCTAGAGCCCTTTGTTCCTCTAGCTCCAACTCTCTGCAGATCAGACGTTTTACCAAGCAGAGTGTGGGGGGGTAGATCTCTCTCTTTGGCAGTTACCTCGCTTTGGAATGGCCTCCCTGTCCCTCTCAGACTTCAGCCGGACCACCTTAAGTTCTGAAAGATTCTTAACATCCTGCTCTCCTCAACCCCCCTTTCAAGGGAATCCCCCCCCCCCGCCGCTGTGACTGGCGGCCTGGTCTCTCATGAGTCATATAGAGCACCAGGCCCCCCTGACCAGTCTTTTCCCTCTTGCTCTCGCTTGCTAATGCCCCCTCCCTGCCGCTGTGACTGGCAGCCTAGTTCCCTCATGATCCTTAAAAAGCACAAGGCCCCTCTTGACCAGTCTATACCAGCACCCACCCAAACCAGCACTTCCCTTCTGGGCCCCCTTCCCAGACTAGCATGGTGGGTTTGGCATCCCTCCTGCATCTGGTCAAACACCTTTTTCTCGCACTTGAATGGTGGTTCGCCCCAGCATCCGCCAGGCACTTGCCCCAATGGTGGGCTGGGCATCCCTCCTGTGCCTGGTCCACCCCAACCCCGTCCTCGCACTTAGCCAGTGGTCCTCTTCCGGCATCCCCTGGCACTTGCCCCAAGTACTTGCTTAGCCCCTGGGCCCTTTCCTTCTCCCCCCCTGCCTTTATGCCCCTTCCCCTGACCGTTCACTTATCCCCCTAGCCTCCCACTCCCCTACCATCCCACAGCACTGCTTGCTTACGCACATGCATGATCCGAATGTCACAAGGCCTAGTAGGACTGTTACTTTTGTTGATCTCCCCGTTCCACCTCCCCTCTGCTATGTAGTGCACCTTATAAATGTTCACTAAATAAAATAATGTTGGAAACTTTCTCTGACCTGGGTGGCTCTTACCAAAGGAATAAGACTAAAGCTGGTGAAGCGAATAGTTTTTCCTGAAATGAAGCAATTAATTCTCAAGAGTTCTCTACCTTGGGGGTAGCCCTATTTTCACACAAAATGTAGCGTTACAAGTTTTAGTACGATTATATGATAACATTAGAGTGGAAGGTTCTTCTAATTCTATGATTCTTGTGGAAATTAAACAGCAAATGGGGGTTCTACTGGTTCAGGTGGAATTACATTCCAGTGATCCCTCAGATTTATTTGACATTGATGAAATCTCATTAGTTAAGGGAAATGGGCCCATGGAACTGTATTTAAACAATCTAAAAATAATAAAATCAAACTAAGAGATGTGCAGTTGGTTGTTAAAAAGACAAACAAAATTCTAAAAAATATCAGCACATCTAACAAAGCTGGCTCGAGAAAATGTCTGAGGAAAGTTTTACTATCAACTCGGTCCCTGAGAATAATTGCTGTATTGTGAAGCCTACTGCACCCATGGTTATTATACCGGATACTCAATTGATGCTCAATTAACAGTGGAAGCTCCTGCTTTGGAATTGGTTCTTGGAGATTCAGAATCTTTAACGATGGGAACAAAGCCTGCAAAAAAGAGGTAAGAAATATAAGCCTAAGAAGAAAAAATAACAGTTTCTTGTTGGGAGTATTTTGGTTCAGAAAGGGGATGAGGATTTGGGATCAATGCCTTCTACATTAGTTGGATATAAGGCTACAGAATTCTCAGACTGATTTAGTCCCTCAACTTCATTTTGAAGTAGCTACTCAAACTTTGCAAGTTATTAAGCCCTCCAATGGGTGAGGCTCCGAGTGGGGGAGATGTAAGAGGGGGGGGGGGGGGGGGGGGGAGAAGAAGAGTACATGCAGACTTGTATGTAAAGCGGGTATGGGAAAGGTTACAAACTTGGACAGTAGTCTTGAATTGTGTTTGCCTTTATTTTTGCGGATGACCCGGGTTGTACTTTAAATCGCTCTACACTGTTGTCTATTTTTAAAGTGATACCAGCCCTTGACTCCCTCACCTCTGCTGATTTGAAACATATTCAATTCTGTGATGATAACCGTGTGGATAAATGTGCATTGCATTTTAACTCTAAATTGGCCTGGGGATTAGTAGTGGATGCTCATGGGGATATTTTACAGCATGGAGTCAACTCAAATGCTATAGAAGGGTTAAAGCGAGATGGGTTGCCAGGGGTTTATAGGAGGAATTATTAATAGTTACTCACTGTAGTGACTAACATACTCTTAGTCCATAATCCCCTTTCCTCCATACTGTATGAGCATCCCTTGCGAGGCACGGGAGACGGAACCTTTTTCACCAGAAAAATCTTCTTCCCCTTTAAATTTAGAGGCACACTGGGAGCATGCGCTCGCCTGACTCCGTCCACCGGCGCCCACTCCTCAATCCCCATTGACGCGTCGACAATATTTAGCATTGCCTAACGACACCAGTATTATTAGGGGGGAGGATGGTGGGACGTATGAAGAAAAGGGGACTATGGACTAAGAGTAGGTTAGACACTACGGTAAGTATTAATTACTCTTACATCCCGTCCCCTTTCCTCCATACTGTATGGGGGATTACAACTGAAAGTAGCCCCAGGGTGGCGAGGAGACCCTCCTTAAGCAAACAGGTTCTTAGAAACGCCTGCCCAAACGCTGTGTCTGATCTGGAGACGGCGTCAAAACAGTAGTGCTTACAGAAAGCCGAAGAGGTGGCCGAGGTAGTCACCCTAATGATGACCTGCCACAGCACATGCAGTTAAAACGCGATGGCCGTGGCTTTGGCTCTGACCGCATGGGCATGCAAATCGGCCGGCACTGGTTTGTGCTGTTTCTCATAGGCCTCCTTGATGGCTGCGACCACCCGCCTTGCTATGGAGGCCTTGAAGGCCCGATAGCCGGGCATTGAATCACCAAAGGTGATAAAGAGGGCATCCGACTGGCGGAAGTCCTTGGTGCTGGCAAGGTCGTTTTATTGCGCGCGTCTGACATCCAGACGGTGCGAGACCCTCCGAGGCTCATCCTTGGGGTTGGCGAAGAAGGTGGGTAAGAATATTTCCTCGTTCAAATGAAAGCAGGGTGCGTCCAGAGGACCACCTTATCCTTGTGAAAGGTAGTGTAGGGCTCCAATGCCACGAGCGGAGGTGAGGCCTACGAGCAGCGCTGCCGTTAGGGTGACCAGCCTGAAGTCCGCGGACGCCATTGGCTCGAACGGTTTGTGTGCCAAGGTACCCAGGACAACATTAAGGTCCCACACAGGGTGTGGCTTCTTTATAGGCGGGTAGAGCCTGTGTAGGCCCGCCAGATGCCGTTTGACCACCGGGTTAGCAGAGGAAAAGAGGCCCTCCTCTGAATTTCTGCAGGCTCCTATGGCTGCCAGATAGGTGTGGCATGTGTCCACCTGCACTCCGGAGTGGGCGAGGTGTGCCGAGAAGGAGAGTACGTCGTCCAACGTGCACTTAAGGGGGAGTCGATCTCTTTAGAGTCGGCCCAATGACAGAATCTGGACCATTTGCTCTTATATTGGCTCCTGGTAGCTTTGCTTCCATGCCCTGGATGATCTCCAGGTTAGCCTGAGATGGGCTCAAGTGTTTCAGTGTGACCTTCTCAGGAACCATGCTGCGAGGGCTAGCTTGTGAGGAGCGATGTGGAGTACCCTGCCCCACTGCGGGGTCAGGAGAGGAGCTGAACCCAGCGGTAGGTGAATGGGGGGGGGTCTGTCCGATAGGCTGAGCAGTTCCGAGAACTACGGCCTTGCGGCCACCTGGGAGCCATCAGGTGACAATATTATTTATTCGCATTTGTTGAGCGCACAGCAGCCCGTGGGCATCGTGGCGCTTGTTACAGTTTGTGCTTATAACTTAGTTACATACAATAATACAGCCAGCATTAGGCGCATGTTACATTGGGAGATCATAGTTTAGTTACATACATATACAGATGGTAGGTGTATGGGTGTGAGCAGTTAATTGAAGAGGGCAGTTTTGAGGTTTTTGCGGAAGGCAGAGAGAGACGTTTCGGCTCTGGGAGCAGTAGGGAGAGCCTTCCATAACTTAGGGGCGAGATAGGGGAAGCCTATTCCTCCTGCCTTGGCCCTATTAATGCGTGGTACCGTGAGTTGGTTAGTGTAGCGTAGTCTAGTCGGCCTGGTTGATTGTGATCTGGATAGTGTGTCAGATAGGTATGAGGGTGCTGAAAGGTTGATGCGTTTGTGTGTGGTTGTGAGAATTTTGAAAGTGATGCGGTCTTTGACTGGGAGCCAATGAGCGGTCTTTCTTGCTTGTGTAATGTGGACTCTTTTAGGTATACTAAGGGCTGCTCAGAGTGAATTATTTTGGGTGGTTTGGAGTATGGCTAGATTTCCTTTGGAGGTGCCAGCTAGGAGCGTGTTACAGTAATCCAGCTTGGCTCCTATAGTAGCTCTGGCGATGGAAGGGCAGTTATCCTTGGTTAGAAACGGCTTTATAGCATTGATACGTTTCGTACTCAGAGCAGAGGCAGAGACAATGGCGCTGACTTGTTAATCCATGGATAGTGTAGCATCAATGTGGACTGCAAGATTTTTAACTGAGGATAATACTGGGATGACACAGTTGTCTATACTGACGTTGAGGTAAAGCGAGTCAAGATTGGCTAATGTGGACTTTTGACCAAGAATGAGGATTTCAGTCTTGTCCCCATTCAGACAGAGGCCGTTAGTGGCCATCCAAGCTTGGATAGTGGAGTAAATTTGCTGTAGGGATGGAGCTTCTTTGTGATAGTTCCCAGTAAGGGGAAGGAGCACCTGGGTGTCATCAGCATAGTTTGTGTATGTGATCCCAAGTGCATCCAGTTTATCGAAGAGAGGCTTAGTAAAAAGATTATAGAAAGTAGGGGCAGTACAAGATCCTTGAGGGACACCACAGTGGATGATAGTGGGCTCTGCATTAGCTATGTTGGAGAACACTTTCATAGCTCTGCCTTCTGGGAAGGAGGTAACCCAAGTCGCTGCATCCTTGGAGAAGAACTGGAGAAGTTACTTTCTTACCTGGTAACGTTCTTTCGATGGGATGGTCCGACGACGTATTCCATATCTATGACAGGTAATGTCCACAGCTGTGCTGCTTTGGAAAATTTTCGGCGTCTGGGTCCTGCGTCGATGCGCCGTCCCCGAGGACCTCCTCCAACGGCCGACGTCACCCGCGATGTGATAAGTAGGACGCACGACGCCCGTAGCCTCAGTTGTAGTTTTTTCCCCAGGAACGTGTGACACCAGTTTTCTGCCAGTCAGACACACAAGGCCTTGCGCAACGCAAGCTGCAATCGCATAAGAAATTCTGCAGCGGGGAAGGTAGGGAGGGAGCGATATGGAATACGTCGTCGGACCATCCCATCGAAAGAACGTTACCAGGTAAGAGAGTAACTTGTTCTTCGACGGGATTGGGTCCTCCGACGTATTCCATATCTATGACAGACTCCCAAAGCAGTACCAAGCAAGGAGGTGGGAAAAGAATTTAGAACACAAATTTAGCATGCCCAATCAAATTGCGGAATAAAGGACTGCCTTGCCAAAGGCCACATCCTGCCCTCGGATGGAATCGAGGGAGTAGTGACGTACAAAAGTATGTACCGAAGCCCAGGTGGCTGCATCACAGATGTGACGAATAGGAACACCCCTCTGCAGGGCAGTAGACGCAGCCACTCCCCTGGTAGAATGGGCCCGCAAGCCAGCCAGAGGGTCCTTACCAAGCAGTAACACTTGGAGATAGCTAAAATAATCCGACGAGACAAAGTCTGTTTCGTCACAGCTTGTCCCAAATGCTTTCCAGCGTAATCAATGAAAAGTTGTTCGTCCACTCTGACCCGGGACATGCGCGAAATATAAAAGCTCAATGCTCTCCTAGGATCAAGCCTATGAGCCTCTCCCCTCCCTTACAAGGATTAAAGGAGGATAGAACGCCGGAAGAACAACCTTCTGGCTCAAATGAAATTCCGAAACCACCTTCAGAAGAAAGGAAGGACGAACTCTAAGGACAACCCTGTCTTCATGAAACACAGTGAAGGGTGGCTTAACTGAAAGTGCCTGTAACTCACTCGCTCTGTGAGCGGAAGTAAACGCAAACAAAAACACAGTTTTCAGAGTTAAAAGTCTCAAAGGGCAAGAATGCATAGGCTCAAACGGAGCACCCATAACAAACTTAAGAACAAGGTTCAAATCCCAACCAGGCACCAGAAAAGGTAACGGAGGGAACACATTAGTGAGCCCTTTCAAAAACTGAGAAATTAAAGGAATCTTAAAATAGGAACATTCTTCAGACGAGCGCTTAAATATGGACAGCGCCGCCAGGTTACCTTTAATGGTCCCCACTTGCAAGCCCCTGTGGGCCAAGGAAAGCAAAAAAGACAGAACCATGGGAATGTCACACTCAAAAGGATCCACATTCTTAACTCTGCACCAGTCGCAGAACTTTCTCCAACGGCACATAGATTTTGTTGCCGGCGGCCTGGCCGAGAGCAACACCTCCATCAAGTCTTCAGGGAGGTCCCAATCCTTATACCTCAACCTCTCAGAAGCCAAGCGTGAAGGTTGAGGGATCTTACCTCGTGAGAGCAGATCGTCTCGGTAGGGAAGACGATGTGGAGGGCAGATGGACAAGTCGAGAAGGTCCGGGTACCACGTCCTCCGGGCCCACGCCGGAACAATGAGGATCATCCGGGAACCGAACCTCTGTAACCTCTGCAGTACTTGCGGGATGACGGGGACTGGAGGAAACGCGTACAGCAGTGGGAATGACCACTCCACCACAAACTCGTCTCCTAAGGCTCCTTTTGGAGGAAATTCCCACAAGCAGAACCTCTCGCACTTCCACTGACACTGGAGGCGAAGAAATCCACTTGAGGGGTCCCCCAAAGGGCGAAGATCTCCAGGAGAATCTCCTGAGCCAGCTCCCACTCGTGAGAGATCGCGCTCTGCCTGCTCAGAGCGTCCGCCGTCTCGTTGTCGTCTCCGGCCAGATGAACATCCGAGATCGAAACTTCCTGCTGGATGGCCCAGAACTCGAGCTGCATCGCCTCCCTGCACAGAGGAAGTGACCCTGCCCCCCCTTTTTGTGGAGGTAGTGCATGGCCACTGTGTTGTCCGTTAGAATCAGGACACTCTTTCCTCGCACAGTCGGCAGAAAAGCCTTCAGAGCAAGCCTGACGGCCCTCAGCTCCAACAGATTGATATGGAGTCTGGACTCCGACGGAGACCAACGATCGCTGACTGTCAATTCGTTGGCATGAGCTCCCCATCCCGTGAGGGATGCGTCCGTCACGATCGTCCCCTCCGGCCAGGGCAGCCAAAACGGGGCCCCGTTCATCAGATTGCCTTTGACAGCCCACCACAGAAGGTCCTGGGCGACCGAGGGCGGCACCTGAACAGGGTCCGACATCCTGCTGGAGGACTGAGACCACTGGAGCTTGAGTGCCCACTGCAAAGATCTCATCCGCAGACAAGCCTCTGGTACCAGAAGAATGCAGGATGCCATGAGGCCGAGCAGTCTCAAGAACTCGGACGCTGGGAGAGTCTGGGTAAGTTGAAACTTGTGCACCATCTGCTGAATGAGAAGAGCTCTCACCTGGGGAGGAAAACACTGCTCCAGCGATGTGTCGAGCACTGCTCTGATGTACTGGAGCCGCTGTGTTGGCGTCAAATGGGACTACTTTAAATTGAGGGAGAAGCCCAGCTTGTGAAGAGAGTGGCAGGTGACCGACAGATGATCCAGGACTTACTCGGGAGAGCTCCCCCTGATCAACCAATCGTCCAGGGAGGGGTAGTCGTGAATCCCCCCTTTCCTGAGATGTGCTGCCACCACCACCATGAGCTTGGTGAAAACCCTCGGGCGGAGGTCAATCCGAACGGCAGGACCCGAAACTGAAAGTGCGAGTCGCCAACCGCGAACCTCAGGTACTTCTTGTGCTTGGAATGGATTGGCACATGGAATTAAGCGTTCTTGAGGTCGAGAGACACCAACCAGTCCTGAAGTTGAAGGGCCTGGAGGACTTGAGAGAGAGTCACCATCTTGAACTTGTCCTTCCTGAGGAGTTTGTTCAAACCGCGCAAGTCCATGATGGGTCTCAATCCCCAGTCTTTCTTCGATATCAAAAAATAAGGGGAATACCATCCCTTGTTCCTCTCCGCTACAGGCACCAGTTCTATGGCACCTTTCTTCCAGCAGCGCTTGAATTTCCTGCGCAAGGAGCGGACCCGGACTCTTCAAAGAGAGGTTCCCAGGTGGATTGTCGTGAGGCCTCTGCCGAAAGGGAAGACAGTAGCCGTGGGTTTTGATCTCCAGAACCCACACATCTGAAGTAATGGTACGCCACTCTACAAGATGCTGCGCCAGCCTTCCCCCAACCGGCGAAACATGGGACCTGGCCTCATGACTGAGTGGTAGCGGCTGCGGCGTTGCCTGAGGGCAACGAGGCAACTGCCCGAGTGGCCTTGGCACCTCGAGTACCCGGTTTTCCACCTCTGGCACTCTTACGGTGGCCTCTTAGACTGACAGCTCCTCTCGCTTTACTGAAGGACGAGTAATAGCGAAAGGAACCTCCCCTCCATTGTTGTCCCCTAGGACGAAAAGGCAGAGGTTGTCAGCCTTGCTGCCAAAAAGATGTTCACCGTCAAAGGGCATGTTGAGGAGCTGGGACTGCACATCAGTAGCAAACCCAGACTTCTGCAACCACGCAAACCTGCGTATTACGGTGCTCGCCGCCATGGACCGGCTGACACAATCTGCCATGTCCAAACCTGACTGAACGGCCTCACACATGGCATCCTTGCCATCCTGAACCATAGCAAGGAAACCATCCCGTTCGTCCCCTTCGGGAATATGTTCAGCCGCTAATGCAACACAGTTCCACAGAGTGTGTGTGAAACGTGACAAGGCACATACGGAGTTGGCCGCCTGAAGCGCCATACCCCCTGAAGAAAACACTTTCTTCGCCCAGCCGTCAAAACGTTTGTCGTCCCTATCCGGAGGGATGGTAGGATACAACGCCTGCTTTTCCGGGGCCGTAGCCGCCTGCACCACCAAACTCTCCGGAGTGGGGTGCCTGGACAAGTAGCAGGGGTCGCTGCTGCCTGGACGGTATTTTCGCGACAAAGACTTGCCCACTGCCAGGAGACTCTCTGGAGCAGTCCAAGCCGCCACCACCCTTCTCTGCAGAGCCATATGAAACGGCAGTACCGGGTCAGTGGGGGGACCAAGATCAAGGATGTCCGTGAGATCATCCTGAACAAACTCCCCTGGGGGAGCCGACCATCCCAAGTACTCGGTGACCCGAGACATGAGGCGCTGGTATGAAGAATCGGCATGAGTGCCAGGCTCCGGCCTACAAAACTCCACCTCCAGAGAGGTGTCCAGTCCACTGGCATCATGCAGTGACTGCCTCAGGTCATCAAACTGGCTATGGCCCGAGAGAAGCTCATCTGGCACCGTAACCGAAACCAAGCCTTCATCAGAACCTTCATCACCCTCTGAAATGTACTCCAGGCGGTGAGAGGAAGACACCTGGGGACCAAAGCTATGCCTGACCTTAGCCAGAGCCTTTCTAGGGGCTAACCCCGTACAACGGGGCCCCTCCGACACCACCGCCTCAAAAGGCGTCGAGGGCACCGAACGCGTCGGCGCCGAGAGAATCGGTGTCGACGTCAGCTGCAGCGCCGCCAGCATTGACGGCGTCGACACAGGCCTCGAAGCCAGAGCTCCGAGCGTGTCTCTCGACGACCTAGGCGCCGACGACCCCCTCGGAGGCGGAGCCTCGAGAGAGATCGATGACCTCGACGCCACAGGCGTCGACGTCTTCCTCGAAGATGGCACAGGATCACGCAGTCTCGAGCGCGTCGACGACCGGGACCTGGAATGGGCATGGCGAGAACGGCTACCCTTGTCCGAGCGGGACCTCTCCCGCGAGCCATGCCGACCACCCGAGCCCGAAGGCATACGGGCGGTGTCTCTCAAACCGGTGCCAACCGACCCCACTCGGTGGCGCGGACGGACCGGTGCCCTGCGATTCGAGAATCGCCAAAATTTTCTTCCCGAAGGAAGCCCATTCCTCTGGTGTTGCTTGCATGGTGGGATAAGTGACCCGCCGACGGGCGGAGTCCTCTGAAGAGGACGGGGAAGGCGACCGATGCTGGCGCTTCCGGGAATGCCTCGAAGAGGCAGAGGAGTGGTGAGACCGACTCCTGGAAGGAGACCCACTGGACTTCCGACGATGACGCGGAAAGTCGCCTCTCAAGTCATCTGTCGAAAGCCCCGTAGACCTCGACTTCCGGGGCTTAGACACCCGACCTACCGACAACTTCTTCTTGCGCTCCCGCAAGGCCTTGGCCGTGAGCGACTGGCAGTCGACAGAGTCGTCCGTATCGTGGGCCTCCCCGAGCCACCAGAGGCAGGTTTCGTGCGAGTCCATGACCTACATCTTGGACCCACAGTCCCCGCATTTCTTGAAGCCCGGATGCGGGGTGGAAGACGACGTAGACATCGCCGCAAACAGGCTTTTTACACAAAAACGGAACAGGTTCAAAGAACTGAGAAGAACACAACAAACTCCAAAGAGTCGAGGCGTACCAAGATTCACGAAGCGAACACGTTTGCGGAAAAAAAACGGAACTGAGGCTACGGGTGTTGTACGTCCTACTTATCACATTGGGTGACGTCGGCCGTCGGAGGAGTCCTCGGGGATGGTGCATCGACGCAGAACATTTTCCGAAGCAGCACAGCTGTGGACATTACCTGTCATAGATGTGGAATACGTCGGAGGACTCAATCCCCTCGAAGTGCGCCACATGCGTGAGATGATTGGTGAGGGAGTTGTGATCAACGAGATCAAACGCTGCTGAGAGGTCTAAGGAGGAGAAGTGCGGGCTTGCCCTTGTCGAGGATATTAGTGATTTCGTTTTTTAAGTCTAATAAGGCAGTTTCAGTTCCGTGCCCTTTGCGGAAACCCGATCGTCTCTTTCCTAAGATTGAGTTAGTTTCAAGATACAGTTGGAACTGTCTGTTGGCGGCCTTATCTTCTATTTTAAGAAGAAACGGGACGGTTGTTATGGGTTGGTAGTTAGGTTGTTAGGGGTCTAGCGTAAGTTTTTTTAAGAGTGGGCGCACCCAAGCCTCTTTAAGGCTGTCCGGGCCTATGCCTGTTTTGAATGAGGCATTAATGAAGGTGATAAGGAGAGAAGCAAGTGGCTCAGCACAATCCTTGATGATTTTAGGTGGGCACACATCGTCCTTGCATTGTGATGATTTGAGATGTTTAAGGATCTCTATGACATCTGCTTCTGTGATTTCCGTAAATGAGAATTTGGGAAGGTTGACATTTTTGGAGTTTGGCTGTGTCTGTGAGCGGAGGTTCTGCTTAGGTAGGGCTTTGTAGTGGTGTGATATTTTGGTTTTGGAGGTGATTTTTTTTTTTAGCATAGCAGTTTGTATGCTGGTGCACCAGGCTTTGTCTTTGACGATCTCATCAGCGCAGATGGGCGGTACAGTTAGTTCTTTAAAGATAGTAAAGAGTTCTTTAGTTTGGGATTTCGCAGCAGTGATTCAGTGATTATAGGCTTCAGATTTAGCATTGAAGATGGAGTCTTTGTATTTTTTAGCAGTAGATTGCAAGTTATCTTTGGTGATGTCACAGGGATTGATCTGTCAATTTATTTGCGCCTGCCATTTGCTTTTGCGTAGATTTTGGAGCTCCTCTGTGAACCAGGAATTGGAGTGGAATGATTTTTTCTCTTTTTTATTTTCTAGTGGGTCAACGGTGTTGATTGCACTGGTGAGGGTGTCTTTGAATATCTCTGCTAGGATGTTAGGGTCTGATGAGAATGGAGGTGCTAGGCATGGAAGGTTAAGACAGGCGCTGATATTATCTGCAGTGAGTTTTTTTGCGCTTCTAGCTAAGGTAGCAGGTGCTGGAGTAGTGGGATGGCGAAATGTAGGCAGTTGTGGTCTGTCCATGGGAGGCTAGTATTAGAAACAATGGCTGTGTCAAAATTATGGTCTATTACCCAGTCTAAGACAAGATTCCTTTATCCTGCAGATCACCCTGTGCACCAGGGGTGTGGAAGGGAAGGCGTATGCCGTCATGTAATTCCACCCAGGGAGCATGAGCCCTGTCCCTGCCAAGAGGCGAACTGTTGGCATTTCCTGTTGTCCAGGGAGGCAAACAAATCCACTTGGGGTTGCCCCACCTGAGGAAGATCTTCAGAACCAGGTTGTTCAATTGCCACTCGTATTTGTCTGCCCCCAGTCTGCTGAGCCTGTCCGCCTCCAGGTTGGACTCCCCGGGGAGGTGGACAGCAGTGAGGTAGATGTTGTCCAGAGTCCATTCTCACATGCTGACTGCTAGGTTGCACAGCGGAGGAGATATGGTACCCCCCTACTTGTTGATATAGTACATGCTGGTGGAGTTGTCCGTCTGGATATGTACTGTCTTGCCCTCTATCAGAGGGAGGAAGGCCTGGAGGGCCAGCCATATGGCCTTCAATTCTAGCCAGTTGATGTGGGACTCCTGTTCCTGCTGAGTCCAGGCTCCATGGACGCTGTGACTGCCGAGCGTGGCTCCCCAGTCTTCTAGGGAGGAGTCCGTAGTGACGATTACCTGCGGGAGATGGTGCAGGAAGGACTAGCCCCGCCACAGGTTGAAATCCGCAGACCACCACGTGAGGTCCGGGTGGAGAGATGTAGGAATGTCGACAGGCTAAGCTTGGGAGCCCCTCTTCTGATTCCATGAGGCTGCGAAGTGCAGCTGTAATCTCCTCATCTTGAGTCTTGTGTGGGGTACAGCCAACAGGCCCACTTCCATAATACCCAGCAGGTGTTGGAACCACCAGGCCGAGGTCACTGTCCTGGAGAGGAAGTGAGAAGTGTCTCTCTTGAAAGCCGTGATCTTGTCCTCTGAGGGAAAGACTCTCTAGGAGCCGGTGTCCCAGGTGAGACCCAGGAAGGTCGGGCCATTCGTGGGTTGTAGCTGAGACTTCTTAAGATTGATCGTAAACCCCCAGGTCTTGGAATGTGCTCATAGGTGCGGAGGAGGTGTGGAGAACACCCTCCTGAGTTGAAGCCCGAACGAGCCAGTCGTCCAGGTATGGGTACACGTGGTGGCCCTGGGCCCTGGAGGAGGACTGCCACTGCATTCATTAACCTGGTAAATACCCTGGGGGCCGAGTTGAGGACGAATTGTAACACCCTGTATTGGAAATGGCAGCCCATGATCCTGAACCGTTGAAAGGACCGTGTGACTGTCAAATAAGGATGTGTAGATACGTGTCCTTCAGATCCAGGGAGCACATCCAGTCTGCCCTGTTCAGTGTCTCCACAATGAGTGCTGGTCGTAACCATCTTGAATTTGTGTAGAAGAAGGGAGGGGTTGAGGGTGGAAAGGTCCAACACAACTCTCAGGCCAGCCTGGTTCTTATTCTGTATGGCGAAAATCCTGGAATAGAAGCCCAAACCTCGCTGGGAGGCTGGGACCTCCTCCACTGCCTGGCTATCGATGAGCAAGCGGATCTCCGCCAACAGAGATGCTGTCCCATTCAGTGGGAGAGGAAGGGAGGAGAGGAAGGGACCGGCAGGTGGTACCCTGTGGATACTACCGAGAGGATCCAGGGGTCAGAAAACTTTTGGTGCCAAAATTGCACGTGGAAGACAAGCTAGCCTCCCCCCACCCCCCACTGGAGACACAGGGACTGGAAGGGGCGTGTCATGAGGCTGTTGAGGAGGAGGGGGAATTGGAAAAATCCCTTGCCCCCCTTTTTTTTTGTTTCCTCCAGTGCTGCCTCGGGGAACAGTCAGGTTGTCTGGACCTCCGTTCTTGGAAGCCCCGGAACCCTCCAGACATCCGCCTTTGGAGCCTTGATGTGACTGGGTGTGTGCCTTGGGCGTGGACTTCGTAAGAATAAAGACTTCGCGGTTTGCGAGCTGTTCTTTTTATCTAATTCTTCATCCGTGGTGGAGTGGAAGAGGTCACTACCCTTGAATGGAAGGTCCAATATGCGTTCCTGGACGTCGGGGTTAAACTTAATGGCCCAGAGCCAGGCCGTCCTTCTCATGTCCGTAGCGATGCAGATGGCCCAGCCAGAGGTATCGATATGGGCCACCGTGGACTCCATGATGTCCTCCACTACCAGCCTGGCTTCTCCTTGTCCTGCCTTGAAGCGAGCTTGGCTGTGTGCCAGATGTTCCGGGATGAAGTCCGCAATTTCCCGCCAGAGCCTTTGGGTAACGGCTGCCAGCATGGCATCAGCATTGGCTTGACGCAGGTGCAAGGAGGCGCTGGACTAAATTATTTTCGCGTACGCCTTTGAGATCTTCTCCTCTTTGCCTAGCAGTGTCGAGGATGAGGAAGCCGAGGACGACTGAGGTTTAGAGTAGAGTGACGCAGCAGCGATCACTGAAGAGTGCGGTTGAGGGTGCGCCGAAAGCAAGAGTGTATTCCCCTCAATCTGCCTGTACTTGGCGTTGAGGCGCCGATTGACAGGCTGGGCCGAGTGCAACTTGAGCCACCCCTTCTTGGCCAGGTCAACAACGTCCTTCTGCATCGGGATCCCCGTCTTGGTAGGGGGTTATAGGGTGAGGATTTCTGCCGAGACCCCCTCCTCGGGCTGTTCGACCTTGGGCTGAGGAAGGCCCAAATACTCTGCCAGCGCTGCCAGGTGTTCGTGGAAGGCCGTGGCTGAAGATGGCATGTCAGGGTCCTACTCCTCGTCTGTGTCCACCCGAGTGCTCGGAGGATCTGAATCAGGTGGAGGGGTACTGGGTGCAGTGGGCTGCGGTGTGGAGACCAGAGCCGGTGGCTGCTGCGGCAGATGTTGTGGTACTGCCTGCGGGGGTGCCGGAATCAGAGGAGCCGGCAGGGACTGCGCGGGCTGTGCTGGGGCCTGAAGCACCAGAGCCAATGTAGGAATGACTATGGGTGCCGGTGGGAGGGCCGGCGGGAACATGTCCCCGATTGTATCCTGAAGGATGGCCCCCATCTGGGGGGTTCACATCAGCGCTAGGGACCTTTAGAAGAACCTGTCTATGGAGGCTGAAGAGGTGGCAAGTGATATTAATGGAGTAGCTGTGGGCTGCTGCAGCCGGGGCACGCTCTGCCTGGGGTGCAGTGGAAACCTGCCTTGCGCTGCTGATGGATAAACTGTAGGCGACGTACCTGTTTGACACCAGTCCCACCTTGTGACTCGTTCTTTCACCCGCTCTTCTAGAGGTGGTATTGGACGAGCAGCCATCTTGTCTGGCGGGGCGCCCATTTTGTCGAGCTGCATGCCAAAGTCATGGTGCCTGGGTCATTGGGTCATTGGACCAGCCCTGTCCAAGACGCTTGGTGTTGGAACATAAGCCCTATCCCGCACCTCAGGCCTAGACCTGGAAGGCATATTACCATAGGCTGAACTGCTGGTAGTGCTGCGTCACGGCGCCCCCTCGGATATGATGCCGGTAGTAGGGTGTTGCCCCTCGGGAGTAACCCCGGTAAAAGAACCTTGCGGTCCCTCCGCACTGACACCAGAAGGATCCGGAGACCCCTAGGCCGTAAGGCCAGTAGCTGGACTAGCCTTGGTACGTATGCTGGTATGAGAACCCGAGAGGTTCCTCCCGGCCGGGGGCTTCCTTGAAAATGAGTCGCCCTTACGGGGTGCGATGGTAAATAGAGGCCTTGCCTTTGGCCTCTAGCGATGTTTGACGAAGTTCTTTAGGTCCTTCGGAGGTGATCTCTGGAAGAGCTCCCTCCACCTAGCAAGCCTGTTCTTCAGTGCACGTGGAGTCAGCGTGTCACACGTGGAAACAACCTTCCCAGCCGTGGTCGGGGCCAAGTCAGCAGAGGCAAAGGGGTCAGACGTGGGGAACAGACCCTTGCAGGCTGGACACCTGCTGAAGCCCGCTGAAGTCGACATGCGCTGGGGAGGAGCGTGGTGTCGGAGGACCAAGTACCTATTGAAAAGAAAAAGGCAAAGATAGAAGAATATCTGGGGAAGAGCGCGTGGTATTACCTGGCCGAAGCCAAACCCAGGAGCGCTGGTGAATTCGGCCCATTCCCGTCGACGCGGAAAAGGGGATTGGGAAGTGGCACCTGTGGGCGGAGTCAGGCGTGCGCATGCTCCCAGGGCCGCGCACCTGTGCACCTATAATTTAAAGGGGAAGAAGATTTTTCTAGTTAAAAAGGTTCTGTCTCCCGTCCCTCGCAAGGGACGCCCATAGGGTATGGAGGAAAGGGGACGGGATGTAAGAGTATGGAGGGGAAGAACTCTTATGCTAAACCGACCAATATAAGCTGTACTATAGATGCTACAGGACGGAGGCCGGTTTTTATATCTCTGCCCTCCGATAGCCAAAACGGGGATTGGTCCTGGCACCGGGAATTGTCTCAGATATCACTCAGGGCATCCATCAACCAGGTTTCTAATGCTCATGGCTTTGAAGTGTCTGCTCATGGACTCACATGGTTTTAATTGCTTTCTAAATAGCTCCATGTTTGAGTATTTTAATAAAAGTGATGTTATTTGTTTTGCAGGAAACATGGCTCTTGGACTGCCCAAAGATTGATGGGTTTACTATCTTAACTTGTAAAGCCAGTATATGTCTGCGAGGTCAGCCATTGGGAGGGCTGTTAATTGCCGTTAAAAATATTCCTGGGAGGGACATAACACTGGTCAAAATCTCTAATGAGGCCATGCTCATGGCTAAATTAAACATTGTAGTGAGACCGGATAGGTCAATGGAGTGACTAGGAGTAACCCTTTATTGTAATCCCCTAGCTGTCAAGGAAATTCTATTAAGGGCAGAGTTGTAAAATATTTTTGCATATTGGTTAGATTGTGAGTCCACTTTAAAAATGTTACGTGTAGGAGACCAACTGTGATTGCCCATTGTTACAGATCGATGATAAGATAATCTCCTGCACTTCCTCTGGAGCCTTGGAAAAAATTGCTATTAATATCAGAAGGGAATCCGGGAGTGTTGCCTGGTCCAAATTTATGGCTGATTGGGAGCTCATGAGAGTGAATGGCAATGTTGTAGGAGATATTCCTCTATCTCTGACTGGGTATAATTTAACAGTTTGGTCAACCATGGATTTCATATTTGTATCAGGTGCCTTGTGGGATAAGGTGGACTACTGAGAGTAATTAATAAACGATAGGAGTGACGATGCATTTCTCTTCCTAACAATGAATCTTGAAGGGGTTGGGATGCGGATTGTATGCTGCAGATGAGAAATATGGAAGTAAATGCGTCCAGGAATAGATTAAGACAGAACTGGGTTAATCCAAGCAAATTTAACAAGCTCATTTTAGGTTGGTGGAACACCGCCTCGGGAGAAGAAGGAGCCTTGTGCAGCTCCCCAAAAAACTTCTCTGTCAGCTTAAATGTCCTTAAAAGCAAATTAAAGACTGAGACTTGGAGACAACAGTCTTACATATGTATGAAAGGGCATAAACAACCTTTCAATCATGTAATTAGAACTAGGAAGAAGGTCTTGTGGCAGGAGGTGAGAAAGTTGCATAAAGGTGCTCTATCTTCGGAGAGAATGAAGGTGTACAAGGCAGGAGGATAAAGCAGTCTTATAAAAATTGGTTACAATTCTATAAAATAAAAAAAAACATATTGAGAGAAATCAAGAAGTTATGAAGAATTTGATTCAACACTATGGTACAAATATTTGGATAATAACGATCTATCTGGGTCAAGTTTCTTCACCAACTATTTATATTGCTGAATCCTCCTGGCTAAAACATTTTGTTAAACTCTTAACAGATGCGGACGCCTCTAGCTCCTCGCAGCTACTTGCTAATCCACCATCTTGGTCTATGAACTTTGATCAGGAGGAGCTATAGGAGGTGATTGCAAAACTTAGGGTGTGTGGACCTGATGGCCTCTCTAATGGTGTGTTTAGTGAGAATGCATGTCTGTGGGCTGACATGGGGAGATGAATAAATTACTTACTCATGGTAACATTCTTTCAATTGGATGTTCCTCCCACGTATTCCTCATTTTATGATAATATATTTCCAGCTTCACCTGCTTCGGAATTTGTTTTTCGACAGGGGGCGCTGTGTGCCGTCTCGTCGAGTTGATGTCCCTCGAGGGCCACCCTTCAACTGTCGACGTCATCATCAGTATAAGTAGCCCACGCAGTCCGTTGGCTTCAGTTCTGTTTTTCCCCCTTCTGAAGAGGAAATACCAGGCGTACCATAGACCGTAGGCTCAAAGAAAGCGTAAAGTGTAAGAACACGTAAATTGTACAGCGGGGTAGGCTGGGAGGGGCGATGAGGAATACGTGGGAGGAACATCCAATCAAAAGAACGCTATCAGGGGTAAGTAACTTGTTCTTCGAATGGATTGTGTCCTCCCACATATTACTCATCTTATGATAGACTCCCAAAGCAGTAATAATTTGGAGGTGCGAGTACAAATTAAATTTTGTTCCAATCATGTAATGAATAAAGGACTGCTTTTGCAAATTGTCCGCCTTGACTGGAAGATGAATCCAGACAGTAATGTCTCACAAAAGTGTGGACACGTGACCAGGTGGCCCCTGAACAAATGTCTTTGATTGGGACACCTCTTTGAAGAGCAGCAGAAGTTGCCACACCCCTTGCGGAATGTGCTCTTAGGCCTTCCAGCAGGTCCTTGCCCGCTAATCTAACACTCACCAACAGCCAAGAGGATCCATCTGGATATGGTTTGTTTTTTAACAGCTAGACTCAATTTGGGGCCAGTATAGCCAATGAATAACTGGTCATTTTGGTGAAATTTAGCCATTCTAGATATGTAAAAACAGAGTCCTTTTTGGGTCCAGTCTATGCAATTTTTCTTCCTCCTTTCCTGGATGGGATGGGGAGGGGAGGGGAACTGAAAGTTGGTAAAGTAATTTTTTGCGGCAAGTGGAAGTTGGAGACTACCTTAAGTAAGAAAGGTTTCACCTTGAGAATAACCTTGTCTTTATGGAAAACTGTATGAGGAGGTTTACAGGAAAGGGCCTGCAACTCGAATCCCCTGCGGGCTGACGTTATCGCAATAAGCAAAACTGTTTTAATGTGAAATGTTTTAATGGGCATGAGTGTAAAGGCTCAAAAGGAATGCATGCTAAAACACACCAGATTAAGATTCCATACAGACACATTGAATGGAACTGGTGGAAATACATCGAGACCTTTTAGTGATCTTAACATATGAAACCTCCTCTGAAGAGCATTTGAAAATAGATGGCACCGCCAGGTAACCTTTAATTGTTCCAATCTGGAGACCCATATTAGCCAGATGTAACAAAAAGGAAAGCACTGTAGGTGTGTCACATAGAAAGGGATCCACATTCTTATTCCTGCCTCAGCTGCTGAACCTGTTCCAACGGCAGCAGTACAAAGATTTTGTTGTTGGCCTTTTGGCGGAAAGCAAAATCTCCATTAAGTCATCCGGGAGGTCCCAATCCTTGTATCTCAGTCTTTCAGAAACCATGCGTGAAGGCTGAGAGTCTTGACCTCTGGATGGAGAACCCGACCTTCCTCTTGCGAAAGAAGAACCTCTTTTTTGTGGAAGACACATTGGAGGGCAGATGGACATGTCCAGAAGGTCCGGGTACCACGTCCTCCTGGCCCAATCCGGCCAAATTAAGATCATGGATTTCCAAAACTTTCTCAACCTCCTGATCATGTGAGGAATGATGGGGAATGGAGGAAACGCATACAGGAGTGGAAATTTCCAGTCCACTACGAACGCATCTCCTCGAGCACCTCTTGGGGGAAATTCCCTGGAGCAGAACAGTTTGCACTTCCGGTTGACACTAGTTGTGAACAGATCTGCTTGAAGGGTTCTCCAAAGGGGGAAGATCTCTTAAAGGACTTGCTGAGCTAGATCCCACTCGTGGGAGACTGTGCTCTGCCTGCTCAGTGCATCCACCGCCGTGTTCTCCTCTCTGGCAAGGTGAGCTGCTGATAGGCAGATTCCCTCTTGAATTGCCCAGAACCAGAGCTGCATTGCCTCTCTGCACAGTGGTAGTGACCCTACACCACCTCTCTTGTTGAGGTAGTACATGGCCACCGTGTTGTCTGTAATTATCAAGACATTCTTTCCCCGCACAGAGGGCAGAAAGGCCTTCAGCACTAGTCTGATTGCCCTCGGCTCCAAAAGGTTGATGTTTAGTTTGGACTCTGATGGAGACAAATGACCGCTGATTGTCAGATCATTGGTGTGGGCTCCCCACACAGTCAGTGAGGCATCAGTCACTATTGTTATCTCCGGTCCGGCCATGGCTGCCAAAAAGATTCTCCCTTGAGAATGTTGTCCTTCCAAGCCCACCACAGAAGGTCCTGAGAGACTCTGCTCTGAACTTTCAGGTGGTCCGACATTCTGCCAGAAAACTGGGACCATTGAGTCCGGAGAGCCCATTGGAGGGATCTCATTCTTTTCTTCACTTTTCAGCCATTTATAGTGCGGACCTTGGACCTAGGGGCATTAGGGCGCAGATAAGTTCACAAAACAAGAAAGGTGGTTCAGCTATCCGCTGGGAATAGCTATGGGGCTGAGTTATTGAAGTCACAAGCACTGGTAATTAAGTAAATAATAGGCTTTTTAGATCTTTCTTGAATGCTGTCAGGGAGGAATGGCTTCTTAAGGTTAGTGGGAGCCGAGTCCAAAGCTTGGTTGCCACCAGAAAGAAGAACAAGTTACTTCTTACCTGGTAACGTTCTTTCGACGGGATGTTCCTCCGACGTATTCCTTATCTTTGATAATACGTTTCCAGCTTGCTGGCCTCGGAAATTTTTTCTGTAGAGGGCGCTGCGCGTCGACGTCCACCGAGTCGATGTACCTTGACGACCACTGTATCGGCGCCGACGTCACCATGCCCATAAATAGCCACGCGCTGCATCCGTTGCTCAGTTCCGTTTTGTAGCATAAGAAAAGACATGCCTGAATCGGTTAGTAACCTTGAAGGAGCGAAAGCTGCAACCACAAGGGAAGTTATCGCTGCGGGGATGGATGGGAGGGGCGATAAGGAATACGACGGAGGAACATCCCGTCGAAAGAACGTTACCAGGTAAGAAGTAACTTGTTCTTCGAAGGGATTGTGTCCTCCGACGTATTCCTTATCTTTGATAGACTTCCATAGCAGTGGTATGTAATTGGAGGAGGGAGTGATAGTGTTATGTATCCCTTTAGGGATGGACCGAATGTAATACGGCCTTGTCAAATCTGGTCTCTTGAGCAGTGGAGGAATCCAGATTGTAAAATTTTGTGAATGTATGTGCGGACGACCATGTGGCAGCCGCACATATGTCCCGGACCGGTACCCCTCTCTGGAGAGCCGAAGAGGCTGCGATACCCCTGGTTGAATGAGCCCTGAGATTTTGGGGTGGCTCTTTCCCTGCTAGCCTATAACATTCCAGGATGGCCAAAATAATCCACCTGGAGATGGTTTGCTTTGTTATGGGTAGTCCCAACTTGTGACCTGAGTATCCTACAAACAGTTGGTCTGCTTGCCTGATCCTAGCCATTCTGCTGATGTAAACGCTGAGAGCTCACCTTTCCTCCTCTTTCCCCGGATGGGGAGGAGGGTAGAATGAAGGCAAGGTAATTTTCTGAGTAATATGGAATTCAGAAACCACCTTTGGGAGGAAATTAGGCTTCACCTGTAGGACAACCTTGTCCTTGTGGAAGATTGTATGTGGGGGTTTACAGGAGAGAGCTTGTAGCTCACTCACTCTCCTAGCAGATGTCAGTGCTACCAGTAGGACAGTTTTAAGCGTGAGAAATCTCAATGCGCAAGAGTGAAGAGGTTCGAATGGAGTGCCCATTAAGAAGTTTAAGACTAAATTTAAGTCCCATAATGGAACCTGGAATGGTTTTGGAGGGTAAACATTAGTTAGACCCTTGAGAAATTGTACCACTAGAGGAATTTTGAAATAAGATGGTTCCTCCGCAGTGCGCTTAAAGATAGAAAGCGCTGCTAGATAGCCTTTTACAGTGCCAACTTGAAGGCCTGAGTTTGCCAAGTAGAGTAGAAACGATAACACTGTTGGTGTACCACATGAAAAAGGGTTGACATTCTCTTCCCTACACCAGCTGCAAAACTTGTTCCAACGGCAGCGGTATAAAGACTTTGTTGCTGGTCTTCTGGCAGAAAGCAACACCTCCATGACGCCATCAGGGAGATCCCAATCCTTGTACCTCAACCTTTCAGAAGCCAAGCGTGAAGGTTGAGGGTTCTGGTGTCTGGATGGAGAACCTGACCTCCCTTCTGCGAGAGAAGATTCTCTTTGAGTGGAAGACGGATTGGAGGGCAGATGGACATATCTAGAAGGTCCGGGTACCACGTTCTCCTGGCCCAATCCGGGGCTATTAGGATCATGGTTTTCCGGAATCTTCTCAACCTCCCGATCATTTGAGGAATAACAGGGACTGGTGGGAACGCGTAAAGGAGTGGAAACTCCCAGTCCACTACGAACGCATCTCCTAGAGCTCCTCTCAGGGGAAATTCCCTTGAACAGAACAGATCGCACTTCCTGTTGGTGCTTGTGGCGAACAGATCCACCTGAGGGGATCCCCAAAGGGCGAAGATCTCTTGAAGGACTTCCTGAGCTAGCTCCCACTCGTGGGAGACTGTGCTCTGCCTGCTCAGAGCGTCCGCTGTCAAATTCTTCTCTTCGGCTAGGTGGACTGCTGATAGAGAGATTCCTTCCCGAATTGCCCAAAACCAGAGCTGCATTACCTCTCTGCACAGTGGCAGTGATCCTATGCCTCCTCTTTTTCTTGTTGAGGTAGTGCATGGCCACCGTGTTGTCCGTCATTATCAGGACATTTCTCCCCTGTACTGATGGCAGGAAAGCTTTCAGCGCTAGTCTGATCGCTCTCAGCTCTAATAGGTTGATATGTAGTCTGGACTCCGATGGAGACCAACGACCGCTGATGGTCAAGTCGTTGGCATGGGCTCCCCACCCTGTGAGCGAGGCGTCTGTGACTACTGTTATCTCCGGCCATAGTTGCCAAAACAGTTCTCCTTTCAAGATGTTCTCTGGATAGGCCCACCATTGAAGGTTGTGGGCTACCTTGTCCGGAATCCGGAGGAGGTCTGTCATTCTCCCTGAGAATTGTGACCACTGACTTCTCAGTGCCCACTGAAGAGATATCATTCTCAGGCGAGCCTCTGGCACAAGGAAGATGCAGGATGCCATGAGGCCTAGCAACCTCAAAAAGTCGAAGGCTGGGAAGACGCTGGGCATTTTGAAACTTGGTGACCATCTGTAGAATATCTTGAGCCCTCACCTCTGGTGGCGAGGCTTTTCCCAGGGAAGTGTCCAGGACCGCTCCAATGAACTGGAGTCTCTGAGATGGTATCATCTGTGACTTCTTTAAATTGAGGGAGAAGCCCAGTCTGTGAAGGAAGAGGCAGACATAATCTAGCTAGGTCTGGGCCTGCTCCGAAGATACGGCCCTGATCAGCCAATCGCCTAGGTAGGGGTAGACGTGGATCCCTTCCCTCCTTAGACTCGCCGCCACTACCGACATCAGCTTGGTGAAGACCCTCGGGCAGTGGTCAGCCCAAATGGCAGAACTCGAAATTGAAAATGAGAGTTGCCAATTGCGAACCTCAGGTATTTCCTGTGCTTGAGATGGATTGGCACATGGAAATAAGCATCCTGAAGGTCCAGAGATACCAGCCAGACCTGAAGCTGGAGGGCCTGAAGGATCTGAGAGAGAGTTACCATCTTGAACTTGTCCTTCCTGAGGAACTTGTTCAATTCTCGTAAGTCCAGGATGGGTCTCAGTCCTCCGTCCTTCTTTGGTATGAGAAAGTAGGGGGAGTACCAGCCCTTGTTCCTGTCCGCTACAGGTACCGGTTCCATGGCACCTTTCTCTAGCAGGTCCATAATTTCCTGCAAGAGGAGCGGATCTAGAACTTTTAGGGAGCTGTTCCCCGGTGGATGACTCTGAGGGATGTGTAGAAAGGGTAGGCAGTAACCTTGGCAACTGTCTCCAACGCCCAAGCATCTGACGTTATAGCCTGCCATTCCGTCAGATGGTGAGTTAACCTGCCCCCTACAGGTGTCTTGTGTATGAAGGCCTCAGAGTGGTTTGGGGGCGGCTGATGCAGATGCCGAGGGTAAAGAGGCACCTGCTGCTGCTGCGGTCTTAGTACTTTTGATCCGTCCACCTCGGGTGGATCTCCTTTGGCCTCTTTGAGCCGGCTGTCCTCTGCCTTTCCCGAATGCAGAATAATAGCGAAAGGACTTTCCTCTTCCAGAGGTTCCTGAGGGGCGAAAAGGAGTTTGGCGGATAGCAGCTCCTAAGGATTTTGCTGCTGCTTTAGAAGTCTAACTTTTCCAGACTGTCACCAGCCTCTTTCCCGAATAATGAAGAGCCGTCAAAGGGCATATTCAAAAGTCTGGCCTGTACACATCAGGGGCAAAGCCCGACTTTCGCAACCATGCATGCCTGCGGATTGTTGTACTTGGCGCCATGGCCCTGCTGATACTGTCAGCGGAATCGATGTCCATTTGAAGTGATTCGCACATGGCATCTTTGCCATCTTTAATGATGTTAAGGAAGGCTTCCTTTTCCTCTCCTTCGGGTATGCAGTCAGCCGCCGATGAAGCACACTCCCATAGTGTGTGACTGAACCTGGCGAGCGTACAGGTGCCGTTGATGGACTTCAACGCCATACTACAGGCAGAGAAGACCTTCTTTGCCATAGAGTCGTACCTCTTGTCATCCCTATCTTGTGGGACAGTAGGGTAAGCAGTCCTACTGCTGGATGAAGTTGCCGCTTGAACCACCAGGCTCTCTGGGGTCGGGTGTTTTGACAGGTATTCAGGGTCAGCAGCCGCTACCCTATACTTTGTCGACAATCTTTTATTGACTGCTGGGATAACTTCAGGAGTTTTCCAATTGGATGCAATTTTACGTTGTAGGGCTGCATGGAAGGGGACCACCGGGTCCTCCTGTGGGCCTTTGTCCAATATATCTGTCAGATCATCCTGTTGGAAAACAGGTGAAGGCGCAGACCAACCCATAAACTCAATTATTCTTGCCATCAGGGTTCTATATGGTGTTTCGGCATGTTCCCCTGGGTCTGGCTTTACAAATTCCACTTCTGGGGAAGTGTCAAGTCCACTTGCCTCATGAAGTGACTCCTGTAGTTCCTTCAGCCTTCTTTCTTCAGAGGTGAAATCCTCTGCAGTAGGCAGTGTGGTTCTTTGTAAACCAAATGTTTCCTGGTCAGAGTCTTCCCCTTCTTCATAAATTGAAGAAAGACCAGGGTATTCTGATCTCTGAAATGGAGTAAAGCCCATCTCTAGGGCCGAAGGAGCTAAACTCGTCGTTATTGGACGAGAAAATGTCGATGTCGACACCGATGTAACCGGCTTCGAAGGCGCCGAAAACGGCGTCGAAAAAACTGGAAGAGGTCTCAAGAACTCGAGAGGATCGGGATCCTACTCGAGGGCATCGACGACGGTCTCTGCGTCGTGCCGGAGGCCCTTGAAATCACTGTTGGCTGTGGAGCCTTGGTCCTCTCTTTCATCGACGATGGCGTTGAGTCGATCGACCGATGCGTCGAGGAACCCTTCGACGACGGTGTCGAAGACGGTGCCTTCTTACCCGATGGCTCAAGGCGCTCTCGGGTGGAATGTTTCGCCGGGTGCTGCGACTCACGGCGTTTTGATTTTTTGGGTTTTTCACCCGGGGTATCACCCTCAGCTGTCTTCGAGGGGGTCGAGGCCGCGTTCTCGAAGACGCTTAACATTTTCTTTCTGAATTCCTCCCACTCAGCTTGAGAACTGTGTTTGGTGGGACAGGAAACTCTTTCTGGGGACACAGAAGACGACGAGGAATGGGACCTTCGACGTCTCTTTTTTGAGTGTCTAGATCTCCACGAATGGTGGGAGCTGCTTCGAGATCTAGAGTGGGAGTGTTTTCGACGGCGAGGAGACGAATGCCTCGACTCAGCCAACGAAACCTTTGAGGAGGATTTGGCTGACTTACCTCTCTCGAGTTTCCCCTTTCGCTCCTTCAGGGCTTTCGCCGTCATGGACATGCAGTCCTCACACTCCGAACAATGGTGCTCGGACCCCAAGTACCATAAACAGACCCTGTGTGGATCCGTTATTGACAATTTTTTTACCGCAGTCTCGACATTTCTTAAAGCCGGATCGCAGCGTTGTCGGTTCTGATGAAGAAGCCATCGAGAACGATAAGGAATATTCGAGTCGAAATAGATATTAAACCTGACTGAACTGAGCAAAGATGTTCCGAGGCCCCACGAAGCGCAGAAAAACGGAACTGAGCAATGGACGCAGCGCGTGGCTATTTATGGGCATGGTGGCGTCGGCACCGATACGGTGGCCGTCGAGGGACATCGAGTCGGCGGACGTCGACGCGCAGCTCCCTCTACAGAAAAGATTTCCGAGGCCAGCAAGCTGGAAACATATCATCAAAGATAAGGAATACGTCGGAGGACACAATCCCTTCGAATGCCCCGTTCTCAGCTTTCTTTGTTCTACTACGTGGAAGGAACAGATAGTTTTGACCGCAGGACCCAAGCGCCCTGCCATTGACTTTCTCCATAATGTGGGCCTGCGAATATGACGACATAAGGCCAAGTCTACATTTAAATGTAATAACCAATAATGTTAACTTGGCGTGAGCCACAACAGGAAGCCAATGCAGGGAGCGCATGGCCACTGAAACATGATCGCAGCGGGATAGGCCAACTACAACTCTGACTGCCCCGTTTTGCACAATCTGAAGTCTGTTTGAGTCCATCTTGCAAAGACCAACCAAAAGACTACTGCAGTAATCGATCTTTGCCCCAATAAAGGCTCTAGCAATAGTTTCGGCGTTAGCTTGTGAAATAAGGGGTCTCAAGTGGGACAGTATTGGCTCAGTAAAACGGAAGACAGCCATGCTGCCAAGTTATAACAATCTCTGTCAGACATAGGGTTCGAACAACAAGTTTTTGTTCCTACCCACCACCTCGGCCACACGTACAGGAGTGGAAATTTCCAGTCCACTACGAACGCATCTCCTCGAGCACCTCTTGGGGGAAATTCCCTGGAGCAGAACAGTTTGCACTTCCGGTTGACACTGGTTGCGAACAGATCTGCTTGAAAGGTTCTCCAAAGGGGGAAGATCTCTTGAAGGACTTCCTGAGCTAGTTCCCACTCGTTGGAGACTGTGCTCTGTCTGCTCAGAGCATCCACCGCCGTGCTCTCCTCTCTGGCTACGTGAACTGCCGATAGGCAGATTCCCTCTTGAATTGCCCAGAAGCAGAGCTGCATTGCCTCTCTGAAATATTTTTTGTGACAAATGGAAGTCCGAAACTACCTTTGGTAAGAATGAAGGTTTAACTTTAAGGACTACCTTATCCTTATAAAAAATAGTATATGGTGGTCTGCATGAGAGAGCCTGAAGTTCACTAACCCTGCGGGCTGATGATAGGGCCACAAGAAGGACAGTTTTTAGTGTTAAAAGCCTCAATGGACATGAGTGCAGAGGATCAAAAGGTATGCAAGTCAAGAATTATAATACTAAATTTAAGTCCCAAGTTGGGACATGAAAAGGTATTGGAGGGTATACGTTAGTAAGTCCTTTTAAGAATTGAATTGTTAGTGGTATTTTGAAATATGAAACCTCTTCTGAGGTGCGCTTGAAAATGGACAGCGCAGCAAGGTATCCTTTGATTGTTCCTATCTGGAGTCCCAGATTGGCTAGAAGTAATAGAAAAGACAGCACTACTGGAGTGCCACATTGAAAAGGGTCCACATCCTTATCTTTGCACCAGTTACTAAACCTGTTCCAGCGACATCGATACAAAGATTTTGTTGCTGGCCTTCTGGCCGAAAGCAAGACTTCCATTACGTCATCCGGAAGATCCCAATCCTTGTATCTCAACCTCTCAGAAACCATGCGTGAAGGTTGAGTGTCTTGACCTCTGGATGGAGAACCTGACCTTCCTCTTGTGAGAGAAGATCCTCTCTTTGCGGAAGATGTATTGGAGGGCAGATGGACATTTCTAGAAGGTCCGGGTACCACGCCCTCCTGGCCCAATCTGGAGCAATTAGGATCATGGTTTCCTGAACTTTCTCAACGTCCTGATTACTTGAGGAATCACGTGGACTGGGGGAAACGCATACAGCAGCGGATAATTCCACTCCACTACGAATGCGTCTCCCAGAGCTCCTATTTGAGGAAATTCCCTTGAGCAGTACTGATCGCACTTCCGGTTGATCGCGGTGGCGAACAGATCCACTTGAGGGTTTCCCCAAAGGGCGAAGATCTCCAGAAGGACTTCCTGAGCCAACTCCCACTCGTGGGAGACTGAACTCTGCCTGCTCAGAGCGTCTGCCGCCATGTTCTTCTCTCCGGCTAGGTGAATTGCCGATAGAGCGATTCCTTCTTTCATTGCCCAGAACCAGAGCCGCATTGCCTCTCTGCAAAGTGGTAGTGACCCTACACCTCTTCTCTTGTTGAGGTAGGACATTGCCAATGTATTATCCGTCATTATCAGGACATTCTTTCCCTGTACAGAGGGCAGAAAGGCCTTCAGCGCTAGTTTGATTGCCCTCAGCTCCAAAAGGTTGATGTGTAGTTTGGACTCCGATGGAGACCAACGACCGCTGATTGTCAGATCGTTGGTGTGTGCTCCCCACCCTGTGATTGAGGCGTCCGTCACTACTGTTATCTCCGGCCATGGTTGCCAAAAAGACTCTCCCTTGAGAATGTTGTTGTTGCAAGCCCACCATAGAAGATCCTGAGCAACTGCGCTCAGGACTTGCAGAAGATCCAATATATTCCCTGAGAACTGGGACCACTGAGTTCTGAGTGTCCATTGAAGGGATCTCATTCTCAACTTGGCCTGTGGTACTAGGAAAATGCAGGATGCCACGAGGCCGAGCAACCTGAAAAAATCGAAAGCCGGTAGATGTTGGGCATTCTGGAATTTTGTTACCATCTGCTGGATGTGGAGAGCTCTCACTTCGGGAGGCGAGGCTTTTCCCGAGGAAGTGTCCAAGACTGCTCCGATAAACTGGAGTTTCTGGGATGGTATCATGTGGGACTTATTGAAATTGAGGAGAAGCCCAATTTGTAGAGGAAGTGGCAGGTGATCGAAAGATGTTCCTGAGCTTGTTTTGGAGAACTTGCTCTGATCAACCAGTTGTCCAGGTAGGGATATATGTGATTACCTCCTCTCCTGAGACTTGCTGCCACAACCGCCAACAGTTTGGTGAAAACCCTCGGGGCAGAGGTCAACCCGAATGGCAGAACTCGAAACTGATAATGAGCATTGCCAATTGCGAACCTCAGGTACTTTCTGTGTTTTGGATGGATTGGCACATGAAAGTAAGCATCCTGAAGGTCCAATGATACCAACCAATCTTGGAGTTGGAGAGCCTGAAGGATCTGAAAAAGAGTCACCATCTTGAACTTGTCCTTCCTGAGGAACTTGTTCAAGTTTCTCAAGTCCAAGATGGGTCTCAGTCCTCCGTCCTTTTTTGGAATGAGAAAATACGGGGAGTACCAACCCCTGTTCCTCTCCGCTACAGGTACCAGTTCTATGGCACCTTTCTCTGGCCGGGTTAAAATTTCCTGCAACAGGAGCGGATCTGGAGTTTTGACGGAGTTGGCTCCCGGTGGATGATTCTGAGGCCTTTTTAGGAAGGGGAGACAGTAACCTTGGGCTACTGTTTCCAGTGCCCAAGCATCTGAGGTAATGCCCCGCCATTCCTTCAGATGCTGGAAGATCCTGCCTCCCCACTGGTGTTTTGTGTAACAAGGTCTCGGAGGGATTTGGAGGCAGCTGCAGGAGTGGCTGAGGGTACAGGTGCTGCTCCTGAGGCTGATTTAGCATCTCTTCCTCGTGCTCCACGAGGGAAGTTTCTTTTGCCCCTTTGAGAAGCCTGTCCTCTTCCTCTACCAAAAGAGGAGTAGAATCGAAAAGAACGACCACTCCAGGAAGATGAGCCGGAATAGGGTTTTAGAGGCTGGCGCATAGAGGCGCTAAGCGATTTAGCTGCCGATTTCGAGGTCAGAAGTTTTTCATCAGCCTTGCTGCCAAACAGCCTTGAGCCATCAAAGGGCATGTTAAGGAGTCTGGCTTGCACATCTGGTGCAAACCCGACTTCCTCAACCACGCAAATCTGCGTAGCACAACGCTTGCAGCCATGGACCTGCTGATACTATCAGTAGTATCCAGTCCAGACTGGAGACATTCCCCCATTGCCTCCTTCCCGTCTTTGACTATATTCAGGAAGCCTTGCCTTTCCTCGCCTTCCAAAATATGATCAGCCGCCGCCGAAATACAGTCCCACAGGGTATGGGTAAACCTGGCCAGGGTACAGGTGACATTTGTCGATTTAAGGGCCATACTGCCCGACGTGAAAACTTTACGTGCCCATGCGTCAACTTTTTTATCCTCTCTATCTGGAGGAATAGTGGGATATTCAGTCTGTTTTGATGTAGATGCTGCCTGAATGCCTAGACTTTCTGGAGTTGGATGCTTATTTAAGTATTCAGGATCCATTCCAGCTGGTCTATATTTTTTTGGAAAAGTGCTATCTGCAGCAGCAATACTCTCAGGTCTATCCCAGTTTTTCTCCATCGTCCTCTGAAGAGCCCTGTGAAAGGGGAAAACTGGATCTTTTTGAGGCCCTCTGACAATTATATCCGTCATGTCATCCTGTTCAAAAACGGGTGAAGTGTTACCCCAACCCATATATTCTATTACTCTGGTCATAAGAACCCTGTACCCAGCATCTGCATGCTCTGCAGGATCAGGTCTGGCAAACTAATTCTGGGGAGGTGTCAATTTCCACTGGCAGAATGTAGAGTATCACTCGGGTCTCTTATTCTAGATTCCTGGTCAATAAGTTCCTCAGGAACTTGCTGTGTACCATAAGAGACTCCAAAAGGAGTAACTTCGTCTTCTTCTTAGCCAGATTCCTCATAAATTGAGGACATGGACTTAAAAAAGTCTGACCTGGGCAAAGGAGTGAATCTCCTTTCTTCTTCTGCCATACGCGTCGAAGGGATTGATAAATCCTTCGAAGTTGTCGAAGGAGTCTTCGAAGATGACTTCGACACGGGCTTCGAGGTTGTTTTTGGTTTTGGTGCCGCCACGGTCGACGCCGCCTGCGTCGATGAAGTCGTCGAAGCCTTCGACGACTTGTTTTTCTTGCATGGCACCGGAGAAGTGCTCGACTCTCGAAGAGTCTTCGACGGCTTGGCGTCGACTCGAGTTTTTTTAATATCCTCGACACTACTGGTTTTTACCATTGTAGTCTTGGACTTCCCTTTGTTGTCCAATGGAGGGATCTTAGGGGTATGGCTTTTTCGAGGTTCTTTCGAGGGGGTCAGAGCCCCGTTCTCGAAAACCTCAATCATCTTTTTACGGAATTCTTCCCATTTACTGGGAGAATCCGATTTTGTCGAACATCGAATTTCTTCGGTCGACTCTGAAGATCATGATGATGAGGGAGATCTATGTCTCCTCTTCATTTTTTAGACGATGACTAAGAGTGTCTCGATCCACTCCTAGATCGAGATCTCTTGGAGTGCCTATGGCGATCCGATTCCTTCGAATCAGTCGCTTTCTTATGTTTTTTAGATGTAGCCTTCTTAGAGGCTTCTGTCCCCACTGACAGTTTACCTCTCCTCTCACGAAGAGCTTTCTCGGTTATGGATTGGAAGGAACCGCAGTCGTCGGTTCTGTGACTGGAACCGAGACACCAGAGACAAACCCGATGGGGATCCGTGATCGACATTTTTGATCCACAATCTACACACTTCTTGAACCCAGTCTTGGGTGTCGAAGGAGTCGAAGATGACGACATTTTCTTCACAGAAAATCTGAAGTGCGCCGTTCTCGATAGCAAAGCGATCGGAAAAAAGGAACTGTAGCAACGGGCGCGGCTCGAGCTATTCATACCATCGGTGACGTCGACAGAGTACGGAGTCCGTCGAGGGACAATCGACGCCACGACCTCGAGCACAGCGCCCTCTGCCGAAAGAATTTATTTTCTGAAGCAGCGAAGCTGGAGACAACGAGTTATCATAAGATGAGGAATACGTGTGAGGACACAATCCATTCGAAATGGAGTTACAGGTAAGAAACTACTCCCTTCTCCAGCATTGGATCCTTCATGGATTCACATGCTGTGAATAGATTACAAAGCAGTACAACTAACGTGTGGCGGTATGTCACAGGCAAACCAACAAATAGCATTTTATCACATACATGAGACAACAAACCCAGCAAATTTTAGTTCATGAAATGCTGATAGCACTTTCGGGATTAAGTGCGGGTTAGTAGCCAGGAGAGCCTTGTCCTTCATAAACCTGAGATAAGGCAGATCAATTACCAGTGCTTGCAATTCTGACACCCGCCTGGCCGAGGTAATTTCCACTAGAAAAGCAACCTTCCACGATAGGAACTTCAAGGAAGCCATCGACATGGGTTCAAAAGGAGGTTTCATCAAAGCCGAAAGGACTACATTGAGGCGCCACACCGGTGCAAACCTCTTCACCGGCGGAAATGTACGAACAACCCTTTCAGAAAATGTTTCACCAAGTGATCTGTCACGATTTGACTCCCCTTCCCCAAACTCCTCCTCACCTCCTTCTTCAAATGTCTTCTCCAACATGGATGCTTCCTTTTTCTTCTTAGTCTTAGTGGTTTCTGTTGGCTTCTTTTCCTTTTTCTGACGTAGACAGGAACGTGCTCCTTCGGTGGCCACCTTGATCTGGATTGAGTACAGATGTTGGGGATACCTGAGGAGCACGCCCTTAATGCAGGGAAAAAGCCCAAAGGCAGAAAAAACCCTGATAGGTGTTATGGTCCTTCTTCAAATATGGTGAGCGGTATGGTTGAATCGCCGAATGAGACACTTCCTCTTTAAGAAGAGATGGCTGAAGATTCCCTCTGCCGGCAGCAACCCAAAGAATCCAATTGACAGGGTTACAAGCAAATGTCCATCGTAACCCTGGGTAAGGTGACCGTAGTTCCCGATCCTCGAAGACCCACGGATACCAGGTGGTCTCCTAATGCAGCAAGTGGCGGATTCCAGGTAGGGAGAGAAGGAGGTAAGTATATTTACGGAACGTAGATGAGGCGTTCCGGAACCAGTACCAGGAACGGTGATTGGAATAAAGCAGATGAAAAAACAGGATAGAATGAAAACAAACAGAATAAGCGAGCGAAAAAGGAAACAAACTGAGAAAGAAAAATCACGAAACCGAAGAGACGGTAAAGAAACAGAGCGAGGGAGAGTAACTGAGATCAGTCGAAGCCCACAAACACGGAAGTAGCATTAACCGGTAAATTGGTTAATACTATGTGCGAAAAAAGGAAAGCAGAAAGTAATACCCGTTACTTTACCTGAACTTGAAAACACCGAAAGTGATAGAATAAGATAGAACTTAGGTAGGAAGGGGGTAACGAGACACGGAGCACAGCTCCGTAGGGCAAGTCAACTTTAGAGAAAGAGACTGGCAGCGCACGTAACAAACGATGATACAACGCGCAGAGCGCCAGGTTGGTCTGTTTATAGTTCCGGCGGCCATCTTGGAAATAGACTAGGCCATCAAAATGGAACAGCGGGAGTCATGTTAGTAGTACTTCCAATGATGCCGAACTTCCAGGGTTGGTGCATGACAGTATGCCCCCTTCGATACCTGCTTCCTCCCGGCTTCCCTGGATATAGTCTGTGGAAACGTTGAACAAGTATGGGAGCATGCACATGGGATTTAGGTTCCCATGTTCTTTCTGCAATGGGGTAACCCTTCCAATGGACTAAGTATTGAAGAGTGCCCGTTCTGTAACGAGAATCTACCAATCTAGCCACCTCATATTCTTCTGGTTCATCACGAGGCACAAAGATTGGTCTTCTTTGGGTTCTTTCATATGGGTCCTCTTTATGAGTCTTGAGTAGAGAAGAATGAAAGACTGGGTGTACTCTGCTCAGAGCACGGGGTAGTTGTAGCTTGAAAACTACCGGATTGATCTTGGATAGAAATCGATAGGGACCAATGTATCTTGTGGCAAATTTACCCATATGAGTCCATCGGGGTAAATACCGTGTAGAGAGCCAGACTTGATCTCCTGGTTTCCATAAGGGAGTAAGGCTTCGTTTGGATCTGCAGACACCTTGTATCTCTTCTTGCTGTCTTCTAAAGCTTGCAAAGCTTCTTTATGTGAGACTCTGAGATTTGTTAGCATCTCTTCTATGGCTGGAGTGGTGGTCTTGGTACTTGGAGAGAAGGCTTTTGGTAAGTGGTGTGGGTTATACCCATAGGTACATTGAAAAGGACTTCTTCTGATAGCTGTATGATACGTATTATTGTAGGCAAACTCTGCCATTGGTATCAAAGAAGCCCAGTCATCTTGTTTTCTGTTGCAGAAACACCGAAGATACTGCTCTAAGTTGGCATTCAGTCTCTCGGTCTGTCCGTTAGATTGAGGGTGATAACCCGAGGACAGAGCCTTCTGTATTCCTAGTTGATGACAGAGAGAATCCCAAAACTTGGAGGTGAATTGTGTACCTCTGTCAGAGATTATTGTCCTAGGTAAACCATGTAGTCTTACTATTTCTCAAAGAAATATGGTAGCAGTCTCAGAGGCTGAAGGAACTCCTGGTAATGCTATACAGTGGGCTAACTTTGTGAAGGAGTCTATCGTCACCAGGATTACTGTTCTACCGTTTGAAAGGGGTAGATCCACTATGAAGTCCATAGAAAGAACTTCCCACGGACGTGAGGGTGATTCAGAATGATGGAGACCCAGTGGTCTTTGACGAGGTGTCTTGTTGATAGCACATATAGGACAAGTAGAGACATAGGAGGTGATGTCCTTTCGCATAGACGGCCACCAGAAGCTCCTGGACATCAGCTCACAAGTTGCCTTTTCACCTTTATGTCCGGCTAATGGTAGATCATGACACAAGCTGATGTCTTGTCTACGAAGAGCGGATGTTGGTAGATACATTGCAGACTGGTGAAACCATAATCTGTCTATCTCCTGTAGGTAATAGGCTTGTCTTTCTTCCTGCGTGAGTCCTTCCAATCCACTATGGACTTCTTGAAGAAAGAGATTTGTGATCAATTGAAAATGATGCTTCGGGAGGACACACTTCTTCTTGATTTCTGATCTGTCTTCCTCAGACCAGCTTTGGGATAAAGCGTCAGCCACGCTGTTCTGAAATCCAGGGATATAGGTGATCTGGAAGTCAAAATTAGAAAAATAGTAAGCCCAGCGAGCGTGCCTAGAGTTTCTGCACTCCATCTGTTGGAGGACCTTCAGGTTCCTATGGTCCGTACGGATAGCGAATTGTTGCTTGGCTCCTTGCAATAGGTGTCTCCATTCTTGGCAGGCAGCTCGCATAGCCAGTAGTTATCTCTCAAGTACTGAATAGTTCCTTTCACTTCCAGTCAAGGTGTGAGAGTAGTAAGCTATGGGATGTTCCACTCCATTATCATCCTCTTGTAATAAGACTGCCCCCAAGGCACCCCCCTGAGGCGTCCGTTTAGAGGACAAAGGGTTTGGTCTGATCCGGCTGTAATAGAACGGACTGTTACGCTCACCTGGCTCCCACGGGGGCGTCGATCTGAACTGGCCAGCTGTTGTTTCCACCAGTGAGATGCGTAGTGCCGAGATGATGGAATGGACTGGCTCACCCAGCTTCGTTTGTTTGACTCGTAGGAATATCCTTCTGTAATGGAGAAAGGGAATTAACCACCTGTGGAGTTCGAGCGCTAACCCCACCTTCCCCTCTCCTGTAGTTCTTCCCACAGGTCACTTTTGGATTCCCTCTATGCTCTCACCTGATGGTTTGGAAAGATGAGCTCTCCATCCTGCTTCGAGCGCAGGGGCGCGTAGATGACCAGTTTCTTCACTGGCGTGGAGGAGTTGGGGAGTTCCAGAACGGTATTGACTCAAAGAATGCCGGCGAGACGCCGCAAGTCTGTAGTTCGTAAGAGTTCAAAACACGTCTGACCTTCACTCTGTCCAATTCCTTTTAGGTTGCTGTATTGCCCTTATGAAGAGTTCCACGTGGCAACCGGTAAGATGCAGGTAAGGGTTTATATTATCCGGCTCAGTTCGATAAAATGGTGTCAATGTATAACATGTGGCTTTTCCCCCATTCAGGCGCTGATGTGGTATGAGGTCTTGGGGATTGATGCCTCCAGCGGTAAAACCAGGTAAGTCTATTGGGAAAAAAATCAGTTTCCCCTTATTGCGCCTTGCTGTTCTGTTGTTTCCCCATAGGGGCCGGGGCACGGCGGAGATGCAGCGGAGGCTGCGCCGACCCGAAACGAGGTAAGTACCCCCTCTGTGGTAAATCAGGTAAGTCTTGGGGGGTAGCTTGTACAGTCTTAGAGTATCCCCTTGGCTCACCTTGCTGTTTCTGTCTCCTTAGGTGTCGGAGAGCGGCCGCGAGATGGAGAAGAGCGTGATGGAATGCTGAAGTGCTGCAACGCAGGTGAGTACAGCGCGGCGCTGCAGGATGCGAAGGAAGGCGTTTTTAAAAGACTTCTTCTCCAGCTCCGTGGCGTGATGGATCAGGATTCAGGTAAGGATTAAAGGTAAAACTCCTGCTCTGACCTTTCCTCCTCCTTTCTTCTTGTTTCCAGGAGCTCTGGACTCGAGGCGGGCGTGGCTGAAGACTGGAAGCTGCTGCAGGCACGGTGAGCGTTACGCTGCTGGATGCAGAATAACTCGAAGCGTGTGCTGCTGTCCGGGCATGGTTTAAATAGCCTTGGAAGTAGTCCCAGGTAAGTATTCTTCCACAGCCCCACCCGAGTAAAAAGTAGTCCCTTAGGTAAAATAGTCCCTCCTAAGCCTCATTTGGCTTGTGGCTTCTTGCAGCATGGTCTGCATCAGATAAGTTTGCAGCATGGTCTGCATCAGGTAGGTTTTCTACTATGAGCCTGGCGCCCATGGCGCCAGGACTGACTCTATTCTTATGAGCCTGGCGCCATAGGCGCCAGGACTGCACCCAAACAGCCCCTAGCTGGGGTTTTTGGGCTTGCTCCAAATGGCATGATGCCTGCTTCTGGGTTTGCTGGGCCTGGTCTGGTTTCCCGGGGGCAGGCATCATGACACGGACACAGAGGTGAAATATCTCTTTAGGTCCTTGAAAGCCTCCTGCGCTTCCGTTCCCCACTGAAAAACCACCCCCTTCTAGAGGAGTGAAGTGATGGGCAGAACGAGATCTGAAAATCTTGGGATGAATCGGCGGTAGAAATTCGCCAGACCTAAGAAGCGTTGCACTTCCTTAACAGAAGAAGGATCTGGCCACCGGTTTATTGCCTGTATCTTATTTGGATCCATCCGTATCCCATTGGCTGACAATATGAACCCGAGTTATGGAACCTCGGAAGCTTCAAAGATGCACTTCTCCGGTTTGGCATAGAGATGATTTTCTAGTAATCTTTGTAGAACTTCCCTAACATGAACTCGATGGTCTTCCAAAGAGGGGGAAAAGATCAATATATCATCTAGATATACTACGACGGATATATACAGCATATCGGCAAATATCTTGTCCACAAATCTCTGAAACACCGCTCGGGCGTTCACTAATCCAAAGGGCATCACACAGTACTCGAAAAACCCTAGCGGCATTCTGAAAGCCGTCTTCCACTCGTCCCCGCTCTTAATTTTTAACAAATAGTAGGCTCCTCGGAGGTCTAGTTTAGTGAAAACCCTTGAGTCCCTGACAGCCTCGAGAATGTCTCTAATAAGTGGCATTGGGTATATGTCCCGGATGGTAATGCCATAAAAACACCTGTAGTCAATACATGGGTATAATTCCTTTGAGTCTTTCTTGGATATAAAGAACAATGAAGCTCCCCCTGAAGACTTTGACGGTCTGATCAGTCCATTCTCCAGGTTAGCTGCTAGATACTCCTTAAGCGCTTCATTTTCTGATAAGGACAATGGATACATCCTACCAAATGGAAGAGAGATCTCCTCCTTGAGATCTATGCTACAGTCTTCATTGCAGTGAGGTGGGAGGAGTCTAGGGTTCAAATCTTCAAATACCTTTGCAAAAGACTGGTACTGAACAGGTATGGAGGAGACTGATATGCTTGAGGGTCCTTGGGTAATGCTGGAGTGGACCTCCACCTGGAGCGCCGTCATACAATTTTCCCCGCAGAAGTCTGAGTCAAAGTTTAGTCTATTAGAAACCCAATCAATCCTGGGGTTATGGCGTCTTAACCAGGGAATCCATAGAATCAAAGGGAAGTGTGCTGCCCTGATGACATCAAAACTGAGGGTTTCCATATGGTGACTCATCCTCAACGTAATCAGAATTGTCTCCATAATAATAGGTCCTGAAGATAAAGGGCGTCCATCCTCCCCTTCCACCGGTATCGGTCTTGTCTTCTCCCTCAGCGGAATCTGGCTCTCCTGGGCCCAGGTCACGTCTATGAAAATTCCTGCAGCTACACAATCCAGCATGGCTAACACAGAGATGTTCTGCTTTGGTCTGTAGGAAAAAGAGACCTGAAACAAAATTAACCGATTGTCCTCTATTCCTTCACGACTGGATCTGGTAAGATTGCAAGGGTTTGGGCGGTCGTCCCCATGGTCTCCCTTGCATAAACCTGGGTTCTGGCCTTTCCCTGTCGTTTAGCGGGAATTTCAGTACAATCCTTGATCACGTGTTTAGAGGATCTGCAGCACATACAGAGGTTCAATTCTGGTCTTCTCCTCCTTTCGGTCTCGGTTAAGGATCCAGTAGTGGATCCTATCTCCATAGGTTCCTCTTGAGAAGGACGTTCCCTTCGTCCTTGAGGGGGGTTGTACCGTTGTACATATCCTCTTGCTCTTCTTCGTTCAGTGAGTCTTTCTTGAAGACGAAATTCAATCTGGAGGACGAGAGTAACCAGTTCCTGAAAGCTGTTTGGTCCAGCCACTCGGGCTAGCTCGTCCTTAATGTTCTCGTTTAGCCCTCTTCTGAAAATGGTCTGTTGCGCCATGTCTGGCCAACCTGTCGAAACTGCTAGACTCTGGAACTGCGCAATGTAAACCTGCAGGTCTTGATTACCCTGTTTGACGTCGAGGAGGGCTTCATATTTGGTGTACTGGACCTCTGAACGTTCAAAACGGTTCTTGAACCCTTGTACAAATAGGGCATGGTCATTAACCAAGGGATCTTGGTTAGTCACAGGAGGTGTGGCCCAGGCCAGGGCACTTCCAGCTAAATTGGATAGAATATATCCAACTCGAGCTCTATCAGACTCGAAAGGCTCGTGGTCGGAAGGAGAAATATACCACACAGGCATCTAGGAACTCCTTAATCGTCTTGGGGTTTCCCTCATACTTGCCATAGGAAAACGGCATTGGGGGTAAGTCATCCTTGCCTTCATCTCTAGCTGTTGCCTGCTGGTGAAGCTGGTGGTTCTCGGCGTGAAGGGCCTGCATCTCGGCTCTGAGTCCTTGTATGGCATTGCACATCTCCTGAAACTGCTCCAGAGACGCCATGGATGTACTTGGGTGTTGTATACTGTCACGATTTGACTCCACTTCAACAAACTCCTCCTCACCTCCTTCTTCAAATGTCTTCTCCAACTCGGATGCTTCCTTTTTCTTCTTAGTCTTAGTGGTTTCTGTTGGCTTCTTTTCCTTTTTCTGACGTAGATAGGGACGCGCTCCTTCGGTGGACACCTTGATCTGGATTGAGTACAGATCTTGGGGATACTCGAGGAGCACGCCCTTAATGCGGGGAAAAAGCCCAAAGGCAGAAAAAACCCTGATAGGTGTTATGGTCCTTCTTCAAATATGGTGAGTGGTATGGTTGAATCGCCGAATGAGACACTTCCTCTTTAAGAAGAGATGGCTGAAGATTCACTTTGCCGGCAGCAACCCAAAGAATCCAATTGACAGGGTTATAAGCAAATGTCCCTCGTAATAATGGGGAATGTCCGGAGTTCCCGATCCTCGAAGACCCACGGATACCAGGTGGTCTCCTAATGCAGCAAGTGGCGGATTCCAGGTAGGGAGAGAAGGAGGCAAGTATATTTACGGAACGTAGATGAGGCGTTCCGGAACCAGTACCAGGAACGGTGATTGGAACAAAGCAGATGAAAAAACAGGATAGAATGAAAACCAACAGAATAAACGAGCGAGAAAGGAGACAAACTGAGAAAGAAAAATCACGAAACCGAAGAGACGGTAAAGAAACAGAGCGAGGCAGAGTAAGTGAGATCAGTCGAAGCCCACAAACACGGAAGTAGAGTTAACCGGTAAGTTGGTTAATGCTACGTGCGAAAAAAGGAAAGCAGAAAGTAATACCCGTTACTTTACCTGAACTTGAAAACACCGAAAGTGACGGAATAAGTAAGATAGAACTTAGGTAGGAAGAAGGTAACGAGACAGAGCACAGCTCCGTAGGGCAAGTCAACTTTAGAGAAAGAGACTGGCAGCGCACGTAACAAACAAAGATACAACGCGCAGAGCGCCAGGTTGGTCTGTTTATAGTTCCGGTGGCCATCTTGGAAATAGACTAGACCGTCAAAATGGAACAGCGGGAGTCATATTAGTAGTACTTCCAATGATGCACGAACTTCCAGGGTTGGTGCATGACACGATCACTAACAGAGGAGCGGCATGGCGCTTTCTTGTGAACCTAGAAATCGCCGCCAAATCCACCTTCATGGACGACAACACCAGGCCCCCTTCTGCCAGGTGCAACAAGTACAGGAGAACCTGAGCCCGGGACACGTCCAAAGGCTCAATCTCAGGATGACCGCTACACCAGGTACAGAATCTCACCCATTTATGACCATATGAGACATTTGTGGAAGGAGCCCTTGCTGGCTCCAAGATCCGTCGACACTCCCTGGATATTCCTAGATGACTGAACTCTGAGTGATCAGGAGCCACGCCGCCAGGCTAAGAGATGCCGGATCGTGATGCCAAAAACTGCCGTCATCCTGAGACAGAAGATCCGGCTCCGCTCCCAACCGAATTGGCTCTTCCAGCGCCAGATGAAGGAGATCTGAAAACCACGCCTGCCTGGGCCAGAACGGGGCAACCAGAATCAGCCTGCACTGGTACTTCCGAATCCACTGGATGGTCCTCCGAATGAGTGGAAACGGGGGAAACGCATATGCAAAGAGGCCCGCCCACAGGAAAGAAAACATGTCCGGCAAACTCCAGACACTGCTCGTTTTCTCTCGAAGGCAAACAGATCTAACGGAGGATGTCCCCATCGCCGGAAAATTCTTGCCACCTGCTGCGCCTTCAGCCTCCACTCGTACAGCTGACTGGCGTCCCTGCTGAGCGTGTCCGTTTGAACATTCAGAACCCGGGCAAATGGAAAGCAACAATGTTGATCCCCTGAGCTAGAGTCCAATGCCAAACGTCGTGCGCCTCCTTTGACAGGACTCGTACGTGTGCCCACCTGCTTCCTTAAATAGAACATTGTGGTGGTATTGTCTGTTAACACCCTCACCACTGATCCGTGGATACGTAGAAGAAACGACTTCAGGGCCCAGTGCACCGCCCTCAACTCGAGCACATTGATACGCAACGCAGTCTCCACCCGAGACCATAGACCCCGGACCTGGGATCCGTCTAGGTGCGCCCCCTACCCTATCTGGGAGGCGTCTGTCACGATCGAGAATTGGAACTCCAGCTCCAGCAAGGGCATGCCCTTCCCAAGATTGGTCGTGCACGTCCACCACTGAAGGTCGTCCACCAAGCCCTTGCCGACCACCAGCTTGTCTGGCTATAATCCTCGACTTTGCGGCTACCTGTCTGCGAGGAACGTCTATACCGGCCTCATTAACAGGCGGCAATTGGGAAGAAGAGGGATACACGACGCCATGGCCTCCCAACAGTGACATGTAACCTCGGACTGAGACCACTGCGCACCCCTCTCCACTCGCGTGCCTTGGATCGCAACTTTTCCACTTGCTCGCTGGATGGCATTACCAGATTGTCCCTGGTAAGAAACTGCACCCGATAAACACCAACTCTCTGGACGGCGTCAAATATGATTTTTCGAAGATGACGGCGAATCCCATCTGTTGCAAAAGCTGCAAGGATGCCATGAGAGACTTGTGCCCTTTCCCGCGACAAACTCCTCACCAGCTAATCGTCCAGATAGGGGTACACATGATGACCCTCCATCTGGAGGAAGGCCGCCACGGGGACCAGACACTTCGTGAACGTCCTGGGGGGGAAGACTTCAGGCCAAACGGAAGGACCCAAAACCGATAGTGATCCTCTCCGACCACAAAACGTAGGAACTTGCGTTTCCGCCTCATAGGGATGTGAAAATAGGCATCCTGCAGATCTAATGACGCCAGGAACTCGCCCGGTTGCACCGAGCGGATGACATCTTGAAGGGTGAGCCTACTGAACTTCAGGCGTTGCAGATTCTTGTTCAACACTCAAAGATCTAGAATAGGCCTCCACTTACCGTTGGGTTTTTTCACGATGAAGTAGCGGGAGTAGACCCCTTGACCTCCTGGCCCCACTCTGCAACCGGAACTGGTCCGATTGCCCCTTTTTCTAGCATGAGAACCACCTCCTCACGCAGGATTGGAAGATGCAGCTGCACCACATGCAGTGGAGGAATAGGGACTGGAGGACGCCGGAACTCCAATGAGTGGCTGAGATGCACTGTGTCTAGCACCCAGCGATCTGATGTTATCTTTTGCCACTCGTCGACATTGAATGCGTCCCTGCCCCCCAGCAGATTGTCTATATGGCAGTCATTGTTGAGCTTTTGATTGCCTTCCCTTAGCCGCCGAGGACTGCAAACCTTTTCTTTCGTTGAGCTTGAAAGTCCCTGCCCTTCTGAGCCGACTGGACTGATCGCCGATAACCTTGAGACGAGTTGCTGGAGCACTCGTAACCTCGATCTCTGGCAGAGGAAAACCGGGCATTCCCAGAGGCTCCAAGAAAAGCTCAAAAGGGGCGAAAGGAGCAACCACCTTGCAAGGAACCCAAGGATTTTGCTGTCTCTGTATCCTCTTTCATTCCTTTCAGGGCCTCATCAATTTTATCACCGAACAAGTGTTCACCCTCAAGGGCATGTCGATGACCTTATATTGGACCTCAGGACGAAAGCCTGTGCACATGGCAGTCTGCCCAGGACCACATTCATACAGGACCGTAACGTCTCACTTTTCTCACTTCTAATGTAATGTGACATTTACTCGTATATATTCTATCTGCCTTCATTGTATACCACCCCATCATTTGTACACTTGTATATTTGCTGTCTCATTAAGTGACTCCTGTATCCGTCACCACTTGATTCCTACTCTGTAACCATGTATATTTGTACTGCTTTGCCTGTAACCTTGTATACTGCCATGCTTATGTGCCCAGATGCCCCCGGGCAAGGGGCGCTATACAAATAAAATAAATACTAATACAAATACTTCAGTAAGGCCTGTCATCGGAGCACAACCCCATTATTAATTTGTTTAAAACCTGACTCTGCCAGGTCCACATCAATAATGATGCTCTGGTTGGAGGCCTCCTCCCCCTCTCGAACCAACAGCATTGCTTCCTTTTGGTGTTCCTCCGGCAGATGGTCAAGAATCGGGGCCAGCCGATACCACATTTCTCGATCATATCTGGCCATAATTGCCAAGGAATTTGCTGCCTTCACAGTAGTTGCCCCTACCGTCAAGACCTTCTTTCCAAAGGCGTCCTGTTTCCTGTCCTCACTGTCTGGAGGTGTAACACATATGTTGGCACCTGGCCTTACGGCTGGCCGCCGCCGAAACAGACTCGGGCATGGGCTGCGACACCAGGCATCTAGGGGTAGACTCGGGAGCCTTACATTTCTTTTCCAGGTGACCCTTAACCGCCGGTTTCGTGCACAGGCCCCTCCTGCCACAAATGTTCGAGAATTGGCACTGAGAAGACAGCCTTCCTTCATTGCCCATATGGTCTAAGAGAAAGCAGTCCTTACGTTCCTCTTCAGGTGCCAGCCCAAACTCCAGACACGCTTTTGACATCATGGCGTGGAACGCCCCAATATCAGTCGGAGGTGGTGGTTGTGCCGGACTACAAGGCTGCTCCACCTCAGGGTCTGTGTCCCACGCCTCATCCCTGGTCAGCAACGAATACACCGTTGATAAGGTGTCCCACGGAACACTTAAGTCTGAGTCAGGTAACACGCCCTCTTCCGGATGAGACGTGGATGGCCCAACCGCAACGGCAATGGCAACTGTGCCGGAGGAGACTTCCTAGGCGCCTCACACGGCAACCCCTTGCCCACCGGCGCCGCCGGACTTGGAGCTGGCGGCAACCTCGCAACCAGTTTCCCCAACAAAGACTGAAGCGTAGAGAGCACCTGCAACGACAGCAGAGATTGCTGGTTAACCAACGGGTAAAGGGGCGGCCCAGCCCCCACCCCACTCGATGCCGACTGCCTCACACTCTGTAGACCCAGAACCAACGGCTCAAACACCGGCTCTTGTTCCTCCTCCATCCCCGAAGAAACAGAAAACTTAGCTCGATCCTGCTGCAAAATGTTCTCAGGAACAATGGACTCAAGGCGGCGGACTGCCGTGCCCCACCCGTCAACACTTCCGATTCCATCTGCGACGACGACAACAACAGTGGATCACTGTCCGTCAGAGTCGTGGACGGCACCGACGACACCACTATCGACGACGGAACTGTAGATTGCATCACCACCGTTGACGATGGAATAACTGTCGACGAGCTCGTTGTCGGAACCACGTCCCCCGGCTTCGATTTCAACGGAGACCCAGATTTTTTGGAAGAAGAACCGGACCGGTGCTTCGAAGACTTCCGGCTGGACGAAGACTTGTGATGGTCCCTGGACGACCAGTGCTTCGACGAAGACTCCTTTGGCTCCGTCAGGTCTTTCTTCGACACCGTAGACTTCTCGGGCCTACCATCAGACCCCTCGGATTTGTCCGGCCGACCATGCTTAGCCAATGAAGAGCTACTCGCCTTCGAATGATGTGGCCTAGATGAAGACTTGCTGCCTTTGCCCACCTCCGACGCAGGCAATGCTGCCCGATGCTTATTAGCAGGGGGTTGCACCGACGCCGCTCAGCAGTCTTGTCTGCTCTCCCTGAAGACTGTCGCCCCCGGGCTGAACCCACCTCAGAAGCCGGGTAAGTGCCCCCATTAAGCCAGCATATGAGGCATCGATTACGGTCTTTCAAGGTTTTTTTGTGAAAACCCTGGCATATCTTGCAGGCATCCACCGAGTGATGGGGTAGAGACAGTAAAGAGAGTACATATGACCATCCCCTTCGTACACCTTCATGCCGCAGGTAGCACAAGGCCAAAAAAGAGACTTCTTCTGGGCTACCAATGACATTTGAGAAAACACAAAGAAACACTAGGTGATCCCAACAGTTTGGAGACGGTTGAAATCTGAAGGGCGGGCGGGGCTATTTATACCAAACGTCCTATTCGTGGGGCCTAAAGCACCCAAAAAGAACGTAGATGGGACACTAAAGTGTTGAAGTTTTCCATAATTCAAAGTTACTGAGGTATCCCAGCCTGACGACAGGGAAATATTCACAGCATGTGAATCCATGAAAGATCCAATGCTGGAGAATATTAATTGTCGACACTGCATTCATGCCAACTTTAATGTGTAGGGATTCAATACCCTCAGAAATGTTTCCCTGAGTTTCCCAAATAGATAGGGTCTCTTTAAAAATAAGGGCTATACCCCTTCCTCTCCCCTGCAATCTATCCTTTCATAGCATGGCATAGCCTTTAAGTATTGATAGATTGAGACTGGGCCCAGCAGCACTGGAGCACAAGGTCTCCGTCAAGGCACATAAATCTAGGTTGTTGTGTTTGATATAATCCGAGATCTTGTGAGCATGCTTAACTAGAGAACGGGTATTTAGTAGCATGCAGCGTAACTTTGAGACAGGGGTGACCGTGCGTGCCTGGGTTAACTGTTCCATGCACGCATGTTAATAGGTTCCAACATGCTTGAGCCACAACTCCAGACACAGACTCCCTCAGTTACCATCAGGCCCTGGTTAGAGGATTGAGAGGCCATGGCAGAATCCAAACAGCAATTAGGATCCATGGACCGAAGGGGAAGTCCTTCAGAGACCACAATCGGAGAGAGAGAGATTTTCCAGGCTAGCCTCTGGCACCAGGAAAATGCAGGAGGCCATGAGACCGAGCAACCTCGAGAAATAGAGGGCCGGAAGATGCTGGGAGCTCTCACCTTGGGTGGCGAGGCTTTACCAGAGGAAGCATCCATGACTGCTTCAATAAATTGGAGTTTATGAGCCGGCATCATGTGGGACTTCTTGTAATTGAGGGAGAAGCCCAGTTTGTGGAGCGATTAGCAGCTTACGCTGAGATTTTCTAGGGCTTGTTCGGGGCAATGAGCGCTGATCAGTCAATCATCTAGGTAGTGGTAGACGTGAATCCCACCCTCTCCTGAGACTCGCTACCACCACTGCCATTAACTTGGGGAAAACCTTTGTGGTGGAAGTCAGCCCGAATGACAGATCTCGAAACTAATAATGAGAACCGCCAACCGTGAACCTCGGGTACTTTTCTGTGCTTGGGATGGATAGGCACATGAAAATAAGAATCCTGGAGGTCCAATGATGATATCTAGTCTTGGAGTTGGAGAGCCGGAAGGATTTTGGAAAGTGTAACCATCTTGAACGTGTCCTTCCTAAGGAACTGGTTCAAGTTTCTTAAATCCAGGATGGGTCTCAATCCTCCGTCCTTTTTGGGAATCAAAAAGTATGGGGAATACCTTTCCGCTACAGGTACATGTTGTATTGCACCTTTCTCTAGCACGGTCAACATTTCCTGCACAAGGAGCGGATCTGGAATTTTTATAGAGTTGTTCCCCGGTGGATGATTCTGAGGCCTCTTTTGGAAAGGAAGGCAGTAACCTTGGGCTACAGTTTCCAATGCCCAAGCATCTGAATTAATACCTCTCCATTCGTTCAGATGCCGTGAAATTCTGCCTCCCACTGGGGTGATGTGAGTTAAGGCCTCAGAATGGTTCTGAGGCGGCTGAAGCGGCAGCAGATGATAAAACTGCCATTGCTGGGGCTGGCTTAGCACCTCTCCCTCGTCCACCACGAGAGAATCCTTTCTGACCTCTTTGACCGGCTTGACCTCTTCGTCTTCCAATTGAGGAGTAGAATCGAAAGGACTTACCCCTGCAGGAAGATGAGCCAGAGTAGGGGTATTGAGATTGTCTAATGGTGGCGCTAAGGAATCTAGCCCCCACCTTTGAGGTCTGCAGCTTTTCCAAACTCTCATCCGCATTGCTGCCAAACAACCTCGACCCGTCAAAAGGCATGTTGACTACTCTAGCTTGCACACATCTGGTGCAAACGCGGACTTCCTCAACCACGCAAATATGCCTAACACTGTGCTAGCTGCCATGGATCTGCTGTCCGCAGTGTCCAGACCTGACTGGAGACATTCACCCATTGTCTCCGTACCATCCTTGAGGATCGCCAGAAAGCCGTCTCTTTCCTCTCCTTCTGGGATGTGGTCAGCCACCATAGCTATGCAGTCCCACAGGGTAAAATTAGATCTTGATAAGGTACAAGTCACATTGGTTGATTTTAATGGCATACTGCCAGCAGTAAAAACATTTCTCGCCAGGCATCCACTCTCTTATCGTCCCTATCAGGGGGGATGGATGGGTATGCCGACTGCTTGGTAAATGTAGCAGCCAGAACCACCAAACTTTCTGGTGTCGGATGTTTAGTGAGATACTCTGGGTCGCTGCTGGATGGCCTGTGTTTTTTTAGAAATGTTTATTCACTGCAGCCGCAGTTTCTGGTGTCTCCCAGTTTGCGGAGACCCTTTTTTGTAATGCAGTGTGAAACGGCAACATTGGATCTTTCTGGGGACCCTGGTCCAAGATGTCGGTCATGTCATCTTGTTCAAAGGTAGGAGTAGGCCTGCTCCAACTTAAACATTCTATAACCTTACTCATTAGTTTTCTATATGAGGAGTCAGCATGTTCAGTTGGATCTGGTTTGCCAAACTAACTTGGGAGAGGTATCTAACCCACTTGCTGACCGAAGGTTGTCATATAAGTCCTTTAATCTGGACTAATCAGGAATTAGTTCTTCGGGTACATTAACAGTGCCAAATTGTAATCCAAATGGCCTAGTGCTATCACCAGAAGGTTGTTGTTCTTCATAGATGATTGATAAAGACTTAAAGTATTTTTTCGGCAAAGGTCTAGAAACATTTTCCTAGACTTCCACTGGCTTTGACAATTTCGAGGCAATTGTCGACAATAACTTCGAAGTCGGGATCGCCTTAGTCGGCGTCAACTTCAATTTTGGTGTTGACCGCTCCGACGCCGATGGTGTCAGCGAAGGCGTCAACCTTGTCGACTTCTTGTGTTTTTTCAACTGAACCCTCGATGGGCTGGGTTCCTGACTCGTCGGAGCCTTCCGCGATTTCTCATAAAATCGAGATGTTTCTCTAATAGAGCCAGCTTAAGGCTTGGTTTAGAAGATTTGGTCTTCGACTTCCCTTTGTCGTCTTTTTGCAGATCGACAGGGACATGTGCTTTCTGCGTGTCCTTCGAGGGGGTCGAGCCCACATTCTCGAAGATCTTAAGCATTTCATTACGAAATGCATCCCACTTTTCTGGGGAGTCCGATCTAATTTGACACTTGATTACCTCAGCCGAGGAATCATTGGAGGTCGAAGGTGACCTACGACACCGTTTCATGGTCTTCTTCGAGGAAGACGATGAAGAATAGCGTGATCGACTTCTCCATCAAGATTGCTTTGATTTTGTACATCAAAATGAATCCCTCGACTCATCTGTCTTTTTCTTTGAACGCTTCGAAGGAGACTTCGAAGGCAACCTTGCCACCGCCAATTTACCTTTACGCTCCCCGAGAGCCTTTTCGGTCATCGCTAGACAGGAGCCACAGTTGGAGGTACAGTGACCGGTACCAAGACAGAACAGACATATGCGTTGGTGGTCGGTGATAGACATCTTCAATCCACAGTCTTGGCACTTCTTGAAGCCGATCTTAGGCGTTGAGGGAGCCAACACAGAAGACATTTTCGGATGAAAATACAAATTCTACATAAGTTTAGCTCGGAAAAAAGGAACTGACGCCAACGGGCGCTGCATGCGCTATTTATACCAATGATGACGTTGACAGTCGAACGGAGGCCCTCGAGGGACATCGACTCGACAAGATCGTCAAGACGGCACACATCTCCCCCTGTCGAAAATCATTCAGAAGCAGCTGGAGACATATCATAAGATGAGGAATACGTTGACACAATCCATTGGAAGTGGAGATGTGGGGATGGGAGATGTGCTGGCACTTAGATGGACTGTTGGGAACATTAAGGTATCACACTTCGATGGATTGTTGGGGGTGCGAAATGTACCGTGATTAATGGACTGTTGTGGGTAGGAAGTGTGTCGCACTTGGATGGATTGTTGGGGGTGGAAAAGATACTGCTACTAACTAACCGTACCAAAAACTCTCCATTCTGCATACTCCCCCTCACAGTCATACCTCTACTGCACTACAAACCGCACTTACTTCACAACACCCAACATGAAACCAAGACATAAACAACCTCAACTCAACACCACACAACGGTTAACGAACGAAAACGCACCAACGGTCAGTGACCGGTTTCTCTGAACTGAAGCTGCCAACAGCACATCAAGCTCTCTGGCTCTTCTCCCGCTCAATTCAACTAACAAACCCTGCCGCCCTCCTTGCATTGCATCTCCGCCAGGGCACCAAGAGACCATGCAGGTGGTAACAAGAACCTTTAACATAACAGAACATAAATAATACTAATAGATTGAGTCCCCTGTAAACTGATTTTCGAAAGGGCATGGGCACTTTCTTTAAATGGTGTAGTGTATACTCTTTGTAGCAACAATGCTGGTCTTAAAAAAGGCCTTCCCCTATATTGAGCTAGTATAGATATATCTGCAGCCTTTGAGAGGGTTGACCGCAGAATTATTTGGAACAAAGTTAAGCAGGGAATCCCTCAAGGTCTTCTCAATATGTTATTGATGTTCAATTCGGAAAATTATTTTAAGATTTGCTTAAGCTCTGAGGGAACTCGCTCTAAAGATATGAAGGTTGACAGAGGTTTGCCCCTGGGGTGTATGCTTCCCCAGACCCTTTTTAATTTATATATTTCAGATCTTCACATGCAGGGTGCACCATTGTTTCCCCCTAAATTAGGCTCCTTAAGAGTCGGTTGGTTGGCATATGCCGATGACTTGATCCTTATGGACGTTACTATTGGTATACAAAGAGCCCTAAATATGGTGGAGGAGTATCTTTCAAATAATAAGTTAATATTACAACCTGCAAAATCAAGAATGTTGGTATTTAACGAGATAAGGAGAAAATCAAAATGCTTGTGGTGGATAAATAAAATCTTGGAAATGTAGCAATTTGCTTGCTTAGGTTTCATATTTGTGAAGAGGAACCAGTGACCCTTGATAAATAAGGCATTTGATGTGAAACTGGGTATGTTTATTAGGCAAATTAAATGTATTAACACAAAATACTGTTATTTTACCCTAACACCTGTGCTTGATTATTATAAAGGTAAAGTAATTCCATCCATTTTGTATGGTCTGGAACGATTATCGCCTAATATCAGGCAAACACTGAATGTGTTGGAAGGGAAGCTTTGGCGGGCAGTATTGAGTTTACCTCAGTATTTTTTTCCAATAGGAAGTGTGCGCCTGGAGCTGGGCCTATACTCTATGTGGTATTAATATAAATGGATAAAATTGAGAAGATGGTGAGAATCCTTATTTTCTAGTCTTAGGGAGGTTGCCCACTCAAAACACGACCGTCACTTAATAACTTCATGCACACCTGTGACATTTTTAAAGAAGCAAGTCTCTCAGAAGGTATGCTACTAGCTGTAGTGAATAAAAACAGAGAGACTGGGATTTCATTTAAACTAGGGAAAAAGTACTGAAACAGTAATTGTCAGAGAGCCCGATAGGAAAAGTATGAAGAATGACCCACCATAGATTTGGTCTTGAGCCAGCGTCTTTCAAGATGACACAGGAAACGGCGCATGGAACAGAGGCTGGGGGGAAAACCATAGTTGAGAAGGTTTGCGAGTGGGATGGAAAGGCGATAAGTAAATCAAGAGAGGAAGAGGGAGACAAAGAAAAGGTAAGTCTACAAGTAGAAGGACTGCTTTTGAGAGGCATACTGATAAAAACAGAAGTGAACGTGAAATCTGTTAACAGCACCAGAGTAGAGTGGAGTGATGAACCAGGAAAGTGGTTAAGTGCGTGCAGAGTGCTGTACCAAGAGATGGTTGTGTGAGTTTCTGTACGAGAAGTGTATGTTCAAAGTTGAGGTTTTAGAGTTGGGTTAGCTGGAATTTCCTTACCTCTTTGCGAATCTGTACTCAGCATCTATGATTATCATGTGTGTTCAGTATTGTAGTTTGTCCGCATAGTTAGCAAACCTGTTGGAGAGTGGCAGTTTTCCTCTGTGTTCTCTAGTGGTGTGTGTACGTGGCTGATGCAGGTGTGTTTCCCCATCTTGGGGTTGGCAATGATTAGGTTAGGGGGTTCTGGCCCATCCGTGCCCAGCCCATGTGGGGTCCTTAACTGCCTATGTTTCCTCTGTGGATTAGCGGTATGTAAGATTACTCACCTTTTGTCTTTGTTGCAACATAGTCCTTAATGGCCAGGCGGATGTATACTAATTGACCTTTTCACAATTGACCTCGGGAGAAATGACCTAATTCAAAAGTTCAATTAGGACATATGTGGGGGAAACCCCCTGCAACCCCTCCACCCAATCCAAAAAGCCCCTCAACCCCCCACCCAATCCGTTTATATTTTTTATAATTCAAAACCAACCCAATACAAATATAAAATAACTAAAATAATATAAAGGTCAATTGTGCAGAAGGTCAATTACGACCACTATAATTAGGTCAATTAGGGTAAAATGTCAATTTTGGTAATACCGGCCAGACAAGCCCTCCACCTAGCGATGAAACCTTTTGTCAAGGGCCCAAACTGAAAAGAGTTCACACAAAGCTCAGCCAGCCAATGATGAGTCACTGAAGACACTGGCTGTGTGGATATACATAAGAGGAGACATAAATGGATGGCCACCACTGGCCAGTAAGCCAGAGGGCAAGACAGAGAAATTTCCCATGATGTAGAATATTTCAAAAGAAATATGCATTTAAAGTACAAACACGCAGCTCTGCAAAGAAGCATCCAATATGGTCCAACGGGGAGGAGGGACTAAGATATGTAAACATGTGCATGTGTAAAGGGGGATGGGCATATAAGTAAGCAGAGCCATGCCTACTCATAGGTATCCAAATCATGTGCGTAATTATAGGGGTGGACAGGGGGTTTTGTCCCCCCCAACTTTGAGGGAGGGCAGGGGGGCCGCAATCATCAATTATGTAATCGGACAGTGCGGGCCCGGCTGGGGTGCCCAGCAAGGCTTGCGCTGTCTCATTACATAATGCCGAGATGCCTGGCAGCCGCGCTGCAACACATTCAGGGCCGGGATGCCCTGCATGGCTCAGTCCCTCACTGTGGCTGGCCTGACTCAAAGTCAGCAGCCATGGTGCTGAACTGGGTATTACAGGGCCTTGCGCCTGTGCTGCCACGCTAGCAGCAGCACTTCAAGGGGCTGCGGCACAGAGAATCGCTTTCTGGCTTTGTGTTCGTGCGACACACAGACAGAAACTAGGAAGCTCATTCAGCTTGCTGGTTTCTGTCTGGAGGTGCGTGATTGCAAAGAGGTTAGGTCGGTGTAACATGAGACGTGGCCCAGGCGGCATTTGAAAGCAGAGCAGAGGTGCTGCTTTCATTGCGTTTGTGTATGTTTGTTGGGGGGCTGGGCTGCGGGCTGACCCTATTGAGGGCGCATGTCACATTTGGACAATGTGAGCAGAGCTCACAGTACACATTAAGGCCCCAGGTATGAACAAATGGTGAATTCTCTGTGGCAAGCCACAGCTCAACAACGCCTCTAAAATTAGTATTGCCACTTTTCAGATGCTACTAAAGCACCACCATCCTAATTTCAAAAAGAAGTTGGCGGAAGGTGCGCCCTCCCAAGTAGAGTGGAAAAAGTCAAGCTGAGAACACCTGTGACCCAAAACTGTCGTACTCTGCAAATTCTCTGAAATGAATTTGAGTGCTACACGTATTCCAAATATGGTGAACCTTTGTTAAGCAGTTTTTGCTCTAGGTGCATAGAAGGAACCGTATGGAATTTTGTGTTAAAGTGTTAAAAGCACACTTTTAGGAGATCTGTATAACTTTTCCCCCTGCCGCAAAAAATTATCTTCACCAAACTCGCAAAAAGTATTTTGAGTTTTGCAGACACTTTTTCAGGACGGTTTGGTGCAAATTAGTAAATGGGTGTCATGGTTCAGCTTACAAGTCACGAAAAACTGCTTCACTTACCAAACTAAGCAGGGGAGTATCCAGCATTGTAAGAGTGTGGGGGGGGAGCAATGAAATGCAGTATATGGAATTCCACATGGTCTCATTGGCGCCCCCAAACTGCCCACCGCTGCCCCAATCTACTTTTTTGGTAATGTCAGTGGAAGATGCATTTTAACACACAACAACAAAAATAAAACCACAGAATCATTCCAGATGCAGGAAGCTCATCTATTATAGCTCTGTCCAAGCCCTCTGAGGCAAAATACATGTAAACTTTCTGTTTATTATATGGATTGCACCAACAGAAGTGACTTCACAGAAAATTACATTGCAAGGCGCATCATCAGTCCTTGATACTCGGAGGCACCATGGAAGTGACTTTAGAATAAGTTGCCATGAATAACCCAAGTGACAAATAACTTTGTGATGCAAAATACCTAAATTTCACTTTTGTTATACGTAGAGCACCTCTATAGTCATTAGGCTTTTCCATTATAATACCATGATACATTAACATAAGCTTTGAAGTGAATCAGAGTCACTTGCAGAGCTGCAGATAAGGCACAATGTGATTAAATGATTTGCTCAGGATCACACACTTGGTTAAATGGTGAAACTGGGCTGTGGACAATTTAAGCGACCGCACACATCTTTCCAGGTTTAGTTGATATAGATATTTATTAAGGTTTTGCTTTACATTTCTTGTGCTTAAATAATTATTTATAGCAATGCCTTGGAAGCAAACCACATTACATAATAAACTAGCCTTTCATAGTAAACTAACCATACACTATATACATTGTCATAGAAATATGTTGAGCAATGGGAATAAGACTTTAGTTTTATTCTCCCCATTCTGCATACAAAGTCACAATAGCCTCATGTAGATTATTGTGAGCCTAACAAATCCCCCTTGGGCTTTAAAGCCACAGTCATTATTTCATAAAGCATGCAACATTATGCACCCTTCTCACTTCTGATCATTCCCTCCCATTCACATTTCTAAAGGGACAAACGTCCCTGCTAATGGTACCCCCTCAATCCCATCAGTGCCTCATCACTCACATTGTAATGCTCTGTTGATAAAGAGCTACCTGAGGACCCTCTGCTGCCCAGAGCTCCTTGGGACATTGTCCTGGCAGCGGGACACCTCTACTATTCAGAACGGGTAAGGTGTCCTGCTGCCAGGATAGCGAGCATGCTGAGCAGAAATTGCTGAGCACACATTGTCTGGCCAGTGGAACACCTTTGCCGTTGGACGCCCTCTTTGATGTGCCGAACGGGAGAGTTGTCCCAATGACAAATGTCCCAGTCTGGCTCTTAAAAGAGCCACAGGGGCAGCTTGCCTCCCCCACCGCTGCCTCTCCCGCTTGACCATTTGAACACAGGAAAACATACCTTAAGTTTAATCAGTCAGAATCTTGTAGAAAAATATCTATCAGCACGTACACATATAAGGTGCTGTGCAGAACCCGAGTTTGGAGATATATGGCATTTAAAAATTGATACCAAGTATACTTGGTCACCCACTGCATTAACCGGTGGCTTCTGCCTTTGAATGAAAGGCAAAACAAAGGGAATTGCTGACATTCCAGTGAAACTTTTCCTTTCGGCCATGGCTTTATAGTTCAGCTAGGTCAAGTCAACTTAGCCCAAAATTTCAGGGTTCAGGGTGTGATAAAGTCTGGTCTGCTCAATGGACGTTGAGCCACTGTTTCCATGTGTTATTGTATATGTATATATAAATGTTGTGTGCACACAGTGTTTGTCAATGGAGGTGCTGGGTGCATTTGTGTGAGTGAGAGTCAATGCAAGCATATGTGTGCTGACTTTTGTGTCTGAATGAATGATAAATAATGCCTTGTTTGTGTGTTCTATTGGAATTAAGTTTGTGAATGTTATGTTGTGTCCCTGGGTGCATTGCAGGCTGGCTGGAGATGTGTGGGCACCCAATTGAATTTTAAAGATAGGCCTTTATGAAAGTTATTATAGAGCGTCAGCAATGGACTCTCGTGGTGTAGTAGTCTAGTGTTATCCCTCAGGGATTTATGTTGTTTGACGGAGGTACAGAATCACGGCGAAATTGACCATAGTCATTTTCGCTGCAAATACGTTTCTACCTCTGTACAAAAAAAACAAACCTGTGTCCGCCCAAACAGCCACTACACCCATAAACCCCCATACTTACCTTTTCTCCATCCGCCGCCTCTCCTGTACCCTGCAGCATCAGATCCATCCATCCATCTAACGCGGGTTGGATCTGACACTTCTGGGTCCCTTTTTCTTCTTTTTTTGTTGGGTCCCCTGCCACCAATGCTGAGGAACCAGGTGACATCCCCACAACCACCGAAGTAAAAAATACCGAACATGGTGAGCAGGGGACACCCCCGCAACCCTAGCTCTTAATGTTCGGTATCTTTGACTTCGAACTAATAGTGGTGACCAAATTTAGTCAAATCGATCATTCAACCAAATTTTATCGAACAATTTGGCCGAAACGATCCCTTAGAGCCACGACCCATCCTCCCTCAACCCCAACCCCCCAACATTTTCAGCAAAGTTACTCCACTGATCCAAATCCTTTTCCAGTGCTTTGCAAAAAGTGTTAAGTTCTCAGCACGAAGTCTACAACTATACCAGTAGTCTGAAGGAAGGAGAGCAGGATACTTTATGAGCACTGCTACTGTGAGAAGAGAATGAGAAGCTGAATGGCTCAAAATCCCTAAATTTGAGAAGTGTTGGTTCTGTAAGCCATGTAGTACAGATCCATTTAATTGCTAAACTGCTGTTTAAAATTCAGGAGCAGGGCAGCGCTCGACTGTTTGTGGGTGCTGTCAAGACATGGTCATCCCATCGTCCGCGACATGCAGGGTTTCCAGTGGATGTAGACTGTCACATCCCGGCGGAGTACCCAGCTTAAAGCACTGAGTTTGGTGTTAAAGGTAAAACCTTTCAAAATTTGGTATTTAAGAAATTCATTTTGAGGAAGTGTCACCAGTCACACGTGGCAGGATGTCCAGGAGCACCACTACTGAAGAAGAAATCACTGGGCACTAGGAACTGGGAGGCTGCTGGAGCATAAACATGCCACAGAAACTATCTCCATTGATGCCTACGACTAAGGGCCTGCAGTATGTGCAAGAGACACTGAGTGCCAGTATCGCTGAAGAACCACTGTACACTAGAGACCTGGGAGGCTGATGGAGCATAACATCCCCTCTGAAGCTTAAATATCCCATCAGTAATCAGTTAGCTGCCTAGGAAAAGGGAGCAGTAGTCTGGGATAGCCGGGCACTAGCATAGAAAATGATCACCCTCAGAGTTTTGGGCACCCTCTCGCGTAGCCGGAACATTCCGGTGCAGCACTTTCCACGCCAGCTGTTTAGGCACGGTACCTTGGGTGCAAGTCCCTTTTAGGCGCACCCCGTGCAGGGAACTGTGCACCTGGAGAGTGCTGCTTGTATATATATTGTCATCTGAAAACCGAAAAATGTAGTGCGTCAGATGGTCTATTTAAGCAAACACTAGCAACTCCGTATACAGAGCTGTACTTTATCTGCACGCTCGATGTACAAATAAGTTGCTGTGTGCCGCTTGTCATGTTTGCGGGACAAAGCAACCAAGATTTGCATGGAGCGTGCAGTTAAAGTACGGCTCCAAGTACCGAGCTGCTAGTGTTTGCTTAAATATAACGTCATCCGAAGCACTGCATTTTTCTGTGCTTCAAGGGACAACATATTTAAACAAACAGCACTATCAAGATGCGCAGGTCCCTGTACCCCGCTGGCTGCAGCTAACAGTGTGCGCCGAAAAGAGACCTGCGCCCAAGGTGCCACACTGGTGCTAAAAGCGCTGTGTCCAAACACGGTGTAATGTACACCGTGCTATAGGATGAGTAGTGTGAGCCTCCCCTTGCTCTTGGTTCCTACCTCCTAGTATGTTAATGAGCCCAGACATTTTTGTTGTGCAACAAATTATTGGCCGTAGGCATTTATATTTCTACAGAAATTACACAAACCAAAATTATATACCAACAGGTGTGCTTTTGGGCACACCGTGTCCAGGGTTGCAGATGCCATCCTTCGCTTTGTGAAGTCTATGGTTCCCTTGGGCATCGGCTCCTGGACACGTGCCGCCTATGACTTTTCCTCTACCGTGTACCGTATTGAGTACTCGGCGTTCCAGCTCCTCCTTGTTCGTCTCCTTCTTCGCTCCTTGCAGGGTGGGTTGGGTGGGAAAACAATTTCCTTCCTCTTCTCCAGGACACCAGAAGCCTACCCGAGTGAGGTGGGCTTCCTACATGGCTGTGCCTTCCCTCCTCTTACTGGGCCCTTCTTATACCCCCCTCCCTTTGTTATTCTAGTGGTGGGGGGGTGGCCCTCCCCACTGATTGCCATCTCCCTCTTCCTGTTTTGTTGGCTGCAGCCATGGCAACCCAGGGCGGGGGGCGCCAACTGGCTGCCCCTCTCCTTGTGTTTTGTGCCGTTTCCGCCCCTACCCTTCGCCTAACCCCCCAGGCCCTTTATCGCACCGCACTTTGTACGACCCGGGGCATAGGCTGTGTAGTGTGGGCCTCCCCTTGCTCTTGGTTCCGACCTCCTAGTATGTAATGAGCCCAGACATTTTTGTTGTGGAACAAATTATTGGCCATAGGCATTTATTTTTCTACAGAAATTACACAAACCAAAATGATATACCAACAGGTGTGCTTTTGGGCACACCGTGTCCAGGGTTGCAGATGCCATCCTTCGCTTTGTCAAGTCTATGTTTCCCTCGGGCATCGGTTCCTGGACACGTGCCACCACACCCGAGTGGGCGTTGCCCCCGGCCGCTCAGGTTCCCCCCCAAAAGTACCCCTATTTATATCGCCGTTCCTCCATTGCCCTCCATATGTTGTCTGTAAACCCCCTATACCCTTACTCTACAGGTAAGCGCTGCAGCCTAGCGGGTAGAGGCCTCCTACTATCTGCCTGCCTACCCCGGCTAAAAATTGCGCCACTGCCCGGTTCTACCGTTTCCCTTCTGTAAATGCCCCCCTCCAAGAATTCTCCCGTTTCCCCCAGCACATTCTGCAAGTGTGCTCTTTACTGGTCTTTTCAGTCAGCCTCGGGGCTAACCTTTTCCTTTTTCCTCCATTGCCATTAGGTGGACCCATGCCTTACCTGGTTGTGGGCGTTTTTACCTCTCTCGCGTCTGACCATACTGCCGCCTCCTTTTTGTGCAGTTCACCTTCCAAGCACCTAATGCCACCCATAACGGATTTCTGTCAGCCTCGGGCTAACCTTTACCTTTTCCTCCATTGCCATTAGTGGGGCCCATGCCTTACCTGGTGTGGGCGTTTTTACCTCTCTGGCGTCCGACCATACTGCCGCCTTCTTTTTGTACAGTTCACCTTCCAAGCACATAATGCCACCCATAACGGATTTCAGTCAGCCTCGTGGCTAACCTTTTCCTTTTCCTCCATTGCCATTACTGGGACCCATGCCTTACCTGGTGTGGGCGTTTTTACTTCTCTGTTTTATTTATTTATTTATTGATTGATTCCCCTCCTGAAACTTTTTCTAATCAAAATGGCCGCCTCTTGGTCTCGACTCTTTTCAGGCTTCCCCGGGTGAGACCCCCTTCTCGCCCCCTCCCCTAGGTAGGCTTCCTCTCCCTGTTTCTATCGCTTGCTGTTGCTGCTCTTGTGCATTTTGCGCTCCTGAGGTCCCCGTTACATTTCTCGCACTTGTGGTTGAATTTGCAATATTTTCCCCAGCTGCATGCGACCCCGCTTTCAAATTTCTAGTACTGGGCGGGAGGGGCCTGTGTTGTCCAGATATCTCCCCTGCCATCCCCTTGGGCCGTTGGTGGCATGCTACTTTGCCACCCTCTCTGTGTCTCACATTGACTGCCCCGAAAATTCTGTTCCCCTGTCCTCCTGTAGTTGTTGTCGTATCCCCTGTTGTTGTCCCCGTCTTCGCTTCTATCATTATTCTGCCAGTATGGTTTTCTCTGTTGCCCTCCTGAACTGTGGTCCCTGTGGTCCCATTTCTCTTTTAATACGTTTAAAATGTACAAATTATAATTCCCCTCATCCCACCCTTTGTCCGGGTAACAGTCCATTTCCTTCCTAAACTCATGGTCGTACTCCTTCCATGCATCCCCCCCAAATGCTTTGTGCACTTTCAAAACCCTTTGTTGATATGCTACCAATGCCACTCCATCCTCTGGGTATTTTTGTAATATAATGGTTGACAATATTTGCAGAGCTGTTAACCAATTCCCAAAATTCTTCTCAACAGTCACCCTTCTTAGTATACTTTTCTCATCCTCTTTCATGTCCTCTACTGACACCTTCAGCCCCCTCTTTTGGCACTCTAGGAGGGGAAAAAATGGCTATAAACATTTCTCCAAATTTTCTCTTTAACCTTATCATTACTGTACCATGCCAGCGCCTTCATGGACCTTCCCTGTGCATCCTTCCCCATCGTTTGCCTGCCATATTTCATCATCACTGGCCCTCCCTCCTTGGCTCCTGTGGCTGCCGGCCCTAAACTGGGTGTGTCCACCCCCTTGGGGTGCTCCCTGCCTCAATAACTGGAGTTGGTGTAGCTCCTGTGGGTGCCACAGGTGGATTAGGCAGCGTCCCCTGTGGACTGGGTCCCGGCGGGGCCCCCTGTGGTACCGTTGGTGCCCCTTGAGGGCTGGGTCCCGATCCCCTGGGTAACCTAGTGCCTGGACCTGCCTCTGCACCCTTGCCTGCCCCTTTTACACCAGATCCCTTCTTCCTCTCCTTACTTACCACCCCCTTCCATTTTACCCATGCTTTCAAATGGTCCCTCTCTTCATCCTTGCTGCTCTCTACCACGGTTGTGGAATCCCATTCCTTCCTGTACTTATTCTGCTTTCTGCCCCTCCTGTCACTGGTTCTGGGCGACTTACCCGTACCAGTGATGCACGAGGGTAACATATTTACAATTTATCTTCCAATTTTTTTCACCATTTTTTACCGCACCTTTTTTTTTTTTTGGTCTCTTCTTCCTTGGCACCCCGTCTCATATTCGTTCTCCCGGGCACTTCTCTCCCCCTCTTCTGTCCTAGTGCCCCCTCTCTTGTTGTCTCTGATTCGCTGCCGCTGGATTCCTCAATCAGCAAAGGCGACATTTCCTTTGCCCTCTCCTCCTTCTGCAGGATGCCCAGTACCCATTGGGCCCCAAACTCTTTTTCTGCCTTCTTGGCCCAAATGCTGAATTCCTTTGCCCTCTCTGTTCTTTCATCAGCCATTTTCGCCTTTCCTAGTTTATTTCCTGTCAGTTCTCTTCCTCCTTGTTTTTCTTGTGCTTTGTGCTGTAGCCGTGTGTTACTGCCCCTTTAAATTTTGTTGTCCTACGTTTTCTGGCTGCGCGCCCCCTTATTGCACCAAAACCGTGTTGAGAGAGCTAACTACCATTACAAAAGTGACCACTCCACTCCTAACACCGTGTTTTCTCCCAACAGGCAGCATCCTGGTCATTTCCTGCTGCGACAAGCGTACATAATCTTGTAGGGTCATCTACACCGGACCTGCCCTTAACCTCAAAATGTGCGCAACACAGCGGACATGTGGGATGGGCCGCTTCCTACCTACCCTTACCATGCCCTTATCATACTCGACACATAGCGCCTGAATCATCTCATGCAATCCCCACACCTTTGAGTGCCTACAAATGTCGGTACTGGAATCACGGGACAGCCCCCGCTCATGGCCAGACAGCCCACTAAATAGGCGACATATATAACATACAATTTAAACGGTCGGCCCATTTACACTATACCTTTCACTCTGTGTAGCACGTTAAAAACCTTTAATACCAGCGCGGCAGGACGGAGCCCGCGACCTCCTGTTACCCGCAGCTAGTCTGACATTGTGGCACCTCTCTTACCTTGCATTTAAACACATGAGCACTGGGCCAGGCAGAAAAAAGCAGATCAGGAAGCCGCCTGTGCGGTATCCATACAATGATAATGATGTGTTATTTACATAGCGCCTTTATCCAAAGCGCTCACCAGAGTACGTATTTACATACAATGTTCGGAAGGATGAAAGGCTGAGTTGGCCTTGCCGGTATTCGAACCTGCGACCTGCAGCTCACTCTCAGGTCGCAGTGGTGTGCGCTCAACCTACTGAGCTATCCTACAGAGCCTCGAGGGTGGAACATTCATACTACCTACTCATTGCCTTACTGCTCGTATGCTACCCCCTCAAAACTGAACAGCTGTGCCCAGCCGATGCCCTGCTCCACCCGATGCCCTGCTCCACCCGCCTTCCACTGCCACCTGTACACAGGTACATGCAAATGAAACGCTGCCAGCCCCCTCTGACCTCACACATATTGGAGCAACTTGCAACACAACACCAAAAAGTGTTTCTTTTTTGTAGAATGGCATTCTCCACCCTATCAAAGATGAATTCTATGATGTCAGCAGTATATTGGCAATAAAGGGGGCTTCGCAAATATTTTGCTGCCCACGCCCCGCAAATCCTAGTGCCGGCCCTGCCAATACAACAGAAGGAAGAGAATTCCTGCTGTTTGTCGAGGTAGCGATGACAGGCGCGCTGTGGAGAGCAGGGACCGTAGCGCGCAGACTCCATGGAATTCACAAACAAGGAAGCCGACTCGGGGGCAAGATAAAGGCCTCATACACAGAGAGGATTAGTTATACAATGCAGAATATTCCAATTGAGGACTAAGGAGGCCAAAGTTCAAATCCCGGCCCGAATACAATAAGTCCAAATACAATAAGTCGCTCTAGGCAACAAATCATCACTCCATGCGCCAGTCCCCTGAGCTGCCACAATGTGGACTGCCAGCAAACGGGGTACATTCTAATATCAAATAGGGGTCCCAGGTGGCGCCGTGTCACCAGGGACTCCCTTTTCCATACCTGGGCTTTGCTTTACCTTAGTCAATGCTTTTCAGTTGAAGTGACTCCCGCCTACAACTCCCAGGATGCAATAGATTAAAAAATGAAAGTTGAGGACTGGGGCATGGTGCCACGCCGCAGCTCCCTTCGCTGGCAGCTCCTTACCTTGAACATGCACATTGGTGCCTTGATCCTCGCCACCACGTTGCTAATGTCCCGTGCCTCCTTTGCTCTGATCCCAAACAAAACCGCCTTCTCTCGAACGCTGCCCAGGAGCTCTTCCATCCTGGAACGGCAGCAGGAGCAACACGAACCAGCCAAACGAAATCCAGCAAAAGAAACCTACCCGACTGAGATGGGCTTCCTGCAAACGATTTCCTTCCTCTTCTCCAGGACACCAGAAGCCTACCCGAGTGAGGTGGGCTTCCTACCTGGCTGTGCCTTTCTCCTCTTACTAGGCCCTTCTTATACCCCCCCCCCCTCCCTTTGTTATTCTAGTAGTGGAGGGCTGGCCCTCCCCACTGATTGCCATCTCCCTCTTCCTGTTTTGTTGGCTGCAGCCATGGCAACCCAGGGCGGGGAGGGGTGGGGGCGCCACCTAGCTGCCCCTCTCCTTGTGTTTTGCGCCGTTTTCCGCCCCCACCCTTCACCTACCCCCCCCCCCCCCCCCGGCCCTTTATCGCACTGTACTTTGTATGACCCGGGGCCTGGAGCATTAGACTTGTTAGGAAACCGTAGCTGATGGATCATTAGGTGAATGATCACCAAAAGTCATGACAACATGGTAAATACAAGCGTATATTGTGTGCATTGTGTTAATTAAACATTTGGAAACTGAATAAGCCACTGGCCTTGCGTTTGACGTTTATGCCATGCACATGCCAAGGTTTGCAATTTATCTCATTCTCTCTGTACACTGTAGAAAGATTAGGAACAGATGCTTGGCGAACAAAGAGTTTACATCCTCTGCACCAATTAGATTTTTGTAGAAAACTCATTTCACGCTTACATAGACAAATCTAGAGCCATCCCATTCATTATCAGAGCAGAAGAAATCCAAAAAGCAATACACGGTAAAAGTGCTGCTCCACATTGACGAACTAACGCATTAATACACAAAACAATCTTTCTACGAGGAACTTAGCACTACTAGAACAGAGCAAGGGGGAGCGCTAGAGGGTAACACTGGCCACAGTAACAGCGAGAATATTGAAAATGCTGATGGGACTGTTTCAAACCCCAAAGCAACCACAGGTACTTTAGATCACCTCCCTAGCACAAAAGATGGTGTTTCTAATGACATTATAATGGTAAGCCTATCATGCTCCTGATTTGGTATCGGTTTTTGATACAGTTGCTGATGAGCAAGAGTGTTCTTTGGACCAAGACCAGGCAATAATAGTTGCCCTTCCTGAAAGTCTGACATCTCCACAGGACCAGGCGTTGCGGCCGGGTGCAGAATCTGTTCGCCATGGATTAAAGAGCAATTTGAAAAGACAAGCCACAAGGACATCGTATCTGAAAACTGCCCGGCTCAACTGATTGCCAGAAACGTGTTGTAGTGGCCTGTCAATGATGACACCGAGACCAGGGGTTGTGTTAGTGTCCTTTATTTTACTTTAACACATAATACTGATCTTCCAGCATACAACACTATATCTATAAATGTAAATGATAATGGCCTCTTGTGGTTCCTATGCTCAGCAAGTATATAGTTTTAAGGCAGGAGGTTGAAGGAGAGAGCGTTTGGCAGGTTGCTGCTGACTCCCTGCCTGCAGGCTCGGAATGCCCTGAGCGGGAGCTGCCGCTCGATTCCTCGTGGCACTTCCCCCGGGACTTCCCTCGGGACCTCTTAAGGTCCTTTACTCTACATACCTCCTTTTGTTGGATGAAGTTGGTTTTACTCCATCACGTAATCGGTGTACTTCCCTGGTCGTCTTCTTTCTCTCTGTGGTTGGCTGTTCTCTGGATTCTCTTGTGGCGTCGCAGCCCTTTCACTGGTTCTCTTGCCTTGTCGCATTCCTCCTGGGACTGGTTTCCACTTGAGGGGGTGTCCCCATGTTCTCCGTCTCTGCCTGTCCCGACTGTTCTCCTATGGTCGGGTTCTCTTTGGCCAGGCTCTCCTCTTGACTTCTGTGATCAAGTGTTTCGGAGTTGTGTGCTACTTCTGCCCTCCTTTCATACAGGGCTACTCTCTCCAAGTTCCACCGCTTGCCGTCTTGGGTGCATACATGGTTTGTCCCTCGTTGCACCACTTTCAACAGTCTGCTGAACATGGACCCCGTCTCTGGATCTCTGTGCACCATTTTAATTTTTATAAGATCTCCTTCTCTGACTGTGCTTTGTTGGGGCTTTCTCCTTTCATCGCTATATCTCTCCATGTGTTCTTTGCTCTTCTTAACTCGCCATACCAATTCTTCCATGTCCACCCTTTCATCCTCTCACACTTGCCAACCATGGCAGGACCAGGGTAGAGGCTGCCCTGTGTCCTCTGGGGAGGTGGAATGGTGATATGTTTGTGACCCCATTGCGGGTGACGCGATGTGCAGCTATGGCTTCCTTGACTGTACAGAGCAGGTCGAGTCTCGCTGCTGTGGCCAACTGCAACGTCCCCTTAATGAATCTGTTGGTGTATTCCACCAACCCATTTGTTTGTGGGTGATATAGGGCTGCTTTAATTTGCCTGATATTGTTCTCCTTCAGGAAACTGTCTATCTCTCTGGATATGAGTTGTACTCCATTGTCGGTGACCAGTTCTCTGGGTAATCCTCTCTGAAATATGTTTTTAAGGAACTGGATCACTGTGGCTGTGATTATGTTGGGTACAAATTCAACCTCTGTCCACTTCGATAAATAGTCCACCAGCACTATGCCATACTTGCTCTCATGCTTCTTGAGTTCCAGCGGGCCTATGAAGTCTAAGCCCAATTTTTGCCACACTCCTTCGGGCACTTCTGTGGAGTGTAGTGGCACTTGCCTGAATGAGTCTCTTGTCACTATTCACACACTCGTGACACCTCTCGGTCATGGCCCTTATTTACAAGTCCATGCCTGGCCACCAATATGCTTCCCTTACTCTCCTTCTTGTCATGTTGTTTCCAAGATGACCAGCATGAACTCTGCATATGATGGCACTTCTCATGGCTATGGGTGGAATCATTTGGTCTCCTCTTATGAGCATCCCTCCATTTTCAAATATTTCGTCTGACACTTTCCAGTAGGGACGCAACCCTTCTGGAATAGATCTCTCATCGGGCCACCCTTTTCTGACCCACTCCGTGATTTTCGTTGTGGTGTCATCTTTGGCTGCTTCTTCTATCCAGTGTTTCTCGCTCATTTCAAGGAATACCCTGCTCTTTAGGTTCGTGACTGATGCAACGATGCATTAGTCTTGTAGAAAACTGGTTTCCTTATCTTTGCGCTGCGGGATTCTGGACATGCAGTCCGCTTGGGCATTTTTCCATCCCGCGATGTGCTGTATTTCGTATGTGTATTCTTGCAGCTTGGCGGTAATGCGAGCAAGCCGTGGTGTCGCTGTGCAGGTTCCTCCCAGGCTCAGTAGGTACACTAGGGGTTTGTGATCAGTTACCAGCTGAAATTTTGTAACCAATACATATGTGCGAAGTTACCCACAGCCCATGCACATGCTAACATTTCCTTTTCAATGGTGGAGTAATTTTTTTCTCATTGTGAGAGCCTTAGATGCAAAGGCGACAATATGTTCTTCATCGCCCTTCTTTTGCATAAGCGTTGCTCCTATACCGTATGCGCTGGCATCTGTGGTAATCATGGTCTTCCATTGGGGATTGAAAGGTTGCAAGCAGGGCGCATGCATTATTCCTTCTTTGACATTTATAAATGCTCTGGTTTGTACCGCAACCCAGTGGCACTCTACGCCTTTCTTGAGTAATTCTCTCATGGGAGCAGTGGTCTCCGAAAGTCCGGTACAAATTTTGCGTAGTTTTCTGATAGTCCCAAAAATGACTTCAGCTCTTTGCTGGTTGGGGGGTGGGGAGGTGGGCGCTTTTACGATTGCTTGCAATAAGTCTTTCTTGGGACTGATACCTGCTTTGGATATGGTGTATCCCAGGTATTCTGCTTCATCTGCCTGTAGTACACATTTGTTGTAGCGAACTCGCACTCCTGCTTCCTGCAATTTTGCCAACACTTTGCAGAGCGCTGTGTCATTTGTCTCTGTATCTTCTGCGTATATTAAAATATCATCCTGGAAGTAAGAGACGTTTCCAACGTTCTTTAAGAGCGAGTCCATCATGCGATGGAACACAGGCCACAGAGGACAAGCCAAATGGCATTCTGGTGAATTGATAAGTTCCAAATGGGGTTATGAACGCTGTGAGGGGTCTGGATTCTCGATGTAAAGTGATTTGGCTGTAGGCATCCCTCATGTCTAATTTTGAGAATATTTTAGCCTCGTTCATGAGCAAGATCAGTTCATTTATACTCGGTAAAGGATAAATGTCCGCCACTACCTCCATATTTAGGCTGTGTAAATCGAATGTGAAAGTCGCCGGTATGCTGTTTCTTTTTATGAAGCACTGGGCTGAGCCATTCAGATGACTACCGTCTCTATGGTTCCTTCCGACAGGCATGCTGTTGAGCTTTTCTTGTAGTGCAACTGTCGCCACTGCCGGCAAGGGTCTCACTCTTTGCTTGACTGGTACCGCTCCTTGTTTCAGTTTTATCTTGTGCACATAGTTTTTGTTGCTGCCGGGCATGTCTGAAAACAAGAGCGGAAATTCTTCTTTGATTGAGGCGCCATTTTTGTTTATGGACAGGACCTGTTCCTCCACGCTGGGGTCGAGCCTGATTTGCAGTTTTGCTTGGTCATCCCAGCCTAGCACTGGTGGTCCATTTTCTGCCAGATATACTTTTGTTCTGGTAACTCTGTCCTTGAATTCTACTGTCGCTCTGACATACCCCAAAATATTTATACTTGGACCTCCATACACCGTGGGACTGACATTTGTTTTGTAGGCTTCCACTCTTTCTTCCCAGCATGTTTTTGTACAAATTTAAGGGTAGTATGGTGAGGTCCGAACCCGAGTCTGCCATCACTCTCGTTTCATGACCATTGACTTTGATGGTGCAG